>NC_082381.1:43139004-44555504 GCF_027477595.1 Haemorhous mexicanus | reverse complement strand
TTGCTGTGATTTCCCATGCCTTATGGATCCCCCATGTTGCTTGGATATTGCTAATTTATTATGAGCAGAAATTACAAAGTAAAGACGTATTACACAATTGCATTTATCATTTTCCTGTGCTCTACCACAAGATCTTTACCTAGCCCTACACTCACACTCATTTACAAATACAAGGACCAAAGTAGAGGTGCTCACCCAAAAACCTCTTGCAATTTTTTTTCCAGGATGCCTTAATACTGCATATGCAGTAAAGTATCTCACATCTACCAGGCAGCTTTACCTTTCTCACTAGGGAAAAGTGTTAAGTGTGGGGGGAAAGAAGTTTTTTATCAGTTTCTCCAGACTTGCAGCATCTTTGCAGATGGATGATGACTACCAAAGAAAAAACCATATTTTTCACCCAGTTATTATGTAACAGGCAGTGCTACAGATTGTATGCAGTATGGTTGAGAATGCCCCTAAGAAGTCTCTGAACCTGTGTTAAGATCAAATTTTTTTTTTATCTGCTCATTAGTAATTCTAACAGCAGAATGTACTGTTACAGGCAATCATTTCAACCACCAAAAAAGGCTCTGGTGACACGATCAAACAGTTATACAATGATTAATATGGCTTCTACCTAATTTGCATATGCATTAAGAAAAGAAATATCCTCGGAGCCATCTCAGCTACAGTAACAGTGTAACTACGCATTCTCATATAACTTCATACATGTGCCAGGAACGACTGCACTAAAAGGAAAAGCTCATACACTTGATTGCTGCAGCTCAACTTCTGAACAGATAGCACTCACATATCCCCAATAAAAGCATGAAAAACCGTGAGTCTATCCCATTCTTATTGGATTTCAGCTGTAGCCTTCAGAAGAGGTAAGAGATGTTTACCAGCTCCTGAGTGGCTTTAACAGATCTGAGCAATTGCTGTACACATAGAGATGTTTATGCCCTCTTGGCTCCTCATACGATTACACCCTTTCCACCAGCTGGCACAGCCACATATCCCCATGAAAGATTTGCCTCTGAGTTCAAGCAGAGTTTTTAGCACAGTTTCAACGAGGGAAGAGGGCCCCACACTGCAGCTGGATCTGCTCAGGAGAAGCCCTGCCTTCCCCCAGTGGCAGGGCCGGCCCGCGGCCTCTGCACAGAGGGATTTCTGGTGAGGTGACCGTCACACTCCGACAGACCCTTCCCAGCACACCATTGCCACAGGGCTCGGCAGCGCTGCACTAGCGGCTATGCTCAAAAAACACGGGTGCAGCAGAAGCATGGAAGGCAGTGGCACCGAGCAAGGGACCTAAAGCTTTCAAAAACTTATTGAGGATTATGTCTAATCAGAAGAAATAGTTCCTTTGCTATGCTCTTCTACTAGTAAATTCTCGACAAAGAAATAAATCACACCGAATCTTCCCAATCAGAAAAACACTTCATATTCTAGCATTGACTCTGTCTCTAGAGTATTGCAGAAAGTTTCTTTAGAACAAAGTAGACCAAGAAGCAAGATACACAGATTTCTACTGAAAAATAAATCTAGTTCTCCATAATATTTCTGTGATTTATTCAAACAGAATACAATGGAATTATCACCTTTACAGCTAACCCACCCCAAATCTGAGCCCTTTTCTGTATAGCACTGAATTGTTACTATACTACAGAAAGAGCACGCACTACTGGAATGTACACAGTGAAGGAAAAAAAAAGTAAAGCTCTTTTTGCCAAAGTAACCATTTTCTCTACTAACGTGTTATCTAGAAAAATAAGGTCTAGGCAATGTCCAAAAAGTGTTCAAGTTTCAATAAATAACTATCAATGCCCCAAGTTTGCACTGGCACAAGAAATATGGAGCATACAGGTTTAGAAAACTATTTTCCTATGACTGAGTCAGCAATGCATTTCAACCTGCTTTAAGATTTACAACAAAAATCATTTCCCTCCAGGGTTCGATTTGAAAATCAAAGCCATGTAAGTGCAAGAGCACCCACACAGCTGTCTTAACTCTCAATGGCAAATTAAAGCTCTAGAGAAAGACAGTATTTTAAAAAAGGTTCTTTATCAATACCAAGAAAATATACATAGCCATATTATGTTTTAAATATATATATACACGCACATCTTTTCAAAAGGTACGATTCTGGCTTGGCTATTTTTTTTTTTTTAAGTCTGAAAAGCTTATTCATTGCTATACAGTTCAGTAAGGTGTATTAGGAAACACACGTTTTATATCCCCCATGAAAATAAAGTTGAATCTTTCTGTAAACAGTAATTTTCTTATTTTCGGAAATCTCTACAGACCTCAAGTACTTCACTGAAAAATTAACAACCACCTGCCCCAGAACCACCCACCGAGACCCTCGCTGCTGAATGTGACATCGACAGAACTCGGGAAACGCTTAGCAACACCCGGCTCCCGCAAAAAACGCCTTCTCCGGGCGCAAATAAATAATAATAATAATAATTAATAATAAAAATAATAATAATAGCAGAAGGGCGGCAGCAGGCGCGCACCTTGGCCCCGCGGTGCCCCTGGGCGGACTTGGGGCCGGGGCCGGCGGGGTTGTCCCTCCTCAGCAGGCGCTGGTCTCCGGCGCGGCGGCCGCCTCGGGGGGAGTCTCCCGCGGCTGGGCGGCGGCGTGAGGAGGAGGAGGATGCCCGGCGGCGTTGATGTGGCAGCCGGAGGAGAGGTGGCTGCGGACGCGACCCTGCAGCTGGGTGACCTGGGCGCGGAGGAGGTTGGCGGTGGCAGCCAGCTCGGCGTTCTGCCCCTTGAGCGCCTTCACCTTCTCCTCCAGCCGGGCGATGCGCTCCAGCTTCCGCCGGCGGCACTTGGAGGCGGCGATGCGGTTTCGCAGCCGCTTGCGCTCTGCCTTCAGCCGCTCCTGGCTCTCCGCGTCCAGCGGCGACAGCGACGGCGGCGTCGGCGCGCTGCTGCCACCCTCCCCGCCCGCTGACGGCGGCACCTCGGGCACCGTCTGCGGCTCCTCCAGGGACCGCGCCGGCGGCAGCCGGCCGCTCCCGAGACCCGCGGCCCCGAAGGCCAGGCCCGGCGGCGGTGGCGGGGCGGAAGCGGAGGGGTAGGCGCTGCCCGAGGGGCTAAGCGGCCCCGCGGGGTTGAAGCCGCTCAAGTTGGTGTAGACGGCCGGAGGGTCGGCGGCGGCAGCGGCGGGGGCACCCGGTGGCCCCGGGCGGGCGGTGCAGCAGGGTCCCGGCGCGGAGAGCGGCGGCGGCGCCGTCAGGAGCTGGTTCTGCTTATGCAGGTCGGCCAGGGCCTTGACGAAGCCGTCGGCGAAACCCTCCTGTTCCTGCGTCACCGGCTGCCGGTAGAGGAACGGCCCCGCCGCCGCTGCCCCGCCGCTCCCCGCCCCGGGAGCCGTCGGCCCCGGGCTGCCCGCGCCCAGCCCCGCGCCCCCCTGGATCAGCAGCTGCTCCAGGTCGGCGGCCGGTGGCAGCTTCAGCAGCGGCAGCTCCGCAGCCGACCCCAGCGCGGCCTCTGGGCCGCCGCGGGCCGCCGCCGCCCCGCCGCCGCTCCCCGTCTCCGCGGAGCCCGCGGTGGGCGGCGGGGCGGCGGCGGCGGCAGGCGGTGGCGGCAGCAAGCGCAGAGCCGCCGCGCTGCCGCGGGCGCCGGCAGGCGGGCGAAGGGCGAAGGGCCCCGGGAGCGGCGCGGGGGCGGCAGCCGGCAGGTCCCGTTTCTTCCCGGCGCCGAGCAGCAGCTTCTGCCCCGCCGCCGCATCGGCTCCAGGTCCGCCGGCGGTACCGAAACCCGGCAGCGGTACGAAGTCGGGCAGCAGCTCCAGTCCTTCCTCGGGGTAAAACGGCGCCTCCATCTTCACAGCGGATCGCCCGCTACGCCCGCCGCTCATGCTGCCGCCCTCGCCGGCCGGCGGCGGCTCCGGCGCGGGGCGGGCCGGGCTGGGCGGCTGCTCCGCGGGGCCGGCCGCCCTCGGCTGGCAGCGGGGACTGAGCCGCCTCCCGGCGCCGCCGGACCCGCGCCACGCCCCGGGCCCGCTGCCCGCCCCGCCGTCGCCGCCTCCCTGCTGCCGCCGCCGGTCCCCCCCCCGCCCGCCGGGCTTGCGCGGAACGGCTTCCCGGTGGGGTGTCCGTGGGGAACCCGCGCTGCTCCTCCCCCTCGGAAACTCGCCCCGCGGCTGCGGTGTGGGTAAGAAGGCAGTGCCGTGGCCTTCGTCCGGGAACCGAGGGGTTTTCTCGGGGCCATCACTTCGGCAGGGGGACCGGGAGTCCTCAGGAGGAATGCGAGCAAGGGCATCGCGTGGCGGCTGCTGGGGCAGGTGCTGGTGCGTTCGGTCTGTGATGGATGGGCACAGGATAGTGCAGGTGTCGAGGACTATTGATTCTCGACAGCACAGAGCTGGGAAATCTTACGGGAAGTGCTTGACCATCAGGAAACACGCCAACTAGTCAAACTAAAAGTCACTCAGAAGATTGACATGAATTTGATGTGGCCTTTTTTTTCCTGGAGGGGAGGCCGGGGGAAGTTAAGAAAAAGGATTTGAAACATCCTAGACATATTTCCAACATTTTCAAAATTACTGGAATGTGAATAGCATTTTTCAGTTTGGGGGTTGTATTTATTTGTTATCTTTAGTCAAGACAATTGCCTCTGCCCTTCTCCAAATTTGTGAAATTCTTACAGGATGAGGAAATTTCTTTCCACACAGTCTTTCATAAATGCCTTTTGCTTCAGGATACCAATGTGATCCTGACAGAGCTGCTGAAAGCTCTCCTTTTAAGTCTTTAAAATCAACTTGGTGACTGATGGTCTCAGTGGGTCATCTGTACATTCACCAGATCTCCTCATCTGTGATGGATCCGCTCAGTTAGGTGTCACCTTCTACAATCTTCTCATGCTTTCATGCTTTCTCCCCGTGCATTTCCTTCCTATATATCAAGACCATGTGCCTCTTCTCACAGTGTCTAGTGAAATTGCTGAGTTCTGCTCTTAGCATCACTATCTATATGGCCATGCTGTGCCCCCCTGTGCCTAGGTTCATTCCAAAACCAGCAGTGGAGGAGGAGATGGACAGTGGTATCAAGTCCAGGAGTTGGACTCAGAATCCCTCTTTAGGTCCAAAGGAGAATGGGAGTCTAGGTGCACTAAGGCCTTGATGACCTTGACTCAAGTCTTTGGGGCCCCCAACTCTTGCGTATGGAGCTAGAGCTCATTTTCACAGCCCAGCACCTTCTGTCCCTGCCTGGCTGTATCACAGGTGTTGGTCTCTTCAGCTCCATCTCCTGGGTGAACCTTGGACCTGTGTTTCCAGTTCTGTTCCTGGCACCATCTCCTGCTGCTCCTGCCTGAATCACCTGGGTGGACCTTGTACCTGGTTCATCACCTCACCTTGTGGGTGTGGGTGTCCATTAGTGTCTGCCCTGCTCTTGTGCTGCAGGACTGTCCAGGCCGATGAGCCTGGGCTTTGGCTCTGGTCACCCCTTCCTCATCTTGCCATGCTCTTCTGGTCCCTGAGGCTGTGGCAGAAGTGCTGCCCAGAAAACTGGCAGCAGGACTCCTCAAGGGAGAAGAACGTCATCAGGCAAAGGCCAGGGACAGAGGCATTCACATGGATAGGAGAGGAGTAAGCATGTTTTTCTTGGTGAGGAAGGTAGTGCTAGAAAGAGCTTATTTTCATTTCCTTGTCTCTTGGCTGACCTAGCAGGAGAGGGAGCAGAGCTAACAGTGCTCAGCCAACACTGAGTACTGAAAACAGCTCATGCAAGTGGCTTTATAGAAGTATTGCTGAAGCTGCTGTACAGGCTTTTCTGTCATATTCCTGGGCAAGCAAATGGCAGTGACTGGTACCTTCTATCAGCTTGGCAAAGAGACCTGTCTAGGCAGAGAAGCCACAGCCTCCAAGCTAAGGCAAATCTTTTCTTTCCCTCACAAAGCAAGTGTAGAGGGGGGAAAGTAGGCTGAGGAGAAAATTATGATTTGCATGGGGTCAGAGAAAAAACCATGGAGGTTCACTTGGGTCTGGGGTTATTTTCAGTGAATTTCTAGATGTAATGTTACACTTGGCTGGGGTAACCCTAATGGTAGGTTCCTTTGTCATTCCTACAAGTGTAGGACAAAAACTGTCACTTATGTAGGATGGTTTTAGTTATTGATCAAATGCAGAGTTCAAAAGTGAGCCCACAGAATGGGAACATGTCGAAATTGCTCAAAATAAACTTATTCGTAATAACAAATTGATTTGTTGAGAGATCTATCTACTGTTTGATGATGTACGTGAAACTACATTTAGGCAAGCGTCACGGAGCTGTTTGACCCGTCCTTCACGCAACTGTGTTATGGCAATGTGGTCTTCCCGTTGTTTTCTTTTGCCTTTCCCCCGCCCCTCCTTTTAAATTTTTTATTATTTTTCTCCCCGAAGAAAGCCAGAACCTCCCGCGGGGCTCACAGCGCCAGCTTCTTCCTGTCCCTGTGACAGCCGCGCAGTGCACACCCGTCCGTCCGACCGCAGCCCTGCCTGCCGGCTGGGGCAACCATCCCCGGCCAGAACTTCGGGCATAGCGAGGCCGGAGTAGGCCCTGACGGGTTCCCCTCGGGAAAGGAAGGGCTGTAGCGCAGCCATCCGTCCCAGGGTCCGAGGCGCTGCCTCGCTGTGGATGTGGAGGGGAGCGCCGCTCCCCGGAGGATGCCGGACGGGGTGGGCGGCGCTGCTCAGCCGCGGGTGCGGGGTGTGGGCGGCGCTGCCCGGCCGTGGGTGCGGGGTGTGGGCGGCGCTGCCCGGCCGTGGGTGCGGGGTGTGGGCGGCGCTGCCCGGCCGTGGGTGCGGGGTGTGGGCGGAGCACGGCCCCGAAAAGAAGGCGGAGCGGGGGAAAGGAGGCGGCCGGATTGGCGAGCCCGCTGAACAAGGCCCCGCCCCTACCCTGCGCACCGACGCGCCCAATGGGCGGAGCGCGGTGTGCGCCGCTACCGCGAGAGGTTCCGTTGAAGCTGGCGCCGCCATCTTGGAGTTGGGAGAGGCCGCGCGTCCCGTTCCCGTCCCTCTCCGGAGGGCCACGGGCGCGGGGGGGGGCCGCGGGAGGCGGGGGAAGCATGGGCGCCCGGCGGTGAGTTCGCAGCGTCCCGCCGGCTCGTCTGTCCCCACGAAGGCCGCGCCGCGGCGGGCGTGGGGTTGGGCGGGATGGTGCAGTCCTGTTCCGCCTACCGCTGCCGGAACCGATACGACAAAGAGAAGCCCATCTCCTTCCACAAGTGAGCGCGCGCGGGCGCCGGGGCGGGGTCGCGCCGGGGGGGTGGGGCCAGCGTGGACGGCACGCGCAAAGATCGCGGGGAGCGGGGAGGGAGAGCGTGCGCGCGCGCGGGCAGGCGGGTACCAACGGGCGAACGGACGGACAGACAGACAGAGAGAGAGGGACGTGTCTGTTAGCCCGCCCCCCCCCCCCCCTCCCGGCGTCTCCCTGGAGAAAGCCGAGGGACGAGACCCTCTGAGCCGCCTGTTGCAGAGCGAGAGCGGGCTGAAACCAAACCTCACCCCCCCCACCCCCCCCCGACCCACGGGGGGCAGGAAGGTGGAAGGTTAAGGTTATAAAGTTCATCAGAAAAGCTGAAAGTGCCTCTTGCTTGCAGGTTTCCTCTTACAAGACCCGATCTTTGCAAGAAGTGGGAAGCTGCTGTTAAGAGGAAAAACTTCAAGCCGACCAAGTACAGCAGCATTTGCTCAGAACACTTTACCCCCGATTGCTTTAAGAGGGAATGCAATAACAAGCTCCTAAAAGAGAACGCTGTGCCCACAATATTCTGTTACACTGAACCCGGTGAAAAGGTAAACCCAATGCACCCATGGCTGCAGGTGCCAGAACGTGTCGTGCATGTCACTGGTTGCGGAGTGGAAGGGCAGCGAGCAGGGAGAGGATGCAGGCTGGGAAGGATGAAGGCTGGCAGGATGCTGAGCCTGTATCCCTGGGGTCACCAGGAGGACTGTGGTGACTGGAAATACCTCCAACAGCTGAGCTTGTTTTCTCTGAGGCTCTCTGAGGCTTTGGAGCACAAAGTGTTGTACAGGCAAGCACTGCCTCTGACGTGTTTATGTATCCATTTAATTCAGTGTCCATGTGCTGAATTAAATGGAATGGCAGCGAAGTAAGAAGGTATTGCCCTGTAGTTAAACTGTTCCACAGTAATTCCTCCATATTCAGTCTGAGAGAGCCTTCATTAATGCTTGCAAATGGCACTTACTCCCTTCCCATGGCTGATAGCTACTGCTAGCATTGAAGACGTGGTGGATGTTAACTGTGAAACTTTAACTGGCTTCTTAAAGAGAGCTCTGCACTTTGGCTTTGCAAAGTTAAAGAACCTTAAGTGGTAGAACCTTACCTGCACCTGCTATCTGTCCTGAGAGCACCTCTGTCTTGCCTTAACCTTGTTTTCAAAAGCCATACTGGTACCTGACTTCTGATGGTAGAGTCTTCTGAGTGAGGTATTCCCTACACTGTGACACTAGAACAATTTACTGTGAGATGCAAGTCACTTATAAGTTCTTACTTCTTGATGTAATAAGTTCAAGACAAGAATGGAAAAGATTGATTTTTAACTCCTTTAAAGGATATAAAATATTTGATCTCTTACTACTCTGCTATAGAGTAAGTGGCAAAGGAGACAACAGTAGATAGAGTAGGTCTGGGGAACAAAAGACTTAAATGGGATGAAGTGCACAGAAGAAAACTCATGTTTTTCTTGTTCAGTTTTTCTCTTTATATCCAATATTGGAGTGCTGCAGAAATAAAAAGGCTACACATTTGAAAAATGAAAAGTGGCTAATAACACAGAAGAGAATGTAAACAGAATGTAAACAAGGAGACAGACAAGTTACAGGGAAATATGGCTGTGTTTTTTGTTTGATTACACTTCCTTGCTTATCTGTGAAATACACATTTTCTTTGCTGTGTGTAAAATACTTGCAAATTTTTTTACAGTCTGAAAGCTGAATGGGTGTATAGGGTAGTCTGCAAAAGTGCTGTTGGTGCAGCAGGATTAGTAGTGAGCCACGTTCCCAATTTCGCTGTCATACCTGGATCTACAAAAACACAGAAGAGTGAGTGCCTTTTAATTCTGAAGGATTCAGTTCTATTTTTATTTGTTCCATGGCACTTTTGAATAAACTGCTACATATCTTCAAGTAACAATGTAATAACAAAGAATAATTGTGGTTGTTTTGGAGTTGAATCCATGCAGATTTTGAAATACAGGTTTTTATCTTTTGCACTGTAATTTGGTATACTTTTTCTTTACTTACGTCTTAGAAGAAGTATTTACTGGCTAGAAGAAATAATTAGAAATCATTGATGATGTCACAAAGATCTCAAATGATGATGTATCAAAGATCTCTTCTCTGTGATACGTTGTGATAATAATAATTTGTATATAGAGGTAGCCTATGCTGTATAGCTTCAAAAAGAAGTCTCTGTGAATTCAGCAGTCCAGCAGTGATCTGATTTTTGCTTTGGTTTCTAGCAATAATGAGTTTCTTTTTGCTAGCTCTACCTTTGCCTTGTAGGGTTTTTTTTAGAAGAAAAATTTGATAGTGACAGCTGATAGGGTCAAGCTCTTTAGAATATTCATATGTGAATTAGATATGCTAACAGCAGCAGTTTTTTATTAATGAGAAATAAGACTGGTAGTTGGCTGATTTTGTACTTTCATGTGATCAGTTATATTTGAGTGCATATTAAACTTCCCTTTAATGCCAATCATCACTTTCCTTCAATACCAATAATCAAACCGCCTTTTCAGTTACCGTCTGCCAAGTGTTGTAGTTTGTACGGGGGACAGGTAGACACCCACACATCTATCTTGCTTGTATGTTAAGTCAGTGAAGTTAATGATATGACCTTCAGATATGATAAGCTTGATATGTTGATGCTGAGGACTGCTGGCTGTTCTTAAAGTCAATGTTTTCCCAGTCCTTTTGCTTTTCTTTGTATTAATTGTGTTGGCAGCAGGTGTGTAGGAAAAAAAAAATCAGTGCCTCTTTTACTGAGAATGTTTTAAGTTTTCTTTTCAGTAGGCAATATGCAAGCTCTTTGGTTTCAACAGTGCTTTTACAATCGATGTGGGCACAGAAGCATTTCTGAATTATACTGGATTCCTTTGGGGAAGAAAGAATCTGATTCTCTGCTCTGGCCTATACTCAAATGGCTTGGAATCTGTGTTGTCCTGACCTGTACAAGTGGACCTATCAAGAGCAATGTGACAAAACATTTTTTTTAATCTTTTTTTTATTTTTTAGCTTTATTTGCAAAAAAACCCTGCAGTGGAGTTGAGCCAATTGATATTTTGCTGTTGCCAAAAGGGAGAACTATGTTTCTGCTGTCCATTCCATCTGCCAGCTATGTAGTCCTGTTTCTTAACATGACCTGGCAGTGTGAGCTCACAGCCCAGAAAGTCACTAATGTCCTGGGCTGCATCCAAAGCAGTGTGAGGCAGGGAATTCTGCCCCTTTGCTCTACTTTGGTGAGACCCCACCTGGAACCCTGCATCCAGCTCTGGGGTCCCAGCACAGGGAGGACATGGAACTGCTGGAGTGAGTCCAGAAGAGGCTACTAAGATGACCAGTGGCATGGAGCACTTGTCTTAGAGACACAGGCTGAAAAAGTTGGGGATGTTCTCTCAGTCTGGAGAAGAGAAGGTGGTGTGGAAACCTCAAAGCAACTTTCCAGAATCTAAAGGGGGCCTACAGGAAGGCTGGAAAGGGACTTTATTATAAAGGCAGGTAGTGGCAGGCTAAGAGGGTATGGCTTTGAACTTCAGGAGGGTAGGTTGAGATTAGATATTAAGTAAAAATTCTCCACTGTGAGTGCGGTGAGGTGCTGTAACAGGTTCCCGAGAGAATCTGTGAATGCCCCATCCCCAGAAGTGTTCAAGGGTGGGATAGGCAATGTGGTCTAGTGAAAGGTGTCCCTGCCCATAGCGGAGGGATGTTGACACTGGATGATCCTTTAGGGTCCCTTCCAACCAAAACTATTGTATAAATCTATGATTCTCACTTTTTCCACATATCATGGCAGCTATATGTCATACCTTTTATTGCATTGCTTTGACATTTAATAATGGACAGAAAAATTGTGCAGTGATAGTTGGAGATCAAATAGCTTTCTGTCATTTTAGCAATTATATTTGATCAAAAAGTAAATACCAAGTATGAGAAGTCTGCTTTGCTGTTGAAGAGCTGTTTATTTTGGTTCATGATATCTCTTTTAACCAAACCCTTATGCTACAGCCCAAAACCAGTAAGAGTCCCTCTCAGTTGGTGGTAAGACTGGTCTTACTGTGTCTATTTTTCTGCTCTGTCAGCCTATCAGCCCGCTCAGTAGTTCTACCTCATTCTACCTCAGCAGAAGATTGTCCACTACTGATGTGGTTTTGATTAGGTTAGCTGGTAGGTTCAGTTACGTAGTGGTATGATGCAGCAGAAAGGAGGAGGGACAAAGGGGAATGGGATGGCAGCAATGAGTTGCTAGGTCATCTGAACTCCATTTTATGGAACTGCAGTCTGTGTTCTTGCTTCTTTTGTAATTCAAAAAACCTATTTAGACATAAGGGCTTGAGTTTCAAAGAGCCTTTAAAATGAAGCTGGTTTAAAAATATTTCCAGGTGAGAAGCCGGATGGAGCAGGCCCAGAAATGTTTGCCAGTTTTGAAAATTGTGTCTTTGAAATTTATTTTATTTGTTTAAATCCTAGTTGTTTAGGTTATTCTGGGGCTGTAATAAGGGAGTTGTGTTGTAAACAATGTTAAGCATGAAAATGTACATTTTTTGTCTTGTTCTTTTTAGTCTGAAGAATTTGCAGAGCAGCCAGAAGATCCACTGCCACCTCCTCCACTGCCACCGCCGCCACCGCCTCCACCACCACCACCACCACCAGCAGCTCCCGTACTACCACAATCTCCATCAACTCCTTCTTTTCATTTGTCTCAAATAGATGCCAGATTTGTAGATCCGAGTATTGGATTATTGATGCCCCCTCTCCAGACCCCCAGCAATCTTGCTGTTTTTTGCGATCATAACTACACTGTCGAGGATACAGTCCATCAGCGAAAAAGAATTCAACAGCTGGAAGAACAAGTTGAAAAACTGCGGAAGAAGCTCAAAACAGCGCAACAGCGGTGCCGGCGTCAGGAAAGACAGATTGAGAAACTAAGAGAGATTGTTCAGTTTCAGAAAGAAAAAGACATATTGGCAGGAAAAGGCTATGTGATTCTGCCTAATGACTACTTTGAAGTCGTAGAAGTACCTGCCTAGGAGTCATGAACATCAGTTTTCACTTTGGTAGGCCAAGAAATTTAGTTTAAAAACTAAATTCTTTCTAATTCTGTAAGACTTTCCAGAATTCTAAAACAGTAATTAAGCAGTCATACAAATAAGATAATATTTTTTCTTCATTGTCATTTCAGTTTGATATACTTTTAATATATTGAAGATGCAAGTATCTCAGAATTAGAATATGCAATGAATTTACAAAATATTAATTGCTTCCAGAAGGAAAGGATGCAAGATTGAAGACACATAGAAATTTACTTTTTTTACAATGTCTGTCTTATGCTTACAGGGGTTGGGAACTGAATCGGGATGAGAGTGAACTTTAGGTGGTTGTACACCTAGTGATTTGTCAAGACTTCTAATGTTGGCTTTGGTAATCCCAAATAGGTAGTGTTCACTGATTTTAGAAAGAACACAATTAGGTCAGCTAACATCTGCAAGTGCTGCAGAAAGATAGCTAAGATGCACATTTCAGTCTGGGAAAACTTCCAACTTCAGTTTGCTATGCATTTGAAGAACTGCAAAAAGTAATTCTTGGATCCCTTTGGGTGAGGTATGTAAATGAACCTCTTCTTTTGATGTAACTGTTCACCACATGAGTGTTTTGAGGGTGATGAGGGGAATTCATTAGCATAGCTAACGAGACCTGTAGAAGCAGCTTTTGTTTTGAGGGCACTTAAAAATAATCCTGAAGTGCAGGGCTGAACTGAACATGTATGTTACTACACTGTTGGCAGGATCATTAAGACAATGTACTGTTTACAGTGACTGCTTGCAAAAGGACACTGGTAGTATACAGTTCCAGTATGTTGTAGGGTCATCTTCCCATAAACACTGTAACTAGTAGAGTGTTGTCCTTGGTTTTGAAATTCTCGCATGTCAACCATGTGTAGCTTCAGGAAATGAAGTAAGTTTGTTCTTCATCCAGGGAGTCAGACATTTATGGCTTCGCAGTGGTTTTATTTCCTTTTTTCACTCCCCAAAGGGCATCCACCAAAGGGCAGATAGGGAACTAGACTTTGGAGTTGCTTGGTGCTAGACTGGTTTACAATATCTCAAATGCTGCTGCCTCTTCTTCAGCCTTATTAAGACTATTTCTAGTAGATTTAGCGTGACAAAGTAGTGCAGCAGTTTGCACTTACTTTCTAAAAATTTATTTAGTCAACAAACTCATTGAAAATGAGAGAAAATGGCTAACCCTAATGTAGGCTTCACAGCTGAAATTCCTGGATATACGAGACATGAGGAAAATTGCTTTTCTCAGTCTATGTCAAACTTGTGTGCGATGTGAGTTCTAGCTCTGATGTTAAGTCTTGTTTGTGATGGCTTTAAAAGCTTCCCTTAATATCCTGTTAGCATGACATTTTGAAATATTTCAAACCAGTCTTGATACTTCTGACCTCACTCATGCCATGTGTCTACTTTCCCTACCATTTCATACACTTAAAATGAACAAAAATGCCAATGCTTCCTTTTGTGTACATTTATTATACCTAATTAAAAATTTGAAAAGCAAATGATGTGTTAGATTTTTAATTATTCTCTCTTCTCTTTTCCCAGGATTTTGCCAAAATTGTCTTGACATTTTAAATTTTTATTTTCTTCTAGTTTCCTTGTTTAGAGGTTGGGTTCCCAAGCCTTGTTGCTGTTACACTTAGTGTTTAAAATTGGTAAAATTCAAAAGTGACAAGGAAAAAACGTTTAAAAAACTGTTGCTATGCTGTTGGCATGTGTGCCAGATAGCAGATTGTGTCTGTTTTCTCTGCAGAAAATCCTCTCTTCTTACTGTGCAGGAATTTCAGGTGTGTCTTCCTGAAGCACAGTGGATTACTGCAATACCACACCTCCTGCCACCTGCCTCTGTACCCCAACACTTGGCTGTGTGTTCCCACCACCACCCTTATGTCCTCCAGTTCTCTGGAGGTGACTGAGGTGCTGGCTGCACCCTTCTGTGGGGCACTTCAGCTCACTAAAGCAGCAGGTTTGGCTAGTAGTGGAGAGGCAACAGAGGGCCAACAGTACCACACCTGATACAAGTTAAAGACAGGGCCAAAAGCAGGGCATGAGGAGAAATAAATCCTCTCCTCTGGGTGCAATGAGCATTATGTCAGCTTCTTCTGAAAATATGTGGGTAGCTTCCTACTCTGAATGTTCAGCACCATTTTCTTCCACCTGGGCCATGCTTCCCTGTTTCCCGCACCACCTTATGCTCTGGCTGCTGTGCTTGCTGGGCCATTCCTTTGGTTGTTTTAACTTCATAACCCTTCAGGGAAGCAGCCAAACAAAACTAAGTCTGCAAGTTAAATTTTAGGTATGCTGGTAGATGGCTGATACATGGTGTGGAGTCCTTGTGTCTTTAGGCTGTTTGCATTGCTGAAGTTGATTTAACAGCTGACTCATAAATGTTTCTTCTATTGAGGGGGTTGATTATTCTTTGTCTGGACAGTTTCAGAAGTAATATGCTGAAGAGGAGACTGCTGCTCGGTTGTCTTCCTTTCCTCTTGGCAGATGATATTACTAAGAAGAGATGAAGCCTATTGCGATAATAGGCTTGAATTTCTCCTGCAGCAGCTAATTTTTTTTCCTGTCCAAAAAAAAAAGTCTTGTTAACTCCTGATGTAGTCATGTCTGGGCTAAGTGTGGACTTTAGTAGATATATGAGGGCTCTCAGTACCACAGAGCTCTGAAGTGGGGAGAAAAGACTGGTAGAGAATCAACTGATTGTCTTTTAGCAATCAATTTTTTTATGCACTGCACCCCGTCCCACACTCTTTCACAATCTCTCTTCTGTGGTAGCAGTATAGAAAGAGAAGATGAAGGCTCTTTGCTACTGGTGAGCCTAGGAAAATAATTCTAGCTAATAAGCACAATATGTTCACTAGCATGTGTTAAAATTTCCTCTCCTTTTGGGATCTGGTACATCCACGCAGTCATCTGTTAAAAAGGTCTGCAACAGTTACTGTTTGAATTGGACACAACTGGTACCTGCATTAGCACCAATTTCATAAACATCTCTGAAAAGATGTGATTGGGAGTTAAAAAGCAGAGGTTGTGATTGTAGAACGGCAAGTGGTTGTTCAAGTGTATGTGAAGTAGCTGATATTTGTTTAAATGCACTTCACTGAAGCCTATTTGTAAATTGATTAATTCAAACAAGTTAGAAAATAGGAAAATTGGCAAAAAAAATCCATCATTAAATTACAGAAATATTTATTTTAAAATGGGCAGATGCTTCAACAGATAGGAATTGGAGCCGCTTCTAAACAGAAGTTTTATTGCTGAGTAGCAATTGTATTGAAAGAAAACTGGTGGGAAGAGAAGTGAAGAATATGAGATAAAGAGGAGAGGGTTTGCAGAAGTCAGTTACATCTGAAACAAGAACATGCTTATTAAAATACAGCTACTACAGACTGAGTCAAAATCTAGGGTACTCCTTCGCTGCCTCTATGCCCCCGCGCTTACCTCTCTCTGTTGCTCCAATTCCCCTTTTGCTGCAGCAGGGTATCTATGCATATCTGATCTATGTGCAATGTTTGCTCTTTTTCTTCTTAGACCTCTAAAGTAGTAGATTTCCCTGTCTTAACTGGGACTTTTCAAGCTCAAGGGGTATGTTTTATGGGGAAAAAAATGAATAGCTAAATAATTGAATTACTTCTTGTCATGCTGAGGGAGTTCTCTGTCACCGCTCTGTTTACTCCTGCGTTTCCAGTGACCATCTTGTCTATATTGTCACTGATGTGGTCTTAAAAACTATCTGTCTTGCTGACATTTCATTTTCCTTCAGCTCTGTTAGGATTTAAAGCCTTGGTGTCCTGTGTGAATCATGAAGGAGTTCTCTTGCAGCTGAATAAAGTGCAAAGCAAATCCCACTCTGAATGTAGGAAGAAGGAAAGATAGTTGATTGGGTAAAACTAAAACCTCAACAGCTTCTGAATGCTTTCCAAGGGACTCCTCCTGTTACTTGTTTTTTTGGATCCAGGCAGTTATTTCTAGTTGCTCTTTTGCTTTCTTGCTTTCTTTCTTTCGTGAAGTCTGTTTTAGGTTTTATTCTGTAGCTTTATTTGTTTCCTGACAGCTTACATCTTCATCAGGTGGCTTTGGCAGGGTGGAATGGGGTGAGCTATAGTCTAATTTTAACCATCAAAACACAATCTGCTGAAGCATGTTGATGACTGCAAGTTCAGGTATCTAACTCCTGCTGGTTTAAGCACAGCAGTTTATTTACCATATTCCGCCACAATAGTGATTTATTTATAAATGAGAAAGAGAAAAACAGGATACATGACTCAAAAATATTACTGCAGTTGCTCTTAGAGATTTTCCTTTGTGCTTGTTCAATGCAAATTTTATCTTTCTATAGAGATCTTTGATAGAACTGCACCATTTTATGGCACAAAATT
This sequence comes from Haemorhous mexicanus, assembly GCF_027477595.1. Taxonomy (NCBI): domain Eukaryota; kingdom Metazoa; phylum Chordata; class Aves; order Passeriformes; family Fringillidae; genus Haemorhous; species Haemorhous mexicanus. Next base: position 44,538,834 of record NC_082381.1, on the reverse strand, counting down.
GGCAGAAGACCTTACAGTGTTATATAGCCTGAAAGAGTTTAAAACTGGACAAAAAAAATGTGTTGCAAAGTTGCTGTTTAATCCACTATGACTCACTTGAAACAATTGCCAAAGTTATCTTAAATATTCCTAAGTTAAAGAACGTGTTTCAATCAGTTACTGAGAAGGAAAGGTTCAAGTACCTCTCTTGAGAATAGTTACATTACATTGTCATAATTAAATTGTTAATTAAGTCTGTCCACAGTCTTGCCACTATTAGTTCATTTAACATTGAGTATCAGACTTTCTGTTGTGCAAAATTAGCCACTGACAATCCTGTAGATGCCTCCTCCTATTGTAAAGGAGGCAAATAGATTGTAGAGTCTGCACTCACACATTTGGGAACTTGTGAAAAGTAATTGTCCTCTGCCTCTTTATTGATTCCAGGTGTCTTTTAGTTAGGGATGAGTATGGAGAATGCTATCAGACCAGTCACTGGGCTGATTGTTTGTTTGGTTTGATTGTTGTTGTGATGGTGGTCGTGCTGCTGGGGGCAGTGGTGATGGTGGTTTTTTCTTTGTTGTGGTTTGTTTTGTTTGTTGGTTTGGTTTGATTTGATTTTTTAAAATTCATAGATAACTTGAGGAAATCAGGCAGGCTTCCCACTTCCTCTCAGGTTTCACTGGATGTCACCATTAAAGATGGTGAGTCTGAGGCTGTACTTGTCATCTGCAGAAGAAACAATGCTCCAGTATTTGAGGCTATGAAAGATATGTGACTTTCTACTGCAAGCTCTTCAATTCAATGACTGGGGACAGGTAATCCAGAAAAAGGAAGAGGTCTTGTCTCCAGTAATTGTGTCTTCTTTTGTGTTGGGCTCATTTAGTAGCCTGCAGCCATAGTCCAATACTCTCTAACCAAGTTCTTATAGACATATCCAGGACTTTGATGTAGCAGAAAGTTACAGCAATATACTGGAATTGTAGCACAATCACAATATAGCAGCTGCAATATCAGTGGAATCATAATTCAAATAGACTGTTCAAATTCCCATTACTGGTCTCTAAATGGCTGGTGTCATGACACTGTGTCCTCATAGTAACTCAGAAGAAATATGCAAGTTACACCCAGCTCAGGCCAGTTACAGTTTTCCAAGCTGATTTTTTTGTGTTATCTATTTTCCCTACTTTATATTGGGCTGAGTCACATAAACACTACCCTCCCACGTTGGCCTGGTTAGCTCAGGAAAACATTACTCTTGACTAATTATTTCAGGGAAGGCTGTTTATTGGCTCTTAGGACTGAATGATGCAGCTATATTCCTAAAGCTAAATCTTCTATCCACTCCCTCTTGTGCTGAAATAATTTCATCTTAATGACAATTCATATTTTTTCTTTACATTAGCACATCATTCTTGCCCACCTCCTCTGGACATTCCTCCATTGTAGGGGTCAGTCACACAGTCTCATACTTTTCAGGAATCTCACACATGTATTTTGCAGAAAAAGTTGGTTTTTTGGTTTTTTTGGTTTTTTTTTTTGGTCTTTAGAAAGGAAGACATTTTCACTATATATATATATATATATATATATATATATATACTTTCACTATATTAAGAGGAAGGCTTAAGTAATCCCTAGACTTCCACTTGTACTTACCAATTTGTCATAATAACCACAGCTGCTCACTCTGAAAGAAGGAAGCTTTGGATGTCTATTTTTGCAGCTCAGTACAAATTTCTTGCCCTTTTTAGGTGTGATTTTTTTTTTTTCTTATTTTGTATTGATAGGATCAGACTCTTCATTCATTGCTTCAGTGATGCTAATGCTATCAGGTCCAGAAGAATACTGCCTGCACGCAAAGAAAATCTAAAGGAAGAGTTATTCCCAAGCTGGCTGTGAACCAGCAAGGTGGAGACTTTATAGCTCTCACAGGAGGTTGTGTGGGCTCAGGCCACAGAAGATGGCCTTACTGATAAATGTTTCATTCTAAATATTGTAAGCTTGATCGTGCAGGCTTGTCTCATAGGTGTCCTGAGCTGATACAATGTTATATCAAATGATTTTGTGGTGGTGGCTTTAATCTGAGGAATTCTTGGAGTTGCTGTCAGAAAAATATTTGTGGTATTATGTTGAGGGACTGAAAAAGAATTTATTTAACAATAACCTCAAATCCTGTTGTATGTATATACTTTCAGTTCTTACCTTAATTTTTTTCTTTCTAAGTTCAGACAGGAAAATATTTTTACTAGTGTTAGTGTTGTTTTTTGACTGAAATTGCTCAGAGTTCATCATGGTGAGGAACTGGGCAGGTTTTTAGTATGGATAATACAACGTGGAAATCTCCTGGCTGTGTATAATAGGAAATATCTATTCACCCAAGTGAATGCTTATGTAGCTGTTTCAGCTTAAAGAACTCAGCTTATTTGGAAATTACCTATGTCAAATATAGGGATCCATAAACCACAAGTTATAGGATCAGTGGAGTTACCTTTCTTTGATACTGTCATCAGCTGATGAACTCAAGAATTCCTCATGGTAAATCTTCATACAACTGAAAAAAATTGTAAATACATATGTAATAAATTTTACACTCAAATGTCCAAGCAAGCTTAACCTAATAGTATCACTTTGGTGATAACCATCTTTCCATCAATATTGATATTTACCTCTTGACCTGTCTACTGAGGTTGCTAGAACTTGGACTTTTTGATTCATATAATAGCCATCAGGTAATTGACATGTATATGACTTCAGTGATAAGATGTAATGAAATTAAATAAATATCTGCAAATGATGCTTTCTTGTGTTGTTTACAGTGCTGCCTGGATTCCTACAGGAAATAAAAGCCCAGCATCCTTCAACACCTTTTACTCCTTCACTCAGAAGAAATCAAAAGTTTATATATACAGGAGATGGCGTTGTCCTTGCTTGTTTCTCACAGTAGGATTGCCAAAAAATCTTGCTGCCTGGTAAATCCATCATCTCTGTGATGAGATATGAGTGTAGAAGTAAGACTATTCTCCCTGCTAGAAATCTTTTAGAAAGAGTAGAAATATCGAATAGTATATAATTTTCTCTGACTGTTCCTTGTGTGTCTCACCTTGCTCATCTACAGCATCACTCTTCTCTCTCAACAAAAATTCATCTATTTTTTTCTACTATTACTATCAGAATTTAAACATCTGTGTTTTTCCAACACATTTTCTGATCTTTTGTGCATGATGAGACACTGACCTACTCAGTTAAAGTTACTTGTCAGCAATTGAAGAGGGAATTGAATTCAGAAGGTGAGGCAGTAACCTTTTCTTATGGACTGGCAACTTTTTGCTGATTCATACTATAAAATTACCACAGAGATGAAAATGGAAAAGGCTGTTGGAAACAGCATTGGAATGAAAAGCATGTCTCTGAAGACTGCTTTGGGTTAATGGATGAGTTTGGCCTGAGGAAAGAGGATGCTTGCTTAATATTTCAATGGATTTCACTCTGTGCTTTCATGCTGAGTTTTGCTTTTATTCTGCTTGCCTCTTGATTCCTATACATAAGAGATATAAAGTGAGCTTAGCAAATCCCAAGGTATGGGAGGGCTTTCTGAGCAATGTCCTCACCACTGATGTAGCTGTCCCCTCCAGCCCTCAAAAAAAATCAACTGTAAAAGATCTGCTAGTGCTGAAATGTTAAAAGCCTAACAGAACATTTTGGGCAAAGCTTTGCTGAATCCCATGAAACCATAATTTCTTCTTTGAATTTCTGAAAATGGTACTGTATCATTAGGAAGTCCACCATGGACTTTTCTCAGCTTTGTGTAGAAGAGAGATTCTGTGACAGCCTCATTGTCTCAGACAAGACTAAGCAGCATTGTTCTTTAAGTCATGAAGTCATATGTTGCTTCAGCTGCCAAGTGCTTGCTCATGATGTCACAACAGGAGATGAGCTCACAGCAGTGTGGCAGTCTCCTGTGCTGCTGTCAGATCATGGTAAGGTAAAATCCAGCTGCAATGTTAAATGGTTATTTACCTGACTGAGTAAGGTGCCTGACAGCATTCCTATGCAAACAGTCATCCTCATTACCCATAGAGGAATTAAACTCTGAATTAAACTCTGTAATCTTTTTATTGCTCCTTTTGATTTCACTGATTATCACGTTGTTTGCACCTGTTGTTAATGCATCAAGCTCTCTGGGCTTCCTGAAAGCCTCAAAACATTACAAACCATATGAAACCAGGTCTGTTGGCTGACTTGCATTCAAAGTGAATGTGAAGAGTTTCCCCAGTGCAGAGATACAAGGATGATAATGTGAAGAAGGAGGACAGCAGCCCAGTTTGGTCTGAGGCAGTTAAAAGGTGGTTTTGAGCCTTTGTGAAACTTAGTGGACATGGCACTTGTTCTGTAAGCTCTAACAGGACCATGCCAAGTTGTCTCCTGGCACTCTGCCCCATCATCTTGCCAGGGACTGGCCCTACACTTACCAGCCTTCTGTTGGAGAACTGGACATCTTCCCAGCCCATTTTTTCTACACCATGGGAGTAGTCTGCAGAGCATTTTGGCTGTTATCCCCTATTTTCCTCTTCCTCCTAATATATACAAATTGTCAGACTCTGCTCCCAGTTCAGGGAGTTATTCCAACCCAGCATCAGTTTACTAATAGGTGAAGTTTCCTAAATACCTTTAGGTTAATTCTTCTGACACAGGCAGGCCATTAAAAGTTAGAGGAAATAGGATATTCTGACATGATATAAAAGAAAAAACTAGATTTTTCATGTTTTATAGGTAATATAAATTATGCATTCTAGTGAGATGAAGATTTAAATGTTTGGTTTTGTATTCAGCTTCTCTGGCTTATAAGAAGCAGGACAAATGACAGATACCAAAGATGTCATCCAGTAGAGACAGCTGTTTAGGTATCAAAACCTTCCAGTTTGTTGTTTCATAACTTTAAACTATTTGATGAACTTACACTGTTTCAAGAAATATGCATGGGTTATACCAAAAAATTACAAAAATACATCAAATAATTACAAAACCATTATTAGCAAATAATTACAGGACATTCTACTATCTAACATTACTTCCACATCACTTTTATTATGATTATCTATTGCCCAAAGGTTAATTTTTGCAAATTATATGAAAAGCATAGTCTGACTTCATTCAGAAACTGTGAAAGCATTTGGTACGCTATGCTATGTTTACAGTCTTGTTTAACATCAATTGTTACCATAGTTCCAGGCTAGTGATGTTACTCAGAACTGTTCTATTGGGGATATAGGCTATCATGCATGCATGCCAAATGCCTTTATTTCTTCTACACTCAGTACTCTCAGGCATGAAGTCTGACAGGGTTTTGTTTGTACATATTCATGAGCATGACATAGCAAGCAAATACCTAGAGGTAGACAACATGGAATTTTAAGCATATAGGTATAGACATTCAAGAAGAATATAATGCTTCATATTAGTCATTCTAGATAGAATATTCTGGAAGTTATGTGAATGCTGGTTTCTAGGTCTACCTTTAAATGTACTATTTTGGTTTATGAATCAGGGAAAATAGAAGCCCAAAATGTCACTGATGATCAAAATTATGGTGCTGCATATACTATCTTTGGTTCCTACCTGTAAACATGTCTATCTAATCTTAAGAAACCTCTAGAATGAATAAATATTTTTCTTTATGAAGTATTTGGCAATAATCCCAACAATATAAGACTCAGCATGGCAAGCAGGCATCTCTGGATAGAAGGCTCACATCCCAATTCAAACTCGCAGGCAGGAGTCTTCAGAACAGCAGAGGGCTGACTTGAGCCCTGCTGCGACAGAGAGAAGGACATGTAGGAGTTGGCAGGTGGTGTTACATGAATAACCCCTTGCAAAATCTCTCACCACTGTTTTCCTATGGAGAAGGTGGTTTTTTGATACTTTGACAAGAGGTGAGGTCTGGTCTGTTGACTGGTCTGCTGCCAGAGCAGTTTCTACTTTTTAGCTAGGGATGATCTGAAGTAAAATGCATGCACATCATAGGACTCTGAGTTTTGTGAGGCTGAATATGGCTGAGACAATTAGTACGGCTGCATTTTCTGTAAAAATAGTAGCTTCCAACAGCACCACAACAGCTTACAGTAATATAATGAAGAAAGACACAAGGAAGTATTAGCTTCCAAACATTTCTAATGAAACCTGATAATTGCTTTAATCTTTTAGACAGTCCAGAATTATTGCCTCCGTCAAGATATGTTTCTAGAGCTAAAAAAATCCCCCTTATTTGGATTGCATGGACTCTGTGGACCCACAGGACAACCATCTCAGTTGACTCAGAAAATGATCATAAAGAGCAAATGCCCTCAAATGCAGGCAGGAACAGAGCTTGTAAAGTTCATCCAATTTCTGACAAAGCATTTAATTTTGCTATATCTTCAAGGGAGCCCCTCATCCTCCCATACCAGATGGAGCAGCTCCAAAAAGAAAATTTGTCAGCTACCACCATTCTGGCTGTGTGTTGGAGCTGTCACATCCAAAGAGAAGTGTATGAAATGGACAAAGCTGTGCAAGGAGTCATGCAGCTTACTGAGGCCATGGGACGTGGCAGGAATTGCCCTTTAAATTTTGTGATTGCCTTGGGGATAAAAAGCCTGTACTCCATCAGAATGCAAAAGCAGAACCTCTTGTCATAGAGCATTGCGTGTTTTGGGAAAAAGGCTTCTAGACAGCAGGTGTAACCACTGAAAATGAGGGGCTGAGAGGCATGCAGTTAGGCATGAACCAAGTTCCTCTGTCATTCCTGAAGCAGTTGTCATTAAAGCAGATTTTTCTCTGACATCTTGCAAAGTCTTGATCCTTGCTAGTTGTTTGCTTACCCCTGAAATCTTCCAAGCCTTGATATCTGAACTGCAAGTCCATGATGCTGCAGATAAAATTTGAGCTGAGGTGAAAGCAGAGGTGAGCTTGATGAAATGGAAAGAAAAACTGAGAAAATGGCAGAGCTGAGCCACGCCTTTACTTACAATCATTAACTCAGAACAAATGGGCTTGAAAATTATCATATTCAAAGCTAGGTAGTGTCACCAAAATGCAGGAAGTGATCGCAGCGTTGCAAGACACTCCTAAGTGAGACCTCACTGTAAAGTTAGAACTGAAAAAGGAAAACAACGATTCTAATGCAGAAGGCGATGCACCACCTATTAGAAAGATTAATGTGCATCCAGTGATGAAGAGCCTCTGCACCTCCCAGAGACCCGTGTCCCACTCCGGGTGAAGCTCTGGGAGGTTTCTAGAGAGCAATGTGCATGCAGGCAGTTGCGCGGACTCTGCACTGTCAGAGGGCACAGGGACTCCGATTTGAACTTCGCCTCAAGCCTGCATTCACACGGATGTGGTAGAAACGGGAAGGAGCGCAGGGAGGGTTTTCCTCATGGTAGGAAGGTGCCATGGAAACCAAGGACTGAAACGACTCGTGTTCTGCAAAACCTGGTTCCTGTACGTGCAGAGCCTGAGCACCGCCGAAACAACCGCGTGGGTGCAGCTTTTCCGAGTTCAGCTCAGACGGCCGCCTCAAGGGCTCCCTCAGCCCTTTCTGAGCCTGCTGTGCGGACTAGTGCTGCTCCTTGGCTGACATAAAGACAGACGCATACGTTTTCATCCGTCAGTTCCCAGCACTTCACGTTACCCTGGTCTCCCAAACAGAGCTCCCGCAGCGTGTAATAGCGGCATTCCTTCGGAAGGGCTGGAGTCCTGGGAGCAGCCGGGCGCTGCGGTGCGGCCTGCGCTGCCTGCGGCCTGCCACGGCGGGGAGCTGGGACAGCGGCCACGGCGCTGCCGAAAGGCTCGGAGCGGGCCAGGGCGCCTTCGCTCGGCGTGAGCCAGGGGGGAAAAGGCGGAGGGGGAGGTGGAGGAGGAAAGTGGCGACTGTGCTGAGGAACTGCGGTAGAGATGAGGGCGGTGGGATGTGGTGCGGCTCCTGTCGGAAAAGGGTGTCTGGAGGAGGAGGGATGGATTAGAGGGGAAAAGGGCAGCAGGGAGAGACTAAGTGGGGTTTGCTTGGTGGGGCCGGTGAGCAAGCCAAGAGAAAGAAGGAGGGTGTTTGAGGGACAGGAAGCTGGAGGAGAGTGGACAGGATGTATGGACAGGTGGACTGTTGGCTCCGAACTGTTCCATCTGGTGCATGGAAATGTTTGTGCTGCAAAAATAAAACCAGCTCTGTTCTTGCCCAGTGAAAACATACATTTTGAGAAGCTGCTAGGTGAGGAGAAATGTCTGCTGCTGGCCAGAGCTGAGATCAGAAAAAACCTGAGAAGTGTCAGGGCAAAGATGAGATTCTTCGAGTTCTACCCTTTCCCACCCCGTTTTTGCTCCAGAAACTGTCCCCCACCTCGTACGGGCAGGTGTTCATGACAAATGGTACAAGATGGATTCAATCCTTCAGCTCCTTGGGAGCTCCAGGGAGCCTGGCTCCATCGCAAGTCCTGGCATTCCAGGTGTGCCTTCCTTGGCTTCTGCCATGTCACCTTACAGGGACCATGGAAGCTGAGATGGGTTTGGGAGGGAGAAGACACGTCTACCTAAAAAGTGTCTCTTGTTCCATAGTGCTGCCTTCTCTCTTTTCTCCTGCCTGGAGCTGACAAACCTAGGGGTGCAGCAGACTCAACTTTGGCTCTTTTTGAAACAAAGCCTCACAGTTCTGGTTCAGAGTATCTCCCATCTATGTCCTTCCTCTTCACCATCCTTCTCACTTAAGTCCAGTTTTCCCACCCTCTGATTGCTAGCCAGCACTGCCACCTTCCCATGGAATCTGTGTTTTCCATGCTTGACTGCGTGGTGCCTTCAGGTAACATGGCTTAGGACTGTCCATCATAACCTTGAGTTTTCAGTTGCTGCTAGTATTAACCATGTGTGCTCAAACAGATGGATGTGTGCCTCTGAGTAGATTTCTCTTTTCCTTTTTCTTGGCATTTTTGCTGCCTAGAATGTGAGGCCCAGCTCCAGTATTGCTTGTGTCTAGGCAGTATCTGGCTCTTTGCAGCCTGGGATTGCAGCCTCCTATTAGCTACAAATCCCATGAAAACTGTGGAAAAGCAAAGAAATTTTCTCAATAAAGAATAGCTACTCAGGTATTTCCACAAGCAGAGTTTTGCCCAAGAGTTAATTTGGTGTCTCAGGGTGATGCCCCTCATGCTTCATGGCCCATCTGGCAAAATGGAGTATTCATGCATAACTTCCTTTCCAAAATGTTGGAGTGCCCAGCTGCATAAAGACTTGTGAAGAGAAAACAACAGGCAAACATAATTTCTGTCTCTAATACTCTCCTCTGGCTGTCTGGTAACTCTGGAAGCCAATGACCAGGCAAACCTGGTCCTTACCTCTTGTCACAGTCTAGGCAGTGGCGGGGGGGCAATGGTAATGCAATCATACTTCATATTTCCCTCCAAGCCACTGTCATGTAGTAGCAAAAAGCCTTCTCCTGTAGGTAGGTAATAAATTAACTCCATTGCCACAAGGCAGCATGTTAAAGCCCTGTGAGAAACTAGTGTCTCTCATGTTGCCTAACAGAGCAATGCCTGAATGCAATCTCAGGCAGTAACTACAATCAGAGGTGTCAATAGGCAAAGGCTAGGGCTTGCAGTCATGAAGCTAAAGGATGGATGATCTGAGGGTGCTGAGTCCTGTACAGAATCACAAACATGATGGAAAGTATGGGGTAATCTGCAGAGAGCATTTTAAAGTGGTAACCTTGTTGCAGAAAAATTTGTATCAGGCAGAATGATTGTGTTTAGTCCAGACTCAACTTTGTGGTAGTCTGTGGTGCTGTCTGTCCCCACCACTCTAGCCAAATGACTGCTGTTCTCTTGAAGACAGCATAAAAAAAGGAGCTTTCCTCTGTACTCAAGAAGTTGTGTGCTTGTGCCTGATGTCGATCTAACAGGAAAACTGAGAAGTTACAGCAGCTGGTGTTGAAAGTACGCTTCATTGAAGATGGTCTTTTGATAGCACTCCTGTTTTTGCATAGCTTTCTGCGTCAGAGATGAGGAAAGGTGCAGAAGAAGCCAGCTGCTCCTCTAGTCAGGCTGGGTGACCAGGGGCAGAACTGAGGAGCTAGGAAGGGCTCTTGCAGATTTCTTGTGTGTAGTACAGTAGTGGAGAAAGCAAACTCACTGAGTTCCTGCCGGTGGCCTGCCTGAGAGCTGGGGATGTGGTGGGCTGCAAGGCCACAGAAGCATGAATAAGTTGATAGGACACTACAAGAGTGTTACTTGCAGCAGCAATATGACTTTGAACCACACTTACATGGCAATTTTTTCATTACAGCAAGATGAACCGTCTGGTAAGATTACAGCTGCCAGTTATCAGTCCTCTGTGAGGACCTTAGATAAGGCAAATCTGAATCACAAAACCTGTGACTGTACCAAAATCTGGGCCACTGCAAGAAGTGAACCCCTGTTGCTGAAAAAACCCCAGGCTTCCCATATAAAAGGCAGCAAGCGATTTAATAGCCAGTAATAAATAATCAAAGCACAAGGAGTTTTGGGTTTGGGGAGAAGAATTTTGCATGCCTCTTCCTTAAACTCGAAAAGTCCTCTTTCGAGAGATAGGCCAAAGTAACTCTCATTTGAGAATAAAACAGAGAAGACCCTGATAATCCTTCAGCAGAGGAGTGTCAGGGGGATGGGAAAAGAGGAACCTGCATCTCTTTTGATTATCAGCAATTTCTGGTGATTACTACCAATTTTTGGTGGTTTCTGAAAGGAGCCTTATGTGAGGTGTCTCTGGGGGGGACTGACAGAGGTCTGACTACAGAGAAACTGGCTAAATAATCCTCACTTCCATTGCTAAGCACAAGACCCCAGGGCAACATTCTCTGTTAAGCTGTGTAAGTGGATAGTACAGTGCAAGGACTTCCGTGCTGCTGCCTGTGATGTTTTGTGTATGAGATATAAATTTAGAAATCAGCATTGTTTTTCCCACTTACTTCTTACCGGATGTTTTTGGCCCCCAAATCCATTTTATAGCTCCAGAACAGCAAGTGTAGCATGGAATAAGCTAAATTAGGTCTGTAGGGAGTCTGCCTCCACAACCATTACAGCTGGAACAAACAGATAATCTTTAAGGCATCTGAGTTATCTTTGGGTCTGAACTGCAGTCTGTTTTTTTTTTTTTGTGTGTGTGTGGTTTTTTTGTTTGTTTTGTTTTTTGTTTGTTTTGTTTTTTGTTTTTTTTTTCCCCAGCTGTAATCAGCAGTAGCATAAAAGATATTTTTCCTCCTTAAAAGATTTTCCTTTTGCATACTCCTAGACCGCAGTGCTTATGGCCATGTAAATACTGCCACAAAGAGATCAGTCAGAGTTTAGGACCCAGAGCCCTGTTTAAGGCTTACGGGATGTGACAGCTGACTGAAAATCAATGAAGTGTGATTTGCCAAGCGTCATAATGAGGGCAAGATAAGGCTAGAAAGGTCCTGCCTTGCCTTGCCGACTCAACTGTCTGCTTTGACTTTTAGCTAGATTGTTTAAGTCCCCTGCAAAGATGAGACCGATTTGCTAATGAAAACAGAAGATCAGATTTAAAGGAAAAGCCACGGTGGTGCCCATGCTTTGCCTAGTGCTCATTGCGCTGTGTCTGAGTCGCTCAGGTAGGTGTGATTTCTTTTTCTTCTTCCAAGCTGAGCTGCAGGTGTTTTAGGGATTTTTTTTCTGTCGGCTGGTTAGCTGCTGCTTTCTGGGATACGGTGAGTGCTGGCTTCCTTTGGTCATCCTTTAAACACCGTGTGAATAGCAGAAGAGGGTGGTATCAGTTGTTGCCTTTGTGTTGCAACCATGGTCAGTTTGACAACTAGGTTTTAATAACTGGTGGTGGGGCAGTTGCTGGCTAGAAATTAACAAAAAAGTCCTAAGCTCGGCTTCTGGCTGCTAAAGGGAATTAAGGGAGAATTTCTGTCACCAAGAGAAAAACTGAAACAATTTACTTCAGGCAAACTGATAAAAGTCTAAGTGTCTTGTCTGTACTTATTGGGGTGTTTTGCACATTTGTTTAGCAGACTTTCTGCCCCAGAACTCCTGTCCTGCATCCATGGGGAGCTGCTACTTGGACAGATCACAGAGAGAGACAGGAAACTGGGGGAGGGGGGAGATGGCAGACAGTGCTTGAGTACTTGAACGCATGTTAACCTGCCGGGGAGCTCCCCAGTTTTTGCCTCTCAGTGCATCATATGGTAGATTCAGGGACGTATCTGCTTCTCTTTTTTTTTTTTTTTTTTTTTTTTTCCAAAGGCAGTGCTACTTTGTTCAATATTTTCTCCATGGGTTTATCTTGCTTAACCATAAAGTGGAGCTTGGCCAAAGGAACTCTTAGGCTATTTTTCCACATGGTATTTCTTATTTTTCATTAATAACTTCTGCTTTTAAGCTGCCTTTGTGCAAGTACTGAGGCTGTCTTACAGAGGCAGCAATCTTCTTCCTTCTGACTTTCTTCCTTGTGAGACTCCTCATGTATTTTTCACTTTTTATGGCTTCCTCAGCAGATGAGATTTAACATATCCAGCCCCAAACCCAGCTTTACCACCTGTCTTCTATACCCACTTGGAGCATTAGGTATATGAACTTTATGTGAGATGTGGGCTGTGAAATGGCACCCTTTTCTTTTGAGGGGGGGTCATACACACTTACGAACATAGAAGGTGTGTGGGTGCGTATGTGTGTGCAGGATGTCATACTCAAATGAAAACAGAGCAATGTATTCTGGCAGTAAGACAGAGTTGTGGATTTTTTGGAGTTGTGGATTTTTCTATTTAAGGGTTTTTCTGTTAAATTTCTTGTTTTTAACAGGCATAGACCCCTATGAATCTGCTAAAGGGAAAGAGCGTAATGTCTAGGAGATGGAGTCTCTGCAAAGACCCTTATAGTCAAGGGGTTGGACTTCTGAGGTGGTGGGTAGTGAGGAGGGAGAAATGTGTTCTTTCTCTTCCTTTGGTTGCAGATGCAATACCTGTCTGCCATGTTCGGATGACCAATCTAGTTTCTAGGACAGACTGCAGGCTCTGTCCTTTGTTTGCAGTGGAGGAGCTAGGGTCAGCGCTGGCATGAGAATAAACCCTGGAACAATCAGAGGGAGCATTTCTGGAAATAGCAGACCTCAAGGACTTGGGACAAAGTGACAAGACAGAGTGTGGCCCTATAGAGGACTGCTATAAACTGTGCTGACAGCTTCATGAGCCATGCCTGGCTCTGGGATGGAGCAGGTAGAAATGGGTGTGAAAGGTCCCTTTGATCAGCCAGCCTCTGCCTGCCCAGGGCATGGTAACCCCACCACACCTGTGTTGCAGATACAGAGGAGAAACACAGCTTGTGCTAGAGCATCTGACAGTAGTTGTTATTCTGTGAGTACAAGCACTAGGTTTCAGAGCTTATAGCTCCTCAGAGAGGAATGGTATCTTGCTGTGTGTGGACGTGGGGATGACGGTGTTGCTTGGACCTTGTGCTATCCTAAGAGGATCCAGAGAGCATTGAAGAATGATTTTGTCCCATGGAAAACTCTGTTGTGAGATCAGGTTTTTGCTTTGGGCAGTTCTTCAGCTGTGTTGCTTGCTGTGAGGTGTAGCCCTGTCTGCAGCTTCAGACAGACCCTGACCGAGGTGGAGAAGGCTGCCTGTTGTGCTCAGGAGATGGGCAGCAGCTGCTGGGGAAGGAGACATGGGCAGAGATAGTGGTCCATGGTCACATCCTTGCTTCCGTGTAGAGGCAGAGCAAGACCCTCTGCCTCCAGTTTTCTCTCTGGAAGAGCTCCTGTGTTTGAATGCCCTTTCTTTCCATGTGGCACAGGGACCCTGCTAGGGGCTGCCTTAACTTTGATGGTTGATGCACTCGGTGTGTGAGCATATTGACTGTGCCCTCCAGGGCTCTCCCACTGTCAGTTCCTGGCACTGCAGATCCATGGGCCTGCAGACCCCTCCTGCGCCTAATGTTTGGCAATCCAGTCACAGATGTTCTGCCCATCCTGGGGCTGGCAAGGCACAAGCTGGGCCCTGGACAGTGTCCTGTGAGGTCCCTTTTGACTGCTGATACAGCAATATTGGCTGTGGTCCCTGTTGTGTGGCGCCAGTCTTTTTTCCTCCGTGGTGGCTTTGAAGAGAGATAAAATCCTTCTCACCCTTGGTTGCTGTATGTGTGCGCAAGGGAAGAGATGGAGGTCATGTCAGAACCTCAACACCACAGGGAGTGGGCTGAAGTCTGGGAAAGGATGGAGGGTCTGCCCTTCCCCCTTCATGGTGGCAATGGGAAGGGGGAGCATGTGTCAGTGATTGTGGGAGTCACAAGTCATGCATGTACAGGCCACGATGTCTCTATGCTTGCCTGGTAGACCTAGCACGGACTGCATCATCCAGCTCCTACTGCTGCCTGATGGGCTCTTTTTGCTTTGGCAAAAAGTCCATAGAAAACATAAGCCTGGTACAAAGTCATCACTGCTCTGGTCTGATGATTTATTTTTTTTTAACGTGAGTTGGGCTTGGGCTATCTTGCCTTTCCATTCATTTGCCCTTGCCTTTCCATTCACCTGCTGAGAGTCTGTGCATCCGAATTCCTGCAGAATTTGCTGTACAAGACAAGACCTGCTCAGAGGTGAATTTTCCTCATGTCATTGCTCTGTTTCACTTTTTCAGGTCTTGGCATTCTCCATGTCTACTTTCTGGCAATGCCTCCACTCTGTGTTGCTCTCTTCCAGATGTGAATGCCTTCAGTTCAGTTGCTGAAAATGAGGATGCGCTCCTGAAGCATTTATTTGAAGGCTATCAGAAATGGGTCCGCCCTGTGGAAAACTCCAACGACACCATCAAAGTCCTTTTTGGGTTAAAGATATCACAGCTTGTGGATGTGGTAAGTGTTGTGTTAGTAAAACAGCACTTGTATAGATAGTAATGCCTCCACCTGGGAGGACTGGTGATGTAATTAGCTCTTGCCTCCTGACACATGATATGTGCAGCAATGGTTGGGCAGCAAAACACTGAGCGTGAAATGCTGCTGGTGATACAACCTTCTTCCCCACCCTGCTCCATCCACCCACAGCATGGACTGTAGGACTCATTTGTTTTGAAGGAAACCTGAAGGTCCTTTTTTCCCTACTGTTCTTAGGGAATATGGCCTAATTTCCATAAGGTTTTGATCAAACTACCCATGCCAGACAGTCCTTGACATCTATGTTGCAATTTAATGACAAGACAGCTATAGGAGAGGACTGAGGAAGAGTAAGAGCTGGTTGGATATTATTCACTCCAAGCAAGCTTGCATTGATGCCAAAGATAGTTCAAGTCTTAACCCATCTGTTCACTAAGATAAAACTCTAGAGGCAGCATAGCTAATCCTGTGTTTCTGCCCTTCTGGAAATTTTCCCTTCTCTTTCTGCTGCAATGCATGGTGGAATTTGCACAATGCCCAGAGGTACCCACACAACAATGTGCTCCTTACAGCCCCCATCCCCTGGTAATGTCCCCTTGTGCTGTGGAAGGCACACTCTAATTTTGTGCTTTATTTACATATTTAGGGCAATGTTTCAGCTTGTATCTTCCCAAACTCCCTCCGAGCTGAGCAGTGTGGGGAGGTGAGCCGTCCTATGAGGCTACAAGCATGTGTGACCTGATACCACTTGCTGGCTGAGCCCTGGCTGCATCCTGGGTTGTTGGCATATAATTCCTTTGAGCTCCTGTGAAATGCCGGACCTCAGTTTTCCAGCCTCAGAGGCTTCCACGGATTGCAGGGATAGCACTTAGAAAGTCAGTTTCCCTCAGCGGTGACTGACAGGCCCAAGCCCAGGGAAACAGGATCACAAGGATCTCCTCATCTTGGCACAGGGTTGGACTCAGCAGGCACAGGGTCTGTTCCTAATGGCTGCTTTGGTATTACAATCCTCTCTCCCTTGTGTCACTCTAGGATGAGAAGAATCAGCTGATGACAACCAACGTATGGCTGAAACAGGTAAATTAGACCACATTAGACCTCCCTTTTCCCCATGGGAACTGCTGAGCTGAGTAGCCATCTCAGTTTCCTACCCACTGTGCCAACCATCCCATTTCATGATGCTGAGTGGCCAGCACCAAGATATCTAACGTGAAGTTTTTCTTCACTCTTCTATGCCTATGTATAGAGACAGAAAGGCAGGCAAGTAGGCCTTTAGGACAAAGGGTACCCTCTTCTCCTGACCTGCACCCCAGCTGTGTGCTCAAGCCGGTATTTATTTCAGGGAAGCAACACAGCTGGTACTGCAGTGGCTATCTCTGGGATGTTGTATGTGCCCTGAGGGACTATCCTGTCTCATACTTAGAGGTCACACAAGTACTGTCTCCCTTGCCTGAGACAAAAGTGGTGCCTCGGATAGATTTCTTCATTCCTCAGCATGTGTAAAGAGGAAGAAGAGGCCAGTATGTTACACACACATACATACACACCCACCCCACAGACCTTTTCCCATTAAAAGCTGTAGCAAATTAATCAGATCTCTCTATCATAATTGCCTGTGGAACTGACAGTGATTTATACAAATGAGGGAAAGGTGCAAGTTGAATTGTTAGGTCTCCTTTCTTCTTCACTCCTGAAGAACACTGTTTTTGGTTTGGGTTACATTGCACCAGTTTGTTGACCTTGTGACAATTATTTTAAGTCTCTCAGCCTTGTGAGTATCTGTAAAGATGTCAGCTGATCCTGGGCAGAGGACATAGAAAACAAACCGTACTTGAAATCATGCCATGAGGAAAAGTTCTTGGGGGTTGCTGGGTTGGTGGACGAGAAAAGTGACTCAATTTTTGTCTCAGTCTGGGTACTGTACTGCTGCAGTGAGTGTGAGATTCTGGCTGGAGCAAGACCCCTAAAACCAATATGGCTATTGCATGTAAAGATGATCTCTCCCTTGAAGAGGGAGAAGCTCAGCCTTCCCCTTACTGTGGGGAAGACAGGATTTTCCCCTTTCGCTGGAGAAATTTCTCTCTGGTCCAACAGCAGTATTACATTTTCCCCACCTTTAGCTGCAATTGTAGAGCCTCTTTTGTGCACAAGGCCACATCTTGGCTCCCTTACTTTGAGTATCCATTTGGGCAGATGGCAGGACCCTTCTGTAAAGGGCCTTCATCTGCCCTCATCTGTCCTCTCCCCTTTCCAACCCACTCTCCTTGCAGGCTATAGCACCTACCTTCATCTGCAGGTCCAAGCCCTGTGCGCTGTAGACAGACTGATTTCTCTGGAAGCCTTTGGAATCCTCAGATTTTAGTCAGGAGAGCTCAGGGAAACTCAGGACTGCGATTTCCCAGACTGGGCTCTCTGGAGTTGCTACCATTTCTAATACCACTTCTCCATCTAATGAGCTGAGAACATCAAAACCCAAGGTAATGCAAAGGGAGTGGAAAATAAGCCACAGGCTGTGGTTTTCACACATATAAGTGCTCTCAGGAGCTCAGGCTGAGCACTAAATACCTGTGCCTGACCCAGGTGTCATGCTGTGGAAATTGTGTGTTCATTTAGGCCCAGCTCCCTCCGTTTTTCCTTGTAAGAGAGATGATCCAGTACTCTCATAATCTTTGTTACCCTCTGCTGGACTTGCTTGGTCCATGTTTTTTCTGTCCTGAGGAGCCCAGAACTGAACACAGAACTCCAGATGTGCCTCACCAGATGTACAGAGTAGAACTCCAGATGTGCCTCCAGATGTGCTGAGCAGAGGGACAGGATCACTTCTCTCAACCTGCTGGCAATGCTCTTCCTAATGCACTCCAGGATCCCATTGGCCTTCTTGGCCCCCAGAACACACTGCTGGCTCATGGATAGCTTGTTGTCCACCAGGATCTCCAGGTCCTTCTCCACAGAGCTGCTTCCCAGCAGGTCACCCCCAGCCTGGGTACTGCCTGGGGTTGTTCCTCCCCAGGTGCAGGACCCTGCATTTGCTGTGTTGAATTTCGCATGTTTCTTCTCTTCCCATCACTCCAGCTTGTCAAGGTCTTTCTGAAGGGCTGCACATCCCTCTGGGTATTGGCCACTCCTCTGAACTTTGTGTCATGCTGAGAAGGCATCTGGCCCTTCATCCAAGTCCTTGGTGAGAAAATGAAACAACACTGGGCCCAGTATGGAACCTTGGGGGATAGGCGTCCAACCAGACCCTGTGGCACTGGTTACAAGCTCTTTGGGATCTGCCATTCTGCCAGGTCTCAACTCACCTCACTGTTCACTTATCTCGTCCAAATATCCTGAGTTTGCCTACAAGGATGTTCAGAGAGACAGTGTTGAAAGCCTTCCTGTAATCAAGGTAGACAATATTCAGTGCTCTCTCCTTGTCCATCCAGGGAGTTTCTTCATCATAGAAGACAATGAGGTTGGTCAAGCATGATTTACTTTTAGTGAATCCATGCTGATTGCTCCTGATCACCGTCTTAATTTCTCAGCAAGAGTCATTTCTTGGATAAGCAAACCTAAAACACAAGTATTTTCTTTTCCTTTTTTTGTTAACCTCAAACATCCTGGAGCTCAAGATGGTGGGACTTGATACACAAGCAGGCTGACACACAAGGTTCAAAGGAGCCTTTAGTGGTTGCTGAGAAAGTGTCTGGGTTCAGGCAAGCTATGGATGGGGTCTGCTAGCAAGGGTCAAGAATCTGAGTCTAGTGTTTTTTTTTTCCACTAGTGGTGGGTTAAATTCTTCAATGATAGCACAGAAATAGAAATTTGGTAGAACTGGAGGAAGGAGAGAGTGACTGTAATGTCTGGAGCAGCTTGGAAAAAATGGAGAAGAGAGAAAAGAGCCTTATGCATCTGCTGCTATGATTTGTGTCAGCATAGCCCACAGGGAGATTCCGTTTTAAACTGCTCATCTTCCAAGTCTGCACACAACCTATTTTCTGCTCTAGTAAGAAGAAACAACCATTTGCCTTGCAGACGAAAGACCACTTTAGCTAGGAGAGAAATCAATGCAGGGCAGGGAGTAAGTGAGGAGTATTGCAGATGGAGCAAATCGCCCAAGCCAAGAGGCTGCTCCAGTTCAACTCCAGAGGGATGATTCTATCTCCAGGTGGCTCACAGGGTATTTGCTGCTCTTGTGTTAGGAGGCTGCAAGATGACTGTCTGGTTGCTGCTTGGCCCTGACTGTCCTCCTGCATGATGTATGTTTCCAGTGTAAGCCCTGCTGTACCTATTACAGGAAGTGTCCAGGACATAGGTGAGACTGTAACCATTTAACAGCCTAGGCTTCTGGAGACATCTGTTAGATAACCATCCTCAGAGAAAAGATAATGCTAAAAGTGGTGTACTCTCTCTCTGATTCTGAGGCTATGAGTAGCAGTGACCCCTACTCTCTTTCCACACCTGAACAATAACAAATCTCTCTAGTATAGCTGTGAAAAGCATGTGGAATCAAAAAAATAAGAAGGGAACCATATGGAGAATTAATAGCCAATATTGCTTTTTTGGTTTATCCTTAAGTCATGGAGGAAATTACCCAGTGAAGGCTGAGACCTCTACATCCCTGGAGATCTCTTAGTGCTGCAGCTTAATGGAAACTGGTTCATCTTCCACTTCTTGGTATTGACCGCAGTCTACATCTCTTTCATGACATTGCTGCTATTTCTGTGGGTAAATGAATATGCTCATCAATAATGAACAAGGATCGGAGAGCTGATTTTCCATTGCCTTCCTCTGGAAATCTCCAGGTTGTTGGATCCACTTTTGTTATGACCTCCTTGTCTGAAAATCAAAAAAAGGAGAGCAAAATTATTCTAGAGTTCAACATGATGAAAATGGAGAAACTCTCCCTGCTTTTGTAACCAAATACTTTACAACTTCATATTATTTTTCCTACAATAGTATGCAGGTCTTTCTGATGAAAGACTTTTTTTTTTTTTTTCCCTCAAGGACAGTGTACAGATATTAGTTGTTGTATTCCATTCACCTAAAAAGCCAGGTCTCCACTCAAAAGTGAATTAAGGCCACCTCTACTCTTTTGAGTGCTAGTACCCACACCACCTAGGGTCCATGGGGTCTGTGCCAGCCAAAACCAGCTTGGGCTGTTCTCAGAGGGAAGGAAAGCTGCTGCACTAAAAGGAAGTGGCTCCTTCATTCTAGACTACTCTCAGGTGGGCTGTGCAGGGTGGTGAGTGAAGTGACAGTCAAGTGCTCTCCAGGAGTGCTGGCTTTGAGGTCACTAGCCTAGGGATGGGTTCATGGGTCTCACCTGTGTCTGGAGGAGCAGTGCTTGCGGGGATCAACACCTCCCAGCCATGCCTGTGTCGCACTCTCTCTGCAGCTGAGCAGCCTTATAGCAGGTTCTGCCTGCTGTGCTGTTCATGCAGTCGTTGGGGCACATGTGGGGGTGAGGAAAGAGGCTGCTGCATATGAGTGGGCAGAGAACTCTGCTGTTTTGTTATAGGAATGGATCGACCACAAGCTCTCCTGGAATCCAGATGAATATGGTGGGATCACTGCTATCCGGGTCCCCTCTGAGTCTCTGTGGCTTCCTGACATTGTTTTGTTTGAAAAGTGAGTAGCGTGGCTCCTTGCTCTGGGCTTGGGCCAGAGCTTGGGCAAGGCATGTCAGCTACTGTGAGGCTTGTGTGTGCTGTCAGAAGACTGCTTCATTAGGCAGTGTGAATGTTGTGCACCTTGTGTTCCAGGTGAGGGATAGAAAGCAGAGCTCAAATGGGGTATGACTGGGGCAAACACAGTCCTGAACTTGGTACTGTTTCTTCCTGTCCAACTCCCAGTGCTGATGGACGTTTTGAGGGATCCCTGATGACCAAAGCCATAGTGAAGTACAATGGAGTGGTGACCTGGACACCACCGGCCAGTTATAAGAGCTCCTGCACAATGGATGTGACCTTCTTCCCCTTCGACAGGCAGAACTGCTCCATGAAGTTTGGGTCGTGGACATATGATGGCAATATGGTGGACTTGATTTTAGTGGATGAAAATGTAGACAGGAAAGACTTCTTTGATAATGGGGAGTGGGAGATCTTAAACGCCAAAGGTATGAAAGGCAACAGGAAGGATGGGCTGTACTCTTACCCGTTTGTCACTTACTCCTTTGTATTGAGGCGCCTTCCATTGTTTTACACTCTTTTCTTAATAATCCCTTGTCTGGGATTGTCTTTTCTAACTGTCCTGGTGTTTTACCTACCTTCAGATGAAGGTGAAAAGCTTTCATTGTCAACGTCTGTTCTAGTCTCCCTCACTGTTTTCCTTTTAGTGATTGAGGAAATAATCCCTTCTTCTTCCAAAGTCATCCCTCTGATCGGTGAGTATCTGCTCTTCATCATGATTTTTGTGACCCTCTCTATCATCGTGACTGTGTTTGTTATCAATGTCCACCACCGATCCTCAGCAACTTACCATCCCATGGCACCCTGGGTTAAAAGGCTCTTTCTCCAGAAGTTGCCTCGTCTGCTCTGCATGAGGGCCCATGTAGATCGCTACTTGTTCTCAGAGACTGAAGAAAAGGGAACCACCTCAAAATCAAAGTTTCTGGGGAAGCAGAAATACAAGCAAGCAAAAGATGGAGAAAAAATTGTTATTGCCTTTCTGGAAAAGGCAGCTGACTCCATTCGATACATTTCCAGGCACGTTAAAAAGGAGCATTTCATCAGACAGGTAGGTGGAGGGAGGGCAAGGAGGGAATCACACTTTCCTTGGCATAAATGGCTTCCAAACTCTTTCCTTTTCTGCATGCTTTTCCCTTTGCCTTTTCCTCCTTCTCTTCTCTGAGACATATTCTTCTTCAGACCTTGATAAATATGTTTTTTGAGACAACATATAGCTTCAAGGAGAAGTATATTGTTCTCTGAGAGTCCCTGCTGTTTGCAGATGCAAGAGATTCTAGGAGCCTCTCCTGGAGGAATTCCTGGTTTGGGGTTATTTGAATAACCTTGTCCTGTGTAAGTTTGGGGTACACACAAATCTAGAAACCTCTAAACTCAAATGCTCAAAAATGTAACTTTTATGCTTACAGGCAAGCTCTATGGCATTTGCTAGGTGTCAACCCTGGCCTCCCAGCATATACTATGCACTGCATAGTTGCTCTTTTTTGAGTGAAGATCTTCTAGATTTTCACTAACACCTATTTAGATTAGCTCCCAACTTCTATTTTTCACATCTCAATAAGCCTCTTGGCTTTTAAAATAGCAATTTTCATTCTTGCAAACAATGAATCTCATGCAAGGGTAGGAGCAATGCAGCTGGCAGCATTTGAAAAAACTTCTGTTAGCTTCCTCCTAGCAAGAGCTAGGGCTTTGTTTGAACTGTGCTGAGAGGACTACAGCAGAAAGAAGAGCAGTAAATCAAACATGTAGTATGTGAACACATACTGTCCATGAATAATACCTGTTTGAAGCTAAAATAATTTTAATAAAAAGGTTCCTTGAATCACCTTAATAAATAGAACTTTTCTGTATGCATAGTTGTGCCAGCACTCACTATTCAAAATTCCCCTCCTGAGTGTACCCAATCTGAGTCAACAAATCACTTGAGCAAGCACAAATAAATTGAACTGCTTGTACTGGAATCAATGCCTGTGTCCAAGTGCTGTGCCAGAGCCTCATCCTGGCATTTACTGGGAGATGCAGGTCTGTAAAAAGAAATCCACTTCACTGGAAGGCCATCCTGAAGGCTAAGTCTGTAAATTTTCATATATGCATTTAACTAAAAGCTTTTGTGCAGGCTGAGGAAGTCTCATCACCATGTGCATAGAACCATGGAATTGCTTTTGGGGGTTTATGTGATTTGCAGCTATGGGTGCTGAAAAGGTGATCTCTGTTAGTTTTAGCTACCACATACTACAAACGTCTAATTTTAAAACCAGATTTGGGGAGCTGAAATGTATGTAGCAGTATCAAGACAGTACCAGGTTTGTTCCTATTTATGTTTATCCTCCTTCTGTCCTTCCCAGGTTGTACAAGACTGGAAGTTTGTAGCTCAAGTCCTGGATCGGATTTTCCTGTGGTTGTTTCTGGTGGTGTCAGTGACAGGTTCAGTTCTCATCTTTACCCCTGCATTACGGATGTGGTTGAACAACTCTTTGTAGAAAACACTCCCTCAGTAACATACAACAAGTATGATGCCAAGGGACGGTGGTGCCTTGGAGCTTGGTCTCTGCTGTACAAGTGGGGAAGCAGCAGCAAGAATGAAGGAAAGTGATGGTAACAGTGGGCATTTATTAGTGCTTTCAATCTTAATTATAACTCTACCAGTTACAGATTTTGCTGAAATCAGAGAAGAGCTTGGTGCACAGCCAAGGCCTAAAATTAAGTGGGGTGGCACAACTGGGTTATCATTATTTTATTGTTAGCTTGGTTGTATTACTATAAAAGCCAAGATGATTAGTTAAAATTGGAAATAAAAGGTGTTGCACAATCATTATATTTAAAAGGCAGATCTGCAGTTAAAATGCTACGTTGTAAAAGAAGTTACAGTAGGAACACAGATCTCTACTCAGTTTATATGTGTTTCCAATTAAAAAGCCGTGTAAGTGTCTACAGATTGCTTTATGCATGTGTCAGAACTGGCAATTGCATAGCATGTTAATCAGAAAAAATATAAATTCTTCTTTGATGGGATGCTCAAAACCTTGACTGTCTAGCCTCATCTTGCTGTAGGATCAGCCCGACAGGGGCAGAACCTACCCCTGCCCACCTGCTACCAGACTTTATGGCATGCACACTTTGTCTCTCACCTCAGCCATCAGGAAGCTACAAGTTATTGCCCACTTTTCAGTATTATTTGCAATTTTGCTTGCTGCTCTGTAGCGTACCAGAAGGCTGAAAAAGTGAGGATTTTTCCTCATGCTCCACACATAAAAACTAATATTCCTTCACCTGCTTGTTCACAAGTGGAAGATCACCTAAGTGAGGGTGGCTGTGCTATCCCATAAGGTGACAGTGATATTTCTGAAATGTTCAGCTGGAGGGAAGCTGCAGACATCTCTTTTAGCAGATGAAAGTTTTGGTTGTTGCAGGAGTGGGGTTTCTCTTGAGAGCTATGGGGTGGGCTGGTCACCAGGAAGATAGATTTTTAGATGTTGGCTTGTCCATGTTTCCTACACAATTCAGAATTTCAGTCCTTTGATTAATGTATTGTGGGATCCTTTTGCATTATTAGAAGCAGCTCTTAAGAGTGCTAAATAAGTAAGATGTGACAGAAAACACCCAGGTGAAACTCTTGAACACAAGAATAAAGCTGTCACTACTTTTGCTAGGGTGGTGTTTTCTAACATGGCATGCTTTAGAAAATCCCATTCAGAACTTGCAAATATTTTCAGGGTTAGCGAGAGATTTGGAGATCCAATTTTTGACAATCTAAATATGTGTTAAAGTTTTAGCTAGCCTTGAAACTGTTTCTCTAGAGATGGAAGTTATAAACTGTTAAAAATACATAGAGGTGTTCTTGTGCTTGGATTGTGCATGCACATCAGACCTTCATGAGTTAATGTAATCCCATCATGTTGCGTCAATGAAAACTTCTGTTTAATTGTGTAATTATTATTAATAAAGATGTATTTAGTAAATGATTCTTGGGGTGTCCATACATTGGGGTTTGCCGTTGATTTGTTGTCAACAAAGCTAGACTGTAGCCCATTTAAAAAGTTTTGTCCCAAATGTATTCAGAGGGATTTTCAGGTTCCTGGAAAGTCCTTACTACTTTTTAGCTCTCTCTGTGAGTTTGAGCAAGAAGCATTCAGATGTGGTTATTATATTGATGGAATAAACTCATTTAGTTCAGCATATAGAGAGAGATAGCATATGATACTGCCATAAAACTTGACCATTAAAACTGCAAAACTCATACACATTGACCATTCTATAATTTCTCCTCTCTTCTTGCATAAAGTGCATTTGTTCCCCTAGACAGTATTGTGAAATGTCTGTAGGAAAAGAGCCGGGAAGCTCTTCTTTCCAGTGTTTCCAGATTTTGAGGTCCAGTAGTGATAGGCATTCCCTATGAGCACTGTGGCCAGGAGGCTGCCTGTTAGCCATGACAGATGACAGCCTCCTCTCCTGGGAATCTGCCTCAGGTGTCCATCTGACAGATGGTCCTGTCTCCACCATGCAGTGCTTTGGTTGCCCACCCGCAGGCAACACATGGCTCTGTCTCACACGTCTGTGTCTGATGCCAAGCTGCTTTTTCTGGCTTATGCTGGTGAAGATCAGCAGAGCTCATGTGTTGAAGATGTATGAAAATTGCACAGGTATGGCTTCTGGCCTTGAGTCTTCCTAGCATCTCATCTGCTACTGCTACATCTGTAGTGTCACTACTCATTCTCTTGTGCTGCCTGATCCTGAGCTTCTCTAAATCTCTTTGTTGCTGGCCCACAAAAGTATTCAACATGTTCCCCACAAAGGTCTGGCACTAAAAACACAACTGGGGAGACAGTCCTGCAGTGGGGCCTTCTCTCTGCTCTACCTACTCTGCCTGTGGATGACAATATTGCAAATGACAAGTCTTAACAAAAAAACAGTAACCATTCTGCCTGAATATTGTCTCAACCTGTGCTGCCTCAGTTTCTGGGAATTAGTTTGCTGAGACATTGGCACTGCTTTTGGCACTCATATATATGACCTACTCACCAAAAGATAAATATGAAAAACTCTTCTGGGCCTTTTAGTGGAGGCCAACTGGAAGAATGGTCTCCCTTGGGAAGAGAATGTAAAGAGATGTTGAGCTGTTGAATTGCTTCTGTGCTTTTAAAATTAATAGATGCCATCACTCCCAAGGGGAGGAGAATTCTTGCTGGTACACTCATCACTGAGGCATCTTAATAAGGGATGTTGCTGACATGACTTTGGAGCTGATGCAGTGAGAATAGACCTTTTCTGTGGCTGTGCAAAATGTGTGACCCAAGTCAACATTGGGATGGCACCAGCTCTAGTCATAAAATTTCTTGTTATTTCATTTGGAAGGTCTCCTAACCTTCAACAAGAATTGGGCAAGCAAAACTCTCATTTTTGTGTGGGCTCTTCCATGTCTGCTTGCAGGGCACACCTACTACAGCCTCCTTCATGTTGATACGCTTCTTTCTCCCCTGTCTCCCCTCTCAAGTACTTTCACAAAGCTGGCAGCAGTACATTAAGCTCCCAGTACAGAAGGTGTCAAACACGGCTGAGAATTGCAAAAGATAGCTCCAAAAATTACTGAGTTGGAGAAAGAAAGGGTAAATAGTACACTAAAAAGAGACAGAAGATGACTTTGTAAATCAGGGATTTTGCTTGAGTCAGATTATTCACTGTGTGGTTGTAGTTGTCCTGCTTAAGATACCAATGCAATGCACCTTCAGCCAGAATGTTTTCATGGTTTGAATGGTCATAGAATGTAACAGTGAATGCTGGTAGTCAGATGTCTTTTCTGTAGAAATGAAGTTTTTAGGTTCAGAATTCAGCTCTCCTCTTCAAATTTCCTTTCTTTTCCCTCACCTTCTTTCTGATTAAAGAGCCAGTAGTAGCATCTATAAACACATTTACAACAGGAAATCTAAGAAAAAACCTCAAACCACAAATCCTTCAAGAAGGTGTATCTCAGGAGTGACATTTAATTGACAAATAAATGTCTGACAAAATAAACCATGCTTTTTAATACATCTGTCCGTCAGTTGCTACATAATTGAACAACATTCAGGGGGATTACAGAAAATAATAGTTTTCTTCTACTTGTTCTTCTACAATCATGACTGGGTGAATTAAGACAGTTATGTTCTTGTCATTCTGCCTTTAACATATACACTAATTCATTCCTATTCTCTTTATTATGAAATATCACAAAAGACTAAAAGGCCAGTCAGTGACTTCAGAAACAGGGAGTCTTACTTTCCAAGGATTGGTGATGTTCAGAGTGGAGACTGATGCATGGCAGACGCTGAAAGCACTGCATTGACACTGTGACAGTTAAATTTAGAAGGTCTTGTAAGAGAGAAGGGGTTTTTATTCTTGGAGCCATTTGGTTTAATTGTAGTGGTGCCTTTTAAAGAAGAACCTTTCACCACAAAACTTACAGGAATATAAACAAATGAGGAACTTAAGGGTAAACCACCCACATTTTATAGAAATCACACCAGGAACATATCTACAAAGTGTTTCAGGAGGAAGCACACGAGGACTGAGACCTGGTTACAGAGCAGCAACTTCAGCCCCAAAGGACATGGCCCTAAATTTCAGGTTTGCACACACAGCACAGACCCATGAGGAGTCAGGAAACAGAACAGTGCTGCACAGCTGTTTGAAACAGGGTGCTCAGCTTTGCATAGGATCATGGTATCCATCCTTCTCCTGCTGGGATATGCCATAATTTAGGTTGGTCTTGGGTTTTAAAAACACAAAACCTCAGATCAACCCAGTGCTGTCAAACCAATTCTGTCTGACAACTAGCTAGTCAGGGACAAACCCTTCTCTATTGGGTTTATGTCTGAGCCTGAGAAAGCAACAGTTTTCAGAGCAGAACCTGTGGACTAGGATCACTGTTAACCTGGTGAGATATGTGGCTTGGAAATCCTACTGAAGCTCATCGAGGTCTTGGCACTCACTACCAGAAAGTAAAGGGGACTTTGGTCACATGGAAAAGTAAGTGGCAGATCAAACTAATTTTAATAGATTTTAGAAACACAAAGTTTTCAAATGTGTATGCCTCACATGGTAACTACATTCTAACATTAAGTCTATTTGTCCTCAAATATGATTACATGCTTAAGATTTGTCTGATTTCAAACATAAATGTAAACACATACTTTATTGTTTTGGGAACCTCTGTGGCTGGGTGCTGACGAGATGATGAGCAAAGGCGTTATGTTAGAGGAGAGAAATAGAAGGTAAATTTCTGAACTGAAAATGAAACAAAAGCAAAAGTGGATAAAAAGCAGTGGATTGAGTTATGTTTCTGCTATTAGTGGCTGGATAAAGAGCCCTACAGTCCCAAACACACACAGGATTATAAATACCCAGAGAAATACTCTGTCTATCACCATAGCTACGTATTTCCAATCATCTTCCACCTGCAAGAGAATAAAAAAAGAGAAGGATAAATTACATATAATGTTACATACAATTGTGAGTTGACATTATGCAGTAGAAATGCTGTTTGTGCTTTTGAATGTAAGGAAGAACACACATGCAAGTCAGGGATGTTGCTTGTCATGCTTATAGTTGCTGCAGTTTTCACATCTCTTCAGAGGGGGCTGATTTTCTAATGGTATTTTACCACTTTTGGCTGAGAACATAACACTGCTGAATTGTTCTAAATATTCGAGTCTGAGGGCAGCCATCCATTGTTGTGATGCTGATATTAACAAATAGGACCTGATCATGTGGTGGGTGCAGAGTTGGATGGTTTAACAGCAGGCACAGCCATCACAGCTGCACATCTCTAAACCCTGTTGAAGGATTTATCCTGACAGCCCACACAAGATGCAGTTTGCTATTCTGGTCTGATTTGAAACACTGTCTCGCCAATCAAGCCCCACTGATTTCAGGAAACAGGACACTTGGACTCAGGGACTATGGCAAAGCAAGGGTTCCAGCAAACTGCAGTGTCATGTGCCAAGCAGGACAGTGGATTTTGCATGGCTGAGAGACAGACCTTAGAACCACATACAATGAAGT
Organism: Haemorhous mexicanus; assembly: GCF_027477595.1. Classification (NCBI taxonomy): domain Eukaryota; kingdom Metazoa; phylum Chordata; class Aves; order Passeriformes; family Fringillidae; genus Haemorhous; species Haemorhous mexicanus. The sequence goes on along the minus strand of NC_082381.1, from coordinate 44,510,273 downwards.
TGCTGTCCTTTAAACTGTACCTTTAAACTTGTACTGCACAAGAAACGCTCCATCATAACATTCACACATATAAACTAGTGACTAGTTAAGAGCTTTCTGCTGAGGGATCTTCCATGTGTTTTCCCAATTTTATTATATTTGCCTCCAAGAAAATACTGGCTTTAGGATTTTGATCATGTTGAGGGTGAGGAATACAGCAGCAGGTATTTACTTATAAGTAAAATTTAGGTAGGATAAATTTGAAGTTGTAGACTCTGATAATGGCAATTCAGCCCAGGTGAGAAACAGATAATTAAGGTAAGACTTTTCAAGTTTGTATTTTGTTTAATCCTATCCAACCTCCCAGGGCTACTGAGAGGTTAGCTATGATAGCCATTAGTGTTGGGGTGAGTGATAGGGATGTTATGAAAAAGAGAGTGACCATGACAGTAACATGACCATGGATAGAAACAGGCTGGTAGTCAGGGAAGAACCTTGGAGGACTTCTGAAAATCAGACATGGAAGCAGTACTTTGTATGAAAGAGCACTCAGGAAGAACTCCAACAGCTATAAATGTTTCTGCAATTTTTAAAGGGCTTTTATTTATTTAGGACTAGTACATAACAACACCCATATTGCTTTGTATTTCTGGCTGAAGCAGAAACAGCCTCCAGAATAATTTTTGTCAGTGCTTGCCTGAGAACAAATCCTGATTTTTCCCTGAAAAGGGAATTTTTTTTCTAAATGAAAAATTATGCTTCCCATCTCTAGTATGTTCTGAAAGGTAAGATACCTGTTCTGAAAGCTGTTCATGGACACACTGGACTAAGAATAAAATTTCAGGTTGCAGGAGAGATTTGCAAAATGGAAATCAGCAAAACTAGCAAAGGAGAATTTCTCCTGAGCTGTATAATCAAGACTGTAATTTATTTGGATGACTGCATGGAAAACTTCTTTTTGGGAGACCATCAGAGAAAGTAGCTGAATCAGTACATGGATATGTTTTATGCAGCTGCTGTGATAATAAAAGCAGGGCTGAAATGTGTGGGTTAAGCAAAGCACTAAGGCCATAGGTACTAAGCAGGGCTCAGCTCAATCCCCATCCTCCTCTATGGTGAAAGAGGTCTTTTGCTTCAGGCTGGCATGTGCTAAATTCTCACTCTATGAATTCAGTCACCGCCTTTACTCTACTCCTTTATTCAGAAATTAATAGATTTTGCTTTCAGATGAAACTTCTGCAGGGCATAAAGGAAGTGGGGAATAAAGATGATCTTTAGGTTTCACTGAAGTTGTATGAATTTCAACAAAATATTCTGATGGAAATAATGCATAGCAACATTTCCCTTATAAAGTTAAATAAATATAAATATAGCAGTATTTAGCTTTGAAATGGATTTTACCATCATAGAGCATCTAAAAAACTTCAAAACCAAAAGCAAAAATTCCATGACAGATCAAAGATATATGTATCATTAGGTTCTAAACATTTCTATAAATATCTTGAATTGTCAGAGAAATTCTGCTCCTTATGAGTTCTTGGCATCAGAAAATCCTTTTGTAACTTCTTTTAGTTTGTGTTTACACAGGAGGATGTGGCCCCAGAATCCTTTAAATTCCAGTGTACACAATTTTCTATGATAGTAATCCCAAATAAGAAAAATTATGACCTCACACAAACAACCCATTAGATGGTCTTCTTCCCCAGCAACTTGTCCTACTGCTTCTGTACCTTTAGGATTTCCTTTTTAGACCACATCCAGCCTTTGTGGACTCCTTTGACCTTCAGGACTCACTCCAAAGGGACTCTGAAAATCAATTCCCTAAACAGGCCAAAGTCTAGCTGCTGGAGATCCAGTTCTGCTGGCACTCCTCATAACTTAACCCTAGACTGAAAACTATCATTCTGTGGTGCCCATGGCCTCCAGCTGTCACATCTACCACTAGTCCTTCTCTGTTCACAAACAATGAGTCCAGTGGGGCACCTTCCCTGGTTGGCTTGCTTCCTGTGTCAGGAAATTATCTTCCACACACTTCAGGAACCTCCTAGACTGATTCTTCTCTGCTGTGTTACACTTCCAGCAGCTTGCTGGCAAGCTGAAGTCCCTCATGAAAACAAGGTCTGATGATCATGATCCTTCTTCTAGCCTCCTGTAGAATTCGTCATCTGCCTTTTCATCCTGCCTAGGTGGTCTGTAACAGACTTCACCAGGGCATGTGCCCTGCTGACCTAGCCCCTGATCTTTACACACAGGCACTCCACCTTGTCATCACCATTGATTTCAATACAATCAAAACAAGCCCTAAAGGGATGGTTACCTCCCTTACCTCTTTGGTTTTGTTTTGAGATCTCATGTTCTCTGCGATGAACTGGACGTTGCTAATGACATCCTTCACCTCTGGAGAGTACTCCATGTGCTCTGCCATCCACCTCAGGGACTGATGGCTCAGCCGTCTTTGGGTGGTAGGGAGTTCAGTTGCCTGATCACAGTGACTGCACCGCTGCTCCTTGTGCAATTTGGTATCTTTGTGTTTGCTGTGCTTCGACTTGCCCAACTTACTGTCTGATACCTTCTTGGTTTTTCTGGAGGTGTTTTTCTTCTGCTGTTCTAGTGGCCTCTGCATCAACAGGACTTTGGGGAGCAGGCTAAGAAAGATGGTTTTTACCCATTTGGGCATTGTGTGTGTCATTGGAGTCCTGTAATGTATATTGAGGACAAACACTGTGATGACAATTGACAGAGTCACAAATATCATTGTGAACAGTAAATATTCACCAACTAGGGGAATTACTAAGGAGGTGGATGGGATTGTTTCTGTGATCACCAGTAAAAATACAGTCAAAGAAAGAAGCACTGAGATGCAAAGATTAACTTTCTCACCACAGTCAGATGGCAGGTAAAAAACTAACACAGTCAGGAATGAGATGAAAAGACAGGGAATGATCAGATTGACAGTGTAGAACATTGGCAACCGTCGAATATAAAAAGAATATGTTATGTCTGTGTAGATTTCTTCACAGCAGTTATATTTGATATCATGTTTGTAGCCAGAAGCATCAACTATTTCCCATTCACTATTTTCCCAAAAGTCATTCATATCTACTTTGGATCCAATGATCAGAAGATCAATTTTGGCTTTGTCATAGGTCCATGAGCCAAACTTGAGTGAACAGTTCTGATGATCAAATGGGAAAAAAGTAATATCCATAGGACAAGAGCTTTTAAAAATAGCTGGTGGGGTCCAGGTGATCATTCCGTCATAGCGAAGGAGGGCTTTGGTTTTGCCTTCAACTTGAAAATCTCCCACAGCACTGGAAAGACAAATGAGGCAAAACAAAAAAAAAAATTACCAAGAAAGTAAAATGTAATGGGTGTTTTTATAGGAGCTGCAAGGGGATATTTTTGAGAGAAAGATTCAAATGAATCAATAAAATGGGTAAAATGAATCATCATACTTATTATACAAGACAATATCTGGTTTCCAAATTTTATCTGCTGGTACCCGAACAAATTCAATGCCATCATATTGTCTGGGATCCCATCGCAGTTTGTAGTCATTCCAAATCTGAAAGAAGAACGGACAAGGATTATAAAACTTTACATTATCAACAAATATCTGTTTCTCAGATCTTCCTGTAAAATGACACACTATAATAAAGTGTAGCATGTGGAGAAGGGGACAGTGGTCCAAAAGACAGGAAGGCCATGACCTGGAGAAACACTGGACATGTGTGAATACTTCTCCCATTGATTGTGACTCTCTTCTCTGTGAGGAGATGGGGTGCCAATTGCTATGAACTGCTGGCATGTTGAGATCTCTGCTCTGTTGTGCGACATCAGTAGAGAGCTTTGTCTGTGAAAGGTTACCTCCCCGCTGCAAGAGAAAACAGGGACCTTGCAGCAGCACCCCACAGGTGAGAGGAGGACAGCACCAGAGGAGACCAGCACCCCTATGTTTGGCCCTCCTGCACACAAAGAGGCAGCTGCTGCCAGAAGACAGCACTGGTTCCACAGGAGTACTGACATACCAGGTCAGGGCAGCAAGGGATGCACAGCAGCTCTCTTGCATCGCTGTCCATTGCCCTGTCATGTGGCCATGCTCCATGGTCTCTTACCTATCTTAACTATGGTATCTTTCACAAAAAACTTTCCGTGGACCACAATCAGTGCCTGAACACAATGTTGCAAGTTAGCTATATTTCCTCAGCAGTTTAGGTTCCCTAAGGATTCTTATCTATGTAAAAATACTCAAAACTATCAGGAACAATGGAGGCTTGTTTCTTTTTCTAATAAATATTTTGGTGGGGATGACCTAGGACTGCAGAGTGGCATTTTTAGTCACTCTTTAAGGAGTACATCCAGATCGATTTTCCAGTAGAAAACCAATCATCATGAAGTTGGAGAAGAATATATCCCACAGGAAAGAAAGAAGATGTAACTTCTAGGTAAAAAGAATGAAGAAATTACTTTTTCAATTGTGGAGCTTCTCCTTATTAATTTTTTAAAATCCTTGTTACAAAACAAAAACTTATTCTGTAGATGTGATTTACAAGTAACACACATTTCACCATTTTGATGCAAAATGCATGAGAAATGCAACACAGTCACTTACATGTCTTAGCCACAAATTTGTTTCCATAATCTGATTGACTTCATCCTATAAAGAAACAGAGGCATAAACAGTTTTAGTATCCTGAGGTGGCCAAAAACATAGCCCATAAAACTGGAAAATAGAATTTCACATTAACTGATTGCAAATTTTTTCTAGGTTTATACATTGTACATTGCTGTGTGCAACCCAACTGAAAAATGAATAAAACTTTGCTGAAAAATCATGCTCCATAAATATCAGATATACAGAAAGCTGCACTGTTTTGCCAGACATTTGAGTATCTGGGGAGAACACACCTAGAATTGCTCTGATCTGTACCAAAATAATAAGGTTCTTTTTGTGGCTGTGTATTTTGTTGGATTCAGTGTTTAAAGAACTCCGATTACACAGTACAGAACTGGTTGAGATTCAAGGAAAATGACATCTCTATCACAGTGTTTTGAATTTTTATGAAAACCTCTAGAGCAGATGCACTTGACCAGCACTAAATTAGGTAACTGTCATACAGAGACCTTCTTTTTACAGTCACTTATTGCAATTGCCAATCAGTCATGAATCAGAAAGGTGATGCTTTGCTTCTTCCACATTGCCTCTGTCCTGCCCAGCATGTTTGCCCCACACCCAATTGCATTCCAAAACATGCACCATTCTACCCTTCCATGCTTTAAAACACCACTCTTCCACTGGCCACACTTTTCCCTTACATCATTTTGAAACAAATAGTTTGCAAAAAAGGAGAAGATTTTCCCCCTCAGGACTACAGGGAAATGACAGTAGCCCCAAAGGAGAACTGATCACATGCTACACCCAATGTGGACACACTAGATGTCTTTGGAGTGGGCTAGCCCTGTGAAGAGGGCTAGCCTGGGCTTGAGTATTTAGTACTTCTGCCCTGGGATCTGGAGGCTGCTACATGAAGCAGAGGGGTTTGATGCTACGGAGTCAGGAAATGAATCTGTGTCATTGAAACCACTTCTTCAAGCAACTGGAACAACTCATCTGACTGAAAGAACAGCAAAGGTTTCAGCATGTGCACGTAGATGCACATGAAATGAAAGCTAGGAGAGTTGTGGGTGTGTGCAGTCATAACAATTACAGCTCCTGCTTCAGTTATTTGCATGTGTTTACAACCATCCCCAAAGCTCAGCAGTATTGTGTAGTGAGCCTTACCACATTTGTAAGCTGGGTAATGGCCAGTTCAAAATACACCGTGACAGGATCAGACACATTTTCCACCGGCCTAATGAACTGGTTGTACTGGGAGAAGAGTTTCTGAAATAACCGTTCCTCTGATTCACAGGCTGTGGTATCTGTATTGATAAAGATAAAGAACAGCTAAGCCAGAGAGAAGAAAAAGGGGGAAGAAAGTGCTGGATAATATACCAGTATGTGCTTTATTTCTGGACCTTGTGCTTGTGACCATGTTTAAAACCACCAGAGCACAGAGAGGAGAGGTTGCCAGTATGGTGTCATTTGAAAGCATCCTCCTGCAGAATGTTGACTACTACTTGTTTCCTCAAATAGTAAGATAATGGCTTCAGTGGTTTTGTCTCCTAAGCTGGATTTAGTCTATGAGCCTCCATTTGGCCCACCCTGGTATCACACCAAAGTAAGGCGGTGTGAAATTTAAGAAGTAGAAATGTGACAGATTTAATCTTTGTGAGTCTCCCTGGTAAAACAGGGTGTTTGTGAAAAGCATAGCTACGTAGAAATTAAAAACTTGAGGCTTCAACTACTGTATCAAAATCTCTATCAGGTGATTAGGCGACTACAGTGGTGCCTCCTAATCATAAACATTATGACCGCATTTTGTCCTCACAATTGAAATTACCACTCTTTAGATAGTACAATTTTTTTTTCTGAGAGTTCATTTATTAAGTTCTATGAACAAGAAAAAAGTGGAAATATTAATATTTCTTATAGAATAGCATGCTTCTATGTAATAAAGAACTGTTCTCTGGGAACAAGCAGATCACAGCTGTAACCCCTCATTAATGAAGAGCAGACCAGATGGCTTAGAAGAAACAAGGTATGTGACAGGAACTGAGCTGACTCACTGCAGAGTTAAGAAGAATGCTCCTAACCTGTTACACATAGTCCAAACTTGAAACAGTTATTTTCACAGTGTTAAAGGCTTTACACTTTGATTTCAAAAGGAAAATACTAAATTTTATTGGCTCTGGCAACAACAGAAGAACGATTTTCTTGAATAACTTTGCTATTACAATACATTACTGTAATTCAGCACCTAAAATAAAAACACTTTATAAGCTCAAGATTAGAATTTCTGTCTCATGCTGTGCACAGATGCGTTATCAAAGCTATATGATTATCCCAAAGATATTACTGATACAACTGAGGAAAAATTTGTTTTCAGACTCATTGTCATAAGTTTTTTGCATTAGTCCCAGATTCCACTAGAACACATCAGACAAGTAACCATGATAAGCCTTTTTGATTGCAAATATTAAATATAGAAGGGGTTTGTGCCAGGCAGCATGGTCTCTGGCACATAAATTTGCAATTTACATATCCTTCAGTGAACACAAGGGCCTGTGGATGTGCAGATGTCCTGCCGGGAGACACTTGGTCTCAGTATGCTGCACTTTCATGATTAGACTGTCCTTCCCCTGTTCTTGAAAAAGAGATTTCACCTCTAAGGTAATACAAAGCATCCTGCAATTGCAAGGCATTATCGTGACTGCAAGATGAAATGCTGGCTACTGGTCACTTACACGTATGGAAAGAAAATTCTTGTAAAAATTCAAAACCTTGATGTTTTATTTCATCTTTTCTGCATCATTCAGAGAAGACACATGAATGTGTCATGAAGTTTGGATTCTTTTATATCATGTATTGTTTCATTCAAAAAAGAACTAAAATTTTTTGTTTTCAGATTTCATCATCACCACCCATAGCACTGTGATTAGAAGTACACTACTGTGGGAACATGAAGTCTCTTGATTAAAGTAAATGTATCTAAAATCATGTCTCATTTGAAATTTTCCCACTGGCTTCTTAATAGACACATGCTTTAAAATAAAATTATGAAACCAGACAAGTATTTAGGTTTTATCCCATGGTGCTGCTTTAAATCAGTTTCTTATGCCTTGCTAAGACAAGCAGCATATTTAATACACATAATGGTCACCTGCAGAAGCAAAACTTCCTAATGGGTCTTAAAAGCAAAATATCTTGCTAAACTCTGTGAGAGTTGTGATCAGAAATGACTGCAGCATATTTAAAACACAGATCACAAACAATAGTGAACAACAATAAAGTTCTCACTTTTTAAAGTGTGACTACTGACCATGCACATCCATAGCCTGCATTATTTAAGCACTTGCAAATTCAAGCACCAAATGAAACTACTAGAAACTCTAATCCATTTCCATTGTTTTCTAGAAACAGTTGTTCCATTAGTTATCAAACAAAAATGAAGAGTTTTACATTGGAAAACTAGTATTGCTTTAGCTCTTTTCAATAATGTTGAAATGTTACAGATTTCAGGTTAGAAATAGCTGGCGGAAGCTATGCATTGAATTTAATCAAGAAAACAGGAGCAGAGACAGTACCTAGAAAATATTCTAGAAACTGGTATCAAAGAGAGCCTACCTTTAATCAAGGATGTGAGCACGAATGCCCACACACAGAAAGCAGGGCAACACCAACATAGCCGCGTCTCAGGATGCATTGCTAGCAGCAGAACAGAGTTTCCTTTTGAGAACAGAGGTCTGGGGGAAGGAACAAGAGGCAAGAAGACATATAACCCTCCTGATGGTAAGTAGGCAGTAGAAGGATGGATTTCTGTTTTGCATCTGCAGCAAACTCTGCAGCCTGCTAAGCAGTGCAAAGCCTTGCAGAGTTGCTTTCACTACCACTAGGCAAGGAGAGCTTATGCCGTGCAGAGCAAAGGGAGTCAGGCAGCATCCTATCAGGTGACTTCACATTTCCAGTCACTCGCACCCCTGCCTCGGGGAATGTGTAAGAGTGCAGGAGAGAGAGGGAAGACAGACACAGGACAGCCATCATGGAGCAGGGGGAGCATTCACTCAGCCCCTCACCCAAGGGTTAAGAATTCTCATAATGCTGAAGCAGCTGCTTCAGCTATTGCCCGATGATCACCTGAGTGAGTCTGTCACAATACAAAGCGGTGAAAGAGCTTCAGTTTCTTAGCTGAGGACTGATTATCCAGGTGATAGAGATGGATGTTACATGATTTTAACATGTCTACCAGAAGCCATATGAATCTTGAAATAAGCACAGCATCAAGTGATAGAATTGCTTGACAGTATTCTCAGTGAATAATTCCAAGGCAAGTGGACTTATTTTATTATTGCCATCTGACAGGAGCAACTAAGCATGCTAAGTTCTTTCCTGACAGTCCAGTTGGCTTACAATATCAATTCTTCTAACTTTTTTTTTCCTCATGTGTGCAGTCTCCTGTGCCAGCATGCTAGTGTGAAAATGGAGGAGCAGAATAAAGAAAAAAACCCACCAGGTGCTGTTACAGGCCAAGTTCTCTGCAACAGAGTGTTACTCTTAATCACAGAAGTTAAAAAAACTGATCTCACAATCCTTTAGAAGTTGATGCATGTTCCCTCCTCAGGTGTTCAGTACATATGTCCTTGCACAGGAATGCCTGAAAAGAATCTGTAGGAAAAGGATCTGAGAAACTGAGGGTCCTGTTTCTCAGGAAGGGTGAAAGGCACCACAGGTTACTTGGTGCCATCCAGCCTCCCAGAAAGCAGCTCAGACAAGGAATCTTCTTTATGTGTGCTCAATCCAGCATGAACAAGTACAAGTGACTGGATGAATGATTTGATCAAAACAGAAATGCTGCTGTGTTTTCAGGCATATACATTGTTGTGCAAGTGTAGAGAGAAGGAAAAAAAAAAAAGCCAGAAAATGAAAAAAGGATGCCCGTCATACTACAAAATAGAGAAGCCAAATAAGAAAGTAGTTCGTCATTTATACAAATTGTTGAGGTATGGATAGAAAGGAAGAGGACTGTCCGGAAGAAAAAGACTTAGGAATGAGTGGACTGCATAAAGAAGATCCCTGAAGTGGACCCATGTGGATCCCTGAAGTGGCTGCCCATGACAAGGTTTGAGGGATGAAAAGTAAATTTTTAAAGATTACAGGCACCAGCTTACTCCAGAGCTCATTAGAGAAAGGGAGTCTTCTGCAGAGAGATGAAAAGCAAAAGAAACAAAAAGATGAGTGTTTAGAAGTCTGGGAGTAATTTTGCCCTCTCAAAAGCAACAGTGTAAGTGTAGATCACAAGGCATGGCTATGAGGCATCTCCAAGCTGAAGGTAGATATAAATTCCCCTTGCAAATAATTTTAAGATGAAAAAGTGGGTTTCAGCATGATGATTTGTCTTTCCATTTTGTTTCCATTTTGCAAACATTTTCCTAGGAAAAAAGTAAAAACCACAAAAAATTTTTGCTTTATGCCAAATTTTCCCAAGTTGCAATGTTTATTAGAATGGTGTTAACAGTCCAGGTCCATAAACTTGCAGTTTCCTCACCTTACCAAATGAAGTTTTCTTGAATTGATGTGCCTGTGGTGCACTATGGCTAACAGAATTACACAGTCATGTGGCATCGCAGGATGCCTGTGGCTGGCTGTAGTCATGGCATATGCACTCCTGTTAAGTCCAGTGCTTCTAGAAGGATGACATATGGTAAGATAGATAAAATTTGAAAATAAATTCCCCCCAACTTAAAATGTTTTGAGATTTTCAGACATTTTGCTCATTCTGAAAATGTAACAGACCAGGGAATCAGGTGGGAGAAGTTAACAGATCAGCACATGCATGTCTGGAGACTGAAAGGTCTTCAGAGGCAAGGGTAATGAGTGTGCTTCCCCTCCAGAGAGAAGGAGAGCTGTGCAAGGCCAGCTGGCAAGGATGATCCTTGCTGCCACACTTGAGCGAAAGAACTGCTTTGTTAGGGGGAGCAAGGGACTGGGGAAGCAGGCTGAATTTGCAGGCAATACCAGTCATTCAGGGAGCAGATGCCAGGAGGGATTGTGCTGCTGAGACCCTGCTGGAGTGGGTGCTGCCTTTGGGGAAGGCTGAAGAGGAAGGCAAAATTCAAACCGAGCCATGACCAGCGGCCGATGAGGTGTCCAGATGGAGAATGCAGAGAGACCAGCTGACATACTGCCTCAGCACAAGGATGCCAGCTGGAAGCAGAGCAAAAAGTTGGGAATCATTGCTGCTTGGGAAGGTACCTAATTTAATCTAACATGAACTGGCCAAAGGAGGCGTCAAAATGCCCGGCTCATACAGAAAGCATATATTGACAAGCTTTCATTTTTCTTTTGCCCTCTAGGTGTAGAAGAAGAGGCTGATGTAGTCCTTTCACATGTAGTTTTACCTCCAAGCATGTATTCACTCAGAAAAAAAACCTCTGGTTTCTTTTCTTCAGGTATGGTGGCTCAGGAAAATGAGGGCAAGCAGCTTGCAGGGATGTACCATATCTACACACCAAAAAGGTTTCTAGGACATAGATGTGCTTCTTAACTGGAACTTGATGTTGTAAAAGCTGCATGGTATTGACAGTGAAAAAAAAACAACAATGAGAGGACCCCTTTGGAGGGTGCCTATGCACCCAGGAGCTGAAGGCATGCTCCCTGGTGCTATTTGCAATCCTAATGACAGATCCATTTGGAATCAGGCTCAGGTCTGAATGGCTGATTTCCTCCTCTAGAGGCAAGCAGTCCTTTGTTGGAGAGCTGTATGTGAGTTGTTTGTAAGGATTTGACAATGCAATGGATTAACCTGCAATGGGACAGTTACAAACAGCTCTGTGCCAAACACCTTTTCCATCATGAGATACTCATGTCCTGATCATCTGCTGAGAAGCCCCTGCATCCAGTGGAGAAGTTCACAGTCTGTCAACTCTTTGCTAACTACCACCAGCAAAGTGAGTTTGCAGTAGGGATGCTTTTCACCCTTTGCTGCTCTGGAAGCACTGTGGGGATCTGAGCCACTTCTCACTGGCTTCTTGCTCATTACCTATATATTTGCTTGTGATACCTGCCCTGAAACAACTGAGTGGGATCTCAGCAGCATTGAATTTTATGTGTTGTCTGCTACTTATGGCTTTCACAAGCAGACAGCTATTAGGGACTAAACCAGCTCATCTAGAGCTTGGTCCTCTTTGCATAATCCACACACAGTGCTTCCTCCGGCATGGGACACCTACTGCTAGTAAAAAGGGAAGCCAGCAGAAGGAAACTGTAATGGAATAGTGGAAGAATCAGCCAAGTCCTGCCATCTGACTGACATTCTGTAATCAGCCTTGGATATCTTGTGCATTAGCTAAATTAAGGTAAACAGGAAGCTCAGTAAAGCTCACAGAGGGGAGATTTCTGAGAAAGTGAGGTACTTAAATTGAGCAGGCAATTGAAGGACAATCTCTAAAGGCTGGAACATGAAGCTTCTTAGGTTCTGAGTGATGAAGGAATTGTTTAGCTTGAAAAGTTTATATGGACTAGTGCTTTTTCCATGTCTGTGCTGCATGGGCAATTCATCAGCATGTGAACACTGATATTTTACCTTAAAATGCTGTGTTCTGATTCGTGGCATTTGGATACCATCACTTTCCAGATTTTTCAAGACAGTTGACTGTAGAAATAGAGCAGACTTTTCAACCATTCAAGGCTTTGCAGACATTAGGCAGGGAGGCAGAGGCCACCTTTGACAACCCTCTGAGGGAAGTATTTGATCTCAGCAAGCACTGGGCTCAAAGTAGGACTCCCCATGAGACATTTCTCAGACAAGTACTTGGGAAAAAGGGGTCACAAATATTTACACCTGCTGGAGGAAAAACCAGAATTCTATTATTTTGTGTTGTCAAAGTTATCCTTCACTAACAAGGATCTATTACTAAGGCAGAGAAAATGATTGCTCTCTATGTTCTTCTCCCTTCTGACATCACCCAGATGCTTTCTGAGCAGTTTTTCTTGGTTACTCCTGCTCTGTTTCTGAAATGCATTCTCCCAGCCCTATCCCTTCTCCCCCACTTCAATGGATGATTGTCTGATGGGCTCTTGGTCTGTGTCTGACCTCTCACCTCCCTCACACAGTATAATTTCCTACAGCTTCACAGAAGCAATACTGACAGCAGTCGTACCTGCCTTATATGTGACAACTCTAGTCTCATAGAGCTAAAAGATTACTATTAATCTGTGTAAGCCCTGAGTGCTGTTGAGATCCACTGTTTTGTTTCAACTTCTGGTATTACTACAATAAATCAGACTAATAAAGCATTTATCAGAAGAATATTAGGAATACAACTTTTACTGCCTTGTTGGAAGTCGTTCAACTGTCACAGAAGCCGTTCCAGAAGACCAACCTCTGCTAAAGTGTTAGTACAGTCCAGTTTGCCAAGTGTCACACCCTGAGCAACGTGTTCACACCTCCTGCAGCAAAGCCTGCATCTCACCCATGTGTAAGTCTTGGCCTTTGGCCTCTCTCATGCTCTGGAACCTCATATGCCAACAATGTTTGCTCTCTGATCCAGCAGACACTGACCAGTGGCTTCCAGTGTGGAGATGTGAAGCATGAGTGAAGATGATGGAGCTTCAATGACTACTGTATGCACAATAATGTGCTCATGCTTCAAGCAGGATCTTTTATACTAGTGTCTTTTTTTTTTTTTTTTGGTTAGTCAAATTTTAAATGATGTGTGGGAAGAGGCCTTGAAGCTTGTGTTGATTAGGGCATTTCCACAAACTGAGCGCAGGATTTCTTCAGTTCAGTAAATTGCTTTGTGATAAAGTCCTTTCTTAATTTTTCTTTTGTATCGAAGAGATTGAACCACAGCACCTCTATGAGTCTGCCCCTGCTGCCCCAGCTATGAACTGGGCACTCAGTAAGTCAGGCAGTCAATATGCACTGAGTAGCCAAGGACAAGAATGGAGATGCCTATTCCCATGATCCTGTCCTGTCCGCTAAGAAGATGCAGTAGCCAGAGTACAGCACAAAGATCCAAGCTAAAATATCACTGATGGCAACATCCCCAAAGCACCTTCCATTGCACTAACAGCATCACTTTGTTTTTACCTTCACTGACCTTCAACTTGGACCAACTCTTCTGGTGACTTGATGGAGATTATATATATAGGCTGATCAGATTTTACCTATATATATATATATAGGTAAAATCCTATATATATATATATAGGATTTTACCTATATATATATATATAGGTAAAATCTGATCCATTTCAAGGAACTGAACTTCAAACCAATCACCTCTCTTCAGCTTTTTAAGAATTCTCTACTAAAGCAACAGTTCATGAGAGTAGGTTTTGAACATGTAATATATATGTTTCTACATCTCTGTAATGTAAATACCTTTCTTTGCTGCAAGCATACTTTGACACTTATAGGGAGGGTGCATTGGATATTTCTGTACCCTCTTTTAAACTCTGCACCATGGATGCCATTTCTCCTCCAATCCCAAAATAGAAATCACAAAATGTTCTGAAGCAACTCTAAAGAGCTATAACAGAGAGAGGCCAGCAGAAATCTCTAGCTTTATGCGCACAGTTACGATAGTTATTGAAATAACATGAAGACCGCACAAATTTGAATAGGCTCTTGCAGAAGCAACCAGATTCTATACTGACATATGCATTGCCTCCAGGGATGCTAGTATAGCCAACATTTTATTTCTAAGAAATTTAGCATTTCTTAAGTAGGAAAAAAACCAAATCAAGCAGAAGTGTAAATGGGAATGCTCAAAGCGATGCTATGATGTAACATCATGACAATGTTGGATTCAGTGACTGTGGGTGGGGGGGGGTCTCCTCATGTCTTTTCCCTGTAGCAAGGATAATGGATATAGTAGCAATATTGTTAGGCAAAATACAATAGCAATGAATGTGGTGAGTGGAAAGGGTAGGGGTCTTTAACAAAAGGGCCAGATTGAGCTAGCGAATGATGGGAATATGACTGCAATAAAGAGTTCCAGACTGAATGTCTGAAATCACCTAGCCTAAAAGGGATTAAGATGCAAATGCACAGTTTTAGCCCTCACAAATTCATTAAATAATAGACCATTCGAAAGAGCGAGTAACTCAAGCACCATGTGAACAGAGCACACCGAACAGTGCTCTTGTTAATCCAACAATTCATGGTTGTGGTCATACGCTGGCTGAATAACTACTCTGAGGCTGTGGTATAGTGGATTTCACCCACTGAGGTTTGTGAGTGTGTACCAAAGAAATAGTAAAATTCATGGAGAACTTGGTGGTTGGGGAAGGAAAAAAAAAGGGGAGGTGGGGTGGAAAGAGTCTTTAAACTAATCAGTGTGGGGAAAAAAAATCCCATAACAATTGAACAAGAAAAATCAAGTTGTCATTATGGAAATGGGCTAGTCAATGAGCTGGAGGAGTGATAGAATCTTATTTTTTGTGTATGCATATTTTCCCTTCAAACTTCCAGTATCTAACAGCCATGACCACTCCTCTTGCTTACTTTTACATTCCTAAGGGGAACAAAGGAGCATGTGTAGAAGCTAGATAGGAGCTATGTGTATGAATGGTGATTAGTGAACTAACATATATGTGTTGACTAACTATGTGACTTCTTCCAAATGAGATATATAGTCTGTCTGTTGTTTCTTCAGATGGGAAAAGTCTCATTTGTGTTGTTCCCTTAATGCAGTTTTTGATTCACAACTAATTTACAGAAACTTAATTTTCTTTAAAAATCATTAAAAATTGAGTTTTGGTAGGGTCAGTGAGTAGACAGAAAAATGTGTGTTGAAAAAATATTGTTTGAGCAGGAATCAGGGGTGAAATAAAGAACAGTTTTTTTCTTGCTTCAACTATTAGCAACATATATAGAAACCAAAACCATCAGATGGGAAATAAATTAAGTATCTGTCCTATTTTTCATCGAAAATCTGGAGTAGAAAGAACACCAGCTTGAAGATGAAGGATAAATCTTCTCATATAAGGTTTATCTTGTGGAACATTTGGGCACCAACATATCCAAGTGAAGCAGAAATAACAGATGTTTTACTGCATGGTGATGAACACTGCATCCATTTATATAACTAAATGCCAGATTCTACCTGGGATAAAAACCTCAGAAACACACCATGTCTAGACCAGGCAACTTAACATTCATCTGGCACTAATCTTTTGTCAGAGGACAGAACTTAGGAAAAGCTAGGTAAGGGGAAATGTTTTGTCAGGTTGGATAATAAAGCAAACCTCTTTACCTTGGTAATGTTGGAGGAAAGCCTTAGCAAGGTTCTGGTAATTTGAAAGTTGAGCTCAGAGCAGGCACCTCATCCAATCAAAAAAAAAAAAAAAAAAAAAAAAAAAAAAAAAAAAAAAAAAAAAAAAAGTGCAATTTGAGAGGACTTGTAAATAAATGAGGTAAATAATCCATGTCTGTAGGAACTCTGCCATTCACTTCTCAGATTTCCCTTGTAAAGAAACTAATCAATGTCCCTTTGAAAATATCTATGGTACCTTGGCCTGAAATCTGAAACACTTTCCCAGGTGATGAAAAAGTTGAAGGACACAGCTTCTACACATATCAAAAATAGGTTGGAAAGCTTTGTTTGAAAGTTCTCACAACTTCAGTCCTTACTTCTTATTTTGGAACATTGAAATGGTCTATTAATGTTTCTCTTAAAAATTCTTCATGTCCAACTCTCCAACATTTCCCAGGATACTACAACATTTAATGGACACTTCAAGGATGTTTGCACATGGCAAAAAGGGCTCAATATGTTCAAGACATACTCAAAATCTTGTGTGGGAACTTGCCTCACTAACTGCAAATGAATGGAAAAAATTCTGAACTGGGCCTGGAAGTTTAAGTAATCCTGGTCATTTCAGAGTCTGTGAGATGCTTTTATCTTTAGTGTCCTGTAGACTTTGAAGAAACAGTCTTGTCTGGGACAATCTGTGCTTGGTTTTGTGAGTAATGTCCATCCCTTGCAACAGGTGAGAATGTTACTCTTACTAACTTAGCTTATTCCGTTTTTGCTCCTAAAGACCATATCACCACTCTGGAACAACAAAAGTAGTAGTAAAAATGCTTCTGTCTGAGACAATGCAGTATTTCCCTCTCTGCCTGTTTTCCCAACCCATCACTAAAGGTTTCTGGAGTTCATTAATGCCAGTGAGAAATGAGGATGCAGTCATGTAACGCATGGGCAGCCAAATTTCAGCACCGTAAAGATTCCAGTGTCAAAAAGATTTAATTTGCAGGAGCTCTGCACAAACGCACTGACAGGCAGACAATCTTCAGGGGTGTCAATTTCTAAACTGGCATGGGAGGCAAGGCAAGGAGGAAAAGGAGGAGCTCAGTGGTCACATGAACAACCGGAACAGCCAAAGCACTGAGCAATCAAGGGAGTCCACAAAAAATGAACATGAAAATGTGGGTTTCAATGCACTAACCACTAAGAGATACTTTCTGAAAAATAAGACATATTCACAATCATAATTTCATCTTAAAATAAGCCTCTTTTTCTCTTTTTCATCAGACTTCACTGGAAATCTGTCAGGAGGAGCCCTTCTGGCAAAAATTATAGATACAAGTTCTTGAAAAATTTTAGAGGAAAATCAACAACAGAAACAGGCAGGAACTTAGTCAGACCTCAATAGTCCTGTAAAGATTCCATGCAGAACTGAGAAACTGTGTAAATGCTTTACTATAGACTCCATGAAAACCAGTCAAAACACAAAGATTTAGAGCAGCACTGATGTCATTAACATGCAATAAAGCACATTAATTGTGCTTGGAGTTCTCACTAGGTTAGACTTTTGTCAGTATTCTTCACAGAGGACATTCTTTCCCTCTGGAAGGAACTAGTGCAAGTGTCTGAAGAATTTTGATCTCTTTGAAAGAGAAGCTTTTTATCCCAGTGCTAAAACTAAGTCGGCACTGTGCCATAGAACTTGCACTCAGATTGTGCTGACATGCCTTAGTAGTGTTGCTTTAAATAGCCCAAAGCTATTAACCTGAGCCTTTCCTACAGTTTATCAGAAAATCATTCAGATTCTCACATAAAATTTTAATTTCCTTTTAGGCAAATTGCAAAAAATGAACTAAAGGAGTACTTGGCCAAACCTAAACTTCCCTACCAGAGATCCTGGTGAGGGGAAGCATTCTATGGCTGCAGTGACATACAACATTCTCAGAAGAGCAAGCAGCCAAGTGACATCTCCCACGAAATCTCATCATGACATATCTCCCCTGCAAAATATTTCAACAGCCAATTGATTTATATGAGGGACAGGGAAAAGACTCTTTTATCCTTAGAAAATGCTGCCATCCTTCTATAAGCAGAACCACTCAGACAAAAATCAATTTTCTTAGCAGATAATATTTTTAATCCTTTAAAAAACTAATTTCTGAACTCTTTAATTCTTTACTTAATTGATGGCTCTCAAATGAAGTGTGCTGTGGGACTGCCAGGATTTAAATCAGCAGCAGCATAAAGAACGAAGACATTGCAGTGTAGGTGACCGCAGCTACAGAGCTCCTTAGAGGTTTTAACCTTTTTGGTGCTGGCTTAAGTTTGCATCTGGAAGGAGAACACTTCAAGTCTGCCAAAGGAGACTATCAGCCCATTCCAGTTAAATGCATAATGAAGTAAGATCTAAATCTTCTGGTAATTCAGAAAGAAAAAAGTAACACCTATCTATCCTCTGTTATGTGAAGAGCAATCCTGCTAAGAAAACAGTCATTTTGTAACTGAAGGCACAAATGGAAGCATTTAGGTGAACAAGAACTAAGTGGCAAGATCCTGTTTTTGGTAGGCCAGTGGACTTGTCCATCTCTCCCTATGGATAACTTTGTATTAGTCAAGGAGGCAGGAGGCCATCAGGAAAGTTGGCTGACTCTTCTTTATATAGCAAAGTTTTATTTTTGTTAAATTAATGTCTGACAGCTACAGAGTCCTGTACACTTCATTTAATGCATGGCTTCGAGAACCTCATGCGTTCTGACATTTCTAGGACAGGCTGAGCCATCAATACCTCTTGTGCCTCTGGGCAAAAAGTCTAAGAGAAAGCCTGATGTCATTATGGTCAGAAACCATCTTTTCTTTTGTGCTCTGTTTGAAAAAGCTTTTGGAAGGAATATCAGCAACCTCATAATGGGCATTGTGACTGAGAGAGGGAGGAGGTAGAAAAATTAATTTAAAACATCATCTGCTTTAGTTAAAAAAGTATTGCCACTGGCTATTATCCCAAAAGGCCGTGTCTAAAGGGGAAAGGCTTCAAATTTTGTACACAGCCTTAGGATTAGACCAGGAGTGTTCGGTGATCTGTTGCCAGTGCCACAGTCTTTGTGATGAAATTTTAGGTTTAGGCAGTGCTGAAATATTCCTGTTTTTGCTTCAGGCAGAAGTAGATAATCTGATTAATGGGGATTCATTCCATCTAGCTCTAGCTACACAGAAATGAGGCATCCCTTTCAAGGCTTTCTCTGCTATCAGTAGATTTGCTACTGCAGAGACTTTAGACAGAGACATCTCAGAGCCTGTTCTGCAGGGACTACCTAACTCTGCCTTCAGGGTGGTTTAGTTTGGGCTAGCTAGATCCCATCCTTTTACCTCCCATTGTTTCATCTGGCAAATAAGGATAACAAAGTTTTGCATCTCAGATCTTCTCTAGGCTCTGAGACTGGCACAGAATCCATTCGCTGTATGCTTGTACCACCGAACATCCTCTAAAATTTGAAACATAGGCAGTAACAAGACATTCAGATGGATAATAATCAGTGTAGATTTACATGAATAAAGAGAATAATTTGATTGTTTTTATGGACAAAATTGGGTGACAGAAGTGAGGAAAAAATGACAATTCCTTTGCAGGCTTCCAGAGGCTGTGCAGTAAGTCCTATGTCAACTTTATATGACAGACACCTTAAGCCATTGTACAAGTAATACTGTACATCTATGGTATTTAAGGTCATGACTCATCTATACTAGTATCTAATGAAGTAAAAATTGGTGCAAAACATATGAAAACAATTACCAATAGAGTTGGGCAACTGAGTGCTGTAACTAAGTATTGTGTTTTCTTTTTTGTCAGAGCATCCAGTAACACATTATTAAAAGCATCTTAAATCATCCTGTATTACCTGCTTAAGGAGGGATGTAAATATGAAGATATAATCAAAGTCAGAGCATGTGTTGAGAAGGAATGTGCATAAAAGGGCAAATTTCAACTATCATTCATTTATACTACAGAAGATGCAGCAGTTTTGAATTAAAGGTGAAGAAGGTAGATATAAATTGACAGAATACCCCCTGGATTCACGGTGCAAATTCAGTTAAAATGTTCCAGGGCCACAGATGCAAGCAATAGGGGGCAGACATGGTGAAGAGGAAAAACTGAGACACAGTGTCAGCTGGGCATCACAGTGTGTTGGTGCCATGTCAGACATCAGCACCAAGACAAGCAAGAATGTGTCAGTGAATGTCTGACGTATTTTACGTTGTCAGTGAACTGCAGCTTGGCAAGGAAGAGCAAATGGTGAAATTCCCTGAGCAGACCCATGAGAAGTGAGCAGCAATGACAGCTAACATCTGCCTGAACTAAAGTTTTGCTGGCTTGTTTAGAGATGGCTAGCAGCCTTGTAATTCAGAAAAGGTTAAAGTTTGCAAGAAGGAAAAAAAATTAAATGAAACACATTTTTTGCAAAGCGCACCTCCTTTTTTTGGTCACCTCTGTTGCCAGCAGAAATTTTTCAGGTAAAATAATTGATGTTTAAATTCTAATTTGTGGTGTTTGTGAAGATAGATCTCTTGAAAAGAAAATGGTTAGTTTTAGGAAGGGTAAACTATTAAAATTCAAAGTCAGTTTCATAAACACCTCCACATTTTACTGCCTTACTACCCTGTACCCACAGAATACTTTGTTACTTCTTACATAAGTAGCTATCAAAGATATTTGTCCATTCCATTTTGTTTCTCTTGTTACTACAGTTTGTTTCATCCTTCCATCTTCAACCAAAAAAGTCCAACAACTGTGAAGAAATTTTTGTCAGTATGGTTGAAGTTTGCAAAGTACAAGCCAAAGAAGAGGATCTGGTTTAAAAATACAAGGTTTAGTCAGATGGAAACCTGGGAGCAGCAAAATATGACCCATGAAGAAAAATGAAGCCACCATGTAGAAAAAGGATAATTTTGGATGTCATCACCCTAAGGAGACCCATTTGCAGACAGTAGTCATTGACTGACAAGAAATTGAGAGTTGACTCTCTTGGTAAGAGGAGTATCTATCTGTGTGTTTGTGTCTGTTCATGCATATACATTTTTACTAATCATGTTGATAGATAGGGAAGGATGAATGCAAGGACTACTTGAAATGGATGCACTGTGTTAATCTCATCCCTCCAACAGTCCTGTTCTGCCCAGATTAGGCTGCACCTCAGAATGCAATGGTACAGATCCACATATCCATAAAATCCCAAATGAGTGTGCAATGCTCATATCTGCCGAGCTGCTAAATGTGCTTTGGGCTCTAGAGGAAAGCAGTTATGCTCCAGTTCAATAAGTTTACTAGTCCATTTTCAGAAGGAGGTAAAACTGGGAATTCTATCTTGTGTAGAAGTATTCACATGTTCTGTGTGGGAAGCAGCTGCACACCCCTGAAGCTGAATGACCTTGTGCTCTCTTTTAATATGTTGTGTGATCTTCAAAACCAGCCCATTTTAACATGCATTACTTTAAGTGTTCTTTTCTCTGAAAATGAGTACTCAGTTAACTTGAGCATACCCACTCCTCCACTGTGAAAATGAGAAAAGCATATATCAGAAGATTTCCCATTCATTTCTACCCACAATTGTTATCTACACCTTCTCTTTGAATGGAAACCCATGGGCAACCACAGCAACAGTCTTTCAAGCCATACAACAAGTCCACCTTACTTTAGCTTAGATACTACTGTGCCCACATAATTTCAGGATTTCTTGTTTTCTCACTGTGCATTAGGCTAAGCATGGCCATAAGCCTGAGGCGCAAACCCTGGTGTTTTCACATGATTGTGCTGTGTGTTTTAGCAGACTCCTGCCATTACAAAAAGCCTGTAGAGAACACTGTATAAAATGGTGAAGCACCTGGCAAGAGGCTGTTGCCCTGAGACTGGTCATTGCTCCTGTAGAAGAATGGGCTTCACAGAGAAGCTGAATGAAATGCTTTCCATGAATATTCTGCACTATCCTTTGGAATTGCAATGAAATAGGAATGTTATGACAAACTATCACTATTTATTAATGGCTGGTGTACAACTGTGACCACAGGTAAGTCTATCGAGATACAAGGTCTGTTATGAGTCTAAGACAGGTAGTGCAGGGGAGGATATATGCCAAAGACTTACATGCAAGTACTTAAAGGAGATGCACAGCCATATCACAGACAGGTTGAGACTGCCCAGCTCTGGAGGGCTTAGGGCACAGATTTGTTCTGGTCCTGCAAGGCAATGCACCTGCAGAGCTGCCCAATAGCTGAAGCTGTTGACATCTCCTCCTTCCTCCCTTCTGGTGCCTTATCAGATGACACGCTGGGAGAGCACAGAAAGGCTTTTGCCAGCCTTTCACAGTGCACTGCCAAGGCCATGCTAAGACAGCAGAGGTATCTGTCATCCCCTCTACATCTTCAGAGAACTGACAGGTAATGTTCAGTGACTTCTTGATGGAGAGAACTGTGTAAACCCATGAAACAAAAATATTGCAAGTCCTGCACTACTGAGAAGATATCTCTGAAGCACAGCTCCTCTTCTAATGTACCAGCATTAAACCTTGCAAAACAATTAAAACAACTTAATAAATTATTAGGCAAAGTATTTCCAGTGGCTTTTCTGAACTTTATTCCTTCAGTTTCTAAGTATCACTTAGTGGCCTGTTACTCTGCTCTGTTCTGCAGTTCATTACTAAAATAGAAAGGCTGCAAAGCTACAGGGAAGATACTGATGGACAGCTCTGCAAATTGTTCCAGCTGAACCATAAAACTGTCAAACAAATGATACATGTTAGCTGAGATGGCCCCGTGTCTCCCAGAAATAAAGTGAATCCTTAATGGAAGACTTCAGTAAGGAATTAAACATTAATTAGGACTTATATGAGATAGACATAAAAGGGAATAGAGAAAAACCACAGGTTTGCTATAGCAACTGTAGAATGCAAGAGCATTTCCTTTTGAACAGTGGTTGACTGGTTAAAAGCAATAAAGCTGAGAAGGCAGAGGAAAACATTTTTTTTCTTTGTTTTGAAAGGGGTAGTGGCCCAATGCCTTTAGTTTTCTTTACTTGCTTCACAAGCACAGTGCTGTGAGAGTACTTATGTTCTCAGTTATTGACATGGTTAATGACTGGAAAAGCTTCTAATGGGTTAACTCACAAGCTCATGTGATAGCCACAGGAAGTCTAGCACAGAAATTATGGCTACATTTGGGGTTGAAGCAGCAAATAGCTTTGTAAAGGAGATATATTTTTAACTGAGTACATCTGGGTTGACTTGTTTAGACAAAAGTGCCAATGTAAGCTTTCCAGAGGACTCACAGTGTGACTATTCTGATTTTTCTAGAGGACTCTTTGATTTGTTATTATTTTTGCCTTTGCCTCTCCACAGCCCACACAAAACATCAGTTACAATCCATGTCCTTGGAACAAACAAGTGAGGATGTGTACTTCCTTGCCTTTCCATTTTGGGGGTAGACTTCCAAACATTTATTTATTAATTGTTGACTGGCATCTAACATGAACCTAAAGTTCCATCCATAGGTCATCCTTTGTACTAGAACAATGAGCATTACAGATTTCCAAAGCTTGCTTTCAGACCAAACACAGAGGATTTTAATTCTAATTCACCAAGGGGAAAAAAAAAAAAAAAAAGAAGTCTCTTGGATTCTGTTTAGAGAGCATTATTGCAAATGGTAAGTTAATTGATCAATTAAAACCAGATATATAAATAATAAATATTCCCATCTGGATCAGCTGCAAAATAAAAGCTGCATGGCTTGCATGACTTGTAGCATTTGGGAGTACCTGGAAACTGTAAGCATAGATGCTGTGCTACCGCTTGTTTAGTACTGTGAAGTGTAACCCAGTACTGAGAAAGGTCCACTTGTCAGTGTTCTTTGCATGGTAACACACAGCACTGCTGCTACTAAACTACAGAATTTGAAACCTCCCAATCTGGTCTTCAGCTATCCCAAATCATGCAGAAGAAAGGTGCTGACAGCAGATAAAATAGATCTACCACCCCTTCTCATCCAGACCCAGTGCATAAGGTAACAGAGAGTTGCAGTGTGATCTTCTCCTACAACTATACCCAATATCTTTGAGAAGCCACAGTGGTCAGGAGAGGTGCCTGAGGACTAGAAGAGAGAAAATCTCATTGCAGTCTTCAAAAAGAGGAAGAATAAGGACCCAGGGAACTACTAGCCAGTAAACCTTACCTCAGTCCCTGGAAAGGTGATGGAGCACCTCATTCTGAAATGAGGCCATCCATATGGATGACAAGAAGGTGGTCAGGAGTAGTCAGCCTGGATTCACTAAAGGGAAACCATGCTTGACCAACCTGACTGCCTTCAACAGTGAAACAAAGACCTGGATGAACAAGGGAAGAGCAGTTGATGTTGTCTACCCTGATTTCTTTTCAAATGAGCTAGGCAGAGCAAGCTGTGGAAATCAACTCCCCGTGCTCTGACCCCCCTGTGTACTGATGCCAGTTCTCGGAGCAAAGACAGTACCAAAAACTGTTGGGGTTTGAGGGATAAATCTGTTCTTTCCTCCACACTCAGCCTCCCTTCCTCAAAGCAAATGGTGGAACATGCTCTGACCATAGGTAAATAAATATATGCAAATCGTCATTCCACCAAGGGATCTAAAGGAGTTTTAAGAGAAATGACTATGTGGGGTGCTACAAAAATACATGGTAATTTTTACCTTGAGGAGCTGATGCAGACAAAGAGGGAACTGAGGAGAAAAGGAGGCTTGTTAGAAGGATGCAAAGCAGTGTATCATCCTCAGCTAACCAACATAGTGTGGCCTCTCTTCTACCTGACTCCAGTCATAACAGATGTGACTGCCATAAACATCAATATCATTCTCTCTGGTAGCTCTACAACACTCTTCCTACATTCTAAAATAAATTTTGCTATGGGCAAAAGGGAATACAGATTATATGTGGAGCTCAGAATTTATTTTGTCTAATTAGGGTCTCCACAGTCTAACTAAAATAGAGGAGGTCACTATCTTCAGTTCAGTTATGATAAAATCAACACTCTGAAAATAAGAATGAGACTGATACATATTAAAATCCTACTATCTATCCCTCTTCTCTGTCCTTAAGTTTAGCCTGCCATCGTCCTTCTGAGTATTAGGGCTCAGGGAAGACACAAGCTCTCCCCAGACAGGAAGTGGGTATCACACTGAGTTCTTGGCATGTCAATTTCTTCATCAAATGTAGGCTCTTGGTCATTGTAGTGTGGTTGCCTGAGCCTCATTTGGGGCTATTTTGCATGTTTTGTTAATAAAATCTGTTTTGCTTTCAGTAGTTCCATCTAAACTTTCACACTCAGCCATAGTGTTCCTCTTTCCTCAGGGACAGTGGAGCAAATACAGAATTTTATAACTGGCAGTAAAATATTTCAGATTTATTTCCCCACCAAGTTAAGTGCAGATGGAATACATACTAACCTCAGGCCCAACACCCCAATCTTCCTGAAGTGGAGGTACTGGTACTTAACCCAGCTTAGGAAGAACACTGCATCTTTACAGTAGTCCCTTCCCTCTATCTATGCGAACTAAATATTGTCATTGTTTGCAACACAACTTTCCCCTTTCAGCCCAGCCCATTTCAGAGGGGCTTCAACTTATCCAAGCTATCTTGCATGAATGTTGATCTCAGCACTGCTTATATCTGGCCACAGACCTTTGATCTAGACCCTGATTCATAGATTGACTTCCCAGTTTGGCCCCAGAGTTGTCCTGTCACGATACTTGCCTGGTACAATTTAATGGCCTGGACCCTGGGCTAACCATATTTGTCACTCAGCACCTGCCTTGCTCCTCAGTTCAGAAGCAGTGAACAGGGCTGGTGATGAGGATGCAAGTTTCCTTGGGAATAAGCTGGCCCTTGCTGAGGCCTGTCACATTTTACCCTGGATGGTATTCACAGAGCTAAGCTGAAAAAATTTAGGAAGTCACACAAAATTTAGCAGTCACACAACTATCAAACAGCCTCTACCATAGCTAAAACAATCTTAGGCCAAGACAACACACTGTCAGGCTGATGTAAAGCCCTTGGCCTAACAGTCATAATGACAGAATTAGATGTACCAGGTTACATTTGATGACAAAAATAGTTGTACAGTAGTGAACTGCAGCAAAACAATCCCCTTGAGTCATATTCAATCATGGTGGAATAGAAGGCAACATCTGAGTGATAAGGTCCATGACCCTGGAAAAATGAGAGAGCATTTAAGAAATAACCCTAGGCTACATGCACTGGATGAAATATACCGAGGTATTGCAAAGGTAGGGAGATGTCAAATTCTGGCCTTGAATGTAGCCAGCTTTGGGATGTTAGAGATATGCACATGGATGGTGTCCAGAATTTCAAGCATTCACATAATACGTGTTAAATTTGTTGAACTGAGCAGAGGTGATATGAAGACTTCCTACTCACCTCTTAGGTAAACTAAGTAATGATAAGGAAAGGACTTGTAAAGGGCTGAGAAATATTTTCATCTCTCTGAGTCTGTTTGTATCAACCCAGACTATGTTGTATACTGGCAGTTCGTCTCCTCAGGGCACAGAACATCTCCACCTTATCTATGAAGTCCAGAAAGTCCACTGGAAAAGCCATGAAATACTTCTGAACTTGTCAGAATTGTATCTAGACCAAAAGTGGGAGATGCAAAAAAAAGTATGGCATCACACCAGGAAAGAAGCAGAAACTAAAAATCTGAAGCCCTTGGGAAGAAACAGCACATCCCATGCTACAGCAGAGTAACGCACCCTGTTCTCTCCTATACAAATCACCAACCTTCAAAATCCCATACAACTCTAGCAGGATATGTCCCAGGCACCTTCAAGCTTTAAGTCCCTTCAGGAGTGCACCCATGTTCCTGCATCATGTGCAGCTTCTGTCTGGGGCAGATCACTGCAAGAAAAGCTAGTCCAGCATGGGCAATCACCAAGAGGGACCAGGTATTATGTCCGTCTGCAACCGGCACAGCCTGTGGCAGAAACTTAGTGCTAGAGGTACTGCATGTCTGGAGGTAGCATAGCATTGTCCCACTGAGGGGAAAGGCAACAGATAGGTGCAGGCTACATGTAGTTCAACTACTCATCCCAAAGGCTGGAAATAAATTGAGGAAGCAGGAAATCTTGGGGCTCACAAAGCCCACCAGATCATGGGTAAAAGCTGCAACATTGTCAAAGCTGAGCTTTGTAAACAAGCCATGCATAAGAAAAGCAGAACTAAGATCCATGCTGGGCTGCTGATAAGACTCCTGATGTGAGATATGGATGTCTGATACCTTTAGGATGTTGCAGAGACACTATGAGTGCAGTGGCAGTTTGGTGATTGACATGGCTGTACAGAACTGCCAGACTCCTGCAAGAAAGAGCATCAGTTCAGAGTTAGATTTTACAAGGCTGACCATGGTATGGAAGCCATGAAGATGCATGAGTTGGAGCACAATTTGCTACTATGTCTTCTCTAGCCTACCAGCAGGCAGTTCAGTCAGGGCCGGTCTCATTCTCTCCTACCTCTGTCCCTGTGCTTCTTCTGTTGTGTACTACCAGGCTTCACAGTGTCATGTCTCTGCAGCTTACCTGTGCACAAGAAAACAAACTGAATCAAAAAAGGAGATGCTTCCCAGGCAGTCAGCTGGATGAATTATCCTCCTTTCACGTTCCTTGGTATTGGACCTGACACATGGGAAACAGCAGCAACAGGCAAACTGTGGCAGGGAAGAAGAGCAGAACAGAAGTCCTGGTTAGACTGGATTAGATATAACATGAAACTTGAGACTATTCAGCCAAGTCTATCTGTCCAAAGACCAGCTGCCACCATGTGGGAATGTGAAGTCATCCAAGAAGCAAAAGCTGTCATAAACCCTGGAAGGCCCCACCAAAAATTAGTTAATTACAACAGTAGTTAGTTATTACAAAAATATCCAAATAACTCCAGATGATTTTCTAGGCTTCGAGTTCCATATGCTGCAGCAAAAGGCGTTTTCCTGCCATGTGGCATGAGATGGCTGTGTGACAAAGCCATCTTGACATTTCCAGGGATGCTCTTTGAAGCCAAGTTTATAATTCAATTAAGTACTAAATTAGCTGGAGGCATCTGAACAGAAAAGCACACACACACATTCACAACTCACAGAGACACACACCCCCCCCCCCCCCTCAACACATACAACCAAATTTCCTGTGCATTCTGCAGGTACCTCTTCACAAAGAAAGAAAATGCAGCAGGAAGTTACCAGCTCCCTCATGTGTCTGAAGGAGCCCGGAATGTCTATGGTCTCAGAACATCTGCAGGGATGCTGCCAGGAGAGCTGTTGCGGCTAAATGCCTTAAGCACTCTTTCTCAGAGGAATGATTCAGTTTAGGAGTAAGAGGTTTTACATCTCTCATCTCCCCAGTCTGAGACACTGGAGGATTTTAAGCTGGCCAGACAGCTGGGAAGCATCAGCCTCAATATACTGGAAAGGGCCAGTGAACAGTGCTGCTCTCAATTCCCCATGCCTTTGTGCCTCCTGAGGAATGCCTCAGTACAGGAAGAACTCTCACTCAGTCTTTGCGGGGAGATGGGAGAAGGCTGTGGTAAAATCCCCAGTGTACTTTGGATGGGAGCACCAACTGTGGGAAATCTCACTGGTAAAATACTACATAGAAAAACTGCTGCTGGGCACTTCCCAGCCCTTGGAGGAGCAGAAAATCAAAGCAAAAAGGGGAAACCCTTTTCACTTGGTCACCTTGACCAAGGTTTTTATCATGGCTCTGCCTGATCATCTCTAGAACCATGCTCATAGAAACCTAAGCATATGGGTCTACCTATGAATCAGATTTTTAAACCTGGCAAACTGTGTGTTGGAGGTAATCTGAGGTAGTCTTGGCATTTGCGCTGCCCCTGGAAGAAGAGGACTGGGAGGATTGTAGAGCAGACAAGGGAGTTTCGCCAGTGTAGCCTGGCATCTGACCTGCAAATGCTGCCAGAACATGTTGATTCAGTGATTGGGAAAACACAAGCCATATGCTCCCAGCTGCTCTCCCTGCAGCAGCCCTCAGATGTTTTCCGAACAGAGGTGTATTGGGCTCCTTCACAGGGTGCAGATAATTCTGATGGATCTTCTTTCTCTGGCAGGAGGCACCAGAGCAGCTGTGGTAAGCAGGAAAGATTTTCTGCAGGCAACTGCAGTTCTTCAAAAGTACCTTAAAAAAATCTTGTTAGCTGCTTTGTTAGTCATGGAAGAGAAACATGTGGGTGATGGAGCATTTAGCAGGGGTTTTACTTTGCTTCTGTCACCCGAGTTCAGGCCTGGTGTGGCTGGGGTGCTACATGTAGCACTTGCCCATGTCTTGGTATAATTTGTAGAAAACAAGGGAGACATTCTCTTTTGCCCCTACCCCAATCTCTGAGAAGGATCTTCCTGGAAATGCTCTGGAGGTCATATTCTTGTCAGACTCCCAGGGAAGAGACTTCCCTGGAGCTCTGAGAGAGACTTTAAAAATGTCAACACAGCACCATTTTACATCCATGCCTTTGTGATGTTTCAATACTTTCTACAACACGCCTGAGGACAGCCAAAGTTTCTGGGCCAAAAACAGCATAGCATTGGTTTGACACCTTGTCTTCCAGATTAGACTTTGAAATCAGCCAATCTGAATGCAACAATTCCGTTTTAGCAGCCTCTGACTCTTCCTGATGTCAAAAGGAATGGTCTGTGGTAGAACCCATGGGCTTCATGGGATTTCTCCCTTGATAACAACTTTTAGCTAAAATTTTTGTCCAAGTCCTTAACTGAGGATGGAGCTGTTGGTTCCTCTGCAAGTGATCACTTCCATGTCCATCACAGCTAGGTTCTCAAACTGCTGGCATCTTGTCCTGGCCCCACAATGAACTTTTCCCACTTACAGACAGAGAGGTGCAGGGTTGGTGTTAATAAGCAAAAAATCACAGTATGGCATTTTGTTGTCAGGTGTTAATCTCCTCCAATCTATTCCTCTGAAGGAAAGGCTAACAAAAGAGCCAGCTTAACGGGTCCAAGGCCCTCCTCTCATGGATCACCCTTTCCTACTGGCAAAATGCCATCAGCCCTCACTGAAGCCCAGACAGCAGCACTCACACAAAGGCAGCTGTTGTCCCAGCTCAGGCTGCAGCTAGCGGCACAGAACTGGATTCCCTGCCTGGAAGGCTTGACAAGATTCCTGAAGGTACAATAGGTAAATGAGAATGATCCTTTAGACAATAGTCACACCTCATGGAAAATTAACTCCTCGGGTATACATGGTAACAAACAAGCAGTTAGAGAATCAAGCTGCAGGTGGTGCGTGATAAAGCACACTTAAAGCTCTTCACAGAATCATGGAATCATAGAATTTTAAGGTTTGGAAGGGACCTTCAGGATCATCTAGTCCAAACATCCCCCAGCCATGGGCAGGGACACTAGACTGGGTTGCTCAAGACCTTGTCCAGCCTGGCTTTGAACAGGGCCAAGGGGCATCCACAACCTCCCTGGGCAACCTGTTCCAGCATCTCACCACCTCCACATTAAAGAATTTCTTCCTAACCAAGCTACACTTCTCCTCTTTCAATTTGTATCTTTTATTCTCTACGACTAAATAGCCACGACTTTCTTAGCCTGTCTTTGTAGGGGAAGTTCTTCAGTCTCCTTGTAAACTTCACGGCCCTTTTCTGGACTTGTTCCAACAAGTCCACGTCCTTCCTGTGGTGGATCCCAGAGCCGGATGCAGGGCTCCAGATGGGGTCCCACCCGAGGGGAGCAAAGGGGCAGAATCCTCCCTCTCGCTCTGCTGCCCACGCTGCTTTGGAGGCAGCCCAGGATGCGGCTGGCTTCCTGGGCTGACAACGCACACTGCTCTTTGACATACCGAGATCAATAAATCGGTTTACACGTAGCCAGCGGACACAGCTCCCACCCTGCCCCTACGCTTTTCCGGGGAAGGAGGGCGGTTCCGCTCCCGTCACCGCGGCCTTCCCGGGCTGGCACAGGGAGCGCGGGCGTGGCGGTGCGCACCGCCCCCGTGTGGGGCGCGGGTGAGCCGCAGCCGCCGCCGGCCGCCCCGCGGCACCGCCGGCGGGAGGGTCCCGGGAACCGGCGGCCACAGCGCTGCGACTCGGGAGCAGCGCGGCGGGCAGGAGGCCTCCCGGCCGCGGGGCTCCGGGGAGCGGGGGCCTCGGGGCCCCTGGGCGTGCCCGGGCGCGTCGGCGGCGGGCGGCGGTGGGGCCCCGCTCCCCGGCCCCGCGGCCCTCGCGGCGCCATGGGGCCGCTGCTGTGGCTGCTGCTGGTGCCGCTGGGCGCGGGCTCCGCGGCGTACGAGGTGTACGTGGATGCCCGGCGAGCCGAGCGGCCCCTGCAGCACTTTTGGAGGAGCACTGGCTTCTGGTAAGCGCGCGCCGCCCGGCTCCGGGCCCCGAGCCGCTGGGCAGAGGCTCTTCGGCCCTCGCCTCGGCCGCATCCCGCCCTCTCGATCCCCAGGGCGTGCGGACGCTGCCTTCCAGGAGGAAACGAGGCTCTCCCGGGCTTGCTGCTGTGGGATCAGAGGGCCCTTTTTGCCCCTTTTTGCTTGGCCTGGTGCTGGACCAGGTCCGCAGTGTAGGGCGGGATGTGGGATGCGGCCAGTTAATGTAAACTGGCCAAAAAATAGGCCTCGTCTCCCCTTCTCTGACTTGCTTCCTTGCCCCCTCGAACATGTAAAGTCCATCTTCTTCCCCAGCACAGTACATATGTTGATACTCAGAACTCGTTTGCCTTTACTTCTCAGTGTTTCCATTGCCAAGGCCCCTAAAGGGCCCCAGGAAAAACTTCGGAGAGTTCTAGTACTGCCAAACAAAAGACTGATAGTTCTAGGAGTTTGTTCTTCTTGACAGACTTTTTCCAGATGCACCACCAGATGCAGCCCGTGGGTCAGATTGACCCAAGTTAGGGGGAAGGCGGTGACCATGCAGAAATTCCTCTATTCTGTTCGTGCTTTGCTTCTCAGAGAAAGCCTGGTCTTGCTCAGCTAACTTGGATTGGAACTTCTTTAAGTAGTATTGGAACGGCCTTTAAGTTTTGTGAGACTACTAAAAGCTTCTGGCCGTCATGAAAGCAGGAGATGGTATATTCCACTGCTTTGCTTGTATTTTACTCTAAAGTGATTATGATCTACTTCATTTAGGCATATAGTGGGT
Organism: Haemorhous mexicanus; assembly: GCF_027477595.1. NCBI lineage: Eukaryota > Metazoa > Chordata > Aves > Passeriformes > Fringillidae > Haemorhous > Haemorhous mexicanus. Next base: position 44,478,249 of record NC_082381.1, on the reverse strand, counting down.
TAAATAACACTTGTGTGGAAAAGAGTTGCAATAACGGTGGAATGAGCATGTGCTTTGGAAAAAGGACTTTGTGCACTTTTTTTGTATAATGCATAAAGGTCCCCTAAGAAAAAAACTTAGATTTTTCTTTAGGTTCCCAAGGGGGGAGGAACAGAAAAGGACCTAAAATACATTCTGATGAAGAGAAACGTTTGGGCTTTCAGGATTTTTTTTTCTTTTGTTGTTTCTCTTATTTTCTTTTTTTTTGTTTTGTTTTGTTTTAAATTTTTCTTGCAATATTAGGAAACATTAATGAAAATCTGCCTAAAAATATTGTGTTTAGCCCATTTAAACTGCAGCCTATGAAAAGCTTATGGTTTTAATTATGTGAAAAACTTTGGAAAGCTGCAAACATGAAAGACGTGTGAAGGAAAGACAGAGTAGCAGTAGCAGAGGCAGAGGCTATCCATGGGTCAGCAGTTAGTCTTTTATAATATCTGGCCAACACTAGTATTCTGAAAATCCCTTGAAAGCTCATGCAGTGGCACAAGTGAGTTCCAGCTGCTAAAGCTTCTTTTCTGGGCAAGTGCCCAACTGTGGATCAGCTGCTGAGAAAACCTGGGAACAAGGCTTGAAGTTCTTTTGGATGGGCACTTTGCACTCAGAACAGGAAAGGACAGATACTGATAGCACCACTAACAAAACCCACTGTTCTGTCAGCTTTCTTTATATCCCATCACGGTTTCTGCAAGATTTCTCTCTAAAAGGGTGTGAATTTCAGAATCTATATTCAAGATGGACTAAACAAAAATAATTGTCTTTGCCACTATTGAATGAAAGCCAGTTTGAATTTCAGAGTAGTAGTAAAGCACTCCATCAGAATCTGATCGTCAACATTGTCCTTATTTATTGGAACAATTAAAAAGACCCAAATGGCTGATACATTTTTAGTAAGAATAAGAACTGGTAATTTCTCAGTTATCACTTGTGTCACTTTAAGCTATCTTATGGAGATGGTTTTTAAGTGCCTTGTATGCTGGTGAAACTGCAAAGAGGGTCTCCCATATACTGGCTGATTTGTAATAAGCATTATAAATGGATGTGGTTTGTGTAAAGACTTGAAGTTTCAGGTAAGGATGCAGGAGATGGGGTAATAGATCGGCAGTATCTCTGTTATGTCAAGTTCTTGTCCAGGTGGGGTCAGGCGTTTCTTCCTTTGTACACAGATGGTTAGACAGTAGGAGATTGATTCAGTAGTGTCCTTGGTGGCGGGATGATTATATGGAGAGGTACAGAGTAGGCAAGGATGACTTAAATGGCTCTTCCCAGTAGAATTACCGTCAATACAAGTCTGGTCAATATCATAAGAGACAGACTACAACAGGCATACAGTGCAACAGTTTTTGACTTAAACAGTTTGTATATAGCATGTGGTTAGAGCACAGGTCCTCTCTTGCTGCAGTGTGAAGACACATGGATGTAGTTTATCAAGCCTGAGGGACAGTGTTGTTTTATCCTTCTTGTCATAAAAATGCTTTATTATTCAGAGTGTGCACAATATGAGGAGGCTTAATGAAAGTCCCTGAGGATGCCCAGACCCAGTGAACCATGCAGCATTCTGAGTTGCTGACTTGTGAAGGGTGGGGTTGAGATCTCCATCTTACAGTATTTAGCTGTGGAGATTGGAATAACAGAAATTTGCCACAGTGTAATGTTAATTTCGGTGGAATAAGTAGGTATCAAAGTCAAGTTGATGTGATTATTGCTGTATAGCCCTGAGCCTGTTAAACTGCTTGCAGAATCAAGCACAGAAACCTCAAATTGCACACTCCTGTGCTTTCTAATGCTTAAGGTTCACTGAACATGGCTGAAGAATATGAAGGCTCTGAGAATCTAGTTCTGCTTCAGAAAAGTGTAGTAGCATCCACAGCAGAGAAAGAATTGATGTCATTGCATGAGCTTCATCAAGAAGGTCAAACCCATATTTTTCTTACATCAGACATCAGCATGTCTTGACTTCCACTGTAAAGCCGTAAAGACAGTGAGCTCCTTTATGATTAGTTACTCAGAGACAAGGCAACTGTCACTGTATGGTTTCCTCTGGCCATTGTTACCTGAGATCGCTGTCTGTGCAGCAGTGACTGCTGCAAGGTTTTCCTTTAAGCATGGTGCTGAGATGCACCCAGGTTGTATTCTTTGCCAAACAATGTGTATAGCCAGTTGACCCCAAATAACCTGAAACTCTGTTTTGCTTTTGTCTCATGTTAAGCAGTGCTCCTCCTGCCATGTAGGAACATGCAGGTGGTAGGGATGTAGCATAGGAATCTTTGCATGCCCAGTGGAGCTGTTATTTAATATTTCAGTGTGTTTCTTTTCTGTCCATCTTTTCCTGAAGCCCTCCTTTACCTCACAGCCGTGCTGACCTGTTTGACCTGAGCAAAGACCAAGAGCTGAACCTTGCCTACATTTCTTCTGTTCCACATGGCGGCATTGAACAAGTTCGGATTCACTGGTTACTGGAATTAGTTGCTCTTAGGTAAGCAAACACCTCAAGTTGAAGTCTAGGAAAATGTGACACATTAAAAGGCCCAAGAGGTGCTCACTTTGATGTTTATCTTAGCTGAATTGCAAGCTGGGCATATATTTGCTTCTGTGGAAGTCAGCTAAGTTCCAACAAATGGGAATAATTCTGGAATTTTAGGAGATGAAGAAAGACACAGTTTCTACTGAGAAGCTGAGGGATTAGAAAGATGGCTTACTTTTTAGTCCTTTAATGTAGGAGATGTGATACAGCAAAAAAGTCCAACCAAGGCTGATACAAGCCTAACTTACTGAGAGGTCCAAATGAAAGCTGCCACTAATCCTTCTGGCTATTTTAGAAGTTACTTTTTGCCTGCTGAAGCCACCTGTGCACTACATTAACGGACAGGTAGTGAGAATTAAAACAGGTTGGATTTGGGTAATACCAATTAATACCCTGTTCCAAAAGGTTTTATATGCAAAACGGCATTTTTAGTTTTAGAGAAATATATGTCAGACTTTCGGAGAACACTTAGAATTCATTGCCTTTCAAGTCCCTTTTAACTCAGCTTGAACAGACTCATATCAAGATGCCTAGTGGGAACAGCCAAAAAGCCAGATGCTTATAGCAGTAGCAATTGGTCTATGAAGAAAGACAAACCATAAAAACCCCACAAAAAACTATAGTAGCTCTTAAAAGTTCTGCCTTGCTCAGACTCTTGCTGAGCTGAGCACATTTACAGTCCACATCATTGTTGCATCTACTGTCCCAGACACAGAAGAACGGGAATCTACCACTATAGGGAAGCAACAGGAAAGGAGAGCTCAGACTCTGAAAATGTCATGTGAGCAGAGGAGTAGGGAGTTTCAGAGTGTGCATTAGGAGCAGAATTTTTCTTCCTCGTTATTAAGGTGTGCTTGTGTATATCAGTTTTGGGAAGGTGGTCATAAGTCCTGCGCACAGGTAAGTATTGCATCAGTACCCAGGGTGGCCTCTGTTTGTTAATTCCTGTGTGAGCATAGCAGGTAACAGGGCTCCTCTCTCTCTCTTATTTCCCTCTTGAAGTTTCCACTAAACACCCTTTCCTGTGTGTGTCTCCCTCTCTCACTGGGCTGTGGAATATGTACTCTTGAAGCGAACCAGTGAAAAGGACAATCATCACTGCTCACCACTTCTGGAGGCCCTGTCTTTGAGATTTCTCCTAGGAGGTAGTTTGGGTCTTTCAGGTTTCTGTAACCAATTCACTTAGGAAAAATCAATGAATACCTTTGGAAAGAAAGTGTAACATCTACACTTGGAGCCCAGAATCCCTTCTGGCAGCCTCTCTTAGCTGTGCCATTGTGTTGAATTGGGCTTTCCACATGACTGAGGGAGAGGAATGCATCTGTCATGGATTCTGCTCAGCCTTTGTGGGGACTTAGCCACTGATCCTTTTTAAAAAATCAGGATACAGTCCTTGGCACAATTAAAATTCTAGGACTGTGGAAACATAGCAATCAATCAAGAGTCCCCAAAAAAGCTGTAGTGTCTCAAATGTAGGATTCTACACTACCAGCCTCAATCTTTAGCTCACCTTTGACATGTAGAAATTAGAAACTGCTACTGTTTAGAACCAAGCTAAAACTTCTAATTTTGCAAAAAAATGTGCATTTGTCAGGGACAAGAAGACATGTAAGTTGTGGGAGGACAACCAGTGGACTAACTTTGGAAAGGGAAGGAGAATGGAGCCTGCATACGAACACTGGGACTGAAAAAAACAACAGGAGCAGGAATGCAATTCTGAGCAGAGAAGTTCAGTCCTGATGCTTAATTTTGTGCATGTGTAAATCTCTTCCTGAACCAGTGATTTCCAGAAAGATGTAAAGAGGCTTTGAGTGCAACCATCTGAGTGCAGAACTGTATTATGTCATGGGGTTGATGAGTAGGGAACGCTCCTTGGAATGTAGAGATGGGTACTTGACTGAAGAGCACTTAAAAAAAACAGAGGACCTCTGTGGAAGTCTAGCAGGTAGAGGCTTTGCTTTTCTTCACAGCTGCCACCTTCTGTAAAAAAGGTGCCATAAAAGCTTTTGCCAAGAAATAGATGTGCTTAAATAAAAGATTGCTACCTTCCCCTTCTCACTTCTATAATGGTCTTTCTTGTTATGTTTTTTACTCCTCCAATTCCAAGTGCATCCCTTTATTTTAATTTTTTCTAGTACAGCAAGCCCCTCTCTTCATCTTTGTCTTTATTTGGAGTCAGCCCATTATTTTGCCACCTGTGAAAGGATACCACAAGACAAACTGTTTTAAAAGAACTCCTAGTTTTATTTTCCAACCAGTAGCACACATTTGTCTCTTGGTCTTGTGATACAGGCATATTCATGATTGTGGGGAAATCCAGGATGTCTTTCATGGACTGGACAGTTCCCAGGTTGTTGGTTACCAGTGGCAGTAAATGGAGCTATTTTGACACCTAGACGGCACATTCTGGCCATGCTTCACTAGTCAACACGACAGGACACTTTGAACTGAAGACTCCGGCTCGTTCCCCAGTTCCAAGGGACACACAAGTCCACAATAAGAATCCTTTTCCATTTTTATGTAGCAGTACTACAATCTGTTGAATACATGTTACATAGTAAATCACAAGGCATCACAGTGAACAAAAATATAGTTAACCTACATGAAGCATATAACATTTCTTAAAAGGCATATAATGGTTTTTATTTCAATATTAGTATTAACCTAGTTGGAATTACCAGCCTATGCCCAGCTCCTCTCCAAGACATGACAGCTAATTTCTGGTAAATTAGGAGAGAGAGAATCAGTAGTTTTTGTTAATATTCAATCTTCATATCTTTAGTCTTAGTATAATTCAGTATAGCAAACATAGAAAAACAAAGGCTTGCTTTTTTAATTACCTTTTACATACTCCTTAGAAATAATTGTCAGCCTGCCAGCATGCCTACATCATAGCACTGAAGCTGTTTCCATGCTGTGTTTGACAATGTCCAACACAGTTGATTGTGATCCAGCTCTGCCAGTAAAGCCAAAGCAGGAAACTGTTCTTACAGTTTCTTCTGACCAATAGTTTCCTTCTTCATATATAAATTCTAAAGTTTACCTTTTTTCTTATGTGTAGTCAAGTTTCTTTACTTAGGTATCCTTTGGTACCAACTTAAGTATGGTGAAAAAGAGACTTCCCACTCTTACTTTCTTATCCTCTTCATTATTCTCCAGAGACTCTTGCAAGGATACACCTTCCACTGGAATTTATCTTTCTTTTTTTTTTTTTTTTTTCCTTTTAAAATGAGGTTAATCTAGAGTTAAGGGTATCTTTGCTTTTTTTTTTTTTCTTTGTGTTCTATGTTGGTAGCTGGATCCATAAAACTAAAAAAAAAGTGTAGGTTGGTAGGATGTTTTTTTTTGACTTCCAATGACAGCTGGTTTTAGCACAGTGTCCTAAGAATGTCTGTATTAATACTGTCTGGTAGTAACTCTTACTTTCCTTGTTAGGCCCAAACAGGACCTTAAAAGAGATATTTCCCTGATCAAAGAATGGTTACAAACAAAAACAGGTACTAAGCAGTTTTTGTCCTTGGGCCCTGCTCACTTCCTTTTAGAACAGAAAGAAGCTAATCATACCAAGTCAGCAATTTAAATAATAATGTAGATTGTTTTATGACAGGAAAATACTGCTAATGGTCAATCCTTTAATCTCGTGTCAGATGTTTCTGTCAGGCTGTGCACAGCTTTAGCAGTACTAACAGCGTGCAGCTGATAGGCTTCCTTCGCAATGAGTGCATGAAAACACCAGCATTTAATAACTTGATACTGTGCTAGTCATAGTCTCTGTGAAGATATTTTTTGTCTTTTGGAAGTGCACTGCTTTTTCTCTAAGAAAATACTTGTTTCTGAGAGCCATATAGGCTCTGGAGTGCCCAGAGAACCTCAGTTTGACTATTCTTTTATTCAGTGACCTAAAAAGTTGAAATGAGTAAGTCATACAATGTGTTGACTATTTTTTTTAAATGGGATGGCCAAGAAATGGCTTCTGTATATATGGAACCTATTTCTAGAGTCAGTTTTGAGAGGCACAGCAGTGATAGAATTTCCTTCCATGCTTGGTGGTGTGTGAACCTGACATGAAAAAGGAGAGAAAGTGAGCGCAGCTGTCTTACCTTTTGTGCAGGTAATTATGAACTTGAGTATGAAATATTGAGAATATTGAGAATATTTTCTGGCCCACGCCATGGGCCAGAACACTGCATACTGTGTTACAATCATAATCCAAGTCTATTCTTATTTGTGAAGAGGGAACATACGTATACAACAATACAACTGATGACTAAAGCTTAATGAACAGCAGTTAATACAAATTAATATAGAAAGTAACCAGCCCCAGAAAACATAGTTTAGTAGACCTCAAGTCAAAGATTAATATGATAGGAAAAAAACACCAAGCAAACAAAACCCCCACAACATCTGTAGTGTGTACAAACAGTGGTGAAAGTTTTCAACATAGAGGGATACACAGGTTACAAAGCATTGCTTCGTTTACTTGACCCATGTATGTTACTTGTAATACTTCATTAGCATTGCATCAGAGAAGACCAGCCAGGCAGTTCTGACTGATCCATCAATCCCCTTCAAGAAAATTTGCAGATTTACCTTCCCACCCTACCCTTATTTTCTCCTGTTTTTCTTTGAACCAAGGCAGGCATTTGTAGGAAGATAGTGATGTGCTGCATCACAGCTCTGAGGTTTTATGTTTGATGGTCCTTATGTATCCCTGAATTATAGTTGCATCTGCCCACCAGAGGCAACTAATTTTACGGGATGGTACAACTAGCTGGGTAGCTGCCAGTTAAAGCCATTCATTTTTCTTAATCCTGTTTATCCTTGTTACAAATTTGTGCACCAGAGTCATATTTCTTCCAGCATGATTAGCGGTATCACAGCCTTCAGTAACTAATTATTACAGATTTAATCCAGTAGAACAAATGACTCTTGTAACTCCAGAGCCAGCAATTTTTCAAAATGGTCATTTTGAGAGGAACCTGTGATGGATCGTAGTTTCTTCTCCTGTGGCAGATTATGCTGTTAAACTTGTGTGATCAAGGAGGAGAGATACTCTACATTCCACAATATTTTATACATTTTATTTTTATGCAAACAGTGGTGACTTGTCTAGGAGTACACCTTGAATGACTGGAAGGAGTAGGGCCTTGCAAGCCATTGTTTAAACAATTATGTATTCAGAATACCATATCGATTGCATTTTCATGGAAGTGGCTTAGCCTTCTAAACACAAACCAGCCATTAAATCACTGGGAGAGCAACACTGGGCAGGCCTTCCACCACAGCAGTCCCCTGACATCCATGTTGGGTCACAAATGATCATGGTATGATGGAAAAATCAATCTCAAATGGCCATCACCTGCATTTTAAGTGAAAGTGGTGGTCTAACCTTTCCATGCTTGTCCTGGACTGCCTCCCCAGTGGCTGCCCTATGTAGCATATGACATAAAGTGGAACTCTTTAGGGGGAATGGCTTTATACAGCCAACAGCGTGTCTGATAGTTGCAAACTACCCCTTTCTATCTGTCACTTTGTGGCTAATCATCAAGGAAGACACAGGGTTAAACTGAGCAGTCTGCTGGAAGCTTTTGGTCTTTTGCAAACAGCACAGCATTATGTATACTGTAGAATAGCATTTCCTGCATACATCCAAAATCATTTCCAAAGTAACCACCTCTTTTCAGAGAGTCTATCACTGAGGGATTGCAGCAAGCCAGGAGAACAGAAATGTTTAAATTCTTGTAGTCTTTCAGGATTTCCTTCAAAGTATTAACTCCAGTGGTGTCCAAAAATGAGATCGAAGAGCAATCGACAACAAGGGCTTGGAAATCAATTTGCTTAGGAACTAGTTGCAAAGTGGTTTCTGCGATGCCCAGTCCATTAGCAGTTCTGTGATTTCCCTTTTTCAGATGCTGCTTTTCCTTCTTCTCATATTTCTTCCTCCGAGCAGCTTCTAGGTTAGGATCTAAATTGGTCAATCTGTACAGAGACTTTAGGAAGTAGTTTCTATTTGCATAGTAAAGTGGAGCCTCAAAGCGAAATATTTTGACCTTTGGAACAGTAGAGAGATTTTCATATTCTGAGTCATCCTCATAAAAGCTTGTGGCTTGAATCTGACCAAGCAGGGCTGTCCGTGGCCGCTGGGTCCGAACAATGATGCATAACATGGAGAAAACAATGCCAACCAACAGCCCTATTTCTGTGCTGACCAAGGCAGAGGCAGACGTGGTAACTACCCAAACAAGTGTGTCCACCTTATTCACACAGTACCGTGCTGGCACATCTCGGAACTTCCTCAGGGCTCCCCGAAGGCTCACAATGATAATACAAGCCAGGACACACTTCTGCAAGGAGTAGAAGAGAGGTGCCAGGAAGAGCAGCACCAGCAAAACCACCATTGCACTAATTACTCCAGAGATTTGAGTCTGGCAGCCTGTAGATGTTTTGACGAGTGTTTTTGCCAAAGCTGCACTGGTTGCAAAAGAGTGGAAGAAGGAAGGAATGATGTTGCAGAACCCTACAGCAAACATTTCCTGATTGGCTCGGATGGTGTAAGCATATTTCTTTGCAAACATTTCGGAAAGGGATATAGTGAAGACAAAACTGACTATGGCGAGAGGCAAAGCATCTAGAGCAACTCGGAGCATTAAGTTGAACTCTGGTACCTTTGGAGGGATAAATCCTGTTGGAATAGCTCCAGAAACACTGGATGCATACACTTCATTTAACTTACCATAGTGTGACACCAGTGTTGCCACAACAATAACTACCAGCTCTGTGGGAAGAGGAAATTTCAGTTTATGCTTATACCGATCTCCAAGTTCCTTAGCAGTGACCAGCACCACGATACAAATGGCACTTGTGATGACATCACAAAGGTTAGCCTGAGAAATGTTCCGGAAAATGTTAATCCAGGTAATAACCAGCATCCCATGCCCTTGGCTACGTGGAATTTTTATTCCAATAAGGTACTTCACTTGAGCCGTTAAAATGGTTAAGGAAGCACCAGTTGCAAAGCCATCTAGTACAGACTCAGATAGGTAGATAGATACGAAACCTAGACGGAAGATCCCCATTAGAACCTGAGGAAACAGAAGAAGGAAAAAAAAAGCATGAGCTGTAACCATTGCTGCAAATAATTAGGTACAGATGGGGGAGAGCTGGCTGGAGGCCAGTAGTATTTGGCTATTTAGTTCTTGAAACAGGAATTATCCTTTTTTGTTTCCAGTCTGCTTTTAAAATGTGATTCCTTTTACTGTTGTGGAATGCTGCAAACCCAAGAGGTGAATGAGGAGTTTGAGACAGGGTGCTCAATCAAGCACTTGTCTGAAGTGACTCCACTGAAGTGGCTTGCCTGATTTTTATTCCCCATGCAAAAGAACAGTGGGTCCAAAATACTTATGTTATACCAAAGATAATTTTCCTTTTTTCTGTCTTTAAGCAAATAAAGTTAAAATGTATGTCCTTTTCCTTGTAAGCAAAACTTGAATGACAACAAATAAGATCCCTACTTAAGCTTTTGCTTGAAACAGCTTTTAATTTCTGCCCTGTGGACAGAAGGAAAAATGGAGCACAGATGGCCTTTGTGGCATGCCTAAGATCAGAAGTGTCAGAGCAGCTCACAAACTCCACGATTCTGTCCTTAACTAGTTGATTCTCCTTAGAATGTTTTGGAAAGTACAACTTCACAAGGGCAATTTTTTGCTCATATATGTGACCTGAAATTTCTTACTACAACAGGAAGATAGCTAGCTCTTTCTGCTTTCATGTATACGCACAGATACATACACACACACACAGAGTTAATAGTGAAGTATGTTCATGGTGCTTCCTTCTGTGCTCTCTTGATACCCTTGTTGACAAGTGTCATGGAGTCCAGCACAGCCATTGTCTGAAAAGTGGGTTAGTCAGTGTATTTCCCCTCTTGTTCTTTCTTTGAATTATCTTTTGGACAGCAATTTGGTAGAACACAGCACCCCCTACCAAAACACTGAGCTACTCATTCTGACCCTGTAGAAATCATTGAGTAGGTATACACCTCTATTAAAATATCTAGGGAAAAAGTTACTTCTTCATTTTTAAGTACATAGCTACCTGGGAATTTTCTATATCTGTACTGGGCCTCACTGTCCCGTGAAAGCAACAAGGCCAAGAAGCAGAAGAGTATCAAAATAATGTTGATGGTCTTTCAGAAGACTCTTGTTTTATCTGTGTTTGCTAGCAACTAAGAAAACTGCGTGTCTCATGCTGTCTCTGAGTTGCCTACCATTAGGCTTCCTGGAGAAAACAGCCCAAGGTACATTCAAATGAACTGATGATGTATCTCATTGAAAGACAGTCAGGCCAAAGCTTAGGTCATGCAAAAAAACTTAAGGAACTTCGTACCTTGCCTCTGGATGTCAGCAACCACTTACCTGATACACTCCAGCCATGAATGTCAAGGCTGTAGCAATGCCAATAGCGTAGCACTCTTTCCCACACTCTGCATTTATCCCCGCAATGGTAAGGTTGAAGGCAGTTGTGTTGGACAGATTGTCATTCTGCAGAGAGCCGTCACCTGAGGCCGGTGGGGCATCATCATTCAAGTCAAACCCAGCCAAGAGAAGTTCTCGGTCCACAACTTGTCCCACCATTAAGCTTATCAAGCTGAAAATGCCAACTGAGACATGACGGGATGTGCCCATCAAGAAATAGATGATGTTGGCAAAGAAGGATGTGTAAAGGCTATAAATGGGCTTCAGACCTGCCAGCAGTGAGTATGCAATTGCTTGAGGTACCAAAATGATCCCAATCACTAACCCAGACATAATATCCCCCCAAATGTACTCTTTGCATCGGTACTTGGGAAGCCATTGCAAAACGGGGAAGAAGTCCATAAGAAAGTTCTTCAGCTTCTGTGGTGTGCAGGAACAGCTCTTTCTCAGCTTAGCTAGCATGATTTCTTTCCTGTTAGTCTTGACATGAGTCTTTCTTTCCATGAGAAAGCAGGATGAGGTGTTGTTTTCCATTCTGGTAGCCTCAAGTGGTCTTTCCATTTTCCCAGTGTTTATTTCATTTAATGTGCTCCTGCAAACTGAAGAAAACCTCTGTCAGGTGGCAATTCGTGAAGGTTTTTTTAACACAGTCACTTAACACTAAAAGTTTCTCCCCTGATTTTGCTTTTAAGGAAGCATCATCCCAACAAGGACACTCTCAAAGGGCTCCAGTGACGCATAAGGCTAAGAAATAAATCTGCCCTTTCTTGCACACATTAAGGAGTACTTTCAATTGAGTCCAGTTTGTTCTAATAAAGGAAAATGGGGTTAAATTAGCCATTTTTTGTTATGACAGAAGTTTCCATTATCTGTTCAAAATGTTCAATCATTAAGGTCTTTGTGACCAGAAGTAGGACTTGATGGTATGAAATAAACATGCTCTAGTGAGGTAGGTTGTAGTGTTTCTGTATAGTGAGTACATCTTGTAATCATTGATTAGTAACTCTCATGGGGTATAATGATCTGTCACTGCAGTTGTCATCAGTGCAGAGGAGAAAAATGTTGCTGGTAGGACCTGTAAAGCAAAGTTTTCTGGAGAGCAGCAGTTTAGTCTTGCACAAAAGGTATCTACATAAACAATTGATAGACTCTTCATAGCTGCTACATAACATTAACTTGTTGAATTGTAGATTGTTTCGATGTGCAGCTACTGGTAATAAATGCCTCCTCACAAATATCACCAAGTTGTATTGGCAACATACAGACCAAGCACCATGACCTTATCCCTTTAGAAGAGTGCTACATATTATTATTTTCAGGTTTAAACCCATAGTTACCCAACTCTGTTCTGCCAGTAATGAGATACAACAAATAATTATGTGTACAGCAGAACAAACACAGCAGTGTTTCTTTCCTATGGTTCTCCTGATTGTTTTCTAGTATGTGATGGCTGGGATGATTTCTATTCTGATGGGGGGCTTTTGATGTCTCTTGCCTCAATGGACACAACTGTTTTCACCAAACTTGACTAATGCAGTTTTACTCAATTGTCAAATTAAATTGAATTTAGCTTAGTGCATTCATAAGTAATTTTGGGGTAGGTGGGAACATGACTAAGAGGCAAAGCATGCAAGTGTCCTAACGTACATAGCTAAAAAAATGAAATAGGAACACACAGGTGGAAAATGTTAAACAGGCTATGCCAAGTGGCAAATCTTTTCTGGTTAGCAGTAGAGAGAAAGAGGAGACTTCCGTGTGAGGATGCCCATATAAGAGTAGTGGGAGATAAGGAGTGACTTGTACTGATCTAAATGAAAATATATCCTAATACAACAGTATGCAGAACTTTTAGGAAAGCAGACCTTCTCCAGGCTCAGCCTCTCCCAGTGTCATTAAGAGCCAGGATCTCTGCATCAGAGCTCTTTGGTGCCAGGAGTGACGTTGCCATAGTGTCAAAGCTTGTCTTCACTTACAAGTGAAAGCTGTTTCTTTCCTCTTTCAGTGTTTAGAGACAGACTCTGTACCCATCACTTTCATAAAACTTGAAGTAAACTTACCTGCACAGTATACTCTTGGTAAATTTTTTGTGGTTTAAACAATTCATACATAGTTTAGATGCTACTGACAGAATTCTGTGTAAATTTCTATGTAAAATGGGGTTTTTTTTGTTGTTAAGAAGATAATTTTGATTTGTTGATATTAGGTAACAGCCTGTTAAGGTGTAGAATTTTGAATTTAGAAAAAGCATTAAAGTGTCCAACTCGAAACATAATAGAAAAGCAAAAGAACAGATTAGCAATAGCCTGTAAGCTTTTGTCCTGGAGCAGTCCAAATTGAGAGTGGCTTATTAGAAAGTCTTTTGTCTATCCTGCTTAGAAATAGATTTCAAGATTTTACTAATTATGTTTTGCCCCCAGATTTAAAATAATAAGAAGATTATTATATATCTGTAACTAGAGCAGAAATTTTAAACAGGTTCCCAGGTATTATGATACAGCATACGGATAAGTGATGCAGCATGATTTCTAAGGCTATGCAAGGTTTAACCACAGTTCAAGGCAGGATGTTCAGCTGTTACAGGTTATTTATAACTTGGTAAAAGGCAGAGTAGAGATTCTTGCTAGAAGGTGTGGACTGATTGTCCAAGTTGAAAAGAACCTACATAGTAGTCTAAACATATGTTTAAAAATCAGTAGAGTTTTATCCATCCCAATTACATAAACTCATTTTAGCTCCCATTGTATAAATTTCTTTGTGTTTGTAAGTAAAGTTTATTTCCATCATAAGGGAACACTAATTAAAATTTAATATAATTATTTATAAGGATCCATATCCATTCTTTATCAATGCTAAGTTTACTTTAGACCCTAATTTAATGCACAGTTTTGCTAGCCAAGGTCTGTTTGGACAGGAAAATAGGTTGGATCTAGTCTTTGTTAGAACGCAAAGGTGACAGAAAAGATAAATGAAGTTGCAACACCAGGTGAAGCACTTAAGAGCATATGAGTAAAGTTTACCAAATACAGAAATGCTAGCAAGTGTAATAAAGACACTCATTTTTAAAAGGCAGATTCCCAATACTTCCTGTCTTACCTAAATTAGTTTGGAGAATGATACGCTCATGCACCAGGACAGCAAGTCCTTATTTAAATGCCACTCACTCCTTACAGCCAAGTGAATTCAGCCAGCCAGGAAAATAAGTATTGTGCCCTTGCTCGACATTCTTAAAAGCTAGTGGGCAGTTCAATATCCAATGAGTGCTTTTTATAGGCTACATAAAAAAAGATTGCATCAGCTTCTGTTCACTAGACTCATATATTTAATTGCATAGTTGCTGTCTGCCTCTCTCTAATCTCATACAATTTACCTGGAAGTAATTTGGTATTTATAAAAAAACCCCATTACAATTCAGATGTGTGTATTATTTGAGCAGCTCCCTGAGGGATAATAGTGATTTTTATTACATAAGATGATTTGAACATAATTTCTTTGGAAATCTATTAAGAGATCTTGTGTTTGAATGATAGTTTACTAATATATATATTAATTATACTGCCATACCGGATAATCAGAATAATAGCTTTTTGTAAAAAACAACCAAGCCTCCCCCACACACAAAAAAAAAAAAAAAAAAGGAGTAGTACAGTAAATTTTGAATCTTCTGTGTTCAAGCTGACAGTAAGTAATTTTCTTCAATTTTCTTTTTTCTGAAAATAAAGGTTTCCTTCCTGTAAGTAACTGTTTATTCTGCTGTGTATGCTTTCAGATTCCATGTCAAATGAATGTGGTAGCTGTTAAGCAGTCAGCTCTCAACCTAGATTGGTATCCAGAAACTGTTAATGTTTAAAGTTTCCTTGTTGCTTTTAGAATGCAGTAAAGCCACACCAAATAAGGGCAGGGGCGTTGTTATCAGCAACCCATTTTTCAGCTGTGTAATCCAATAATTGTAAGGCTGTGATGCCTGTAACTCATTGCTTCACCTGAAGGAAGTGGGATATCACTACAAGACATGTGCTATATCCTGTACACTTATGCAGCCTAGCAGAGCTTGCAGCTTCCAATGTTCTTGCCATCTCCAAAGACAGAATGGAGGTGAGGAGATCTGCCTGCTGTTATGCACATGAGCAGACTCCAGCCTTCTGATTCTGGCACTGAGATCCAACACCATTCTTCCAAAGTGGTAGTACTTGAGCAGTATGCAGGAGCCCTATGGGGGTCAGTAAGTGGATTCCTTTACTGCATCACCAAATGACCCATTTTCAGCTTAGGCCACACTAAGAAATGGAAACCCAGTATTCCTCCATTTCTTCCTCCAGAGGTCCACAGAACATAATGTTTGCATTTTATTCAAGTCATCATTTGCTGAAAGAGCTGTTCTTAACAGGGCTGCACAGATGAAGCAGCATGTAGCATAAAACATGTTAGTTCCTTGCACTTGACTTCGGTATTGGAACAACTGAACAAGTGAAAGTTGACTTGTGCACATGTTCATGTATATGTGTAACGTTCATATGCTTACAACAGAAAGTAGTCTTGGTTATTTTTAATTGTACTTTTATGTTTGGAATCTTCACAGTGAAGTTTTTTCAAGTTTCCCTTGAGCATATCAGCAAAAGCAATTGAGCACAGCCTTCTCTGAACCACTCATTCTTTCAGGTTAAATGCATTGACTCAATTTATTTTGTGAAAAAGAGAAACGAGGCAAAGAACCATTTAAGCCAAACAAACTGCTGACTTTCCAACTGGCCTTAGTCCCACCTTTCTTCCTGTCTTTTCATCATGCCTGTGACCTGACAAAATCTCTCTGCAGGGGAAGAAACATTTGTCACAGTATTTTCATGTGGGATTTCTCTTTGCAGCTTCTTTGGCAGACAGTTTTTCCTGCTACATGTATAACCATTCTGAAAGTTGTTCTCTGTGAAGCAGCACAACCCCTAAAAACTTCATTCTTTTGCATCTTTTTGCCTCCCCATCCTGGATTGTCCACCAAAAAATCTGAAGCTGTATCTCTGTAAAGGCCAGGAGGCAGTAGCGAGGGTGAGCCTGTCTCCCTATGCTGAGATACTTTAAATGTTTTATTTAGAACAGAAGTCAGATGGTATCACATCTCTGTAGTGTAATTGCTAACTTGCTGAAATAGTGATTTCAAGTGTCAGTTTGGATAGAGCCATTTAAAGAGTTTAAGCCAAGTGATGTTTGCTGTTTTCTCCATGTTTGAACTATGAAAAAAACACTAAAAACTAAGTGGCTAGGGTGGGTTTTGTATTTATTTGTTGCATAACTCACTGAAAAACATGAGAGACATCAGCCTAGTTAAACATTTGATTGGAAACACAAATGTTAAGTTGTTCATTTTGCTCATCTTTCATACCAGAAACCTTTTCTGTCTCATAGAAACCTTTCTTGGCTCTAATGGCTATGATTACATTACTGTTCTGGTTTTGAGCAATGACATGATTTTGAAAAAGCTCCTTGGTTAGGCTCATTTATGGTGCATAGATTAAATGTACAGGGTGTGTTATTCTTGCAAACTGGATTTTTTTTTCAGAGGACAGCACCTAGAAACTATGCCCCAGTGCACTTTGACCCTTTATAGTGGCATAAAAACCTAAGCCAGCAATTGGTGCTTTGGACATACTTGAACAGATGTGAGGAATACATTTAGTTTGTGAGAGCTGACTAGTCTGAAATACAGTCCCCTGAGCTGCATATAATATAAGACAATACTGCTTTAGCACCTGTTGCTTTGATTTATTAATCTTTTGTTCTGCAGGTTTGCTTAGATATGCCAACATCACCTAAAAGTTTTAGAATTCATCAGATACTAAATCAGAACAAGTGAGAGGAATGTTTGTCTCTGTCTCACGTTAGTCGTTGTGTTTTCATCTTTAGAACTGACTTGGAAGCAGACTTGAGCAAGGTGCCAGCAACCAAAACCATTTATTTATACACTGACCCAGCAAGCTATCAGACTACAGACACAGTACATGGTAATGCCTTGTAGGAAAATCATATGAAACTTGTTAGGTTTGGTTAGTTTTTTCACTATATAGGAGTAAAATATTACTGCTTCAAAGCATTTTTATGTTGAATTTCAGTGTTACACTGATTCAAATGTGAAAGAGATAATAGCATTCCAGCTTAGTGGTCTCTACAAGTCAGGAAAGCCAAAACATGTCCTCTATGAATAAAACTGCTATACTAAGGAGAGATTAATTCTGAGTCTTTCAGATCTGTGTATTTCTAATTAAAATCTTCAAGTCACAATTTTTATTTTCAACTGTAAATTGGTTTAGGATTTTGCAGGCAAGTTAGGCTCATTTAAATGCCTGCATTCACCAACAGCTATGATTCAAGTCTTGTTTTCCCAAGAATTCTCAGTTCCGTAGCCCAGTGAGTAAGGTGACAGCCACTGACAGATAACAATCCCAGAGCTGATGACAAGGCTATAGTGGAACTCATGCACTTGGCCAGCACCTGTTGTTAAGGCTCGTCATCAAGATCATGTCTGGGAATGATCATACATGCAGATACATGGTCAAGTAGTTTCACTTGTTCTGCAGAGACAATTTTTGTACAAGGATTCCAGAAAATGCTGATCTAACTATTGACATGCTCTTGAAGGCAAGACAGCCTTATTCTTCTGGAGTGACCACTGAAAAGGCATTTCCTGTGGAATCAAAAAACATTCCTAAAAATCAGACTTCTTGCTTTTGGGAAAGTAGCTGATTCAAAAAGAAAGTCTGTTAATTTAAAAAAAAAAAAAAAAAAAAAAAAAAGGAAGTCTTTCAAGATAGCTTTTCAAGACCCTGGTGATCATTCATGAAGTTAAATACTAAGCTCTCTGTTCTGCCCTGTGGTTTTGCTGGATATTGTTTAGCCATAGTAAGCTGTCACAGAGAAAACCAAATTGATAGTCTGTTCTCATGGTTTTTCCTGTTGTTTTCTGTGGCATCTTGTGTTTACTACATGCAATAAGGACAGTATTTTGGAACACTTTTTTGTACTTAGGCACTAAGAAAATGCTCTCTGTTTCAATATCAATATAGTACTTTGGGAAACAAAGATTAGCCTAGTATATGCCATTTTCTTAAATAGAAATGAAAACTAGCCATGTGGTTGAACTCTTGGATGAGGGTTGCAGGAAAGGTAAAGGCTGTACCATTTACAGCTGACTGTTTGTTTTATAAACTTTTGCCCAGTGTCTACCTTATAAGCAATATTTATGAACAACATAATAATAAACAAAAAAACCAACAGTGCAAGAAAAGTAAGTGAAAAGAGGCAGTTTTGCACCTTTGAAAACAGGCAAAGAGCAAATTACCCTGAATTCAGAGGCACTGGAAAGGAGACAAATCTCTTACCTGGATAGCTTTTTGACAGGAATGTACCAGCTCTGTTTTTGCACGTTGGAATGAATAGAAGTCTTCAGCCAGACATCACTCTATTTGCATAAAGGATAATTATTAGCTGAATATTCCTCAGGGTGAGAATGGGTATTTATGGAATCTTGAGCTTGGTGTTTGGTAGTGTGTTGTCACTTGTATCACTTTGTAAAGCTGTATATATATGTATCTCTAGCTGAGGATTTGAGTTTAAATAATGCATAAGATTATTAATTAACTAGCACTGATCCAAAAATTGTGCTGAGTTCAGGCTAGCACATCTCTGACCTTTGAAGCTACTTCTTCTCTGAGATTTCATCTCATTTATGCATCCTCATGTAGCATTAGCTTTTGATTTTACACGATCAATGTGTATGAATAGAACTTCCGTCTTGCTTGAGATTTATGTCCTTTGCAGGCTGGAGTAAGTCCTGTTCTGCTCAGTGCATAGGATGGGAGAACTGGAGGTCAGAGTTCTTTTTTACATGTCAGCACATTCAGATCACAATATTTTTTGCTTCTGTGTAAACCAAAGACTTCATAATGTAGGCAGATCAGAAGGACAAAGATAGACTTCTGTTGAAAGTCTACTTCATTCTTGTGAAGTATATAGATGACCAAGTTCCCTCTCAGTTATCTTAAATCTTTGTATAAGTGCAGACCTATCCAAGTGATAAATAAACATCCATCTCCTCCCCTTGACAAAGGTGATAGGTAATGTTTAATGGTTACTAAGCAGTGCGGATTAACAGGTTGGGCACAAGGCCACAATCTGTAGGGGCTGTATTCAGCTGGCGTACAAGCTAAGGGATGAGCAGATGTGTCTATTTCTCAGCCAAAAAAGAACATGAGTTGGCATGCAGTAAGTATGAGATGGGAGCTGAAAGGTCACAAAAAGACCTTGCTTGTTGGCACACAAGCATGACTAGAGAGGGGCAGGTTTCAACATTGTCTTTTATCCCTGTGCAAAAAGTTGTTTGCTGCTCTTTAGAAGTAAGAAGGAAACATAAAAATTATGTAAATAAAAAGTCAAAACTTAGGTGAGGAAGGAGTAGAAATAGAATTTCTGTGGTGTTAAACTGGTCATGGATTCTTAAAACTTCTGGCTACTGCCAGGAGCTTAGACTTGGTAGTAGTAGTTGTGACGTTCTAAATCCAAAATTGAAAGGAGATAATTTCACTCTTACCAAAATCCTGTTGGTTGCTTCTTTGTTATGGAAGGTCTTGTCAACCACTCCTATCACTTTCCCCTTTGCTAAATTACCTCCCAGAAAAAAGGGGATGCAGTTGTACACCTTATCTGCATAATAAATTTTGCACACTGGTCACAAAGATAGTGTGTTTCTTTGGTTTTATGCTCTACAGAATAGAAGATTTCACTGCTTCTGTTAATTTAATTTTAGCCTTGAGGTATTTCTTCATTATAAATACAGTGACTTAAGTCTCTAAAATTCGTCCTTTCATCCATTTTAGTATCTAATTCTTAGAACCAAGAGTTTTCTTGTCTAGTGACCTCCTAAAATGCATGTGCCATCTGCTTCAGTACCTAAGTAAAGTTTTTCTCTACTTCAACTCCTGTCCAATATTTGGAAACTCTGTTACTTCTGGTATTTGCAGTCTTGGAATTTGCAGAATAATTGGGATTTGCCCATTTCACAATTTTTTTGACAGAGACCCCTCTGCATTTCTCTCCAACAGCACTTTTCCCCATAGAGAAAGGAGGTCCCAAGAGAAAGAAGGATATTATTGTATCATTATCACTTGACCCCTTCCATATAAAGTTGGTTACCACTTTGTTTTGCCTCAAGCTAGCCTAAAAATAGCACTTTTTGAAATCTAAAAGAAAGAAACTTCAAATAATAATTCTGAACATTTTTTCGGTACAGCACAGTGCCACTGAGGCTAAATATCTCTGGACAGTTCCACATGGAAAAAAACGGACAAAATGAATCAATCTCTCATTCTGTCTGTAGAAATTTTGAAAATGATATCATTTTGACAGAACTATGTTTTATGATGAACAGTTTTACTTAACATACAAAAATACTGACAGCAGAGGATTCATTAATGGATTATGGAGATGAGAGTTCATACTCCATTGCATGAAATCATTCATCAAGGCTTCAGTCCAGCAATAATTCTGAGTGGACTGCTCCTGGTATTCTGGTTGAATTCTACTGACAGTAACACTCAGTTCTAAAAGTGCTGTCTTTCCTTGTCAGCTTCTGAGTAGTGAAACAGTGGTAACTGGCCAAAACAGCCAAAAGAGGTACTACAGTGAAACACCTATCTCTAAAAATAGAAACTACAGTAGAAAAGAATGATGATCATTGACCATTAATTTTGAGTTTATAGGTGATTTTTGTTTGTATGACTTACTATTTATCTTTATGAACAGATGCAGTTTCAATTGGTCTAAAAACTGTTAAGGGTTAAAAGCAGAATTGAACAAAAGTGTTTATGAAATAAATGATGTAAAGACATAAAATATATTTGACATTGTTGACACATTTACTTGAGGATTTTCAGATGATCTCAGAAAAATTCATGGCATTGCTACGCACAATTCATATCTAGTAACCTAACCGTTAAAAAAATTAATGCTAAATTAGTCATGGACAGTTAATAATAAGTACAGTTAATCTCAGAATCATAGTTAAAAGTGTTTGTTTACTGCGTCACAGTCAATAATATCAAATCTTCAAAAGTACATAGTCCAAATGTAATAGCCATGTTATTCCTTCTGTGCAAGTGTTGGAAGTTCATAAATTCAGTGAATTAAAAAAACTCTTAAGCCTAATGCCTGCATTGTTTAAAATGCTCTCCAGCCTCAATTACTCTATAATTTATGTTTATATCATAGCAAGCAGGTGATGTGCCTAAAATGCACACATTTGGTTGTATTTTAATAGGAAAGATGGGCACACTGAAAGTAAGCATCTACTCCCTTCCAATCCACTATGCACTGCACTCCACATTCCTTCTCTAGCTGTGACAAGTGGCTGGTGTAGCTGAAAATAGTGTGTCTATGCGGAAAGTCATGTTATTGAATTTTTTTTTTAATGAAAAAATCTGTAGTTCCTGTTGTTCACTTTCCAGGAGAAACTGAGATCTGCAAGATTCAATGCAGATTTGTATACTCAAAATTGAGGAAGGCTGACATTTCAGCTTGCAAGCCCCTTTCTATTTCCCACTACAAACATAGAACCAATGGATTAGCACTTACCAAAGGCACCAAATAGCTGCAGTAGTTCCACAATTGTTCTTGTATCAGCACCCAGTAGCACAGTACCTCAGAATTACAGAAGCTCTCTGTAAGAATAGATTAGAAATTGTATCATGATATAGTGCAGGCCTTTCCAATTGGGTATTGCTCTCATAATGTTTGCAGTGAGATAATATAAATAAGCACCAGCACTTGAAAAATCTTTGTCCTGTAGAGTTTAATCACCAATAAAAGATAAACTTTTAATCATTACATTACAGTAGCTGGTAACCTCTGACTTCTTACTCATCTCTGCTGTAATACAGCTGGCTACACTGTGTAGAGCTCAATTAGAATTGCAGTCCTGATAGAGCTTTTCACAGTCTTTTTAACTGGGGTTTTCAGGGGTTTTACATACTAACTTCAGATAGATGAAAAAATACTCTTAATGTGTTAAATGAGATTAGGGCAGGAAATATGTGGAACTGTCCTTACACTTAGTGCTTAGTTGTCAATGGTCACTAATCGAGATTTGTCCTTTGAAAAAGCATTTTTATTGAACTAAATCATGAAGGGGGTCTAGCTGGTAAATCTTATATATAGGAGCTATTTACATACATCAGCTGATATATTGAGTGTAAAACATCTGAGCTTTTCTGCCTTCTAAGAAAAACTCCTGTTGTTTCATCCCCAAACAGTCAGAACTGTAGCGCCAGAGCCTGCTTATTGATGAAGATGAATATTACTACTGATACTTGTATATCACAGAGGCAAATTTAATGTAGCAAGGATAGTTCTCTGGACTTCTAAAGCTTGTTCACGCATTTCTTGAAATTGTATGTAATCTTAACTCGGTATTAAAAAGCAGTTTCTGGGTGCAAAGAAAACAGATTATTTCTTACGGCATTGGGAGGTAATTTTCATGTTTCATAAACACAGAATGTAATACATCTTTATATTGAAAGGGGAAATAATTTTTGTATTAGTGGTCGTTTTTCAGGATAGGGGAGGAATGGAGGAAAAAACGGTAATACATGAGCATGAAGATCATAGAATGTAAGACCTATCCATACTGTATTTAACAATACACCACTAGTCTAAATTGTAATGTCAAATCCAGGTTCAAAATAGAATTATCAGACCTGAATTTGTAGAGACTTTTAGGTTTGTATCTCATATAAAACTATCTATAAATGCAACTGGCTAGTTTTACCTCCTTAATTATAAGGAGTTAATATCTTTTATATTCAAGAGTAAAGAACAGACACTGGCATGTCATTTAAAAAGCTGCACTCTCCGGATTGTCCTATAGTGGTCGTTTGTCAGTTCTGAAGTACTCAAAAACCACTCATCATAAAAAATCTTCAGGATTAAGAACAAGACGTGGAAGGCATATGCGTTGTGCCTTTTCACCATCAGAAGTTATTAAACACTAGCAAGTTAGAAAATAAACTTGGTATCATTTTGCAAACAAGTGACATATTCAAGTTAGATATAATGTGGCCCATGGGGAATCAAGGATTGATAGAGAAAGACACACCTGAAACTACATCTGACATGCAAAATAGATCCAGCAGCTGCGGGACTTCATCAGACACCATGTGCTATCTGTATTTTAGATGTAAAAGAAGTGCATCAGTTGAGATATCTAGCTGCAAATCTTCACACCTTCAGTATTTACCTCCATGTTTTTCTTTTCTTACACTGTTGGCTTGTCCATTTACGTGCTCCTTAGTAAACATCTTGACAAATGGAAAAAAGTTTTGAGAATGGAAAAAGTTAAAATACCTGGTAAAAGCAGTACATTGTGCATTAGTGCAAAATTGCAGGTCCAATTACAGTATGTGCACGAGCAAGCAAAGTCCTTGCGAGAGCACACGAAGTAAATTACTCCTGAATTTGGTTCTTGTTGCATATTTGGCAGCAGGGAGGGCAATAATTCCCTCTTGGTGTTATGATTTACACAACAGTAAATAAGCTATTTTCCGTAGTATAGTTGAAGTTACATACTTTTGGACTTCCTTGTACAGCTAGCAGGCAAATAATAGATGGAGCATAAACAGCAAATAAAGATGTGAATGTGAAGAGGTGATAATAACATAACTGTGAAAAGAAAACAGTAAGTCGAATATGTACCATGGAGGCTCAGTTCAGAAGGTGCAGTATTGTGTATACTTGAATTAGAATGCTGCATGCATGCAGAGAACTGTTCTGTCACTGCTTGGGAAGAAAGTTCAGTGACAACTTTCCCAGGCAGTGCCAAAAGGAGTTATGTGCTTAAAGTAAGCTTGGTCATGTTTTCTTTTCCTCAAGCATCTTTAATCTTCACTATTGATTTAGTCTCCCTGTCACCTCATTTCAAAACTTTTGCTTATAGGTGACTTTATTTGGAGTTTGATCATCAATGGCAGCATCAAACCACAGTGGACATTTTACTTGTAGCCAAGTGTTATGCAGAAGGAAATCAATCAGTTTCATACATCAAATCAGAAAGGTATCCTCTAGCGGTCAGCTCACATACAGTGACTGAACCTTTCAGTCACTTGCAAAGCCTTTAAATTTGTAGTGAAGAATCAGCTGAAAAGCATTTTCTGCTATTTCACCTTATTATTTAATAGTTCCCTTTACAAATGCATGTGAACATAGCAAACCTGAGCCAGGCATCACAACATCTCACGATACTGAATTGTCCATGCCTAAGTGATCTGATTGGCTATGTTCATATGTCTAGAGAGGTCAGATACTAAAATAGCATATACCTTTGCCTAAATTACTTCTGCAGCCTCTTTCCCCATTTACATCTGGAATTTGTTTTAAAGGGGAAGAGGGGTGGGGAGGGGGGAGAAGAGACGCAACAGTCTTAGCAATATTTTCCGAGGCTAACTCACCTCGGCACAGGAAGCTGTTGGTGCTTTGTCTGCCTCTCTCTTCCCCCCACACACAGCACGCTCACTGCTGAAAGAAGGACTGAGACTATGCTCACAAAAGCAGGCTGTGTAAGAAATGGAAAATCATAGGCCGTGATTAGCATCAGCTTGAAAACATCCATTGTTTGCTTGCAATTCTGTGCCTGTGAATTTCAGCGAGATCACAGCAAGGATTTTGTGAGTTGCTTTGCAAGATGAAGCTCAAACACTGCTGATTTCAAAGAGCAGAGATGCTTCTTAAGATGCTGTATAAATCAAAGTCAATTCTATTTTTATGTTTTTAAAAAAATAGAAAGATTCAGCTGAATGCGCAGCCTCTTGGCTGGCTTGTAGAAGAGGCAGTGATTTCCAGTAAATAACAGCTGATGTATTCTCCATTTTTGAAACGGTTTATTCCTAAGCCACAGGGATTCATACCCATCCTTCTTTTTGCGCATGTACCGCGCTGGTTGGTTGTGTGGATGGATTAACTGTGACAAGCTGTGACATCAGCAAAGGCTGGGTGCTGCCTGGCTCTGTGATTTTGTAATGCATCCTCCCGTTACTGCTGGGCTGACTCATTCCCATTGTAGGGTGACTGAATTGTGCAAAGTGTGGGCCAGCACCGACTGAAGTATAGGGCATTGTGCTTCTGTGCGGAGGCTGTGCCATAATTGTAAAGCAAGCAGATTTTCCAGCCCTGCTTACACAAATGATAGAGCTGAGAAGCAAATGCAAAAAAGTATTAATGCTAATAGACACAGAAGTGGTAAATGATATGGGTTATTTAGTGTGGGTGTGGTAGTCTTTGGCCTTTGAAAAAGCCTCTGATTTAGGTTTTTAGTCAGCAAGGCATGTGAAAAGCACAGGCTGTATTTTGATTGGGGACCACCAGGGAGGAAGAATCAGTGTTCATCATCCTGAAAACGATCATGTTATCATGGTTATTTTCTATTATGGGGATTTTGTGAACAGAAGCCAATTTACTTTACCTGTAATGATCATAGGATGTTAGAGCAAGTGGAGCAAGAACAGGGTAGAAGCAGTTCTAGTGTGAATGAGTACCATATTGTTAGCTTCCACTCAATTCAGGAGTGGGAAGTGTTTTTTATTAATAACCCAGGAGTCTACTGATTTCTTAGTTATTAGTGATCTTGTACTAAACCTGAAATACCAGACTAGTCAGGTTTTTGGTTGACACTGATGAGACCTGAAGAGAGCTGCTGAGAATTCAGCCTCTGGAAAGATGAATGTTAATGAGGGCTATTTGGCCCTTTGTATACTCTGAGGTAACATTTCAGTAGTGCTCACAGTCCCTTAGGATCTGCTTTTAAGGTCCAGAGGTTTCTTAAGTACTCAGCAGAACAAGAAGCATATGTAGACAATTGGTGGGTTTGGAGCAAACAAAGTCTTTGTAGAAACCTGACCTTTAAACTGGCTTCATTTCATTCCTCATAGCTGCAAAAGTAATTAGAAAAACTAAGGAGGCAGGATCCTTTTGTGTTGTAAGAGGCACTTTGGAGGGCAACAAGTTTCCCCTCTGAAAAAAAATAAACTTGCTGGCATTTTCTGTCCAGAACATATGACCTTCATCTTGTAGATGCTCTCCTCTTAAGCTTACATGCTCCCTTGTCCATTTAACAGCCTGTTCTGGCTAAAAGCAATACAGGTACTTCTGAAGACCATTCCATCTGGAGAACCTTGTAGCAGCAAGAATTTGAAATGGCATAGATTACTGTTGTTCGTTCCCCCAACAGTTACTGTTGTGGGAACCTTTAGAAGTTTATTGTTTGCTTGCAGTGAACAGCTTGTCTTTGGACATTAATGTCCTTTCCAGGGTAGATGGACACTTGTGTGTGTTCTGGAGTTTTACAATCCCTGAAATGACATCGTGGATTCTAGAAAGGTGGTAAGCAATTGCTTGCAACACTGTATCTACAGACACTCCTTATAGTAGTCGCTTAATTCAAGAGTTGGCTTTACTTCATTTAGTCTTGAGAGGGGGAATTTAATTATCATGAATATTTACACTCATCAAGAACAATGGTGATGGTGTTACCATTGGTCCGCATCCTGGACCTGGACACTGTGGACAAGAGTGTATGATTGCAGGAGCCCCTTTACAGAGGTTGGCAAAGATGGTCTGGCACACAGCTAAGGATCTTTATCAGATGAATATGTGGTATGTAATATGATCATTATCTCAGCAGAAGTACTAGATACTGCCATAGCAGAGTGGTCTCTTAGACTGCACTGTTGCTTTTCTAAGATTGTAACACAGAAAACTTTCAATGGAGAAAGGGTTTTTTTAGGTGACTCCTTCATGGAGCCCACCTTCCAAGTGTGAGGTTGGCCAATAGCCTGTAGAAAAATTTTACGGGTGTGAGTTGCATCTCTCCTCTGCTAACACCTTGTGCCAGTTTTCTGTCCCTGCTTCTTGACTACATTTGCAACTAGATGAGCAGTCTTTCCAAGCAGAAGCTCCCAGTGAGGATGTCAGCAGGCTGTGCTGCTGTGGGAGTGATGTTAGCCAGCCACTATGGCTAATCTGCCCAAAGAGAGGTTGTTCTCAGATACTGATGAAAGCAAGCCAGATTATGTCAGTTTTTGGTGTGTGTGGTAGCTGAGTTTAGCAGAGACATAAAAGGGAGACCACACTTAGCTGAAT
Organism: Haemorhous mexicanus; assembly: GCF_027477595.1. Lineage (NCBI taxonomy): Eukaryota > Metazoa > Chordata > Aves > Passeriformes > Fringillidae > Haemorhous > Haemorhous mexicanus. The sequence goes on along the minus strand of NC_082381.1, from coordinate 44,451,048 downwards.
TAGAATGTCAGGATAAGGATGAGTGCTATTCGAGTATATTGGTATTTTCCAGCCATCCTTAATCCTAGGCTCTCTTCAACAGAGTATCTCTATTGATAGTTACCCTACATGGTACATTTTTATTCCTAAACGGGCTATGACCTACTGACAGGGGTCAGCCGCAAGGCTTCCTATCCCAGGAGATTTAATTCAGCACATTACAATAAAGTCTGATAAAGTTAGCTTCACATATTATCAGAGATTCAGTACTTGACTGAAGATCACCTTGAATGGAGACACTCCCTGCCTGTGGTTTTTGTTCTCTCTTTTCTGTAGATAAGATATTTGGTCCAATGTCTGTGTGTGCACATATTTTCCAGGGCATGCAGCTATATTCCTGGACAGGATCAATGCAGGGCAGAAGAGAAGCAACAGATGCTGGGCACAGGAGGGAAGCAATAGCTGTAGGCTAAGGAGTAGTATCTATAACTGTGCTAGCTGGAGCAGATCTCGCTGTGATGGAAGGTGTCAGCTAAAGCTATCTTACCTCTGCCTTCCCAAGAGATTAAGTTTGTGAATGAGAGTAGGCTGAAAGTGGCATGGATAAGAAGCACAACGTGAGTATCTTACAACACTTTGGCAAGCTGTCTAGTGCTACCTATGCATCTGAAAAGAATTTCCCTCCATGCTTGAAAAAACTTCACTAATAAGACATAGTGGAAAGCTGTTAAGATGGACCTGTAGACTTTGATTCAGCAAAGGATTGCCCATGAAGCAAACCTTTCCAAGGAAGGGAGCAACCAGATTTTGTGACAACCAGCATACACCTCTCTTTACTCATCACTGCTCTTCATATTCACAGCATGATTGTTACTTCCAAGAGGCAGCCCATGGGTCTGAAACTGAGACCATGATACAGACTGGAAAGGTTCCTCACCAGCAGGCAACAGTCTCTGGAATATAGCAGCCTCAGGCCTGGTACTTCTATGGGCATCGGTGCCAGGATGCCAGTAAATGTGCTTTAGTGTAGTTGTTTATAAAGACTGAAGATGAAGAAGGTCTATCTGGCAAGCTTCCTGGAAAAATCCCATCTGAGGAACAGTTGAAAGCCAGGCACAGACAGGACAGTGACTGCTGCTTGACATTCAAAATACCTGACAGCAATCAATGAACAATCATATCAGTCAGATGAAGTGATGAGTACATAACCTTCTGAGTGCTTGTAAATGAGGGCAGTGGTGTCTAGAAGCCATGACAGAAAGACTGGAAGAGGTGCAGGCAAGAAATAGATTGTGAAATTCTGTGAGCTTGCAACCAAGTGCCCAATCATAGGTCCGTGATGTTCCACCAACAGTTTAGAAGTAGAAAGATGCTTTGAACAGCTTTGGCCATGGATTTATCGTCTGCCATGGATTTACCTTGTCATGTGCCTGTAACAGTTTTGATCTGGTCTTCAGTGTCCTAAAATTGTCTTCAGTGCACTCCTGGCAAGGGCCTGACAGCTGAGCCAGTCTTTTCCATGCAGAACATTTGTAAATGGTGCCAGTTTTCTGTGCCTCAAGTGCAACAGTCAGCATGGCTTCCAGCCACTAATGGCAGGCAACCACACAGCCCAGATTCTAGAGATACTGTATATGCTGTAAAAAAATGCATCTATCTCACATCAGGAATGTAGTATAGGTAAGGATAAGGTCAAAATCTGAGCAAGTGTCAATCCTGTCAGTCAAGTAATTATTTTATTAATGGGAACATATTGTCTGGTTCACTTGGTAGGAAGAAGAGATTCTTATAAAGTGACAGGTCAGCCAAAGATCATAAGAGGTGCCTCTACACCTACATGCATAACAAAAGATCTTGTGTACCAAGTTCTCTTATTTATTCACTGAGTCATGGTTGGCAATGGCATTCTGTTTTAAATGTGTTACTAAATTGGTGCAGTCAAAAAAATGTAAATGTCCTGGGATCTTAAGTGTACAGGCATCAAATAGAAGGTTTTAATTATGGTTATATTTTATATGCTTATTTATGGTTATATTTTCAAATAATGCTGTGTAGACCTTTGACTGAAGCCAGGAAGACCCTAGTTTCTTTGCTTTTATCTGTATGGCATTATTAACCTTTTACAAGAGAGTGTAGTTAATAATTCTTATGCACACTGACTGTGTGCATGTAAGCAAATTATTCAATAGAACACAGGGTACAACTGGAAATAGTTAATGTATCTGAGGGAGCAGAGCTAGTTTTAGCAAAAAAAAAAATTGTCTTTGAACTTTGGAATAGGACTTTTTTTAAAACCTCTGTCTAAGCAAAAAAAAAAAAAAAAAAAAACCCAAACCCACAACAGGTTCCAAATGGCTGTTCTTTAGTTCAAGAGTGACTTTAAAATACTTTTAAGTATACCTAAGCAAATAAATTTCTCTCTGCTGTTTGCTGCACCATTTGACTTGGGCAGGAACCCTAAGCCCATCAGTGACTGCATACATGACAGTTTCTATCATGGTGGTGGGACATACTTTAAAAAGAAAAAACCTACTTCAGATCTTCTGTAAAAGAATGGGACCAGACTGGGGCTAAGATTGTGTGCTTTGTTACATAACATGTGGAGCTGGCATAGTGGATATGGCCTATGTTACACTTACTTTGTCTGCCTTGTCTTCCTCTTCTAGATCATGGTCAGAGATTTGTCTTCATATTGCATAGTTCCCTTATTTATTCACTAGGCAATTCTGTCAGCCCTTTTTAATTCTCTGAGAATTTGGAACTGCTATTACAGATTATTCACTAAAACCTTTCCTTGACAAGAAAGCACAGAGAAAGAATCTCCATCAGAGAGGCTCAGAAATGCCTAGAGAAGTACAGAAAGAAGCAAGTTGTCACTCTGAGCACAGAGCCCAGCATTGATTTAAGAGCTCTGCTGATGGCCCCCTTCTCATGCCTAATCCTGTTTGGTTGTTATCCTATGCTAGCACTGATCAGTTGTAAGAACTGTGATTGTCTCTCCCCCTTCCATCATACCGGCAGCATTGCATCTCTAGTTCGCTTATATAGTTTTCCACCCAAGCAAAGGCAAAGTGCCTAGTAAAGGGCAGGCAAGACTTCAGGAGAAGTGGACAGGCTGCACTGTACCAGAAAAATTAGTTGTAGTGCCCTGGCATGGTTGGAGAAATCAGCTTTGAGAGGGGTTGCCAAGGCTTCACTCAGTGCCGCTGTGTGACCGGGGCTGGACTTAGGTCAAGGGTGCTTAAAAAGCCTTTTGCTCAGGATATACTGAGGCCAGAACTTGGCGACCAGGCCAAGACTGTTTCTTGGGCCAAGCAGCAGTAAGTCACACTAACAGAATGTTCTCAACAGAAGTTCATTGTTAATTCTTATTTGGCACTTAATACTGGCAAAAATTCTCCATCCCTTTCAGATTGCAGTTAAATCAGGCCATAAGTTAAGAAGTTGTGGGAAATTGACCTGCATAGTACCTTGTATTTGTTTCTACTGGATGCCAGGCAAGAAAAGCCTTTCAGGAATTTAAAGCAAATCTTCTAGTGTATCACATATAAATTGCAAATGCAATTTTTCATCCCTTGGCTAAAAGAATTCCAGTGTTCCTGTCCATTTGCATGTCCACATTTTGGTACCTGTGTTCCTGCAAGATTCCTTGACACAGAGGAATGCATCATAGGTTGCTAAGTCGTTGTATGCATTTATTCAAAGTTGGATGAAAGATTTGCAGCCCAAGATCCTGGGAGTACAGGAGAAATATTAAGCAAATGCTTACAATGAGGTAAAAATTACAGATATTTTGTGCATAAATTCAGCATTCTTTGAAAGATACAAAGTTATTTTTCATCTGAACCTAAATCCCTAATGAGTGCTACTAAGTAATCTATATTATATACTCCAGATTAGGAGTACTTTAAAAAAGACTGCATATAAGGCAGTGTGAAAAGAGCTGGCGTAGCAGTGGGTAATCCAATGTAAGCTGAATAAACCGCCTAAACAAAAAAAGAAAATCTATAAATTTTACATAGAGTTAAAAATCTAATATTCTGTGAAAAAACAGAATTCACCAAGCAGACCTGTATATTATATTGCTCTCTTGCTGCTGCAGTAGGTAAAGGGCATGGATTAGTCAAGAGATATGACTTGCTTATGGTGAATACCTGTTACTTTAGAGGAAGGAAGTTTGTGTACAATTCCAAGAACCCAAGTCTTACGCAAAATTGACAAGAAGGCCATCTGACTCATTATCTACTAATCTAAGTCCTATCTTTGCTATAATATTTACACTTGTGGTTTTTATTGCCTTTTTTCTTCAGGGCGGTGAATGGCAAAATTAACTACGATTTTACTGCCTTGGATAACCTTATGGATCGGCTGTGGGAAAATAAGCTGATTCCAGGTAAGGCTCCCTGCCTGCACAGCTTGGTATGTCTGTTCATCCATATTGTACAATCATTAGAATATTCTTAGAAAGCTTTTCCAAAGCTGGTTTTGATAAACGATTCATCATCTACCTGCTTGCCTTTACATCATGTCCCAGTGTGAGCAAAATGATATTATAGCAATTAAGACAGCACAATTGGTTTTACATTGCCTTTGAAGGCATTTCAGATGGTTGTACTTGTAAATGAGATCTCTTGAAGAGAATATTATACCCATTGACATATATCTGAAACGGCCAGAGAAGCAGATACTCCAGGTATAACTTCCCATAAATTTATGCAAACATCCACTGATTTAAGTTTCCTCTGAGCCCTGCTTTTATGTTGACAACTATTAGCTTGGACTACTATAGTCACTGACAAGTAACAAGTAAACAACCTCAAATCTGAAATATTTCTGGTGGGAACACGAGGCAAAAGAAGAGAACCCATTGAATGATGCTTCTTCATTAACAAGTTTCAGATGATATGATAATCCTTCATTAATAAAAATGAGATAGCATTCACAAAAAAAGGAGACCAATTTCTTACGTCTTTTTTAGGATTTGAATTGATGGGAAATCCATCAGGATATTTTTTAGATTTTGAAGATAAAGAACATGTAGTACAGTGGAGAAACTTAATTACTGTTCTGGCAAGGAGATACATAGGTAAGTTAAAGAAAGAAAAGCCTTGTTATTTGTTCTGTTGTAATTCTTTCTAGCTACTTCAAAAAGTTCTGTGTATTGTGATCAATTTTGAGACCCTGGATTTTGACACAAAACCGGAAAACAAACATGCCAGAACAGACCATGGAGACCATGGGATAATAGTCCCTCTTTTTACTGATCTGTGGCCAACATCCAGAATTAATAGAGTGTTCGGGGTAGCATATTTGGCCTGCCTCGAAGGACTGACTTTTAACCCTGTTATATTGTTGTGGTTGTAAACTACCAGTTTTCACTGGAGCATGATAACCTGAACACTTCTCATATGCCAGCTTCAGATATTTCTAACAAGGCAGAAGGCTCACCTGAATTAAGGGTAGGTGAGTGCCCTAATAACAAAGCTGTAAGTTGTCTCCCTCTCACCTCTCATCTTTTTCAAATATTGCTGCATTTCATCAAAAATGAGAGATCATTTTGAAACTCAAAAATTACATTTCCCTCATTATTTTTAATAATGAGGGAAATGATTTAGTTATAGTTCTGGGTTCTGAGCCTCACCTGCAGCCTGAACTGATAGTATTGACAGTATAAGTCATTTATTGATAGTATTGTCTGAATATGCAGCTCACTGATAAATGAGGCCTCTCCCACAGATAGGTATGGATTGGAGCATGTTGCTAAATGGAATTTTGAGACGTGGAATGAACCAGACCACCATGACTTTGACAATGTGTCTATGACAGTAAAAGGTGAGCATATTTTGGAGCACTTCTGAGTGTGTTGAAGTGAGACAGGTGTATGGGGTGAGCAGAGGGATGACAGTGACATATAAGTTGTACTGACAAAGAAGTAACGTAGACAGCAGTGATAAGGAATGTGACTGGTACATCAAATCTGTTTTGCCAAGGTCATGTTACTGGTTACATTTTATTCCCTTCTTGGGTATTAGAGGTTGTGGCACAAAAAAACAAAACAGGAGTTGCGCTAAGAAGATGCAGTTCATAAATTGTATATAAAGTACAGTTAGTAGCAGAAAGGCGGAGAAGGGTGGAATAAAGGAGAGCTCCTCACTGAAGCTGCATGCTTTGGGAGCATGTTCATACAAGACCTTTAGAAGAACCTTGCAAAGGCAGGTGAGGTTTTGATGTCTTCTTGTGTTGTCAATGCATAGGAAAGGGTAGTCCCAATTTGTGAGGCCTTGCAAATAAATCAGATAACAGGGTTATAACATCTCCTGGTAGTTTTAGATCCAGTTTCTGTTTTGAGTTATCATCTTTGATATATTCATCTTCTTGGCCTTCAGGGTTTCTCAACTATTATGATGCTTGTTCAGAAGGATTAAGAGCAGCCAGTCCTTTTCTAAAATTTGGAGGGCCTGGGGATTCGTTCCATCCCTTACCCAAGTCACCCATGTGCTGGAGTCTTCTGGGTCATTGCTACAATGGGACCAACTTTTTCACAGGGGAGACTGGTGTAAGGCTGGATTACATCTCTCTCCATAAGAAGGTTAGTCCAAGATTTCAGTTTAAAGCCATTTTTTTCAATCAGTTCAATCAAAGTTATGTTTTATTCTGATTTACAAAATTGATGGTGAGTGTCCAGCCTATAGCAGGAAGCCCGGCTACCTATTCTTGCAAAACTTTGAAGACGTTCAGTTACAAGACTTTATAACTCAAAGCAAATTTGTCTTTTCCTACTTTCCAAAGGGAAACAACTCGTCTATTTCTTTTCCATCTTATATTCTAGGAGGAGCTTCTGCAAGTAGCACATGCTGTAGTAGATGAGGTAACAATACTAATTTTGTTGGTCCACAGCAGCTTGGTGACCAAGGAATATGTTTTCAGAATATGTTTTATGTTTATGACTTGAGGTTGTGTCTGTATGTTTACCACTTTTTTCTCATTATCACTAAGCAGATACAAAATATTGTTGCAGGGTGATGGGAATTCTCTCTACATCTTGCAACAAGAAGTAGAAGCAGTTCAACAAATTCAGAAGCTGTTTCCAAGTTTTTCTTCTGTTGCCATATATAACGATGAAGCAGATCCAATGGTTGGATGGTCCATTCCACAGCTTTGGCGAGCTGATGTGACCTATGCAGCTATGGTTGTAAAGGTAACAGTACATTGGTAGTTTTGGCACAGTAGTGTCCCCTGATATGTCTTGCAGTTGAAAAAGTAGACTTAACAGTTAATTTTTAAGCAGCTACTCAGACTAATAGATCCTAAAAAAGGAGATCTCCCTGCTGTTACAGTGGGGGTTTCCCTGAATAGTCTAGTTTTAGTAGCTTGATATAATTTGTAAATTTAATTTAATTTTAGTTTTCTTCATCTTTCCTTAAAGAAAAAAAGAAGTCCAGCCCAGAACCAAACTGAGAACTTGACAGAGAAGTGCTAGAGAACTGAGAATGTTATCAGTCCCCCAGTTAGATCCATCTGATAAGATTACTTCCACACATGCCCTCTCCATTTAATACTACTGCTGGGGTGTTAGTACTGCTGGCTGTCACCTCATATATGTGAGAATTATTTCCCAGCTCCTTCAGAATTTTATGTCATCAAGAGACATCAGATATAATAAAGAAGAGCCTTGAGCTCTCAGCATAGTCTCTATTCTTTGGTTTGGGATACTGGCTATACACATGATCTTATTAATTACTGCTAGTAATTACTGATGTTGACCAGAATAGCAGAAGGAGAAGAGAGTGCTCAACGTCCCCGCCTCTGCAGTAATTGTACCCTGGCCCCAGAGCAAGCTCAGCTCTTCCCCTGCAAAGCAATAAATTCCACTACAGGCCTGGTGCTTTGTGAGCTGCTACCTTAAACAGCACATAGAGTCCAAATGCTCCTATGCAAAGGAATAATTCCCAAACACAGGAGCATGTATGTCACCAAGAAAAAAGATGCATCTTGTCAGCTGCTCCTGAGGAGAAAAAGGCTCCCAGTTCCTTGAGACTGCATATATACAAGCCATCTTTGCTAAGGCAACAAGTCATTGACTGCATCGCAGAGAGTTTGCAAGACAAAGTTGCTGTGTTTATAATGATGTGGTGATATGAAGGGCGAAGGAAAGACACATTCAGTGGAAAATTAACCTGGTTATATAGAAGCTGAAGCACTGTGTTCCTTCAGAGACACAGTTGTGAGACTGTTCAGTTGTCAGCCTTCTGAAGTTCTGCTTAATTCTGATACTCAGGCACAATCTAATAAGTAGAGAACTTGGGAACTTGGATGTTTTTTGGGAGAGCAGCACAGTAACCAGTGAAACACCAGGAGAATTAATTCCAAGTTAGCACCAAGTGAGAAAAATGACTAGTTGAGAAACAGAATACAGGACCAGCTCATAGACACTGATGTGGTAGGTACCAGCTCACTGATGTGGTGGGTACAAAGTAACCCAGGTTTGGAGAACCATTTAGATTTAATTCAGATGGTAAATCCTGATTACTAATTAAGTATTCAAGACAGAGAGGCATCATTTTTAGTGCAGTAGACAAGGAGTTGTGTTCATTACCTGTGAAGAGTTCTAGTATTAATTATTTCAGAGACTTACTACTGGCAAAACTATGCAGGTACTTCAGATTTTACAGTCATTAATATATTACCTAAAGTACAGTTTTTCCAAGACTTATGATAAACAGTTATTTTCTTCAGTCTTTTCTAAAAGTCAGAGGGATAGTTCTTTACAGAATGCTGTAAAAATTTAAAAAAAAAAAGATACAGGGACTACTGCATGTTTGTTGGTTTTTCTCCAAGGTGAAGGTTCATTTTCTTTATGACTTTGCAGGTAATCATCCAGCACCAAAACCTGCTCATCTCCAAAGCAAACAACACCATCAACTACTCATTGCTGAGTAATGACAATGCCTTCTTGAGCTACTACCCCTATTACTTCACCCAGCGGACTCTGACAGCACGTTTTCAGATGAACAACACAAAGCCACCTCACGTCCAGATGGTGCGGAAACCAGTGCTGACTGCCATGGGCTTGCTAGCACTGCTAGGTATAGTAAAGAGCACATCAATAACCCCTCCTGCCTAGAAGCTTCCAGCCTAAAAAAGATAGTTCCAGCGATCTTGCTATTCATAAAAGTACGAGTTCCCCTACTCACTGTTTACTAGCTGTGTTAAGAAAATGAAACTTCACTTCCTCAGACAGATTGATAGCTCAGAAGAAATTCCTGTGAGTCTGTTACCTGTATGATTTAACTTACTGTTTTGTGTACCAACCTTCTGAGTACCAGCTACTCATTTTTTGTTGACTGGTACTTCCCTCTTGTGATGCAAGGGGTACATCCCAGCAGGCTGCAACTATCTTTAAGAAATCACTGTAGCTGGAAGATTCATGCAGCATATTACAGGGAGAACTTCATTCACTGTCACCTGTTTGCATGTCATTAGCTGAACTGCTAAGCATAAGAACTGTTGTAGTATGTACATACTCTGCTGTTGTGGAGTAAATCTGACTGAAGGCTGTAACTGGTAAAATAAGGTAGAATATAGCTCACCTAGGCTCAGTCTATTTGCATGCTTTGACCCTGCAGCTTCTGACACAGGACTGACTAACAGTGATGCTTACAGCTGTCACATTTTTTTTAAAGGAGAAAAGCAGATTTTTGCTGAAGTGAAGATCAGTGGAGATGAAAGTGATCAAAATAGCACATTTGGTGTGCTGGCATCTGTGCACACCCCAAGTGAGACACAGCCCTCAGACAGCTGGCAAGCTACGGTACTAATGTATTCAAGTGATGATAACAGGACTTCATCCAACATCAGCACTGTCATAGTGAATGCCACCCACTTCCCTAAACAAAGAGGTAAACAAATATCATGTAGACAGCTCATATTAAGTGATCATTAAGACAGAATATCAGCTGGAAAACTTCTACTGGGTTGCCTTTCATTGCAAGAGTGAATTTAATTTTCTAGCTTTCTGTGTCGTCTTTTGTGTACTCCTGGATTTTCTGAGATACAATGCTGTCTTTCTTTAGAAGGTTCATTCCTAATGCCTACACTTTGACGCTGCCTTTAATGGCAACTGCCAAGTGCTACCTTTTTGGAAAACTACTGATCTCACTGTACTTGGCTGGATATTGCCAGGCAGCAATTTCCTTAATGAGATGACTCCAAGACAGCCAACACGAACACACAATTGCACAGCTGATGCAGTTACCCAACAAATGCATGCAAAAAGAGGATTTTGGTTCTGGTTGTGGAAGTAATAGTTTGAAAGGTAAACTTGGCAAATTGTACAGCCTCATGAGAGTGCTAGCCATGGGACTTCCCAGTGGAAGTTAGGCTCCAAAGTGCTGAAATCACTTTTGAAAAGGTATGCTTACACACCTGCTAAATTTATTCTTGTTAATCTTTAAATCCAAGTGGAGAATTTACTTCTTTTGTTTGTCTCATCTCCTACAGAGATGGTGTATGTGACATATTACATGGATAACAACCAAACCAATCCCTATCTGAAGTGGAAGAACCTAGGAAGCCCTGACTTTCCTTGTCCAGAACAGTTCCAGCAAATAAGGGATGCCGAGGTATAATTATCTGTTTGCTTGAAAGTGCTTGTGAAAAAGACAACAAATCAGGCCTCTAACAAAAATTTTCATAGCCCACAGTCATTCACTTTTCATATACACACAAAAATTCACTTGCAGTCCTGCAGAAAAGTGTAGCTCATGCACAACTTATGCCTTTGTCTTTGTTATACAATCCCTTCACTCTGGGCCTACCCATAAAATAAGGAGGCACAGTTGCTCTTGGGGAAGTTCTGCCTTCTCTCTGAATCCTCAGTGGGCTTTGAGACTCTTTCTGTTCCATCTTTCCAAGTAAGTCACATGGCCCTGTGTATATTACAGAATGGCCAAATTGCTGCATTAGAAAGTTGAAATTTGCCCCCTTAATAATAGAAAACAAACACCTCCCTGAGGTGAAAACTGCCCAGTGCAAGTTCAGAAAACTGAGGGGCTCACAGGGAGACTGACAGTTTTCCCTTGTCCTCACTAGTGTTGAATGCACCGTAGAGATAATTAAGGAGTCGGTCTTCTCTAAGAAGTCCTCTCCTCCTTATGGATGAAAGCCATGCGGAGATTACTTACTATCTGTGAGCATATGAGAGCAGCCTGTCACTTCAGCTCCCCCTCCCGTAGTTTCCTCAAGGCATTCAGACTCCCAGGTTAAAAACGAAGCTCATCTTCAGCCCCTTCATGGCCCGCAGACAGTGTTTGCTTTCTGACTTTGGTGTACAGTACTGTGTCTTTTCTTCCCAGTCACCACAACTGACTATTGCTAAAGCCTGTGGGATATTGTAGGAGACATCGTCTCTTCCTTAAAAAGGGCAGCAGCAAGATTTTAGATGCTCTTTGCTATCTGGTACAGCCTCATCCCCAGAGACCAGCTGTGTAGCTGTTGTAGCTAGCAGTAGCTTGCTCTGCATGCTGGGAGGAGATGGGGCCGTCTCTTGTAAAGACAGGTTTGTAAAGACCTCTAGCCTGAAAGGCGTCCATTGGAGGTTACAGAAGTGACAGGTTGTGCCTAAGCGCATTTGTGATCAACCCAATTTGTGAGATGGACAAACCCTCAGCTTCCCGAAGAGCTGGAAAACAGGTGAGTATAGAGTCTCCCAGTGTGGAGAACTTTGATGCCTGTAAGCATTAGCAGTACCAACTGTACTGGAAATTTAGAGTCCTAAATAAATACACAGGCACTTTACACTAGTTTAACAGTTGGTCTTTAGGTGCTGTAATGAAAGATTTTTCACAACACTACTCTTTGGCTCTGCAGGACCCACTGGTAACAGGTCCATTCCCATTTCCTGAAGCTGGCATCCTGACCCTGAAGCAAGACTTTCCTGTTCCCTCAGTCTTTCTTATCCACATCTGTGCAAGACCCAGATCAGCTCCTGATCAAGTATGTGTTGTATTCTACCATTAGATACATCAAAACTGAAACTGCTTCCTGCCTTAAATCTTAGAAGAAGACAATTTGAGTTAATTTATTGTTAAAAGTGTAAGAATTAGTAAATAAACAATTCTTTCTTTTGATGTGAAGGCTCTCAAAGATATAATTCAAGATAAAGTATTACATAGTGAGTGATAGGAGCCATCAGTAAGATGAATGGAAGTTCCCATGGTGGGAAATTAGTAAAACAGTACTGAAAAGTGCAGTATCTCTTTAAAAATCACATGGTATGTTACAAGGATTGACAAGTTAATTGACAGCTAAAGCTAAAATGGAATCATGGCTGCCATATTAGACATCTCTATCTGCTCATTCTTTCTCACCCATGTTCATAGTGGTCCCCAGAGCCTCTGAAGGTCCTCTGCAGGGTTGACGAGTGGGAGACATGGGCTGCAAATACCTACAGAGCCAAGAATTTTGCTTTTACACCTGATCTCAATGGAAAAAAATCAAAGGAAATAATTAGTAAGGAAGGATGAACGCAGAAATTTGATCTGGTTGATTGATTTGTACAGTTTTTTTACATGGGCTTGTTTCTTTGGACAGGTGACTGGTGTTCGTTTGATCCCTCTCACAAAGGGGCAGGTTATTGTGCTGTGGGATGACAACTGTGTTAAGTCAAAGTAAGTAGCTTTAGAATAAAATCGATACAAATGAGTTACCAACGTACTACTCCCAAAGTTTCCACAAGCCCTACAGAGTAAAACAAGTTCAAAAATTAATGAATTGTTGCTTCTTGATAGATGATACAGTGCATTTGTCTGAAAAAATGAACTGTAGGACCTGTGTGCACAAACTGTGAAGAGCAACCCTGCCTAATTTGCTGCCTGATCAAAGGAATCTGCCTGTTGGTCACCAGCATTCAGTGGCATTTCTGAGGGGATTCTATTCAGCATAGCAGACAGGAAAAGTCATGGTAAAAGTTACATTATCAGCAGATGCCTAAGTGGGATCTTAGACATCTCTTTAAGGGATGTGAACTGGAAGAGGAAACCTCCAGTTGCTTTCTTCAGCAAGCTGGACTCAACTGGGAACCCTCTGTAGTACAAACAGATTGCCTCAGGAAGCAGTGACTTAGGTTCTTTTCAAGCCAGTCTCCCTAGATTCTTCATTCTTGATAACCCTGGTGTCGGAGTGAAAGATGCATGACATTTTGTGATGCTGCGTATACCCAAAGCAGTAAGTCAGTCTAGGTGTTTTTCTGAGGCTGTTGGAGCCCTGGTTCTTCCTAATAATGCCAATTCATTCCATCGTACATTTGGTAGGAATGAATCAACTGAATATTTCTTATTTTTGTCCTTCTTGTTGAAATAGCCCTGATTTTTCATAGTCTTTGATAGTTCACACGTTATCAGTTGTAATTACAAACCTCTCTGGTTCTCTTTTCTAGGTGTATAAAGACATTTGAAGTGGAATTCTCATCAGATGGAAAAGTGTACCAGCGGATTAATGCCAAAGACACAATATTCACTCTCTGGGTTTACAGTCCAGGTATGACAAGAATACTTACATTAGGTAATCTGTCATGTGATATTGCCACTCATGAGTGTGTGAACCATTGCTTGGTAACTACTGAAGTTAGATAACTTCCTGGTAACACACAGTCCCTCACAAATAAGAGCGCATCCCCCTCCTTTAGGTTCGTATTCTCAGTAATAGACTTATTCTCAAGGACAAGCAGACATCAACAAGTAGTCATGAGGACATTATTAGTAGTATGGGTAATTCCTTGTCACAAAAATCAGTCACTGAGCTGCAGGCCTGGCAAGATCCCCAAGAAGTCAAGGAGCACTTTTGTAGCTGGTGTAAAAATATGCAAAAATGATAACAAAAAACCATGACCAGACCTTGCAATAGAAGCTTACTCAGATGAAACATCCAAGTGAAGGAAGATACTGATGTTTTATTTGGGTATTTTTTTGTTTATCTGCAGGTGGAGGGTGGTGGTTGTTGGTTTTTTTGTTTGTTAGTTTTGGTTTTTTTCTTTTTTAAGCAAATGCTGTCTAGTCTGCAACCTGACCTTCCAACCAGTGCTGATGATAAGCACTGATGAGAGCTGAGTGAAACCTTGCCTTGTAGTGATACTATTAAAAAGCTGTTGAGAGATGTTTTTACCAGAAAGAAGGGCTTATCTTACCCTGAGAAAGCCTTAACATCAGCAGTGGTGGCATAATAAAAGTTCAGAGCTATTATTGCAATGTTAGGGTGGCACAGGCAAGCCAAGACTGTAAATCTTGGCCATGACAAATCTCAGAGATTATTATTCATTATTTATTATAATAATATATACCAATTTTAATAGTTTGTTTCAAAACCAACAGCAACAAAAAAGACTGCCTGAAAAAATATCATGTCTCACATTCTTTTTTGTTTCTAGAATAAAAACACTGAAACACATATAAAAATCAATTAATTAGATAAAATACCCCCAAGTTTATATTGCTTGTGTGTTCAAAGATTCTGCTAGGGAAAACTGTGTTCTTTGAACTGGATCAAGGATAAAAAGCAGCAAAACCACAGATCAGTTCACCTACCTTTTAAGTAAGTGGTGCTGCTTCCTGGGTAGAGCAGAGGGTTTTCAATCAGCCCGTGTGCTTCTTGTTCTGCTTCTTTGTTGAAACTGTCCCCACATAACCTGTTCCAAAGGCAAAATTCAGGCAGAAAAGTAAGCTGGAAAAAAAGGAAATTACTAATTTTGTGTTGCAGATGTCACAGCCTTCTTCCAAAGGAACTGCTGGGAAAGCAGTCCTGTAGCTGTACTTGCTACTCCTAGTAAGTAGAGAGGACATCCTTGGTGAAACAAGATAAAAAAGTCAGTACTTGGCCACGAGGAATTTATCATTTTTAATCAGACGGGCACAGACACACTTACGTAGGGTGCAGAACTGATTTCTCCAACCTGTTCCATGAACCTACATTTTACAGGAGTAGTGCCTGCTTCACATCCTCCTAGTACCACAGGTGTCAGCATTTCACAGTGACCATTTCTAACCTTTTCATTTGCAGGAAGCTCAGTCTCCGGCTTTTACAGAGTGCGTGCCATTGACTACTGGGGGAAGGCAGGCCTGTCCTCTCTTCCCGTGGGGTACATTGAAGCTTTCAAGTGACGCTGAAGAGTGGTGCCTGGCTTGGTGTCAGAGTGGTGTATGTTCCTTGCAAATGACAACTCCCCGGAAAAATAAACTCCTCCCAGGCTGAGGAGGGCGTATGGAAACCTGATGAAGTTAGGAACACAAGTTAGAAGCAACTACCCCTGTTAACTCTTCACAGCACAAAAGACAGCATTATCAAACAACCACAGCTGCCAACACAACTGGTAAGAGGGTGCCGCAGGACAGGGATTCAGCCTGGTAACTAGGAATTATGGGAATACATATTTATTATTCCCCTTTTTTCACTGAGCTAATGGCCAGGGCAAGCTAAGATTTATAGAGGTCACAAACTGTAGCAGGAACAGAACCATGGCTTCCCTGTGTGGGTAAGGATGGTAGCAAAGGCATGTGGAGGACCTGTCTGAGAGTGAGCTGGTTGCCTTAGCTGCCAGCCTGTCTTGACCTAACAGTTGGATGAAAAAGTGCACAGCAACAAGACACATTCAGAGCATGAAGTAAAGGATCTGTTAGTTCCTTTGGCTGGTTAGTCACAGAGGGTTATTTCAGAACACTTGCCATGTCTTCAGGTGTATGAGGTTTTTCACTCTCTCACAGAGGGGTTTCCACCCAGCTCTTTCAGTATTTGTGACCATTACATGGATGCCAGAGCTGTTTCCCATAGGCAGAGGCAGGAATATCAGCTCATTCTCAGAGGGGAGAAGGCACAGAAAGCCCTAGACTCCAGACTTCCCTGCCTTTTTTCTTTTGTGCTTTTGCCCAGGTCACCTGTTTGCACTTTGGCCATCAGCTGCTGCCTGTTTGTGGTAGAAGCTCTTTCTCACCTAGCCTGGTGTCCTTCAGCTCTTACAGCTAACACCTCCTCTCACAGACTGTAAGTGGTCACTCAGCTCTGCATGGCCAGGAGAAAAATGAAACACTAGTTATAGCCTTTTGTGTCTTCATATGACAGGACAGCACACTCTTGAATGTAGCAGCAGGGCTACTACTTAGGACACTTAAGTAATTAACAAAGAACAGTTTGAGCTCCTGGGCTTTGCAAAGCATGTGCACAAGCGTGTGATAGCCCTAGATCACGGGCTACAGATCACCACTGGCTGTGCGTGCAGGTGCCAAACACTTAATGTAAACAGCAAAATTCCCTGAAATTGCAGGGGTGCTGCTTTATTCTTCTCTTTTCACAACTGGCACAGTTTGAGCTGTGCCTTTAACAGGCTTGCAGAGAGAAGGATAATGCCAGTGAAAACAGCTGGAGTGTTTTCCGTAAGAGGAGTGACTTTGTCACACAAACAAATCCCCTACTGCTCTCTTTGCTGACATCAGCCACCTCACCAACATAACAACAAAAACTGCATATTTGGTGAAACATTCAGGTCTCAGAAAAAAAGAAGTGCCCAAGTTTGCACAGTAGGAGAGAGCTGAACTACCTCAAATACCCTCAACTCTTACAGCACAGAAAAGAAACATATGCAAAAACTCAGTGAAATGTGAAATGTGGCCTTATATCTCCTTACTTGCTGATTACTTGTTCAAGTGCTTTTACTGAAAATTAGCCTTAAAAGATTTATTCTGTCACAGAATTCAGATGAAATATTTCTTGCCTCATTAGAGTTTTAATAAGGGGCACTTGTCACATCCTGGTCCTCCCAATTCCTTGTCCATACAGGCAGAACAGAAAAGGTTCATGGGTTCTACTGAATTGAAAACCCTCTCAATTTAAAAAAAGTTACTGAGACATTCTATTGCATGGAAATAGTAAAAATACGTTTTAAACTTGTGATAATTGCCCCTGACTTAAGAACCAGTGTACAGAGTTAAGTAAAATCTAGCAGTTAACACATGTTGTTTTGCTAGTATGAGGTGGAAATACAAATAAAATGATTTAGAGAAATACTAAGTATAGGGTCTTGAGAGATTTTAGTGTGTCTGGAGCAGGGGAGGATGTAGGAGCTTGAGCGGACAGTTTAGTGTGTTAAGATGTCCTACCTGAGTAGCCCTTCTGCTTTAAAATTTTCCCACCCTGGCAATCAGAATATAGCAGTCTTTATCAAACCAAGGACTATGTACTAGTTATAGGTGTATTAAAAAAAAAAAAAAAAAGGAAAAAAAAACCTAGAAGAAACATAGCTGTAGTGAATAGTATTGATTTTGTTATGCAGGGATGAAAATATAGATGTGCAAACCATGAAAAATAGAAGATTTCTTCTTAAAATCTTCTTTGCTGCTATGATATAAACTCATTCCTTTAAGAAATGAGCATGTATTAACAAGTACAGAGAGAAGAGAAGTTGGTATTTCCAGGTATGAGTTTATTTCTAACAAGTTATAAAAGTTTTTGAAATGGCGTTTTCTTTTTTTATCATTTAATGTCTACAGAAAAACGCTATTTAGTACTTGAAACTTAAGAATTCTGTAACCATCTGTTGCTGGCTCTGATAGTGTTTCCAGAATTGCATGTTTAACTAATCTTCTCTGTTACATGTAGTGATCAGCCATTACAGTTTGAATTTTCAGAAGTGCCAAGTATCCATAGCACCAGATGTGAATAGCAGGTGCTTAGTAGTTCTGTAGTATCATAACCAAAGCAAGGCTGCAGAGCGCTCATGTATGTCTTTTGCTATTCATTAATCCAAATAAGAATATGTAACTGCAACTGCAACATGGGATTATTTGCCTGCGCTTCAAACAAAAGCTTGTGAGGCTATATAACCATTTTGCAACTGAAAGAACCTTTCAACTGAGTATTTTACATTGTCTAATCGTGTATATTGCTACATTTGTTACCATCTTTTGTGAGAGCAAATAAAACTGGTTATTAATCTTTCACATGAACCCTGTAAAAACAAGATCTGATCACTGTGTAGAAACTGCTTACAACTCAACTTAATCTTGTAAAGACTATTCTCCAAGGACTGTCATGTTTTAACTCCAGCCAGCCACCAAGTACCATGCTGCTGCTCACTATAGCTACCAGCACAAGGGGTAAAATAGCTCGACTTGTGGAAATTCCAGCATTTCATATAACTGAAGCATAAAAAATGTCAAGGCTGAAGTAGAAACTTAAATGCATAGATTGCCTCAGTTACCACAGCCCAGGGAAAACTGGTCAAACTCAAGGTGGTATCATAGTGTCTGATCTGAGGACTTGCAGTGTCCTTGCTGGAGGAGGTTCACTGGTGTGTGAAGGACAATATCCTTGCAGGGTCCCTCCTGCTGTTGCGCAGTCATCGTCTTTCTGCCAGCATTAAAGGACCTTCTGAGGACAAAACAACAGTCCTTTTAATGAATAAACAATTTTTTTATTTTGTCTTGTTAGTGGAAAGTTTGTGCAGGACAGAGATTATGACTTGGGACCTATACACACACTTAAAACCCAGGAAAAATAGACTGTTTTTCATCAACCAGCTCAAACAGCAGACAGAAGTTGTCTGCCTCTAGATATACTCGAGGTGTTTAATGTTGAACTCAACAGAATTTCAAGAGAAGTGTAAGTCTCCATCAGCATAATACACTCATGACTGCCTGCCCTATCCTGCCTTGTCTTTCACATTTCCTGCAGTCCTTACAGACAAATGGATATGATGTAACTCCCATCTGTTCATTAACTTACCACATCATACAATGAGGACTTGCTTGTGGTCCTGATGGAGACATGCTTCCTCCAAGTACAATTCCTGGGGGGGGCGTGAACTCAACCATGGTGTATTCAACCAGAATCACCTCTACATTTCTATGATCCTGCAGGCTTTGCCTCATGTGGCTAAAGAGGAATTTCACTGCCTGTCTTGTCTAGACAGACTACACCAAGCACAATAAAGATGCGCTGGGTCCTGCATATTGATTGTATCTTCTTGCTACAACTCTCGTCTGCTCTGGTCATACAATTAGTGTAGCCATAGACATTAAAAATCCCACTTCTCTAAGTGGGTAGTATTAGTCTGACAGTTTTGGCCAAAGGCCATGCTACTTCAGCTAAGGGTTAGTGCTGTCTAATCAGTTGTTATACAAGTCCTAAGGTCACAGATTCCACCCCAATACTTCCTGCTGGGAGAAGGGTGGAAGTGGAGAGCATTCAATCAGTGCACTGACCTTGCACTTAGTCCAGCAGAAAAGGCTGATATTTTTTCAACACTGAATAGTTCTCTGTTTGTGTGGGGTTTTGTTAGCAGTGCCTGCTAGTGCTCCTCTGTTTGTGTCCTTAGCTTTAGGTGGTAGCGCCCAATCTTGTTCTCTGTCTGGGTAGCTTTCCCTAGACCTGAAGAAGAAGGACACATTTGTTCAAGCAGGTTGAGAGCCTTATGAGTATTGCTAGGTAATCCTGGGAAATACAAGTTTGAGAGACTTCACTGCATCCCTGGGATAATGTGTCTGGTCCTGGAGAGTGTCTCTGGTTTCTATACTCTTTCTGGTTACTGTGGGTAAGATTGTACAAGCATATTGAAGAAGCTGTTTAATAGTGTCTCTGAAGGTCTTCAGTCAACATCAGCCTTGTTCCACACACATTTTGGAAGCCTCAGGAGTAGGGGCTGTTCAGCTTGGTCTTACCTCTGAGCTTGGTAATTATAACTTGTAAAAATTTGTGTAGTTGATAAACTGCAGGGTTCAGCAGGATACTGGGATGTTCTAGACTGGTATTTTTATTATTAGGAAACACAAGGTGAGTGTGATTTTACTAAAAGCAGTGGGAAATACATGTCAATAATGCTGACTCAGGTTACTCTTTTTCTACATGGAGATTTCCAGGTACTCTTCTTTTGGTTTTCTCTGTCTGTGAAATTCTTTGCCATAAACCCAGTCTATTCTGTATCTTTCAGTTCTATACCTTTCAGATACCAAAAACTACATAATGAAGGCAGAGAGGAACAAATTACTGTTAATGCCATTATAAATGCAAGCACCCATTCATTTCAAGCATTTTCCAGTGTTATTGAAAGTAGCATCTGTTTTATTGCATTTGTGGTTCTCCACTTAGGAACTTTGCTGCAGGTAGCTCTGCCTCAAATGTGCTCTTGAGTCCTGTTTTTGGCTGGAGCCATCTCACTGATGTCCCTGCATACTGTCCTGTGCCTTGCTGTCCTCGCTGGCTGGACTTTCTAGGGGAATCCCAGACTTAACCCTGTCACCATGCTGCTTTCTGACAATCAGCCCTGTCAGGGGATGTGCCTCTCTCATCATCCTTGCCCTGCCCCCTCGTTCAGTGCTGGGGAGTGACACTGCCCTACCTGTGCTGGGAACACCCTTGGCTGCTGTCTCACTGCTCCTTGGTGAGCATTCTCATTGCTTCTGCTCCCCAACAGACAGGACAACAGGCAACAAAAGCCAGTTTCAGAGGTGCATTTTTTTCCAAAACTTTTATTGACAAATGCCACATTAAGTATTACCTTGAAAATTCAAATATCACTATTATATTGCACACTGTTTAAAGATCCCCCAATATTTTCATGTGTTTTTCAGGAAAAACACACTATTTCATACTATGATTTTTTTAAAATTATTAGTTGAGTGGCAACTTCAAGACCGAGAGGTCTGGTTTCTGTGCTTAAGGATAGGATCAGAAGTGTACTTTTAGCAGGCTCCTGAAAAGAAAGAAAAATAAACTTTAGTCTGTGTAAGTAAATTTGCAAAGTGCTTTAACAGCCATTAAGTCTCCACTGAAGCTATAACTACAACCTTCCTAGGGTACTTCTGAATCACACTACAAGGCTAGGATGCAGGGTGCAAAATTTGCTGTTTGCATTTCTCTCTGTCTGTTGGCACAGACACAGGCAGCCTTTCCTAGGTAGCCACGGGCTTTTGGCTTTCCTGAGGACCCAGGCATGACCCTGCAAACCAGCTGCCTTCCCTGTGTGACAGAGAGGGCTATGGGGCAGGGAATGCCCATGGCATGGCCTTGGGTGATGCCAGTACCTGCTCTCTCATGGAGGACTGGCTGACACAACAATGTGCTGTTAGGAGGTTTTAGCTGCCATTCCTTGTCCCACAGTGCAGAACACATGTGTTATGTGGCTTAGTAAAGGGTCAACTTCCAGGCCAGGTAGTGAGGTTGTGAAGAGTGTGAGTGCTCAACTGCCAACAAAGAAGAATTTCTGCCTTCTGCAGAGCCCTAAAAATGTGACCTCCTATTTAATGGGCAGCATCTGAACTAGAAGATCAATTCCTTTACCTCTAGAAAAATGTTCCCAAAATGGGCTTTAGATGTGGTCTGTTTGCATGTATGTGGAGCAACTGCTGACTCCCACTGCCAGCTGATGCAGTCAGAAATGCTGCTCAGAGCCATTCATCCCTGCTACTCAGACCATACAGGACACAAGTCACGATGGAACTGAGTGTGAGAGTGGTCCTTCCTGGAGGCATCTTTTCATCTTTTCCTGGAGGCCACTGCACAGACCCAAGGTAAGATGCTATTATGCAAGTGGCCAAGACAAGCATTTCCAAGTGCAGAATCACTGGCTTGTTGCGTCCATCCCTGTACTGTCTACTGCAGTAACAGGCTGTTCTTCATCTGGTAGTGTACCAGTTTCAACACACAGGATTCCGGTAAGTAGCAGTCTTAAGGCTGCAGAACCAGCCTGTAGCAGGCTCTTGTTCCTTTATGGATTTCCCTTTGTAGCTCTTTTCCTATCAGATCTAACATGAGGAAAAGGTTGCTAAAAAAGAACAACTGTGTTTACTGTAGTTCTGTCACATTAACAGCAAATGCAGTCACCTACTGTGCAACTCAGTGAGTTTACTAATTAGCCCGAAGTACCTGACTGGAGCACAGGCTGGAACTGGCCAGACATGCAGATTTCCTCCTGCTTTTGGCGCACAATGCGCTGGATGGCTGGGGGGAGGCCACGGGGATTGCGCGAGAAGATCAGGGAGTAGCCATCATCACAGGAGCCGTCCTCCTTCAGGCTGCGGCAGGCGTAGGTGATGGCATAGTTATCATAGTCAGTGTCAATCACCCAGTAGTTGTCCCCTGAAATAACAGAACACACAGGTTTGTCACAGTGGGCACAACAGAGGAGAGGTGGATCCTTCAGCAGGGAGGTGGCAAACTCATGGCAGGGATAGCTTTCCAGAGGATCTATAATCACATCACACATCCAGCTTATCTCCACACCATGAGGAGAACTGGGACAAGCACAGGACATCCTGAGACATTGATTTTCCCCATGATGCTCAGTGCATTTTCACCTTTTGTTTCTTAGACTAGAGGTGTTAGGAGGACTAGGATTTTCTAGGTTTTCAATGACAAAATACCTCTTTGCGTTGCTTGCTCAAGCATGGTGGAAGGAAGGACATACAGTACAGATTACATTTCCTATACAGGAAGCCTCAGTGAAACACTCCTCCTGTTTCCTAGCCTTGCTCTACTTAGCTCTTTTTGGTGTGGCTTATCTGCCAGTACTAAGAGAATGTACTTTCTTACACCTTAGAAGTCCTCCCCAACTTCCACAGCTGAGAAACTGCAGCTATGGGAGGCTTGGGCACAAAGGATGGGCTTTGAAGGGCGTGTAAGGTTCAGCATGAGCAGTTTCTGAAAGGTGCACTTAACAGCCTCATTTCTTTGAGTCCAGCTGTGTCTATCTGGGGAGAAATGAGTCTTGTTCCTGGGGTGCAGCAGTGGGTGGTCTACATGTCTCTGTTTGGCTATGAGGAATATAGGGGTGACTGACCTCAGCACTTCCTTAATGCCCACAGTGGGGCCCAGGAAGTATGGCTCCCCTAGGCTGAACACCACAATTGGCTGTACAGAACCCATTGTGTGCGGCCCAATGCCTGTAAGCCTCCTTGTTAACATACATAGTGTATCAGAAGGATCTGTGGGGAATCTCTGGATGCTGCCCGTTCTGTGGAGATAAAATGCACTGCTTGGATAAAGCATGCCCCCCACAAAAGGATATTTCAGGGGGAGCTTGGAACAATCTTAGCTGAACTGTTTGTCCTGTTTATATGTGGAAAGGCACATCTGGACAGCTGTAAGCAATTGACAAGAGTCAAGGGGCTGGAGAATTTTAACTCACCACCACTGGAGAGGTAGCTGGCCAGTCCCTGGTAGGTCATATACATTTTTGCTGGAGTGGTTGGGTCAGGTACTGTGTACTGAGCAGCCATGTCAGCACAGATCACCCAGAAACTGCAACGAGATACATAAGATTCAAGGTAAGACCTGGCAGCATGAGAACTTCAAATGGGTGTCCTTCACTCAGGGCTTGGGCACAACTGCCTCAGTCAAGCATGGGCATGGCCTTTCTTAATGCAAAATCACTAAGTACAAACACACATCAATCACAGCCAGTGACTGCTGTGGCTCTCTGGCCCCCAACTCTGCTGTATGGTTATGCTGTGGCTGGGGCAGTGCCCTGACCCTCCTTCAGTTCAGTAAGATTTTTGCCATCTATTTCTGTACAAGCAGACAGCCACCAAGCACAATAATGAGTGTTGTTTCTTGGCTCCCTGCTAGCAGTCTGCAGGGTGAGCTCACCTGCATTTGGGCTCTTTTGAGGTCAGTAGCTGTGGCCTAGGAAGAGGCAGGGACTTGGCTCTCCCCTGTCTCTCCCTTCCTGGCAATATGGGCACAGGAATGTCAGTTACAAGCACAGTAATAGTTACAGCTTCTCTGCCAAGCTGGTGAAAAGCTGTCACAGAGCCTTTGAGAACCCTGTGGGTGTCCATTTGTTACAATGCCCTTCTCTGTTTGGTATTTGTTTCCTTTGAACGCCATTCACATTTCAACACTGTTTGTCTAGCATTACCTGGATTAGTGAAACAGTGGAAGGGTCTTCATTCCCTTCCTTGCTCAGGCTGGGCTTCCCCTTATCCTGCCTTTGCAGAAATAAAATTTGCAGCAGCCTTGAGACCTCACTTATTTTCTGAAGAGTTCTTTCAGGCATCTTCTCCCTTGCACAGTGTGGCATACCTGCAAAACCTCATTTGCCCATTCCCAAAATATCTTGGAGTGCTGCACTGTTCAAGGTTCATAGCCACCTGCTAGTGCTAGCATATTGGAAGCTGCAGATTTTCTCTTTTGCACTCAGAAATCTATTTAATCTCTTTACATGCTGTAATTCCTTGCAGTAATTGTGACCAACAGGCAAAACTCTAAGCTTCCTGCCATCTGTCCATTCAGGCATTGCAATTACATCTAAGAGTTAACCACAGGTTTTCCTCAGAAATCTTGCATCTTGACAGCCTTCATTAGCTCCTTTACTTGATTGCAATTAATTTATCTAACCATTCCATCAATCAAGGTTTGACTTAATTATTAACTTTATGCAGTAGTTTTGTGGTGGATGCAAAGCTGAGCCAGGCTGTGAAGAATCTCAGGGCTCAAAAGTGTCTAACCTCTAGCTTCTAATCTAATGCTTTGGCTAAGCTTTCCTTTTTGATGAAGGCTTTTCCCCAGCCATGTTGTGTGTTCAGGGTAGATCGTCATCCCTGTCCCCTTCATCCAGTGCCTCATGACAGCAGCTAGAGCTGAAAGTCAAGAGAGCTCACCCAAAAAGCTTCACTCGGCCTTTGGAGGATGCAGTCATCGTGCCGTCTTCCTCCACAGTGTATTCAGCAGAGATGTTGTCCTGAAGGAAAAGGCCTTCTGGATCCTTCTTGGCCAGGGCATACCATTTCCCTGCATACTGTCATGAAAGTGTATTAATATCTGCATTAGCCACCATGGCAAGATTAGCACAAACACAATTCTGTGATCAAAGTGCCTTTCTAACTCCCCATTGCCTGCTAAATGCCAGTCTGAGTTTGGGAGGGAATGTAGCACACAGATGCTGCAGTGCTGCCTGATGAACCCTTGTCTCTGTGCCAGAAGAAGTGGGTCTAGCAGCTCTGCACTGCTCTGTGTGCGTAGTCCTTGTGAAGTGAGAGATTCCTGTCACAATGACCCCCCACCAAAAGCATCTCCCATCCTAACACATCTTCTGAGAGTCAGTCTGGTTCTTTCCTGTTCCTGTCCAAGCCTCTTCTCTTCCAAGTTCAACAATATCAAATTGTAGGTACAAGGACTGTAGCAAACTGGCTGGAGACAATCTTTGTGGCTGCCACAGGACACATTTGATCTCTGATGGGGAAAAGGGTTTACCCAGCAAAGCAGAAAATGATGACTACATGCTCAAAACATGGAGAGGGTGTTTTGGGGATAGTAATAGCAGAGAGAAATGGAGATTAAGGGAAAGAATATGTCCATGCAAAAAATGGGCCCCTGAAAATGTACAAGAAGTATCTAGTAATATGAAAATAAGATCTTAACAAGTGACTGACAGAGAGGAAGACCTTTAAAGTTAACATTATCAGTAGAAATGCTGAGAAGAACAGAAGCTGACTGTGTTAAAATTAATTCTGCAGTGAAGCTAATGACATCTGTCAGGCAAGTTGTGCTTAAGCCTGCAAGGCTGATTCCTAAATACAGGAGCCCGAGCGAAAACTTTGACTTTTTAAACTGGGATATTCCCAAAGCTCTCCCCACACATGATTTGTTTCCAGCAAAGCCAATCTTGTATAGACAAAGTGCTCACCACATCCCAGCTGCCCCTAGAGTTGTGGTGTTTGCTGACCATTAGTCAACATAGGTACTGACACGTGTCTGGACCTTTCCAACAGCAGGTTAGCCCTCATTTTCTCCTCGGAAGCACAAATGATGTGTTTAAACAGGAGACAGTGTTCAGTGTACCTGACTAGGTAAGATTTCCGTTTGCTATTACTTCCAGTAATGACTAGTGATGGGTGCAAGTACCCTAGGGCTTGAGCTTGAGCTTCCTCTCTGATGTGGATCTAAATTGTTCCTTTCATGGAATGCTCGAAGCTCAAAGTTGTGCCAAAACAGAATACGAGCTCCAGTAACATCCCTGGCTTTCAAGGCCAGTTTTACTGTAATGTTCAGAAGGTTAAACAGTACTGAGGAAAAAAAAAACTACAGAAACAGCATCAGCAAGACAGAACACAAAAGAAGTTCGCTTTTTCGTGAAGAACCCTTTAGATGATCAAAATCCATAACATGGAAAAACAGTTTACATGTAAATTTTCTTCATGTTTACTATTGAAGTAACCATAATTACCCTTTTTGGATCAAAATTGTCTTTCACAGAGAAAGACTCCACTGCACAGGTCTGAGCTAGGCTATATTCAACAGTGTAGAAGACCGAGGCCAGGAAAACGTACTGTGCGTACTTCATTCTGCAAGACAAAAGCAAACATGAGGGTTTATTTCATGCAGAAGATGGAGGTAGCTAGTGCTACAGATGCCTTTCCGTCATTTTAAGACTAGTTTCTTTCCATACTAGCTCTTCCATTGGTACTAACAACCAGCTCTTCCATTGATACTGAGTCATTGTGGTGCCTAAATTCAGCCAAAACTGAACATCAATGGGAATTACTTTGGAGGAGTATTTTGCTTGCCAGAAGTGGTAATGCAATTCATTGTATTCTTGTATTATAAATCAAGCCAGACTATGGATAAGGTCAGTAAGAATTGGTAAAAAAAATGTGAAATGTTTTGAATTTTGTTTTCACAGGAAGAAAAATGTTCTGATGAGCTCTGGTAAAGCACTGTACATTGTAAAGATGTTGTTTCTAATTATTTCACAGTGAGTGTCCGCTTTGCTTTCAAGCCAGCAAAGCCGTGTTCTTTATCTCCAGCTCTGCCCACCAAAACAGGCCTTTCCCAGGAGCCTACTCTAATGGCATAATACACCTTGGTAATGGCTGCCCTCTGACCATTCCTTCAATAAACATTACAAATAATATTAATTTTCTAGAGGCTTGATCTGTCATTGCAGCACCACAACTAGGTGTCCATGGCTGTTTTTCTCCTTGGGTATCCCACCTTATCCATATCCCAGTACATTTGTTTCTGACACTTCAGGAAGAGAGAACCTTTGTTATACATTCTTGCAGAGTATTCGACACTGAGTACCTATTCTGATGCTAAGATAAAACAGTTATCTAACATTTGTCAGCACCATCCTAGATGAGCTACCACCCCAGAGCCCAAACACCCATGCAGCTACACTAGGCGGTTCCTAGCTGCTGCCATGCAAGCTGCTTTTCCCTGCTGCAAGATATGCCTGTCTCACCCACCTCTGCTGAAGGGAGACCTACCTGCTGAGTAGAGATGCTGGAGATCCTTGAGACTACTCTGCTTCAGTCTTTGGACTGCAGGTAGCAGGAGGGTTTTGTGTCAATTGCCCTCCAGCTCCCCTTAAATAAGGAATCTGCAAAGTCACTAATTGGTTATTTTTGCTTGTGTGCCTGAATAAAACACTTAATCTTGGATAATCCATTATGTAAAAACCAACTGTAATCCTCACACTGGTGGGTCTGACTGCTATACTAATACAAACACAGCTTTTACATAATGGAAAAAGCTGCCCAGAAAGCTAATAAATCTGATGATTTGATTGTACCACTGCTTTGTCTCATTGAAGTCTTTCTGCCCCTAACACATGTTAGGAGAATAAGCACAGAGCATTAATTAGAGAAACACTTGGTCTATACACACGCATCTGCATAGTCACGTGTTTTGACAACTTGCATGGAGCAGGTACATAATTAGCTTTTCTCATACCTGCATCATCAAATTAAGGTGATCCTTTCAAGAGTAGGAAGACATTATGCATTACCTACATGGGGGATGGGACAAAAAAGTGTAAAAATGTAGTTTAGCCTTCATGTTAATATCAGAATCTTGAGAGTCCTCAGTTCTCCTGTGCAGTGAAACATTTTAATGTAAATTCTTCCTGGCTAATTTTGTCAACATTTCCAGTTACATAAATACTATAGCTCTCTCCTTCCCAAAATGTTCCTTTTAGTAGCCTCTCATGGGAATACAATACATCAGAAAAAGACAAGAAGGCAGAGATCACTAGAAGAGTACTTTTGACAGCAAACCATGCCTGCCATTCTCAAGTGCCCAAATAATTTCTTTAACTGCAAAGGTTGCTCCTGAACTCTTTCTCCCAGGCTCACCTGGGAGATCTAAGACTTGAGACATTCGAGTGGGAGTTGATGGTACTAGCAGTTATTCCTCACACCGGGTGCTGAGTGCTGGGGAGCCTTGGACATAACCACTAGGGACAACCCAATAACTCCTATGGAATCAGCCTAGGAAGTCCTGAAGCTTTTGATTCTGACCCAGCAGTCTGGACTTCCACAGTGAGGCTAAAGCCTTCTGCATGTTTTGGGCTTGCTCCAGTGATCACTTACTGCCTCTTGCCCAGGACTTCTTGAACAGAAGCACACAACTTTGCCCTGTAGCTGGTGCGAGCTCTGTTGCTTTCCAGGCAGCTTGCCTAGGGCTGCCCATCTCCTGGAAAAAGCTGTCCTTACTTGCTGCTGGAGGCAACTTTGATTTGGCCTCTGTGCAGCTTCCATTTACACTTTAGAAGGAGGAGGTGGTGCTTGGCATGCAGCGTAGTGACTGAACCTATCCTGTTCATGCCATCTGCATGTCTTCAGAGGCAACCTGGGCAAGCCCACACAGGAATGAGCTCATGGTAACTGGGGCTGCTCAGCCACTTAAAGAGTGGCATAAAAAGTAACTTCTTAAACTGCTCTTCAGGGCTAGATGGCTTTTAGGTTTTAAAGGGACTGACACCAAATACAAAATACTCTCTATCACCCATGAAAGACATGGGGATTTGACAGAGAACAAACTGCAGTGTTTTCGGTAAATCAGAAGGCTTCCAAACACTTATCACTTCATCTGTTTCCAACAAAAGAGATTAGTTTATGTCCATGTGAGACATAGGTGACACTTGAAGCCATGCTTAGATGAACCACTTAATCCCCCGGGGATTAGACACATGCTAATAATAGCTAATCACAGCACAAGATTTTGGTTGGTGAGCATAACATCTGTCACTACATTATTTGCTGTTTGGAGCAAGAAGAAAACAAAATCAAATCTACCTTCATTTTTGCAGTATTATGGCCATTTGTACTGGGCATAGGGGAAAAAAAGGAGGAATCAAAGCATTGAATCATATTCACGGGTTTGTTGAATTTGATGTAACATGAAACAGATTTTATAAAACAAAGATGCCCAAAGATATGTTTGGTTGTCAAAGAAGATACTCAAGAGACTGTTCCAGACTTGCTCACCAAAACTGGCTGGTTTTTAGTATAAGAGATGGCCTGACTGGTCAGTGTACTGAACTCAGCACAAGGGTAACTAACTGTTAATGGTAGTTTTAATGACATGCAGCAAAACAGGTATGCAGATGAGATGATTAATCTCATCTTCTTCCCTATCCTGTGAAATACATCACCAGCAGTTTCAGATTTCCTGCACCTAGCAGATCCTTCTTTTGCCTTATTATTGGAATAAGCACTGGGTAAACTACTCTGGGAACTGCTGTAATTGCACTGCCATCTCAGATTTAGTGACTTGTGCTGCTAGCTCAGCAGCCAATGCCAGAGGATGAGAGCTCCAAATATGCTCCTACATCAAGCACAAAGTTCCCTGCTGCCCAGAAGCTGATTATATTGTGGGTTTGTTTGCCAGGGCACTGGAGAACAGCTACAGGCAGGTGCATTCTGAGTTGCCCCTGACAGCTTCTGCAGTGGTTATTGCACCATGACCTGCAGGCACTTGATCCTCCCACTTCCCATCTAATTCGTGCTGCTGACGCCGGGCTATTTTTCAGGGAGGTCACAAGGCAGTGCCTGCATTGCTGGAGAACACACATCCCAGTTCCAGGTTTGCCAAGGGCTGAGAGGGCAGTGATAGTCTGCTCCACTCCTTCACTGGGGCAGGACACAGGAGAAATAAGTCTTCCCCACAGTGGAACATCACATTTAGGCTGCAGACATATAGGTTTTCAGTTTCTGTGACTTCTGCTCAGAAATGTGGATCTTTTCAAAGGAAGTGAGTGATGCAATACAGATGAAGAGGAAATTGTTTGAAGTTTGTACTTCTGGAGTTCAAGGGTAAGATTCTTGGGTGTGTCATATAATTAGGTTAAAAAGGCATCATAAATCACCGCCTTAGAATTTTCAAGGCAATATTCAAATACCTCACAGTTTTAAATGACAGGAACTGAGATACACCTTTCCCTTCCGAAAAATGATAGCGTAATTCTTGCTGAATGTATTGACTGACAACTGGCAGAGCAGGACCTCACATGCTCCTGTGCACACGACGCCTCTCAGAAAAAGGCACACACTTTTCACCCTGTTTTTAAGTGAAACAGGGGGGCTGCTCAAAGCAAGAGAAGTCAAGAAGCCTCAGCTTCTCTGTCATGATGGGCAGTCAGCCTGGAGAGAACGGTTTTCTCAGTGCCTTGGCAAAAGCCTGCCAGAAAAATTAAGCTCTAGCCTCTCTTCCAAACCCTTCCATATCTTGCTGCCTTGGTAGAACAGGGTAAATGCAGAGCGGGCTAAAATCTCTCCTTCAGAGGGCTTTTACCACACAATGATCTGCCGGCCAAAGAAGCAATTTAAGGTTTAGTGCCATCTGCTGGTTTCTGCACAACTGTGCAGATGGTGGTTGCAGCTTGATCAGTGAGCTGCTGGATTTCCTCCCCAGCCGTGGCAGTTTCCCAAATGGCCTGCTGCTAATCTCTACCAAAAGACAATTCAGGCCTAAGGCAACCTCATGAAAAAGAGAGTATTTGGGGCCCTCA
Organism: Haemorhous mexicanus; assembly: GCF_027477595.1. Classification (NCBI taxonomy): domain Eukaryota; kingdom Metazoa; phylum Chordata; class Aves; order Passeriformes; family Fringillidae; genus Haemorhous; species Haemorhous mexicanus. Next base: position 44,420,300 of record NC_082381.1, on the reverse strand, counting down.
GAAAAAATATGAACTTTTTGTTTGTAATTTTCTAGTACTTACTATGAGGCATACTGTTGACATATCTCTATACCTAGCTAATATTTACTACTGCTGAACTGATCCATTTCCAGACGTTGGCAGGTTTATTCGTTTAATTGCAACATTTGTTTAAAGATACAAGGTTTGCCTATTTCATGACAAGCTGCCAGGTCCAGGAGGGCAAAGACCAGTCCTTTCAGCCTGAGAAGACTGGAGAGCCTGCCATTTCATCATGGACAAGGAGGGAGGCATCTTCAGAGAGGAAAGGAGCTCAGTTCTCTGGAGATAAGGTCTTTGCATTTGAAAATATCTCTGATATAACTCTATGGCCTGATCCTATTCTTTTCTTGGGGGAATGTCGCTATTGAACACGAAAGAACCAGACGCACAACGCTGCTCCAAGGTGAAGAACAAAAAGGGAAGTTTATTTTCTGTCTCCAATATTTATAGTTATCCAAAAGTGACAGTGGATTGGAGGGTGACCGTGCCACCTCTCCAATGCCACTGGGCAAACCAACAGTCCATCAAGTCTCTCCTCCTCCATAAAGGAATGCAAAACAATGTGTTATCTCCAGACAGTGTGCGATAAAGTTCTCCACAAGGAGGTAAACATCAGAAGGCTTAGAAAATCCTAGAAAATCAGGGCAGCAGGGGAAGGCAAGGGGAAGACGAGAGGAAGGAGGTTGTTTCCTTCAGGCAGCACTAGCCTCTCCCATATTTCAAAATGAGGCAACAGACCAGAGTTAATTTAATTCCTGGTGTTATTCCCAGGATGCCTTCCAAAAAGAAGGAGGCACAGAGATTAAAAAGGAGTATATTGTATAAGGAATAAACCATGAGTGTTTTCCTCTTTCCTTTTCTGTTCTTGCAACAGAAACAGTTTAACATGAAAAAATGCAGGAATAAATCTATAGGCTCTAACTGGTTGCAAAGCATGCTATAACAGGAGACCATGTGTCTCCATGTTTCAGACGGTAAATTCTGCCCCCAGATTATTGCATCAGATTACTCCAATGGGATATATACAGCTCCTTACATAGCACACATCTCAAGGTGCATTACAAAAGTGATACTGCCGGCGCAGCGCTTGAGCAGTTATGGGTAAGCCAGGATGTCCATGCCAGCCCTGATGCTGGATTTAAAAGCTAAAACCAGAAGCACAAATGACAAAAGCCAAGGAAATCTGTATGTGCACGCAGTCAAAAGTCATTGGCCGGGCACCTGGCCTTAGAAGGTGTTAGAGGACACAGTTTCCATGTGCAACAGAGGGGGCGAGGAGGGAAGGTTTAGGTCAGAGCACCTTTCTGCACTCCAGAGGGAGGGCAGCTGTGAACACAAGGCTGATTAGTGAGTCACAGAGCTAAGAGAATAAGCAAAGGCTTTCACATAGTTCAGATTTCTATATCTGCTTCTTCTGCAGGAGAAATGGATGGAAGTATGGAGCGTGGGTACACAGAAGAGTTCTGTAAACTGTCAGAAATGATAGAATTACTTATTTTTCATGGAGGATTTGTTTGTTTGTTTCATGTTTTAAGCAGCTGATCTTTAAAGCTAAAAGGCCTCAGAGACCCCCAGCCTTCCATGGACATGTTTTCACCATGGCACACTTCTCATCACTTACACAGAAAAATTATTTATTTTACAGACAAGCCCAGAAATTCTAGCACAATCTCAGAGTTCCACGGTGTTACCACCTCTGTAAATTTACAACTGGAATATTCAGCTTCAAGATCAACCTTACATCTGCTTCAGACAGAGCAACAAGCTGGAAACACTGAAAATTTTGGGGTTGCCTCAAAGAGAGAGGCCCATTAAAAATACCACCACAGCAGCCACCTCCACTGTAGGAACTGGACACTAAGCACACTCTGCCCACAAGAGAAGGAAGAGGATACAGGCCAGAGTATGGCCCCACACCACCAAAAACTCTGCAGGACTCCCTGCAATCCTGTGCCTGGAGGCCTAGCATGGGGAGCTATGGCCACTCCTGTGAGCCCCAGTGGAACTCCTGCATGACCTCTCCTGCTGCTAGCCACTGGAATAGAAGTACTTGCTTCCTCTTTCCTTTGTGCCTGCCAGAGCTGCAAACCTCTTCGTACTGTTCTGAGAGGTGCATGGAGACCACACAGACACTTCCAGCTTCTTCTTGGGATTTTTTTTTTGCTTGAATTCTTCTTACCCATGGTGGCATTGCTTGTTCCCACCCTTCTGGTTCCACAGCCTTTTATAGACTCAGTAGCCCTTTTTAGTTCCTCATTACTTGTTCTTCCATTACTCTTGAAGTTAGAGTAATTTTCCACACTTCCTTCCTTTCCTCCTGACCATCCTGCTGTCTTTTTTCCCCCCCTTGTGGCCCTGTTTCCCACAAATCATTTCCCTTATCTGTCATGCTGTCCTCTTGTTCAGCAAACTTCTGCCAAACTTTCCTTTGAGCATCTTCTCTTTTCTTCATTGTTTCTCCATGAGACTGCATAAGCAAAGTTACTTCTGGGTACATCTGAGCACATATTCATATGTCCTACACCACTGTGCTTTCCTAAATTCCATGCCCAGAGCATTGTGGGAAGAAACATAGGAAGGAAGTATTTTGTGCACATGGCTTAGTCTGAGAAGAGTTTAAAGATCATTTTAGTCCTTCATCTTCATAGAACATTTGATGAATGAAGTAATCTTCTTATTCAAGGTCCAGAGATTTGTGCTAAGAGCTTTGGATACAATCTGTCATTTGAAACATAATAAACTCATGTACACTTAGGGCAGAAATTGCCACTGCTGCAGTATTGTTATATTTTTTAATAGAGCCATCTCTCCATCAAATTAAGAATAAGAGAATCTGTGCATATTTACAATATATAGAAGTCAAGAAGGCACATCCAGCCTGTGGTGACTTACAGTCTCGGGTACATTTCCAGTCTTCTGGCATGGCAGAGATACATTTCCTGAGAAATAACTCTCAGAATAGTAACAATCAGACTTGGCAAACACCAAACTGACCAGTGTGCTCCCATGTCCCTTCTACAAGAACCTCCAGTGGAAATCTCTAATTCTTGCAATTCACCAATGTAATACAAAAAGTTTTATGCTACCTTTAAGATAATTCTCCAAAGGAATTAATAAATTGAGGGCTGATGTTCCTTTGTCATGACAAGGTGGAGTCAACGTTATTGCAAACATTTCATGATCTGGCTACAGCTCAGCTAACAACCATCCTGCCAGCAAGGAAATACAGCTCTAGCATAACCAGCTACTGCTCAAGTGCATTTCCTGCAGAGTTAGAGTCTGCTGCTGTGCTCCCGTGTGTGAGTCGGATTGCTGTGTTTCTGTGTGACAGATTGCACTACAACAAATATGTCTCAAGCTGTGCTCAAGCACTTGCCCCAGCTGACACTTGTCCCCAGCACTGCCAACCTGCACCTCTGGCAGGCTCCAAGCAGCTCCAGGGGCAGAACTTGGTGCTTGCCCAGGCTGGAGGAGGTTCTTGCTATGGAGGGTAGCCCTGCTCTCTGCACCCCCAGCCTGGTGCCATCCCCGCCTGTGCCATCCCCATGGCCCAGGTGCACTCTGTCCCGGTCGGGCCCCAGCCAGCTTGACCACGTGTGCAGACAGGGAAGCTGGGGCAGTATCCCACCCACTGGTGGCTGCACTAGCTGGGGCCACAGACCAGGACTGGGGCCCAGCAGAGTCTAGGGTGAGATCCCAGATGGCAAGGTTGGGCTGCTGTAGCATCTAGAGGTCCCTGGAGAGCCACAGAGGGGAAGGACAGGGGGAGGATGATGAGCAAGAGGTTTTGCATGCCAGTCTTCCATGTGACAAGTGACAATCCATGTGCAGCTGAAGGAGGGGGCCAGACTTTGGGGGACAGAAAAAGTCCCTGTCACAGGAGGGGCGAGGGACATGGCTCTGATCCTCACTGGGCTCCCATGGCTGCAGGCAGGAAAGCTTATTCTTGTACAGAAGCAGGTGGCATGAGAATATTATGTGGTAAATCAGATAAGCTGCAATCTCGTTATGCCAACAGATGAGTGAGTCAGAAAGGTTTGAGTATAGCTGTCAATACAGAGCCCTGTAAGGATAATGTCTAATCAAATTAGATTAGACACTTGCAGCTCCCATCCCCTCAGCTCCTTGTTTAGGGGGAAAAACACTGTTCCCATGTAGAAGGAACAAAAAGCATCTTAGCAGCCTGAGTACCCTCAGCATGTCCCATCCCTCTTTTTGCTTTCCAGGCAGTGTTTGCCTCCACTGCTTTGGACACAGTCCCATAAATAGCCCTAACACTGCTGCTTTTCCTGGGCAGTATGTTTTGCACCACATCGGCCAGATGATTTTGCTCCACAAATTTTCAGTAGTTTTCATGCTAGGACTAGGGAGAGACTGTCATATGAGTTGTTGGGAGGGGAGGAATTTTAGTCCCAGAAACTCCACCTTGTTTTCCCAGCTACCAGCAAAGCCTTTGGGACAGCTTAAATACTGGAGGTTTCTAATTGGAACGCTGTTTCAATGACATCTCCCAACATGTGATATAGCAGGGGTCTTATGCCAATTCTGCAATTTGTGTTTAAAGCTATTGGAAACAAGTCTGTGCAACCACACGTGTTCAGATGTTATTATGCTGTGTGACAGTCTAGTGCGGGTTTCCTGAAATAGCAGCCTCATCCTCCTCCAAAATCCTCCATTGTCTGCCTAAGGCCATTCAAAGAACATTATCCTATTGCAAGCTTAGACTGTATCTACTCCAGTTACCATTGTTGTGCCAGCAATAGCTGTCATGGTGTTGCTTGAATATCCCTGAAAGCCTAGGGAACACTTACACCTCTTTGGGTCATGCTTTTAATTATGAGTACATGAGCCCACCAAAGGGCTGCCCTGGCCCTGCCGGCTCCATTTGCAAAGTTCATTTAGATTTCCACCTGCCATTCCTGCATGGTTTCAATTGCACGGCAATTACAAGGCTCTGGATGCCTCAGGAAGCACTGCCTGAGATTCTCCACCTCTGCAGCTGGAAACATCGGTACGTTGGGACCTGAATTCTTCCTCCTTGTTAAGAGGACTTTTCTTGCTAAATTTCAAACCCTGGGTGCAGGAGCATGAACTAATCCTGGATCTTTCATATTTGGAGCCCAGAGTATCAATGTTGGGCACTGTTTTTCTAACAAATGTTTTGAAACAAAAGCACTTATCTTGAACTGAACATAAACTTTCAGACCAAATGAAGTATGAATATCTGTAAGGTTTGGATCCAAAAGAGTGCCAATTTTGATTCAATATGAAGAGTTCATGCTTTTGCAATTTTTCAGCTCCCAAATCACAGCCAAAAAGCACATACAACCATTTTCATAACCCTTAGTGCATCCACAAAACCTTTTTTTTTTTTTGGTCAGGGAAACACCACATCTTACCAAGCCTGAAGGACCTTCTGTTCAGACACAGGGTATCCTCTTACTGCATATCTCTGTCCTGTGTTATCCACTTCATATCATTCTTGGACATTTGAGCAGTCCTATGATTCCTGGACTTCTAATAATTTCTGAGAAGTGGCTATGAGCTCCCAGGAGACTTTCTCTCCTTCCACAAATTTGATCTGGCACAAGGAAGATCCAATGGATCATAAAAACTGTCAGGCAACAGTATGCTGGACTGTAAGAAGAGCTAAACTTCACTTCAGACTTTCTTCAAAGACATGGTGAGAGGAAACTTCATTCCTTTGGGATCCAAAACGTGTTAGTCCCCTTGAAAGATATTAAATTGGTTTCACTTCAACCTTTTTCCTCCCTGCCCCTGTGGGATGAAACAAGGCTGGCATTTCACCAAGTCTTGGCAGGGCCCAGATTGCTACTGGAGGAGAGACACTGAAAGGCAGAAGGCAGCCTACAGCTTTCCTTGTGTTAGACATAAGTAAAATTACTCCCAAATTGGAGGTTTACAGAGCTGCAAATGAGTTTTTACTGGTGTACAAGCAACGGTTTCCTTACCTTTAATTGGTCTGACAGGCCATGGGCAGGAAGGCTGGACCCACAGAAAAATATGTTTCCCTCCAGCTCTGAGAAGCTGTTTGTCCATATCAGTTCCAGCTGGCGAGCATGGATCTCTTCTGACTAGAAATGCTTCCTGGGAAAAAGGATGATAGCTGTGTTTCTAAGGGTATCTTACACAAGGTGGGAGCAATCTCTTCCCACTGTTTTGGAAGGCTTTTCTTTGCAGGTCTAAAATCTCCTGTCCTATACGATTGTGGAGAACCGACTGTTCCCCTTTTCTTAGCTGTAGCCTTTTATACAGGTGGGGACTGCTTTGTTAGAAAAGAGATTACTCAAAAACAGACATGAGAAAACCCAGTCTTTCCTCAAAGGAAAGACTTTTCCCCAGGCATTCCAGGTGAGACATCTGTTTAGAACAACATGGCACAATCTGTTATGCAAGAGAGGGCTCATCCTAATGGATGTACACCTCCTTCTGCCTGGAAGTCTTGACACATTGTGCAGCCTTTGTTAAGCTGAGGTAGGGGCCCATCCCCATGAATTCACCAGGTGTCTGCTCTCCATGTAAGCAGGACTTTCCATGCCTCCTGGGTGAATTCTAGTCCTCTCGTCCTGAATACAAATGTCTTTGGTTTTAAGATGGTGCTCAAACACATTTACAGACACCTGACCATGGCTTACTCACTGGCTTAATATTTTTACACCTATCAGTGGAAATACAGACGTGTGCTACATCTGTTAAAGCCTCCACAGAGAATCCTACTCAAGAAATTATACATTTCATTAGTGAGCTACTAAAACAAACTATTTGTCTTTCAAATACATTTGCCACCACCTTCTCACTGTCTTGTCTAAGCCCTCACTGTAAGACACAAAATATCTATTATGTCGTTTCCTCATCAGTCAAGAGTTGTGACAGCCATTACTTTCCTTCTGTCCAGAAACTTCTGGCTCTGCCACAGACAAAACTGCTGTATGACAGAGTTTGCTCTTGACAAAGTCACACTGGCTGTCATTTGTCTCCTCTAGGTATGCAGATAAACAGGTTGGTTTCCGTATTTTCTTAGAAACCAAACTTTCAAAACTATCTATTGTAGAATTCTCCAGTTCTTTATTTTTTCCTATTTTGTTGAAAGCATCATTACATCTACTTCTTCCCAGACTTTCAAAACCTCAGAAGATCCCCCATTAGTTGTCAGAAAAAGTCATTGAGAGTTTAGAGGTTACTTTACACAACCCTCTAAAAACTCCATTTCTTCAGTACTTTTCTTGATATTCTTGCTCTTCCCTATATGATAAACTGAAAATATTTATTGCTCTTCATGTTCCTAATTTAACCTCATCTTTGATCTTAAGTTTTCTGACTTTCTACTTTTTACTTGTTCATGGTATTTTTATACACATCTTCAATAATTTCACCACACTTACACATTTTCTGCCTGTTTTTCTCTTGTTTAAGATTAACAGGCAGACATAATTTATGAAATGGCCTGTTTTTTCCAGTTTGAAACTTTCATTTCATGGTCTCATTCACCTGAGCTGTCTTCCACTTTCCTTTCTCTGCCAGTTCTTGCTGTTGTCTCCAGTCAAAATCAAAGAAAATTGCCTCTTGCTCTTTCTGCCACCCTTTGTACACAGAAAACTGCTGCAACATGTGGAACCTTGCTGAGCAGCCTGCAACCTGAAGCGCTGCCGTCCCTGCTAAAATTCCCTGTTGCCACCAAGCCCTGTGCTTGGGTCAGTCCTGCCTGTTGCTCACAAAAAGGCTCCATGCACCCCATTCTGGAGGCCTGGAGCAGCCCCCCACCATGCCAGATCTGAGCAGGTCCTTGTTCCTCTGCTAGAACACTGTTGTGGAAGGCAGTGTGGCACACATCACCTCCTCCAAGTCCTCTTGACAATAATTCTATTCTAATATCCTGCCTGAGATATTAGAATAGAATTATTACAACAAGCCACCTTCTTCCCAGGCTGGATTGAACCACTCCTGGGAGAAGTGACAATATTCACAGACACAGGCAGCCTGGGCCCTTAGACACTTACTCTTTGAGCAGGTGAGGCTTGCTTATTTTCCAGCAATATAGTAGATGGGATTTGCCCTTGTTCTCCAGTAATGAAACCTCCTGAGCACTGTTTAGTTCTTCTGAAGTAGCACTTTGCCTCCCAGCATCACACTGACCCAAACCTGCTGTTTGCAGTGTTGTGGCTTCATTGATATGAAACAACTCCTGTTCCTCACAGCCGTAATTCTCCCCCTTTCTCCACTGATAGTAACAAGAAAATTTTTCTACCTTCCCAGATTGCTTGTTTGTTTTGTTTTGTTTGGTGTTTGTTTTTCATTTTGCCTGCAGGGCTTCTCACACTTTCTCAGAGTGCTTCAATTCAGCCACCCTGAACAGAAGCTCTCCAGGTTCTTTCCCATATGGATGCCACTTAGAAGCATGCCTCCTGTCGTGGCTCTTACTAGCAAGAAGCAAACAGACCTTGCCAGTTCAGTTCAAACCCTGGACTAAAGCATTCAGGATTGATGCTTCCCTTAGAGAACAACACTTACAGGAGCTGCCATAGAACTATGCAATAGTAGAGAGAGAGACCTAAAAGAGCAGTGTTACTTCACTATTTTTATCTTGGCCACCGAGTTCTTTTGTGAAGAATGCACTTCCTGCTATTGCTGGGAGCTGGGAGAGCAGAAATAATAAGATGGTCACCTTGTTAGCCAAGGATTAGGCCCAAGTAGTATATATTTAATTAGACTTTAAAGAGCTTATTTCAATGTTAGGAGATCCACTCCTTCCCCATTGCTGCTGCCTCAACAGAATTGTTTCAGTAGTGTTCTGTTTATCTACAGACAGGAGAGTGTTTTCAGACATTGTGAGCACTCAGTTTTTGTTTGCAGTTAGATTAAGAAGAGGAAAGTTGACCCAAAGCTCTTGTAGAGCTCATCTAATCTCTTTGGTTGAGAAGATCTGTCCTCCCACAGACTCGCCTGCAGCATTATAAAGGAATACATCTTCCTGATGACAAGCTCTCTTTGCAGGGATACCTCAAACTTGGTTAATCCAGAAGCAGCATCTTCAGTTACAAAATTTTGAGAGACACATGAGAAATTAGAGTGCTGCTTGCACATCTTTGGACTGCTACTTACCCACAAGATCCAGGGCATTCACAATGAGCATTAGTGAAGACGACGTGGAGAAGTTTCTTGATGGCAACCCTGCTTTTGCCAAGCAGTATTTTGAGAAGAAACTAAAAACGGAGTCCTGGGATAACAATGAGAGTGAAATACTTTTTGAGTTGATCCAAGACATGCAAGAAAGCATCAACATGGAGAAAGTTGTTTTCAAGACCTTGAGAAGAATCAGGTCCCTTATTCACGCTGACCGCTGTAGTCTCTTCATGTACAGGCAGAGAAATGGCACTCCTGAACTGGCAACAAGGCTTTTCAACATCCAAGAGGGAAGTACTCTGGAGGAATGCCTGGTCGCCCCAGACTGCGAGATTGTCTATCCACTGGACATCGGCATTGTGGGCCATGTTGCTCAGACCAAGAAAACCATGAACATCAAGGATGTCCGTGAGGTATGTCTGCCATTTATTTGTTATCTGGGTAGAAGAGAGGCTCACAGGGGTCAAGAGGCAGCAGCACACCGCAGCGCTTGGGCAAAGCCCTTGTGTGTAGTAGCTGTGTACTGGAAACAAGTAGCAAGTCTGGAAGTTCCTTCCAATTTCATTTGCGGGGTGAGGTGAAACTAAGCACATTGATTACATTAGATCTTAATGCCTGTAAACAGTGTGCTGCTACACCTTGCCTGTCTAACTAGAAAAAAATAAAAATCATCATGTTTAGGCCAGCAGGGGAGAGTGAAGTCGTCAGATCTGCAATGAATGCACATGGAATTTTCCGCTCAATTTTATGTTCTATGAGTAAGTGGCAGAGACAGAAATCCTTTACAGAGAGTCCAAAGAGGGGTTTCCACATCAAAAGAACTTTGAAAATGTTTGCTGTGATGAAGGTTTACTAAGGGCATTCAGAGGCATCACTGTCAAACAGAGGGAGTGGACCCCAGAGCAGTCAACTGCAAGCTGTGTGCGGCCGATCTTCATAAGAAGCAGCAAGAGACAATCTTGGACTAACAAAACTCTTCCAACAAAAATTGCAATCTGCAATATCAGGAGGGACCTGAGGGATTTTAATGTTTTATGTTTATGCTTTCATGACAGTATTTATTCCCCATACTTCTGGTTCAATCATGTAAACCTGGATGGCAGGAATAACAATCTGCTTATTCTAATCATAGGTGCAAAACTAAAATCCGTGTGACCCAAATATGGCATTTGGGATTACTCCATCTATTGTTTGCTAGTTACAAAGGGACCATCTGTTTATTCATTCATTTGTTGTTCTGTGCAGGCATATCTCAGCCCTTCAGCAATTCTTTCCTTGTCTTCCACAGAACACACTGAGACACTGTTTTGGTTCTGCTGCCTGGGTTCTTTTTTGCTGGTCATATTGTTGGTGTTGAGGGAAGCATTAGAATGTCACTTAAGGTTTTTTGGTTTCTAATGTTTCTCCAAACACAGGGGAGGATTTCAGACCTAGTGAGCCAAGTCCTGTGCTCCAATTCTGGTGCTTTTAGACATTGCCATAATACAACTCCTTTGAAGAAGACCCAGAGACTAAATGCTTGGTCTAGCCCATTTGGCAGAAAAGGCCAACAATGGGGAAGGTATGGGGAGAAGATTCATTAAGGAGTGATCATTCTTTCTGGTGTAACCTTCTGAATATGATCAGAGTTGTGTGGTTTTTCCTAACCCAAACAGAACGACTTATAGATGACAATTTATTCACCTGAGCAGGTGAATAAATATTTTTGGTCATCAAGACCATCCCTGCACTCCCCTATGGCAGGTGATAATGGTATCAATAAGGCCCCTGTGCAGGTGAAGTGATTGGCCATCTGCTTTCCCTGGACTATTCTTTCTCCAGTTTTTAAGAGAATCAAGGGGTAGACGCTGCAAGCTGACAACAAGCTTCATGGTAAAAGTAGAAGAAAAATGAGTGTGTGTGACCTTGCCATTGAGTGCACTGGTTTACACCCTGTTGCTCTGCAGTGCTGCCTGGCTCTAGCCACTCCGCAGTGACAACAAGAAGTCAGAGGAAATTATGCAGGTACCATGAAGAATGACATTGATCTGAGAACAACCAGTGGAGAGCCCCCTTGTTCTGGGAGAGTTTGACATGTTAAAGCTTATGATTGGCAAGATCTTCATAGAAAGTTAAAAGCGCACGTGTTGCAGTTAAAAGCCACACCTTCTGCTCTCGATATTAGCTTTATCATCTGTACATGGTCCAATCTTCTGCTAACTCATTTCTTTTCCTCAGTAATTTTTAAGCAAAATTTTCTTTAGGCAGCTTACTTTAAGGGGCTGTGCTTGGACTTGGTTTCAAGACCCGTTGTGAAAAATGCTTATTTGTAAATTCTCTATTAAACAGTGTGCCCAGTTCAGCCCATTTGTTGATGAGCTCACCGACTACACTACAAAAAACATCCTTGCGACACCCATCTTGAATGGCAAAGACTTGGTTGCTGTCATTGTGGCTATAAATAAGCTGAATGGCCCACACTTCACCAGCTCTGATGAAACAGTAAGTGGTCAGTAGCTGAATTCCTATCAAAGAGCTTTACGTTTGTCATGTAACAGAGATCCTTTTACCCTAGTGATGCCTGCTTTAGCGAAGCTCCCCTGGTGTGAGTTTCCCTTAAGGGCACTCACACACTCCTAGAAGAGACTTATAATGAGAATGTTTATCTCAGATCTTTCAGGGAAGGTACAGTGGGATAAGCCTCATGTCATGGCAGTGCAGGGCAAAGCATTTATCCTGGGAAATTACCTTGATGCTTGTAAAGCAGTATCATGAAATATGGTTCATATGAAATTGCTACTGCATTCAATCCAATTGCACAATTTGCCTTTTCAGCTTTTTCTGAAGTATCTGAATTTTGCATCCTTGAACTTGAAAATTTATCACTTGAGTTATCTTCACAACTGTGAGACTCGAAGAGGCCAGGTAAGAGTGAAAATGCAGACTGGCTATCTCAAAATCAAATTAATACATTCTTCTGGGTGAATCTGATCTTCTTCCAAGATTTGTCCCTGAAGAGCAGAAATGAAGAGATCCCTCAACTGCTTTCAGATACTGTTTCTTCCCCAGAGTCCTTCCTTACTCTCTCTTTCTTCTGATATTGGCAAAACTGCAGGATCTCATGCAGCAGCGCCAGTTTCAGCAGGACTGACCTCTAGGGGTTTATGAAATAGAGGCTGTGAAGCACTCTTGGATCATTTCATTATTTCAGACAGCAGCATCAAGAGACTTTCTGAAACACTTAAGAATGTGGTATTTTCCCCCCATCTGCTCCTTAAAAGTGTTACTGAATTTCTTCTTAGACCCAGTGAAATTGTTGTCATACGCAAGTTTTATTGGCCTCCATCAGTAGAGAAGAACATATATTAGGGGTTTAGGATATTCTGGATTGAAATTCTGGCACCATACTTTCCCATTAGCTGGGTTACAGTAGGACTGTCCGATTTATTGGCATGGATGTGAATCCTTGCAGTCACTTTCTGCAGCAGGCAGTAGCTGTCACTCAAGAGGACATGGAATTGTATCTGTGCTTCATGGCAGCCATGCTCTATTCTCCAATGGGATTGCCACGGAGAGAGAAAAAATGCCTATCTTGGTGAAATGGATGCAGAATGAAAGTTAATTTTGGAGCTTTTGGATGGCACTTATACTTTCTAATTAATTTATTATGCTTTGACTAATTTTTTCATTTATCAAAAACATGAATGATGGTCCAGTAACACCAGCAATGATGAATAGCTGACTAAAGTAGAACTAGCAAAGATTTTTTTCTGTTGAGAGCTTAGCAGTAGGACTAGTCAGGGTAAGAAAGGGGCTAGAAGATAAAGTGGAGGCCCATATGGTGGGAGGCCTAATGCTCCTGGTCTGGGGCTGGACCCAGGAGTCCTGTGTTCATATATTACTGTTGTCTGAGCAGGTCCCACACAAAGGGAGGAAAGCAGGAAGGAGACGCAGGACATAATGCTCTAGTTCTGCCAATAGCTCAATTGTCAAACTTCTGACTAATACAGGCCTTTAGGGCTGTGTGAAAGTTATTATCGTTCATTGTGATAGAATTTAAAGTACTGAAGAACAGAGTGTGCAAATTACATTCTCAAAAGTGGTCTAGGATTTTAATATTGCAGGTCCCAACAGCAAAGACTGGGTGACACTGTGGGTAAAATGGCTTGTGCAAAGACAGGTCAGTCTGCTTGTGCTCAGATGCCGTGTAAAAGTCTTATTAGAAAACCATAGAATAAATTTTTACCAACTTCTCTACATCAGTCTTTATATATATTTCAGCTGTTTCTCTCAGTCCTTCTTGCTGGGCTCGTGGCTTTCAGTACTTAATGCATGCTGTAAAGTGCCAAAAAGCTAAACTGCTGCTCACGTTTATCCAGTGGTTGGTATGACAACACCTCTATCCTACTTGAGGGATGGCAATACTGAAAAACTTAGACTTCATTCGAGTGGCAGAGCTGTCCCAGTTTATGGATTAGAAACAGAGACCCAAGCAGCTCAGAATTCCTCAAAAAACATCTACTAGTGCCCAGTGAAGAGGCGAGACACAGTTTTTCCAGTTGTGGCCATTTTCCAGTATTTCTTGTTCAAAGCACAGCTCCAGTCTGCTTCAAGTTGCAGCTTCAGTGCTTCAGAAGCAGGCTCCTCATATGTCCTGGGCTCAGAAAGCCAGACACACCCCTGGGATACAGGCACACATGCATTAACTAAGCCAAGCAAGAGTGTAGATGAATTCCTTACCATTTCAGAGCAGTATTTGTGTAACCTCTTGTTTTACAAATGAAAAAGCCTAATAGCAATAGCTTTCTTAAAGGTACATCTGTAGGATGTACCAGAAGATGGGGAAAAGTATCACAGGCTGATGCACACACAAAACAGCTGCTCAAACACTTTGAGGAAAGTGTAAACTCAGATATTTCAAGCACCAGCCTGTGGAATTTGCAATGCTTTTGGTGTTAACTGCTTTTGGATGCAACATTTTACTAATGGATATAAAATTTAAGTGGGGACAGCTCTTTGCCTGACACTACTACTTTTTTTGTGCTGTATTGGTAACACTTGACTCCTACATAACACTGTGGTGACCTGACTCTTTCTCCCTAGTAATTCCCAGTGCAAACAAGTGGTGTAGGTTTCCTGCACTTTTCAGGAACTGTAACCCAACGTCTAGGAAGTCCATCTCTCCAAGAAAGGCTGTGCTTACATTTTGATTTTATCCTGCAGGTGCTGTTGTGGTCAGCTAATAAGGTTTTTGAGGAACTGACAGACATTGAGAGGCAGTTCCACAAGGCTTTCTATACAGTGAGGGCATACCTGAACTGTGACAGATACTCAGTCGGTCTCCTGGACATGACAAAGCAGAAGGTGAGTGCTCACATGGGTGCTGTGCTTCTTTCTGCTTGCTGTTATCCACTGAGGGGTGACACATGCAAATAAGATTTAGTGAGGCAGTAAAAGTGCGAGCTAACCTTCAGCCACTATTCCTACTTGGCATTTTTTTACTGTGCAAAGATTAAGACAATGGGTTAATGAAATCAGAGGGAAGGGGAAGAGCTTATCACTGAAACGGGGACAGTTGGAGGCTGGGAAGACAGAGGAGGGGAAGAGGTGTCTGACTTTGACAATCCTGATCAAAGTCTGCAGCACAAACAAAACCTCACCAAGGCTGTGGGTATTGGAAGTATAGTGAGACACCTGAGGAGCCATCAGCAAGCAAAGGTCTGTTTACACACAGTACACCCTTGCCTGGAGCGGCATGAGATCTGGAGAAATCTGAGGTTTCTATACTAGCAGAGAAAAGAGTTAGGTCATATCACAAAGTGACTTGTGACCAAACAGCCACCTTCCTCAAGGACTCATTCATACTCATGATATCCAGGTTTTTAGATGAAACTTGGCTTCATGAAAACAAGCTGACAGAATCGAAGTTACCTCTGATTTGGTCTGATGGTTTGCACCTTTGGCAAACTTTATGCGGGGGTTACACAGCATCCTTGCCAGTGGAGCCCTCTTTGTCCCATGGCCAGGCTGGCTGTCTTGTTGACAGAGCTCCTGCAGCATATTGTCTTGTGAAGAGGTATATTAAATGATCATTAGCATAAGCTAAAGACACTTTGATCAACACTATAATGTAGCATAAGAAAAAAGAGCAAAATAAGTATTTCACTTCTTCAATCTGGCAAGTAGTAGGTCAGACAATGGCCACACTGTGGAAAATTAACAACACAAAACCTTGTTATAGCTGTTTGCTCTGAGTACAGCCAGTGCTCACTGTTCACTGAATGAATCAGCATTCTGAGTATAGGCTGTATATGGTAATTTGCAACCATATGAATGCACCTGACATGTCCAGATTTGGATATCTGGGTATCATTCTGCTGCCTAGTATTGAATTAATTTTATTATTTCATGCCTTGTTTATACAACTCCAAAACCAGCACGGCAGAGCAATGGTTACATTGAGACTGGAGACAGAATTCACTTTTCTACTCTAAACATACGTTTTTAATTTTAAAACCAGGAGTTTTTTGACCTGTGGCCAGTCCTGTTGGGAGAAGTACCTCCCTACTCAGGACCTCGAACCCCGGATGGCAGGGTACGTGAAAACAAGATTTCTTTAACTCTCTCCTCTCTAGATGGATTGCCTCACCACTCATTTTAACACCACTCTTCTTTTCACTTGTAGGAAATAGTCTTTTACAAGGTCATTGATTACATATTACATGGAAAAGAAGACATTAAAGTCATCCCGTAAGTGCCCAGTCCATGAGTGCTAGGTACTGACGCAGGGTATAGGTGAAAACAAGGCTCCCCATGTTTTAAAGACATCCATGTGGAGAAATGTAAAGGACTGATAGAGGATTGAGAGTCAGCATGTGAGTGAGTGCTTCAACTCACATTTCTGTGGGATAAAGTTTCCTCAAGGGCATTGGGATCCTGACTTGGAAGTCAGGCTCCAAAATTCACTGCAACCAGTGATTCTTTTCAGATGGAGAAGTAATCTGCCTTGATTGCCTGCAGTTTTTTGCTGTCCTTGCCAGGTAGAGGCATCACTCTCCTCCATGCCTTCCCTGTGCCAGTGGTTGAGTCTCATCCAGGATGCCCTTGTGCAGAGGTTTCCTTGCTTTTCTCCACTCCTTCTATCACTGACCCCATCTTAAGGCTACCTCTGGCCTTTTCTCCCATCCTGACACACTGGGACTCCCTCTTTCAAACAACTGCTCTCTCTTCTTGCCACTGCATTTTTCAGAGGAGCCTTGGGCACCTTAGGCAAATGACATAATAGAGGTTCCCCCAGTTCTGGTAACACTGCTTTACACTAGAGTATGTGCTGCAAAAAAGGTCCCCCTTTCTTGGGTACAGCAGTGTTCAAAGTTCAGTCTGGCAGGCACCCTTATCCAGGAATCTCCTTTTATCTTTCTCTGTGTTGAAGGTCTGGGACATGGCCTTCACTTCTGGGAACGAACTTTTATAAAGTCTCTGCAAACCAATACTTTATCACTTGTTTCGTTTTGAATCCTTGAAGGGAAAGTATTTACTTATGTGGAAAATCTCTGCTTGTGCACACGTACTCTTTGAAAGTAACAGAACCATTTATGGGCTGGGGGTTCCGGGTCCAAACCTGGATTATACAGTGAGTGGAACACTCTTCAGCTCCATGGTTATTTCTCAGTAAACATACACCTTTAATTTCCCTTATACATTTTTCTTTCATTAGAAATCCTACCCCGGATCACTGGGCACTAGTTACTGGACTGCCAGCCTATGTGGCTGAAAGTGGATTTGTAAGTACTTAACCTGGGATTCCTCAAGTCTTTCTGAGATGAATAATACTCATGTTGCTTTCTCAGCAATTCAGTCCTTTGTTTTGGCAGGTAAACTTCTCATTGCCCATATTGTAATACTTTTTCTTCTGTGTGATCCCCCAGATTTGCAACATCATGAATGCTGCTGCAGATGAGATGTTTAACTTTCAGGTATTGTGAAAACTTGCAATTCTATCAAGGAATCAATTTTATTTTTTTTGCTGAAATGTAATGTAGAGTCAATATTAGGCATATAAATACTTCTTTTGCCTGTAGTCTGAATGTAAAATTAGAGTGCTCATGTATTTACATGAGCATAATACCTAAAACATGTTAAGTTTATGATGTCTTTCTGCTTGCTGTCGCTTCAAGGAAGGTCCTCTAGATGAATCAGGATGGACTATCAAAAACGTTCTCTCCATGCCAATAGTGAATAAAAGGGAAGAAATTGTTGGTGTTGTCACATTTTATAACAGAAAAGATGGGAAACCATTTGATGAACAGGATGAAACCCTCATGGAGGTATAGTTTCTTGCTGGAAGAAATTCATATAGTTGAAGAGGTCACTATTTTTCCATGGACACCTGCAAAGCATCCCGAGTGTTATGCAGCTAAGTGGGTATCTTTGTTGCTTAGAGAGGTGTTATACATCAGCTTGAACATTTTGAAAGCACCTGTTTGACATACTGGGGGAGTTTGCTATGAGAAACCCAACTATGTTCTCGTGATTTTTTTCAGCATTCTTGGATTGTACTCCTAGCCGTGAGCATCTACAGTGTGCCAACACAACCATTCTGACCTGTATTCACATATCTGCCAGCTGGCTCTCACTGCCTGGGCAAGTCCCATGAAAAATGACACAGAAATTATCTATGTAGCTAGGATAAAAAGGGAGGCCAGCTATTAAATCTACCAGCAGTGGCTGTGATTAAAGACCTTGCTCCTTAGAAATGTTCCTATGCTAGTTTCAATGAAAAATAAATATTTAGCGCTTGGCACCTGTTATCAATCAGGACATTTCCTGAAATAGACTTTTCTTATCAAACAAAAAGACCATGGGGAAAAAAATCAGTTTGAATTGGCCACTGGACAGCAAACAAGTTGAAAGCAAGCACAGGATGTGAGTAAATACATATGAAAGGTGATGAGGCCCCCTTGCTCTCCTTTGATGTGAGAGTTCCTGAACTGCGGTCACCATTGTGACAGAAACCTTTCCACAGGTGTGGAGATACCTGCAGAAACACAGAAATCAATTTCTGTACCCTGAACTGGACAGAGGGTCCTTCCACCTCCACAGAATTGATGCTCTCAAGGCTTGGGCAGATTCAACAGCAGGGGAGCTGCTTTGCTGAGGAACAAGTCACAGTTGGGAGCAAAGATGTGGTTGCTCATTGCTAGAATTTTGGACAAAGTCGAGCTTGTGTTTCTTTAAAAATATGTCATACAGTGTCATATTTCTGTGTCTTTGAGGAGCAGATGTTATGGCTATTTCTCTGTTTCCTTCTCTTCCCAAGTCCTTGACACAGTTCCTGGGTTGGTCTGTACTCAACACAGACACATATGATAAGATGAACAAGTTGGAGAACCGTAAGGACATTGCTCAGGACATGGTGCTCTACCACGTGAAATGTGACAAGGATGAGATCCAGGAAATTCTGGTAATGCCTCACAATGTGGAGCTCACACCCAAGTGTACTGGCCTGGCCCACGACTTATGGCACAGACACAGGTCTCCCACTTCACAGAGATGCTTCCAGCCACCATGATGTGGTGGCAGCACCTGGGCCCTAGTAACTGCACAGGTGCAGAACAAGTCTTTTGGTTCTGTGGTCTGCCCTCCTCCTTGGCATACTGCACCACTATGTTCCTTCTAACTTCCTCCAAAAAGCCAGCCTTGGAGGTGCTTCTCAGGGCAGGGCTGTAGGAGTGGAACAGAAACTGATTTATTCCTCAAAACCTCTTTTGTGCTGAGGTTGCGAATTTAGAGGACCCAGCTGTGACATTGGCTCTAGGGGAACTTTTGCAAGTGAGGGAAACACAAAACCAAATCAAGGAGGGGGAGAACATAACAGGAAAAATGTGTTGAAAGACAAGAAATTGAAGTAAGGTCCAGGAAGGAAGCACAATTTGGATATAAGAGCTGCCCTAGATTGTCCCAAAGCTGCCCAGTGAAAAGTCCAGGGGGGTTCAGTTGTCTCCTTAACACACCCATGCTTTTTGCAGCCAACACGAGAAAAGCTGGGGAAGGAGCCAAGTGAGTGTGACGAAGAGGAGCTGGCAAGCATTCTGGTAAGAACAATGCACTGCTGGAAAGAACAGTCCTGGCAAGCAAATACTGCCTGCATAGATGTAAGGAAGAGTTCCCAGTGTTGGCGCGCTGTTACCTGCAAAGAGTGAAGGCACAGCATACCCTGCCCTCCTTTGCTGCCTGAATGTGAGACTATCATTAGTATGTGTCAGCACATGCCCTCCACAGCTCCTGGGGAGTCCCTGCTCTCTGCCTCTTTATCTCAAGGGCTTCAAAGTCTATTGGGAAACACATCAGCCACCTTGGTTTGCTTTTCAGAGTAATTAAGGAGGGCTGTAAGTCTTCCCCCATTTTGAGTCTTCAAACTATATAAAATCAAATGCTTGACAGGAAACAAACAATATTTCCTGCACAAAACTGCCCTCCCCCTTCCTCCACTAATGGGGTTACCATGGAAAGCTTAATTTCAGTCTATTTATGTGCTATATTCCAAAAGAAAAGCAGCCTCAGACTGATACATTTTTATTCAGCAAAGCTTAGGAATCACATAAGCAGCACAGCAATAAACCAGCCCACTTCTCTTACAGAAAGAAGAGCTCCCGGGGCCCACTAAGTTCGAAATCTATGAGTTCAGGTTCTCTGATTTTGACTGCACTGAGCTAGAGCTGGTGAAGTGTGGCATTCAGATGTACTACGAGCTTGGCGTGGTGAAAAAGTTCCAGATCCCACAGGAGGTATGAGCTGGCAAAAGCTAGGATCTCCTGTCTTGCATGTACAGCAGACTCGCCCATGGGGCAGCCGGCACTGAGGTCGCCGTGCGCGCCCAGCGCGGCTCACAGAACAGCCGCAGGACGGGGCTCAGGGGCCGGGCAGGGAGCGTGTCCCGAGCCCTCTCACCCTGCTGAGGGCAGGGAACAGTCTCTCATGTGGGATTGGAGCATCTCTTCTGCTCTCGTCTGCTCCACGTCTGCCTGCCACAGACGCGGGTTTGCCATGAGGTCTCCATGGGTGAGTGGCGGACTCCGCAAAACGTCGCTCGCACGTTCTGTGTCCGATGCCGCTCCCAGCCGCAGTGAAAACACAGCTCCCGGGCACGACACGGGGAGTGCCTCCCTGTCTGCCCCTTTCCTTTGAGAGAGTGTGCAACCTGCAGCTTTCAGCCAAGATTTGCTTAAACACACTCTGGCAAGCCCCTTTGTTTTTCACACCCATGCAAACATGGATGTGCCTTCATTTGGCGCAGCTGGCACCAACCTGTCGACAGGAATGGTGTGACCCTGTGGGAAAAAGGACCCCATAAGCCCTGACTTGAGAACTCACGACTTTTGCAGCTCAAAACCCGGTAGGAATTGCGAAACTGGTATTTCATCAGCTCTGCTGCCCCCGAAGGGATTTCTCTGCACGTCATGCGAAGTCGATTTCCATCTAGTGGGATCTGGGGGTAACTGCAGGAAGAGTTTCCACCCTGGAAAGGCGGGATGGCAATCAGGAGGGAAGTAAATGGGGATTACCTCGATGCTTCTTACACGCAGATTGTCAATGTCAAAAATATTAAATATATCTACTCGGGAAAAACTAACCCCTGGAAGAGGTGTGAATAGCAGTGATTCTTATATTTGAGATTTCAAGAAATGAATACTCATTAAGAAATAATTGGTTCTTTAATGGGAAAACTGCATAGCTACAAGAGAGAGTACACATGGAGAAGTAGACTGCAGAGGAAAAAACAGTTTTCTATTTAATGCTCTATATTGTAGTTCTTTTGGTGATATAAATGTTATTCTCCTCTACATCTATGGATCCATATCTCTTGAAGAGAGACATGAGTATTAATAAATCGCAAGAAAAAGGGACAAATCTTATAAGTGATAACCTAGATAAACAGAAAAAATCAATAAATTCACAAAGAGTAAGATAAAATCGCTTTTCCTCCAGGCAGTGCTGATCCTGGTTTACCCCAGAGGTATCTCTGTGATTTTATATATTTACCAAAAAAAAAAAAAAAAATTAGAAAACATCTATGTTTTAGTGTCCACTTCAGCTCTTTACTTTATCAGCATTGTCAGGGTAGTCTGATGATACATGTACCTTCTGATCCCTTTCTGGGCCTACCTCTGCAGAGCTAGATTGAACCTCATCCAGGATTTCTATACATGACCCTTATGGCAAGATGAACAGGCAGCATCTCCCTCACCCACACTAACATCCTCTTCCCCACCGGCAGGTTCTGGTAAGGTTTGTGTACTCTGTCAGCAAAGGCTACCGGAAGATAACTTACCACAACTGGCGTCATGGCTTCAATGTTGCGCAGACCATGTTCACGCTCCTGATGGTAAGGCAGCACCACCCTGGTTAATTCTGTGGCACAGCTTTATTTACAGCAGGTCTTCTGTCACACCTGAGAAATATGCAGGGCTCCCTTTGGTGCAGGGAAAAGTTTTGTCACTCCTGGCACAGATCCTGCTAAATGAGGTCTCTGTTTGCCTGCAGTGACAGTCACTGCATCGTACATGAAGGAAGCTTTGGTCAGTATTGGCCAACGAATGGAGAGCTTTAATTCTCACAGACACAGATGTGCATGGTGTTGAATAGATTCCAGATTAAATCCTTCTGCAAGAGTAGAGGAGAGAGACTACAGGACTTCCACTGTTCCAGTAGATTCTGACAATAGCAGCCGACTGAAGTCAGCTGGCCGGGATGGACACAAATTCATGTTTTGCATTTCCACCAGAACAGACACAGGTGTGGACAATCTTTTGGATGTTTCAGCTTTGACAACCACATTGCCCAGAAAGATGCAGAGCCTTTTTACAGAGTACTTTGTGTCCAGTGACTGGGAGGGGTACTTATGAAAGCCTGGGTGAATCCCAGGGCCAAGGCCACTCTATAGCAGTGAGTAGCCAACCCTGCACATGTGCATCAAGTGCATAAACAGTACAGATGCCTGGGTCTGAAATATTTTGTTTCCAGCTGATTCCCCATTTTAACCTAAGTCAGCCATGTACTGTGTTTCAGTTCACAAATATTTTCAGTTCTCCCAGACAGTCCCAGGACATCCCCAGCACAGAGCAGTCACCGCTCAGTACCTTTTCCTGTCAGAGATGCTAACATATGCAATATAAATTCTCTCCCTCAGACTGGCAAACTGAAGCGTTACTACACTGACCTCGAAGCCCTTGCAATGGTAACTGCAGCTCTGTGCCATGATATTGATCACAGGGGAACCAACAACCTCTACCAGATGAAGTAAGCATTTTCCTACCACTTCAAACCATTTTCTGTTGCTCCTGCTTGGAGTGGAGCCAGTCTGTAATCACACCAAACTCCAGTACAGCTCAGTTTAACACACAAGAGCGACAACTTTCTTTTACAAGTTTTCTTGCTTTTCAGCTTGCTGCAGTGTTTGGGCTTATGTTTTGGCCAGTGGGTGCAATTTGCCATGCTTTCTGGGGCTTTCTTTACCTCCTAGAAAACCTCCCTTAGTTAAAGCAGAAGTCTATATTACCATTACATCGTGGAACAGAAGCAGAGCAGGCACTCAGTATCCTGAGCATTACTGGAGACTTAGGATGCCAACAGAAGCATCCTGGACACAAGATGACGAATTTTTGCTGTATCTATGGAGAAAGCACAATGTTTGGCATTGCACTCACTACCTACAGAAACAAAGCACCTCTGGGAGTGCTGCTCTCAGTAGGAAGTCATTAGCTACAGATAAACAATTGCACGAATTCGAGGCCTAGTCAAGGCTCTGTTGCTCACTTAAAGAAGTCACAGCTCTTCTGCAATGCTTGCTGCCTATATCTTGCTATATATCCTTTGGTAAAACATTAAATAATGGTTTGTAGTTTTGGTAAAATATTAAATAATGGTTTGTGGTTTTGATAACAAAGGTGTTCTTTTCAGCAAGGTGTCTGTTCCTATTACCAGATATGAATACGTAGTTATGCAGGAATTAAACAAACTTACTAAACTTGAGTAATTACACTGCAGTCATAAACAATGTTTGGACTGAAATTTGTAGTTGGAAGACTGTTTTACAAAGTGTCTAAAGAGTTATAAGCAATGTCACAAGAGTCTTTTATTAGACTGAAGTCATTACTTATTAAGTAATACTCATAAGCCTTTTAAAAAAATGGAACTTATATATGTGACAGAAATGAAATACAAAATTAGACACTTACTTTCATTTTTAAGTGCTGCACTAATGTCTTCAATTTTTTCCTTTATTTTTTCCTTCCTTTTTTCCTTTATGATATAGATCTCAAAATCCTTTAGCTAAACTTCATGGATCCTCTATTTTAGAGAGACATCATCTGGAATTTGGAAAATTCTTGCTCTCTGAGGAGGTTGGTAATGAACTGCAGTATAAGGGCACAAATAATTTCCTTTGAGGGAAGTTTTTCATTAACAACAGAGTTGTCATTACAAGACCTTCTCTGGCTTGGATGCCAAGAAACTGCATCTGCCTCATTTCCAAAGGACTCTATGCTCACCCAGGACCAAAGCACATAGGCTTCCTAAATGCATATCTTGGTTTCTTCAGAAGCCACATTTTTATGCCCATAGGAATATGTTTAATACAGTTTTTCTCTCCTGTAGCCCCTCTGATAGGGCCAAGGCTGGAATATTGCCACAGCTAACTTTTAGTTCCAGGCAAATTTGCACTGAGGTCAGGGGATGGGGTTTGGGTAGGCACTGTGTAACAACCTTCCCCTGTTTAGTGAATTAAAGGGGAAACAGCACCACACGTGGTACACGGGCTCACACCCCTTGCATGTGAGAGGAGCAAGCTGAACTATTGAAAGAAAAAAAAATAAACATATTTGGGAAAGGGAGGTGGCCAGGAACTCATAACAACATAGAGCTTGGATTTTTCAGTGCCCTGTCCTTTGCTTTTCAGTCACTGAATATATGTCAGAACCTCAACCGCAGGCAGCATGAGCATGTGATTCACCTGATGGAAATTGCCATTATAGCCACAGACCTGGCACTCTACTTCAAGTAAGTCCAACACGTGCTCCGTGTGTGAAAGGCAGAAAGCAGCTGGCACTTTACAAAGGCCAAATGTGATGCTTTACTCTGAAAGCCCCTACCAGTGCAGCAGTTCTCTTCACAGACACTGGCTCTCGGAGGCTGCCTTCAATACTCACCTCAGACCTGGTGGGAGAACTCAAATAATTCAAAAGAATTTTGAACTTCTACTCAATTAAATAATATACATGACTTTTGAACCCTCTATTGCAAACAAGGCAGGGCTATTTGATCCCTTATGGGAAGAAATGTCAGCATTTGGTTTGGTTTTATTTGCCTAGCATTTCAGATCTGAAAATACTCATAAGTGACAAATGGACTGGCCAGGACTGTACTAATTTCTCTGTGAGAGCAGAATGACTCAAGTAACAAGTAGGTCATTGTAGGTGAATGTCCAGCTGATAGTCTATTCCACACACAAGGGCCTAAAAAGCCAAAATCTTGGAGCAGATCCTGCTTTCTGGTACATGAGGCTGAAAGTCAATGACATATATCTTCCTAATTAGCAAGAAGCTTTCAAAATGTGCTTTCAAAATACCGTGTCAAGACCAGAGACTGCTTCTGTGTTTTGCACTGCAGTATAATTACACAAAATTTAAACAGTCCAAAAAAGAGGAATTTGAGGGAGGTTGTATTGATATTGTATCTCCAGAACACTTACTCTGGAGATACAAGATCTATATGGTACCATCTATCTATATACCACCACTTCCTCACTAGCTGGGAACAAACTGCTGGTAGTTCATGGACCCTCCTTGATCCATGAACTACAAGCAAAGGCTTGGCTGAGCTAAGACACAGGATTATTGACGATGGGACACATACACAAGTCACTTTGTGGCATGGCCTAACTCTTTTCTCTGCTAATATTGAAACCTCAGACTTCTTCAGGTCTCATGTGTATGAACCATTCATCAGAATTCCCTATATACATTTAGATTATGTAAATAAGGTTAACAATGTCTGACTAAATACATAATGCCAGGTAGCTTTAAAAATACTCCAGCTAGCTCTAGGTTTCTGCGGTTTGCTTAACATTTAAGAAAAAAGATTTCTTGTAGTGCAAACAAAGGTGTAAGCATGTCTCAGCTGATATAACTTGCGGTAGCTTGTACCTTCAAAGACCCACGCATACCTCACCACTATACTCATCTTAAAGGCATTTACAATAGTTAAGGGAGCAGACGATGGTGCTTGGTTTTCTTGGGACATAAGGGTCAGGACAGCAACTACTGGGAGGCTTTCTGGCAGAGTTACCAATACCAGGATCAGCCACCTGTTCTTGACATATTTGTTTCCTTATTTTATAGATTTTCATAGATTTTTCTTTTTTTCCCTTTTTTTTTTTTTTTACCCTTCATCTCCACCCCCCAAAGAAAGCGAACAATGTTTCAAAAGATTGTTGATGAGTCTAAGAAGTACGACAGCGTGACTGCCTGGACTGAGTATCTGTCTCTGGAGACAACAAAGAAAGAAGTTGTCATGTGAGTAATCAGCTCTGGGGAAAGGTTAGTGATGTGGACACCTGCAGAGAGCTCCAGGATACGCTTTGAGCTGAAAAGTCAGTAAGTGATACATTACTGGCTACTCAGATTTGGTCTCCTAGAGAAGCAAGGAAAGAAACCCAGGGAAAAAAATTTTAGTGGTTCTTCATCCAAATAAGTGTCTTGTTGGTCATATACTCCCAAGGATCCCTTCTGGTTGTATACTTCTACCAGATCACCCTGTAGGCCACAAACAGGGACATCCAATCCATTAGCTGTTTTTCCCAGTGGCGACGAACCTGAGTTGCACGATGCTGTTGCTGTGACCAGACAGAAACTGTGCAGGATGCCCTGCACTGGTGATGAAATGCTCTCACCACCTCACTGCAGACTGCACTGCTACACACCCGTGGGGGAGCCAAAGGTGTTACTCCGAAGTCAAGGAGTTCAGCCCAGCAATCACTAAAGCAGCAAACATCTTAGCACCAGAAGCAAGTAGTTCCCCATCATAATTCCGTTTTAATCAAGAGAGCAGCCTTTGATGAGTGTCCCAGTCAGAACCAAGGCTGTTACAGCAACACATCTATCAGTTCAGAAGGGGCCATGGGGAGCAGCCTTTGATGAGTGTCCCAGTCAGAACCAAGGCTGTTATAGCAACACATCTATCAGTTCAGAAGGGGCCATGGGATACCTGATACGGTACTGGGGTATGAGGGTCCTGAGTGTGAAAAAATAGGGAATAAATTAATTTCTTTTCTGGTTTTAGGGCCATGATGATGACTGCCTGTGACTTGTCAGCTATCACAAAGCCTTGGGAAGTCCAGAGTAAGGTAAGGTGCTTGATATCCTGACGGATTTCTGTAGCTTATACTTCAAAGTAATAAAATTTCTAAGCTGCCTAGAAGCTAAATCAAAGTCTCCTACCAAAATTACCAAAAGAAATAGCTGTGGTTTTGATGTATTGACCAATCTTTCAGATTGCAGTTGTGAGTTCTGCACAAAATTCATTCTTTCCAAAAAAAACCCCAAAAACCCAACAAAACAAAACACAAACCAAACCCCCCAGTTACATAGATTTTTTTGTGACAGTGAGATTTTTTTACTGCTGTTTGCTCAGTTGTTTGATTTCCTTTAGGAGTTCATTCCTGAACTGTACTTGAGCAATTGCTAAATAATAAACACTAAAATTTGAAGGAGGGTAAAAGAAATGAAACCTACCTTCCTGTTCAGCATGAAGAAAGGACAACAGAAAAAAAAAAAATTAGACATCCACAAGGTGACCAGTTGGCAAACCCTCGAGGGGAATACATTGGAAATATTTCTCAATAGATGAGCAGTGGCCTAAGGAGATGCAGTGCAATACGACTGCTGAGCTGTCACCAGACAGGTGAAATCCTATTGCCACAGGTGCCCTTCCCAGGAGGAACAGTGAGGCTGTGGTTGGACAAGAAGAAACAGAAGGATAAGAAGTGAGATTTTATTCAGAATGGAGGCGTGAAGTGCATCAATTATGGGACTGAAGTTGGTGCTAGCTTTTTTCCCTCTGTGTCAATGTAGGTAGCTCTCCTGGTAGCAGCTGAGTTCTGGGAGCAAGGAGATTTGGAAATAAGCGTCCTTCAGCAACAGCCAATTGTAAGTATCCTGCAAGAACCAGGCGGTTCACTTCAGACAGCAAGTCTCAGCAGAGACTTACTACAAGCAGTGCTGCCCTGAGTGCTCTGTGTCTGCCTAAAATCACAGTGCTTGCCAAAATCCTTTAGAAAAGTATGTTCTGAGATAGTGAAGAGCATCCCTGACAGTGACAAGTGCCTCTTGTCCAGGTGTCCATATAGTTAGATAGGTTCAGTGGCTGTGAACCATCAAGGGGTGATTCACCCCAGACATTTTGTGTAGGTCCCTACAGAAAAAATTAAAAACTAAATAGATAAGTCACAGAAGAAAGAAGAGTTTCTAATAAAGAGAAAAACTGCAAACACAGACTTCATAGAGTCATAGAAATGGAAGGGCATTTCTAACTTTTTTTTTTTAATAGATGAACTTGACATTGAAAGAAGCAGGAGTCATTCCTTTAAGTGTCCTCCACCTGTGAGGTTTGGGAATTTTTAAAGTAGACTTTCATCCACCCCCTCTGCCCACAGTGGCATCACAAACTATATGGTAATCAACAAGATCTTGTAAAAATATGATTTCTTCTTCAGTCATATTTTAGACAATTTAAAACCTCTTCAACACTTTATAGCATGAACCTTTTCTGGTATCTGTTTGAGAGGCACAAGGGAAAAACTTTTCTCCTGCCCATCCACAGACACTTGAAATGCTGTCTAAAATTTCTGCTAAAATGGCAAGGGAAATGAGCCCTCTTCATTCCTCTGCAGCTGAGGAGGAGGGTGGCTGTGATGGATGGTCTTTAGGACAGCAAGACAGAACTGCCAAGCTGACACAACAAGGCAGTTTTGGGGAGAAAATAGAGGTGTGTTTTTTAATTAATTTATTTGGTTCTCGCAAATCATGGTCAATTTGTGTCCTCTCACAGCCAATGATGGACCGAAGGAAAGCTGCTGAGCTTCCAAAGCTTCAAGTGGGTTTCATTGACTTTGTATGTACATTTGTCTATAAGGTAAGCAAAGAGCACCCTTACACAACCTTATCAACAGGGGTTCAAATCCCAGCTGACTGAGTCCTGGTGCAGCAGCACCACTCCTGGGGAGAGGGACAGGTAGACAAGTGAAAATCTGCCCTTTCCTGGGGCGTCGCAACAAGCTGCCTCTTTCTGCCATTGATGCTTTCTGCAAAGCATCAGCTTTGGATGTGAGGTGTCAGGGTCTGTCCTGGGGTATGACGGACAAGCATTCCCTCTGCACTGCATTGCACTGAGTGATGTGTTTTGATTAGGAGTTTTCCCGTTTCCATGAGGAAATTCAGCCTATGCTTGATGGGCTGCTGAACAACAGAAATGAGTGGAAGACCCGTGCTGATGAGTATGATGCAAAAATTAAAGCACTGGAGGAAGAGAAGAAAAAAGAGGAAGAGAGAATGGCTGCAAAGAGAGGTCAGAAAAAGTAATTAGCTTTTCAGTCCTAAGTCAAAAATGTGCTTACAAACACTCTCACAGATTACAGCAAGTTTTGCTGACACAGCAGAGTAAGATTGGCTCCGCTGACAAGGGTGAAGGCACCTTGCCTTTAAACCTGACACCATGACAGGCTGTCAAGAAGGCCACCAGCTTAAAATCCGAAACACTATTATCTGAGAAACTAGTGAGAACGCATCCAGCATGAATTCCCATGCAGCTGGGGAAAGCAGAATGTCATGCAACATCCCCTGGGCTGATCTGCTGTCCCACAGGTCATGAAGTAGAAGCAAAGAAAAGTTAAAACAAGGTCCTAAAGTCCTAGAAGAACATTTAAGAAATAATGGTTCATTGCATTTCTAGCCCAAATTAGGTACTACCTAGAAGCAAGCAGTAGTGGCAGTGCCCAGTAGCAATTTATTTTGGCTGAACATGGTTTTCCTCTTCTGTGGGCCCAGCCTGGGCAGTACTGAAAACCATCAGTGGTAGTGAGTACTGTTTGAAAGTTTTTCTCATAGTCTGAGGATTTGTTTGACTCTCAAAAGGGCAGAAGCAGAAGGTTCTCCTGGCCTGTCCCAAATGTCTGATCAAATACCTGCCATGACTGGGCGCCTTCACTCCACAGAGCTTGCATAGGAACTCCTATTTTGTTCTAAACTGTACCAAAATTCCAACAGCCCATGGTGTGGACATTGCTCAAATGACACAGTTTAGAAATTATTAGAGCTGTCTAGATGTTTTATCTCAGTTTGATTCGCAGTAGTTAACTTTAAATAGCAAAAGGAAGTGTTTTAACTATGATCTAGAAAATCTCTGAAGAATTATTTACTGAATAAGTAATTGATATTCAAGCAAGGGAAATTTCCACTAACTCTACAATACTCATTCCAAGCAACCTTACATGTACAATTACTCTGCAGAGCGGACAGCTCTATATAGGGTGCTATAGGTATGACCTAAGCTGATCATTGGATAGAAGTTCTAAAAATCTCCTACAATGACTGAGAAGGAAATTTATGACTGTGCATCTAATTCTATGTTTCTTTTTATATGCCAGGTGAAATAACCTGTAATGGAGGAACAGCTCCAGCTTCCAAAACCTGTAGCATACTTTAGACCTATTCTCACTGAAATATATGACACACAAAATGAGAATACCCATATAAGAACAACAACAACAACAACAACAACAAAACCCAAACCCAAACCAAACAACAACAACAAAAAAACAACAACCAAAAAGCCCAAAACCCCCCAACCCCCCCCCAAAAACCCTCCAAAAAGCAAAATAATGGTGTACAAATACATTCCTGACTGGACTATTCTAATAATTTATTAGGCTTGAGACCAGCCAGGGAAGGGCTAGATCTTGTTTGCCTTAATTGCATCTCTTCCTGATGGTAGGGAGCCATTTCCATCCTGCCTCCTGTCCTCCATTTAATGCACCTGATGTCAGATGGCATGTGACAAGTCAGGACAACATTTGGCCCAATAAATCAGGTTGTAAGATTATGGAAGAGCATTTTTCCTGCACTGAAACACTTCTTATCCCAAAGCTGATGGGGATAGTCCTGCTCCATACAACCTCATGAGACTGACAGTGAATGCAACCCTAGCCTGCACAGTGGGAAAAATGAAGAAGATCATATCTAAGTCTGTATCATATCTAAGTCTGTATCTGTCAAGACATCAGAAGGAAACCTGAGGGTAAGGATAAAGCATGAAAACTGACCATAGTAAACCTTTGAACTGCTCTAAAAGATTATGATTCCATTTAAATCCAAGAAACACTCTGACAGATAATACATCTGCATTCACTTCAAGAATCTGGATAGGTTGCTATCCCAAAGCATCGAGCTATTCATGCAAGACACAATAGCTGCCTTCTCCAGGAGCAGGATCCACATTGTGTACTAATGAAGCTTCATTCTTTCATGCATCCTTTTAAGAAGACAGTTGTTATCATTACCCATTACAGTTCCTTTTACAATTAGCCAAGCAACCTGAGTTGTGAAATCTCATAGATTTGTTATGTTTTGCCTCATAATGCTGTTACTTAATGCAATTGATCAGAACTAACTATCCTTCCTTTCCTCCTCCTGCTCTGAGATGTCTTGTTTTTAGACAACACACCAGACTTGTGACTCTTATTTCAGATGAAAGTTACTTTTCATGTTTATTCATGCAAAAATAGAACATTCAATTACACTCTTGTAGTAGTAGACACACCCTCATGTCCTGCTCCCTCTCCACCCCCCCCCCCCCCCCCCTTTCTTTTTTAAAATTGTTTGGAGATCTGTTTTGCTGGGGATTTTCTTCTTCTATTACTCCTGTTACCTTCAGGATTCTTACCCTTTAGTATATTGTTTTGCATTACAAAAATACTGCAAGTAAAAGGAAAACTAGAGCTGTGGTGGTACCTGGTGATCATTTACCTGTCTCAATGTAGTAAACAAGATGTAATCCTCAATCACTATGCAGCAGTTCTGTGAGAAGCAATGTGTCTCTCAGGAAAATACAGAAACTTATCCACTTGCATGAAAGTTAATACACAACAGGTACTGACTCCATGTTGTATGTTTCAGCTTTATTTAGAGTCATACAATATCAAGGGTTGGAAGGGACCTTCAGGATCCTCTCGTCCCAACCTCACTGCCATGGGCAGAGACACCTCTCACTCCATCAGGTTGCTCAAGACCTTGTTCAGCCTGGCTTTAAACAGTGCCAGGGTTGGGGCACCCACAGCTCTCTGGGCAACCGGATCCAGTGTCTTACCACCCTACCAGGAAGAATTTCTTCCCAATATTTGATATAAATTTCCCTTCTTTCAGTTTGTACCCATTACACCTTGTCCTGTCACTGCAGTTGCTGATGAAGAGTCCCTCTCTAGCTTCCCTGTAGGACCCTTCAGATACTGCTAGGAGGTCTCCATAGAGACTTCTCTTTTCCAGGTTGAACAGCCCCAGCTCTCAGCCTGTCTGGGGGAGGTGCTCCACCCTCTTATCAATGTTGCGGCCTCCTCTGCACTGCCTCCAACAGTTCCATGTCCTTCTTATGTCTGGGGCACTGGAACTGTTCTCAGTACTCTAGGTAGGGTCTCACAAGAGCAGAGGACCAGGTGGGAAGCTTTTATCACACAGCAGAAGTCAAGTAAGTTCTGTCCTTTTTTTTTTTTTTCCTACTTTTTTTTTTAAAGTGGAAAAAATGCCACAAGGTTATTGTATGGCACAGTGGTAAGCAGTGGGATTTTGATGATCACCACAAGACACCATACACTTAAATACTGAGAAAAGCTCCCTATGTTCTCAAATGTTTTCTGGGAAATAAAACCCGGGGGATAACCTTCCTGCTCCCTGTAACCAGCGTGAAGCACTCAGAGGACTCCAGCAGGGCTGCTCACACAAGGAGCATGGTGTGCCAGCCCATCACACCCTGTGACTTGTGGGTGGCTGTGCCCTGTCTGCCCACAATCACTTGGGAGCACAGCTCATCCTCACAGCCTCAGGGTGGGCATGCTGCCAGGTATTTGCAAAGGGGACTCTGCACGCATGCATGCAGGGGGTGTCCATGGATGCTCCAGGGTGGAGGAGGCTGTTTCTTAGAGGTGGACCTTTTCCATGGGAGCAGTGAGTGAGGGCCAAGAAACAGATTTGTCCACTGTTTTTCCAGGTGTCATGGGCTGAACTTTGCTTGGGTGGGCTGGTTGGGCCAGTTTCCATGATAACCTGGGACTGATGCCTTGAACAAAGTGTTTTCACATCAGATATGGAAAAAGGCACATCAGAAGCAGATCCTGCAGAGGTAGGGTAATGTATTTTATCATGCCAATCTCCTTCCTTCTGGTGAGGCACAACTGCAACTAACAATGCAAAACTCTCCCTCCAGGGCAAATCTAGAAGCAAACCTCTAAAGGGGCTCCTCTAGAAAGCAGATTCAAGTGACCCTCCCCCAACGGGCTTGGTAAATATTTCCTCAGAGAAAAGTGGAAAAAACCTGTTTATTTAACAGGCAAAGTATTCACCAGCACACACAAAAAACCAAAAACAAAACCAAAAAAACCCCAACAATATTAAACAATAAAATGTCTTGCCAATCTGAAGAGATAACAAACTCACAAAATCCCCTTGGTGGGCTGTGACTCAGCTCACTCAGCTTGTTATCAGTCTCTTCAGCACTGGAAATGCCGTAGACCCAGCCTGGCCTGGTGGGTCACAGGTACGAGCTGCCGGTGCTCTTCCAGGTGTTCTAGAGCAGGTTTAAACAGGTCCAAGAAAAAGAAAAACCACAGTCCAGGGAATTTCTCTGCCTCAGCTAGCTAAAAAATAACTAAAAAGCAAAGGAGAGAGCTCTCTCTTGCTGTCTGTGCAGTCTGCAGCACAGTCTAGTAGAAAGATGCGGGGAAGCAAGTACAGTGTCAGATAACCAACTGCACGCTTCTTCTCTCCCCCTTCGCTCTCTCAGAACCAGTCTTAAAGGTGCAAAACTTATTTCTGGGCTAAACAGATTAATGGGGATACAAGCATTATAAATTCACCCCAGGGCAGGAGGCATGGGGCTGTTCCCACATAGGCCTGAGGGTATTCTTTCTTTCTGATAAGGCACAACTGGCAAAACTATGCAGCTGCCAGAAGCAGGGCCAAACAGCAGTTGTGCCATTTGAAGGCAACATAAGCCATCAAAGATCCCTGAAGAACCACCCTGACTCATTTCCATAGTGTTGCATCAGATAAGGTAAAACCCCTCTCTGGCAGAGCTGTTGGGCTGTTCCCACATAGGCTTGAACCTACAATAACCCATCCCACTCTTTGTTGCATTGTACTCCACCCCCAACAGATCAAGACTGTGACCATCAGAGTGATGACCATGGAAACAAATTGAAACAATCAATCTTGTCACTGGATCTTTCCTCTCCACTATCCACTCTTGCCCCTCTGTTTCCTTCTTTTCCTTATATGTATTTTCCTTGTGATTTTCACATTTTTTTTATGGAAAAGAACAAAAACAGCTACATACCTCCTTTTCACTGCAACCAAATTGTTTAAAAATGAACCTGCCTTATATATACATACTAGTCATTCAATGTTGTTTCACTCTAATCCACCCGAGGTATCTATTAACAAAAACCCAGTTACCCTGCTTCAAAGACAGGTCAGAGCACCAGGCCTGAAAAAAAATGTATGTAATTGCAAAACAGTTTCAGGAAAGGTCGGTTGAGGGCTGTAGAGAACTCAAATCTGCTCATGGCATATTTGCCTACAATCCAGTTAAGTGTTTTCATCTTTGGCTTGATGCAGCTTTCAAGTGCAGTGGGAGATTCCTCAGATTACAACATAGCTTGACAAGAATCAAACCTGACTGCTCTGCCACATGAAAGAATTGAGCAATAATCCACTGTGACAACAAAGCTGAAAAAAAACCCCAGAAATGCAGAATTGTGATCCAGAGCTCACTGTCCATGCAGACCCATGACAGGTGGTGTCCCTCTGGGGTCAGTACTGGGGCCAATACTCGTCAGCACTTTTGTCAGTGGCACGTGCAGTGGGATCAAGGGCACCCTCTGCAAGTTTGGCACCAACACCAAGCGGTGTGGAGCACCGCTGGCAGGCGGCAATGCCAGCCAGAGGGGCCTGGACAGGCTGGAGGGGTGATGAGTCAAGGGGTTAAGTCAGAAGTTAGCAAAGAACAAGGAAATTAATCGATACCAGGTGGGGATAACTGAAACAAGGTTGGGAATGACGAGTGATATATGAAGTATTGTAAGAGTGCAGGAGCCGTAAATACCACTGGCTTCTAAGAATGAGAGGAGGTTTGGACTGGGACCAGCAGGCCAAGGAGCCCTGCCAACTTGACACAGGTGAAGAGTTTACCATGAAGATGTCTTTCTTCCTCCTCAGAAGCCCACCGACCCAGTTAAAAAGGACAATTGAGCAGCCGTAATTGATATTCAGCTAAGTATAATATTAGGTGAGAGCTAATGTTTATGTAATAAGCAAGGTAGAAACCGTCCTGGAAACCATTTGAATATGTAAAACTTTCTTTGATAAATAGAGAGCAGGAGTTTGTGACTTTTTTACACACGCATTTGGAATTGATTCTGCATGTGTCCAGCAATGTCATAAATGCTCCCTCTTTTCAACTTTAAATAGTTGAAGAGTCATCCATGCTTCAGTGTGGTTGTGCAAACCCCATGAGGTTCAACAAGGCAAAGTGCAGGGTCCTGTACCTGGACTGTGGCAATCCCAGACACAGCTACAGGTTGAGTGGAGATTGACAGCAGCCCTGAGGAGAAGAATTTGGGGGTGATGGTTGATGAAAAACTTAACATGACCCAGCCATGAGCACTCACAGCCCAGAAAGGCAATGGGATCCTGGGCTGAATCCAGAGCAGCATGGGCAGCAGGACAAGGGAGAGGATTCTGCCCCTCTGCTCTTGTGAGACCCCACCTGGAGTACTGAGAGCAGTTCTGATGCCTCCAGCAATAAACATGGAACTGTAGGAGCAAGTGCCTCCTCCAAGAGGAGGCCACAACATTGATAAGAGGGTGGAGCACCTCCCCCAGACAGGCTGAGAGCTGGGGCTGTTCAGCCTGGAAAAGAGAAGTCTCTATGGAGACCTCCTAGCAGTATCTGAAGGGTCCTACAGGGAAGCTGGAGAGGGACTCTTCATCAGCAACTGCAGTGACAGGACAAGGTGTAATGGGTACAAACTGAAAGAAGGGAAATTTATATCAAATATTGGGAAGAAATTCTTCCTGGTAGGGTGGTAAGACACTGGATCCGGTTGCCCAGGGAGCTGTGGGTGCCCCAACCCTGGCACTGTTTAAAGCCAGGCTGGACAAGGTCTTGAGCAACCTGATGGAGTGAGAGGTGTCTCTGCCCATGGCAGTGAGGTTGGGACGAGAGGATCCTGAAGGTCCCTTCCAACCCTTGATATTGTATGATTATACGAAACTCCCCAGTCAAGCCATTTCAGTAACAGATTCAGGCAGTCAGCGCCTTGCCAGTCTCCCCCACCTGCCCATATATGTAAAATTTTATGTATTTTCTGATCAGAATCATTACCTGTGGATAATGGGGGTAGCAACTGGCTACTGCTGGGGGAATACAATGGAGTATTTCAGTTGCAACAATAGCTAAATTGTGACAGTTGGTTACTGTCACATTCTGTCCCTATTTTTGCTGCTGTTCTGTGCAATTTACTGAAAAAATACCAATTGAAGTGTAATAAGTACTTTATTGATAGAGTATCACACAGAGTTCAAAAACTACTAGACAGCTCAGAACCTAGCCATGTATTTCCATGTGCGAAATTCAGATGAAATTTGTTGTTTATTTCAGTATGGAATCTTCACTTGCTAAAAGGGAAGAAAACACAAACATGGTTAAAACTATTAGCCATGCCCATGCAGAACTAAAACATGCAAAACATAGTGGAATCAAAACCTATCTTTATCTAAATTCCTTCTGGTTAGTATTTATTATTCCCACTTCTGTTTATTCAACAGAATTGTAATTCCCAGCTCCGGGGTGATGGCAAACTTTTAAGTTTACTCAGTAGTAAAAGGTAGTTTTCTGAACTGACAAGTCAAATGAGACCAGAAAAAGCTACCACTGCAGGTATGTCCATCTTTAAGGAACAATCTTTGCAACTGTACAGCACATAATGAGAGTTTAACAACTGCTTTTCTGAAAAAAAACCCAGACCAAACCCATTGTTGGGAACAAGAGATCTGTCACCCTTGTGCCACTTTTAAACAGATTAAACATTCTACAGCAATAATCAAGAAAATTTCCTTACTAGGTGGCCTGGCAACATTACAGCACAGCCTCTATCTCCAAAAATAGAAAGTTTCATCTAACTAGAGAACATCTAAAATATACGGGGCTTTTTTTCAGTCCATGACCAATAGAGATGATGTATTTAAGAAGGCAAAAAGCTTTACTGCCAGTTAGTCATACAAAACATATTTTAATTTCTGTATCTGTAGTTAATTTTAGTGTTTTGTTCAACACTAGTTTTGTTTAGAACAACGCAAAGGTCACCCTTTTGTACGGAAAGAGTTAGTTACAGAGCGTGTAAGAACAGCCTGAGTTGTTAATCAATTTTCTTAAAATTCTTCTTAGTTTTAAGTCTACCTAAAAACCCTAGGTGAAACAAAGCTAGAGCATACATTCCTCTGTATGGCAGTGGCAAAGGAATCCTGTTAGACCCGTACAGGGAACACAAGAAATAATCCTAAGGACAAGGGAAACAATGCTGCAGCAGGAATACTGCAGGTGGAAAGGAATGAGAACAAAAGCAGCAGTATTAGTTGTGATGCCCTCTAGCACACCCTCTTCATGTGGGAGACACAACAAATGCAGCTCTAACACTTCAAAATACAAAAAGACCAAGCTGACCTCTAACAATAAACGTGTGATGCCACTTAAAAGCCTCAAGTTACAATTACGTACCACTGCCTATGCCCTATATTCAGTCATATTTGTGAGGTTCCTACACTGCATGGAGCAAAGGGCTTGCACATCCAGATGAAAAAGGGACATGCCACCACAGCTGATATACAGATTCAGTTATTCTTCATGGAATAACCAGTATCTTTTAGCAGTTTGTTTCCTTGGCGGAAATTCAGCCATTTAACAAGTCCTGACTGTTGCACAAGTGTTAAGTCTTGCTCTGACAAACTTTTCAAAATGCAGGTATAATGAAACAGCAGTAATATTTACTCCTCACACGGCCCTAACCCCCGCCTCCAGGCACTGGCTGCAGGCCCCAGTTTCTCTTAAGAGCACTGCGGTGGAACACCAGTCCTGCAGCCTAGCGCCTGCAGCACAGCGTGGGATGAATACACTAAACCGAGGAACTACCTTCTGCAAGCTCTTTTGCAATTCGCTCCAGTTCTTCACGTTTCTTTTTCTCCTCCGCCTCTATTCTTCTCTCTTCTTCAGCAATCGGCTTCAGGTAGTCTGCCATTAACACAATCCCTTTAAAACACAACTTCCCGAACCGCCGGAGGAAAGCTCCGCTCCTGCGGGCTCGGTCAAAAAGGAGCAAAAGCCAGTTTTGCTGGCAGAAAGACACATTTCATAGGGATCTGTGGCTTCACACCGGCAGGGCCGTCCCGGCAGGGCCGTGGCCGGGCCGGGGGAGGGAAATGGCGGCCGGGACATTTCAAGGTGCCCTTGCGGGCCGGGCGGGGGGAGCGGGAAGCGGCCGCCCGGGACGCCGCACTCACCGTATCGCTTCTTGCCGTAGATCATCCCCACGAGCAGCGCCGAGTAGCGGGTGAACTGCGGGAGGCAGAGACAAGGACGCGCCCTTCGCTCAGCCCACAGGCACGGCCGGCCCCGCCGCCCCCCGCCCCGGCCCGCCGGCCCGGGCGGCCCTCCCCGCGCCCCCGGGACAGCCCGGGAGATGCCCCCAGCGCCCTCACCTTGATGAGAGGGGACACCTGCACCGGTGGGATCATCCTGGCGGCAGCGGCGACGGCCGGAACTGAGCGGAGCGGCAGGAAGGGGCGGGGAGCAGCCGTGACCGGGAAGCCAAATGCGGCGCTGTCCTCTGCTTCCCGAGTGTCGGCGAGTCCGTCACTCAAAGAGCTCCGGCGGGCAGCCACAAAGAGGGGCTGAGGGAGCTGTGGCTATGCAGCCTATATGAAGGATCCAGGGGATCTCATCGATGTTTTTCAATGATAAATGCACACAGACTGAACGGCAGGAAGTTCCTTTTAAATGGAACAAAAGATAACCACTCTTTCTTTTATTTTTTAAATTCTTTTTTAAACTCGTAAGGGTAATTGGACGTTAAATCCTGTTGAGCCCTTTGAAAACAGATACTGGAAATATTTTTTCACTGTCAGGGTGGTCAGGTATTGGCATAGGTTGGCCAGGGAGCTGGCGGAGTCACCATCCCCGGAGGTGTTCGAGAGGCATGAGGATCTGGTGCAGGTGATGCAGTTTAGTGGTCTGGGGGTTACAGTGGCACTGCTGGGTGAACAGCTGGACTGGCTTAAAGGTCTTAAAGGTCTCTTACAACTTTAATGATTCCATCATTAAGTGGTTATGGTGTTTCTGTGCAGATGCTCAGTTTGACTGGACAAAGACCTCTGCAACCAACCCATCTAGCCTTCCCTGCTTTAAACTGGAGGGTTGGACTAGATGGTCCTCACAGACCCCTTCCAATGACATCCGTTCTGTGATTTTGGGATTGTAATTACTGTACTTCACTTTCATTTTCATAGATATAAAACCCTGTGGTCATTAGAAATTCTAATAACTAGTTACAGTTATATTTGGGAATGATCTCCTACTTGAGAATGACACAATTCAAATTAATGAAGTTGTTTCTCAAGAACTTTAAATGATGCTAAATGAGCTCTCTTTATACAAAATCTCCTATCATATTTGTCCTCAGGTTTAGGTTGTGAGATATTACCAAATTTGGGTTGAATAATGCTATCTTGACCACAAGCAAAAATAAAATGGTTTGTTCTGCAGAACAAATTACTTATTTGTAAGTGGGGTCAACAAAAAAAAAACCCAAAAAAACAAACTAACAAACCAACCCAAAGAAAGCAAACCAAACCAATCAACCAACCAACTAAAAACATGCACACAAAAAAAACCACCAA
Organism: Haemorhous mexicanus; assembly: GCF_027477595.1. Classification (NCBI taxonomy): domain Eukaryota; kingdom Metazoa; phylum Chordata; class Aves; order Passeriformes; family Fringillidae; genus Haemorhous; species Haemorhous mexicanus. Next base: position 44,380,890 of record NC_082381.1, on the reverse strand, counting down.
AAGGCGCATTACTCAGCTAATACAGAGCCTTGTAATATTTATGCATTGCTTTATACAAAGAATCCTTATAAAGACTGAAATGAAACTCCTTGGCTAGATTCAGTTTTTGGGTTTCATTCTCTTCAGGTACCATGAGAAGTAGAATCATCATTTCTTTATATAACATTAAAAACATTTTGGTATTTTGGAAAAAAAAAATCACAAAACTGCTGAGGTTGGAAGAGATCTTGGTAATCCTGTAGGAAAAACACATCTAACATAATTTTAATTACAGATATTGGCCTTAAAGTTCACCTACACAGAAGAAATAAATGGCTTGAAGTTTTGTTTCTTCACCGATTGCAATTTATTACAAATACACATATTCACTACTATGTGTCTGCTGCACATTAGAAACAAAACCATACAGAACCAAAGGTGCTTTTATTAAGTATCAGAAAAACTGCTATACACAACACAATGGAAGTAATTTAACCACAACTAGGTATAAATCCCCTTGAACAGCTGAACATACTCTTCACCAGAAGTATGTAGTATTCACAATGACATATTCAGTATCAAGGTGCTTCAAAACAAAAGCACAAGTGCTTTCAAGACTGATCTCAACTGAAACGAGATTTTTTTTTTTCACCTATAATTTCTTCAAGCATATTTTGCCACTTTTTTTTTTTCATGATGAACAACAAAATTCCCCAAATGCCTTTAATTACGGCATTAAAGTTGTCAGGCACTAAGATAAATCAAGACACAAATTAATCACTCTGCCAAAAAGAAACGTAATGGCTTCTACAGCCAGAGTTTAGATGATTTGAAAAGCACAATATTTATCCAGCCGCATGTAAGTGCAAAAAATAAAAAAAAAAATAATTCAACATTATCATGGACGGGAACTTCTAGGAGTTAGTTTCTTCTGCTGTTGTCCTGAGACACAGGAATCTGTGGGATCCCTTAGTTGTCCACAACTCAGGAGAAAACTCAACTCCCTTACCTGATGTGTAACTCTCACACATTGCAGTCTCATACTCTCCAATATGACACCATGCCTTCTGGATAACAAAAGGATATTCCATTGCCAGAAAAAAAAACAGACACAAAAAGCCTGAGAATTAAAACACTTCAGACAAGAAGCTTCTGCAGAACAGAAAAAACCTTACGTCTAATCACAGAGCTCTTTTCCCTCAGAAAATATCAAAGCTAGTTCAAACTTGGATGCAAAGCCACATGAATCCTCATTTGTTACACCCTTTTTAAAAAAAAGAATAGATAAGGCCAAAGAACTTGTGTTCAGATGGCTTGGAAGACTGCTATCACAACTGCAACTCCCATCTAAACTCACACAGAACCACTCAAACACAGTTAGATTTCCAACTGCTATCCCCTGTTTGTGACTATGCAGAACAGACCATTGAAAAAACCATTAAAAAAATTTAACATTGAAAAAAATTAAAAAAAAAAACCAAAAAAAACCAACCAGTAACTCGTATGCACACACGTTCTACTATGATGTACCATCCAGAAATCTCCATGTTTTCCATGCCTCACATTCTCTTACATAGAAGCTCAACCAACTTCTGTTTTTGGCTGCCATTTTTCTGGGTATCTGTGCACTTCTTAATCGATCACTGCTGCAGTTACATGTCAAGCAGCATTTTTTTTCTATAAGGCAATCCTAAAAGATGGGGAACATGCTTTTCTTTGCATCCCCTCTTTATCCAATATTTTCAATAGCAGATTTTAGAGAAAGGGTCTCGAGCATGGCCAGCTTAAACATAAATATGCCCCAGTTATGGTCAATACAGGCTTTGGTTTACATCAATATAATCCACACACGAATATAATGCGAGTCAGAGGAGCTGAAGTTGATCTCATAACTTCACATGCACTGTGCGGAAATTTAGGACAGCATTTCATTTGGAGACAAACATGCCTCCTCTTCTTCTAACAATACAACCTTCCGTCTGGAGAGAGACATCACAGACTTTATGGCAGTTAGAGAAATTCTAACAAAAATGCGCAAAGCAAGAAAAGCAAATGGGATTACAATCTGCATAAGATGGAAAATTGCTGTGCTAAATTCACTTAACAAGCAAGTTAGAAAAAAGGCCCCCAGGCTTACGCAAGGGTAAAGAGCCAGCTTGGCAAACATGAAGGCATGTTCCTTGCCACCATACCTAGCAAAGGCATGCAAAGTTTCCTCTTCATTGAGGAGGGCTGTAGTCCATATTGCAAACTGAAATATGCTGGCAAAGAAAGTGATAACGCAGCTGACCTGAATGGCTTCTATTTCGTTATGAGACTTTTCTGCAAATTCACTGGTCAGCTGGTAAGCTAGTGGAAGCCCACCAATGAAAGCCAATGAAAGTATGTTGAGCAGTCCCATTAACCGGGTAGCTTTTGTTACATAAAGGAAAAGGGAGTGATGGACAAACCACAGGAGACCAATTGTAACAAATGAGCCAAAGTAAGCAAGGTAGTTTGGCCCATATTCACTTAAAGCTTCAAGAAGACTGCCATGGAACTTCTCCTCAACTTCTCTGGGGTCAGGAACATTGTCTTCGCTGTGGAGAGAAAAATTACTTTACTTTGCATATTATTGTTATAAAAACACATCTGGATCAAGACTGAATTATGCTCTTTACTTTGAGAAAGTAGTGAACAACAGGAATCCACACTGTACTTCTCTAATCATTTAGCAACAGTGTTTCAAATAACAGCTCTGCAAAAAAATTATCTATAAAAGGAAATCTGAATGCAGGTTGGCATTCCTTTGGGTTAATAAAGTTTATACAGTGACTAAAAAGCTTTTTTTGGCAAAAAGCTTTCATCTGAAAACATAACTAAGCAAAAAAAGGAAGCTTTGCTCTTCAAGACTCTACATCCCAACATGTATTACGTATACTGATGACCATTACTGCTGGAGTGTGGGTGTTAGAAGTATCTTTGGTTTGTGCTCTGTGTCCTTCCAGAAATTCATACTTTAAAGTAACCACTGCAGATTTTGGATGTCAAACACAATATTTGATTAATTTTATTTCCTCAAATGTTACATACAGACAAAAGTTTATATATTTAACAGGACAAAGTGTAAGAACCAGCACAAAGCCTTACCATATATCCAAAATGAGCAGGGTTGCTACAATGGCATAGACTCCATCACTGAATGCTTCTACTCGTTCCTTACTCAGAGGCTCACTGAGGTAAAAAGTGAAGGTTTCTAAGCTATGATGTTCCTCCTCTTCACCTCTCTGACCTGGAAACAAATCCAGAGGCTAAATCATTAAAAGAAGTATAAAATAAGGTAGCTCAACAACTTACTGTGACTTCCTTTTTTCCCCATCTGCCTAAACTTTTCTTTAGATAAAAGGATGCTAGTCATCCACACATGTCAGTCACTCTACTTTTTTGGCATATGTGCCTCTCCCTGAAATTTATGTTTCTTTCAAGACAAGTGCTTCAGGAACAAAAAAAAAAAAAAAGTTCTTTCCTTTAAACTGTATGGCAAACCATTTCCACTACATTAATAATGACTCAAAGCTGTAATTAACAAAACAAATCAGATACTGTCCTTCAGGAAGCCCTATGAGCTACAGGATCTCTGTGACAGCTTGCAGAACTTAGACTACACGGCAGTAAAAACCTGTCTTGAAAAAAAACATGGGGGCTGAACTGGGATACTCAATGACCTCACTTAAAATAATTCAAGCCTTTTGTCAAAAGGCATAGCTTTTACAGGAAATGTCGAACACATCTCTGAAGAGTGAACTCAGAAGTGCTTAGCTAGCTAAAATACACTGCTTCAGGCATATATATAAAAGGTTAAGGTTCCACAGGAATGCAAAGCAGGTGTAATCACAAGAAATTCAATAAAGCAGTATTTCAGCCATCTGACAGGGTGAGAGGCAGAGACGTTACCTGACTGCAAAACACAGTGGCCCCATCACAATAGGCATGGACAATATTTGTATGTGTTTATTCTAAGGTTTTAAGAGTCTGGCTTCATCCTTTCAGAGCATTTCTGCCTCCCTGTTATTGCTGCCTCATGGGGGAGGGAAGAGTATGCTCACATTTGCACTGGCAACAGATAGACTTGTCTGAACAGCAGCAGTAAAAGTACAAAGGTGTTATTCTTCTGACCCAGCTTGGGAGCATCAGTTCCAAAGACATTATCTGTTCAGTGGTTTTGTGGTCCCTCTCAGAGGAACACTGCACCTTTCAGCCAAGTAGGTTGCATGGTATCTCCTGCAATGGCAACCTCTTTCTCAGCAGGATTTAAGAGCAGCTCAGGTTGCTATGGTTGTGCAATTGTTACTCCTGACACAAGGAGGGCAGAAAGCACATGAGGGAAGGAAGTATGGGTTTAGGCTAACTTAAGACATGTGTGAAGGCACCTCTTTAGATGGTAGCAGTTAGATTACTGACATGTAATGCCCTGAACAGTTAACTATTGTGAGGAAGTTTGATTTACAGGTGCAGTGCTTGCCTGTTTGAAAATGTGTGACTATTCAGCAATGTGGGAAGAAAGTGATAAAGGCATAGATCTTGATTCCTTATGTTCTTCCATCTCCATGCTCCCTCTTGAGGAGGGAAAAGGGATAGATGGCCTGCAGCCATCATTCATATACCTACGTGTGTCTGCATGCACTCGCATTATCAGGACAAACCAGAGAGTTTTGATCTTTAAAAGTGCTGTGCCTTACACAAATCTCATCACAGTTATGGGAAACTAGGGGGCAAGGGAGACACTGTTTAGAAGCACATCAATAAACCCTAAAATCACTATGTTATGAGACCGAAAATGAAGGCAGAACTGAAATTGCTTTATTCTGGGCTGTCTGCATAACATGCTGACAATCTAATCTGAACATATGCCTAAGAATTTTGTTACTTACCAAGAATTTTGTTTTTACACCATGTAATTAATCGAGTGAGATGCGGAAAAACGATTACAAGTCCAAGAAGTACATAAGACTGTTGGAGAAGAAAATTAACAGTTTAAATATAGTTATCAAAATATAAATTACCTTCCAGATTTAACATGAAACTGTAACTCTCAATCTTAGAACTAATAACATTGAGAAAAAGAAATCTTGGCTTTCAAAAAGAAAAAGGCTCAGTTAAAATGCTCATTCACTTCCTGAATAATGCATGTAGAACCAAATACTGCTTTTTCCTAGCTAATTTAGTACCAGTAATGAAGCAAACTAAAGCAAGTAGGGAACTAATTCTGCTGACAAAAAGTGCAGGAGTAACTACAATGGAAGTTGAAAAATTATCCCACATAATCCTTATAGGCTCTTCCAATTCATGATACTCTAAGATTCTACTATTTGTGTCACAAAAACACATTGGTGGTCATAAGTGGTTCACAGGCTTTGCAGAGGTCTAAGCATAGGAGCAACTGGGAGAGTAATTTCACCATTGTTAACATTAAAAACAAATAACCAAACTACAGTGAACAGAGTGAGGAAGAAGAGGAAAATATATTTTCAGAAAAAACTAGGCCTTTTAGTGTTTGGACTCATAACTGCTCCTTTCATCAAGAGCAACCTGATTTCTCACAGACTTAGGGATTATTTAAATGGTGCCAATTCCTGTGGAATCTTTCTCAAAATTCAGTTAAATCCATCTTTTCCTAAAGAACAAGAGGAATGGAAGCTTAGCATACACTCAAAAACTAGATTTCAGTTCTGAGTAGGGGCTCTAGAAAAGAGTTAAAGCTATGAATAAGTAGGAGCAACTCACTGACATGAAATAAAGGCAGAAGAGAAAAAGGCCATGTAAAAGCAGTCCTTATCCAAAACTATTTGTTTTGAGATGCAGATGAGCTAACTGGTCTCCCTTCTCTGTTTGCTCTTACACCCTAAGTTAGTGCAGCAACTGCATTCCCTTTTCTTCTGTTTGTGCAATGTGGTGTTCATTTCACATAAGCTTCCATATTACCTCAGCTACTTCTGATGCACAAGATATTAACGTAGAGTTTAGAAGACCTGCTTAAAACAAACAAAAAGCAGGCAAAGCAAGTAATATTTTAGCAAAATATTCTTTTTACACTATACAAAATCATGGATCAAGTTACAGGATGATTTTTGTGATTAAATACATTCATTAACTAAATGCAAAAAAACCCACCCTAGAACTAGCAATTGAGAAAGAGTGCATAATTAACACAGACATCACTATTTTCATACACAGTCCTAAAGACAGCTAATACAAACTGCTGCATCAAAGTTTTCTGTTAACTGAGAAAACTTACCAAAGGAATAAAGAAAAAAGAAAAGATGGCCGCTAAAAAGCATAAAATTGGTCCTCTTAGGATAATCTTTAAGATATGATGTTTATAGAAATTCTGATTTTCAGACTCCTGTATCTGTTGATTCAGTAAGTGTGGGTGATAGAATCCATATGCTACTATCACAGCCTGCAAGGAAAAGAGCATTACTGAACTTATTATAAATAAATATATGAAAGATATCAAGCATTAAGACATAGAAGTATAAATCAACACATTCCAAAACACTTTCAAGTTTCACTCCCATATGGAAAGTCAGTCTTAGAAACTCTGAGATATGACAACACACTGCATGTGAAGATTTTAGTGTCCTCTGCAGAGTCTGTGATGACCTTTGATCCTTGCTGAAGAGGAATGAAGACCTCTGTAATGAGGAACTGAAAGCAAACAAAGCACTGCACCAGGAGTAAGAGTGCTGCTGGACTTGAGATGAAAGCCCTCACCCACTGCTGCATGGCTCAGAAAAACATCAGCAGGAAAATGCAACTGTTCTTTGCCCAAGGCATTTTTAGAAAGAGTGGGAAAGGAATTCCATGAACATTGAGATCAGCAGATTTAGTTGCATAAAGCAGCTTCACAGGACAGTGAATTTTGTCTTACATACAGGTACTGTATTATCAAAACGGGCATAACTTTGAAGAAAAATCCTATACAGATAACATATTTAGCAATTTACACCTCTCCCTAAGAAGTGTAATTTCAATTTTACACAAGAAAGTCTATGTAAAAGTGAAAATATAAATGGATAGCTCCAATACCTGTATAAGGCCAATGACAACAGCACAGACACTGAACAGGAAGATGCCAAAAGGTACCCCTGGAAAGGAGGCCATTAAGGAAAACTGGAAAAAATCAGCAAGATCATATATTTAATTAAGAAGCAATGCAGGAATAACAGTAGAGAAATAGAAGCAGTCTTCATTCAATATTGAAAATATTCAAAAATCTATATAGTAATCTGCATTTCATCATAATTCCATTAAATGCTATTTCCAGCGACAAATATATGCAGGCATCATAACCAAAGGCATCTCTAGAGATGGTTTTGCTCTGACATTGACAGTGCTAAACCTTAGCCACTCTGGCAGTGTGCTTCCATAATAATTACAGAGTGGCTTGTACCTGAGCATAAAGCTTAACTGGTTTTGGTTGACATGATGTCATAGCTGTGAAAATTCTTGATATTAGGATACCTTTTTGAATCTTTTATTTTGTCTACCTTCATGGCTCCCTGTTGTATTAATTTCTGCAGCTTCTTTAGGGGAGGATAAAAAAGGGAAAAAAAAAAAAGAAAAGCAGGGTGTAATGTAAAGGTGGACAGCGTTCCAAAAACAATTTCAGCTTCAAGGCAAAATGAAAATTATGTTCTCTTGCTGATAAAGATTGTCTTACTGACCACAGCCTTATTTTTTGCAGACTAAATGTAAGACATATATATCTACATAGAAACAGGTGCCTGTCTTACACATACAACAGTCAAGATGCATCTTAAGCAACTGATTTGTTCTGTTAATATAGTATTCCTATGCAAATTTTCTTTTGAGGTCACATGACCAAAAATTATGCAGATTTTAGACATAAACCCTCTGCTGCCAGAATCAACCTTGCAGAGCAAATCAGAAGTGATACCACAAACTTGGGTCTAAATTACAAAAGGAAATTGTGCTGCCATATAATGAGGAGTTTGAAACACAGTTTTATTTATCTTACCAAAATTCTTATCAGATAACCTGGACTTTCTTCAATACAGTTGCTTTTTTAAAAGAAATCATGGGAAATTTTTTACCATGAGGGTGGTAAAACATTGGCACAGTTGCCCAGTCCCTGGAGACATACAAGGTGAGGTTGGATGGGGCTTTGAGAAACTTATTCTAGTTGAAGATGTTCCTGATCTTTGCAGGGGTTGGACTATAGGACTTTTAATGGCCCCTCCCAACCCAAACTATTCTATGATACTATGACTTTCCATAACTGTAATTTTTGTTTCTAGAATACCCATTTTCTGCCAGGTCTAGAACATGAAGTATTTGAAGGTTATAAAACAGCTTCATGAATTTTAAAGAAGCAACACTTAATTACGATAATGGATTCAGGGTTTATACTATAACAACACTTTCCTGGGTTTCTGAATACCTTGGTAAAGTCTTTCCAAATAAATGAAGAAACAAACAACGTAATTTAACAAATGTCAGATTTTAGAAAGTTACTTACTGTATATGGCAAGAAGGTTATGATCATCATGCAAGCCTAAAACAGAAAAAAGCATTTTGAAACACTCTGTATTTTCTGGACACATCTTCAATGAAGACATTGCTTGCTTTGTATTTTACAAAGAGATCAAATGCTTATGCTACATAATGAAAAATACCCACATTTCTGAAGTTGCTGAGTTTTGACTACAACAAATGGCTGCTTTTGTACACATCTTCCACGTTCTCTGTGCAAATTGTACAAGCTTATTGTAGAAAACACCACAGTTTTCTGTGTCTAACAATACCCCAGGCAAAAGTTTTGCTATGGTTCTTAAGAAACTTCTTTCTAAAGTAGCAATGCTAAATATACCACATCTTCTAAACAGTGGTTTCTGATTTGTCAAGAACATTAACAGCTGATCATAAATATTTCGCATCTAAAAAAGCAAAAATTAAAAAACCCAACCCAACAAATAAAAGCATAAAGAAATGCATTGCTTTGAAAGCTACATTAGGTAAGAATTAGATGCCTTAGGCTATTCTTCAAAAATAATTTCCTCTAGTTTTATCTCATGGAGCTCCAACAGTGCTTTTATTACCAAAATTAGAATAATTGTGTGTTTGCATACTTTCAGAGAACAGAGTTTGAAACAACATTGCAAAATACTCAGTTCCCTCAGATGAACTTCAGACTAACCTGCTGCAGAGCTTCTTTTGGTTTACAGTAAAACATTTGCAAGTTAAAAGCAAGTTATTTATCAATCAGTCACAGTGAAACTAAAGATCTTTGTATTTTCCTGACTTGGAAATATGTCTGAGTTATGCCATTTAAAGTAGAAACTTTTGGCTATTCACCGACACATGTAAGTGACCTGCATCTGCTTGTTAACCATCCAGCTTGTCTGACAAGACTCACCAGATTTAGAAGAGCCAGGACATCATCTATATGTTCTATCACCTGAAACAACCTGTCGAGGCAAGGCAAAGTAAGGTTATCATGAACAAGCCAACTCACAAAATATATTTCACAACTCTACCTATAAATTGTACATTTATGAAAGCATGGGGGCACCCAATTTTCTTTAACACAGAATTAATACAAGTATTCCAGGTGCCACCAAAACTCAAGTAGCTCAAATATGAAAGTAGTAAAAAAAAAAGCGAGATACAATGAAGTTCAATCATGGAGCAATTATTAAGAACCTGTTTTCTATTTGAATGGCAGAGTATTTTCAAAATTTTAAGGCTTACAATAATTTCTCCTGAAGAGACAGCACACAAAGCTTTCCTTGTATGCATCCCCAGATTTTGTAAATGAAACTCCTCATTCACAAAACTGTCACTTAGAATGAACAGGATCCATCACCCTCCACAAAACCCTGAAACTGTACCTCAGCATTTACTTATAAGAGCAAAGAAAAGAACTGCAGTAAAGGAATGGATGTGAGGAATCAGCTTCAAATACTGAATTACAGGTTGCATGCCTTTATTGGAATGTAGCCATTCCACTTGCATAGTGACATTTGTAAATTTCAAAATTCAGACAAAAACTGCCCTGGTTCCTGTATGACACCTGTGTGCCAATTATTTTTTAACCACCAAGACATGGCAGGTGGGAGTGTCCACAGCTCTGTGAAGTACAGAATCTGTAAGATTACAATTGGCTATGTGACAGCTACTACTGAGGACAGAGACGAGTTTTATGCCAGCTGTACTATATCTATTCCTTTGTTGTAGGCAAGTTACAAATTCAGGTTTTTTTTAGCAGAATTAGAAGTCTAATTCTATTTAGCCTTCAAGATAAGATGAAAAGTAACTCTAAAAGATATATAATGCTTGTTTTTCTCTGTATGACTATGGCAGTGGTGGAAGAGTAGCTTTTCACTGCTAAGGGTAGCATTTCTTTACAATGATTTCCTATTATTATTTAACAAAAGACAATCCAGAAGTCTGGCAGCAAGACAGAAATACATCAGAGACATGTTTATCTCCTGCATTTTCTAGCTTTTCACTTTAAATTTAAACACCATATTCCTACCTTACATGAGCTGCCCATGCCACTGTGACTATTAAAAAGGTCATCAAGTAGACTGCAATTTTTGCCAGGAGAAGTTGCTGAACACTTTCACCTAATTTCTGAAACAGAAAGTGACACCCAAGGAAACAAAATATAAATGTTACGTTACAAAATTATTACCAAAATCTGAAAAAGAGATGTACAGTAATGTAATGTATTTTTGGAAAATGCCTCCCAAGAATGCAGTTCCCATTCAACAATCTCATTAGTACATTGCAGAGAAAACCATTTATTAGGAACTTGTTAAGTAGGCTGAAATACGGCATTTGATGTATCAACACATCTCATCAATCTGTAAATGGGCTTCCCAATGCTCTATTCACCTTGTTACTCATTGATGCATTCTCTTATCACTGTTACTATAATAATGCATTTCAGAGGACTGGACACAATATGCCTCTTTTACTTTCACAGCATTGACTTCCATAGTAGAAGCATCGCAGAGGTTTCATGTGAAGATTGTTAAAAAGGAGAAAGGAGAGGGCTTAACCTCAGCAAATTTTGCAAATACCACTACAATGGGTTAAACAGACTTATACAGTATATTCACTGTGTTACAGATCTTATCTGAGCTTCTTAAACTAACATTTACATCTATTTAAGAGTGGCAAAATAAATAATGACAAAAGAAAAAACCTCTAAACTTTCTCAAATTATTGTTTCCTAAAATTCCTGGGTATTCTCAGAATGAATTTATTTTCTGTAGTCTTATTTTTCCACCTTAGTTTATTCAAATTACATTTATTGTGAACCTGACTTTAAAACCAGCATTCAGATTGTGCTATATAAGTGGCTTCTCTCAGTGATGGTTTATTAACAAGAAGACCAGATCCTTGCTGAAAGTTGTTTTGGTCAGACGGGCAATTCATCTCCCATAGAAAAGTAATTAGTTATAATCTGTGGCCTACAACAGGCTCATTCATGTTGTATGTCACAACATCTGCATATAACACAAATCTTAATCTAAAAGTTATACACCCGAAGTTTCACGCCGTATGTGAAATTTATGTTAGGTTTTATGTTGCTTAATGGCTTCTGCTTTTGAAAGCCTGTAACTCGAAATGAAGCGGGCGTGCTAAACCAGGATGTTACATCTGCTTGAGAGGGCACAAGCAACAACAACGGCACGTAATACCTGGTCAGGATGTATTTTCGTGTGAGCCACCGGCAAAATCTGAAACAACAAAACGCTGATTAGCACATGACGTTCTTTTCCTCGTTGAGCACTTCCCTAAAACCACACAACCTTCAGGTGCCAGCGGATCGCGTGGCCAGGAGCAGCTCTGGAAGTCACAGCCACTCCCGGGCCGTGGCCCGGCCCGCCACGGCCGGCACTGCCGACACCGCTCCGGGGCGGCCGCCGGCACGCCGCGACAGCGGGGCGGGCGCGGAGCCGGGCGGCACCGGCGGCCGCGGCCCGGAGAGGCACGGGCGCGACCCGGAAAGCCATGACCAGCCGCAGCTGCCCCCTCCCTCCCTGCCTCCCGCCGCTGGGCACTCACCATCACGGTGGCGATGATGGACAGCAGCGCGTCGCTGTAGGCCAGCAGCCGGTGCGATGTCTGCGTGCTGCCGCCCGGCTCCGGCCCCAGCGCCGGGCCGCGCTCCCGCGCCGCAGCCCGCGGAGCCGACATGGCCCCGCTGCGCTCGGCGGCGGCGGGGGCGGCGCTTCCCCTCGCCCTCAGAAGGGCGGGAGCCGCCCGCTGCCCCTGTGGGGCGGAGGAAGGCTGCTCTCGGAAACGATGCGGTAGATGTGGTCGTGCCGCTGGGCGCCCAGTGGCTGAAGCAGCAATCTCGCCTTTAAAAGGCGTTCCAGTTCCCCTCTCCGTTTTACACAACATCCTGAATCCAGCGACACTGACGGTGTGTTCTACACAAGACAGGTCAGGAAACATCAACAGAAGAGGCAAAGGAAAGCATCACTCTTACAGAAGCAATTCCTCAAACAAATTCCCTTTTTAAAATGGGAACAGCATGTCAGCAGTTGAGGGAGGTGATCCTGTCTCTCTCCTCAGCCCCGGTGAGGCACATCTGGAGTGCTGTGTCCAAACCTGAGGCTCTCATTACAAGAGAGACATGGAGCTCCCGGAGCAGGTCCAGTGGAGGGCAACAAAGATGATGAGGGGACTGGAGCATCTCGCTCCCCAGGAAGAGCTGAAGGAGGTGGGCCTGTTCAGCCTTGAGAAGAGGCGACTGAGAGGGGAACCTCAGGAATGTCTATAATTGTCTAACGGGCTGGTGCCAAGACAATGGACATAGGCTCTTCTCCGTGATGCCAAGCAATAAGATGAGAGAAAAGCACAGCAGAAAAGCTGCACCTGAGTATGAGGAAGAACTTCTTTACTGTGTGGGTGATCACAAACAGGAACAGTGTGCCCAGAGAGATTGTTGGATCTCCCTCAGTGAAGATACTCAAAAACCATCTGGATGCAATCCTCTGCCATGGGGTCTAGAGCTTGAGCAGGGAGGTTGGACCAAATGACCTGCTGAGATTGCTGAGATTCCTTCCAACATTAGCCATTTTGTGATTCTGTGATCTTGTGAAATAAAGACCTGTGGAACTACAGGCCAGTCAGTCTCACCTCTGTGCCTGGTGAAATCCCCATGGAAGTTATAGTAAGGCATATGTAAAATAAGGAGGTGGTTAGTGATAGCCGATGTGGCTACATTAAGGGCAAATCATGCCTGCCAAGCGTGGTATAGAGGTGATTGTTGAGGGGAGAGCTGACATCATCTACATGGTCTTGTGCAAAGCATTTGCACCCAATGGCTTGGGTTGGAAGGGACATTAAAGATTGACTGTTCCAAGCCCCCCTGCAGTGGGCAGAGACACCTTTCTCTAGACCAAATGCTTAAAGCCCCATCCAACCAGGCCATGAACACTTCAGGGATGGGGCATCCGCAGCTTCTGGGTAATGTGTTCCAGTGCCTCACCACCTATATAGTAAAGAACTTCTTTCTAATGCATAACCTGAACCTACCCCTCCTTTGGCTTAGAGCCATTCGCTCTTGATCTGTCACTATATGGTTTGCCCAAAGTCTCCATCCTTCTTGTAGTCTCTCTTCAGGTGCTGGAAGCCCACCTTCTCTTTTCCAGGCTGAACCATCCCAATTTTCTCAGCCTTTCCCCTTAGGAGGGGTGCTCCATCTCTCTAATCATCTTAGGGGCCCTTCTCTGGACTCACTCCAACAGTGAGTCCGTGTCCTGTTGTGTCCAGCATGGAGTGTCCAACATTCCATATCCTTCCTGTGCTGGGACCTCAGACCTGGATGCAGGGTTCCAGGTGGGCTCTCACCAGAGCAGAGCAGAGCAGAGGGGCAGAATCCCCTCCCTCCCCTGCTGCCCATGCTGCTTTGGATGCAGCCCAGGGCACATCTGGGCTGGGAGTGCCCATGGCTGGGTCATGGCAAGCTTCTCATCCTCTGCAATGTCCTGATCCAGGTGGAGCACCTTGCCCTCGGTATTGTTAAACCTCACAAGATTCCCATGGGCCCACTTCTCCAGCCTGTCCAGGTCCCTCTGGAAGACTTCCAAGTGTATCAACCACATCACTCAGCTGGGTATGATCTGCAAATTTGGTGAGAGTGCACACAATGCCTTCACATGTATCACTAATGAAGATATTGGATAACACTGGTCCCAATAGGGACCCCGGAGGGACACCACTTGTTACTGATGTCCATCAGGACTCTGAGCCATTGACCACTACTTTCTGGATGGTCAATAGCTCAAAGTCCTGATTGACATCCATGACAACTTCTGATACTACATATTGGAAAAGGATGTATTTCTGTGTGAACCCTTTGTTATCCTGTATTTATAGATAATATTGCCAGAGATAAAAGTAATCACTTGAATATTCATGCTTGTATTTTGTTAGTGTTGTGTTCTTAATTATCCAGGTCCTGTCGCATGTTACAGTTGTTATGACGTGATGATTTACAACAACTGTTAAAACAGACCCATGAAAATGGATAAAAGGCTCTGATCACTGTCCATCATAATACAGATGAAATACATGGTGTCTTGGAATGGGTGAAGAAGGATGGAGAACATCAGTGATGTGGCATCCTTTTCAAATGGTCACTTACTGCTGTGGAAATTTTTAGTGACTGTTTCACCCTGTGGTTCTTTTAATATTGACTGTTTTACTTTAATAATAACCGGATAAAAGCATGTGTAATGATCCATCAGGTACACATAACATCTGGATGGATGAAAATGGAAGGTGTTCAGGAGAGGGATAAGGAATTGCCCTATAGGAACGCCCCAAAAAATTGATTATGTGCAGGTGTGATGGAGGCACTGAGTTGAATGTGTGACTGCAGCCATGGCACAAATAATGTAGGGATAAGACCATGAGAGAAACCATGAGATATGCTGGGAGATATTCAGTGAAGGGATTATGTGGGCGTGATAGCCACCTGATGGGAGCAATAGGTCACCAGGCAGAGGCTGGATGACTTTTATTGCTGGATGACCATTGTCACTACAATAAGCAGTGGAAGAAGGAGTGACGCTACTGGTTCTGTTCCATTTTGCTTGAACCCCACAGTTTTCCTCTTTGTAGTCTTAATGTCCTTCATTTATATATTGTCTGCCCTCCCCCCAGTATAAGACAAAAGCGACAGGATACTTGACTACAGTCTCATCCCCAGTTATCCCAAAAGTGGAAATGGACATTTGAAATCCCCTACCATGCAGACCAGTCTATGGACTGGCTCTTCTTCCCAAGAAGAATACCTCTTCAGTAAGATATCTGCCTCCAGCTGCATAAGAGCATGCATCCAGGAGCGCCTGGAACACTTTTACATACCCTATACACTTATATTTTCTAGGTCTACTGCCTTTATCACCAGCAATCTAATAGGAATCTACAACCTGTTTGTTGTGGTCTAGAAATGGTACTCCCCAATTCAGTTCCCCCACCCAGACTCTTCCAAACCACATGCTGTTGGCTTGGCTTCCACTCCCTTTTCCCTCTCTAGGAATGGAGTTGAGAATTGAAGGCACAAAGGTGAAAACTGGGTTGAGGCAAGACTAATTTATGAGATAAGGTATGATAATGAACACTCACAGCAACAATAGTAAAAACAAAGGTATAAAGAAAAGAGGGTAATTAGCATGCAAAAATGCTCACTGTGGACTGGGAGAATGAACAATGTGTGAAAGGTTGCCCATACCACCATACTTTTTGTTCCTCCAAAAACAGATGCCCTTCCTTCTGGAAGTGAGAAAGTCCCTTTTCCCCACTGCAGGCAGTGATGTAAGGTGGTACCAAATAACACGATTCTTGGCCATGCCCCCCCTGCTGATCTGAGCTGGAACCAGGACACCATTGTTTCTATAAACCACACTATTTGTTCATCTGTGTTTGTGAAAGTTCTTTTTGAGCCTGACCAAACTTCCAGCATTGAATTAGTGAACCACACTATTTGTGAATCTGGCATTGCTGATTTGGCCAGATTTCTGGTGTAACCTACACCAGAAATCTCTGCACCTGGGATCTCACTGAACAATGACCAGACTTACAGTGCCTTACAGTTGTTTACAGTCAGAAATTAAGCCCAGAGCCACCCAGCCCCTCTGATCTCCCAGGACCAGCTGGAATGCCAGAGGATTTATTTTCTGCCATATTTCTATAATCTTGGTGCAGCACTCGTCTTTTCTTTGTATGTATTTTTTTTTTCCTTTTACATTCAAGGTGGGAATTGCAGTATACCATACTAAGGAGTATTTATTGGATGAGAATATTTTGTAAGATACAATCACAGAATAGGTAAGGTTGGAAGGGATCACTAGAATATGCCTAGTCAAACCTCTCTGCTCCAGCAGGGTCCCCTAGAGTACATTACTCAGCATTGTGTCCATATGGCTTATGAATATCTCCAGAGAAGGAGACTCCTCAACCTCTCTGGACAACCTGTTCCAGTGCACAGTAGAAAAGTTCTTGCTTATATTCAAGTGGAACTTCCTGTGCATCAGGTTCTGCCCATTGCATCTTGTCCTATTGCTCAACACTAGGAAGAACCTGGACCCATCCTCTGACACCCTCCCTTCAGATATTTCTATGCAATGGTAAGATTGCATCTCAATCTTCACTTCTCTAGGCTGAACAGGCTCAACGTTTACTTATAAGAGAGATGCTCCAGTCCTCTCATCATCTCTGTCACCCTCCACTGGACCTGCTCCAGGAGCTACATGTGTCTCTCATCCTGAGGAGCCCAGAACTGGACACAGCATTCCAGATGTGCCTCACTGGGGCTGAGCAGAGGGACAGGATCATCTCCCTCAACCTGCTGGCAATGCTCTTCCTAATGCACCCCAGGATCCTACTGGCCTTCTTGGCCCCCAGGACACACTGCTGGCTCATGGACAGCTTGTTGTCCACCAGGATCCCTAGATCCTTCTCCAGCTGCTTTCCAGAAGATCAGCTGGAGCCTCTGCTGGTGCCTGGGGTTGTTCCTCCCCAGGTGCAGGACACTGCATCTGCTTTTGTTGAATTTCAGACAATTTCTCTCTGCTGATTCCTCCAGCTTGTTGAGGTCCTTCTGAAGGGCTGCACAGCCCTCTGGGTATTGGCCACTTGAACTTTGTGTCATCAGTGAACTTGCTGAGGAATCATCTACCCATTCATTCAAGTGAATAAGGTGAGAAGCACTGGGCTCAGCATAGAACCTGGGGGAACACCCCCAGTGACAGTCTTCCAACCAGACCCTGTCCACCGATTAAAAACCCCCTGGGATCTGCCATTCAGCCAGGTCTCCATCCACTTCACCATCCTTTCATCCACTATTTCCTGAGCTTATTTATGAGCACATCATAAAGAGAGGGTTGAAATCCTTGCTGAAGTCACAGTAGAAAGTATCCACTGCTCTCATCCATCCAGGTAGTTGTCCCATTGTAGGAGGCAATCAGGTTAGTCAAGCATGATTTTCCTTTAGTGAATCCATGCTAAAGACTCCTGATCATCTTCTTGTCATCCATTTGGATAGAAGTATCCTTCAGGATGAGCCATTCCATCACCTTTTACATGGAACAACGTAAAGCACAAGTATTTTAGAATGCAGCATAACATGAATTCCTGATGGAGGAGACTGAAATTATTCATTCAAATATTTTCCCATGCTTTATATGAAGTATTTTATGTCAAGATGTAACTTGAGCTCACCAGGTATTTATTACACAGAATTGAATTATTTCCAGGCACAAAAATCTCTGTATAGCTAGTATAATTTTCTACTGTATCATATTAAATTCTGAAACTAAAGAAAGGCAATGAAATAGCTAGAAGATTTCACGGGCATTTGTGATAATTATTAACACAGTTTAAAGTCTTCCTCTTTATTGTACTTCTCCACAAACACTTAAGCAATCATTGTTCTCTGGAAAACTGGTGTTTCTTGGTGTTATGTGCTGAAAACTTTTGTTTCTAGGATTTAAAGAAAAAAAAAAAAAAAAACAAAAAAGCCAAGACAAAACCAAAAAAGGTGAACACAGTCTTTTTCCTTCAACTAAGTCCTCTTCACATATCACTATCCAGAGGAGTGGTTTTCCCTGTTAGTGACTGGCTGGTTGCAGCACACTAGCTATCACTTGCATTGCCACAGGCTATCATTGCAGCTGAGATATCATTTTGCTTTATTTTTTTGAGGGTTGGCTTTGTCTCATTTGTTTAAATGCTCTGCCTTCAGCTCCTGAAGTGAAGTTGTGCCTCCTCCTAGCATCGAAGACTTCAGAATGAACACACATCATCTGTGAGATGTTTGCTGATGGCCTGGTAAGGACTGTAGCTTACTCTTGACGGGCAGTTGTAAATCCTTCTGTTGTCAGCAGAAGTGAAGTTGCAGTGAAGTTGCCCCTGCATTTCAGTACCACTCTTGCTGCTGTTTAACATGCTTAGGTTTTGGAGCATCATTTTCAGAAGTGACAAATGATTTAGAGAAGCTGAACTCACCATGATGCATAGCAACAGTGTAGAGCTGCCCAGAAGGACAAGGTTTTTTAAGACGAAACACAACTGTTGTTATTCCTAGGCAGCTTTTTGGCACTGCTGTATTCAGGTGCTCCACTGTGTTGTTGCCCTGTGTTCTGAAACAAGACAAAGGGAAAAAGTGCTTCCAAATGGGCAGTACTTCTTTGCTTTGTTTGGATACTTGAGTCTGCTTCCTACTAGTGTCTGTCCAATGAGACAAAATGTATGAGTCTTTATAATGAATTGTGAGAGCCTTGACCATTAACAAATCAAAAATTTATTGAGCTAGGATACAGCTTTCAGTTTTATTTAAGGTAATGAACTTGTAATGAACCTACTGTCTTCATCCCTATTCCTACAGAGAGTGCCATTTTGTTGTTCTACAGCTCCTGACTTAGTCACAGTATTGTGGAAGGAGAGAGCAGTTCGTCCACCTGGATCTGTATTGAACATTTTTTCTCACATAAAGAGAGATACATTTCTGCGCAGTTCACTACTGCAGCTGAGTAAAAAGTATGGATATTGTGCCTAGTTGAAAACATCATTTACCCCTACAAATTCAAATAAAATCTGTGTTTGGTGTTAATATCTTAAAATGCTCTTTAGTTAGCACTTAGAATAAGGAGTAAGAATAGAAGCTCAGGGAAGTCTGCAAGAGCACTGAAGTTTGGATTACCTATGTTCACATTTCTTTCATAATGATACACTTCTGCACAGTTTAGGAGGTTACCCACTCTGAAGTCTTAGGAAAGAAGTCTCTGTAGCAGTGCATTGTAAAAGCCACCTTACAATAGGTAGGATTAGTCTTACCTGTTGACCCTTTGGGGAACAAACAGGAGAAGCAATGACATCAGCTGTTTGCATTAAGACAACATTTCCACTTTACCTCCTGCCTGTTTTTCTTCTGTAGTCCAGTTGCATTGGTTCTTTCTCACTTGCAGGCCTGCTAAAGATATCAAAACATGTCAAAAAAAGAAAAACTGTTTCTTTTTACCTAAGAATCTGTTGCTGAAGGACATTCTGGTAAGTAAAAATGCTGATTGTATCTTTGCTTTTATTGGTGCTCACAGAGAAGAATGCTACCTGATGAAAGTTCAGTGATATCTCTCCCAATGGAGAAAAGAAAAAACAAATTAATTGTTTTGAATACACTTTGGATTAGTGCCTTTTTTCACTTGAATAGAATTGGTCTTATTTTTTTAGCATGCAATATAATCTGACATAGGTAACTTTAAACTTTTGCTTGAGAAAAGCATGGATCAGTCTACCAGTAGAAGAGGAGCTGCCATGTATACTAGTGTTGCAATTTCCTTTTTTTTTTATTCTGCAATGAAAAAAAGTAGCACTTTATGCACATGTATATTATAGGTGATCTTTGAACTTTGATTCTCTGGAATGTTTGGAATATTAAGCATTGATTTACATCAGAGCTGCATTCCAGATACTGCTATAATACTGCATATGTCTATTTGTCACATTTTTGGTAACACAAATTTACAAGAAGTTTAGGATGTATAAAACCATTGTATTTCCCAGGTCTTGAACTGCAAGACAGCTTCAGCTCTAACTGATCACTAAATTCAGCTATCTTTCATACAGCTTTGTTTGGAATAATATTTATCAGGAAGCTGTGGTAAGTGAGTCACTGGAGGAAGTTTCAGCCTCCAAGATACCATGGTAATGACTCAAATTTACATTAAAGGTAGTGCTTTCAAATGGAGCATTTTAATGTTAAGAGTAAAACTAACATAATGTCTTACTCTTTCTATAGTAGAAGAAATTAAAACAAACAAACAAAAAAAGATAAACAGAGAGTGGTATCAAACACTAAAGGTTTGTGGTAACTTTTTCTTGTGTATCCAAATTCTTACTCATTAGAGGGGAATGGTATAGTGCGAGACCAGCTACGCTAGCTGGTCTGCCCTGCCCCTAATGAACAGCCTATCAGCTCTGAGACCTCTGCAGCGTATGGCACCATATCTTGAGCTACCACTCATTTGCTGTAAAACAGCATTGTAATGTTGTAATGGTGCACATGGGCAATAAAACATACCAGTGGTTAAAGGTTATGCCATTCCTGCTTGAGCCTTGCACCCATTGGTGGGAATGAGTTTCTCAGTCTTCAGAGCTCAGCTTACCTCAGGGTATCAACCTGGCCAGGTGATGTGGCATTCCTGATTTTATGCTTGCTTGCTCAAATGACTTCTGGGTCTGAAATTATGACTACATGTTGTTTCTGCCCTTCATCTTATGTCCTTGTGTCTTCAAGCAGTGAAGCATTTTTATCAGTGGAGGTGAAATATAATCCATTCCCCTTATGGCATTGGATCAGAATTCTTAACCTTTGAGTAGCAATAAATTCCAGCAGAATAGTGCTTAAGGTGGGAAATAAAGCAGAACAAAGAGCTGAAGACAGGATTTACAGCTATCAAGATGGTGGGGTTTTTGTTTTGCTTTTTTCCAAGCGTCTAAATTGTTGAACTTTGCAAATGATTAAGAAATGCAGTTACATGCTTACCTTTAACTTGCTTGGGGAAAATGCTAGAAATAAAATGTAAAAAGTACAGAAATTGCTGATTCATGGTATGAAAATTGTGTCAGTGAAGAAGCAACCAGTGCACTTCCATTAGGAAATCTTTTGAAGACATTGAGACCACTGTAGCCTATGTGAATAAAAGGGCCTCCTTTATTTTTAGCACTCATGCTTTTCTTCTGGTTATAATTTGTATTTGAGTGTGGTGGTATGGATGGAATAATGGTTCATCAAAACTACCGGCTAGCATTTCTGCCTTTTCCTTGCTTTTAGATTGTGATGAAAGATAATTACAGTTCTCATACTAAACTTCTATTTATACTTGAACCCTGCATTGAATTACAGATCTTTTGGAATACAGAATAACTCTACCCTTGACTTATAATTTCATCCTGATGTTTGTGTGCTTCCCAGCCAGATTATCTCTAAAAGTAAAAATGTAGTTTAAAGTGGACATTCGGTTATGCCTCTACATTAATTTTCTCTGTGGGCCCTCAAGGCATGCTATTTTCAAATGGCAATTACATGTATAACAGTATTAACTGTTACAAATTGTGTAGGCATCTGGGTCACTAATACAGAGATCCAGCTGTAGATCCAGCGGTGTACCTGTGCAGCTGAACATATTTTGGATGGCTTTTTGTTGTAATGATGATGGGTTAAAATTAATTCATATACCTCATGTTGGTTTTGCAGATATGCTACCTCTCTCAACTTGTAGTTTCAAAGTAATAACATGGACTGGTTCAGTTATCCTGATGAGACAATCCCAATTTGTCCCCCAAACTGTTCATTAACTTTTAGCAAACCAAATGCATTTGGTATACCCAGGTCTCGTGTGAAAATAGGTCATAGGTGCTAAAGATGGAATGGGTAAAACCTTTTTTCTCCAGTGTTTTTTTCCTAAAACAGAAAGACCAGCACTCCAGAAATGTAACTAAAAAGTGGCAAGGGGACAATGCTTGACCCTGAGAAAATGTTTGCAGAAGCTTTTCTGAACCCGAGTGAGCCAGATAGCAGTGCATAATTGCAGGAGCAGACTTCAATATAATGTACCCTTTTGTAGGGATAGCAATTCTTCTTGTCATCCACAAAAATGGACACATTATATTTCAGAGGTCCACACTGCAGGTACAGAAAGGATAAACGCTTGCAGAAGTGCAGACCTCTGACAGTTATAAGATGCAGATGAAAACAGGCAATGCACACAGAAAATGCAACACAACATTTAAAATAAAAGAGGAGTAGAATGCAAAACTGCAAAAGAAAGGTCTTAGCTTAAATACTTCTTCCAAAATTACTGCAAGAGTATTTCATTCTCTTGAAATTATCCTTATTATTTCAGATACCTTTGCAGATGTTTTCTATTGTCCCCTCAACAAGGAGGCTGCTAGCCTGTGGAGGTCATAGTAAAATGTCAGTACTGACTTGAGGTGAGAAATGACAATAGGGTAGGATGTACCTTTAAAGATGTAAGTTGATAAAATTGCTTCTTGTCTGATGCCAAAAAACCAGAAGTCTCTCAACCATTGGAAATTACAATTTATTAAGAAATCAAAAATATTTTTTGATCACAAGAAAGAAATGTGATATATTTTTATCTTCTAGATGAGCTATGTGATCAGATAAGTGATGCTCTTCTAGATGCTCATCTCAGAATTGATCCAGATGCCAAGGTTGCCTGAGATAAGTACAATACAGATAGAAAAACAGATTAATGAAGTACAACATGTAATCAATGTTGATATATTATCTTTTGTTCCAGAATTCTTCCAATAGTTGGCTGCCAGTCAAGACTTTCAGAGCCAGTAAAGAGCTCAGCTGTGGCACTATGATTCAGAAGAGAAGGAAAAGGAGGAAAAAAAGGGCAAAAAATGAACAGAAAAAAGGAAAGACATAGTACTCCAGTGCAAATTAAAAATTATGAAATGTAAGAAGTACGCTAGGTGGTATCATGGAAAAGTAGGTTTGTCAGGGTAGATGTTGTTGAGGAATCTAAGAAAATGAGGGGAAGAGTGAAGTGTGGAAAGATATATGTCTTCACAGAGTAATTAGGACAATGCCCTTTGTTCACAGAACAATAAGATCATTTGAATGTGATTCTGATCAAGGTGGCTTGCTATTTTGTGTGACTTTCCATTAGGACTATGCACTGATGTTGTCACTTGCAGTAGAGGCTATGAACGTGTTACCAAATTGGAATGAGTGCATTGCCAGACAAAATGGACATAGAAAGAGAATGTACCTAAAGAGCTTTCCAAATGCAGTGATTTTATTTCTAGAACAAGCCACCAAGGCCATAATTACAGCACAGAGGACTAGCTGCATCTCATGAACACAATGATCTAATATTTTTTATCTGAAACATCTCATGTGATCCTTGGTGCACAAATGTGAGCAGTGAGATGTGAGGAGAGGGTTTATCATATGGATTAGAAGTGATGAAGTTTGTATTTCAATACTTCAGGCAGTTATGCTTCTAAAACTGCTGAAAAGTTGAAGATGGTAACAGAGGAATCCTCTAAATATGTCAAGGGAAATATGTGTAAGAGAAGTGAGAAACAGGTGTGATATGATTATCATAGGCCTAGTACATCATATTGTTGTACCAACTCTGTTAGTGTCTGCTCTATGTTTTTACATAAAACAGAAAGGTTTGCAGACCAGATGGACTCCTGAAACAAACAAAATAGAAAATTAAATGATTCTGCACAAAATCTCTAATGAAGTTGCATAGCTTCTTGCACCAGGATCTTGTAGAGGCTAAAAGTTTTTGGGGTTGCCAAGGACAACTGGGTGAATTGCTGTAATAAAAATATATCCAAGACTGGTAACACCATCTGTTAATAAATTATGTTCCTTTGGCTTCAGGAAAACAAAGAGCTGAAATTCTTGTATTTGGAGAAAGAGCCCCATGTACTTGATCTGCTCTTATAGACATCTGCTTCTGGCCAGTGTGAAGATAGGATGATTTGCTATGATGGGCCCCAAATGCATGCATCTTTTAAATGTTCATACCAACTGAAGAGAGGGGTCATTGCACAGAGACCCATAAGTGTGCTAAGGTTTTACACTGAGTTTCCCCTGTGATTAATCCTTTGTTAATCTTCAGGATCTCTCTGTAAAACAGCATACGTAAAATTCAGAGATTTTACTGACATATTTTCTCCACAGCATATGGTAAAAGCTGGAATGATTTTGCTCTGTGGGGGGATCACATGCCAGGCTATAGTAGATTATAAAAAATTTGTAAGAAGGATCCTTAAGAGGATAGCATAGGATGACTCTTCCAAAGGAGAGTGAGATGCATGGTGCTGATAATATTAATTGTAGATTCAAATGATGTATGGACTATTCACTCAAGAATTGTACCTAATGATCCTTGTGGGTCACTTCCAACTCTGGATATTCTGTGACTCTCTGTGATTCCCCAATGAGATCCTATATGTGTTCAGTTGTGGGTCTGTTCTGTATGTGGCCAAAGCAATGTTTTTATGGTCTTCTGAAGAATAAAATGAAGTGTGTATCCAGGCCTGGGAGAAGACTCACAGCTGTTGTTGATATGTATTTCTCACTGATGATATTAAAGGAGCTATTTTTAGGTGGCATATTTGTAGAAGACATTCTTGAAAGTGTCGGGTATCTCTTGCTTTTCTGATGAAGCAGAGCTAGTATTTGGACAAATGTCAGAAGGTGGTTACATCTGTAGCTTTGTACAATGAAAGCTTCAACACTAATGTTCCTTGTCCTTGGGGTGCACAAGCCTGTGACATTGGAAATTCACACCAAAGGAATTCTTCATGTATTCTTTATGCATCCTGAAGGAGTTTCCTTCCAGCAGCTGAACTACTTACATCACTACTCTCCTTTAGTCTTCCCTTTTCATGTATGGTGTGTACTTTTTCCTCTAATTCTATTGAATCCTAGAACATACTACAAGAAAACTGAATACCAGTTTCTGGTAACATTTACAAACTCCTCTCCCAGGTTTAATACCCAAATGGTTTGAACCCTAATAAGCAAGGGTTTGTCATAACAAACAATATCATTATAAGCATAACAAGCTTTGGCAGGTATCTTGTAGAATTACATGTATCCTATCAGTTTCAAAAATTCAAGTTTGTCTTAGTAGTACTAACCTACCCACACCCTGAAACTGTTAATTGAATGTGCTGATTGTCTGCTTCTGTTAGCAATAAAAAATGTAGTATACGAAGCTTACATGCATAGAACTTAAAAAGTTTTAGCTGAGATAACTAGATAATCCTTAAAAACTTCTCTAGCAATCTCAGGAATGTATGAGCTAACCTAAAATAAGACTGGACTGTAAGACTTGCACAGTTTTATTGGCCCTAGAACAACAATTTAAAGAAATCAAGCAAGCTGTCTCCCATGGCAAGAC
This sequence comes from Haemorhous mexicanus, assembly GCF_027477595.1. Lineage (NCBI taxonomy): Eukaryota > Metazoa > Chordata > Aves > Passeriformes > Fringillidae > Haemorhous > Haemorhous mexicanus. Next base: position 44,355,421 of record NC_082381.1, on the reverse strand, counting down.
TGATGATGACACTGGAGCAAGGGATCAGGTAATTCCAAGCACTTACTCACATCTAGTTTAAGCACAAGCAGTTACAATTACAATGGACTGGAGCCTTTCCTTAAAAACTATTGTGCAAATTGCAAGAATCAGCAGTTGAACACTGTGCACTCTCTTAATCACCAGAAGTATGAACACAGCCTTCACCAGTTTCAAGGCAAGTAGCTTTCCCTATATTCAATGGCCTTAACAGGGTAGAGCTACAATTAAGGTTTTTGTCAGTCAGTAAATTTCTGATCTTTCAAGTCCTTTAGCCTGGTAAAAATTTCTGTGTCATTAGTGGGGAGAAGACTGAGCAGTCTTGATGAGCTTTATGTTAATGAAGCCTTTGCAGTGGGTTCTTAGAGGTGTATAAGGCAGAGCCATTTTGGGGAACCAGCCCCTGTTGTGGCTGTAATTTGTGCATATAAATGTTATTTCAGTCTGATTGTATGTGAAGGGTATTAACTCTGCATATTACTGCTGTCTTTTGCTAAGCTTGGGTGATTCTGAAATACTATGAGACAAAGACAGGTGCAGAATGGAAAGAGAATATGGAAATGGGTGGCCTATTTCCCCATTTTTCAATGCAGTTCCCCAATTTTTAATGCAGGGTTTGATGTTAGGCTATGCCACCGATGAAACTGAGGAATATATGCCCTTAGCAGTCCTCCTGGCACATAAAACTGATTGCAAGCATAAGGGCTCTGGAATGGAATGGAACATGGCCCTGGGTCAGACCAGATGGGAAAACACAGGTTTGTAACAGATGCATGTTACAACTCATGTTTTAAGGGTGAGAAACAGAAGTCATTTACCCTGTCTGGTATTATGTTAGAATTTATGTTTGTCAAAAATGGTGCTGTCATTCTTGTGTTCCAAGGTGATGTGAGTTTCATAAGGTAGGTTTTTATATAGCACATATGTCTGTTTATTCTATCACTTTCTGAGCACGTCTCTTCAAAACAATACTTCTACTTTCCTTGTTTTCCCCTGGAGATAAGGAACATTAACAAATTACCAACAATCAGGTTTGGGTTTTTTTCTGAATAATTACCAGCTGCTGACAGCTGTGTTGCTGCACTCAGTAGATTAGTCACTGAGCCTACTGTAAGAGCAATGCACTTTGGTTGGGTCAAAGACAGTAAGTTCTCTGTTTTCTGGGCTGTGAAACCTGCAGGACAGGAAAGGCAAAGCATACATGTGGTGTTTCCAGTACAGCAAAGTGGTCTACTCTTAATTTCTGTAATTTGCTGTGGATTGAGTGCACTGAGTGCACTTAATGTATTGCTGCTGTTGTTGCAATACGACATGGATTGTGTCTCTGCCTCTTGTTAGGAGTGTACAGAACATGTCAACAGGCTGATATATGATATATCTATTCAAGCTTATTTGAAGAGTAGGAAAATAGAGAGACCACTTTAGTCCATAAGAAAACAGGTACTAAGGATGGAGCGATGCCAGTTGATACTTGCATGTGCATAAAAGCCATGTAGAAGAGAGCAAAGGATACAGCCTATCATATGGTCTACAGTTGTTCATTTTTTCAGGGCTCTCCAAAATTTATTGCTAATCCACAGTTTGAAGTTACATCAACATAGTAAACCAGATGGATTAGCATCAGCTGCTAAAATAATGGGATTTTGTAGCTTTTGTGTTTTTATTTTACTTCTCTGAGGCAATGAATGCATGCAATATCTCATAGTTAACCTTTTTGGTGGTGTTTTTTTTTCTTTCCTACAGTGAGTTTGAGCATTGACAGCAATCCATCATTTTTCATCCCATTTCCTTTCCTCTGTTTATCTTTAGTTGCAGAAAATAACTGTGAGGTTCATTTCCAGCTTTCAGACAGGTGGTTTTGGCCCTGACTCTTCATTTTGGCCCTAAGTGTTCAACATCCACTTTTTTTTCCTCACTAGGTCCCAATGGAATACAAGGAATGAAATGGTGCACTGGAGCCCATCTGAGTGCACACACTTGTGATTTCAGTGCACTGGACATACTGCTACAGCAAATACAGAATGACCTGATGGTGAAAGTTGTTAAAAAGTCATTCCAGAGAAGTATCTTGATGAGGCCACCATTTATCATCTCCTTCCAAGTGAAAAGTTCGTAGAAGGTGGTCCTAAGGTATAGTACTTTGATAAATAACAGCCTATGCAGACTTGGACTCCACCACATGCTTGTAAATGTTCTCTTGAACTGCATGGCATACCTTTAACCAAAAAGCCTGCATTTTTAAGGAAGCTTCAATTATTTCTACTGGAGCTTTCCTACTGGACAATTGTCACCTAAACTGAAGCTATACATGCTTGGAGAGCTATGTACATGTACATGTACACATTCCTGGATCTTTGTCTTCCTTCCAGAAAGTATTTTAAATAAGGAAAACCCAATTCTTAAGTTATGTGCTAAAATGGCTAGCTGGCATTATCTCTTCACTTCCACAATATAAATCAAAACCAGAAATAACAATCAATCTGATATCTATCAAACTGAAATCCCTCACAAAGCTGAATAAATTTCAAGGGATACCTAACATACTAAGTATCAATAGTCATTAGAATTTAACATATCTTCTGCTTTCCAGGTGTTAGCACTAGATAAGAAAGCCACTGCTATGAAATTGTACAAAGTTACGTTACACGAAACTGTCTGTTTGTGTTAAGAGGTCAAAAGGATTAAAACTATGAGGTGTACTTTTAATCACACTGAAATAATGAAGGGATACTACATTAATTGAGAAATAAATGTTGGCTTTGTTCCCATGTTGCTTATTTGGAGATTTAAAGTAGTGGATTAATGACATTTATTCTCTTTCAGGATGGAATTTCTCAGCACTCAGGGGTTCATTTATCAGCACATATTTTCCAGCTTTACTAATCTGACAGAGAGGCAGTATATTTCTCTTGGTTGAGTAAGTTAGATCAACTCATAGAGTTGTAGGAGGCACACAAAACCTATGCAAGAATTTGGGACCATTATCAGGGGAGCAGGAAGAAAGAAAGAAGTGTAGTATCATTTGTGTCACCACTGAACTATTAATGAATAGTTCAGTGAACTGAGCTAGAATTTCTCAGTAGTCTTGAGCTGAAAACATTGAGCTGCAGTTTCATTAAGCCCCTGCTTCACATTTAGAATGTGTATCTAGGTGAAGCTTGTTAACCTTTTAGATTGTATGTGATCTGTGTATGTCCCTCTAAGCTCTTGGCCTTCATCAAAGTGTTGCTGAGCAAAGACTTTGACCAGTAACCCAGAGAGAGCATTTCATCATTGCTGATTTGAACGGAGCACTCTTTTTGTCATTTTTACAGTTGTGCTGCTCTGTTAAAAGTTTTCAAAAGTGACTGCAGCACAGACGGCTTAGTACATTTCTGAAGAGTACTCCAGCCACCCAGTGAACTCTTTCAGCAATTGCATAGAAATGTGAATATGATGAACAGAGTCATATACATGACAAAGAGAAAAGAAAGCTTTACTCAACAACCTTATATGATAATGGACGAGCTATTGTGTCTTGTGAATAAATTTAGTTGTTTGTCCTTCAGGCTGATGCTGGACTGACTGGCCAGAAGATGAATCTTGATAGGTATGGAGGCTAGGGAGTCCATGGTGGAGGTGCATTCTCTGGAAAAGATTCCTCCCAAGTTGATAGTTCTGCAGTATATGCAGCCCGTTGGATTGAAAAATCTCTGGAGAAAGCTGGTCTCTGTAGAAGAGTATTAACCCAGATAAGAGCAACTGTAAAAGTAATACACCAAATTCTGAAACACAAATTCTGTCTCAGAGTACCTACCATGATCACAGCCTCTCTCCAGTTTCAGGAAATCTTTTCTCATGGTAGAATGGGGCTCCTGGAATTTTTTAGGAGCCTTGTGAGGGAAGCCAAAGACATGGGTCAGGATGGTCCTGAAACAAAGACTGCATTCTCAGTAATGTTCTTTCTCCAACTCCTTTGTTATCCCAGGTCTAGCTTCTTCTTTGCACCATCCTTGCATTTTAGCTGTGCTGCACACACCTCATGCCCAGCACCCCAGCCTGGGCTGCACAGCACATTACAGTCATGGGAGCGCTTCCTAGATGTAGCTGTTCAACTTGCAACTTGCAGTATGGTCATATTGGATGTAACTAATCTGTTTTAAGCTGCACTTGCAATTACCTTAATTTGTTCCTAGTATTCTTCTCTGCTATAGGGTGTGACTAAAAGCAAAATTCAACTGTTTCAGAGTTTAAGACAAGAACAGCTTCGATTAGTCTTATATGCTCAGGCAAAAAAAAATGCCCTTCCTTGTGCATGAATTTTTTTGATAACTAAATCAAAGAAGTAGAAAGAGATATTTTACTGGTACCTTGACACTTTCACATGAACAGAATGTGACTATTAAAGTGACATTTGACTAGGCAATTTGCAATACTAGTTTCTATAAATACTTGTTCTGAGTAGCTGCTATGTCCTAAGTAAGTAAAATGTAGCAGCAATCTAGCCAATGTTTTGCTGCAGTGGTGTGTTTAAATACTTTTGCTTTCTCTATGGAGCAGAGGAGAAGGCCACTGCATGCGATTATGATCCACAACATAGTATCCAGACATTCCAATTAGTAACAAGGCTTCCTGCTTCAGATATTGCGCACGTGTTTGACACCTGATAGTTTGCAGTTAGTCAAAAAAAGGGTAGATTTGGAATAAACCAAGCACAAATGAGTTTTGGTTATCAAATTGTTGACAATTTTTTTTTTCCCAAGGGAAAGAATACAGGCTTCTGATCTCATATTGTATACATATTTTGAGAGTAATTTTTGAACATCTACATCACTTATTTTTGAGTTAGGTGGGAATGTGGTTATTCCAGTAATTCTCAAAGTCTTTTTTAAAATACCTGAACCTGTCTCTAGATAAGAAACGTGTGATCTTTTTAACAGCAAATTATGGAGATCTCAAATACTAGCAATGAAGATAATGAGAAGACAGGAGACCAAAAGAGCCAATGTCCTTTGAAGTCTTCAAAGGCCAAATTAAAGATTAACAAAAGGATTAATGTGTGAAATGGAAATGTAAAATTGATTTCAGCCTATTACTGTCAGTATGCTACACTGAAACCTTGCCAGCCTTCACTGAGGCTGACAACTAATCTGCCTGTCCTGTGGATGCTATTTTCATGCTAAGCATCTCTCAAAACAAAAGGAAAAAATGGATTATAGAGGTAACTGCAGTCTAATTAGACTGCAGTTATTATTAACACAATATTATTTAGTGTTTCAAAGAATTGTCAGCTTATTGGCTCATGGCAAATGGATGTTGTAGTCTCATAATTAGCCAAGGAGAAGATAGTCACAATTAGAACAGTTTCTGTAAAACCAAAACAAAAGGAAAAAAACCAAAACCAAGCCATAAATATTTGTAGATTTCAGTCTCCAGTCTTTAAGGCATTAAATCCTTGTGTCTAGCTGAAACTGAAGGATGAAGAGGGGCAGTAGCTGAGGATGACAGAAAGTACCTCTTTTGTTTTAAAGGAGTATCACCTATGTCTGATATTTGACCAGACTCTGATGAAAACATAGTTTTCTAACATAAAAGACAAATAGCAAAAAAGGTATCTCGTAACTTTCCTTACAGCAACAGGACGTTAGTAAACTCCACCCTGATACATATAATAAGCCTTTCCTTTCTCTTAAGCAAAAAGCAGGAAGGACTGTATCAATTGTATTTGGGTTGTATGTTTGTATTCTACAGCTATCATATGCTATCTGTGTCACATCATCTTGCCATCTCCGTGTTCCTTTATGGAACATCAGATAGAGCTGAAGAAGAACTGCTTGAAATTGTCCATAAAAACTTTGATCTATGCCTTGGAGCTATTATAAGGTTTGTGTAATGTTAGTATTTACTGTATGGATTAATTTTTAATGCTCTCTGTTACAATTTAGTTCTCTGGCTTATAACCTCAAGAAAGCCACCTTCATCAAAAATCTCTAATTGATATAATTTCTGCTCTTCCCTCATCCATGCATCAGTACAACATACAAGAATCAATTGATAAATTGGGTCACAAAGTGCACTAAGTAAGTTAAAACCAGCCTAAATTACACCATGTACATCTACCAGTAACCCTAGCAGTGAGCTGTGGCAATTCATTAGCCAGGTGGTCGTGTGCCTGGTGAAGCAGAATTAAAGTTTAACATTAGACAAAGTTAGGCTTTCCAATCTGTTTACAGGGTGCGTAAGGCTCCAAATCTCTGCCTTTTCTGAAGTGCAACAGAAACATTGCCTCTTTCTGTAAGAAATGTTGGGCTCTGTGCCTTTGATATTCTGGTGGAAACAACTTGTGAGACAGCTGAAAGACTTTGGTGCTTCATGTCACAGTTTGGAGTCAACAAAACTTAATTAAAAAGGAATCCATGTTTCTTAAATGCTCTCTTAAGATATGAGCTGTGGCATTCACATTCCCTGAACATGATTCCTTTGGCCAGGGTTTTTCTCCTGGGAAGCTGAAAGGCAGCGAGAGAGGCCTCAGAGAAAAGAAAAACAATTCTTATTTCATTTGCTTCTCCTGTGCTGTGCTCATGTGGAATGTGTTTGGCGATTGTTTATCCACAGGTGATTGCTTGATTGGACTCCAGTGTGAGTTGTTTTGACTCACTGGCCAATTAGGGCCAAGGTGAGTTGGGACTCTGGAAAGAGTCACGAGCTTTCATAATTATCTTTTTAGCATTCCATAAGTATTTTTTCTGTATTCTTTAGTATAGCATAGCATAGCATAACATAGCATAGCATAGCACAGCGTAGCATAGCATAGCATAGCATAGCATAGCATAGCTAAGTATAGTATAGTATGGTACAGTATTCTTTAATATAATATAGTATAATAAAATAATAAATTAGCTTTCTGATAAGATGGAGTCAGATGCATCATTCTCTGCCCTGGTTGGGGTGGCCGTGCATTTACAATACTGAACCACTGTAATGAAGACATTGTTCTATTGAACAATTTTATATTGAACTACTCTATAAATTTAAAAACCACAACAAGGATAGCCATGACATGAATGTTCTTGAAGTCAAAAGTCACTTGTGATCAGAAGTGTCACTGAGGCTACCATGCAACAAGACAGGACATGCGATCCCAAACTTATTAACACTGCCTTTTGCAGCCCACTATTTCTGGAATATTTCTGAGTCTGAAACAGCTGGTCTTTTAGACAAATACAACACTTACATTTAAAGTAGCATGGGAATTACTCTTTTCTTTGAGAGAAGAAAGGACTGGAGGCGATGAGCAGATCAGTACATGTCCTTTTCAGCAGCTATCAACCTACAGTACAGTGAGCTGTAATTTGACCCTAGCATTTTTCACTATTTTTCTCCAATTTGTGACTAACTCATATGATTTTTTATGTAAATTTCAAGTCAACAGAACTCCTTGTCTTTTTGTAGTATGGCTTCCTGAGACCTAAGGATACAAATTCATCTTCTCAGTCCTGAGTAACTTCCTAATTTCGTAGCTTATTTTCACCAAACCTGATAGACCTGGACCTCTTAGACATTTTTTGAAATACTCAAGTGGAGAGAAACACTTTCTCTTTCCACTTTTAAGGGAGCAACCACATTGCGAAAATTACTTGTATTTGATTTCTTTCACAGTCTCCTTACAGTTTTAATGCACGCAGATCTATCTAGGAGATATTAATAATTAAATTAGCTTTGACTGGGTAACGTGAATAATTTAGGCCTTTGATGTGATCAGACATTAAAATGTGAATATTGTTGTGAATATTGATGCCATTTCTATTCTGCCAGGAAAGTCTGCTATTGCTTACTCAATCAGCTTCGCACTGAATGGATGAAGTGAGTGAGGTAGCTTTAGGAGCTCCCTGTGTGACAAGAGCAGAAATAGCACAAATTGCTGTAATTATTTCCGCCAGAACTTCCACAACTACAGCTTTAGTTAAGGTGCTTCAGTTACGTTTAAACAAATCAGTAGAAATACTCATTTCTGAGCATTGGTCGTTATAGCCCTACATATACCTAGCTCTTATGTAGTGTTGTTTGCTTTGAACATTATAATTTTGTAGTTGTATCTGTGAAAATTGATGAACTCCTATGTTGTAATTTTTTTATTAATTTGTAGTCATTCTCTCAAACTTGAATTTTCCATGAATTGGAATTGGTTGTATAGATTTTCAATTAAGTTTATTTTGGCCACTTCTGAAATGTAATAAAATGTAAAAAACACTTGGAGGACATAATTTTCCTTTTATTTTTCTGGCTCAATGCTTAAAATGAAAAGAAGGCATTCAAAATCATTTAGCTTCTCTTTAAGGACTAAAGAGGATGAAAATGCTTAAATATCAAAAATGGCAATTCTGGCATGCAAATTTATCATTTAATTGGTAACTAAGACACAATTCTGGAATGCTATGACTGCTGCAATACCAGGAAATTTTAATAAACAACAAAGCAATACGGGTACTTCGCCCCTGTTAACAGAGAGATAAAGGCTCCAGTGATAAGTCTAACCAAATGCAAGTAGCTGATAATATCCTTAGCCTCAAGCAAGTTTTTAAAAGCTTCTTCCTTTGCAAAAACTGCTCAATCTACTGCTCTGTTGATATACCAGAGCTGAAGTGAGGTCACCATATGTCTGTACCTGAACCTTACCTGTCCTGGTAGAGTTGACTTGATCTAGCACAGGAGTGCTGCAGTCAGTCCGTGTGACCTATACATGAGGCACATTTTTCTTTTAGTTTCACAAAATTAATTTCTGCAACTCTTTTGTGGGTAATATTGCATTTTTTTAATTTATAAGTTTTGCTTTTTTTCACAGGACCCTGGACCTTACCATTGCCTGAAAATAATCCCAGTTTAGTTTGCATATGGCCACATTGGCATAAAATCTATCATTAACCTTTATTAAAATTTGTTCAAATTGGTATTGCTTAATAAATGGTAATGTAGCTTGCTAATTCTGAAATGTCAGAGTAACTTCCACTTTTAATAATGAAGGTGTACAATGTTTAAGTGGCAAGGGATTGCAGAGATGACCAGTAAAATCACTATAATGACCTTTTGAAAGAAAGTTTAGTAAATGGACATATGGTCTCAATTTTACAGCTGTCTCAATTACAGCTAGTATCAATTTTACTGTTATAATACTTCACTCTTCCAAAGTGAAACAGTGATGCTTTGGTTCTCATAGAAGAAGACTGTTTTGATAAAATGCCGTATGTTAAATTCAATAAAGAAATTATTTGTTAAATTGAGGTGTCTAATAATCATGGCTTATCATCAAACAAACAAACAAACAAGCAAACAAGTAAAGTAACATCACCCAAAAAAACCCCACAGTGTATTTCAGACATTAAGAACACATACTTGAAACTCTTCTTTCACTTTCCTTTCTGGCTTCAAAGTTAAAGACCTTTTCTTCAAGGAATTGGATAGACACCAACTCTTTTTTTCCCTTGTCATTATTTGGTGTTTTAAGGAAGTCAGGAGCATCAACTGCAGAAGAAATCCCTAACTACAGACTGGAACAGATACAGTGTACATTCAATCTCCAGAGATCCTATCCACAAATTTCAGTGAGTTTTCTAATAACCAGTAAATAATTTTATTTATAAGGATAGCTAATTTCCCTATATAACATTTTCCTAAAGAAGAACAAAAAGATAAAGAAGATGCCTTGTTTGAAACCAGCAAACAGAGAAAAGATACATCTGCTTAATTTGTCTAATCCAAAGCTAGAGACAAAACTATTGTTCCACAAAACCAGTGAAATAATTTTTTTTTGAATCATTGGCATATTTTCCTATTATCAGAAAATAATAACTTAAACTCGAAACTCAGCTATAAAGAAAGGGATCCCAAATCAATAACAGCAGTTATTGAGTGATATTAGAAAGTAGCATTCATGCATAGAGATAAATTGAAATATCTTTATCTCCAAATGCTTCAAATACTGCTTTATTAACCTCATTATTTTAATATCAAATGAACAGGCTCTTATTTGAAATATGCAGCTAGAGCACATTATAAAAATCTCCCAACATATAGCAGGTGATAATCTGCATAAGAAAAATAGTACGTCAGAAGACCATAAAAGCTTATTTGTATTGCAACAAATACAAAAAGTAACATGAACAAAATATGTGTACTGCACAAATTCCCCTGGGTGGGACACAGAGGTACTACTGGCTGTTTACTTCCGAAATCTGCTGATTCTTGCTGGACTGTGTGAGGCAGAACTAAGCCTAAATCTTTCAAAAGGGTGCAGTTGCACTCAAACCTAGGCTAGCCAATTAGGAAAGAAAATGACTGGACAGAAGTGTCAGCTTGGCTCTAAGTGTGCCTTTGGTATATTTGTGATCTGAGAAGAAATGGAGGGTCTCTGCATGCAAATCAAAGATACTAAATTAATAATGGTCAAGCCTCTTGTGTTTGCTATCTGTGAGGATTAGTTTTATGACTCATTCTTTTGGACTACATCCCAAGAGCAATTGCAATAAAAAGTACAAACATTAGGAAGTATTTAATATTTCTTCTGAGATGTTCTTCTAAAATAGATTTTCAGATGTGTTGAACCTAATGAACCCTATCTAGATCTACAGAGACATTATTATTATTTGCCATTTTCTAGTTATATTTTGATTAAGGGTTATATAGAGAAATGCAAAGTAGAATGCTAATTCATTGCTGTTTAATTAATTTAATCCCTAAGAAGCTGAAAGCAATTACTGAAATGAAAATTAAAGTCCTATCTTTACTACATGGTTATAGAAAAAAGGAACCTTTCATTTAATAATTCCCGAGTTTATGGTTCTGCCCTGCCTTGACTTTATGACACAAGAGGAAATCCTTCCTTACCACCTTCCCCACCCAAGGTTTTTGGCCAGAATGATTTGCGGTACTTTCTGGGTGATGTTGTAGAAGAAAGAAGACTGTGAGAGTTACAAGGGGAAGGCTGGAGCAGAGCATTTTAATTAGGAGCTCAAGCATCCCACTGGAGTACAGTGTGGTTGTCAGAACTGGGATGCAAACTAGTAAAAGATGGCACAACCTTGTTTTCCTCTGCTTTTCAACAGGAACTATGCCAGGATATAAATGAATAAGCCTTACCACCTTTAGCAGCTAAAAAAAAACCCAAAGGCCTCTCAAGGTGCATAAATAAAAAGAATACTTTTTTCTGACCAATATTCTTAAAAACTGTAGCATTTAATCACACTTTTGCCTCAGCAATAAATGAAAATGGGGTCAGGCCCCACCACTGCAGAGCCTTCTGGACTCACTGAATGATCTGCTTGATCTCTAGTACTATCCTGGATGCTTGAAACCACAGGTCAGTAAAATATTACCCAAGTATTCTTTTAAACTTTTTTTAATCCAGAAAAGCTGCAATCATATAAAGGCTTTCCTATCTTACCTGCCGTAGTTGCAGTGCCAAATCCATCCTGATTTTTTCAAGTGTAACATTCCTACATTTTACATTTTTTCTTATACCTCCTACATTTTTTCTTATACCTCCTTCATGTGTAACATAGTTAGTCCTCATGCAATCTTTCTGAGAACAAGTTCCCACTGTAAGCTATGACAGACCTGAACAATTTCAAGCAACAATCGGTTGAGCTTTTATTATCAAACCTGCATATAATTTTTGAACTGGAATTTTAATTATTTGTGTCAAGAGCCTTTCTGAACAGTCAAATCTCTTGCATAAGCAATAAAACAATAAAGTTTTAAATAAAGTTTTAAAGTTTTAAATATATTCAGTTTTCATGGATGGAATGTTATTTACTAATTTTTATACATTAAAAAGGTACATATTGATAAAGAAACAAGATTCTTAGACAACACACTTTATGGCATTTCAATCAGGCATGCTGCTGCTGAGACAAAGTCTTGCTGCCGTGTCATCCTCAGCTGTTTCTTTTGACTTTGGGACATCTCTTCTGAGCTGAGATAAATGTGAGGCTTAGCAGTGAAATAGTCAGGGAATTTTAGCATGGCATTAAAGCTGATTAGCAAAAAACCCAGAAAACCTCAAACATCCAAAAGAGGTTATTTTAGACCAGGTCACTCAGTCTGTGACTGAAGTTACATCAGAAACCTCAGTCCTCATTTAAGCAGAACAAATACGAAGTAGTTGCTTCATGTTCCATCTGTGACCGAGTGTTTCATTTGGGAACAAGAAAGCTACTAAAATAAAGCCTAGACCTTCAAAACCAGAAAGATTGCTTCTATGGTTTCTTATAGAAATTCCTGTCCTTTTTCCAGTGGCCTTTTATTAATGAGTCTTTGAAGGGGAAGGTGCAGGTGAATGATACAAGAGATAGTGAATGGAACAATATGGTGTAGCAAGCCTAACCAGCTGTTTTTGTTTGTAAAAAAATAATTACAGCATTTTCCTGAACAAAAATAATCAGGAAAGTCAGAAACTAAAGCAGGACTGAAAGTTAGACACTCCTGCAGGTAGGATTTCCTGCAAAGAAGTAATGCTGGTGTCAGTTACTGTAACAAAAGAAGTTTTCTCACAGGGAGAATTGAAAGAGGAAAAATAGCGGCTGACCTCTACTGCAGATAGAAGGAAGTTCTCTATTATAATCTTTGATAATTTTTTTTAATTAAAGGTACAAAACTGTGGGATCTTCATATAAATCTCCTCGCCTTTAAGACCACACTTCTTGACTGATCAAGCATTACAGAACAGTGCGGGAATCACAAGAGGCCATGCCCCTGTAATTTACACTCTTGCATGAAGAAGAGCAAGTTCTTAGTTTATGGAAGTTGATTGAGAAATATAACTTTAAAAAATTGAACCAGTCATCTGTGCAGGAGAAAGTAGCCATGGCCACCTGAAATTTTACAGAATTGCATAAGAAAAAGAAGTACATCAGAAGACCGCAGACCACATCCCAGGGATGTCCGGGATTGTCTCAATAGGTTGGCTGCTGGCAAGGTGGAGACAATATGGACTAAACTTTTGAAAGAGAATCTTGACTATTGGTGTTATTTCTGACACTAAAGGTTTGGAGGAAAGCCTTTCTTTAGTGATCTGCTCTCTCAGGTCATACAGCAGTATTCTGGGAATGGGCTGACCAGTTTGGGATCTGCCAAACACACAAAGAGGAGTCACCTTTTCCTGTAAAAACACAGGCTGACACTTTCTGTGGATATGGCTATTCCAAACATTCGTGTGTTTGTTTTGCACGGCCTGGTCTTTGGTAGCAGCAGGGGGCATGGAGATGGTGTCTACAAGAAACTTCTAGAACCTTCCACTATGTCTGGCAGAGCCAATCCCTGATGGCTCTGAAGATGGACACACTGCTGGCCAAGGCTGAGCCAACTAGAGATTATGGTAATGTCTCTGTGATAACATATTTAAGAAGACATTAAAACAAAAGTAGGGGCGCAGTTTTCATTCTAGCCAGAGAAAAGGATGAGGTGAGAATATGTGAGGCACCAAGGTCAGTGAAGAAGGAGGGGGAGGAGCTGCTCCAGGCACCAGAGCTGAGATTCCCCCGCAGGCCATGGTGAGGCCATGGTGAAGCAGTTGTACCCCTGCAGCCCATGGGGATCCACGGGGGATGCAGAGATCCACCCACAGCCCATGGGGTGATGCCAGTGCTGGAGTGGATGGCTGCTAGAGGAGGCTGTGATCCTGTGGGAGACCCAGTGGAGAGAGGGGCCCTGATTCCAGAGTGGAGCAGCCTGTCCTTGGAGAACTGCACCCCGTGAAAGAGTAACCCATGCCACAGCAGATTTGGGAGGACGGCTGCTCCTGAGATTTGGAGCCATGCTGGAGAATTTCACAGAGAACAGTCTCCCGTGGGAAGGGATCCCACGGTCTCACAGGGGAAGGGCTCCTCTGCCTGTGCAGCAGAAGGAAACCTCGGGTGATGAACTGACCAAAACCCCTGTGCCCTGTCTCCCTGTGCTCTTGGTGGGAAGGAGGAAGGGGCTGGGGGGAAGAAAGGGCTTATTTTTAAGGGCTTATTTTACTTCTCATTACCCTCCTCTGATTTTGTTAGTAATAAACTCACTTTGCATCTCTTAAGTTGAGCCTGTTTTGACCTTGGAATGCGTCTCCCGTTCTCTACCTCAACTCACGAACCCAACGTTAAATTTTTCGTCCTCTGCTCATCAGTAGCAGAGGAGGGGGAGTGAGCGGCTCTCGTGGGTGCCTTGCACTTGGCACCCACACTGTCAAACCACGACAGTGTGACACCCGGAGAGCGCTCCCCACCACGCCCGCCCGTGCGTCCCGGTGCTGGCAGTGAGGATGCAGGGAGGGGAGTGGCTGGGGCAGGGAGGCCAGCCCGTCGGGGTTGCGGAGAAAAGCGACAGGCGCGGAAAGATCCCGAGGGCAGTCGAACAGGGACAGGACGGCAGCAATGCTCCGTGGGAAAAGCGCAGTTGCTGCCCAAGCGCCAGCGGTGCCGAAGGACAGGAGAACATTTATCTCTCGCCGGCTGCCAACCAAAGTGTTAAACTGTGGAAACACACCGCTGCCTGGGGAATGGCGACCCTTCCAGGGCAGGGCGGGAAGGCGAGCTTCGCGCGTCCCCCGCGGGCAGCGAGAGCCCGGGAGAGAGCAAGAGTCGGTGAGGGGACGCTGCAGGAGCGGAGACGGGCGGGAGTCGGAGCAGGCGTCGGGGAGGGGACGCCGCAGGCGCGGAGCCGGAGCTCCTCCCGCGGGGCGGGGCCGCGGCCGGCCGGGCTGCGGCGGGCGGGCCGCGCCGGGAGCGCGTAAGTGACGCAGCGTTCCCGGAAGCCGCCCGGAGCTGAGGGAAGAGCGGCTGAGGAGGCAGTAGGGGAGGCAGGCGGGCTCTCGCCGCGGCTGTCGGTGGCTCGGCGGAGCCCTCCAACTCCATCTCACTCTGCTTGTATCTCTTCCCGTCCCATTCAATTGCATTGCCTGCCGGGGGCCATGTCGCTCTTCCAGTCCGCCCTGGACTTCCTGGCGGGCCCCGGCTCCCTGGGAGCCGCCAGCCGTGACCAGAACGATTTCGTGGGGCAGACGGTGGAGATGGGCGACATGAAGCTGCGCATCAAGCGGGTCATTGCCGAGGGTAAGAGCGGGCGGCAGGGCCGGGCCGTGCGGGGCGGACCCCGGCGCTGCGGGGCTGGGATGGGCTTCCCCGCAGGCCTCCCGCTCCCGTTTTCCCCGGCTCCTGTTCCTAGACCGGGAGGGTTTCCTCCTTGGCAGGCCGCGCCCGGGTGGGGGCGGGCGGGCGGCGGGCGGGGCGGCGGTTCCGGCCTCTCGGGAAGGGCTGGCGGTGTCCGTGCCGCCCGCTCCGCGCCGAGCCGGTGTCCCCAGACACGGTGGGACACGGTGTCCCCTGGCCCGGGGCTCGCAGCAGTGCTTGGTGTTACTGTCCCGCCTCAGGAATAGCCACCGAGAGCCGCTGTGGTGTATGGCCGTTTCTTCGCTTGCTTCGTGGTTTAAAATGCCTTCACCACTTATCAGAACTCGGAGGAGTTTGTAGTCTGTCACGGTCTTTATAACCTACCAAGAACCTCATGAAAATTCTGGTTTGCGTGGGGGTTTGTTTGTTTGTTTGTTCCTTTTTCTTTAAATGACAATGTATAATATGCCAAACATGCAAGGTTGCCTCTGTTGTTTGGGATCGATTGGAAGACTGTAGAATGCAGGAAATGTGTTTGCTTTAAACACGTGTGTCAGGAGACTGGTCTTGCTGTGCACATAGATTTTGCTAGAGTACAGGTAGCTAAATATCTGTGCAGTTTCCAGTTTCAAGTGAAGCTTTGGGTAGGTAGCCTGGCACACGGCTTGTTAATCTGTTTTAGAAAAGATGATATGTTTGATAGGTGCAAATTACTTAGATATTAGAAGAAATTTGAATTGTCTTAATGCTTGTGGTTAGAGAAAATACTTTATTTCCTCCAGCAGAAGAACCATTGAAGGCTACTCTCAAAGGACTAAAATGTGGACTTTTCTATACTACTGCAGTTAAATATTCCATTAACTTTGTAGAGATGGTTGATATTATTTAGGTTAAATACCTCAAAACTCTGTTTAGAGCTCCTTTTGGTTGCTGGAGTTTCTTTCTGTAGTTTCTTCTTGTAATTATCTGATACTAAGTAGTTTTCTGTTGAAATCTTGGTGATCAGCATAGAAGAAAAATTAGCTACTTCAAACCACTTGCGAGCTACTTATTAAATTTTTGAGCTGTAAAACAACCCCTAGATCTTCATTGCTTTATCTTCTTTAGGGCAATAATTTGTCACTTGAATGCTCAAGCACTTTTGGCATATGATCTTAGAGAAAACCTGGCAGTTTCTTATGTAGTAAGTTGCATTTTAAACAGTACTAGATGTCATGTCCTCCTGTTCTGCCTTCAGCCTTTACTTACAGCTTCTTTATGGTCAGAGTTGCGACTGAAATGTAAGCACTGAGTAGGATGTGAATGCTAAAAGAGCTGTCTGTGCTGCTGATACTGTAAAATTCTTGCTGGCAGTGACCACAGCAGTTACTGAAGGACAAAGGAAAGTTAGGGCAGGAAGCTGTTTTTGAGGCAAATAAACTATTTGGTTCTTGGTTCTGGAGCAGGTATTTTAAGACTTAACTTTGACAGCAGCCTGCTGTTTTCCATAATATGACACAGGCATTGTAAAATGTTGGGGGGAAAGATGACAAGTTAGATGACTTAAAATGGAGACATGCTTTAACCTACAGTTCTTTACAATTTCTTTATAACCACTGCTTTGTGTTCCATGTTTGTCTCAGTGTTATGGTTTTATTTTATGTTGTTTTCTTTCGTTATTTTGCTAACTGAAGTTGGGCTAGCTGCTTGGTTTTTCTGGAAAATATAATTTGCTAGCCAGTGTAGCCCATCTAGAAGAGCCCTTGCAGTATATTGAGTATAAAGATAAAATAGATGTGAAATAAAGAAATCCCAGCCTCTCCTGCGATCTTCCGACTTGAATTTGTCTGTAGTGTATAGTTTATTTTGTTGCTCAAATTGCATTTATCTTTCAACTCTGGACATGTTGTGATACCTCCTGATACATGGATCCCCAACTGTGGCTTACATGTATTCCCTTCCATGGTTACAAATATGGGATCTGTTTTTCTTCTAGATAGTTCTTTCATGCCAGATTCCCTTCTGGAAAGTCAAGTGCTGCTTTCTGAATCTGGATTTCAAATCCATGGTGAGCTGTGTGTCATCTGCCAATGCAGACTTTTCTGTAGGCTCGTGTGCTCGGCTTTGTAGCTGGTGTGAACAGTGCCTGTGGTTTGACGTTGCATGGTGTGATCTGGCACCGCAGGTTCAGTTGTTCCCCTAGCCCACAGCTCCTTCCAGCCCTGTAGTGTGCACCAGTATTGGTGGTAATCCGTGTCTGGCTGTGCTCTAGGCTGAGACTTGTTGCACAGGTTGCTTGGATGCATTTTCCTGGTTGTTTCACAGAGGTGTGCTGGGGTAGGACTGGGCTGATTGAAAATACAGTGTGCTGCTGCAGGAGGCTGGCAGCAGCCTGTGGGGGATGAGCTGGTGATGATCTCTTTTGCTGATACTACCTCTAAATGCAAGAACAGACCAAGTATGTCACAGACTGGGCTGAGCACTTCTAGAATATGGTATCCTGGTTTTTTTCCTGCTTGGACGTCTCAGTAGCTCACTGCAGATAAGATTTTAGAGGACTTTGGTGGGGGCCTTTACATACAATCCCTACTTGCTCTTGTTATGATGGTGGCTTCAGGTGTCATGGCTCTCTTGGATCCTCCTGTTAAGTGCACAGACCTGCCCTCCTCCTCCCCTCAATTTTACTTCAGTAAAATAGTCACAGATTTCCTGCCTAATTAGTGAATACTTAGTTGCTTCTTTTGTATATGAGACTGAACAATTTAGAATAAACCAGATTGTGTGAAAAATGGGGAACAAGCAAGTTCTGTAGCACACGTTTAACAACCATTCTTCACATGTAATGAAATCTTATGCTTCCTTTGAGTAACAAACATTGACAAAAAAGCACACAAGAAGAGAAACATGATGAGAAAAAGAACGCATTTTTCAATCTGTTTGATCTGAGTCTAAAGCTTTTACAATAATGAAAAAATCATTCCTTAGTCAGAAAGATATCAATAGGCTACAGACTTAAATGGGTGCAGACTTTAATATTTTTTTGAGTTTAAAAATAGATGTCATAGCTTAAAGCCACATAGATAGGGGATTTGTTACGAGCTGTTTTCTGTCAAGGTGAAACTTCTGCAATTAAAGCGACTTTTTTTTTCTTTATTTCAGGCCTACTTAGTATTTTGAGTGTGAACAGACAGTATTACAAGCTCGCCGGAACAATTCTGTGGTCTCTGCAATTCATAGGATAATGATAGCCTAATTAAGTCCAGGTTTTTGGGTGGATTTATTTTGCAAACCTCTAGCAGTAGAGTCACACTAAATGCTTAATGCCAAGTTTCTGCCATTGCTGGTTTTATTTGCTGACAGATAGGGAAAAAAAAGATGATTCCTAAAGAACAACTAAAGCACCTGACCTGGCAGCTGTCCAGCTTCCATTCTCTTCACTGTAAACGTAGGCAATATGTTCAGCATGGTGCAGAACAGTTCTATTTTTCTCGGCTCTAGCAGTTCCTGTTTGTAGGGGAGCTCTCAAAGTTTGAAGATATTCTACCTCTCTGCTTTTCAAGGGGTTGGGAAAATGTCCAGATCTTTAAGTTTGGGCCATCCTTCATTCTTGAGGCAATTTCATCATGTTACTAGGACTTGCAGTGGATGCGAATACTTGACTAGACTTCAAAAAAAAAGCTTGTGAATCAATGCTTGGCAACAATAACAGAGCATCTTTTCTGTTTTGATGCTCTGATAGAAAAGCTTTCAGTTAAAATGCATTGTAACTTGCATTCCAGTCTAGAATTATAGTGCTTCAATCAAGCTATGGTTGAAACATAAACCACTGAAAGTTGATATGGAAACAAATTTGGTCAGTGTTTGGGAGGGGAGTAGACAAGTCATATCAAATAGTTACAAACAGGAAGCTACTCACACCCTCACTTTCTCATGACTATTTAAGTGTGTAATGAAACAGTGAGTAAATTACTGTAGCAAGCACTGTTATGATGTGGTTGATGTCCCTATTTTGATGCTTCTCTAGCTGTCATTTTACTGAAGCTGCTTATCTGAAAAAATAATTTGTGAAGATGCCTAAAACAGAGATATGATAAAAAAGAGCAGTTTTAAATCCAACTTGATGTGTAAATACAGTTATTCAGTATTATGTGACACCTAGGTTTGACTTGAGGGAGAATCCAAGTCTCTTAGTTGGAAAAGCAAGGGTCTTCAAATCTCTGTAAGAGAGTGATGAAGTACTGACAGGAGCACTGCCTGAGGGCTGTGGTGGTGCAAGGATAAGTTTAGAGTGCTTGCGAATAAATCAAGCAAATGAGCTAGAGTTAGTTCCTGATTATCATGAGATGGTATGTGTAGTGAGCCTTGATGTATGAGAGCTTGTGTCTACAGAAAAGAAATAAACCCGGTTTTCTTCTGCTGTAACTTCTGAACTAGAAAATACTACCTGAGATGACCTTGGAGGGCTTGGGTGTCTTCTGTGATTGGGGTTCTGGAATGCCTTAGCAATGCAAAACCTGTCTCACTGGGCAATAGCTGGGGTGGGTGTGTACATATCTCTACACTGGTGATCTCTATGGGGGAGTAGTACTAGGATGATTTTGCTGATACAGAAATCCTCAGAAAACTGTCTTAAAACATGTACAAACATTTACATGAGTTTAAAAAATGAGTGAAAACACTCCAATGTAAATACATTCTTTAGACACCCCTAGAAGTTGTTCTTTGCTTAATTTCCATTTTACCATTTGCCTCAGTTGTATCAGCTGTATGGGTGTTTGTTGAAAGTGCTTTTTATATTATTTTTTCTGACTGTTTGCAGAATATATTGTTTGGTGGGCTTGGAGCAAACTGTTATGGCAGAGGAGAAGTTTTGCCAGTAACCTTGTCCCTACTGAGGGGAGGGGTATATTAAAACTGAAAAAAAAAGTAGCCAATAAAAATAGACTACTTTCTCAAGGGAGCCAGCATCAAACTGTAAATGAAACTGCTTTTAAGAATGACACAGAAGAACTAGTTTTTGTTTAAGAATTGTTTTCACTAATAACAGATGGCTTAAAAAAAAAAAAAAAAGGTAGAAGTACCTTTACAACATGCTCTAATTCCTTTGGTATTCCAGAAAATCTATGGAATTAAACATGGTTTCTGCTGTAGTGCTGCAGTAGTAATAAACCAAGCACTGCAACTAATGATCTGAGTTTTATGGAGCTGAACTGTGTTCAAGTGAAAGAGTGAAAATGACAGAAGGGGAAACTTACTTGAAGCTGATGTTTTGAGAGGGGCATAGTCGTACAAGGTGAGCTTGATGATCACTGAAGTAGAAATGCGTATTTTAAACTAGTTATGTACTCTCAAACTTCGGCTATCTCAATGAGGTTTGCGCAGTGCTCTTGAGCAAAAAGAAGTGTTTGAGAAAATAGATAGTTTGACAAAAGGAGTTGGAAGGGAAATATTTTATTAAATAACACGTTGCAATTTGGTAACAATATTACCATTATTGTAATGTGTGTGTGCTTCCGTACTTGAAAATGCTTTCTGACATGACAGTTATCTTAAAAACAGAAGGTGTGTGTTTAGCAGTTATCTTCCTTAATTATTGCTGTTTTTTGTACAAAGTGTTAGTTGTGTGATACCAAAAAATTTAATTGAGTTTATTAGGTAATATTTGCTGTACTGTATTTTGGTTTTATAAGGACCTTTTAAAAATTGGCTTTATAATAAATCTGCATAGGCAGACTTAACAAAATGCAGGAAAGTAACAAAGTCTGTGTGCTCTTTGCTTATGTACAAGAAAGGAATAGAATACCCGAACTCTTACTGAATATCAGCAGTCTTGACCAGATGCTGAAAAATGTGTTGTTGGTACATTTAGAAATTTATCTAAATTAATGTGTTGATTCTCTTAGACTAAAAAGAATGATGTACCTGAATATTGAAATTAAAACTGACTTAATGTGCCTTCTTCTTGTAGGGGGTTTTGCTTTTGTCTATGAAGCTCAAGATCTTGGAAGTGGCAAAGATTATGCTTTGAAGGTAATATTAATTTACTTCACTATAGGTTTGTAAAGTCTGTCTTTCAGCTTGATATTTTAGCATGACAATTAGTTCTTGATGTATGTGACTGAGCAAGTAACTTGGAAAAATGCAGTGTATTAATGGTGTTTGTAGCCTGCTATATAGAATGGTTATTCCAGTTAGAACCCTACACTTCATACTTAGGTGACAAACAGGGGAATTGGGCTTTTAGGTGCTTCTGGTCTTTATTTTTTTATTTGGTGTAGATTTGATCCAGTCCAAAATGTTTTGATGCACAGGTAAAAAGAATATTTCATAGTTACCTGAAGTGGAGTACTGTAATCGTTTTTCACTTGTCAGAAGCAGATTTAGCCTATCTTCTTACTTTAAGAGTAAATTTCCTTAGTATTAAAAATAATGTTCCACACTTTGACTCATTGTTTAAACATTTGGCCTGGTACTTTTTAGAGACACTTCTCTGGATTCTTGGTTTCTAGAGGCTTCTGGTAATCAGGTGTAAACTGGGTATTTGTATGAAGGGTGGGAGAGGTAAGTTGGCATTTTACAACCAGTAATAACTTTGGCTTTTTCCAATTCATTACACATCCTACGGTAAAAAAAATGTGACCAAAGGCCATATACTATGTGTTCAAAATATCCTCTAGAAGTATCCCCATTAAAAAATAACAGATAAAAGGTGAACCATTACTATACTTCCTCTGTTCTATAAAACCAGTACTTTTGAAGAGAATGCTCAGGCTGCTTGTAGTCAAATGTTGACTGCAAATCCAGGTAATACTAGAAACAGTAATGCTTAATTTTGCTACTGATTGCACAAGTAACATTGAAAAAGCCTGGCTACATAATCTGGAGGAGTTAGTCTAGAATGACTTGAAGGTTGTTGCTGAATATTTCAGACAGAAGGTGAGTCTTTCCTTGTTAGGCCACAATGCTGCAGCCAGGAGACTTTAGTGCTTTGTATATGAGAACTGTTGGAACAGTTACTTTAAAGAGTGTCAAATGTTACAGATGCTCAATTTTCACTAACCCTGAATAGTCGAGGTAACTGGAAAACTGGGTATTATTTATGACAGAATGTCAAAATGTACAATAAGCCAGTTTTGTTTACTGCTCCATTACAGTTCTTTAGGTTTTTGACTAAAATTTATCCTTCATATTCTGTGGAAAAAAAAATCTATGCATTGTTATCCTGTAGGTTTCAGTAACAATATCTTCTAAATTATTTTGGTTTTTTGACAGCGATTGTTGTCTAATGAAGAGGAAAAGAACAAAGCCATCATTCAGGAAGTTTGTTTTATGGTATCCTTTTCTGTAACATATTTAACTGCTTGAGATTTCTGGGTAACAAAAGATTGCTATACAGATTTTGTTTTTCTTCATGCCATACACTGCCTAAGAGGACTGACATTCTGGGTTCATGGTTTGTCATGAATCTGGTATCATGAATCAACATCTGTAAAGTTCAGTTCTTCAAAAATTGCAGTAATACAGTGTGTACAAATAATTTTTGTAGCTATTGTAGAATTTGCCATGTACTTCTAGCAAGAAGTGAAATTCTTATTTGGTATTCTTGCAGCCCTGTGAATGTCGTCAAGAGACCTTTTGATGTCACATGATACTTAGATCTTAAATAGAATTCCCTCACATGCACTGGATTTATTGCTCTTTGCTTTTACCCTCAATGTTCATTAATTTCTTCTTTGGATCCATCTGGCTTTAAGAAGTAGTGCTAGCTATTGAGGAAGAAATTTCAGTAGACTACATTGGAAACAAGCAGACGTTTCTCAGTGTCCTTGCTGTCCTCTTTATTTTCAGTGATGTCAGATAGTAGGGTATAATGTAATCTCAGCGTGTTTTAAGTCCTTGATTTTAGTAAATTCAATATTTTCTCCCTGGCCTGGCTCTTCTTGGATCCTCAATTCCAGCTATTCAGCTGTGGTATGCTGATGTGTTCCCTTCTGAGTGTTCAGCTTCATCTTGAATTAGCAGGCAAACCCACTGATCCTAATTTAAGCTACTCAAACATTTATTTTTATGATTGCTGATATGTTTTGCAAAATCTTAGCCTAAACATCACTTATGAGAAGTACACTTCTAAGACGGAATACCATAGCACTATACATTTTCTATCTACTCTGGCATTATCTTGCCAAGAGTAAAGAGCTCAATGTTCTTTGGATGTATTTCACAGCTCAGAGTCACTAAAGCAGGTGTATAATATGATGAAGGGTTACTTGTCACTGACTTTCTGAGATAAGACTGTAAAATGCAATTAATTCCTGCAGCTCTGAATAGAGATGCATAAAATCAGATCAGTGTGAATTGTGTGGATCCAACTTGCCCTTTTTAATAGCTTTCTTCTACTTACAAAGTCTTTGCTTTTCTCTCTTCAGACTTGGTGAATGCATCCTGTAAATAGATTGTGTTTGTCTCATAGGCACAAGTCTCAGTGTATGCACAGACAGGCATAATGCAGCATAACTTCCGCGGGCAGGAGCTGAGATCACTTACACTGTACTCCCCTTTACATAGTTCAAAAATGATACCTCAAGTTTTTGAACTGAAAGTGAAACATGATAAAGGTTTTAGCATGAAATATTATTACTAATGATGGGAGGATAAGTTCCTTGCCCTTTTAGACCTCTATTTGTTTTGAACTCTATTTTAATTACTTAAAATTGAAGAATGGCATACTTAATACTTCAGGAAAGATAGGTGAAGCTACAATGGCTCTTTCTTGATCAATGATCTAGAGAAGCAGCTGATAACTAGAAGATGTCCCTGCTACTCCTGCTAGGCAGTCATTGTCAAAAGACAAAAAGAACTAGCCCTGTTACTGAGTCCAGTTTCTTCTGAGCCATGATCATAAGGATTTTTATTTTTTTTTTAGTTTTTTTTTGTTTTGTTTTGTTTTTTTTTTTTAGTTTTTATTGCATACCTTAGATTTCTTACAGCTGAGGCATGTATGTCCCTGTTTTGTGCAGGGTATTGATTGCAGCTACTATGCTTTCTGTTGTTTTAATCTACCATTTCAAATGAACTACTGGATGCAATAGTATCAATGAACTTGGGAGTCATCTTCCTTGAATGTGTTATCTCCAGAAAAAACTTTCAGGTCATCCCAACATTGTCCAGTTTTGCTCTGCAGCATCTATAGGAAAAGAAGAATCAGACACAGGGCAGGGAGAGTTTCTTCTGCTTACAGAGCTGTGTAAAGGTAAACTTTATTTCTTTTCCCTGCAGTGCACACTTCTGGCAGCTGTTTTGCGCAGGTTGCTTGTTAACTTAAAAGCTTGGGATGACTGTAAAAGATAGCATGGTTCAGTGGAGCCAGAGTTCAAACTTAACTTTTATAGGATAAAGATCGAAGGTTTTTTAGACTACAGTTTAACCTTGCCTTAAATATGAGGTAATCATTAAGTTTTTTGTGTTTGAGACTAGGCAGAGAAAGGAAAAGTAGGAGTAGTTCCTTAGAGCACTCTTTTTTTTGTCATTGTAGTCAGTGTGGACTTGCCATTTTCAGAAAATCTATTTAATACAACTCAAGATTTTGAGCTGTTCTTGAGAAGGATCTATTTGTGTCAAGCTTTCAGAATTTGCAGTGTTCTCTGTGTGCTTATGTGAATTTCTCTCACTTCCTGCAGGACAGCTGGTGGAATTCTTAAAGAAAGTAGAATCTAAAGGACCTATTTCTTGTGACACAGTTTTGAAGATCTTTTATCAGACCTGCAGAGCAGTGCAGCATATGCATAAGCAGAAGCCTCCTATTATTCATAGAGACTTAAAGGTATGTTACAATATTTAAATAAAGGCTGAACTTCTGAACAGCAAAGGAGCCTGTTGGGCTCAGTGTTAAAAACGGTTCTTGAGCATAGTGCTTGGATCTGTTGCCTTGCCATAACTGTTGAGTGGGAAGGTCATCACTGAAATACTTGCATCTCTTCAAACAGCTTCTTCTCCTTGTGCTTGCTGTTTAGAAACTGCTTGTAGTCTATCTGAAACAAGCTGACAGAAAAGTACTGTATCATGTTTTGCTGATTGAGTTAGCTTGAGTATTTTGTTTTTGATAAAATATTCAGTTCAAACTAGTGAAGTGCAGTTCTGGGTTAAGTAGGTGTATTAATAGAAGAGGTAAAGCTTTGAAGGAGAAGAATGTTGAATTATCTGTGAAGGATTACATTGCCATTGAGAATGTGTAGTAAGCTGTTAGTTTTAGAACTGGTAACTGCATTGTACTTCAGTGTTTGTTTTTAATTTGAATTGTAAAATTTGGTAGGCATAATTCAGGTTAGATTTTGTTTCTTAGGGGTTTCTTTGGTTGTTTTTTGTTTGGTTGGTTTTTTGTGGTTTTTTTTTTTAATTAATTAGCCTTACCTGGAATCTATAGGCTTATGCTGTAGAGCGTGTTCTACCTTTAGGAGCTTTTAAGGGACTTACCTGGGTTTGAATTTTGTGTTTTGAAGACGGGGTTCACCTTCACCTGTTCCATATGCTTTAGATGAAGAAGCCCTCATCATCAGTGAGATTCTGCTGTACTGTGTATATTTGAATTTTCTGTAGCATTAAAAAAATAAGACAGAGGAAATTCTTATTCTTGGAATAGTGTCTAAATTTCACATGTGTCTATCCAGCCTGTTTTGATTTCATTTAATGTAAAAATAGGAAAATTTGTTTCTCCTTAAGTAAGCATGTACTCAGTTACTTTGGGGAAAGGAAAATAAGACCACTCTTTAGTAAGTGTGTTAATTATTTTCATCACTCTTGATAAAAGCTTTGATGTTAGCTATTAGTATAGCCCATAAATATAACCTAGCTTTGGTGACAGAGCACTCCCTTTCTGTTTTTTTCGCTTGGTGCCATTGAACAGGCTTTTAGGTTGTGAGGTTGTGTCAAAGACACATTAACCATTCTTCACTGACATTTCTATATGCCAGCCCCTAGCTTTTGTAGAAAAGGTGCATCTCTCTTCTGAAAAAAAAAAAGTAAAAAAACCTATTTACAAATAAATACACAATTTCTTTCATAGCCAGCTGCATAGATGTTGAGCTAATCCTGTAATTCAGAACAGTTTTTTTCTTCTCAAGGAATGTACCTTCCTAACAGAACTAAAACATGGGAAAAGACAGGAATTTGGTTTTGTGCTGGTCTCATGTTGCAGAGTCTGCAAAACAAGATTAAATGATTGTTGTGCTGCAAGAGGCAGAGGCCTTACTACAGCCAGGAGCCAAATAGGGATCATTTAACTGTACTGTCCTTTTTGTAGTCTAAACTAAGGTCAGCAGCATAGAAAACTGTTAGTCAGAGTTTTTGAGCCAATTAACTTTGACACCTTTACCTAACTTTTTACAGAGGTACAAATTTTATTTTTTAATTTTATTTTTTGTGATTATGACTCCAAGTAGGTCTGCCCAATACCTACTCTTTCCTTAAGTTTCTTCCACATTTTAATTAACAATACAGGACGGTTGGAATTTATGAAAATGAAAAAGGCAGGGATAATGGATGATGAACTATCCAGGCAGCACGTGGTTCTCAAATAGCTGTTTTCTCTCTCTGCACAGGGTCAAAGCTGCTTCTTTATGGGTGTCTCCTAGCAGTCTGCCTCTCTACTAGTACCTCCCTGCTTTTTGCATATAGCAGTCCTAACCTTCATCCCACTGCAGTTGAGCTAACAGTGTTCAGTTTTATGCCTGAAAACTTTTGGATTCTAAGACACTGCTTCTACAAGTTCTTATCTGAAAAACTGTCCTTTTCTTAGGCTCTAATGAAATTACTTTTTTTTTTCCCCCGTGGGATTTATTTCTTGCTCTCTGTCATGTTTCCTGTTTATAGTGTGCTTGGTGCTTCTTTCAAAACTTGGCTATGTTGCTAGCATATAAAACTACAGTAATGTCTGAAATCTTTGTTTTCCTGTAAACGATATTTTTGGCTGAAGTGATTAGTTTTTATATGTATGCACAAGTAAGATGGTGTGTATAAAAGTGTGTGTGTTAGGGCAAAAAATACATGTTTTTTAAACCTGTTGCTCTACATGTTTTTGAAGGTGGAAAATTTGCTTATTAGTAATCAGGGGACAATTAAACTTTGTGACTTCGGCAGTGCTACAACTATAGCTTACTATCCGGACTACAACTGGTCTGCACAGAAGAGAGCAGTAGTTGAAGAAGAGGTGAGACTGTTTTAATGTGATTTAATTCTAATGTCAACAGTGAATTAATTTAACTGTTACTATTAATCTGGTATTAATTTGTGAGACATCTAAGACAACTGAAGATTTTTTCATTTAGAGTATTATTTATAACGTTTTGGTTTTGTATTTGTTTTGCTAGAGTTCAAAAGCTGTCTGCAGTTACAATCATAGCTTCTGTTCTGTAGCTACATATAGAAACACTTCAGCATGGTCAGTGTCCATTCTGCAGTCTGCAGTGGTTACTAGGCCTTCTTCTAATTGCACTGGACAAGAAATTGGTTGTATCACACTGATGATCATCTTCTCATCTGTTTTTCCTCAGTTGAATGATCTGTAAATGAGAGGCGAGTCTGCTCAGCGGAATAGGAATGGGCAGTATTGCAGGGCCTTGGACTACAGTAACTAAATCTAGCATGCAGTGTACTTTTACAAAGTGCATTTGTTCTTAGTTTAGATCTGAGAGTAATGCTAGTAAATCTGGTGTAGTACATCAGTGGGAGAAATACACTTAAGTTCATGTGTACAACTTCTGACATCACAAGCCCCTGTTTTGCAATCTGGTATTCTTGGAAAGCATTGCACTGAGGAAATGATGATGTCATACCACTGTCTTGTATAGTCTGTGCAAAAAGATGGTAGAAAACATCTTTCCAGGTATTCTTATGACCAGAGTTTTTCTTTGGATGTGTCTGCACTGTCATTAAGTATGCTGAGAAAGTGAGAGACGCACTGGAGTGTGAATTCACTTTTTGGCTTATTGTTGATTTTTGGAATTAGTGTTCCATTTTTGCCTCATGTAGACCAGTCACTTTATGTGCTTTGCTGTTTGGAAGGGCTCTTGATGATCATAATGTTAATTGAGTCCTACTGTCTTCATGTGACCTTCATGTGTCTTCATCTGTCAAAGCTGTTGTGGCTATTGCAGGATTCAGTTGGTGGCTTTTTCCTTGACAAGTGTTTCTGAAATGAGTTTTGAAAATGAGTGTACTGTCCATTCTACATGGAGAGCTGTTTCCTTGGCTGAATGCTGTTAAAGCTCATTGTTCAATATTGTTTCAATCAATTCTGTCTTCTCCAGATCACAAGGAATACAACACCAATGTACAGGACACCAGAAATGATAGACTTGTATTCAAATTTCCCAATTGGTGAAAAGCAGGACATTTGGGTAAGAAGTCTTTTTTCTTGCTGCATCATAGTTGCTCATGTCATAGTGAAGCTGATTTTGCAGGCTTTGTGTTAGTTTGTTGATTAAATAACTAAAGCACCAAAATAAATGTAGGATGCTGTTTTAGATCAAAATAAACTCAAGTAGTATGGATTCTGTATCTAAATGTTAAAAGAATGAGATGTACTGTGCAAGATTTTTTCCTGTATCAAACTTGACTTCTATTTGAGAGGCAATGCTGAACTCTCTAACATTCGGTAGAATAGTTGGAGCTTGGCACCATAAATCAAGAATACTTACTTAGATTCAAATTCTTGCCTTTCATGCTCTGCCATGCATATCATCCTGGGACAGCCTATTGCTGAGTTCAAAATGGTTATGTCCAGGTATGGATTGTAGCTAAAATAGACAGATATCAAGAATGAGAACAATGCAGAGATCATTCGTAAAGTGTTCACATTCACTAAAAAATCTGTAGTGAGAATTAAAGGTAAATATTAAATCCTCAGCTGTACCTTTTCCAGCTGCATAATGTTGCAGTACTGAGGTACTCCCCAGTATTATAGCTCTTAATGACTTAGTTTATGGGATGTTTTTTACAAAGGCCGGTGTCAAGCTGTTCAGTTCTTACCTGTATCAGCAGTGTATCAAATGACAAATTGAGAAAATGTAATGCTGATGCTTTAAAAGATTTTTTTATGGAATCTTGGAACTTGATTCAGTTTATTAGATTAGTTGCAAGATGTTGTGGAAACTCTTGTTCAGTTTCTACATCTGTTGTTGATGTCCTTGTGGCATGTGAAGAAACACCAAATAAAACACATTTTTCTGACTGTTTGGTCTCTTCATTTGCATTAAATACTGTCAGCCTGAGCCAGGATTACAGAATCACAGAACCATAAGGTTGGAATAGACCTTCAAGATCATTGAGACCAACCCATGCCCTAACACCTCAACTAAACCATGCCACTGAGTGCCGCATCCAGTCTTTTTTTGAACACGTCCAGGCATAGTGACTCCACCACCTCCCTGAGTAGACAATTTCAGCACTTTATCACTCTTTCCATAAAAAACATTTTCCTGATATCCAACCTATATTTCCCTTGGCACAGCTTGAGACTGTATCCTCTTGTTCTGTCAGTTGCTGCCTGGAGAAGGAGACCAACCCCCACCTGACTACAACTACCTTTCAGGAAGTTGTAGAGAAGTTGTAAGGTCACCCCCGAGTCTCATTTTCTCCAGATGAAATAACACCAGCTTTCTCAGCCATTCCTCACAGGATTTGTGTTCCAAGCCCCTCACCAGCTTCGTTGCCCTCCTCTGGACACGCTCAAGCATCTCAATGTCCTTCCCAAACTGAGGGGCCCAGAACTGGACACAGCACTCAAGGTGTGACCTCCCTGCTCCTGCTGGCCACTCTATTCCTGACACAGGCCAGGATGGCATTGGCCTTCTTGGCCACCAGGGCACACTGCTGGCTCCTGTTCAGCTGGCTGTGGACCAGCACCCCCAGGTCCCTTTCTGCCTGGGTGCTGTCCAGCCACACCCCACACCGTCCCCAGCCTATAACACTGCAGGGGGTTATTGTGGCCAAAATGCAGGACTCTGCACTTGGAGTTATTAAACTTCATCTTGTTAGACTCTTCCCATCCATCCAACCATTCCAGGTCTCTCTGCAGAGCCATCCTACCTTCTGACAGATTGACACATGCTCCCAGCTTACTGTCATCTGCAAATTTACAATGAAAGACTCAACACCCTCATCCATGTCATCAATAAAAATATTGACCAGAACTGGCCCCAGCCCAGACCCCTGAGGGATACCATTGGTGAGCAGCCACCAGCTGCTCTGCAGCACCAGCAGTGTTCACCACCCCTCTCTGGGCCAGCCATCCAGCCAGTTCTGAGCCCAGCTGAGTGCTCCTGTCCAAGCTGTGGGTTGCCAGCTGTTCTAGGAGTGTGCTGTGGGAGACAGTGTCAAAGGCCTTGCTGAAGTCCAAATAGACAACATCCACAGCCATTCCTGCATCCACCAGGCAGGTCGCGTGGTCATAAAAGGAGATCAGGTCAGTCAAACATGACCTACCCCTCCTAAAGCCATGCTGGCTGAGTCTGATACCCTGGCCATCCTGCCATCCTGTAAGTGCATGATGACACTCAGTATAAACTGTTCCGTTACCTTGCTGGGTACTGAGGTCAGGCTAACTATAATTACCAGGATCCTCCTCACCCTTTTTGTGGATGGGTGTCACACTGGCCAGCTTCCAGTCACCTGGAACTTCCCCAGTAAGCCAGGACTGGTAAATGATGGAGAGCAGCTTTGCAAGCTCATCTGCCAGCTCCCTCATCACCCTGGGATGGCCCATCTGGGGCCATAGGTTTATGAACATCCAGTGACTCAGCAGTTCTCTGACGGTCTCCTCCTGGATAACAGGGGGACCATTCTGCTCCCTGATGCCATCTGCTAACCAGGGGAGGACAGCTGTCCTGAGGACAAGCCATCTTCCCACTAAAGACTGAGGCAAAGAAGGTGTTAAGCACCTCTGCCTTCTCCTCATCTGCAGTTACTAAGTTCCTTCCCACATCCAGTAGAGAACAAAGGCTGGTCTTACCCTTCCTTTTGCCATTAATATATTTGTAAAAACATTTTTTATTGTCCTTTACAAAAGTTGCCAAATTAAGTTCAAACTGAACTTTGGCCTCCCTAACTTTTTTCCTACATGCTCTAGCAACCCCCTGAAGTGCTTCCTGAGATACCTGACCCTCCTTCCAAAGATGATATATCCTCTTTTTATTCCTAAGTTCCTTCAAAACCTCGTTCCCTATCCAGGTTTGCCTTGTTAACGTTCAGTCAAAAACAAAACTAGAAATGTGTTTAATAAAAGCCTCACTCAAAAGGGCAATTGCAGTTTATTTTTTGTTTAAAATAACTCTGTATATGTTAGTGTTAACATGGTGGTTTCCTTCTGTATTTTGGGAAGATCTGTTTCATTTACTGTACCTGAGCTGGAACTTATTGTCCTGTATTTTTTCCTGTATGCTTCGTGTTCAATTAAAATATAAATATATTTGGCAGTGGAATATGGCCCTGTCTCTGGAAGCATAAATAATGATTTGTAGTTTGTGCTTAGGATAAAAAAAAAACAATTTTTCAAAGAAAGCAAGTAGGATGATTAACACTCTTGAGTCTGTGTGTTTGTCACAGTGTGAGCTTAAAAACAAAGGAAGTAATGTCTGTCTCTGAACAACAGCACAGATGAAAGGCTGGTTATTAACCACATTGACTCCACAAAGGGAATGTGATTAGGTGTCATTATAAGTCCAGAGTTTCTTAGATTTGGCTGACTGTTTTCTGTACATTTCTTACCTAAGTTCAAAGATAAGAAAATAAACACTTAATCCAAATGTTTTAGTTACTTGTTTTCAAAATTAATGTGAATTCCTGAACTCAAATTCAACTAAATGACAGGCTGTTTCTTGTTAAGTGATTTTTTTTCCATGCTTGCAAGGCTCTTCATACCCTGTCACTCTCAAAGATTTCTGAAAAAGCAGAGCAGTTGACTTCAGAAATGTTTGTTGAGGAGCAAAGTTTCAAAGCTGGGTTCTCCTAACCAATATCTAATTAAAAAATTTTAATGGTCCTTGCAAGACATCCTGCAGCTTTTAATTCAATGTGAGCTGAACAATCTCTTCAGGTTTCATGTAGTTTAATTTGACTTAATTTTATTTTGGTCTAATATCTGTGTCATCCTGCAGCTGCACTGTAGAACTTAAGTCTGCTGCTTGTTGCCTGAAGCTAGTCAGGGGAAAAATAACAATATTTTTATTAGTTCCAAACAATCCCACCCCTTCCTTATTCCCTCAATCCTCAAACACTATCAGAACCTTTTAAAAACCCACTGTCACCTTAAGGAAGATTTTAAATAAGATGCTGGTAAAGGCCCAGCAGCAGGTAAAAAAGTTACTCCTAGCTATTTTTGATTGCTTTGTGGTTCTGCTTTTTTGCCTTCTGGCATGTGAGTGCTCAGATGGATCTGGATAACTTCTGTAGAAGGACTTTGGGCAGCATCGTGGGAATGCACTCTTCTGTCAAGTGTAGCAGTGCTGAGGCTGTGTGGATGGTGCTGGCTTTGAGGACTTGCCTTGCTGCAACTGAAATTGCCTTCTAGCCAAATTGAATGACAGTCGGTGTTTAAAACAGCCAAAATTATCACTGTTTCAATCCTAAGTTACAGGTGAAACAGAAATTTAAAACATTCTCCAGCAATTGAAGCAAAAATCAAATCTGAGTGGCCTCTCTGTTTCCTGTGTATTCAACTGGTTGCCATGGTACTTTTCTCTCCTGTGTGGCTGTGGGTGCTTTCTCCTGATGCACAGAGTGTCTTGGACTGCACAGGGAATAGTGGCATTCCTGTAACTGAATGATGATCTGCTTTGTGAGCAAGCGTTTCGTGGAAGAGGAGATGGTATTTTCTATACTGTCCTACTGGATTAGTTAGTGTGAACTGGATGACGCTTCCATGTACACATTACAGAGAGTCTTTTTCCACAGCCTGACAAAAATGTGCAAGAATACACAGAATTTGCATATGTACTTTATTTCTGGTCCTGGACTGAGAGACTCTCAAAGCATTTTGGAGTAACCAAATCCCTACACCTCCGAGACTTCAATAACTTTCAGACCTTAGAAGCTATTCATGGGATAAATTGACAGCCAAGGGCAGTTGGAGATGGTGTGCACAAAGGGCTGGAGGCAATGGGCAGTTTTCTTAGGTAACATCTTCAATGGATTGCTTCATTTATGAGGGCTATGAAAGCTCAAATGCTTAAGTAACTATACATACTGGGGTTCAGAAAAAACTTAGAGGAGGATTTTCCAACTCATTGTGCCAACAGTTACGTGGAGGTATTGGGTGCTTTATTATCAAACTTTTATAGGTGAAATGGAACGTGTTTCTGTTATGATATTATAACTCTGCCAGCATATTTCATATCCTAATTTATTTGAAAACATATGTATCCATTTACATTTACTTCAATAACAAATTCAGTTATCCTAGCTAATCCTTAACACCTGGATTTTTCAGAGACTAGAATTCAGAACTGACTTCTGTCTACGTTAGTTGTTGTCTTCTGAGGTTCCAAAAATCTCAAGTTGGACACAGGAAGGAACTTGAAAGTCCCCAGGATGTTGTAGTTCAGGTTTTGTGATTTTTGAGGCTTGAATGAACGTCTCATAAAAGGATCTTAAATTTTATTTGTTTCAAGTGTTGAATAGCCATCTGACTGTAGGGAATAAAGGGACTGTCATTTTGGGCTCATTTTCCTCAAACCTTTATCAGAAGATGCGTTTTAGAGAGTGTTGTGTGTCTCCCTAGAGTTACTTGAGCAATTTGCTTAGCACTTACATAATCATCTAGCTCTTTTACATCTAGCTGCATTGCATAACTACATATCTAAGTTAGACTAAATTCTGTCTTTACAAATAAAAATGTGTCTCCTTGCAGCTCAGGGTGGAGATATGAAATAAAACTTCTGAACTTTTTTTGGAAGAATAATCCTGATCTTGAACATGTTCAGTATGGCAAGACTACTCATTTTTGTATGCTTTGAAATTCATAAAATGGATTTCTTGTAATGACTTCTAAATGATTTTTAAAAAATTGACAGGAATAGTTTTCTCAAGTGACAAGTGATAGGACGAGAGTATATGTCCTCAAGTTGCAAAGGGGATGTTTAGGTTGGGTGTTAGAAAAGATTTCTTCACTGTAAGGGTTATTGGGCTCTGGAAGAGGCTGTCCAGGGCAGTGGTTGAGTTACCATCCATGGAGGCATTTAAAAGACATGTAGATATGGTACTGAGGAACACTGTTATGTAGTGGATTTGGCAGTGCTGAGTTAACATTTGAACTTGAGGATCTCCAGCCTAAAGGTCCCCATGATCCTATGCAGTATTTCTGTTTATCTCTGTAGGCTCTGGGCTGTATCCTGTACTTGCTGTGCTTTAGGCAACACCCATTTGAAGATGGAGCTAAACTTCGCATAGTCAATGGGAAATATGTCATCCCACAAAATGACACCCGCTACTCTGTGTTTCATGATCTCATTCGTAAGTTTACAGTGTTATTTTATTCGGTGTCTTTGTAGATACATGTTGTTATTAACAGTTGTTTTACTGATAGTTAAATGTTATTGACATGTGAAGATGAAAAAGGTAAACTGCAGCAACTTTTTATTTTATTAAAATCCTAATCCATTATTGAAAAATTATGAAATTTTATGTGAAAGTTGCTTTTTTAGTTTCTTTAAGTGTCTTGCCTGGTATCTGAATTAGTCCATTGAAACAACTGGTGTTTTGATTTGGTTTCTTTGAACTTGCTTAAAAAATTGTTTGCTTTAGGTTTCAGGTAGGTTACTGGAAATGTTAATTACAGAAACGTTCCAGAAATGTATCTGACTGCAGTAGTATTAGACACAAAGCTACCTCTGATGTTCTTTATTAACTGATCCCAGGTGTGTTCTTTGAAATATTATTGATTCTATTTAGTGTTGTTTTTTTCTCATGGATACTGTTATGAGAATTATATTTGGATATTGATTCAGTAGTTTCTCCACTCTGTTCAGGTGTTTGCTTGTTGCAAATACTGGAATGTATTGAAGAAATTACGATCATCTGGGAGAAGAGCTTTGAAGGGTTTGTTACATTGTCTGGATCTCCTTTTTTTTAGGCTCCACTTTGAAAGTGAACCCAGAGGAGAGACTGTCAATCACTGAACTTGTGAACCAACTGCAGGAGATTGCAGCAGCTAGGAATGTCAATCCTAAATCCCCCATCACAGAGGTAAAATGTCTCATAAGGAGTATAATTGATTAGGCTTCTTTTCTGTCCTCTGCAGTGCATGTGCGTTTAGTAGAAGATTTTAGAGCAGGTCACCTGTTCCTTCATATTTTGAAAATTTTACACTGATTTATTTTGAAGTTCAGTTGAATTGATGAGTATCACTTGTAGGATCTTTGAAAATATGCCCTTTAAAGCACAGAGACCTTAAAAGAAATTTAGTATTTCTTACTGCTTTTTTGAAAGTCTTTTCATCCTCTTGGTTTATTCTTTAGTATGCTAGTATGCTGTTTGGCATTCTGTGTTCTATCATAATTAACTTGCACAGAAAAGTTTTGTATATGAAGGCTCTAATTACTCTAACTTGAAACCCACTTAGACATCTCCTGTTCAATGCTTAATTAGCACTATACTGCAGGTGAGTCAATTAGTGTATCTTAACTTTCTGTCTTTGTCCTGAGGTTTAGTTTGCTTGTTCTTACCAAGGAGCAGTAATTTGCCAAGCATAGTAAGATGGCTAAATTAGCAGGAAAATTCTCATCTGGAGTATTATTCTCCTCAGCTCCTGGAGCAAAATGGAGGCTATGGAAACAATGCTCAGCCTCGGACATCTGTGACGTCTGTTTCACAGAGCTCCAAGCCTGCCGGGCAGCTCAACAATTTGTACAATGCAGGTATGTTCAAAAAGAGATGTCATTTTACTATAAAGACAATTGCATATCTTCCATGGGGAAAAAAGTCATTTGGGGATTTTTGATATCTTGCACTAGTACTAGCTTGGTATTTATCTCATTGGTTCTAGCCTTGTATTTTTTTCCCAAGGTTTGATTTTATATTGATATGCAAATATGAATTTCTCAAGTTCATTGCTGTGCAAGATAAAAATTATGTTTTCTATGGAAAATAATTTAAAGTGCATTATTGACCAGCAGAGGCAGAAGTGTTGACATAAGTGAACTAAAACTTTATGAAAGTGTGGTTATGAGAAGCAATAATGATATAATAAATAAGAGCTGTAGAGGAAGAGTCTTCAGGTTATGACAGACAGGTGAAAATAGCTTGTTTTAAACCCTGAAGTTTTTTGATTCAATGAGGTAACGATGTTTGAAAGTGCATTGTCTAAAGAGCAGCGTTTAATCGGAGTTTGAATTCAAACTGTTAAAAATCCTCGGGTTCTGTATTTAATTGAAGTGTTGTTACCTTGTGGCAGAAGCTAATGAATCTGGACTTGGCCCGAGTTTGTGTTCGACACTATTTCTGAGGTAAAAAAAGTGACAGTTGCCTCTGCTTTTCAAGAGGAACTATTTAACATCAAATCTGTTACAACCTAAAAAGACAGCAGCTATTTGTGGTGTGTTGTTATCACTTTGTGATAAAACGGGCTTAATATTTGGCTAACTACAGAGAGCTTAATAAAGAAATGCAGAAATTGTAGGGATTCTGGCTATGGACGATAGTAGTTCAGTAATGCTTGGAACTTGCTGACCTCATATATGTTTATTTTAGACTGCAAAAAGCCTGTATGAGGAAGAAATACTTCTGTAAGCACCTGGGTGCCCCTCTCTCTCGTTTTCTCTCTTGACCAAAAATACTTTGGACCCCACCATGATATATTGAAGTGCATCTGACAGTGATAGTAGTCTAAAGCTATTTAGCTTTCCACTTCCAAAAGAAGCATGTATGACAGCGTCAAAGAGAAAAGGCAGCATTTGGTCTAGTGGCTATCCCATCAGCACTTTCAGTAACAGCTGCAGCTGGTACTGCCTTGAATCCAGCTAATTATGGGAGCATTGTCCAGACCTGAATTCAGGAGAGGGTTGCACTGTAGGATGTCAGTGGTGAGGAGGAGGAGCTGGGGTTCCATCTGAGAAAAACAGTTGTTGGATTAGCAGAACTAAATGGAATCAAGCAAAACATGTCTCCAAAAATGACACAATTCAAAGCTGACATACTTAGTCTGTAGAAATAGATAATCCAGAGTACATTCAGTTGAAAACACTTAATATAGTAAAGAAAATAAGCTTGATAGGCTTATTTGCATCTAGTTTTTTTACTATTCTTTCTGCACCCATATTAACTATTATATTTGAAAATGGAACACTTCAATTAATGTAGAAGATATCAAGGGACAATTTCATGTTGTATTCAGTTTTCCTTCTAGCCTGATATTTCTTGCTTGATATTCATTATGATGAACTGTCAATGAGACAAGGGATATTAATTTTCCAGGGGAAATGGTAAAATTGGGTAACTGATTGCACTAATAATATATGTATAGCAATTTCTGTGGAAGAATTCAGCATCCTAATGCAATTATAATCAAAAGTCTGTCTGGTCATCTGTTTTGTGCAAGAATGCCTCCTGTTTGTTGTATGCAATCATATTAATAGGTATATTGTGCTAGAATGTTGTGCTATCTGGAATGTTGTGCTTAAAACTTAAGCTTAACTATGCCAGCTGCTTCTGAAGCCCTGCATTAAAATGTGTCTACTGGAGATGATTAAGTAGATCTGCTTATGATAAGCTGTACTTTAGAAACTGGTACTAAAGAAAGGCAATGTTTGCATTGACACTATGAAACATATGCCTTACTTCCAGACTTTTCTACCTAGTTTTCTCATAAACAGAGATAGCAAATTAAACAATGTGTTAGGTATATCACTGGTACTTCCTGACTGCCGGAAGTACTTTTTTTTGCATAGGTCATAAGGAAAACTTTGGAACTGTGAGCCTTACAGCAAAGTGTAGCCTGTATATGCATTCACTTCCTTCCGGCTTTATAGGCAACATACTTTAAGTCATATCCTGGAATGGGCTCCATAATAAAGTACAATTATTTTTATTCAACTACTCTAGGCCTGACCGTTGCGGAATGTGACCAGACTTATGGAGGGTTCTTTGATATTCTGAGGGGTGGAACAGAGCGATTTTTCACTAATATTAAGGATACATCTTCTAAAGTTATCCAGTCTGTGGCCAAGTGAGTAAAAAAAAATACAAAAAATAAAAAGTTGTGCTGATAAGAGTTGTAAATGAAGGCACAGGAGTTTACTCCAGAAATGGTAAATTCAGCATATTTGTCCAAGTTTGAGCTGTAATAGCTGATAGCTACCCCTTGAGATTTTATGTATGATATTATACAAAAGTTACTTCAACAGTCATGTACTAGAATTGAGAATGTTGCAGTAAGAGCCTGTCTGTAAGTACTACTTGCCCTACTGTACTTTAAATACTGAAAACTTTTGAGACATGAGCAGGTGGGGGCTGAAGCAGCATGCATAATTGAAGTATTAGATAGGGCCTTCATGAATAAAAGAGGAATTAAAAAGATGGAGTGGTGAAATGTACAAATCAAGGGAATAGATGTGAGGAGGGGAAAATACCTGCAGGGAAATAAGCTCTTCGGTTTAGTTTCCAGGTGGAATCCTATGCCTTCAAGACTGTGTGAGAGGCACTCTTTGTCTCCTGTGCCCTGTATTGCATGTATGAATACTTTCATGTTTAGAGGTGTATGTTTTCAGATTTGTATTGTGTGATTTATTTTTTCTAATCAGGTTGTCAGTCCCATTTCAAGTATTTCTAATACTTCCTTATGATGAATATGAATCAGTTTGTACAATTTATACATTTTTAGCTCATAATAAAATTCTGTGCAGTGTTAAAGGGCTTTCTTAGTTCTAATAAGAGAAGGTAAGTCACTACTGAATACTTGGAATTAGAGCCTCCAAAAGAGTACTGAACTCTATTTCACACTGTAGGCTTTGTGTTCCTTTAGTTGGGATATTGTGTTACAGCTTGTGAAATATATTTCTTCATATGTAGATTTTTTTTTAGAATTCGGGTGTTACTTGTGCATAGTACTGCTCTAAAGTATTTATAATGATCAGGTAAGTTAGATTTGTAGATACTGCACCTCTGTATCCACTTCAAGTGTGTTTTTAGCTGTTGACTCTTATGCTTAGTCTGTTAAAACTTCTAAATATGACTTAGAAAGGCCAGGTCCTCTATTTTTTAAAAGTTGCAAAAGCTGCACTACTTTGGTTTGTCCTTAAGCATTCTATAGAAGTAACTGGGACAGTGGCATTAAACTTTTCTTGCTGGGAAAACCCCATGGACACAGAGCAGGGAGGTGTACAAGGGGAACAAACTGTTGCATGATGAAAAGCAGTTTTGACAAAGTTACAAGCCCTACTTTCCCATGGCTGTCTGTTAGATCTTACTATATTTTTTGTTGTACACTACATGCATCTGAAGTACTCCTGCGCTTCACTTTCTTATTCTTCTGACTCCACACTACTTCCTGGGTGCACCTTAATCACTTAGTTATGTGTTTGAAGCAGTTTTCTCTTCCTGCTCTTGCAAGTGGTTTCTTCCTTAAAGGCTACTGGAAGTTTAATCACTTTTTTGAATTTCATCTTGTGCAGTTTTCCCCTTTTCTAGCAATGGGTTAAGACTGTCTAAAATTGACTTTTTAATATGGAATGGCTTGTGCTGTGCCTACACCTTATTTTTATTTCTCTTACCTTACAGATGTGTGTAGCTTTTTGCTTTGTGTCCTTTCCTTTGCTTCCATAGTAAGTGTAGTGAGCAAGGAATAAAACAGTAACTGTACATCCAACCACATCTGCAGAGCTCATCTAGCAACTTCTGAAGTACTGGACAGTGAGTACTTGCTGTCTGAAAAGATTCTGTTCAGTTCTCATGCTCTTCTCTACAACTGTTTGTTTAGATTATGGTGACTGCCCAAAATAAGTTTTGCATCTGTCTTATTGTTGAGACTTAGTATGCCTCTTTTCAGTTGCTAGTTAGTGTTCTGTGGCTGAACACAACAGCTTAGTGCATGGCTTATGGAACTTACTAAATATTAGTCAAAGGATAAACTCACTCCTTTTACCTCATTTGTTTGAATTACAGTAAGTCACATATGGACAATTACTAGAACTGAGTATCTTGAAAATGTAATTGTTTGACCTCGTACTAGTTTGTAGCTTTTAATGGGAGGGTATGTTGTCATAGCCAAATAAGATCAATTAGCCAGAGAGCTATTTGAGCTACTGAGGGATACACATTTGCATGGACTATGATAGATTGACAGACGGCTGTCGGACAGTGTATGCTATGTCCCAAGATTAATCATGGGGACATCAGTCCCTCTCAGATGTTTTGGACTCAGCTGGTTGAATAAGGGTTTTGTTTAGGTGACTCTTGACCATCACCTTGGACACAATATGTGAAACTGTCAAATTTTTGTTTAAGTTCTGCACTATCATAAGCAAATCTTGGTTTTGTAGAGCACCCTCTGTCTCCATACAACTGGATTTTTCTTTTCTTGTGTTATCTGAGTGAATTTAGTCATTGGGCTGAGGAGTGGGAAGAAAAGAGGAAATGCTCCAAGCATATAGTTCTGCTAGTGAGAGTCAATTACTTTAATACTTATTTTTCCAGTGACTAAAAGACAAACTCTCTCCACTTGTTATTTGCCAATATTATTTAGCAGCCCTTAGTTGTGCAGTTTTCCTTCTTTGTATTGCCTTATATTTTGAATCCTTACTGTATTTAACAGTGAAATGGCAAAACCTGAATTAACATGACCAATACTAACGGTTCTGTAGGGCCTAAGGTAGGCTTAAGTCCTTTAGTATTTTAACATTGCTATGATTTAACATTCACTGTTCTGCTGAGAGTTCTACCACTGGGCTTTTGCATTCTTAAACTGTGTTTTAATCAAGGTGAATTGTTAATTCTTTGTTTGCATCTGCTATAGAGCATGTCTGTTTCTGTCATATTCATTCTCTGCCTTCACAAACTTGTGTTGCTGATATAGCTGATACAGTCGTCGATGTGAGAATACCTCTTCTGCTGTTGCATCTTTGACTGCCTTTTCAAAACTCTTCAAACAACATAAGAAGCAGACATTCTGGAAAAATTAAAATGTCTCTTCTTTGTCATGCATTTTCCTCACCCCACTTAAACACTTTTGGATTCTATAATTTCATTAGGTAGGCTCTCTCCTTCCTACTTATCATTGCTTTTTTGAATTACAGGGTTACTTCCTTTGTCTGCAGACAGACTTCTATCTTGCCGAATCCAAACTACAGTGTAAGACTTGAATATTTTGCTGTTGTGACAAAAAAACCTTTTTTTTTTTTTCTCTGTGGCTGTCTTCAACTTGATTCTGATTTTGGTCTCTTGTTAGTCCTAATAAATAATAAAATCTGAAACTGAAACACACATTACAGGCTGCTCAGAACAGGAGAGTAAATGAGGACTATCTTCATTGTCCCTCAGACAACCTCAGTTGCAAGTGTCACAACCTCTGTTGCAGATTCAGGTCAGGCAGATGCAGCAGCTTATAGTTACGTGCGAGAGGACAAAGAGCAACGGAGGTTCAGCCCTCTTGTTACAAACTGCCTTAAAAGCAAGTAACAGGATGGAGATGGAGAAGACATGCATTGCTTTGTGAATTGGCACCATCTGCACAGACAGGAGCCTCGATCCAGCAGATGTGCCCATATGTACCTGAAAGCTCAGCCTGCAGCTGTGCAGCCACAACATTTCTCTGTTAAGCTCAGAGAACTTTTTTTTTTTCTCTCTTGTGGAGCTTCTGTGATCTTTTTTGGGCACCAGTTTTTATGCTTATTGAGGCCTGGATCCATACAGGTTACAAAAAGCATAACTAAATGTTTTAAGGATCAAATCTTTATTGGTATTGAAAGCAGCAGGCAAAACTTGTGACCAGTCTTCATTTGCTTTGTCAGAACAATCTCTTTTGCTGAAAAGATTATAATGTAGTAATCTAGGAACAATTAGCTGCCTTTTTATGCTTGCTTTCTTGGCTTTTAAGGTAATTTTGTTTCTTGTTTTATATTTTATTTCATGGATCTTTGCATTGCACTAGGTACTTGCATGATTAATTCAGTTTCATGAAGCAAAACCAAGTGGGAACAGATTGATGTGAATTTTAGTGTTGTTTTTCTTTCTGGATTTTAAAAAATAACCTGAAAAAAAAGATGGATAGATTTTTTTTTCTAATCTTGTAAGTGTAGAGATGTCTGGAGGAAGATTGCTTAGTGGTAGGGCAGTATTTCATTTAATGTTTTATATGCTCACATTTTAGTTGTGCTGTTAGTCTGTCAGTCTGTCATTCTCGGTTCTTTATCATCTTAAGTTGTTAGTAAACAGATGGTACTGTTGTAGAATTTTGTTCTGTATCTTATCCAGTTTATTTTGTGAGTTTAATTGCTAATTTTAGTTATATTGTTTTAAATTTGTTGGAATGGTCTTTTGTTTAATATTACTTAAGGTCTTTAGGTGCATCTAGTTTCTGGCAAGAATGATAATGCCAGCCATTTACACAGTGAGAAGTTTTTAACATGTGGTTAGAACTTCTTGTTTTTGCTTTGATATTTATTCTGCAAAATCAGAATTCATGTCTTACTTGCTTTATTTCATAGAATCAAGCAGGTTTGATTAGAAGCAGCGTCTGATTCTAAACCCTGAGCAGTGGGCAGGCACCTTCAACTAGACCAGACTAATATCCGTCTGCTCTATTTCAGTTTAATGCCATTCCTTCATATCCTGTCATTACCTGCCCTTGCAAAAAGTCCCTCTCCAGGTTTCTTGTAGGCCCCCATTAGATATTGTAAGGAAATAACTCCCTGCCTCCACACAGAGACTAGACTAGTCTAGTCCTGTCCCACGGTAAAGTAGTCCTGGTTTTGAAGAAGTCTGTATCATCAGATAAGTGACTAAATGTTGATGCCGTATCATACTTGTTTTTTTGAACTTAATTAGACTCTTAAAAACACACAGAGTTTCCCATTTTGGATCTGAGAGGCTGAGAACCCTCTCTGTATGTCTATGTTTGCATGCTGTTCTTCTGTTACAACCTGCCAGCAAAACTGCTATCTAAATGAAATTTCTGCTGTTAAGGCTATGAAAGGAAAGACCTTATTTGTGATTTTTAGTTAGAGAATTTTATCTTGAAATGCACAGGAATATTTAAACAGTGTGAAGAATACATGTTTTTTTCACCTTCTTACCGTTTAAAGAAATCTCAGTTACCATTCTGACATACAACACTCCACTGAAAACAGAGTACCTTGTGTTCAGGTCTTTCTACTGAAATAGCTGTGAAGTCTTCAGAATAAAGTTCAGTGAATCCAAGGATATGGTGATTTTCTGGAGGCTTGTGTTGATTTTTTACAGTTAAGAAGCTTCATTTTAATTAAAACTACTTGAAAATTCTGAAGCTTTTTGAGTGTAATAGTCACATACTTGGAATACTCCTGCTAAATGTAAAGCTTAAGTTGGTTATGCTGTGCTCTGTTGTTGACATACTAAACTGCACTCTTACATATATGTGTGTGTGGTGAGATCCATGCTCCTAATGTTGCTTTTTAATTTAGACAAATGTAAAAACCAAAGCTCAGTTGAGTGGTGTTGTAGTAAGAAGGTATTATCTGAAAGTCTTCCCAGGGGAATGGGTGTGAGTACTGTTGGTTTTTTGCTCTTAATAGTTTTGTGCCAATGTTACGAGCTGTTGCTTAACCTCGGTGTTACAGTGCTGAAGGTTCTGTGTTCTACAGCTGTGATATTAGTTGGTCCTTTACCTTGATACAGAAAAAAATTGATATTAGAATGATTACACGTTTTCTTACTTGAAACTGCTGGATGTAGCAACAAATAGCATTTGACACTTCTCATCTCTGTAAAGGACTAGAGCCATCACGAATTTTAGTAAGCAATCATTATTAGCTCTGAATGTAAATTTCTGCCTTAATTAGTTTGGCTGCAGCAGGATTACCACCTGATCTTACATGATGAAATATATCCTTCCGAAGGTGCAAAAAATTTTGAAATTGTGCCC
This sequence comes from Haemorhous mexicanus, assembly GCF_027477595.1. NCBI lineage: Eukaryota > Metazoa > Chordata > Aves > Passeriformes > Fringillidae > Haemorhous > Haemorhous mexicanus. The sequence continues at coordinate 44,311,207 of NC_082381.1, read as the reverse complement.
ATTGGTCTACCTTCTTATGCAAGTTTTCTCAAGGTTGAGGGTTTTGTGTTGGTTTTTTTTTTTTTTTTTTTTTTTTTTTTTTTTTTTTTTTTTATGTTGTGTCTAGAGAGACTCAAACTCTCTTGTGGTTTTAAAGACAGTGAGTCATTATCATTGCTAGGACACTGATTATGCCATGCTGAATCAATACTGTTAAATGGCGTTGCATTCAGAAGATTTTTCTTTCCTAATCTAAGATCTTCCTCACTATCCTTGATTATTAAATATACATTTATATATACAATGTATACTTTTAATCAGTCCCTGTAACTTCCATCATTAGTAGCAAGCAGTAAAGAATCCAAACTTAGTGTTCTTTCTTGGTGTTTCAAAATTTGAGTGCAGTATCCTAGGTCTGCTCTTCTAAGCAGTGTCTTGAAATTTTGTTGTGATACAGAAGTTTGGTTAGTGCCTCTGAATTAATTAAATATGCATCATAGTGTTTTAAAGACATTTTAATATTCTGAAGTTAATAGACTAATGAGATATTTAAGGTAGTGTAAATCAAATTCACCTATTAGTCTAAATCAAATTCTTTTGGTGAGTTTTGCTCTAATTTTGCCAATCCAGGAGTGCACACCTGTGTAGTTATACTCAAGGTTGTTGGCCTACACTGGCTCTCTTCAGTTTTTTTCTCTTCTTTTTTCATTCTGCTACATAGCAGATACCCTAGAAACAAAAAAAGTAATAGTGGTCTTAAATTAGTTAATTTTTGACATAGTGTGGATGATTAGGTAAAGGTGCCAGGAATTGACCTAAGTATCACTGGGAGATTTTTTTTGAAAAGGCTGCACTTTTAAACTGTGCACAGTTGTATGAGAGAGAGATGAGTAATGACTAATGCCTTGCTCACTTATGGGAGTTCTGGAAGTGAATTTTTGTAGGAGTTATTTAAATGAGGAAAGAGATTGTGGTGCTCTCTCTGTTGAGTGCAGGTAGCTCGGGGTGCAGCTGCAGTAGGAGCTGCTGGTTGAGTCTGGCTGGGAGCCTGAGGCAAGAGGCCAGGAACTGCCAATGTTTGGCACAGCAAAGGACACTGGGGCCTGTGACCCAGCCTGGTGACTGGACACTGAGGCACTGCAGGAGCCGAGGACCCCGCAGGAAGACCCCATACTTTGGCACCCATAAACGATGAGAGTATAAAAGCTTACTGTTTCATTTATTGGGAGTCCCTCCTGGGAGGCAGCAGCTCCAGCTGTTACTCTGTTGCTGCAGGAGGATTAAATTTCTTTTAGCAGCCAGAGATCTGGGACTCTGCTGTGGGAAGCCTGGGTAAGGAAACCTGGTCTGCCTGTGTGAGTGTGGGGTGTGTAGGGAGTCAAGTGGGACACCCATTGGTTCTCCAGCTGCAGAGGGGCTTCAGTCCTGGCAGTGAAGGTCTGGTGGTGGTTCAGGTGTGCTGCCAGAGTCCTTCCTGAATGGCTAGACAAGAAAGTGTTCTTAACACTGTCCATATGGAATTTGGATATTGGGCAGCATGGCCATCTGTGATAGAGAGTAAAATGAAAGAGTTATGTAATTTTAAACTTTGATGTTCAACTAGTAGTCTTTCTTTTAAGCATTGAGATATTCTTCATTAAAGATATTAGTGTATCATCATTAGGCTTTCAAACTGACACCCTTCAATGCATTTTTATCAGTAAGAGCAGGGGCTAGTGGAGTGAGTTAAAGATTAAAGGTATCTGTACAAAATCCCACAGCTGGTTTTGGTGCGACTAATTTAAAAGAGTAACTGCTTAAACACAGAATCTGTTCTGAAAGCTCTGTTTTGAAACCCTATAAATGTGAATGTAACAAGCCTCAGATGGAAGAAATGAGACATTGTTTGTAGTGGTGGGTGCCACCTGAGAGATCTGCCCTTTAGACTTAACGACTTGAATGGTTGTATGTCCCAGTATTAAAACCAATGTGTTCTCTTTCAGTTATGCAAAAGGAGACTTGGATATATCATACATCACTTCCAGAATTGCTGGTATGATATGTATATATTTGTTAAACATAAGTTTTCCTTGCTCTTAATACATGAAAAAATTCACTTGCTGTTTGTTCTGTCTTCAGTGATGTCCTTTCCAGCTGAAGGTGTAGAATCTGCCATCAAAAATAACATAGAAGATGTGCGGTTGTGTCTGGACTCTAAACATCCTGGCCATTATGCTGTGTACAATCTCTCTCCGAGAACATACAGACCTTCAAGATTCCATAACAGGGTTTGTATGGTTTTTGTGTATTTCTCTAAAAGGCCTTGAAACATAATGTTTTCATTCTACCTTCAGCTTTCTATTGTAAAATAGGTTAAAGTAGGTTAATCGAAACGATGACAAAAGAGTAAGTATAAACACAAAGAGTTACCTATGTTTTCCTTGTCCTTGCTTTAAAACCAAACTTAACTGGTAGTGGACTAATCTTTAATCTTAAAAAATCTTGCTAATCTTAAGCAGACTAAAGTCTGTTTTTTCTACGATAGTAATATCTTTGAAAACATGCTCATGTACATTATGTGTTTCAAATTTAAGTGAAGAATACTTAAAGTAATGAAAGTCTTACTAAAATGTCAGAGTCTTCTATATTCTACCATTTTCCTGTATCAAGTACATGGTGACTGATTTGCATAGCCTGTTCAGTGGAGTTTCTCCTTGTCCCACTACATACCATTTGATTCCCATATGACTCAGCCATAGCTGACTGATTGCTCCCACCATCTTCAGTATTGTTGTAGCTTACCTGAGCCTCCATTATCCTTCCTGACAATTTCTCTGACACTAATATGAAGGCATTTGCCTAATTCAGCAACAAGGTATTGAGAAGATCTTTTTAGGTGCCAAGACACTGGGCTTCAGTGTTTGCTCCTAAGTAAAACTCAACTGTCCTGGCTCAACAGTTGGGACTGTTACTGTGTTGTGAGTTGTCCAGCACCTTAACACTCTGTAGGGATCATGCCCCTTCCACACAATACTGTCTGCCAAGAAGAGAGTCTAGAACCATTATTTGTTACAGAATAATAAAGCCTTTTGGCCCTTAGTATACAGAGCCATCCTTAGCATTATTTCAGTTACCAGAGTTGACTTAAAATGTTGAGGTGAGGTATATTTAAGGTATTCTTTCTAGTGCTGTCACTTCCTTTTGTTTCCTTGTGAACAAGATAAAGTATTGTCACACTTGAAAGAAGACATTACTGCCTCTCTGTATGAATGCAATCAGCTTCTTTATGTGGTTCAATATGAGGTTCAGGCAGAGACTGTTCAAGATGGAAGGCAAAAAAGCTTGATTACACAGGAAATCTACTGCATGATTATTTGTAGCAGGTACCTCAAAGCAAAATGTTCAGCAATTCTTTTTTAGCACTAGATTGCTGGAAAGTCTGAGACTGATGTGGTGAACTGATTTATTCCACATCCTGCAAAGTGATCAGTCTCTATTTACGGAATGATAAATTCTGTGACTGGGAATTTGCTTACCAATGGATTTTTTTGGTTATGCAAGTCTGGGGTGTCTATTCACCTGGTATTTCTGATGTGTTGGTACTAAGAATGGTAATATGATCTTGGTTTTGTTCAGAAGTCATAGTAGGTCATAATTAGTTGAAACATTACAGGTTCATGACCACTCTATTGTCTAAGAATATTTAGGAAGGCAGTTACTTTACTTGGAAACTCTAATTGTATTTGGAATTCTTACCTTTCTATTGAAATTGAGATGTTTAGCAATACTGACTAACTTCATTGTTCAGTGCTGGTTGAGAGCAGCCTTGTAGGAACCTAAAGAAGTTTAGATTTACTTTAATGCTGACCAAAGGTAATTATGGCTAGCCTTTAAACATGATCAGAGGAAAACAGCTTCTAAAAATTCTTAATTATGACACTTCGCTTAGAAGGGATTTATGAAATTACATGTGACTGGTTTCTTGTTGTTTTCTGTCTGTATGGATCTTCTACAAATTTCTTTAATCTTGGTTAAAATTAATGATAGATTTAAAATTAGCTTCTCTGCTAGTTTGGAGTCCTTTTTGGAATAGGTTCCTCTGAGAGTTTGAGCACCATCCATAATTCTCCTAATTGTCAGGACACCTAGAGCTGAAAACTCAGCTAAATAAACAGAAAGTAGTGTTGTTTTTGTTACATCTTGTAGGAAACCTAGTGTTTGAGTGGAAAGTAAATGGTAAATTAAAAGGAAAAAAGTCAGTACTTTTTGCTTTTTTGAATACACTTTTTTTTAGGCTGTGTTCTGGTCTGAAGCTGCAACACTTCAATATGATTCTTTTGCGGTGTTGTGATTTACCTTCAGCCAGCACCCAAGCTGCTTGCTTATTCCTCCCTGGTGAAAATGGGGAGGGAATCACAAGGTGAAAGTGAGAACTTGTGGGTTGAAATAAAAGGAGTATAATAGGTAAAGCAAAAACCACAGGGACAAGCAAAGCAAAACAAGGAATTTATCCACATTTTCCCATGGGCAGGCAGGTGTACAGGAATGCAGGGCTCCATCATGCATTATGATTCTTTCAGAAGACAAATGCTATCGCTCTAAATGTTTCCCCTTCCATTCTTTTTCCCACAGATTTATGAGTTGAGCATGAAGTCCTATGTTATGGAATATTCCTTTGGTTAGCTGGGGTCACTTGTCCTGGCTGTGTCCCCTCCCTGCTTCTTATGCACACCATGCCTGCTTGCTGGTGAGGTGATGTGAGAGGCAGAAAAGATCTTAACTCTGTCTAAGCCATGCTTACCAATAAAAGAAAAATCCCTGTGTTATCAACACTGGTTCCCTCACAAATACAAAACGTGGCTTCATTTAGTTACTATGGAGAAAATTACTCCCGCTGTATCCAGCACACACTACTGTTGTAATATTTGTGGTATACTGAAGCCCACATTGAATCCTGTGGTGAACAGGGATATAAAGGACTTTTTGCCTTAGCTTTTCTTTGTTTACTGATGACTTTGCATAAGCTTGCACTAACAAAGGAGTGTGCAATTTAAATCTCTTGCAAAGTGATGCTTTCTGAAATGGTCTTATTTTTAAATTAAAATACCAGAGTATAATGAAAAGTTGTGGGAGACTTAGACTGTTTATTTCAGCCTTTTTTCCTGTGCTTGGCACAAACACAGTTTTTTGTGATAATCAGTTCAGGTAATTTATCTCAGAGTAACCCTGTCTTTATCTAGATAGGAAGTCATGTTGCTGATACTGAAGACCGTGTTGCTTCTTCGTCAATATCTGGCAATTGCAGTGGAGACTAAAAATAAATACAAAAAGCTTCATTTGTAACTTGCTTCTCGGTCCTTAATATATCTACTCTTCAGGTGTTACAAGTGCCCCAAGAATCAAGTTTCATATCCTGCATCCTTACTGGACAATTGATTTTAAGGATATAAATTCTTAGCAGTGAAACTGATTTTTTGTTAGTGTTTTGAAGCTGTAATTATAAATGGAATATTACTGAACCATTCAAGCTCTTTGAACAAAGGACAAATATTAAAAGAAGACTAATCTTTCTGTTGTTGGGGTTTTTTGGGTTTTTCTTGGTGGTGTCTTTTTGTTTTTTGGGGTTTTTTTTGCTTAAATATGTGTGCACAAATTAAGTTGAAAGCTCTTTTATTTTACTCCTTGCTCTAAGAATATTTCAGGTAGTAATCTGAGTTCTTGGTACTTGTTGTGTAGCAGATTTGTAGACAGAACTGAAGCTTTATTGCACTTCATTCTAAAAGGAGGTGTTTACATTGTGTAACACTGCTTTTCTTGAGTGTCTTTCTTAATTTCAACATGAGGGTGGCATTCAAGTGTAAAATTGCCTTGTAGACATTTGCATAATCTAAGTTGTGTATATGTGTCAGTATTATACTGTTTCTCAACGTCTCTTGTCTCTTTCACTGCAGGTTTCTGAATGTGGCTGGCCAGCAAGACGAGCACCAAATCTTCAGAATCTCTATAGCATATGCAAGAACATGCATTTATGGCTGAAACAAGACCAGAAAAATGTTTGCATTGTGCATTGCCTTGTAAGAAATTGGTTTAAGTCTGAAGTGTTTTATTCAATAGAACTTTAAATTGTGAAGGAGGGTGCTGGTATCTATTCAGTTTGTGGTTGTTACTGGCTTTCTTTACTGGATGCCCCAGAGTCAACTCCTTCCTGCTGTGTTGTAGGGAAGTTACTTGCATCAATTTTGTAGTTAGGGAAATTGGTCTGGTAATGTAGCCATTACTTACTTGCATTTAGAGTGGAAGGCAGTATACAGGCAGTATTAAGGGAAAGTATCCTTTGGAAGAAAGAAAAAACTGCTCTACTCTTTCAGTATTTGCTCCATTTTTTTGTTTTCTGTGTGATAGATGGGTGCACACTGCATATCCCATTATTGTCCATTTAGAATGGAGTCTGTAGGCACAGAATTTCAGAAACTGACTATAAGACTTCTGGTTTACCTGCTTTTGCTAGCACCAGATTGCTCTGTAGATTGCACTATTCTCCAAAGTATTATTAACTTTGATATAACCAAAAAAAGCCATAAAACTGTCTATAGAGCCACCTTATGTTAAACATGGTAGGGAGAGGAATGAATTTGAAAATTAGGTCACTCTTGCATTTGTTTAAGAGAATTGCATGTGAAATTTTGACATTCTTATTTTGCTGCAGAGTAAAAAATGAAACATGGCTATGTATATACTTGCAATGCTGCTGGAAAGCATTCAAAACCCGTCTGGGGATATGGTATAGCCATCAATAAGGAATATCACTATCAGAGTCAAAACCAGGATTTGTTAATCTGACAAACCATATTTGTGAGTTATGTAGTGTTTTGAAAGTAGAAAGCAAGTTGATGTCACCTCCTGAAAGCCAGTATAATTTTCAGTGCTGTTGTAAGGTTAGGCATCTAATTCTGTATTAATGCAATAATACAGAATAATACAGAATTCTACTACCTCGGTATCACTGATTGCTGGTCAAGTAGGTAAGAAGCAGATGTGATGATTTAGCACCAGTTTTTGTAACATCTTTCCCTTGAAGTGTTTTGTTCAAGGTACTCAACTCATTTATTTTCCTCACATGTGAGGCAAACTTTTGTATTTACATGGCTTTGTGTCAGATGTACAGTGTACACCAGAACTTTAAGAAATGAATGGTAAAAATTCTATTCCATGATGCTAGCCAACAAACCTGGAGAAGTCCTCTTCTGTCAACCATTATCTCTTTCAAATCTTCTGCCTTTTATGATACAGGGATGTATCTGGGATATGTGTGTAGCAGGGATTCTTGCAGAAAAAATCTCTGTTTTAATCTATTTCTCTTTGTTTCTTGGCAAGCTCTTAACAGTTTTAGACAGAAGTCTAAAGAGTTTAGTGTGGTTTAGTTCTTCTGAGTCTTTGTACTTTTCTTGCAGCAGAAGTCCATGGCTGTCAGTCAAAAGTAGCAGTGTTCTGGGATTTCAGATAGCAGCCAGGAAACAAACCTAAAAAATAGGTATTAGTGACAGTAAGGTAAAGAATATAAACTGAAAATTTCAAATAGTGTTAAGCTAAAGTAGTTATTCACATTTGAACAAGAAAGTATTATGTAATATCTTTTGTATGATGTCGAAGTTAAATGAAAACCTTTCACACTAAGCTACAAACTTCAAACTTCAAATCAATGGGACTAGACTTTGAACATCATGACATTAAATAATGATAGGATATAGAATACATAATGGGGTGCTCTTCAGTAACTTGGATACTTGGATAATGCTTTTTCCACTAGTTTTACTACAAAGCTACCTTTTTTTTTTTTTTTTTTACTAGGATGGAAGAGCAGCATCTGCTGTTGTAGTCTGTTCTTTTCTGTGTTTTTGTCGTCTCTTCACTACTGCTGAAGCTGCTGTTTATATGTTCAGTATGAAACGCTGTCCACCTGGCATTTGGCCTTCTCATAAAAGGTAAGGTACTCTTGAAGCAAGTAGAGTATTCTCAATATGGTATAGGATGTCTTTAGAAAGATAAATTATTTCAGTAATGTCTGTTTTCAAGCATCTGTTTTTCCAAGTACTTTGCTGTATCGTGAACTAAAGGTGGTTCTGAATTTTCTGAGCCTGTAAGTACCCATCAGAAATGGGTCAAGTATATCCTGTGGTGAAGAAGTGTCAGGAGTGAAGACAAGGGTATGCAGAGCTTTTGAATGCTTTCTTAATTATAAAATCCTCTTCCACATGTGTGAGACTTATTTCATGTTTCCTAGTTTATTACAATAGGTTTTATTATGTCTGAGCACTGCAAGCTCTGAGGGAACACCAGAAATTATCTTTGTCAATTGGGTAAAAAGTAGTGCTTTTTTTTTTGGAGTGCATGCAGAGGTGACTTGCATATACTTTGACAAATGTTTTAAACTGTTTATTTGACTTAATTTGATAGATCTTATAACTATAAAGTATGAATCACAAGTGACACTGGTAGTAAGGGTATTTCCTAAAAAATGGATTAGATTTTGAAGGATGGGAAATAAAGTATTAGTTCAGTATAAATTACAGATTATGTTTTTGTACACATTTACTTCATGTATACTTAAAGGAATTCTCCACAAAATTATTTATAATAATCAGGACAAATTTAAAGCCTTTAGGAAGATTTGAGTGAGCCATCATGTATAAGATACAAAATTAATACTTCTCCTAGATTAGTATTTTAAGACCTTTTGAAATAGAGACTAGTTTATTTTACAAGTATGTAAAGCTATAGTTCCTTTAGTGTCATTCTGTCAGATTTGAAAATCTGTTTGCTGGGGGTGGTGGTAAGTGTTCCCATTGTTTCACTGTTAACAATGCTTAGTGACTGGGTAAGAAGTAACTTGCTTATGTGTTCACTCGGTTCTTAGAATTTTGTGCTCTGACTAAATGAGTACCATCTGGTTTTGGCAGATACATTGAGTACATGTGTGACATGATGGCTGAAGAACCCATTATTCCTCACAGCAAGCCTATCCTGGTCAGATCAATTGTCATGACTCCCGTTCCGCTTTTCAGTAAGCAGCGTAATGGCTGCAGGCCTTTTTGTGAGGTTTATGTGGGAGATGAGAGAATAACCACTACCTCCCAGGAATATGACAAAATGAAGTAAGTACAGATTATGACTTACTCTGAAACAGCAGGTTATGTTTTTCTAGCATTTATGTGTTTCTAGAATCCTCTGTCCCCTTTTAGCTGATCTCAAAAGGTGAATCGTGAATGTGGTTGTTACATTAGCTGGTCTTGCAGAACAGTGGGGGTGATGGTGGGGTGGCACACTGGACACTGTGAGGCAGTGAGCAAGACTCTCTTCTCACTCCATGTGATGTAACACTGGGAACATTGATCCCTGATGTACTTGTGCTGAGCATAACACCGTGTCTCAGTCATGGAAACCGTAAGGATCCCCCAGACATGGCAGCTGTGAGGTGACTGATTATTAGCCCCTGTACAGCTCTGGTGTCGGCACAGTTGCAAATGGTACTAACACTGCTGGATGTGGGTAATAATAGACAAGAAAAATGGGAGAATACTGAAGTCCTTGTACCTTTTCAGCTACTGAAAACCTTGGAGAAAGCAGGCTAAATCTAAAGTAATACACTATTTAATCTCTTTTTAAACTGAATTGACTCTGGTTATGTTTTCTTTTTTCCTTTAGGGAGTTCAAAATTGAAGATGGTAAAGCAGTAATCCCATTGGGTATAACAGTCCAAGGAGATGTTCTCATTGTGATCTATCATGCCAGGTCAACTCTAGGAGGACGACTACAAGCCAAGGTAATGATTAATTTAGGAGTCTGAATGGAAGACGTGGTTTTTTTTGGTTGCAGTTTTGTAACTTACTAGTTATCTACTGAATACTTTGCTTTATTTACTATTCTTTGTTTGGAGAAGTGTTTGAGGTTTTCATTCATTTGTAAATTCAACATTTTCAAGCCTTCTGACTATGTCCACTCATAATGCTGTACATGTAGATGCTTTTGTAAGCATTTCTGGAAAGTACTTCTGTACTGATAATTGTTATGTTTGTAAAGAAAGTCCCCAGCCAGATTTCTTTGAGGCAGCAATTACTATCTGTTCAGTTGCACAAGCCAGAACTTTTTAATTCTCTGCGCACAAACTGCAAACAAAGGAAAAATACCACTCAGCAGAAAAGTGGGATTCCAGAGATTGCCTGTACAAAACAGGCCAGAAAAATCCATTTGGTTTTACAGCCTATTTCTAAAGTCAGGTTCAGTTTTTGTAGCTGATTTTCTTACATGTCTTTGTCCTGCTAGGGAGAATGCATATTTCCTTTCTTAATTCAACTGTGGATGCAAATGTATTGCAAGACCACAAAAAACTTGTTAATGAAGCCTGTCTTCAAATTTTTTTAAAAGAGAGGCGTGTTCTTCTTTTCTCCAGATAAGTAACCCAATTAAACTTGGAAATCCATGTAAAATATAAGGACAGATAGCACAAAGTTTAGAGCTTGGAGGTTTGTGGAAATTGATAAGACAGTTTTTCAGCCTGTTTCAGTACATGTGGGACATACACGTGTATTCATACATAGTTAGCGTTTACTGAAATTGTTTTCCCCCTGGGTTTTTTTTTTCTGCTTTGTGAGTAGGAAGGTATCAAATTTTGTCATGTTCAACAAGACCTTCCAGAATACCTTAAAACTAAAAACTCAGTGAAATGATTCCTTGATGTGCAAAAACAACTACTGTATGGTTCAAGGTCATCAGGAGAAAAGCACAAAACTGACAAAATTTAGCCAAGGTTAGGTTATACTCCTTGTACCACATCACTTTTATTCATGATAGAGTTTCTTTGATGTGGTTTTTCTGGCATCTGTTCACTGATAGAAAATACTAGAATTTTCTCAGCTGTCAGCTATAATGCATGACACATCAACAGTGTGTGTGATGATCTGGGTTTGGAGGTTTGATGGAACAATATTCAATGTGTCCTTAGTTTTATGTGCTGTAAATTGCCCCTAAAGTGCTCTGCAGATCTCTTACAGAGATTAACCACCACATTTCAAGATTTCTCCTCTGTTTAGAGCTGGGTGTTATGAATGTCTTCAACTTTCTGCCAGCTAATTAGAGAGAGAGTTCAGTTTATCTTCTAGGAAAATGATGGTAGGGACTGAAGAATCAGGGGAGCTCTCTCCAGTGTGTCCATGTCTCTCTTGTACTCAGGAGCCCAGCACTGGGCATTGCAGTTACAGATGAGGCTTCACTGGTGCTGAATAGAGGGGAAGGATCAACGCCCCCTTAATCTGTGGCAATGCTTTTTGTATTATTTGGTTTCTGGCTATGATGTTTGGTAAATACTCATTTACAAGAAAAGCTTTCGTAATTCAGTTGTGTTATATCATATTTTCTGGCCTACTACTGCATGACTTCTTTGTAAGGACTGGCAAGACTATATCACAGGTGTTGTGACTAATGCTAGGAAACAAATACAGGCTACATTGATCAGTAAGCTGTAATTAGGATTTGTGCAAGATCAGGAGCTACCTGAATATTCTATAGTAGCATTTTCTGGACAGTTGTATTCCCATCAGGCATGAGAAAGTAGTTTTTCTGTGAAAGTTGAGTGATAAAAATGAGTCAGTCCACAAAAGCCCTACAATTCTGTCTGGAATGAATGGCTGACTTGAAGTTGCACAAAAAAACCCTCCTTGCATGGCTTCTGAAGTGTCCTTTTAATTGTGGTATGTTTAAAACTGTTTTAAATCTATTCCTTTGTACGTGACGTACATATATTTCTTGGTTGGCATATTGCACAATGGATTTTTCTGAGCATATGCTATTCTGAAAAGGAGCAAGGGTCATACAATTTTAGCCTCCAGAACAGGATCTGGAAATACTTTAGACTTTGATAGTCTGTTTTGAGGTTAGTGATGAAACATACCTGACTAAAGGTCTTTTGGTTTGTTAGTGCTAGTAATAGATCTATTTATGTTCTGTCTCAAGTGCATTTAAATCTTTCAAGATAAAGTACACCTGTAATTAAATGGAAATTTTTGTAGCAAAGCAAGTACTCCAAAATATTTTAATACTGGTAATACTTTGCATTATGTTAAAGACAGAACACTATACATACTGTTTATGTGGATTTATACGGTTTCCTGTTTCTTGTTTTCAACAGATGGCTTCAATGAAGATGTTTCAAATTCAGTTCCATACAGGCTTTGTGCCCCGAAATGCCACTACAGTGAAATTTGCCAAGTATGTTGACACCTTTTTGTAGGAGACTGGAAGAAGTTGTCTTTGAAACTGCTTAACCTGCCAAATATCAACATATGCTAGGGCTAGGAAATATAGTCAGTGCAGGAATTAGATTACTTTGATTGCAATAAGAGTGTTTTGTTTACTCACCTTAAGGAAAGAAAATGTTTTGTTCATGATACAAACAATGTAAAAAAATACTACCTGTTTAAAATGGGAAAAGTAAACAAATACAGCATTTTTAATGTCTTATTCTAATTGCTTTGGAGTTTTGTTTTGGACTGCAATAGATCTAATCCAGTTAGCCATCAGCATCAAGAAACTTCTTGTCTGTGTCTTTACAGATATGATCTGGATGCCTGTGACATACAAGAGAAATACCCTGATTTATTTCAAGTCAATCTTGAAGTAGAGGTGGAGCCCAGAGACAGGCCCAGCTGTGAACAGCCGCCTTGGGATAACATGAATATAAAGGGACTGAATCCCAAGATCCTCTTCTCCACCCGAGAGGAACAGCAAGAGATTTTATCAAAATTTGGTAATGAATCTATTGAAAAACTAGAGAATGTGAGAAGGTTTTCAGTGTACATAGTGTTTGAGGCTTTTGTTTAATTTTTGATGTTCCATTAATTGAAAGAAATCAGTAAAAATTTAACTGTAAATATCAGTTTAAAATATGCATTGTATGGAGGAGCTTAAGTTATCCTCCAGGAATGAGGATTATAATTATACCTGTCTTACTTCTACTGTGCTTACTTGTGCTTGGTTTCATAGCTTACAAAGCTATGAATAGGCCATTTGCAGGGAGGGACTTCTAGCAAATGGAATTAGAACAGTCAGTATTTGTAGGCACAATGTCTTGAATGGGATTTATTTGGCTAAACTGGCACCAGTATAACTTAATTTAAAATTATGTGAGCATTCCTCACAATTGGTTTTAGCTAAGAATGTTTTTATCAACATTTTTATGCATAGCCATGTAATGTTGTAATTAATTTCCTGCTCTTTTCCTAATATGTTCCAGCAGACACTATTTTATCATCTGTATTTATCTTTATCTGTAGATGCCTGCATTAGTTGCAGTTAGTGCTGTTCAGTATCTTTCTTCTTCTCCTGGTATCAGTGATTAGCTTTGACATTTTCATTCAGGCTCTTAAGCCTTCTCTGTGTTTCAAGGATAAAGAAGCATGACAAAGATTACTATGGTGATTTTAGTTATACATGAGATCTTACCCTGTGCTGTCAAGTACATTTCTTTTCATACAAGAGTGTTGCTGCTGGCCTTTTTTTCTTTTAAGCAGGGTATGTGTTGTTTGTATTATGATTTAGGTTGTTTTCTATTTAACTTAGCTTAATCATTCTGTGAACACAACTATCAGCTCTCTAAAGCTAAGGTGTTTAGCTTTACATCGTCATTGATGACGGGGCTCTGTAAAACTTACTCTTATTTTCTTAATGGCTTCCATTTTCTGATTGGTACAGGAAATGTAAGGATTTCAAATTACGCTGAAAGTATTTCTTAAGACTGGTGGGAAGGGAATAGGACAAAAGTAAGCGCTGTGAACTGATTTAAAAAAAAAAAACAAACCTTGCCATTAAAATTGAATTTACTCTTTCATCAGTTATGATCTTTTATGTGTGTTTTCTGAGACAGACTATGTTTTCAGCATCTCTAAGCTACAACTGAGAACGTGGAAGGAGAATGAAAAAGTGCTCTACCAGTTGTGTATTTAAATTTGGACAAATAGGTTTCTCCCATCCATCCATCCATCCATCCATCCATCCATCCATCCATCCATCCATCCATCCATCCATCCATCCATCCATTTTTTTCAAACAGTGGATGAATATTGACTAATTTAGGAAGTCTTCTTCATTTGTCTCGAGGAAACTAGGGTTTTGAGAGGTGATACAGCAGTAGGTAACAGTGCAACTGAATCTTACACAAGAATCACTTAATACCTCATTTCAGTAAAATAAGAAATATAAGAAGCAGTTAATAGCATCATACAGTGTACCACCCCTTTTTTACCCACTCCATGTTCTTCAGTGGTTTTGCATATTCTGGGTTTTTCTACTACTGCATTTGCGTTTTTCTGTCTCTTATTGCATAGCTCTTGAGTGTTACTACGTCTCTTATTGCATAGCTCTTGAGTGTTTTAGGGGATGGTTGGTACAAGTGAGGTGTTAATTACATTCTCCTACAAATGTAAATAGAATGCTTGAGTTTTACTCTATGATTCTGATTTAATGTCCTAGTTCAAAATTGGGTTTTATCAGTTTTTGCAGTTGAAAAGAAGTTAATGCTAATTTCAAAGATGGTGGGGGCAGGTATTTGCACTTGCAGAGCAATAGATTGGAGATAATTGTCTTCCTACAGCAGTCAGCTTGAAAGACAAGTATCAGCTGCCATGTGGAGGATTGAGAAGTTTCTCTCTAAGGGCTCTGGCTTAAATTATGTTTTATAGGGAAACCAGAGTTGCCTAGACAGCCAGGTTCAACTGCACAGTATGAAGCAGAGGCATCCCAGTTGGAGCAGTCTTCAGAAAGTGCACCTACTGATACAGAATCCCCGCACAGCGGTAGTACTGATGCAAACAACTTCTTTCACTCCCTGGACTGGAAAGGTACAGGTTTTCCTCTGAAGTCCTGTGTGGTTTATGTTTGTCTTGTATGCCTTCCAGTGAATGCTTAAGCCTTCTTAGGTAGCAAAACTCTCTAATTCGTTAACCATGAGGAAAAGCTATTTAAAGAGTGAGCTCTGCAGAATAACAAGCGGTTATTCTGCTTCATTTGGATAAACACCAAGTAAGGGGGTTTGGTGTTGAGTATAACTTAAATGCTGAGCTAAATTTTTCTTTTTCTGTAAAAATCTTAACCTTAAAGGTCTGCAAGGAAGCTTTTCACTCCCACAGCCCCACTTTGGCTGAGGAACAGAGGAAACAAAGTAGACTAGCCTGTGGGGTCCAGATCAGTAAGTAGGACTAAGAAAATGTAATTTTATAGCACATTTTTTACTCCCTTTTCTGGTTGCTGCTTTGTTGTTAAAAATGTCAGCAGCTCCTTATGCTTTTACTGAGTACAGCAGTTACTGAGAAATCTTGTAAGCTCTAAGAGACATAGTGATCTGAGGTGAATGTCCAAGTCAGTCTCATTTTGAGAAAAATTTGTAATGCCTACCTTTGTGGAGTGGCAAATATGGTAGTCAACTGCTGCTTTTTCTGACCTGTACAAAGAGGTGGCAGGCAGCATGTAGTTCCTTTTTCATCAGTTGTTATATGAGTTTTAGTTAGTTAGGAATTAACTTCATATGATGTCACCATGAAAGTTTCTCTTACCCTAGTCAGAAGAATAATGCTCATTATTTAAAGATGTTACTCTTTTTTTTTTTTTTTTCTATTGAAGAAGGAAAAACTCCAGAAAGTGGAATAGAAGACAGCTCATCTAAAAATGATTGTGTTCAGCTGTCTGATGACAGGGAAGAGAGTGATCCTTCAGATGAGGAGTTCCCAACATTTCCAGATGAAGGAAGTGCAGTAATTGTTGATGAGAAAGACTCTACTCCAGAAGGAGAGTTGCTTTTTGAAGCCAGTTTTGAAGCACCATCTGCACTGTTACAAAAATCTCTCCCTGAAGAGAATGTAGACTTGCTGGGACTAGACTCTGATATTTCAGCAGAACAGAAACAACCTATCTCAGAAATAAACTCGTCATCAAGTAATGCTGACTTGTTGAACAATCTGTTTGTGAGCAGTGTGTCACAGGTTTCAAACGAGCACACTGGAGATCTTCTGGGACAAGGAACAGATTTCTTTTTCAGCAGTCAGCATCCAGCTGCTACTCAGAGTTCATCTTCAGCAGCAGCTGTGTCTTCAGGTATGTGAGTTTAATATCAGTACTTGTCACCTGGACAACACGTGAAAACTGCTGCTTGCATTGTGCTTAGAAAATAAGTACTGTGTTTCAAGATAGTGAATGGTGAAGACTTGTCTGTAGCAAGACTGAGTAGATCAGGTGTTACTTCTGCATGAAGGAGAGAAGTTCCTGTAGGTTACCCAGATATTCTGTTATGTTGCCAGCATCCTGTTAACTTTAAATTCTATAAATAGAAAAGTATCAAATTTTGCATTTCAAGGGAACTCAGTATCTTAAGGAATTCTTAGCTTTTCCATATGAATGTTGCATGCTAGATCCTTTTCTAAATCCATGACTTTCCTTTTTAAGGCATAGACTTGTCGTAACTTGAACTTTAGGTAAAGCAATGGCATTAGATGTATAGAGGTGTGCTGCTTAGGTCAAATGTCTGTGTGATTTTTAAGTGTTAATCACATAAGACTGCTGAGCAGCTGGAAATCCTGTAGATTATTGTTCAAACCAGTAGGATAATGATACTGCTAAAAGATGTTTTCTTGCTGGTTTTACTAATGTTGTTGACAAGTCAGTGTCCTTAAAGAGAATGCTACATAGTGCTGTCTATTTGGTATTTAAGCAAGGTATTTTACTTCAGAGATTCTGTTCCTCTTACCAGTGGATACTCATCTTTTTGTCACTTTATGGGAATAACAGTTCTCTCCCTAAAGTTAATGGTAAGATTTCTGGGAATATTACTTGCATAAGCTGGAAAACCATTACAAGATTTTGTTTGTTTGCAGAAAGATAATTCATAGGTACTAAAAGCTTTCATTTATAGACAACTAGAAGTATTTTTCACAGAGCATTTAGATGGTTTAACATGTTTTCTTGTTTTGAGGAAATTTACTATTAAACTTTGTTCTAGTGGTCAGGGAAGAATAATTGTAATTTACCATTTTTACATAGTTAGAATTCTATAAAAGGAAACATTAATTATGTTATCTTTCTTTAGCCATGCCTATTGCATGAAATATCTGATAAGTAGTCATGTATATATCTCATTCTTGTAGTCATTCTCATTCAATGTTATTAATTGTATTAAGAAAGATACTTGCAGAAGTGAGAATATTTGGCCACTGTTGTATTTTGGCTTGCATAACAAACTTGAGGTTTTGTTTATGTGTGATGCTATAGTAAATTTGCTTGAAATGTTGTTGAGCCCTGTAAAGTGTTGTCATTACCTGAGGATGTGCTGAGGTATTACAGCAGGATTATTCCTTCTCTTCAGCTTCTGAGTGAATCTGGCAGGACTCC
Organism: Haemorhous mexicanus; assembly: GCF_027477595.1. NCBI lineage: Eukaryota > Metazoa > Chordata > Aves > Passeriformes > Fringillidae > Haemorhous > Haemorhous mexicanus. The sequence goes on along the minus strand of NC_082381.1, from coordinate 44,293,822 downwards.
CTGGGCTCTTCAGGGGTTTTGACCCTAGAGGGCAGCAGAAACAGGAATATCTAAAGCCCTGATTCCATCTGACTGTCACATGTTACTCCATGCTGACTATAAATACTCTTCCAGTTAGTTTTTTCTTCATTGGGATCACTAGAGACCTGCTGAAGTCTTACTTCTATTGGTTTTCATTCTTGGGTTGACGTGTTTCTGCCCCAGAATCGCCAATGCCTTCAAGTCTGAATGGTAGTATGAATGTTTTACTTCATATTCTTTTTAATAGTGTCATAGTCCATTTTCTTCAAATCTGTTGCAGATTTGACATTATAGAGTATTTAAAAAATGCAATTCTTCTGTGTCTCAGATGGTCACGCAAACTTAAGATGTGTCTTAAATGGATGAAAATAATAATGTTGTTGAATCGTATGCAGTCTTGCTGCTTTTGTTAGAAGACATAGCTGTTTATATTATGTATGGCTGTACCATGTGAAAGTTCATTTGTCTAGAGGAAGGAATAGATGGTTACTCTTTGCCACACAGCCAAAATTCATAGAAGGCTGCTGCAGTTACTAGCATGAATTTTGCTTCTTGTCTATGCCCTCAGAGGAGTAAGGTTTTTTCAGCCTCATTTATTCTCCAGTTTGTCATGAGATAATTTTGTTTTCTGCTTCTTTTTTAGCCGATCCATTTGACCCATTCACAATGTCGTCAAGCTCAGAGAATCAAGCCCTGTCTGGTCCAGACCTCTTTGGGGACTTCCTTAATCCAACCTCAACATCTACAGCTAATACAGTTCCTTCCACACAAAGTTCACTTCCACCTTCTTCCAGCTCAGATTTCTTAAATTTAGGTAAGTGTGCTTCTGGTGTTCTGTTTCTCAACAGTTTCTTCTCTTCTGTGCATTTGTGTTTCAGCTTAGTGGATTAGTGTCTTAATAGATCCACTTGTTGTGATTGCTGTTTTAATTAGCTATGTACTATGGAAGTACAGATGCAAATGCACCAAGAAGCAAGTGCTTCCTGTATAATGTCATGCTATTATTCATGATGTGACAGAATTTCTAGTATTGCTAACCATATGTTAGGAGTTGGAGTTTCCTCTCAATAATCTAATAACTGAGGGTACCCAAACATCTGGAAACTTATTTTATAGATGATAGTATGCTATGTTGACTGTATTCAGGTTTTAAAGATTTTCTGGAAGCTTTGGAAGACAAATGAGCAAGTCAAGTTATAATACAGCCAGTTCTTAAAGTGCAGGCTGAGGCTGGCTTGCACCTTCCTGACCTGAATGTATTCTGCTAATATACTTACAAAGTACATTATGTAATACTCTAATCTTATTTGTTTCATTTCTCCGATATATTCTTGGTGAAGCCTTTTCCTCATGCATTTATTTTAAAATCTGTTAATCTTTAAACAAAAATCTTTGTGATATGTTCAGTCTTCTCATCATTCTTTAAGGAGAAACAGACATTTGCAAAAATGGTCGAGTGGTAGAGCTACTAGTGTTTAACCTTTTTAAAATCTGGCTTTCAAAGAAAAGTGAGGGTTCTCTCCATAGGGATATGGGTTGTGATCAGTCTGTGAAGGCTCTTCTCTGCTACTCTCTCAGTCCCTTATTTCTGTATAGGCACTTCCCACAGGATACAATCTTTTAAGAACACAGGTCTGTGTATGGTGCAGTCCTTTCGGAAGAGATTGCCATAAGGATGTGGTTCTCCCAGGCACTGCAGGTCCTGCTAGGAACCTCCTGCTGTGTGGGCTGTTCTCCCTGGGCTGTGGCTTCATCGAGGACATGTCCACCTGTGTAGGGTCCTCCACAGGATGCAGCTTGAATATTTGTTCTACTGTGGTTTTTTACATGTGTTGCAGGGCAATCTCTGCTCTGGCATCTGGAGCACGGCTTCCCCTTCCTTCTCCACCTACCTTAATGTCCTCAGAGCTGTTTCTGTCGTATCTGTCCCTTCTCTTACAGCTGCTGTGCAGTATTTTTTGGGAAAACATGTTTTCCCAAAGACACCTAGTTTGGGAAGCTCAGCTGTGGCTTATGGTGAATCTGTTGGAGCTGGCTGTGTCCAACAGAGAAGCCCAGGTCTCTTCTCATGCAGACACCTACTTACAACATGCAGGTAGCTAGGAATGGTGCTATCACACACCTTTTCCTGAATCCAGTGATTTCTTCCCTGGGCTTATTGCATGCAGCTTTGACTTGCCTCTCTTTCTTTAGCAGTTGCTCTAGTTGACGCTGAGTCTGAGTGATGCAGTCTGAGTATTAGGTACAGATAAACTGGACAGAAAAAAATGCATTGTCTGACTGAGAGAAGGGCTTCCTCTTTGAAATAAAAGGCTACTCAGCTGACTGCCCTCTCTATCATATTACTAACCGTTATATTCCAGCTGTGCTTGATTCTACTGAGAAGATTCCACTTGCTGCCTCCTTTGCAATGTTTTGGTTCTTTCCTGTAGATAGTAAGAGCCATATGTTTCAGTTGAGTACTTGTAAAGTTGCCAGCTTTATTCCACTATTGCTGTCCCTGTGTGAGGTTACCAAACATAAATATTTTGCACAATAGAAGATGTGATCAATACTGGTCTGTGGAGCATTATTTCCACCAGATTCTGCACCTGGGATGGGGAAACCTGGATGCAGACAGACTGGGGAATGAGATGCTGGGGAGGAGCACCATGGAGAGGGGCCTGGGGGTCCTGGTTGATGGCAGCCTGAATGAGTCAGCAGGGCCCTGGCAGCCAGGAGGGCCAAGCATGTCCTTAGGTGCATCAGGCAAGCATCACCAGCCAGGCTAGAGAGGGGATTGTCCCACTCTGCTCTGTGCTGGGGCTGCCTCACCTTGAGTGCTGGGGGCAGTTTTGGGTGCCATAATATAAAAATAGACATTAAACCATTAGAGACTGTCCAAAGAAGGGCCACGAGTATGGTGAAGAGCTTAAGGGGAGGCCGTATGAGGAGCAGCTGAGATCACTTGCTCTGTTCCTCCTGGAGAAGGGGAAACTGAGGGGAGACCTCATTGCAGTCATCAACCTCCTTGTGAGGGGAAGAGGAGAGGTCTACATTGATATGGCTTCTGTGGTGATCAGTGACAGGACCCAAGGGAATGGCCTGTAGTTGTGTTAGGGGACGTTTAGGTTTGATAACAGGAAAAGGTTTTTCTCCCAGAGGCTGGTTGAGCACTGGAACAGTGGGAAGTGTTCACAGCACTAGCCTAACAAGAGTTCCAGAAGTGTTTGGAGAACACTTTTCAGGCACATGATGTGATCCTTGGGGCTTTCCTGTGCAGAGCCAGAAGCTAGACTCTGTGTTGCTCAGCATATTTTATGATCTCACCCAAAATCTAACTCACTGGAGAGGCAGGACCTCTCCTCCTCCAAGAGGAGATACTCTAGCTGATGTGCTCAAGCAGGGTCTTGTAGAGTGGGCTCTTCAGGACTGTGTCATGTCCTTTCTGGCTTTTAGCATTTCCAGTGCTATAGACTCTATAGCTGGGCAATCTATGCCGAGTTTGGGGAGATCTTAGAGGAAAGAAAGTATTTTTTAATGGAGTTCCCTGTGTTTATTGCCTCTTTATTGCCTATTGCCTCTTGTCCTTCCAGTGGGCAACACGGAGAAGAGTCTGTCTCAGTCTTTTTTAATTTCTTCACATTAAATATTTTTACACATTATAAGAATGTTCCCAGTTCCTTTCTCCAAGTTTAGTAATACCAGAACTCTATTATCAGAGAGGACACAGAAAAAGCTTTTATATATTAAATTAAAGTGGGGAAAAAATATGGATTTCTGTTCACTAAATGTTTATTTGCAGCCTTAAGATCACCATCAATAGTCAGCTGTTAATAACATTTGAGCAAGTAGAGAAAAAAAAGGAATATTTTTACATCTGACTTCAATGCTTATTGTTTTGTGCTTACTCCTGATTTTATTTGATAGTTTGCACCCTGGTAAGTGTATTAGATACCTGCTATTTTAATGTAATTTCTGGAGCTTTCTGTTAACATAGGAAAAGGTATTTAAAATATACCCATTTTCTCTTTAGCCTACTGTTTTACACTGATTTCCCAATATTTCTCTATTGCAATGCAGTCTTTAAAAACTGTATGGAGGTGGAGGAACTGGGGTAGCATTTCATACTCCTTTACATTTGTCTTTCAAATGAGAGCTCATATATGTGTTTAGCTGAAATGATGTATGTATTTGAGCCTTTAGCATCCTATCCAGTTACAGGTATCAATTTTATCAAGTAAGTAAGGCATATTGATAATTATGTTGCACCTAATGTGATTTTTTGAGTCCTGAAAGGACAGGATCACTAGTAACTGGAAAAGAGAGGAAAAATAAGAACATGTTCTCAAATTACATGTTCAGAAGAACTGTGATAAGTGAGCAGAAGACAGTGCAAACATGATATCATTAAAAGGAGAAAATTTTTAAACCAAAAATAAGTTAGTAGCAATGGCAGTGACCATTCAAAATAAGCTGTAGTAATGAGATTTAATGACTCTACTCTTGGAGCAGTTGTAAGCATCTAGAATCAAATTTTAGTGATGGATGGGCTTTGTGTGTTAGTAAATGATTACTAAACTGCTAAAGATATCAGGAGAAAAGATGTTTCAGTGAACACAAGTTCAAGACGTAGAACTTTAACCTTGTATTTCTCAGATGTTGGGTTAAAATTTAAAATCATAGGAGTTTTAAAATGAAAGATAGTTCTTACACAATATCTGGTCTTTTAAGGCATTCTGTCCTGTAATAGGAAAATGTTGTGCTGTTGCTGCTAAATAGCTGTGTATTAACAAGTTAACTTCATTTTCTTTTGTACTTTTTAAGTAGCAGATCATCTTTAGTGCAGGCTGAGTCAAGATATACTTCCCTCAAAGACAGCAGGAGATTTGGAAGGTGATCAAAAGAACCCTGAGTGGTCAGTGTAGTTTTCTCCTGAGGAGAAGTTAGTTTCTGTGAACTTGAGTTTTCAGACAGGCTTTAGATAAGGTTAAAAAAACCTTGCATCATACTAAACCAGCCTCTTGGTTCACAGAAAATCCTGTTTGTGATTAAAGGATTTCCTGTAGACATGACAAGTTAAATAAAGAAAACCCTCATGTGAAGTTGTGTGTAGTAAAATGCAGGTCTCTTATTTTGGGAAGCTGAAAGTATGATCTGATTACCACCAACTTATTATTGCACCTTAGCTTGGTTTGAGCAGTGCTAGTAAAGAACAGCATTCTTTGCTGTGACCTCCAGTGGTTCATTGCTGTATGGCTAAGGATTATCAAAATGCATATTAAAAAACTTCAGACAACCAGGTTTGGATTTACATGTTCAAGATCTTAATTGCTTCCGTATGTGGAATATTGAGCTATAGTTCATGTTTTACCACTTCTGTAGGAATTCTGCTACTTTATCTTAATGTCCCTGTGAAATGCAATGTGTCAGCTACAAAAATAGGGATTCGGTATGGTTTCATTGTACCTCTTCAGAATATGTAGAAGTCAAAATATCAAAGTCAAAAAGTTGAGCCCTGGAACAGTGCTCAACTTTTTGACTTTGATAACACTTTTTTTTGGTGTTAAAATCTGACATAATGCCCACATTGTTTCAGGAGGAATGAGTTATCTGTTCAGTATATTGTGCACTGCATTGTTTCAGATTTTTCTGAAAAGTGTAGTGGTTGTATATGAGCTTTTACTATTTATAGTGAATTTACTGCTGTATGTAGCAGTAGGCTACTTCCTGCTTAGTTCAGGGCGGGGGAGGCAATGAACTTGACTTCTTTAAGCCAACTGTTATAAAACAGATCATTCCTATAGTATGTTCTCAAGCCTTCAAATGCATTCATCTGTAGTTTAATTTGTTCCTGTTTCTCTCAATTTGTTTTCATAGTAATTAATTTCATATGATGGTGTTAATTTTCTTATGCTCCTGTAAAAAGACCTTTAATAGCAGAGATTGTAGGACAAAATAATTTCTAGCCTGAAAATCAATATTCAAGGCCCGCTTAAATTTTGGGAGTGGAATATGATACAACAAAGTTCTAAGCTGATGAATAGGTGCTGATTTATAGCCAGTGACACTGTGGTATAACAAATAGCTGGGGTCCTGAGTATTGCGACCAATACGTATTGTTTCTTCCATGGTTTTAGAGGCAGGGAGATGAAGCTTGGGTCTGGAGAAAGGGATGGAAATGGTGGGTACTTCTTGCATTTTATTCTCTTGTTTTCCCTAACATGCAGCAGAGAGTACTGCTGAAATATAGGCTTTCAGCAGATATTTGTTGCACAGTATTTGATGAGCTCACTTTGCAGCTGTAAGATCTAATTATGAATGGTATTAGTAGATTGAGGTACTATAAGGGTATTTAATTTACTTCTAATTATTTCCTTAATTAAGAGGATTTGATATTAATATTTAGAATGTAAAGCTGAGATGCTGAGGCAAGTGAAAAGCTGTGATGTAGTAGTTGAGACTTTCAAAGCCTCAGAATGTTACTGCTTTTGTAAGGATGTCTGGGTTAGCCCTATGTCTGTGAAATGTCTTAGACCACCACTAAATGTGCTTTACTGAAATATCCCCTCTCCCTGCAGCACTGATAGTTGTTACAGCATTAAAGTAGGGGTTACATTCAAAAGCTCTCCTGCTTCACTGTGAGTGTCCACAAGCTCTGCTCAAGGAGAATGCTCTGAGCTGGCATGCGGTTTTGAGTGTTCTGTACATAGCATATCTCATTCTGAGGATGTCTCACCTCATAGTTTGGTGAGTGTGTAAGTGGGGAATAATTTGGGAGTGTCAGGGATGGCAGTTATAATACCGTTAGATGGGATATGACATTTTCCAGGAGTTAGTGGCAGCACCCTTGTATGCTTTTAAACACAACAATTTCATTTAGATGCCATGGTGTATAAAAACGTGGGTTTTATCCATGCAGCTAGAGATTCTTAACCTTTTCCCAGAAAAAAAAAATCACTCTTCCTGTATCCTGCTCTTCAATTGTGTGCATTCATTTGTGTGTTACACCTCAAAGAGTGTATTAGTTGGCCGAGAGGCCCCTTTGTTACTGGCAACCTGGGTTAGGCAAACCTGCATTTTGAAGTGACCTGGCTTCACCTGTGTAACACCCAGACTGCTGAGTGATAAACAGCACCATTCATGGAGCACTGCTGCTTTCCACTTACCAGCTGTGTTGTCAGGAACAGCGACATGCCCTAGATCTGTACCTGAGCTAGTCCTTTTGGTCAGGAGACCTAAGCTCTTAAATTCATAGCATTGCCTGTGCATGAAAATACCTTATCTATGAAGTGTGTGGGATATTTTAGAATAGAAGTGGAGAAATTCCAGTGGTACAACCCTTCTGAGTCCTATTTAAGACTGTTACTGAGAGATTTAAGCAAGCTGTGTAGCTGACAATGTGATACACATTCTGTTGGTATTGGCAAATATATATACTATTACTATGGTTTTCTTAAACACGAAAACATTTCTTTTTATTTTTGTAGGCAATTTAACACCAGAGCCACCTAAAATATCATCGTCTACAAGCCACCCAGATCTCTTAAGTGGGTGGGATTCTTGGGCAGATTCCTCAAAAACCAGCAATGTAGCATCACCACAGCTGAAGCCTGTTTGTGAAGGTATTATGATTCTTGTGGTGGAAAAAGATGTTGTGAAGTAGAATATTGGGGAGGTTTGCATGAGGTGTTGTGTAGATACTACTTCTATTCTTTCTCTCAATTTGCAAACTGACTACGTATGTGATGTGTCTTCTTATTATACAGGCCAAGTTTTTACCACCGGAAGCCAGTCCAGTGTGTCTTCAGGTTTGTCTTTTAGCCAGGCGAAAGCTCAGAACTTTGATCCTTTTGCTGATCTTGCTAATCTGGGATCTGGTCTTCCAGGTAAGATCTTGCTTTTGATAGACTATATTTAGTGCCTTTACTGTTTGATTTGCTTCTTGCACTAATAAATGTTACGGACAGCCTATAAAGGGAAGTGTTTCCTTTTAATTGTCAACATCTAGCTTGAGGTATTTGCTGAGAGCTGGTGAGTAACAAGAAAAGATTGAATTTTCCAGATTTTTTTTTTAACATCCAGAATAATATTTCAGAAGATAACTACAAATGTGATATAGGGACAGTAAAAATAATTAATGCTTGAGAACCGGGTTGAGATGGCAAGAGAAATCAGGAGTTGCTGATTCAGTAACTGAGCATGAGGTTTCTTACTTAACATTGATTAATACTGTTCTTGAAGGATTTAAAATGAAAGCTGGATTGAATTAGCTAAATTTTTTTAGTTACAAAGTAACAGTTAATTCAGTACTTTCCTTTGAATTCAGTAGATGTTCATAGCTGTGTTATTCACATCTACCATGTTTGTAAGATGAGCACAAATCAAGGGCCATACATTGCTCACCAGTACCAAAAGCATTATGAGTATCTGTCAGTTTGCAGTGAAGGGCACAAGGAGTTCTGGAAGATAAGACACACTGCAGAGTAACTGTTGTTCCAGGGTGTTTTATTGGCCTGAAACTCAGGAATTTAGTCCTGTAGCACTCACAAAAGAGCTGAAGTCATCGCATTTCAGAGCCCACCCTGCCATAACAAATGTGACCGGCTGCAGAGAGTACACAGAATGATTCAGAGCAGCCTAGTGTCGCTGAATTGAGCAAACCTGCTTTTCCCTTAGCTTGGAGCTGTTGGAGGTATTACCCTGTTGCCTTGGCAGTTAGCACTGTGTATTGAATTGTGTGGAATTCTTGTAGAAAGACTAGGTACCATGCAGTGTTTGTCTTCTTGATGTAGCTTGGGCATAACACTACAAAATTCTGATGTTGAAGCAGTACCAATGAGGCTGCTTTGCAGTAAAAAAAAAGTTCAGAAATTTCCTAGTTTATTAATTCAGATTAGCGCAGGTTTTTAAATGCACAGATAGTGTGGCACTAAAAAAGTCAATGTATTCTTGACTTGAAGATGTAGGTATAGCCCACACTGAATCAGATGGAAGAAATCAAACTAATTTTAGCAGGACTTGCGTTGATTAATTACTCTTTCAGTTATCTTTCAATAGGAAGAAATACTACATTAAGAAGTAGCCAGATGTGACTGTCCTAGTTAACATTCCCAGGCTTGAAATGAATTTTTGAGGCATCACAAGAATTGGAATTCACTTTTGGAATACAACTGGAATACCACACTCTGTTGTGTTTTTCAAAGGAGTTTTTTTGCTTCCACATACAAGACATTGTTCTGGGAGAAAATTTATGAGTGCAAGCTGCTTAAATATGAATGCTATGTAAACTCAAAAGAAATAGCAGCTAAAAGTAGTGTATTAGCATACTGGTAGGATACCAATACTGTGCTGTGCTGGTTGATGTTATTACACTCTTCTTTAGGAATGGTCTTCTATCAGAAAGTAGGAATGTGGTGTTGATAAGTTTTTTTGAACAGTGAGGCATTGACTTGTCCTACAGGAGGAATTTGTCAGCCTTGAAAATTGCAATAATGAACGTAGAATGCTTTGAAAGAATAGGTGAAAGAGATAATGTTTCAGTATGCGGGGTTATTTGCTCTGATTAGTAACAATTTTCTTTTTCTGTAAATTTCACAAATTGTCAATGACTGAAACTGAGTTGACTGCAGTTGAGTGATTTCATGAAAAAGCAGTGCATTCCTAGATTTTACTGGGTATTGTATTGCATTACTGGGTTTTATCAGGTGTGATATTTCAAGATATAATGTGGTGTCTTGTACATGGCCATGGGGAGACATCCTCTTGTGCAAGTTAGAGGTATGAACAGCCTTCAAAAGGGAGGCGTCAGGAGAGCTGAAGTGTGAGGAGCCATTTTTGAAAGAGGGAATCAAGCTTGCATTGCTGTGTGTACTCAGACAGGCTTGGCCTATGCCACAGGAGGGTGATTCCAGTATCTCCTGCAGGCTGCAGTACTTTTCTTACTCATGTGCAGTATATTCCCTTTGAATGCTGCTATAGAATAATGTTCTCATCTTCCTTAAACAGTATTGCAAGGAACCATTAGAGACTTTGAAAACATTCATTTGAAAATCTTCTCAGTCTGTTACCATTTTTTGGAATTAGTTACTTATTAGGCACTGCATATTAGCAGAAGTGGGAGGCAGAACTACTGTCACAGCCATATTATCTCCTAGCCTGACACGTGCCTGACCCTTCAGATAAGGGTGCATGTTTTTGCTACAACTGACATTTGAAACCTTGAGTTGTAAGAGAAGACTTTCAGTAAAGCCTCCAGCTCCTGCTATCCAAATTACTTCTTAATGAGACTCTTAACTTCATTTTACCTATGCTTTCCTGTTACACTGTAAGCTTTGTGGTTATATGTCAAGACCAAACTGTCTAACTTGTATTAAACAGGTGACTGTTAAACTGAACAACTAAGTTAGTATTTTTTTTTGTTAGGTTCATCCACTGGTGGACTCTTGGGTAGTGGATTTAGTCAGAAGACTGCTCCATCTCAGAAGCTAGGAAGTCAGTGGCAGAAATCCTCCAAACCACAAAGTACTTCATGGCAGTCCCAAACTAAGTCCAGCACAGCAGCTAAGCCCAACTACACAGTAAACTTCAGTGTTATTGGGGGACGAGAAGAAAGAGGAGTCAGAGCACCAAGCTTTGGTAAGTTTTTTGAATGTGTATTACTTATAATGTCCCATGTGAAGTTAGTTGGGTGTGCTGTTTCCTGCAGAAGCTCTTCTACCTTCATATTTTTATTTACATTTGTGTCCAGTAGAAAACAGAAAAACACTTGCCAAATGTGGTATCCTGCCTTTCCAAAGCTATCCCAGTGCATAACAGACAAACTGATGTTAGCACAGGTATACACAAGTTTTGGGCATAAAGTTTCAAGGCTATAATTACTCACCCACATGGGAACTGGCTTTGTATGAGTGAGTTTAGAAAGGTAAATTTGATCCATCCGGGGAGAGATGGTTGATAATGTTGCTTCATGTTAGTCTGTTTGTGATACAAAGATAAAGGATACACTGTTTTTCCTAGCTGAAGAAGAGTAGCTTGTCTTGAGAAGCTAAAATTCAGTAGAAGTTAAAATTTCAGTAATTTTAACTGAAAATTCTTGTGCTTGAAAGAGACATGGGAACAGGACCTGATGGAATCATACAGTCCTTTAACATGTTCCAACTGAGTAGGCAAACCTGGAGTTATAGGGTTAGGCTTGACCTCTTCTGTATGAACTTTCTTGGAAAATTTTATTTTCTTGTGTGTCGGTATTAGGATTATGCTTCCCTTAAACTGACATATAAGTCATCAGCAGGTACTTCTTTAAGTTGAAATTATTCTGTTGGTCCATATCTGGAAAAAGGTGTCAGGATGCAGAGGCAGTGAGTATAGGTTGCAGCACAGGAAGTCTGTAGAACAAGGCAAAAAAATCAATTGGCATGATGAAATGCTGAAACAGGTTGTTGTGATTCCTCTCCCTTAAAAACAGATAGACCTCAGCTGGACAAGGACCTAACATGTACCTGGTTGTCCCTGCTTTGAGTGGGGATTGGGCTAGATAATATCCAGAGGCCTCTTCAGAGTTCAGTTATTCTACAGTTCTCTGAAATTTGTTGGTTTTATAATGAATATTCATGTTGGTATTTTAGCCATTAATTATTCTGGATAAGTTTCAAACATGCTTAGGTGTTGACTACATGCTTTCAATGATACTATTGAGTATATGGTTACTTGAAAAACTGCTACATAGCATTTGAAACTAACTTACAGTGGAAAAATTGAGCCATTTCCAAAATTATGGATGGATGTGTGCTCCCTCAAATCTACTCAATTTTTAAAAAAAAGATGACCTGCAAGTATTTAGTCAGAGGTTAGCATGTTAGGTTATCTGCTCAGCTGGACTGAAAGTTTGTTAAAGATCCTTTTTATTTTTATCCTTTTTGCTTTTATGGCTTTTAGCGTCACTGAAGGATATTTGTCATGGCAGTGATAAATGCCATCCAGGTGTATCTAAGGGCAATATATTTCCCCTGTTAATGTATTCTCCAGTGAAACTTTTCATTTAATGTTTTTTCTCTTCTCATAGGTCAGAAGCCAAAAGTTTCAGAAAATGACTTTGAGGATCTCTTATCTAATCAAGGATTTTCAGCAAAATCTGATAAAAAGGGACCAAAGACAATTGCTGAGATGAGAAAACAAGAGATGTCTAAAGATATGGACCCCTTGAAACTCAAGGTTTGTTTAACAGTGATTTTGATTCAAGTGAAAATCTGATCTTATGCTTAGAACTGCTGATAACAGAGCAGAAAGATGCAATGACCAAAAGAGAAACGAAAGGCTCATGGTTTAGAAAAGATGGATGTAGCTGATAATACAAAAATACGCTTTAAAAATGAATAGCTGTCTTCAGGGTGATCACGTACTTTCATTTTCTGGTTAAGAATTGCTGCTGCTGTCCTAAGAAATTACTAGAAGGTGCAGTTCTGGAGACAGGATATATAACTAGTTTGGAATGTGTTCCTTGTTCAGATTTTTTTGACCTGTTAGTCATTGATAGCTTCACATATTAATATGCTTCCAGTTTTTTAGTCTTTATGGTGCTTCAGAAAAGTTTGTAAATGAACTTTAAAGGAATGCTGAAATTTGTTTTCACAAAGTGTCCTTCCTGAAGAGAGTGCATGAGTACCTTTTAACAGAAATCATCATGAGTGGAAATAAGTACAGATACTTAGTTACCATTCTCACTGGTGATAGCAAAGGTTCAATGAAGACACTGTATCCCTATGTTATGAATATTGCCATTAAAGTCTGAGCAACATTGCTTTAATTGACTTTGGGGATATCTCAAAGAGCACTTTTGTCTGTGCGCCTCTGCAGGTTGCTTAAATAAACATGAATTATTACCAAACATGATCTTTTGTACAAAGTTTGTACAATAGGAGTTTTAAAATATATTCACACTTTTGTACAAATCAAGTAATAATTTGTGTATGTGCCCTGACAGGGACAAGATAAATGTAATATCTAATTGTAACATATTTTTAATTACTCCATTAATTTCTCTTGCAATGACTGAATTTCTGCAATAAACTAGTAACAATGAAGTATTCTCTAGTGATAGATATAAAGTATCACTTTTGAGTGGCTAAGGCTGTTGAATTTGGAGAGTGAGTGCAGTAGGACAACTGCACTTGATCCATGATCGTGTGGTCTTGCAGAGAATGAAGATTATGTCTCTAGAGACTGAGAATGCTTACAGTGCTGCATTCAGTTCTATATATTCTGATTTTTCCCAGATTCTTGAATGGATAGAAGGAAAGGAGAGAAATATCAGAGCATTAATATCCACTCTACATACAGTGCTTTGGGAAGGAGAAAATAAATGGAAACCAGTCAGCATGGCAGATCTAGTAACTCCTGAACAAGTAAAGAAATACTACAGGAAAGCAGTGCTTGTGGTTCATCCTGATAAGGTGAGAGTTTTCCTCTGATCTTCTTGATTATAGGAGGAATACAAACTGCTTTTACCATACCATACCGGTTACTGGCGAATGCTTTGCTTCTCAGTCAGCGCTCTAGATGTTCTTCACTGTGGTTCCATTGTCTTCTGAATGTGGTGTCCTACTGCATTCAGGTAGTACAGGATTATTCATGTTGTATTCTGTCCTGACACAGCACAGAATTCAACAGAGAAGGGTTAACAAATGAAATATCCCGTGAGGGCTGTACTGAGCACCGGCGTCAGTCATGCTGGGTTCTGACTGACAGATGGCAGATTTAATGCTGATTACTGGAATCTGTTTCATTTCTGTGAGCTGGTACTTCAAGTCTGTTAGAACTAGTATGGAGACTCAGAGACTGCCACAGCAAAACTGGTAGGAAAAACCTGCTGAACCTCATTTACTAAACCATTTTTACAAAAAAAAGTTAACTTACTAGAATAGTCGAGTTATCAGATGAAAATAGGTAATGAATATTACATTGTATCGCCAGCTGGGGGTCTGTGTACAAATCATGAACTGGACAGGACTGCTGTGGAACGTGCCTTGAGCTGTTTTATTTTTCAGCATCAGTCTCATTACATAGTTGTGACAATGGGAAAATGCCATCCCAGGCAGCAGACCAAGAACTTAATGTTATAACTTACTTTAAGCAGAAACATATTGACAGTAGTTCTGTACAACCACTATAAGCACATGTACCTTTGGTTAAAACAATGCTTGCTTATTTAGAATGCAATACCTGCTTGTAAGCCTTAAAACACAATGCACAATCCATTATTAAGCTTGAAAGTTCCTAATATCTCACTAGATAAACTTTTCTGTAGCTTAGGGAATTATTCTAGACAAGCGTTAATACACAGACCATTGTTATATTTGTCCTTGCTTTTCTACTTTTAAAATAATTTTCTGCTGACCTATCTCATGGCTACTGCTTAGCTCTAATCACAGTTCTGCTGTCTCTGAGGCCTGCCTTTGTTGCAGCTTTCCCAAAACCATCTAATTTTGTGGATTCCCACACATTGCAGCTGTCTTTTTAAAAATTCTAAATGCATCCCAATTTATCAAGGTAGCTTCTTGAGCTCTTGCATTAGATAGAAAGAGAAACATTGGATATACCTGGTTTGAATTTTCAGGTTTGCATTCACTGGTGGTTTAGTGAACAGTAGTCTAAATCCTATGTTGTCTTGTGTCCATTACAAACATGACATTTTTTGGTTTTTTAGTTCCCCTCTCCTTCAGAGTCCTTGGGTATGTGACTTCTTCCACCTTTGTGGCAGTTTTTTTAGGTGTTTTCTGTAAGGCCCATAATGCATCAGTGTCAGAACCCAGCTCTGTTTAAGGCATATTGTGTTCCTTGTTCTTTTATTTTGCCACTTACCTGTTATGCGTCGATAAAGTACTGTAGGTGGCAAAAGCTAAGCAGCAGGAGAAGGGGAAGGATACTGGACGGGGCTCTGGGGCTTCCCTTTTTTATTGAACAGAACCATCTTTTGGGACTGGGCGTTTATTAACCGCAAGGGTTGGATTGTGTTGGCCCAGAGTGGCAGCTGTGAAACAGGCAGGGAATCAGGAGTATGGAAGCAAACACACAGGAAGCGCTATGCCAGTCATGCTGAGTCTTAGTGTCATTCACAACCAGCAACAGATTTTTCTCCTGGGAATTTCATTCAAAAGAAGTTGTCTTAAAGAGGACTCAGATTTTATCCTTGTAGACTGCTGCAAGATCTTTCAGGAAGCAATTCCAAAAATGACTTAATTTGATTAGTAAGTAATAGTAACTTAAAGTATTTATGAAAAGAACAGCTTTGAAAATTGTTTTTAGCTAAATTTAAATTACTTCTGAATTGTACTGAAAGTAACATAAGGAAACCAAGGATTTGTATTTGTTTAAAAAGTACCCATGGCAAACTTTGGATAAGGCTGGAGAGAGTTCTCTATAAAATTATATTCACAGAGCAGTCTATAGCTTTTGAATAAGACAGCAATATAAAAGGGATGGAATCTTTTCTAAAGACCTAATTTCTAATGTTTTTATACTTATGGTGCATTCTCTTTGTTTCCAGGCCACAGGACAACCCTATGAGCAATATGCCAAAATGATCTTCATGGAATTGAATGATGCATGGTCAGAGTTTGAAAACCAGGGATCAAAGTCCCTTTTCTGAAACTTCACCTTTCACAGAACTGCTTCCAGAAACTGAAGCTGATCATTGTTATGACTTTATTGCGCCTGAGATTTATGAAGCGCTTTTCCACAATTTCAGCACAGTTTCTAGTTATGCACTTACATGTGGGGATGTATTTTGTAAGATGTAGAGTACAAAGCATTACATAGATGCATTAAGAAAAAAGCTGCTGAAGAAATCACAGTCTGGGAGTAAAGGTTTCTCTTCAGTTTTGTATAAGAAAAATAGAATTTGAATGAAGCTAAGTAATAAGTGATAGGCTAGTATTAGTTATAAATCATTCCAACTTAATTGATTTTTGCTGTACCTCTACCGTCCCAAATTTGTCTGTTACTTCGAGTAGTTTTGTGATTCAGTTTTGATATTTGGTGCCTGTCGCCTTCTTCAAAGTGCTTTAGTTAGCAGCAGTAAATTTGCTTGGCTTGTCTCAAACCTAAGGGTGTATATTTTCATCTGTATTTTATATAATCAATCTGATAATCATTCTGTAAATAATGTTTTCTGGTAATGTCTGTGTTCCTTACAATGGAGTAACAGTTGTTTAGCCAAAAAGACAGCACATGTGGGAAAGTCAGACAGGGTTGTTCTGGATTTTATTTTTTCTTTTTACTTTTTTTTTTTTTACATATCATGAATCTAAAAAGAAATTTTGACTCTGAGGTCTGCATGTTCCTGCTGTTTTGTTTATTTATTGCAGTAGTCTGACCTGTGCTTATTTTCCTAGTTCTTTAAATGGTGTCTTTTGCTTCTGAATTCAGTGGAACTTTGCTTTCATTGCACTTCAAATACTCTGATAGAAACAATTTTACTCTGAAACTTGAAGTGTAAGCACAAACCTTTTACTGTGCTTTGATTTGTCTGAGTATTAAATCACTCATTATCATCTGATGAGCATTTAAAGTGCTTTAACAAACATTTTGCTGCATGTTTGAACCTGTGTATTTTTGAGATACGCATGGCATCAGTGCATGTGAAAACATGGCATGTCTTGGTGTACTGTTGACTTTCTGCTCACCTATTTCCATGCACTGCTTAGTGCAAGATGAGTAGAGACACAGCTTGGTAACAAAACTTGCCATGTTTTCTCATCCCTGTTCAGAAGGCACTTTTTCACTAGTGCTGGGGTGGATGATGCAAACAACCAATGACTGTTATACTCTGTGTAATAACAAAATGAAATTTTCATATCAAGTTTGAAAATGTTGAAAATTAGTGCTGAGCTATTAAATCTTCAGCAGCAGTCTCCTGAAACCGGACAGTTGGGCATCCAAGGGGATATTTTGATCACTTGCCTTTTTGTACATTTTGCATGCTTAACTGAGAGGAAAGCTGTATTATTAGCAGAGATAACTGTTCAGCTGAGCAACTTCTGAACAGGAAACATGAGATTCTAATGCCACCTGTAAGGTGCATTGGATGAGATTTTCCACTGCTGCGCCAGCCCAAGAGCTGCTGAACACTTGCAAAGTCTAGTCTCTAGCTCTGATACAACACAGTTACTTATTAACCTCTGATCAAAGGTTTCATTTGTGTATATTTGCATATATATTTAGCTGCTGTGATTTTTCTTTTTTTTTTTTTTTTGGTGAAGCTAGGATCAGTTATGAATCAGGAAGGTTATGTATTATTCATAGCTGCTGTTGTATTTTAGTTACTGCTTTGAAGCAGTCTTAAATCTTAGTAGATATCTTTATAAATGTATGTAACTTGCTGTCTGATTTAAAGTAAGAGTTAATCTTTTTTCCTTTGGATACTTCATTAATTCTCTGTGTGTGTGTGTTCTTCAACCATGGAAATTAAAGGCTTCTGCTGGTAGGATAGGTTTGTGGGAGACCTTTTTACAGTTCTAGGGCAAATACTATCTAGGAATAGGTTTAAAAAGAAAAGCACAAATTTATAATGACTTTGTAGTGCTATATACAAGTAAGAGATAAAGCATTTTTAAGGGGACTGCTTAGAATAAGGAAGGACTGCTTTAAAAACCCATGTTCATTCAGCATGTATAGGCAACTTAATTTTAAGGCATACATTTTTAATTGCTCTTTTCTCAAAATATGTGTTTGAAAAATTAAAACATGACAGTTGGGAGGAAAAGATTTTCTTCTGCTTTGTATATTTGGTTGTTTTCTGGATGATGTCTACATTAAGCTTTTAAAAATTTCTCTAGTCTTGCTTGCAAAATTTTCTTGGAACACCAGAGAAGAACCTTAGATGTGATTTTAATTAGCAGAAAAAACATGAGTGCAGGTATTTTACCTGGAACTGAAGATCTCTTGAAATTAGCTCTCTCTTTTAAAAATTATGGAAATTCAAGAAGTTTGGCTATGGATTCTTCCAAGAGCCATTACATAATTACTGAAACTTCTGTTGGATTGACAGAGCTGCTCAGCTTATTTTATGGCTTAGTCAGCTCTAGTTCTGTGGGGGAACTGGCTGATTTCTCTGTCTTTCTCCTTTCTACATAATTGAATTTTGCTGCTAAGAATCTGGGAGAAGCTTTGTTTGGTAAACTGATAAATCTTGACAACGAAACTATTTGGGGTAGGGTGTTTTGATTTTGGTTTTATTTTTTGTCACTGTGCCATTTCTCTGTGTTACATACAAGAATGTGCAAACAATGGGGATTTCATAAAGATTCTGTAAGCAAACTGTAACTTGGAAATTAAAAAAAAGTTCAAGTGGTGAATATGAACATAATAAATGGAAGTTTTGTTTTCTGTGCAACACAAAGCAGCATGAGGACCACCAAAGGTGTTTCTTAGTGTAAGGCTTATATATTAAGTACAAGAACCTGGGAGGAGGGAAGTTAAAGTATATTTCATATAATTGTGTATTGAGTCTTAATGTTGCTTTAGTAGGAGATGGTAATTTGGAAGAAAAAAGTCCAGCAGTTTTATGAATTCATCTTAAAACACTAATAAAAAATGGTAGACAATCTGGGATTGAGGGCTTTTCAAACTTTTGATTTGTACTTGGTAGTTAATTGTCTGTCTGCTGTATGAACTAGGAGTGCACTCAAATGACACACATATTTCACTGTAGTTGTGTTCTTAGTGTCTACAAACTGAAAAGCTTTTAGAGCAGGCTTCAGAAAAAAAATATTAATCAGAGACTTGGCTGGATTCTCTCTTTTCTTAAAATGTTTATTTTCTATTCATGTTAGTTGCTCATTGCACAGTTAAGTTTTGAAGTGTTGAAGCCACAACCTGAAAGCTGAACTTTATATCTGCTTCTGCTGGCTGTGAAGCTTGAAGGTGAGGTCACCAGGTGTTACCTGCAGGCTGATATTCTGCATGCATGCATGTACTCCAGGGATTTGCATGAGGCACTTGAGGTTCTCTTATGAAGCACCTCCTCGACTCTTGCAGCAAGTCATGGTGCCTGCTGGCCCGCGTTGGTTGTTCCTCTGTCTGGTAACAACACCTGACTAATATCATGTATTGTTTGCAGTCTACCAGGGCTCACTTTACAAAAGTAAGTAGGCTGAGATGGTTAGTGCAAGAAAAAAGGGAAAACAGCACAAGATAGATAACAGGAAGAGTAGAGAAAAACACCAGGGCTCTAAAGTACATCTGAAATATTGTTTTCTAATTCTCTCTCCACTGACCTATTGCTGCCTACCTCAGCTAAAAACAGGTTTAGACTGGTAGAGAGAACCTGGTTTGCAGCCTGCTTTCCATCCCTTTTAGAACACTGCTGACTGACTGTTAACAAGTTGGAGTACCAAGTCCTTAGCTTTTTTTTCCCCCCAAAGTTTATATAAAGCAGGTTCAAAAAATGTTTGGGCAGGTTTCCACTATTTTTTTTTAATTACAAATTACTTGTGTTACATTGCTGTTAGATCTGGAGAGTCCAGCAAAATAGCTTTCAAAACAGAGATGTATGAAGAAGAATTGGTGTTAAGAGTGTGTGTGGCTGGAATCTGCCTAATAGAAACAAATGATGTATTTTAACTGGAGGAAATCAGTTGGTGTCTTCAACCTCAGGCATGTCTTTTTGGTGTTTTCTAGTGCTGTCAGAGTTCCTTAGGAGCAGCAAAGAGTGTTCGTGGTTAGTTAGACATAAAGCCTGGAAGGAAAAGGTCCTCAGCATTGTTAGCTGGGTCAAGTTCAGCTATTTTTCTAATCAGTGGTAGCTTCTTCAGCCAGTACAGAACAGAAAACCTCCAAAAGCGCTGATGAAGTACATTTCCTTGGAACAGTGGCAGAGTCAGGGTAACTAGTGAGGGTAACTAGTGCTCATGAAAAATGCCTTGTTTTACCTCCATGTTCTTGGTAATTCTGGACAATTCCTCCCATTTTTTCTTGTCAAGCACAGAGCAACAGTTGGTTTGTGAAAGCTACATGCACAAGGTCAATTTTTTGCACAAACCAAAGCGGAGTTTGAGTATAACAGAAATCTCATCAGGCCTTTGGGGCTGCTGGGTTCTGTGCACCATTCCACTTTCCGAGGCCAGACTGCAGTTTTCCCAGCAGTGGCAGTGTTTGCATACTTGCTGGCAGCTGCACTCACTGCTGCTCACAGAAGTGTTTTCAGGAATAGCATAAGTGTGGAAACCTTGTCGCTCCTTAGCTGTGTCCTTAATTGTCTAATAATTGCAATGTAACGGCTGCTTTGTAAATAAGTTAAAATTATTCTTGTATGACTCAGTTGACATTTTCTGTCAAGAACCTGCAGGTGATTGACCTGCGAAAGCTGTAAAAGGAATGTATCATTTCCCACCCTTGAGCCTGTCCCTGGTGCAGAGCAGCTCTCGCACCCAGAAGCTCAATGACGAGGAGCTGAGCTCTGGTTCTGAACTTGATGAATCTTGCAATGCTTGCTTACTCTCTGTTTGGGTGAGCTTATTGTGAACTGCAGCTTAGACTGCATTAGGCTTCCAGCATATGCTCCAAAAATACTAATTCAGTACTTTTTATGAAGGATACATGTTGTCATAGAAGCTTTTATTACCAAAAGGGGATTAAGAGGCATTGTGGGAACTCCCAAAACTCTAGTGGAATGTACTGTATATTTGCAATGTAGATTTCTAGAAGTGATTGTCATCTCTCATAAGGTCTTGGCTTTCTCTGAAGTCCTTATTGTATTTACCTGTAGTTGTGATTGTACTTTGAATACCTGTGTTTTTTTCTGATTTGGAGTGTGTGGAATGACAGAACCGACACTCAGTTCCTGGTTTTGCCATCTTTCAGGAAATGCAATGTACTGTGTAATTTTGCTACTAGTGAAATGAAACTTATACCTGTATGTATATAAGGTAAAATAGTCAAATTAAGCCTTGTTTAAAAGTAGATTTAATGTTTGGTACAACGTCCTTGAACAGAATATTTTGCTTTGAAATGTATTACAATTTAACCAGTGATCAATTAAAACAAACAAAATAACTTTGTCTGTTTCCTTCTTTACCAAGAGAGAAATGGCCTGAACACCTGAAGCATTTCCACTGTGTCTTCCAGAAAGTGTCTGCAAACGTTAGAAGAGTGGTTCTCGTTGTGTTCAGGTTGACTGAGCCTGTTAGGATCTAAGTGGCTCTTGAGAAGCGTCTCTTCTGCTGGAGAGGGTCACTGCAGTGTGCCCTGGGGTTTGACAGCTGCATTTTCTAAGTGCCTGTGTTGGGTTGAGAGGGCTCTTGCATAGGATCTGCTGCAGTGCTTTTCCATTGCCCAAGGGAAGCTCTGGCTTAAGTGTGTAGCAGTGATCAAAGGGGAGAGAACAGGAGCACATGGACATGACTGAGGCAGGAGAGAGGAATATGAGCCTTCTGTAGGGATGGTGTGGGGACATATCTGGCAATGAAGAGCTGCAGATGGCAGGAATCTGAGGGAATGTGGCATGGCAAGGGGTGAGCTTCTGCTGGGAGCATAGTGACAAGGCGCCCAGAAACACCTTGACTCCACACTGCAACAAGAATGGGTGAGCAGAATCTTTCATAGGTGGGAACAAGCCACTCGGTGACATTGCAAAAGTTTCTTTAAAAGTTAAAAGCACAAAAGCGTAGGATTACCATTACCCAAGGAGAAGGGTAAAAACTGCGAGGAAATAAGAGAATGGACAGGCATGACCAAATTATCCAAATGTTTTTCATATTCTGCTTACTACTTTGAATAATCTGATGGGTTTACAAGAATTTATGATATATTACTCAGTGCCAAGATGCTAAAAGACCTTTCTCCTTGTATCAAATACAAAACATGCTACCACTTTTGCTGCTAATCAGTTTATTCCTAAAATGCAAAGATGCTGAAAAATGCATTGATACCTACTCCTGGTCCTTTACCTCTGCAGCAAAGGAGGATAATGTTAGTCAAGTGCATGTTTCTTTGCTGTATGCAAGGCTTCTGGTTACTCTGATGTGAGTTTAGAAAGACTTGAGTTGGGAGAACACAGCTAATAGAAATCCTGAAGAGTCAACCTACCAAGCATCAGTAATTACACCAGGTAAGCAGAATGCATTGTGGAGAGGTAGTATGGCCATAAATTCAATATCAAGCAAAGCACACAAAACACACTGAAAGGCAATTAAAAGAAGGCAGCAGAAACACTCGGTGTACTGTAGTGTGCAGAGCAGCCTGTAGCAATGAAAGCCGTCCAAGTCTGCAATTGTAGGCACCTGGCCTGGTTACTGTAATGTTGGAGAGGATATGATTTGCCCTGCCTCAGCACTGCCTCTCTTATGAGGTAAGAGAAGGACTTCTGGTAGATTTTTGGGCAAAAAACACTGAAAAAGGGAAAACGAAACACATAGGCAGACGAAGACTTGATCTAGAAGGATCCCTTCTAGTACAAACTTACAAGGCACTCTTCATCTCCTTTAATCTGTAAAGCTGCTGGCTGTTCTGGAGTGTTCTTCAGCTCCTAGTCAAAGCTCTGGACACACACAAGATAATGGCTGTGAAGTTTTCTGCTGTAAGATGGTGCTGGCAGACCCAGCCATTACTAATTGGTGATCTGCAGTGCTTGTTTCTTTGCGCATGGTGAGGAGCAGGACAGCACAACTACTCTGCAGGAGATGGGATCTTCAGTGCAGCCCTGACCACATGCAATGTGTCCAGCACGCTTCTTACATGCCAGAAGAAACATGACAAAAGCTCATCCAGCTTACTCTGGAAGCTGATTTAAATTACAAGCCTTGGTTTGCCATTGCAGGGGTGCTGCTGTGTGTGCTGTGAAGCACTGAGTGTTCCATAATGGTTCAGCTGGGTACTCCTGCTGGGTCTGTTCCTCTCCTGATCCCTGCTAGCCTAGTACTGTCAGTCTCAATATGAAGTTCAAAAATGCTGCTGACAGCATTCTTAGAAGCTGTTAGAGGAAGAAGAAAACTTCCCTCTTGCCAACAGTTCCAAGATTTCATCTTTCTCTGGTCTTCTGGAGTTTCTAAAGCAACGGATTCCACTGCATGTGGAAACTGTTCTAGAACTAGAAGCCAGCCCTACAGCAGTTAGCTGCTGTGATTGCTCTTTGCTCTCCCTTTCTTTCTGCACACCTGCTCTGTCCACATCCTAGGGGTGACTCATCATAGAGGCAAATAAGGTGCCAGGTTCTGTTCTAGGGATGTATGAACCACAAGAACTGGACTCCTACATATTTTTTCAATGGATTGAATTAAGGTTATTGAACCCACTGTATATGCTATCTCATTTCACACTGAGATATTTTTATATACTATGGCTAAATTTGCCTCTCATGCCTTTACTGACTCATAATGAAACCAGGGATGAAGGTAGGATTTTTAAATTTTCATTTTATTACCAGTGTTTGGGGTTTTTTTCTCAGCTATCTTCACTATGGGAGCTGCCCTCCCTTTTTCTTCTCTCACTCACTTCTCCTCACTAGGCTTTTCTGCTGCTCCTACCACCATGAGCCTCATACCTACTAGACCTGGAAATTAGTTCCTCACCTGCTTCTGTGCACATACTGCAGCTGCTCCCCACACATGCAAGGTATGAGCCTCTGTCACATCTCTTTATTTCTTTTTCCATGTGTGGGACATCATGAAGACCACATCTCCTGTGGAGTGTTGAACTGCAGTTGTTTACCATCTCCAGATGTATAAAAAGATGTTTGGGGGTTTCTTATAAAGTCTTTCTAGAAGCTAATGCAAGGGGGAGAGGCAGAAGGGACATCTCTGCTAGGTACCCCCTTGTGGTGGGTGTTGGGGTAAAATGCAGTAAAATGAGTAAAATGCACCTGATTTCATGTGCAATTATTTATCCTCAGTAATCATGTTTCTTTATTTTGATTGCCATCTGCTGGCAGAATGATGTGTTCATCACCATTTCACACTCGTACCACAGAGGGGGTTTTTAAATACTAAGCATTTTGACTGTGTTTGTGTAGTTTGTATGTGCATGTTGCAAAAAAGAGCTGCTTTTGGATGTCTGAATTCACAGGCTGACAAAGGTGGAGGCAGAGCTCACAACCCATGAGAACAGGTGCTCCATTGAGAGGACAGAAGCAAGTAATCTTGCTAGAGAATGAGGAAGAGGAGACATGTACCACGGGAGTCTTGGAACTTCAGGTGGGGGTGGCACACAGACTGGAAACAGCATAGGAGAGCAAGGGGCTGGGCAGAAAGC
Source organism: Haemorhous mexicanus (assembly GCF_027477595.1). Taxonomy (NCBI): domain Eukaryota; kingdom Metazoa; phylum Chordata; class Aves; order Passeriformes; family Fringillidae; genus Haemorhous; species Haemorhous mexicanus. The sequence goes on along the minus strand of NC_082381.1, from coordinate 44,269,579 downwards.
ACCCAGGTAGATCCCGGGGCTGTGCCCTGCATGTGCTCAGCCTGTGGCGAGTAGGTGTGATCTCAGCACAGACTCGTAGTATTTAGAATGCTGGTACTCAGACAGCTGCAGTGGGAGGAGCAGGCTAAGCACCCAAAGATTAGGGGTGCAAAGCACCCAAAGATTAGCTGTTTGCAAACAGCTGTACTGTGCTAACACCTGCTCTGAGGAGAGGAGGCTGTAAAATGAGGCCCTGACAGTTTGGCCCAGGCTGCTTCACCCGTGGGGAGGTTGTTGAGGGGACTGGGGGTGAGGTTCCCAAGTGACTGCAAAGGGTACCTGCCTGCACGGCCAGCATTAGACCCAGGGTTAGCACCCTCAACAAGTGCTCTCATAGAAAGGCCCATTTCTCACCAGTGCTCCTGTGCCCCACCATGAATGCCACAAAACTCATCTGGTCAGCATCTTGAATACTCAAACTCAGCTTCTGAATCAAGTTCTGTCCTGGAATGTTTCCTGTCTGACAAAAATGTCCACAGCTTCAAAGGAAAATCCACGTGCATTTATTAATCCCTGTGCAGGATGGTATAAAACTCAGCCCAAATGACAGCAATTCAAAAGTATTTAATACCAACAAGACCTTAAAAACAAAGTTTGAGTTTTACCTGGATGAATGACTGGAAACTGCCTCTTTAATATGATAAAGCATCTTGTGTAAGGTAAATTAAATCAGATGAGCTTCAACTTTTGATTCCATTGCTGTGAAGTGTAATGTGTCTGCTTCAAATGAGAAATTATAAATGCTGTTCTTTAATTTCAGTGCTATGCAAATAATATTAGAAGATTACTCCAGATGGTGGAAGATCAGAATCTGCTGAATTTTTCAGCAGATCTTTAGCATAGACTGGAATTCCTACTGCTGTGACCCATGGTGGCATTTAATACTTCATATCCTTTTCCACAGACAGGCAGAAATGCAAATACATTTCCCAAAGACATATATCCTGGCAATGTTTGCAATTTCTGCAGAAGCATCCAAAAAAGGATATGTTAGAAGATGATGCTCTTATCCAGAACTGGAAAATGAAGTTCCAGTTCTGCAGAGCAGTGGTGTGCCTCTGTACTCCCTAAGAGGAAAAAGGCTGCATCAGTTTTAATGTCCCCCACTGGACAATGCACAGGAGAAGGCACACACATGCCTACTGTGCCAACTTTGTCCTCCAGACCCACCCCTCAATTTTCTTCCAAGAGGTCACTCGAGTTCAAGGTAAAGAAAAGCAAGCAATTTTTCCTTACCTTTTTCTTTGAAATGACTTGAGCTTTCCCTCTATATTGCTCTCATGGGATGCCACCTGTAAGACTCAGTCCATCTCTGCGGCCCTCAGCATAAGGGTATGGACCTGTGGGAGTGAGTTCCAAGAAGGCCACAGAGATGATCAGAGGGCTGAAGCAGCTCTCCTTTGAAGAACTGGGATTGTTCAGCATGAAAAGAGAAGGCTCTGAGGTGACCTCATTGTGGTAATCCCACACCTAAAGGGGGCTTATAAAAAGGAGGGAGAGAGGCCTGTGGAAAGAGCATATAGTGACAGGACAAGGGGCAGGACTTTTCTTGGCGCTGAAGAACCTGGACGTGTCCTGACTTCATCTTGGGCACAGCATTGCTCCTGAGCTGGCTCCTCCAACATAAGGAAAAGAGCAAAAAATTTTGTCCTAAAAGGTAAAATCCTCTGCTTATAGCAGTGGTTACTTCATCAGTATCTTGCCTTATCCCTTCCTGTACATTGTTCACTGGCATTTCACAGCATTTTCTTGGAAAATGCTTTGTGGGTAATGGTTACTATTTTTTTTCTTGTTCTTGGGTATTTTTAGGGAGATCTGTGTATGTATCAACCTTGCATATACTGGTAGGTTATATGTTCTTGTCTCCTGTGGGTCCAGAGGGTTAATTATACCAGGATTATTCAGGTCTGCTGTTCCTTCATATGAGGCACAATTTCTTAGGAAGGAAGAGCAACACAATTAGCACAAGCTAAACAAAACTGAACTAAAAGACATTTGAGGCAATAGCTCAAAAAACCATAAGCTCTACGCCACAGGACAAGAGCAGGCACCGACCATCAGACAATTTTGGTGTTGCAGCTAAGGCAAGCTAGGCAATTAGTGTCTAAGGTAAATTGCAAGTAATGCATCTTAACATGCATTTTGCACAGATGGCCAAAATCAAGCAAAGATAAGCCTGACAACTTGAGGCAATGTTTTGAAGCTCAAGATCTGTTGTTCGTATGGCTGAGCTACAATTTCTAGGTGAGAAAAGGCAAAACCAAGGCCTTTTTGATATGAAAGATATGAAATATCAGATATTCTGTTTTCAGTGATATGTATGTGGAGAGCAGACATACACTTTATTCTGTCAGGAATTTCCAAGAGTTAAGAGGAGTTAAGTCCTTGAAACAACCTATCGTAGTGTGGACTTTGCAATGGGAGGTCAACACTTCTGGTAACTTAGGCAGCTTCTAAAAAATCCAAGGTTTTTAGATTTTAGTGCCTTAAGTATGGGTGCTACAGGCCTATTTCATATTTCCTGATATTTGACTGTGTCTGAAGTAATGTTTACCCTTGTTTTACACATCCAGTTATCCATGCTGAAGCAATTTATTTTTGGAGCAGTGAGCATGAACAACAAAGCAGCCCAGCACTCCGGGCAAATGTGGGCTGAGGCAGAGCCTTGTTTTCAGGTTTGTGGCTTTTGCAGAATTATCTGCTTATCTATCTCTGCAACTCCAATGTCAGAGTCATTTGAAATAGTGGTGATTTATCTATTTTTCTCACTATGGAATTTTTTGAATTCTGAAGGCGTTCCCTTGGCATTAAGTACTGCTGCTGTCATGCCTCCACTTATCTCTTTAGCTTCAACTCAGGTTTCCACAGCAGTGACTGGCCAGTGCTGTGGGATCCCTGGTTTGGGCAGATGCGGCTCTTTGGGGACACATGGACACCTGGCACCTTGTGCCACCTGGGCTGTGCTCCCAAGCCAGGCCCAGGAGTGGGTCTGCAGGAGGCCACAAGCCTTCATGGAGGACAGAGAGGATTTCTGCGGCATTAGCAAGGTGCAGCCCTCCCAGCAGGAGAGTTTAGTAAGAAAATTATGCTTTCCATTTCTGCTTCTTTCTAAAGGGCAGAATAAATATTGATGTGCTAGTAAGGTCCAGCTGAGTTGTCTGAATAATCCTCTAATAAATTGTACAATAAAGAAGTGAATTCAGCGTGAGATCAGCTGTTTACACTGATCTGTAATTGATCTCTAGCAAATAACACATGCAGTTAGAATCTTTCTTGCTTTTAATATGGACATTTCAGCCCTGGGGACATGAAGGATGAGATGGCATAAGCCGTTCCTGGCTCCTCTACTTGGATTATCAGAGTTTGCAAAGCCACCAGGACCAGGAGCAGTGGGAGCCAGTGTTGGCCAGTTGAACCCTGAGGCTCTGCATGAGCAGTGTGCAGCTACACAGACCAGGGACTGTTGTCTGGCAGAAATACCTCACTAGGCAGAACTGGTTCTGCTCCTGCTGCTGCAGTCTCAACACCAGGAGCTGACAAGGCAGCTGGCTCTGCATTGCTGCAGGGGAACTGCTAGCAGGAGCTTGCTTTAAGGCTGACAGAGGTTGCTGCAGAAAGAAGGGCAGCTCTGGGGTTCTGGGTACCTGCTGTGGTCTTGGACCTCTGACTTCAGAGCAAACATTTAGGAAGCAAGGCACATGATAGCTGGGAATCTGCACACTGCTTCCTCGGGTATCCTGAAATAGATCCACTCTCCCTCGTGTGGTCTGGACCCCTGGAAGTCAGTCTTTGAACAGTTATTCTTTTGGCTCCAGGGCTACCATATCCTGGGTTTTCTGGAAAGCTTCATACAGTGTCTGTGATGTTGTGAGCCTGAAGCATTGGGACAGCTGACCATGAAAATGCAGGTCTAATAGTTCAGCACCAGAGAGGGGATGTGCCCTTCTCCAGGGACTGGTGTCATGCTAACAAACCCTTTTGTACCGTGGGACAATGAACTGAATAAAAGGAACTGGGTGCCTTCAACCAGCCCTCTATGCTCTCCTGCTGTTTCGCCCTGATGTACCTCATGCTTGGCCAGGAGGCCAGAGGAACCTGCCTGTCTTGTCCTGGCCAGGAAATCCTGTCCCAAATGTCTTGGAGAGGCCTGCCCCTGCTCTTCTTCCTGTCACGGCAGCTACAAGGCAAGGGACAAAATATTCTCCTTACAGTCCAAAGTTGTACCTCTCATGTCTTCTACACACCCTTCTGCAACAAACCCACCTCTGGGTCATACAAAAGCACAAGAGGCCGTGCTGCTCACCCTGTTTTTTCCTTGGTACCACAGAGGGACAGGCACTTCCCACAGGCTTCCCTCCTGCTGCCCAGCCTGTGACAGCCGTGCTGAGCTGCAGGGAACGACACCTTTTACAGCTTCTCACCCTCTGCTCAGGAGCTGCCCTGATGCTGGGCTTGAGGTCGCAGGGTTTGTGCCTAGCAGTGAGCACTGGTTGTGCTTTGGCCCCAGGACGGGTTTTCTTTGTCCTTTGGAGTCCTGGTGCGTGTCTGGGTGAAAGACTTGTTGGGCTGCAAACGATGCCGAGCCCAGGGTCGATGCACCCAGTCAGCGGGAAGCAGCAGACAGCACCCCCGTTCTGTCATTGCACAGCACGGTCTGCCTCCTCCAGAGGGCACAGGCTTAATCTGCCGGCGAGCAGACGCCTTGGGGATGCAGAGCACGTTGCCATACGCATGGCCAGTTTCAGTGCTAGGAAGGCTTTATTTAGAGCCTGTGAAATGAGATAAGCCAGACAGTGTTATGTTGGTATCAGTGGACAAAAGAACTGAAAGTAAGGGCTCTGCATAACAGCAACAAGGAAAAAAAAAGATGTATCAAGTCTGATGTTAGATGATTCATAAAATAATTAGCGTTTCCAAGTGTGTCCTAATTTCAGACAAAAAAGAAAATACAACAAGATGAGCAGAAAATGATGGGTTATGCTTTTAGAACAAGGCACTTTAATTGAGCCAGATGGGCCCAGATGTTTCCTCACACTCTGACTGAAATGATCACCTATTCAGAGAGATATGTTGTGGGAGAAACTAACAAAGATGCAAGAGGAAATTTTCCACAAGCAATGAATACATTAAGGAGACTTGAGGCAGCTCTTACTGCTCTAGTGAAGCTAATTGTGTATGAAAATAGGAACATTTCATACTGACTTAGAGACACTTGCTGCAGCTAACGCTTCAGCTTGTATTTGATCCAAGAAAGACTTTATAATCACTCTCCTCTCTTATCAACTGGTTTTGACTCCAGGTCTCCTTTTGGTCATCTGCTCTTTCTGTTGCTGGTTAATGCAAGCAAATCTCTCCTCTCTGTGCTTCAGCTTTCCTGATGAGGTTGATAACAGTGGCTGCTTTTCTTCGAACCTGCTTTTAGAGTTCAGTCTGAAGTTACACCTGAGAAAAATGGTTTTATATGGTTGCAACATTTGACAAAATCAACCTAACCAGAGATCTCTAAAGAGTGTCTCACACTGTAAAGGCCTCCCTTCCCTGCAGATGCATTTGAAGCTGCCAAGGGGTTCTGTGCTTGTGAGGAGATGTAAAGCATGTGTGCACTCATGCAGATGTGCCCACACAAGAAAATGGAAATTTAAGACTATAACACTAGGAGACTTTTTGGTATTAGGAAGATATTGAGGCCATCAGGTCTGGAATGGGTCTGGTGATGCTTTATCTGTCTATTCCGAGTGCTCCTGAGTGTTCCCTGCACTCCACCTCACCCTCTTGGCTGCAGTCAGTCACAATGATATGTGAGAGAAGGCTTGGTTTATTTTTCTGCTCAGGTTTGCTTTATTTTTTGGCCGTGGTGCTCAGGTGCACAGCTGTGTGGAAGTTGTCCTTGGACTGCCCTGACTGCATAGCTCAGTATCCTGTTACTTGATCCTCTGCTTTGCTGTCCTTGTCCTTCCCTTTCACAGCTCAATCCCCTCGCAGATAAACAGAACAAACAAAAACGACACAACAGGGGGGTGGCTGGGAAAGTGAGGAAACCAAGTTCATCACTGTGAAAGTCTTCTAATGGAAAACTCACTAGCCTGGGAGTCAATTCTCTTCTTCTAAATGCTCTCAGAGTGAGGAAAAGGGGCCTCTCCCACCTGGCCTAATCTTCAAAGTGCTCCACTGTCAGCCTCTGCACTGGATCTGTGGCCCTTAGAGCCCCACCACATACATAGAAGGAGCTGATGGGCCTTGGATGACATGGGATAGGGCCTCTGTCTCTCCAGAGAGGTTCACTGGGACCTGACTACCCCTCCTCCATCAGCTGCATCTCTGTCTAGCTCAGCTGGAAAGGCAGGCAGGGTACAATTTTTTAGTATTACGCTAATTAACATTACAGAGCAATATTTCTCTCTCAGGTGCACCTGACCCAGCTCCTCCACTGTTAGGAACAAGTTCCTGCTCAGGCTGCAGGGCAAAAACCTTCAATGAGATCCAGTAGTTCCTTCTCTTCCTTGCATGATGAAAGTGTTAGTCCCAGGGACCTGGGTTTGCTTTACAGCCTAACAGGAGACTGTTCCTTGTGACTAACTTAGGGCAGCAGTCTTCTCTCCACACACCTCAAACACTGCTGCAGAATGGCAGAGGACCTGCACAAGTCTGAAATGGTGCTTGAGGCATAAGAAGCTGCTGCATCCATCAAACACAACCAGGTTCTTCTTGGGAAGGGATTCCTAAAATGAGGGCAGTGGGGAGCTTGACAGCAGTACCAATGAACATTTCTCTGAAAGCTTGTTTCTGTCAGCTTGGCCCATTTCCTCTAAGCCCCCAGTGTGCACAACTGGTGTTCTGATTCTTGCTGTGGAGGCCTGTTTGCAGGTCTCAAATTAGCTAGAGCTGTACCAGTAGCATAATAGTCCCTGAGGTGAATTGTCTCATAGGTTCTATTCTTCATATAAGAAAAGCCTAAAGTCATTCTTCAAATCTTTAGCTGTGCTCTGGATCCCTGTATTGTGCATTAACAACTCAGAGACCCAGTGGGCAGAGCTCATACACATGTTCAGTTGTTTCAAGCAATGCCACAAGCACTCAGCTGTTAAAAGAATTATCTTATGCAGGTAGTAATTCCTCACCATCCTCTCACACCTGTTACTTAGCTTACAAAATCTCCTTTCTGCTGATGGGAATAAAGAGCATTTGTTATTTTTCCCCCTTTTCAGTAGGTTTCTGGGTAGGAGTTAGCTGTGCAGAAACAAAAACTAGACAATTTCCCGGCCTGATCTTGGTGTAGGAAGCAGTACCCACCCCACGCTCTCCCTGGGCAGCTGCAGCGCAGAGTGGATCAGCAAAATGCATCTGGAAGGAGGGAGAGAGGAGGGAGGGAGGGAGGTGTGAAGGCTCCCTGGGCATCCTCAGGCACTACAGCTGCACAGAGACATAAACCTATCTTGAAGGATGCCTTGGTAGATGTGTACCCTCAGCTATTGATACCACTGGACCTCAGAAATGAGGGATATTCATTTAGGAAACAGACCTCCCCAGGTAACCACCAATCCTCCCTTAAACTGCTCTGTTACAATGCACAGAAGTGCGTGAACCACAGCTCCCAAACGCAGAGTGCTTTTTGCATGCACCCTGGGATGTGGGAACATAATTTCCTCAGCTTTGGCAACCCAAATGCAACCTTACGATGATCTGGACAACCTCTCCCTTGTGACTGCATCACAAGCTTTCCTTGGTTTTGTTTTTTTCCCCTTGGAAGTAGAGGGCAGTGAGAAGATGAGATAAAGACAAATTGCAGTTCTGTGAGACAGAGTGGTTCCTCAGCAGATTTGCAGAAACTCTCCCAGGAGTGCAAAAGCTGTTCTCAGATCTTTGGTTTATGTTGGTGTTTGAGCACTTAGCGTATGTGATACTGCAAGAGCCACTGAATCCTAATCAAAGCAACTTTCAAAAAGAGAGAAGCTGCTTGACAATGAATCTGGACACCAGGGGTTCAGGCATTTTGAACCCTGGCATTCAGCAGCTGTCACCTGGAGGGACTCCTCTAGGGGATCTGGTATTTCAGAGAACTCCTTTCAAAGCAAGAGCCAGTTGTTAAACCAGGCACGGGGGAGTCTGAATATTTATTCAACCTTAGCTCTGCCCCTTTGAGCGTGACACAGCAGCTCCCTATTGTGAACATCCACCTGCTGTCAAATTACCTGCTGCTGCTTGGACAGGGAGATGCGTTCACAGAAATCCTAGGAAGCAATTTTTCCTATGCTGTAAACACCGCACTCTGCTTCCTGGAAGCACAGAAACAGGCAAGAATGTATTTGGGCAATCTAGTTTCTTCCAAGTATATGTACATCCCACCATTGCTGGTAAAGGAATTGGATTGCCTCATTAGGTATAAACACAGGTTCTTGGGGTTTTTTGGACGCAGAAACAAAAATTCTTTAGCAGTTCTTAATTTCTAAAATCATTTTAGTTCATCATGAGTTATACAAGGGTAAAATCTTCCAGTGAAAATAGATGATCTTCGTTGCTGTCACTGCCAGTTTAGGACACGCCTTCTCACATGGGACACATGTCAGAAAAGGCAAAAAGAAACTTTATGAAAATCAAACCAAAACGCAAGTTGAAGTCACTTTTATTAATGTTATCTGGCTACCAGCAATACAGTGTTGGACAAACACAAGCCATTGATAAATGAATGATGACTAGCTCTTGGCCTGTGAAAGGAAATGCTTGCCTTGTCACTGCAGTTGAGATGGCCCTCAATAATGGCTCTGATTCAGTCCTGGAGGACACTTGCAGTATGTGGGATATTGTCAAAATGAAAATGTCATGGATCCTCATCTCCACAGGCGGCTGCACTTTGGTGTGTCCTGGGTTCTGCAAAACCCAGCTGGGGCTTTTTGCTGCTCCAAACGTGTTGATGAATCCTCTTTGGAGAGGGCACCCATATAGTTAAAAGGTGTGTTCTTTTACCACCTGAAACCCATGCATGGTCTGAGACCTCTTGTCTCCAAAGGGCTTGGGAAGGCAATTGGTTTTAAATGGATGATTGAAGGCTGCCAAGCAGTTAGCAGAAGTGGTGTCCTCAAGTCATGCCCACTGCAACGCCTCCTGCACAATGGGCTGGGAAAGTGACCTGCCTGTGTGCTGCCGTGGGGTGCCTATGAACCTGCTGGGGGGACGCTGCATGTGCAGCAGAGCCCCTTTTGAGGGAGAGCGAGAGGAGATGCTCTGCACTTCCTGGCCTGGAGCTGAGGCAACTCTCTGAGACAAAGTGGTTGGGCAGCAGCGTACGTGCCCCCCTCCCACAGTCCCACCATCACAGGGACTTCCAGTATCTGGAAGAAAATATGCCTGAACACCTCTAACAGAAACATATTTCTGAGGGTTCTCCTGAGGAGAAACCCACCTGATTTGGGTCAATGCTGCTTTCTGCATCTTGCAGACAACTATTGTAAGGATGTGACTTATTTGTGTGTGCCACCTGAAACAAGTCAAGCACCCTCCAAAACATCAGAGAAACCTCTGCCACCCTGAATTATCTGTGCAACCAACCCCCAACAGATCCTGCTCTAACAACAGCATCCTGTCTTCCTTTTTCTCAGGTAGTGTCCGGTCTAACAGTTAGTAGATATGGGAGTTCTTCTGTTTCAACAATATGATAATTCTCTCTCTGCCCTACTTCTAGGCTTTCTGGCATTCAGAAAGGTCAATAGTTCAATTCCTAAAGGAGCTGAATACATATTTATTTTGTATCTGAAGAACAGAATAAAAAAGAGAGTGATTTTTATTTTAGACTGTATATTTGGGATGATCTAAAACTTTCTTGTTATTCTAGTTCCCCTGGTATACCTGCAAAGAAGTTCTACCGGCAAAAGGCATCTTTTGCCAACTGGTGTATAGCATCTGTTTTGTCCGTGGTTAACACACTTTTTAAACAACACTCCTTGTGAAAACAGAGGATGTAGCATCACTGTGCTGTAGGGGAAGGGTGTCAAACTGTCCAGGGAGTTGGTGCAAGAAGGAGGAGCAGTGGAGAGTGCAAGAGGGCTAAAGCATGGGCTTGAGAGTCCCTGTGAACATACCCACAGCTGTGCCTTAGAGAGGATGCTGAGTGAACCTCCCCAAGGACCTTTGGAGACTCTGTCTGAGGCTGAGAGGAATTACTGAGTGCTGGTATGACATGTGTGCCATGGAACTACCTATCCTGCCTGGAAATGCCTGCAAGCTGGAAGGAATTAATTTACTATGCCTTGGTTTCTGTTCATCTCATTATGAGTTTCCTCAAGAGCAGGTTGTTCAGTGCCTGCTGCGACAAAAATCTGTCCCCAGTAAGGTTCATGGTATCTTCACACACCATAGTGAGTGTAGCCACAACAGAGAGATGGTCAAAACATCACTTATGTTTGTTCAGACTGAGCAGGAAGGTGGAAAAATGGGGGTCACTCCACCCTAGTGGTTGGATGACTTGTTTTGCTTCCCTTGCATAGGTAAGAAGGAGAGAGGTTAGTGCCTACTGTTCTCACTCCAGTCTCAGCAGGCTTAACATCAGCATGGTGGTGACCCTAAATGTCAGGCAGTTCCATGAGGATGCAGATCATGTGCTGTTGTTTTAGCAGATTTCCCAGGCGCTGGTCTCTGGATAAGAACTCAGTTCCAGGGGTTAGCTCAAGAGAAGGCAGACTTTGCAAAGAAACTGAATTTAGAAATTATGTATTAAAAATGAACTGTGTATTGCAGCAGGTGAATTGAAATGAATGCATTATAAATAATAAATAGAATAAATAGCATGTGATTTAAATCCTATAAATATAACAGAAGGGAATACTTGCGTACGGAACATTTTGAAATCTTGAAAATGTTAAAATACCACAGATGGGTAGCCAAACATTGCAGAGACTTCTGATGCAGCTCAATTTTTTTAACTTTGGTTTTACAAGAACTAGCCTGGATTGCAGGCAGTTTGAGGGTAAAAGTAAAAAAAAAAAAGTCTACATTACTTCCATAGCTTCTTACTGAAGACCACATTCTCTAGTTCCTCTTCCCTCTTTGATCCAGCTTAAACAGAAGGTCTTAACATAATACCTATAATCCTTCAAAGAAATCTAAAGCTCTGAAAGAAATGCAAAAATGCATTGCCTTTGCTATTTTCCTAATTCCCTTTTTTGTATATGCAGCTTGGGATTAAAATCAGCTGCTTTTGGTTTTTGTTTGCACAACACCCAAATCAGCAGATTTGGTCCATCTCTGGGTTTTCTATATTCTGTTGAAAAGCCTGCATTTTCTAGGCAACCATCGAGCTTGCATTCCTGCAGGAGCCCAGACAGAATCTGCCTGCCTGAAGGCAGCAGCAGTGCTTTGTTCTTGCACCCTCCTTTCCCTCATGCCACTTCTGAAATGTCACAGCTGTCCTACAAGAGATCTCTGCTTCCATTTATATCATCTGCACCAGCCTGGAAAGCTGAATATTCCCACTGCTTGTACAAACAGCTATATGGTAGTGCTCACTGTATCCCATGGCAGGGGAACTGGAGCCAGATGACCTTTTGTGTCTCTTTAAACCCAAACCATTCTGATGAAATGATTCTGTGATTTTACTGCAGTCTTTAAGCAAAATCTCAGGCACTCATATGAAAAGAACTGCTTTAAATGGGGGGTCACTGTGCCCTAGAGGCTTTGTGAAATAAACATCTGTTGTATAGCATAGTAAAACAAGAAACTCTGAAAACATTTCCCCATTGGTGCTACATCACATTGTCCTTTCCTAGATTTCCATGTAGTCTCCTGTTTCCTACAAGCTTCAAATTAAGAAATTCTTTCTATCAAGAACACACAAGAAAGCTGCTGCTTGACCACAGCTCTTGAATTTAGAGATGTGTTGGTGTTCCTTTCCTGGAGCAGTCCTGACTGTTAATAGTGCATTGTGTGCCACTCAGTGCCTGGCCCTAAGACTGGCCCTGTGCAAATAATCAAAACTTCCCACAGAATAAAGTTCTGCTCATTCTGAGTGAAAAATCAGGTCCTTCATTAACTTTACTACCTTTTGCTCATGCTATTCTTATAAGAGTAGTCCCCAGATGGCACTGTTTGGCCATTTAATGTGATTATTTCTTGTCTGATTTTTTTAAAAGTTCATATGCAATGCAGTCTTTGAAGAAATGCTACAGATTCTCTCCATACAGAAGGAAGAGACTGCTTCCTAGGAGCCATGGCTTGATGATTATTTTTACTTTAGAGTCTGCCCCACAGAAATGGCTTCATTCTTTTTGAATGTCAGTGTTCCACAATTCTCAGCCCTCCAGGAGCCCCTTCCTCCTATGACAGATCTCCTCTCTTGCCTTAGAATGTTCTTCAAGTATTGCAGGCAGCAAGAAGCTGAAGCAAGAGCAAGGCCCTGCTCTACCTGGCTAGGTGGCATATCCTAAAGCATCATACTCACAACCTGCCATCCTTCTTTGCAGCTCCAGATTCCCATACTTATACTGTCAAGGGTGTTCATGTTTCTTTCCTTTTTTAAATGTCTTTTTTTAATGACTGCTTCCATTGTTACCTCACACTTCAGCTACTTATAGGAAAACCAAGGTGACTTTGGTACGTTTTTCTCCAGACAGAGTTTCAAGCTGGTAAGGGACTTCTAAACTGTTAATAACTACAAAGATTGCTACTCTTATGGTTTGAGAAAATGCCAAAGAATAACTTTTCTTGTTGCATTCAGTGCTCAGGAAGGGAACCCAGAATCACATAAAAACAGAGTAACACAAGAACAGAAATACCCGGGGAAGGATGCCATCCATAATGGCAGTGAAACCTGTTCTTGGGTGGAAAGAATTAAGTTCCTCATCCAGTAAGGAAAATGATGAGCTTCAGAAGGAAAGAATATGTCTATTCAGTAAAGTCATGTTAACACAGCAAAATGAGGGAGACAGATTTATAGGCACTCCGCTTGGGATTCTGAGGAATAGCTGATTAATAGTCAAAGGCGGTAGGTGCTGACTGCATAGCCCATTTAGAGACAGGATTGATCTGTGCTGTCCTGTGGATGGTACCTTGTTTACATTTTTACTTGTGATTTTTGGCACAAGAATTAGAACTGGATTATTTAAGGAGATAAGAGCAATGATACAACATAAGCTTCAGTAATCCAAAGTGATAAGATTATAGTCCTGAGAACCAGCAGCTAGAATCCTTATGTTCAGCTAGAAATACATCAGAGGTCATGTAGGTCATGTAGGTGGAACAAAATGCATGACAGCATGCCAGTTACAAAATGATCAGAGAATTGGTGGGGCGCAGCTGGGAGAAGATCTTCAGATAAATCATGGTCATTGCAAGCCAAGAGGAAAGAGACTCTCAGGGTCACTTGGGACCTACCTCCTTCTACTGAAGGCAGGTCCCAAGTGACCTACACGTGGGCAGTGCTGGTCACTTGCAACATTGAAATGAGGCACAATGTGACAAACTGTAATCTAGGTGGGTGCAGCATAGCTAAAAAGGGCTAAAGTGTGGTGACAATTTTCTCGATATAGTTACCAGTGCAGGGGGACGAAAAACCTGCTGGTTGTGAGAGGAGCTAAGATGGATGACATGAAGTTTTGGCATGTGAACAAGGGATCCTCAATATGCTGAGGGTGGAAATTCACAGCTTCCTAATAATTGTAATTCATCCTCTTGGAACAACCTAAGAAGCCCAAATAACAACAACATGGACTGTGACTGGTTTAAGGAAGCCAGCATGTAAGATGATAGGAAAATGGTGAGATGCGGCCCCTTCATTTATTTCCCTGCGCCATTTTGCTTGAAAAAAAGAGATGTGATTTTTCATTGTTCATTCTTCCTTGTAGAGTTTTTGGGACTGAGCTTAATCATTGTTACAAGAAAAATAATAGGAAAATACCCCTCCAAAAACAAACCAGAGAGGAAAAAAAACACACAAAAAAAAATCTTGACCAGCTGTTGTACCTATTACACTGCATGGTTTTGTTGTTCTGCCCATGTTGATAATTAAGCTCACAGTAGAGTCTGCTGCAGTTTAAAATAGAGTGTGTAAGGAGGACTCCTACTTCAATAAAAGAGGATATGCAGATACCTGTCCTAATAATACAGGCATTCAAAGAATGGAAACCCTTTCTTACTAAGGGCTGAATAGAAATCTCATCTTCTCGACAGTTTTTAATTCTTGGCTATAGTAATTCTTGTGCTCATTGAAAGCTTTCACAATTTATTAAAATGGACACAAAACTACTGGGTTTTTTCTTTTTCTACTGTCAGGATCATTGGTGACCTTTGAACATCTTCCAAAAGCTCAGCAGGTTCCAGTGTTGCTGAGACCCAAATCTCATTCTCCATCTGCATTTTGAGAACACAGGCACTGAAAACAGCCTAAGAAAGGGAGAAATCCTGCTTAAGCTTTGTTTCATTTGATGGATATGCCAGAAGCTGTCTTGGAAATGAAAGAAAAAAAGCTCAGACAAGGAAACTTTTTCAGTTTACTAGTGCAGATAAGGTTAACAGCCTGCAATTAGATGTAAGAAGTTCTTGACTTATTTCCTCTAGAGACAGGATTTACCGGCTTATAATGTCTCTATGTGTCACTGTCAGTCCATCTGAAGAAACATGAAGAGAGGCAGCGATGTTGCATGACTTGAGGAGACAGGTGGCTGAGTAAGGTAGAGAGGATCAATGAAAGGCTGGAAGTGATATCAAGCCCCTCAAGATTTGGGCATCTCAAGATCTGAATCACACTTCACAATTTTTTTTTTTTGTTGCTGTCAATCAGTAGATGTAGCTAGACAGTTATGATTAAGCAATTGCATTGTGAACATTATATGCTTGGCTAGTGTCTGTTTCAGGGAAAAGGGAAGGCAATCCCAAGAAGAATGGCCTGTCTGGATGACAGCCACCAGCAGTAAGGTCAGGACTGAGCAGTAACTGGGGGAGAGGTAATTCCAGCAGTGGACCACCAACTCAGTGACCACCTACTGCAAAAGACCCCAGAGCCAGACAGAGGGAAGAACTGCACCTGCAGACTAATTAGCATGGCAAATAGGGGGTTGAGTACTGATTAATGAAAGTCACATAATCTGTAAGCAATATGTGCTGATGCTTTGTTTGTTAAAATGTACAAATGCTGTTAAGTTTTGATGATTGGGGAGCCAGTCTTTTGTGGGCTAACACCCCGCTCCCTCCTTTGCACAAACCAGAAAAAGAGGTTGAAATACCTCGCCTGGGTGTGTGTGTTGGCACTATGCAAAAGGAAAGGAGCCCATGGTTGGCACAAGAGAAGTACTAAAGCAAAATTCTGCCTTATTAGACCTTAGGAGTCCATGAGACATGATAATTGGCTCAATTAGGTAGAGGAAGAAAGAGGTCCAGCCATATAAAGAAATGAAACTCTGGAAAACCTAGATGTTTAGTTTTTCTGCCTGGCACTGTTTTCTTGGCCTGGCTACAGTGGTCAGGTGTGAACACAGGTAATTGAAATGTGGTAGTGCAGACAGTCTGTCTCAGGATCTTACTTCCCTTGGGCGACACTGCACCAGGCTTGGCCCCCTGTGACCATTCAGGCAGGTCAAGTTCCCTCTGATCCTCTATGCTCCTTCACAGGGTGGGCAACAGCTAACAGCATCCCCCGCAGAAAACACACCACTCTGCCATTGCAGAAGCAAGCTGGGAAAACCCTAAAATCAATGGTATTGAAGAGCTAGTTGATTCAGGGTGTGGAGGAGAGAGGGCCCGGGTATGATGGCTCTGACCCATGAAGGAGCAGTTAGACTCTTCCCACAGGGGAGGAAATGGGTACATCTGCATGGCAGGCTGTTATTCTGTGACAAAGCTATCAGAGCAAGAAATTCTAGGTACACAGCCCTGGAAGAAATTTATCCTGAAACTATAAACACTTGAAAACCTTTCTCAGAATTTACTGATGCCAAGGCTTGATGATGCTGATTAATTACCCTAGGTGACTAAAGACAGCTCAGTTGCTGTTTCTTCCCCCCACACAAACACTTTTGCTTTGGATAATTTACCAGGTGACATTTTCTTGTTTTCCTGACTTCTCTGCAGCCACTAACACATCTCATTAAGGCCCCTTGTATAGTTTCAGCTTCTCCCTTGGTGATGACTTGGCTATCCAGCGTGAAATTTGACAAAGTGCACACTTCAGCTAGCAAGAACACCAACAGCCTGCATTCTCAATGCCTGCCAGCCTTCCTCACTCTCTGCTTTCTTAGCTCAGACAGTTGAAGATCGTCTGAGCATTAAGATGAGCAGGCTTGTGATGCTGGCTTGGTACAGCACAGCAATTCCCTGCAGTGAAAAGCAACACAACAACCTCTCTCCTGGAAACAAGTGCATGAGGAAGTGTCAGAGAAGAAGCTGTTTTCTGAAACAAGAAGTGCTTATGTTATATTTTGGTATTTTTAAATACAGTGTAGTGTTTAGCTAGTAAAAAATACCTAGGCCTAAGGTAAGTAAAGGCAGTGTCATTGAACACCTGGCATCTGCAGGTG
Organism: Haemorhous mexicanus; assembly: GCF_027477595.1. Taxonomy (NCBI): domain Eukaryota; kingdom Metazoa; phylum Chordata; class Aves; order Passeriformes; family Fringillidae; genus Haemorhous; species Haemorhous mexicanus. Next base: position 44,253,044 of record NC_082381.1, on the reverse strand, counting down.
AATCACTTAACAATAAAGGCTTTGGCTTAGAGAAGGGAAAGAAGACTATGAAGAAAAGAATGATTACTAGGATGTTTTAGGAATGTTATTTTAGTAAAGTCATATGTCATGGAAGAATGTAGCTAAGTTTCCTACTTCATTGTTGTAATTGTTTATCACCATTGCTTGCAGGGACACAGGAAGAGAGGATTTCTGCAGCATGAGAAATTCTCAGTAGGATAAAGACCATGTGACTAAAGAAAGACCTATACCACTAGGAACATCAGGCAAGCAAGGAGGACTGGAGGGAGTTGAAGTCATCACCTGCATGCCGAGTATAATGTACTAATGTCATGGAGAAGTAGTAGCTAAGCAGGAAAAGGGACAGTCCGGTTTCTTTCTTGCAGCTGCAGGGAGGAGTTGCTGGATTCCCTGGTAACCAAGATGCAAACATTTGGTTGTTTTGCACATGTTTCTGGATGGGATGCTTTGGCACCTGATAGGGAGTCAGCTTACACAACATGCAGTTTCCTTGACAGAGGCACTGACAATGTCTGTTTGCTGTTTCCAGTCATCATTAAATCTGGAAAAACCTAGTATCATTGGGTTCCCTGTTCATTACCTCTCCAAAAAAATAACTAAGGCTGTCAGGAAGAGCAGGAGAGAGATAAGAAAGAAAGTGGGATTAAAGGAGGGTAAAAGATAAGCAAGATTAGTGGGTAAAATTGTAGGGAAAAGAGATTATGGTTAGTTTTCATGTGTCATGAAAATATGTTGCTTCAGCTGAGTCCTGATTTGGCTCCTCCTCTCAGTGCCTGCTCTGAAGGCCAGATGACTGGCATTACTCTAACCTGCGGAGTCTGCTGACGTTTAGGGGAAGTTTCAGACACTAATACTACCAGAATCAGTCCATCTACTTAAATGGTTTTGGAAGTTTTCCTTGAGGTTTTACTCTTTTTCATTCACGTTTTAACCAGTTCATTTAGACTGAATGAAAAACTTACCTTGGGTCAGCATCCCATGATCTGTTCTAATCAGCAGCACCTATGGGGTTCATGTTCAGTGACCCCAGTAATGGCTACAGGTCTGAAAGAACCAGCCTGGGAGAGTGCACAAATGCAGCTCTAAAGCCAGGGCCTTCTTAAGCAGGAATGACTAGTTACATCTCTGTACATCCCTGTGTAGAGAAAGAGGGATGCAGATACTGCTACTAAACTATGTAAGCTTTGAGTGTAAGGCTCTGGGGAAAATTAACAAGCAGCTTCTCTCTCCAATTAATTAGTTCCTGCTCTGCAGCTTTGCTTCCGCTTCAAAAGCAAGTAATCTCATACTGCGGCAAGTAACAAGTCTGCAGTCTACAGAAACAAACAGGCTCTGGCTCCCTACAGCTCACCAGCTCAGGGGTTATCAGGGGTTATCTTCTTCAGTGATCCCTGGTTGCCTCAATCTCAAATCCCATAAGCTCTGCAAGCAGGGTTTCCAAAATAGCTAAATCTGAAGGCAGACTTCTGTGCATGTGTGCACACATGCGTGTATACAGAAAGACAATCAATTATTTGACGTGGATAAAGTTATTGAATTATTTCTTAACTTTTTTTTTTCGATGTGAAGAAATTCCTGTTTAGTCTCAGATTTCAGAAGCTGGGTTTACAATGCAGGGCTTTTGCTTTGTCTTTTGCCTCAGCAACTACAAATCTCTGGAGGCTTTGCAGTGCACCAGAATGGAGGAGGGAGAGTCACACTTCAGCAGACAGTCTTTTATAACCTTTTCTGATGTTTTACTGTGTCTTAAATACAGCAGAGACCTGACATACATTTAAATTGCCATGTATTGAAGAACGGAGAAATGATAGGAGAGAAAAAATTACTATGAGTCCTTCTGAATTTCTAACTACATCACAGTGCTTTCAGAGTGTCAGATCACCTTGGGAAGTCTCATTTTTTATTACAGTTTCACTTAATTTTGAATTAATTCTTCCTCACACCCCTTGCATGTAAAAGTGATTGCTTTTGCTTATAGATGCCAATTTTGCCACTGTCCATATTCCTGCTCCACTTGTGTATTCCCCAATACAATATTAAATGTATTAGGGACAAGTTTAAGATGTATCACTGATTACAGAGCAGAGATACTTGTTTAAACCATTGGCATGAGGTGTTCACATATCTGACATCATCCGTGCCAGAAGAAATGGGCAGGTTTCACATAAACACACATATTCAGATGTGAAATCCTGTTAAATTAGGCTCAGAGAGGAGAATAACTGAGGCAGTTCAAAAAGCAAGGTGGTGAGCTGCAGATATCCAGAACTTATCAAGAGCAGGTAGACAGGCCTGAGAGCAAAACTACAAGGGAATTATTCAAAATAAAGCTAAGTAAGAGAATGGGAAAATTGAGAAAAACAAACTGAGAAAACTGACTGCATATTGTCTGTGTTTGAAACTAGAGGAGAAGGGAAGATAGGGCCTGCTTTTCTAGTCAAATTGTGACACAAAAGAAGTGAAAGAATCCGGAGAGGAGCTGGGGAAGCAGACATGCTGAGTGCTGACTAATGGGCAGTGTTTCACTAAGGGGTAGCAGAGGACAAGGAGACTGTTGGAAGGGGGTGTGCTCTTCCCTCATGGGATACACCAATTTCTTATCTTATCTTAGTTTACTCAGTAAAGAAAAGCCCGAGGGATGCCAGAGTGACTAACAATATCACCTGGCTGCTTTAAATACTGGTGGTAAAGACACTCCCCAAAATGTGTTCCTACTGGTTCCTACATTTGACTGTTGAAGACAAGGCACGGTTAGCTTTCGGTCTGCTGATTTCTCAGCAGATTTGGGAAAATGTCTCTAGAGAGGGCTTTGCACAGTGCACTAAATTCCTTCTTCTTCCTCAACATACAGAGATGTAAATTTGCTTGAGTGGCTATTCATAACAGCAGTAATAGCAACATGCTCTCCTGTAGGAAAAGATACAAATTCATCTCCCACAGGGATAGGCTGTACCATGTTCTAAAATGTTTGCTGGCTCTGATGAAACAAAAGCCTTCTGAATCACAGGAAGTGCACTATATTGCACCTTTCCAGACATTCTGGCATGAACCTTTAACCTTCCAAAGGTTAATTAAGTCAGCCAGTAGCCCTTGACATAAATTGGTGCACACAACACTGATTGTGTGCTTACAAACTGGGAAGCACACAAACACTTCCTCTGAAAGCTCACGAAATCACCAGCTCTCAGGGCATAAATGTGTTATGCACAACAGAGGAGGTTATACCCAAGAGCTTGTAAAATGGCCACAGCAGTGCACAGCAGTGATTGTCAATATATTATATCATAACATGCTTGAAGACTCACAGACAGACAGATTTAAAGTGTTGTACAATGCTCAGGATTCTTCCTGTATTTGACCCCTGCAGTTAAGTGCTACAGTAATGGACTTGAAAGCATGTTGCTGCAAGAACTTGCCAAATGGTGATGGTACTCAGTAAATACCCAGTGATAGGTCCCAGGGAGTGTGAATCACATGGTAGGTACTGTTTTCTATGTCTGTAGAGAAATCCTTTTTCCTGAATGCTGAAATTCTGATTTTCTGTGGGAATTTGAAGATTTGAATGACAGGAGAAAGATGCAGTTTGGGGAATTTCCACTTACCGAAAGGGAAAGTAAGCTTTACACATGAAATAAAAAGGAGACAGACATTTCTTAGATGCTGTTCTGTGATGCATAAACATTGCCTACACTAGGTTGCTTTATATTTGTTAGGCAACCTTTCCTAGTTTCTGGTTGGAGAGTCTCACTAATTCAAGGTTTAAAGGAGAGGAAAAAAACCCATAAAAAAGCAACCAATGCAGCTTCTCTTGGACGCACAAATAATGTAACTTTTAGGCATACTACCTAAAGCCATTTTAAAGTTTGAATACAATGGCCCAAAGTTGCTTTTTGCCATGTCCTACTGTTTCAAGCAACATTCCTTGCATGGTTTTTTCTGAATTTTATTGCACTGCTCATAATCAGGTGAAGGTAATTACTGAATACTAACTTCCATGGGCCTTCAGAGTTGTTCTTCTGCAAAGAAACAAGTGAACAGTGTCCACAAAAATGCAATTCCTTTCAAAAATAATGGGTTTGGACCATCCCAAGAAATGAAAATGCTATCGGTATTCTCAGTAGAAGCAAGAAGTGGTAAAAGTGGCCAGAAAAAACACTCAGGTAGCCTAAAGGTAGCATAGTGCTCAGGGATGCTCAGTAAAGAGCATGAATCCACAGGACTCAGGCTCCTTGATTTTTTTTCTTTGTATTTGGGGACCCTGCGAAGAGCCAAATACAAAGCTTTTATCCTGAACCCACTCACACATGCTTCTCACATCACAGCAATTTGGCCGTGTGGCAGGTGTTGCAAAGCCCAGAAATAACAGCTGGCCAGTGAAACTGGCAGTAAAACCATAAATTGACCAACTGCAGCAGGAAAACGTTTCTCAAAGCACAGTACAATGCATTTAACCTGTGTTTTCCCAAAACAGATCATGCTTTGCGCTGAGGGAAAAGACCCAGTGGGAAAACCACCCTGGAGTCTGCTCACATGCTTCTTGCAGGGTCACACGGGAGCACAGGAACGCAGCTGTGGTGGCTGCAAACAGGTGCCATGCCAGCAGCAGACTGTGGCAGCGCGGCTTTGTCCCGAATGACCACAACGAGACACGTCCAGGTGTAGGTGGAAATGCAGCTTGCAGGGTGCTGTGCTTGGTAGGTGAGGTGCCGCCCACAGGTAAAGCCAAAGACTCGTGTACACTGCAGAAACAATTGCCACACAATTGCCACAATTGCGGGCCATACAGGAACTGCCTGGGTAGAAATGAGGAGCACTTTTCTTTGGGAGAAAGAAATTTTGAGGCTATCCTCCTATTTCAGTATACATAGCGGGACCAATATAAACTCGGCTTCAATTTGCACAGTGTCTTCGGTTTCCTTTTTCAGAAAATTTAAGTTTAAAACTTACTTCTCCTCATCTTCTGACATGATCTGCCTGCCGTAGTTCATTTTCATTCCAACGGAATGATTAAGAGATATCACTGTCCAGTTTTATTAAGAGGTGCGTGTTTGCGCGGGGAAAGATTCTGCGCGCCAAGCACCCGCAACAGCCACTGTCCAGGACTCTTTCCTCAGCTGCCACGCACTCTTTGCTGCAGCAATCCGTCAAACCTCCTGTCCGCTCCCGCCGGGGAACGCGGGCTCGGGGCTCGGGGCGGGATGAGGGGTTGGAACGCGGGGTAGGGGGTACCGTGCGGAGTTGGGTCGCAGGCGTGGGACGAGCGACCGGGATGCGGGATGGGCAAGCGGGGGCTGGAATGCAGAGACCGGTTGCGGAATGGGACGTGAGCCCCACAGGCGAATTGCTGAGATGGGACGACGAGCTCTGGGGGGAGTCTAGGAAGGGGGACGCGGGTGCAAGACGCAGGCCCGGAAGGAGGGTCCGGAAGCTGGAGGCGGAGGCCGGAGGCCGGAGGCGGGTCGAGAGGTGGGATGCGGAGGCCGGAGGCGGGTCCGGAGGCAGGCCGGAGGCGGGTCCGGAGGCGGGCCGAGAGGCGGGGTGCTGAGGTCGGAGGCGGGTCCGTGAGGAGGGTTGTGGGGGAGGAACGAGAGGCTGTACTTCCGGTTCGGTGTTGCTGTTACGCGCTCGCGGAGGGGCTGCCGGACCGCTGGCCAATAGCGAGGCTTGGCGGAAGCGCGCGGTGGTCGCTGGTTGGTGGGCGGCGGGCCGAAGGCGTGGCCGGCCGGGCGGGGCTGGCGCCCCGCAGGTGCCGCCCCGCAGAGCCGGCGTAGCGCCGGCCGGGCCGGGTCAGCTCGGGTTGGGTCGGGTCAGGTCGGTGTCGCTGTCGCCGGTGCCGAACCAAGATGCGGCTGCGCTCGGGGGTGTTCGCCTCCTCCTGCCTCCTCGTGCAGGCCTTGGGCGTCGCGCTGTTTCTCCGCGGCTTCTTCCCGGTGCCCGTCAGGTCCGTGCCCCGCAGAGAGGCCCGCGCGGACCCTCCCGCCGAGCCGGCCCCGCCCGGCCCAGGTAATGCGAGCAGCTGCCGGTCGCTCCCCGTCGGTCGGTGTCGCGGAACATCTTTCTGTAGCGCCCTCGTGTTTCCAGACCAGTTTCCCGAGTAGTTTAGAGCTTAACTGGTTTTCACATAGTTATAGGTCACAGGCAGGAGTACGTGCTCGCAGTCGAAAAGCCTCAAGTGTCAGCTGCCACTTTTTTGAAAGGTGTGTTTTCCTGTCGTTTTGTTTCCCTCTCCCTGACTCTGATGGAGCTGTGATACTCGGTCCTGTTCAGTGGCACGTTGTTTGCATTAAATGATGCCGCCTCAGCTAAAACGCCTCACGCTTTTTCTGTGATCATTCGCTGGCTGTGTTGTGCCCGAGATTCATTGTTTCTGTGGTGTTTTTGTGGCGTGTGAGTGTCTTAATGCCACCTCAGTGAGACTTTTAACACCTCAGTAGTGACAAAGCAACTGTAGTAATGCAGGTTGTGATATGTACAGTATTGCCATCCATCACTGTTTCTGTGAAATCACTGTTTTTGCAGGTCCTGCTCCATTCCAGAGCTGAAATTGTGAAACCAGAATTTTCAAGAATTTTTAAGGAGCCTGTAGAGGATGTGCTAATAAAGTAGTTGTCTTATATGTTCAGGCACAAATTGTATTAAAGTAATGTGAAGAGGACTGTGTACTTGAGGGACTGTTTTTCACCAGTTTGGAGCTTGTGGGATGAAACTTCAGGTTCGCTTGGCATCTGGATCAAGTTGTATTTTGCTCATGCAAAGCTCTTGATTGGGACACCAAGTTATGGTTTACTTTTTGGAGCAGGACTGCAAGTGCCAAACTGGATCCTTAGCTGCTTGATATTTACTGTTAATTGTTCTGAAGTGTGTGATGTTATGCTTGTAGGGACAGGCTTACTTAAATTGTGAGACACATTGGAGAGAACAGAAGGTTGTGTGGCTTAGAGTGGGGTGTGTTGGTATTGGTTAATCAGGAACACTGAAAGAATCTAATCTGGTAACAGACTAAATCTGGTTTCTACTGAAACTTGATTTTTAGCTGGAGTTTACCAAGACTATCACAGATATTTGGTAGGTTGCTGTGAGTGAAATATTGCATTCACATGTGATTATCAGCAGAAGACTAATGTAGAAGGAGACTTGTTTGGATGGGAAGGAGATGTCAGACAATTTGGTTTTGAAAGGACTGGTTTGTGTTGAAGAGTGGAAGTCTATGCCACAGGACTCTACAAGCAGTTTAAATTTCGGCATGTCATGAGCAAGCCTAGGTGTAGTAGGCAAAAATGGAGTGACAGTAGAAAAATACTTACTTTCTATAGTACTTGGTTACAATATGCTTGCAGAGTGATGTCTGGATGATAATGTCTAAAGGCAGGGTATTGCTTGCTAAACCATCATGCAGGAGGCTTTCAACCTACTTTAGACCAATTCAGAAAATAATATTTCTTCAGTGCTTCTAAAACTCCTGAATGTTTCAATTTGTTAGTCCTGACTGCTGTTGAGTGCATGCTGTCGTGTCTGTAAGAAGGCTGTGATACTGAATGCTTGCAGCACATTATTGTAGTAGGTTCTTGGTAGAGAACCTGTGGTTTTCTTCACATAAGTTTAGGTTCATTTAGAGTAACTGTTTTCTAAGTAACCCTGGCAGAGATAAATAAGCACACTGCATGCACTGCATGCAAGACTCGGACAATGTGTTGCTTTAGCTATCTTACAGTAGGTATTTTCACATGGCTTGTAAATGACTCCACATTCATTTGAACTTCTCAACACTTTGACCTGCTGATAAGTCACACCGCAGGAGGAAGTTAGGAGTAGGGCATATGTGTTTGTGATCAGAACATTTTTGGTGTCCAGCAAGATGTCTTGCACTAAGCAGAGGATAGGGGAAAGATGTAACTGACAGAACATCTGGTGGTGCCTTCTTGTTTTTCATGGAGAGCCAAAGCATACCTGATAAGCTGATAATTCAAGTCCCGAAAAAACCAAAATTATCAGTTTAATTAGGATTTCTTGCAGTCAGGATTTTGTGGTTGTTGAGATTTCCTTCTTCTCCCTGCTGTGCCCTCCTCCCCCATTTCCTGATGTGGAAAAATGACTAGCAGTAACTAATCTGTGAATGTCAGTTGGTTGATGCTTATCTGTGTACCCCAAAATAAAATTTCAGAGGTTGTTTTTGATGTTGCTGTGTTGGACACACCATTATCTGCAACCTGTCCAAATTGTCAACCACTTTTGCAGAAAAAAACCTTTACTCTAAAGGACTGTAAAACCCCTAATTTTATATAATGCATTTGCAGATCAACACGATGGTGTCTGGGTAGAGGCCTGTGGGTAGGATACATTCTGCTTCCATTTTGCCCTTCTGTGTTTTTTCCTGATAGAGAAATGAGACCTGTAGAGGTTGGAGAAAAATGCTGCTTAAGACCTGAATGTCACCATGTGGACCAAGTTCAGTGCAGATGAAGAGTTGCTGTGGCCAGAATTAAGTCCATGCAAGAGAAAGAGGTGGGCTTGAAGGCATGGAGTTGCCTACTACTGATGCACAGCAGCATTTTTCTGTATCCACCTATATGTTCAGGGAATTCTGGAATTGGATTTTGGCCCTGCAGCTGCTGTCACCGAACGAGCCAGTCATACAGTTGTCTACCTTGAAGGGAGTGAATGTGCATAAATCTATTTCATACAAGTTTCAGTGAAATTGTCTCTTTCTTTGTAATCTTCCTGTTATCTTACAGTGAGATTTCATACAGAGGCATTGTTTATGTTGTGATGTGCAAAATTGGGTATTAGCACAGGTGAATGCTATGCCTTTTTTCTAACAGAAGTTGTCTGTCAGGTACAATTAGCTCAGGTTTACTGAAGTAAAAAGAGAGAAGGTAGCAGCTATTCCTTCTTATTACTTTGAACACTTTCCATTTCAAAGCTTTTCTTTAGTTTTCTCAATTTCATGTCACACATTCCTTTCACATTGTGTTTTACTTCCTAAAGGTGGTATTGGAGTTGTTGTGTTATTCCTGTGCTGGATGGCTTGAAAACTCATCTTCTTCAGATTACTTCTCAGGTTTGCTGTTTGCAGCTTCTTGTTTCTGGGTGTAGAATTAATAAAGAAGTTGGAAGCACTCATTTATGTGATGAAGTTGTCCTTTAGCTTCTGTCTTGTCTTTGGTAATTTTTTTGATGACTTTTTTATGTCCTGTTTTTGTGGCTTAGGAATGGTTTCTAACTGGACCAAGATTCCTCCACCGCTTTTCAAAAAAGTTGTCATTGTGCTGATTGATGCTTTGAGAGATGATTTTGTGTTTGGATCCAAAGGTAAACAGTTCATGCCATATATTACTCAAGTTGTTGAAAAAGGGACTTCCTACAGTTTCATTGCTGAAGCCAAGCCACCCACTGTGACTATGCCTCGAATTAAGGTAAGTGGGATTTTTTTCTATTGTTTCATTGGAGAAGCTTTTGAAGTATGTTTTGTATGTGTTTTGTATGCTTGGAGTTGGCATAAAGGAAGTGTGTGGTGTTAGTGCAGCCTATGGCTGAATGTCTTTGCTGTAGTAGGGCGTGTGATAGACTCCTGATTTGCCATGGGCAAGAGGTTAAAGACAGGTAAGGCCCTAGTCCAGGCTTAAATGATTGATGTAGCCTTTTTATTTGTAATCATGGGAAAGTAGTAGTCTCTTAGTTGTCCAGTTTTCCCGTTGTCTTCTATCTAGGAACATTTCTATTGTATTTCTCTGTGTTCTTGTAACTTCTGAGAGAAAAGCCAGTTTAGTATAAAATTGTTTTGTCATAGAGCTGAAGAGCTTAAAAAGGAAATTCTGCCAAGTTCCAGGTAAGTAAAAGATGAATTACATTGGTGTCATCAAAATACTAGATCATCCAGGCTGGTAGATCTGAGTAACACCTCTGTGCACTGCTGAGTAACACCTCTGTGCACTGAAGAGGCTGAGGGAGTGATCATTGGTAGGTCAGTGCAGGAGAGTGAGGGAGACACAGTCTGGTAACACTTTACAGGTGGGCTTTGGTGCTTCTTCTAGAAGTTTCTTACTTACTGTTTTGAAGGTACTGTTGTTGTTAATGTTGAGTCAGTTTACTTACACCTAAATTGTCTTTTGGCGGTTTAATGACCAGCAAACATCAACCGTTTGTTTGGTGAAAAGACTGAAAGTCTTTTTTCTTTTGATTATTGAGACAATATTTTTACTTTCTGTAAAGCAGTTGTCACAGACATCAGCTAGCACTGTGTTGTGGCAGATGAGGTTATGTGGCAAGACAGCTTGTATTCTTTTACTTTGTAATATTTCCTTACCAAAAATATGATTTGTCTGCCATCTGGCTTATTCCTTCCTCCCATTGCTACTGTCTTCTGAGCACTGGAAATTTCCTGTTTAATGTGTCTCTTTTTTCTTTTATTAGGCTTTGATGACAGGTAGCATACCTGGTTTCATCGATGTTGTTGTGAACCTCAATTCTCCAGCTCTCTTAGATGACAATCTGATATGGCAGGCAAAAACAGCTGGGAAAAGAATAATATTTTATGGTGATGATACTTGGGTCAAATTGTTCCCAAAGCACTTTGTGGAATATGATGGAACAACATCGTTTTTTGTGTCAGACTTCACAGAGGTGAGAGGTTTTGTATGAACCCTAAGTTAAATGAAGTGAGTACAAACAGACAGTGTCAGTTTCTGAGAATGAGTGAGTAAAACTGCGCTTGTTCTGAAATATTCACCTGGCAATTAAGTAGAAATTGAATTTGTATGTCATTTTGGTGTGGGTGCTGTAAAGCTAAGCATTTGAATCCCTCATGCATCTGGTGTAGAGGGTGTTGGGATGATACAGTAAGCATCAATTTATCACTCTATAATTTAACTAAACGTGCCATTTTCTCACAAAACTTGTTGTGGTTGGAAGTTAGGCTAGTTGCTTTGTTTAAAAATTCTACTATCCACATTTTCAGGTTGCTATCAGATATTTTTAGTTAGTGCAATCTTTAAGAGGTCCATTAATATATTAGCTTGGTCTCTTAAAGGTATACTTTTATAGTATTGCATCACTTTTGTAATTGCAATGGGAGCAGTATTTCTTTATGTTGTAAAAGAGGGAGCATAGAAAGTAAGTGAAGCAAATTCTGATAATTCTTACTCTGGGCACATTAGAAAAGGAAATGCTTTGATAAGTTTACTTCATTTTTGAACCTTTATGATTTGTAAAACCTCAAGCCATTGACCTGCTGCTCCTGACTGAAGTATTTTATTATTTAAGGAAGTTAGAAAGGTCTAATGTGGATTGGAAGACATGTTTAATTGGTTATATTGATCAGACTTGCAAAAGCTTCTACCTGGAGTAAAAAGTACAAACGTTCTAGTAGATCTGTGGTTCTGTGGCTCCCTAACTCTTTATGCATTTATTATGCTGTCTTATTATAGTGTATTAAACACACAGCTTTTTATAGTTCTTTTGGTAGTTATATACAGACTCAGCAAAGTAGATTCACATGGAAAATATTGTAGGGATTTTTAATAACTGAAGAGAGTATATGCAACTAAAAATGTATTGTCAATCTAAGCAGGAAAACAGTTGAGTTAGGCTCCAAATAGTACTTTTCAAACAGTTTTTCTTTCTCGCTATATTGTCAGTTCTTTTACTCATAGAAAGTACCATCTTCTTGTGTTTGCACACTAGCAAAAATGGACTTGAGAGATTAGGGTTTGTTGTACCCCCGAGCCTCCCATCACTAAACTGAGATGTTTTGTTGTACTTGTGATATGATGTATCACATGTGAAGTGATAATCTGGAGTGTGCAGGGTGAAAGTGACTGAAAAGTTCTTGGGACAATTTTTAAAAGTTTCTGTGGAAGCTTGGCAACCAATTTGCCTTGTCTGCATGTAATCTGATGTGTCCGTACCAGAAAAGATTAAATGGGATGAAGAATCTGTTTTGTCAGACAAATATATTTGACTGCCTGACATTGAACTAATCAATTTTTTTTCTTATTAACATTGCGCATTTAATCTCATAAACTTCTATGGAATTTTCATGGATAGTATAGTTAATTTTTTTGTACTTTTTAAAAGAGGGAAGTTTTTTTTTACCTTATAGTTGTTTTCATTTTCTTTGAGGTTGACGATAATGTTACCAGACATTTGGATAGAGTGTTAAAGAGAGAAGACTGGGATCTCCTAATATTACATTACCTGGGGTTGGACCATATTGGTCATATGACTGGGCCAAACAGCCCATTAGTGGGACCAAAACTTCGTGAAATGGATAACATACTGAAGAAGATTCATGTTTCCCTTCTTTCAAAGGTAATACAGCTTCTTCTATTAGTTGTGGACTGACATTAAAATGCTTGCTGGTTGTTGTTGTTAGCTTCTTTATTCATAGACTAAAGTGTGTATTCTGTTCTTTGCTTTCCTGGGCTATTTCCCAGTGTAGCATCCAAGACAAGGATATGGTGGCTGACCTTAGTAACATCTGCTAACAGCCTCTTCTGGGCAGCTGTGGAAAATAACATCCCCTTGCTGTGTGGGAAGAGGAGAGGAATGCCTGCCAAAATTCTCTCATCACTTGTGAATTAAAATGGTTATTGGTGTGCTTTCTAGTAATGAAATTCTGCAGAAGGAGTAATGGGCATGTGTAGCTAATGGCTCTGATGTCCGGAATTGTGAAGGCCTAAATAATTATTAGATATTTGATAAATTCAAATGGAAGTGGTGGTCTTAATCTGCTTTTTTTTTTTTTAATGGTAAATGAGGCACATCTGAGTCTGTTTTTAGATTTGTAAATACTAGTTGTCACTTACCTAAGCAGTCTGCATACTGAAATACCAAGTCCTAGTTCCAGGTGGCCTGAAGCTCTTTTTATTGTTTGTTTTTGGCTACTGTAATTCAGAATACCTGATCGTGAAATTTAAATAATATTTTTAGTCAAGTGGATACTATGACATGAAAAGAAAGATTAAATCATGTGTGTGGAAGTTCTATGAATGTTACAGTTGTTTTGCAGCTTCTTAGTATCTTTGCTTTTGCCATTTATATACAAGCCTTTATCTCTGTTTTAAAATACAGACATAATAAAAGCACTTTATTTTTTGGATAGCATGTGTACTGGTAATAACTAGAGATGATACAAAAGTACTTTGTTGTTGAATACTGTTAATTTTCTGATGCTTTGATTCGTTAGCTCAAAATTCTTGGACAAGCCTCACCTAAGTTTCTGTTTCTCTTTATTCAGAAACATACACCTCATTCAACATCATTCTTCAACAATCGTTATCAATCAGTCTTCATTGACTGTCATGTTTAAATCCCAAATCAGCCAGATTTCAATCCCTAAAGCCCTTGGGAAACTACAGACTATTAGAAACGTGATTATTTTTTAATATTGAATTGATAGTATGTTAGTATTTACAATATTAATAATTTGGCATTTATATTAAAACATAGAGAAACAGAAGAAATGAAGAGGGGGAATATGTCTGTGTTAATGATGCTCTTCTGGGACTCCTGATTTTCTTCTCATGGTGTGATAGCCTTTATTTAATCTTCCAGAGAGTTTCTTGTAACTCTGTAAATTCAGAGTTTTTTAAAAAAGCTTTTTTTGAGCTTTTTTTTTTTTTTGTTAAGATACTGACAAGTGTATTAGATATGAATGTGCCTTACTTTTAAAAATTACTATTACTGAGTTACACTTAATTGCAGTGATCTCTTATTATCTGCCCCAGGGTGAGCACGTTTCAAGACTGAAGTTAATTTTGAGACATATGTTTGAAAGTGCTGAAGATAGTGAAATTATAGAAATGAATAGTGTTTGTATGGTAACTTAGATTTTTTTCTGTGATTTTCAGGAGGAAGCTTCTCTTCCCAATTTGTTAGTTGTTTGTGGGGATCATGGAATGTCTGAAACAGGCAGTCATGGTGGTTCTTCAGAAGGAGAAGTGCACACACCACTACTGTTTATCAGCTCTGCTTTTGGGAAGAGAAGTGGTAAGGATCAAAGAAGCATGATGATTTTTAGAACTGTATTAGTTTCAGATGGAATAGAGTTAATTTTCCACTTAGTGGTTGGTACAGGACTGTTTTCTGGATTCAGTATGAGAATAATGTTGATAACAGACTGGTGTTTCGGTGTTTACCATGAATTAAAGAGTTTTCTGTTTCTCATGCTCTGTCATTGAGCAGGTGCAAAAGGAGCCATTAAGGAGCAAGGACATCTAATCTGAACTGGCCAAAGGGATATTTCATACAATAGAACATGATCCCTAGTATATAAACTGGGGCTGCCAGTCACTGCCTGGGGATGGACTGCACATTGGTCAGCAAGGGGTGACAAATTTTATTGTGAATCACTTGTTTCTCTTGGGTTTTATTCTTCCCCCGTCTTCTTTTCATTACTATTATTAGTATAATATTTAATTTTCTTTCAATTATTAAACTGTTCTAGTCTCAACCCATGAGGTTTACCTTTTTCTCCTCCCCACCAGGATGGGGGGTGTGAGTGCGTGGTACTTGCTGTAAGGTTCCAGTAGATACCACTGCATAGTGTGCTCTAATAGGATGGGAACACTACTACTGTATATAACTGTAACAAGAATAGCAATAATAATTATGTGTAGATTAAAGTAGTTATTATTGTAAGTGAAAGCGGGGAGGGAGAGAAATAAAACCCAAGAGAAGCATGTGATGCATAATGCCATTGTTCACCACCTGCTGATTGGTGCCCAGCCCACCTTCAAGCAACATTCCATGGCCCCCATTCAACTCCCTCCAGTTTGTGTAATGGCTATGATGCTCTGTGGTTTGGAGTACTCCTTCAAGCAGTTCAGGTCAGCTGCTCCAACTGTCTTCCCTCCCAGCTTCTCATGCTTGCTGGCAGAGCACAGGAAGTGGAAAAGTTCTTGATTTAGTGTAAGCCAACAGCTAAAACATCAGTGTGTTATCAACATTATTCTCATACTGAATCCAAAACAGCTCCTGTATCAGATAGTAGGAAGAAAATTTGTCCCAGTTGAAACCAGGACAAGAACACACTGGCAACTCCTAATTTATATTATGCTAGAATTCTTTTTGAAAAGTGGTTTGTTTTACAGTTATTTGGGAAAGCCAATTCTGTGTGATCTAAAACTCTGGTTTCAGCCAAAGTCAGCATCTGTATCTCGGTGAAACTGAGAATCATGAATCAAGCTTTGTAACAAGTGAGAGAATTGTGTATTTCTGAGATAATGTCTTTTACAGCACTCTCCTATCCGAATGCTGAGCACTAATGAGATCTGTTGTCAGGATACTGGGCTAATGGTATCCAAAATCCTATTTGAAGTGGGTTAAAACAATCTTTCATGGCCAGAATATTTCCTTGGCCTCCATTCTTCCTTTCTGAGACAGCTAGGATAGAAGAATGAAAATTTCTCACACAGAGTCCCCCAGGAGGAGGAAGAAAGGCCTTGGGAGACTAGAGACCATTGGAAATAGGATTATTTTTTAACATTAAATTGATCTGACCCTTGAGGGAGGGTAAGAGGTGATGGCACTGATAACATGACTACTGATTGCTAAGTCTTAAGGATAGAATATGGACCATGAGTGTGTTTACTGTATAGGCTGGTTAATATAATTATTATTATATTAACCAGTCTATTTTATATAATTGACGTGAGTTCACATGATTCTGAAGCTGATTTTCTACTTGTAGGTAATGATAAAAATAAAAACCAGATAGTTAAAGGCAAGAGGCGATAAAGAAATGGAGTGGCAGAGAATCTTTAGTCTACTTTGTAGAGTTGTGCTTAAACAGACTCCTTGACTGAGTGGATCGGTAGAATGCAGTTATACCAGGAGTGAATATTTTCCTTAAAATAATACTCCCTTCTGCCTTTCGTTCTGCCACTTTTTCATCTCCATATGATTTCTTTTCTTCTAAAACCTGTGTGCAGAATCTTGATTTATTTATCTTGCTGGAGGTTCCTGCAGCACGGTAGAGGTAGATTTTCCTGTTGTTTGTAAAGTTGTTATCCAGCTGCAATAGAAAGCACTGCTTGAGGAGTCCTTGACCTCTTCTCAAGTCTGTAAACAAAACAAAGTCAAGAGTGGATCAAACTCTTGGCTAAATTTTTATTTTACGAATTTCCCTAGCATGTGTTGACAGCCAGGCCACAAGAGATTCTGTAAATGCAGTCTCCTATTCTCTGGAATTAGTTTCCATGAGGTTTAACCTGAATGAGCAGTTCTTACAATTCAGTGAAATGTATCTATTTACCTGTCTTTTGGGATAGCATTCGTGATTTCTAAAGCCTTTGTAAATATCCAGCAGTTTACTTTTCATTGGTACAGTAATCAGGATTCTAGTGACTGCTCCTTATGATCCTACTGTAAACAAAATGTACTGTGGTTAATTTGGTAGACCTCAAAATAGTAATCCTGTGGGTTTTTTACATTTAGTATGCTGTCAGAGTATCACTTGTATAGCCTTCTACAGAGATGTGTCACCCATGATTGGCTAAATGTGTTTGGGTAGTTTGGCTTTTTTTTACCAGTTAAGAACTTGCCTTTAAAGATAAAATCTGAAAACTGCTGATCTACAGGCACTCATGCAAAGAGGCTTTATGGATTATAGATGGCATTCTGTACGAGTTTGGGATTAATCAGAGCTAGATGAGAAATGAGGCAAATTTAATGCTCTTAAAAGCAGCCTTGAGAGGAATAAAGACTATATAGACTTCTTTCTATACTGCCTTTAAGTCAAAACACTCAATGTCTGAAGTTACAAAGAGGATGTCATAAGAGCATACAGAAAAACACAGTTACCTAACTAGTTCAGCATGAAAAGAAACAGCTGGCAAAACAATCTTAAACAGAAGGTTCCTTATGTTAATAAAATCATTCATGTCTGTAGATTTCTGTGGGACTGAAGGCTAATCCTGATAACTGCAGTAAGTTAATGGAATCTTACACAGGACCCTTTAAAAATCACTTGGTTTTCCTGCATGTAGCCATGGATTTGGAGCCTCAACATTCTTTACCTGATGTCTAATTCTGTTTTCCTAGCAACCTGATATTAATTAAATCTTGAGCTGTTGTCATTATATTGAGATGCTTCTGGAATGCTGTCAGCATTATTTTAGGTTCTCATTCTTTGTTCATATATTAAATTGGCTTACTGTAGTGCTTTCTATTATTTCTAATGTAAAAGTTATGAAACCCTCTTAGGATGTAGGCTGCAATTTGATATTAAGGTGATGTCCTGAACCATCTGTTTTCTTACTTCTACTTGTATAACATTTATTTTGTGTTTACAGTAGTTATTAGCTTTGAAGAGCGGTGCTGGCTAAGAATTTAATAAATATTGGATTTACAGCAGCAGAGGATAGCAGCTGAAAAAGATCAGTCAGCTCTCTGTAGACCACTTAAAATAGCTGATCTAACACCAATGAAACAATTTTGAAACTAATAAGGTGCCAGCTGTCTCTGGAGAAGTAGAATGGGCTTGTTATTGAAATACTTCTTTTCCTCTCTCTTTTTTTTCCCCTTTTTTTGTTCATTCTAGCTCCTCTAGCCCAACCTCAGCAAGTGCAGCAAACAGATTTAGCTAGCACACTGGCAATAGGTCTTGGCCTGCCAATTTCAAGAAACAGTGTTGGGAACCTTATATTGCCAGTTGTTGGAGGCAAGACAATGAGAGAACAGCTACGTTTTGTGCACTTGAATGGGTTCCAGCTTAGCAGATTGCTGCAAGAGAATACGCCTGCATATGAAAAAGGTAAATTAGCTAAAAAATGTAACTGATATGCTAAAAGAAGATTGTTTATAAACAGTTTGGACTTTTAAATTCAATAGTATGGCATTGCACTGCAAGCTAGCTATTCTTCTGAGAGCAGTATTCAGACCAGTTGTACTGAATTCAATCTTTACTGCAACCTACTTTGATACACTGCTCCTGAATACAGTTTTTTTAATGACTGCTAATATTCCTAGTTGGCAAAAGAGCAAAAATAATGATGGAGTAAGATTAAAGTAAAACTGCCAGTGTAGTTAAATCTCAGTGGTTTCATAACTGCTCTTTGTGAGGTGTTCTATATAGGGCACTGACTCTGAGCTATTTGGAGAATTAACTCAATGGACTGAATTGTCTAGTTTAAATAAAAAGATGCTTCAAGTAAAGTTGGGAGATAATTTAGGGTAAGTTATCTTTTTATTTCATTTTTATGTATTTACTTGGAATGAGAACCTAGAGAACTGTATATTAAAAATGCATGGGGGGGATGTGTGTGTGTATTTGGAGGAAAGAATAAAAAACAAGCAGAAAAACCAAACCTAGCAAAATGTGATATTTCATTAGGAGGCATGATACAAACTGCAGTATCAATAATGAATAATTATTATGATAATTTTGTGAAAAAAATTGAGACAGAGGGTGAAGGAGAATATTTTACCATTGACATTAGAAAATGTTGTCTTAAAGTGACTGTGAAGCTTGTCAATTGATTTGTAATCTGTTGAATTATTAAAATAACTAGATGAGAATGCAGAGCTGTTGTACTGCTAGGAATAATTAAAGTGGATAGCAGTGTAGATTTTAGCAAAATGATTGTTCTAGGTCAAGAATCAATTATCTTTCAACATCACAGCTTCTAATCATAATTAAACCTTGTCCAGGAGTCTCAACAGAACAAATTCTGCTTGTAGCACCAACATGCCTATAGCAGGACCCATGCTCCATCTCTTCTGACATTTTTTTTCTGCACAGATTTCTTCACTTAACCCAATTGTGTCAAGTGAGGAACTTGCCCTGTTGAGGGGTTTCAGGATATGACTGTGTTGCTGAAAATACCATCACAAAACTCCATCTGACAGTATTTCTGCAAACACTGATGAAGCAGGCTGGAGTTTCTACCAGCTTCTTGTTTATATCTTCATTTTTGTTTTATTTATTTATTTTTTTTTGTCTGGGAACAGCTTAATTTCAACTTGTTGCTTTCATCAGAGAAATTAAAGTCAAAATTGCTGAGGATAAAAATGTGAGAATTTTTTATGGTGCTTGCTTGTGACTGTAAACTTATTAGAGGTGCAACCATACTGGAAAGAGTTTGGGAGGCAAAGCAACCACCAATGACTTTTTCTCCTTTCAGTAATTGAAAGTCTCAATAACATGGTGGAAATCTAGCTCAAAGTCATGGTAGCTTTTTTTACAGAGACTTAATGTCAATTTCCCCTGTTTCTATTGACTTCTTAGAGGGGGTTTTGTTTTTCTTTGAGTGTCCTAGGTGTGCAAGGCTATAGGTTAATGCTTTGGTCTGTTCAGTTAAAACTGCCTGGGAAGTAGTAGGTTCTGTTTGTTTAGTGTTGTTTGAATGATGTGGATACTTCAGGCCTTGAAGCACTAAAGACACTGTCACTAACTCAGTGACTAATATATGTAACTCAAGAGCATGCATGGATGGCCATTTGTTTTGCATGGCTTTCAAGTGATGATAAATGCCATCCCACTATCCCACTACCGGGACATACATATCTATCAGGATTTCCCTAGAAGGAGGTTACCTTGCAGAGAAGTTACTATATTCAGTAATCTGATTCATGTTCAAGAAGGTTGCCAGCTTTTTAGAAAAGGTAAAAAGGAGGATCCTGGGAACTGCTTAACCAGTCATCCTCACCTCTGTACTTGGTAAGATTACAAAACAGATCTTTCTGGAAGATGTATGAAAACATGTGGAAGACAAAAAGGTTATTGGAAATTACTGACACTACTTTGCCGTGGGCAAATTGTGCTTGGCTAATTTGGTGTCCTTCTATGATAGAATAAATGCATCAGTGAACAAAAGATGTGTCGTCTACTTAGACTTCTATAAGGCCTTTGGTAAGGCCTCCCTGAACATTCGTGCTGCTGTTGTTAGAGTGATATGGTTTGGCAAATGGACTCTGTAATAAATAAGAAATTGGCTGCATGTCTATAAAATCGGTGGCTTAATGTGTAATTGGAAACCAATAATGAGTGGTGATATAGCACAAGATGTCTCCATTAATAGTGCTGGCAATGAACGAGGTAATCTTAAAAGCAACTTCCAGCCTGAATAATTCTACAATTCTAAGATTGTAAGTTTGGAATGGAATGTGAGGAGGGAAAAATTATCTTTGTGTGAGAGAGTGGTCACAGGCACGTAGCTGTTCCTGGGAGTGAATGATGAAGTAGTTGAGAACTTCTGGGTCAGGATTAGTGCACAGATCAACATGGGCAGTATTTTATGGGCGTCTAGGGCAGACAGTTGAATTGTAAGGAATTCGTAGCTTTTCAGACAAAATAGAGGAGGTCTTATTTTCACCATCCATGGTCCTCATGTGGTGCTTCAGCCATCCTGTTGCATTTCAGGCTAGATAACTGGATAGTGAGATGGACTGAAAAGTGGCTCACCTGCTGGGTTCATGTGAATGTGATCAGCAGCACAAAGTCCCCCTGAAGGCTACTGTGATCAACAACAGGGCTTGACTCAAGCCAGAAATATTCAACATCTTCATCAATGATCTGGCCAGTGGGACAAAGTGGCATCTCAGCAAGGGAAGGACACAACAGAAATCTGGGAGAAGTGCTTTATGTAGTAGGTGGGTCTCCTGCCGCTCCGAAGCACTTTGACAGGCTGGAGAAATGGGCTGACAGGAACCTCTTAAGCTTCAGGAAAAGGAAATGCCAAATCCTACACCTGGAAGAAGTAATCCCAATGTATCATAGCAGATTGGGTTTTGACTGACTGGAGACAGCTGGAAGAAACACCACGGGGTGACTGGGAACACCAAGGTGAATATCAGGCAGCAGAGCACCCTCTTGAAAGGAAAGGTAATAGCATTCAAGGTGGCATTAGGAAGACAGTCATCAGCTGGTCAATCCTGCTTCTTGTATCAGCTGTGGTGAGCGGGCATCAGGAGTCTTGGGTCTGATGCTGGGCTTCTCAGTACCATAATTTAGTGGCTATAACCTAGAAAGTGCAGTGCATGGTCATGAAGGAGTGAGGGGGTTGGAACGTCTGTTATACAAGGAGGGGCTGAGGGTGCTAGGACTGATTAGGAGGGGTCTTATCCATGGAGGTAATATATGATGGGAGGGAATAAACAAGATGGGACCAGGGTCTAATTGGTGGTCCTCACAAAAAATTTGGAGGAAACGTTTTTAGGTGAGATTTGTCAAACACTGGAATGAGTTGGCAATAGAGGTTGTGGAGGCTTCATACCTGTAAACATTCAAGACCTGACTAGACACAGATCTGATCAATCTTCTTTAACTCACCCTACTCAGAACCTTTTAATCTGTATTTGTAGAACATCTGAACACTCATCAGAGTTGTGCTGAGAGGTCTTGGGCTGTATAATTTCTGAATTCCACAGACAAGGTCTTCTGCCAGGTTTTTTTGAGTGAAAGAAACCCCGAAAGATAGTTGGAGTCAGCTGGACATCACTTGCATTTGCTTAGCTGGGCATCACTCATATTGAAACTGCTGCTGCAGTTTCGAGCTTTCCAATGTGGATTCTCCTCTAGTAACAACTAGTGGATCAAAACATTTCACGTCAATGCTAAGAGAAATGCTGCCTGTGACTGGAACTTCAGTTTAAAGTGAAAGATATACTTGAAAATGCTTGCAAGGATAGCATAAGCCTTGTTGTTTAAAAAAAAAATATATATTTTTGACTCGTGAGGTCAAAACCAGTAAGCTCTGCTGAAGGGGAAAACATGGCATTCCTGTCCCGTCCTGTAATTTACAGCACAGGGATTAGAGCACCAGCTGTTGGGACCATGAGGATGATGACTGAGTCAGGAAAAGACTCACCCATTTTAAGCTATATCATAGAATGTACATTCAGTTTTAGTGGAATATTAGTTTCCTTCTTAACACAGTGAGATGAAGTCAGCTGTCAGTTGAGTTGAATTGCTGTCAGATAGGAAGGCAGAATGATTTTAACAAGCTATTTCATATGGAAGCCATAGATTTCCCTGAATTCAGCTGCTCCAATGTTAAGAGCAAACTGTAATAGTATACAAGAATTTCTTTTCATCTTCAAGTGTGTTTTAAATATATCTGTTAATAAATAAAGAGCAGATTGAAGGCAGGTCAGTAACGTTTCCCCTCCGCCATGTTTGTTCATATAAACACGCATTTTCAAACTAAGAGGTTGCACAACATTTAATGGGACTTGGACTTCGCTTTATTGAGGTTCAAAAGAACCCTCACACTTAAACATATCATCAAGTAAATTAAATTTTATATGAGAAACTTGAAGGTTGTTTAAGGGCTTTATTATTTAAAACAAATATTTTTGAAACATGCTAATAAATTTAATGTGAGGCATGAGGTTTTCTTTTGATAGGTGTGGATACATGCAGCTAAAGAAAAAGTCTGAAAGAGGGGAATAAAAATAGCCACCAAAAATTAAAAAGCTGAAAGACGAATTTTCTAAAAACACACTTTGGGTTTTTGATCAAGTTCATACCTCAATCTAAGATAGGCAGCCCTAGGTATCTTGCAATACTTTCCTCTGAACTTCTGAACTTCTGAACATGTAGTTGAATGATAAATTAGGACCTCTTCTTTGAAAGATATTTTACAGTGGAATGAAGAGTCATGCTGGAGAGGAAGTTGGCTAGTGTTATTAAAATGAGTGTAAGCTTTTAAATTTGGGACTGATCCTCAACTTTTATTAGATTAAAATAATTTGACTTTTACTGGGACATGTATATATTGAAACTGGACAAGTCACTTTTACATTATTCATTCTTTCTTATAACTTTTTTAAAATGATTGCTGCCTGTGACTGGAACTAAGTGAAATTTTTGTCAAACAGATGCTTGCAAAGCTTATCCATCTGGTTGTGATAAGATGGTAGTGAGGCTGAAGCACAAATTGTTAATGTAATACTATGCAAGTAAAACATTGCCAGTGCTTTGTGAAATGTGCAGCTGGGCAAGCTTTCTTTGGATTTTGCTTCAATTTTGACTTGTTTTATAAGTATCCCATATGGGAGTGACTTGCCAATGTTACCTGCCTGTTACAAAAATGCTTCTCCAATGAATTAATGCCCATGACCTTTATTGTTTTATGCCTTCTGCATATAAATGTGCCACTGAACCAATATAACTGGAGTTCTCCAATGAAGTTTGGCAGCCATGGTCTTTTATTACCATCTGAAAGATCTTTAAATCATTCATTCATGAGAGTTTGGCTACAATCTATTTCATAGCACGGACACAATGGTTTTGGTGGGCAGTTATCATGGAAAGGAGTAGATGAGAATGAAATAAAAATGCTAAAGGGGCTGAAGAGGGAGACTAGTGAAGAAGCAGGAAAAGAGAGCAGAACAGGAGCAGAAGATGTGGAAGGAATTTATGTTTCAAAATATAGCTTGAACTCATTTCAGTCTTCTATATAATGAAAATGTGTCATGTCAAATCTCAGTTTGATTAAAGCCCTTTTTAGATGATCCTTTATGGATGTCCTCACACGTATGAATATTTAACACTTATTTCAAATATACTGAATGAGAAACTTTACAGGGAATTTAAAAGAATTACAGGAAGGAAATTAAATCCTCTGTGTACACTGGCAGCTATCTTGATATGCAGGTGTTTACTGCTGGCAGGATTGTGCTTTCTGGCAGATCCCTGCAAGATAGCAGGGTTAGCATGCCTTGGAGTCTGCTAGAAGTCTTTGGAAAAACAGACTGGACATTTTGAGTTAAACATTGCCTTTTAAAATTCTCACCTTGAATTCAACCCACAGTAGATGATGAAATGTCTTGTATGGTAAGAGACTTGCAAATAGTAAATACAATTCTTTCGTGACTATATGAATTGAGAATAGAAATATTTCATTCAGCTTCATTCACTTGAATTTAAATTTAAAATGTTTCTAGATTTAATAGTGCACTTTTGCTAAAAAGGGTTAAAAAAAAACCAAACTGTTTTTTTTTTCCAAGTAGAATACACTATTCATCTACAAGGAGTGAGAAAGAAATGCAACTTAAGTCACCAAAGTTATTTCACTCATTGTTTTAACCTTTCTTGTCTGACACTGTTCAGCAAATGTTTCACCCTTCTTTCAGCTAAAAAGGGAAGAACTGCCTTTTATATAAAATTTCCAAATTGTCCTTTTGTACTTAAATTATCATTACCTTTCAAGTCAAATTGTAAGGAAATAGCAATTACTATTAGTGTGAAGTGAAATTAAGCATCTATTTTTCAGAAAAAATGCAGATAAATGTGAATATTCATGCATAGCATAAGTTTCAGTGAGATACAACTTTCTGAAAATTACACTCTTGCTTTCCATGTGTTATCAACTGAATTTGTATTGTGAATGCATACTGTATTCAATGATCGGTATTTGAGAAGCAGAATCACAGATTAGGTAAAATAGGACGGGATCACTGCAGGTTATCTAGTCCAACCACCCTGCTCAAGCAGGATCCCCTATAGCACATTACTCAGGAATGTGTCCAGACAACTCTTGCATATCTTCAAGAAAAGGGCTCTGTGACCTCAAGATGCAACCTGTTCCAGTGCTCAGCTGCCCACAGAGTAAAAAAAGTTCTTCTTCATGTTTAGGTAGAACTTCCTGTGTTCCTGTGTTGTCTCTTGTCAACAGGCAGACTCCTGCCTGTTGCTGGGCACCATGGAGAAGAGCGTGGCTCCATCCTCTTGACACCCTCCTTTCAGATACTTAAAGACATTGATGAAGTCCCCTCTCAGCCATCTCTTCTTGAAGATGAACAGGCCCAGCTCCCTCAGCCTTTCTTTGTAGAAGAGATGCTTCAGTCCCCTCATCATGTTTGTTGCCCTCCACTGGACCTGCTTCAGGAGTTCCACGTCTCCCTTGTCCTGAGGAGCCCAGAACTGGGCACAGCATTCCAGATGTGCTTCTCTGGGGCTGAGCAGAGGGACAGGGTCACCTCCCTCAACCTGCTGGCAATGCTCTCCGTAATGCACCCCAGGATCCCACTGGCCTTACTGGCCCCCAGGACACCGCTGGCTCATGGACAGCTTGTTGTCCACCAGGATCCCCGGTCCTTCTCCACAGAGCTGCTTCCCAGCAGGTCACCCCCAGCCTGTGCTGCTGCCTGGGGTTGTTCCTCCCCAGGTGCAGGACCCTGCACTTGCTGTGTTGAATTTCAGGTGTTTCTTCTCTTCCTATCCCTCCAGCCTGTCATGGTACTTCTGAAGGGCTGCACATCCCTCTCATGCTCAAACCATGACACCACCCCCTCAGCTTTGTGTCATTAGGGAACTTGCTTACAGGAGGCCTCTGTGCCTTCATCCAAGTCGTTGGTGAATAAATTAAACTTCTTTGGACCCAATGTCGACCCTTAGGGAGCGCTACTACTAACAGGCCTCCAACCAGATAGACTTTACACTGCTGATTAAAACCCTCTGAGCTCTGCCTTTCTTTTAGTTGTCGGTCCACCTTCACCATCCACTCATCCAGCCCATGCTACTGGCTGATATGGTGCGTGTTTGTTATCTTCTTTGGTGTTTTCCCTAGACATCAGCTATTTGATCATTTCCTACTTAGCTTATACAATGTGTTCTGGATAATGAATAGTTCTGGTGGACAGCATTACTTTCTTCCCCTCTGCAGTATCTGAAGCATTTGAATTGTTTGTCCTGGAAACATTTTGTAAAAATGAATGGTTATTTTAATAAGTTTGTCAATTGTTAGAGATCTTGACAGTTTATTAGGTTAGAATTAATTGCTTTTATTCCAAGTAACTGGGATTGCTGCAGAAAGATAGTGTAATTTTGTACCTGTGAAAAAATTTTCAACTGCCATAGCAATTATATATTTTTATACATTATACAAGCAAATATAAAAATATGATCACATCTCCAAGTAATCTTTGTTCATGGACCCTCTTGCTTCTTTTCTTTTCTTTCCTTCTCTACAGATCCTGGATATGAACATTTTAAGATAGCAGAAAAATCCCATGGTAATTGGATCAAACTGTATTTAGAGGGGAATAATTCAGAAATACTCTTAAATCTTGGCAAGAAGGTCCTGAAGCAATACTTAGAGGCCCTTAAGACATTGAGTTCTTCATTAAGCAAGCAAGTGGCACAATATGACATGTATTCGATGATGGTGGGGACTGTGATCATTATGGAGGTATGAAAATAGATCTTTTCTGTGTAAAAGTTGAGTGCACAAAAGTAAAGTGTCTTGGTGTTGGATATGTAATGTATACACTTACTAGTCTTTAAAATTACTGAATATGGGTTCTTAGGATTGGCTGACATTCTGCTTGCATAAGATTAATACTCTTTTTAAAGTAAAATCTGGCCTTTAAAATGACTCAAGCGTGCTTTTGATATGAATTCCTTACGTTTTAGTGTATCTAGTTACAGTAGATATGCAGATGTGCTACAACTTCAATTACTCCCGTATTAGTTAGCCTTCTATTTTTGAGTGACTTCACTGCATTAGGAAAAAGAGCCTGGCAAGTAAATCCCTAGTGGTTCCTCTTTATCTAATATCAAGTATTGCTGCTCCAAACAGGCAATCCCTTATATGGGAAATTCTCACAGTTCCAAGAATTGTTGCTTGTACTGATAGATTAAGAGCTCTGAAATAAATACTTGCTGTAGGGTTACCTCTTCATATCTCCTGTAGCTACAAGGATAAGGTATACTGTATCTTTAATTTTAAGTGGATCTCTCCAAGTGATGTTTTGGGGAAAATTCAAGTACTGGGTCTCCTTTGTCCTGGCAGGGCTGTGTGCCTTGTTTCCCATGCACTGCTCTCTGCATACAGAGTGCTTCTGAAATGGCTTTCTGGTAGACTGCTCAGTGGGGTTAGTCACTCTGCTGATCACTTCACAGGAATGAGTTCCACGGTGCCCTTGGGTAGATGGGATGGTAGGTTCTGTTCCTGCTCTACAGATGGAAGATCTGGAGGTGGACAAAGTTCAGTGCAAAGCTGAAGGTGCATATCTTTCTTTGTTCCTTTTTTTCAGAACCTGTGCATTCAAGTTGTTGACAGTTACTTTAGATCTGAACCACTGGATTTTTTTTCTTTTTTTTTTTTTTGACTGCAGTTGTAGGTGCTTACTATTTCTCGGAAACAAATCTTAGGTATTACACGCAATCAGTCTTCATCAAAGAAGTGTGCAGCTACTAACCACAGAAATTTTTGTTGAGAACTGTATGCTCAGTGTAGCTGTACGACTCCAGCAGAATGGCTGGAGTTATTTCTTTTCTCCAGTGCAACACTAAAGAAACTGCCTTGCTCTCCAAAATGTTTTTGTCTTGATATCGATTTTCCACCTACACTGAATAAATAAGAGTAGAGAAACTCAGATGTCTCTTCAAACTACACTATGTTATAAATGCCATTTATCCTGTATTTCAGATGAGGAGAATACCTCTGAGATGTGAACTGATAACAGTGCATTTGTTCAAAAGACCTAAATTTAGTTTAGTAGATACCTACAGTTTGAGCGTTTTCCTGCCATGAGTGTTGTTTTGGTTTTAATTTTAAGTGATGGACTAGATGTAAGACTTAAGCCAGTGTGACACTCAAAACTGCATATTTTCATAACCAAATGAAATATGCAGTAGAATATGAAGAAACAGCAGACTATTGCAAAGCTTTTTTTGGTCTACTATGTCTTACTGTAGTGTGGGAAAAATTTTAGGCATAGGTCTTTGCAAGAGACAGTGAAAGATTACAGGTTGGCAGTGGTCTGCTATAGTTGTTTTTGTTTTGATTTGTTTTAATCTTGCCCTGGCTGATTGAGGTCAGTCTAGTCCTAGCTCCATCTCTGCAGTTTGCAAACATTTTAGTGTGTGGCTGAAATTTCCCACTTTTTGGTAAAGGTTTGTATATGAGTAGCAGAAAGTTTCTTTGTGTTGTTCATCTCTGCTGCCACAGTTATGTAAGAGAAAACTTCAAATTCTGCTTGATCTGTGTGCAGGTCAGAGCAAAGTAAAAGTAAAACCAATAAATTCAACTAATAAGGAGAGATACAAGAAGTAAATACTGGGAGAATTCATAAGCTAGAAATTCAGCATACACTTGTGCGATGGTGTGAGAACTTCCCCTCATTTGGTAAGCTATTTAGCTCAGCAGGATCTCATGAATATGTATTTCTCATACAGGAAATAAATTGCCTTTGACAGAGTGTATTAACTTCAGGCATTTACAGGTGAAAAACAATGGGTCAAATTTGTTTGCTTAGGAACTGTTTTGATACTGGGAGTTCAAAATCTTTTACAGGGAATGAAGGTCATACATATCATTGGTTACCACAGGTGAAGAGGCAAATGATGATTTATTAAACTTGGGAACTTGTGTGTTTAAGCCCTTAATAAATGAAAATACAATATTGGGTTCTCCCATTTATATGTTAATATCTCACTGGGGGAAAAGAAATCCAACATAATTCTTCACAGGTTTTTTTTGATAAAGTATGCATATTAGCAGAGTGACATGGATGACGACAGCATGATTTTTTGTGTGAATTCTTACTGTATGCTTTAGCTAACCCCAATTTTAAAGTATTAATTCTCTTTTTTTTTCCTAGGTTCTGATACTGCTTTTGCTCAGTGTTCCAAAAGCCTTGAGCAGGCAGGCAGAATTTGAAGTGCCCCTCTCCCCTCCGCTGTTCTCTCTGCTGTTTTACTTGATGTGTCTGATGTTGTGTGCTGTTCATGTCATTATATGCACATCAGCAGAAAGTTTGTGCTATTTCTGCAGTATGTCCTGGTTAACAGCAGTTGGAGTGATGATGATGATTTCTGCACTCATGTGTGGTATTTTATCTGCAATTGCAAAGATCTTAGAGAATTACAGACTTCCACCAAAGGTGAGAACGTGTGTTAATTATGGTTCAAAATGTTATGTCTTTCATATCCTGTGTTTCATATACTGTCTTCTATCTTTCATAATATTGTCAGTGAAAGTTTTCTTTGCTCTGTGTATGTTTAAAGAAATTCTTACTTGTAATGTAATATGAATATGTATTATTTTTTAAAATTGTACTGAAATGTGTTGCTGTCCCTGTGGCATGATACTAACCTGCTGAAGATCTAATAAGTGCTTTTTTTGACATGATTTGAAGAATTTTTGAAAATACTTTACAGTATTTTTTGCTTGACTTTATGAGATTGGAAACAGTTATGCCTTGTACAAATCCTATGCTTTTACATAGTTAGGTTTCACAATTGCAATTAAAGCAAGATGTGTAATACTTTACAACAATGTGAACAAAGGAAAAGTGATGATACAGCAGACAGTAATGCTCTAAGAAGAATATACTTTTCCAGTATACCTTTTCTTGTATTGGTGTTAGTAATGTTTGGAGGTTTTTTTTTAAATAGTTTTGAAAGTGCAAGAGGGAGATAATTTAATCTGTCTTTTGTACTTTTTAAGCTTAAGAAATAGAGTTTTTTAAAATCTTTGGAGTTTTTGAAGTGTTCTCAGTGCGAGGTGTTACCTTCTGTATGTTACTTGATGAGTTTTATTTTTTATGTTCAGTAGAATACAGGTAATTCCAAAGAAAGAGAATTTGCAATGTCTTTTCTTCCACTGTGAAACTTAGGGTGCCAAGAGCTGTCAGTCACACCATAAAATCAGCTTCTAGCTGTTTTTTCTACTGCTTGTTAGTCATATTTTTCAAAGGTCTCTGATGTTCAATAGCTTCACTGCTCATAGTACTCCATTTGATGGTGCAGCCTCTGTGCAGTACAGTCCTTCATCAGTCTGTTTCATAGAATCAAGCTTGGAGGTATAGTACCTTTTTTTTAAATGTCTGACAAAATACGGCAAGTACATTGCTTTTATGATATGACAGCATGCTCTATCAAGGAAAACAGCAAGCTTTCCAACTTGAAGAAACATTTTGTAACAGCTGTATTTCTTACAATTCAGAAAATTCAGAATTCCTGAGTAAAGATTGATTTTGCACTCTGTGCAGATATATGCTGTAATTAATGAGTGTAGATTTAAATCTAAATTATTATAAGTAGGGTTGCTAATGTATTTTATTCAAACTAAGATTATAATTTTGTTTCCATAATTTCTGACTAGGTTTTTTTTTCCTTAGAAAAAGAAGAAAAATATAATCTTGAAATAATTATTAATGCTTCAGTGTAGAAATCTCCCATGTACTTGGTGTGCAACGACAAACACAACTATGAAAGACAAACTTGTTTTTCATCTTGTTACTGGTTTTTCTAATTTTAGTAAACAGTAGAAATCTAAATACGATGGATTTTGTGGATCTGCATAAAATTTACATACATGCCACTTCAATAGCATGAAGAGAGCAATTACAACAGGTGATAGATTTCTTCTCCAGGTGGATAGTCTCAAAGAATCACAGAATGATAGAATGGTCTGGGTTGGAGGGGATAGAAAAGACCATCCAGTTCCAAATCCCTTCCATGGGCAGGGACACCTTCCACTATACCAGGCTGCTCAGAACTCTCTCTAGCTTGACCCTGACAGGGCATCCACAGCTTCTCTGGGCAACCTATCTCACTACCCTCAGATCATCTGCTTCAAGTTATAATAAACAAATGAGATTTTCAGCAATGTTTTCTAGGTTTGTTTGTATGTTTGTTTTTCAGAGCTGGGGCAGATAGAAATAAAAAATACTGGATTCTCTGTCCCAGGCTGGTGATCATATTCCTACCTGAGATATATCTGAAAATGTGGAAGCTTTAAGTATATCTTATGAAGTTTAGGCAATAGTAATTCTGGTTGGGCAGGCATGACTTTGTATTCAGACCATTAGATATACATTTTTGTCATACTGTCTTCACTCCTATTCCATAGGGGACTGAATTACTGGATGTATCTCATTGCATCAGTCAGGGAGGCTTTGCTGTCTGTCTCTGTTGAAGTTCCAAACAAAGCTTGAAATATTTCTTGGGTTTAGTTAGTATGTGCCTTCATTCCAGATATTTGTAAAAGCAGTGACTTGGTTCTGAATAACATTTTTGCCAGTCTCAAGGCTGTTTTAGAATGATATGGTGGGGGTTTTTTGGGTCTCCTTAGACAAATCCAGAGTCTGGAGAAGGTGAAAGAAGCAGTGTATGGATCTGGTGCTGCTTGTAATGCAGATGTGTTCCAAACATTCATCTCCATCTTTCATCCCCTTTCCAGTAGAATACCTAGGTTTTGGGGGAGAAATGGGTTGTTTTCATATGCCATCTGTTGATCTCAAGGGGCCTTCTGTGTGTTGTATCACTTATGCTAAAATATCTCTGAATCCAAGTGTTTTGTAACACGTGCATCTCCACATTGTGAATCTGCCTGTGGAGTCCACTTCTGAAAGAATTCTGAAACCCTCGTCTTTTGATGATGGGAGTAGAATCCTGAATCTTGGCCTTTCTGGTTAAAAAAAAAGCTAAAAAGCCTTTTCTAAGCTCAAGCTATACGATAAAATGTAGGTATTCTGAAAATAATTAAGAAAAGCTCTCCTGTTAATGGCTTCAGAGCTTTTTTCCTTCAAATTGTTTCCGTTCTCTTCTAAAGATTTCTCTGAAGTGCTTCTCATTTGTAATGCTTTTTTTTCCCCACTGTGGCTGAATATAGAAACTGATTACCAAGTTCATGAATTTTCTGAAGACCAGTGCAGGCAGTGTTAGCATCTGCTTCCTGACGGTTATTTATAGATTCTGATTGCTGTGTTTCTAGCAGAACCAGTCTCTTCTTTTAGCAATACTTCAGGCTTTAAATAGTTCCGCAGCCCTTTATGAATTCCAGAAAATCATTAAAAATTGTAACTTCTTGTTCATAGTTTCACTGTAATTGCTTAGTAGTTGATTTAAGCATGGTATTTACTACTACTACTAATTATGGGGGGTTTTTTTCCCCTGTTTCTGATAGAAATAAAAACTAACCATTTTTTGCAACTAGAATACTGAAGTTAAGGCTTGTCAAGTAGAGGTCTGGAGAATTTTCATTATGCAGAATTATAGTGGGTTTTTATCACATCTACAAAAATGTCCTTCTTTCAGTTTATTTTAAAGCACCTGTTCATTTAACAGTACTTTTAATTTTCCTCTTTTTTTTTTTTTTTTTTTTAATATTCTTGATGAATTGAACAATGTTATATTTTTATGTAATTGTACCTAAAATATTTTTGGCATTTTCTGACTTGGGGAGCAAAGAGCTGATTGAGTGGTGGCTTTAACAGGTAGCGTTAAATAAAAATTATCCCAGAATGCTGTGAAAATGTAGGAGCAAGTGTGATCTGTACTACTTTGTCATGGAAAAGTTACCGTCATAGAGGGAATCATGGGTTTAGGGAATGGAAGTATCAGAAGGGAACATAATGATAAGTGTTTGAATTGTGAGTGGTGGTAAGGTGAAAGTTTCTCATCTGAAAAGTAGTTGCAGAATTTCTCAGGCTTTAGCTGTAGATAGTTAATAACAAAAAATAAAGTTAAGAGAAGGTAACAGAAATAAGACTCAGAACACAGACTACAGGAGGCTTTATTTTGAAGTGAAGAACTTTCAAAATTTAATGATCAAAGGTGCATGTACTCTGTCATTTATGTACTGACACTTTTGCAAGCTAGCAAGGTATGTTCAAAGATAGGGTAGAGAGGTCAGTTTCCATATTACTTGAATATTAGTGCTGATACATCATACATCAGTTGTTAAAGTTGCCTTGGTTTGGGAGATGATATGTTTACATCATTTGAAGCCTGGCACTTAAGGATTTCTAAACAAAAGCTTCTGTTTTAACTTTTTTTTTGCCATGATATCAAACCAACTGAGGTTTTTTAGTGTCTGGAGTGTCTGCTGAGTTCCTGAGGGCTGGAAATGTTCAGCAGCTGGAAAAACAGAGCTGTGAATATCACAGTAAGACCTACATTTCAATGCCTTTAAACCAAATCTAAAAAACTAGGTACAATCTAAATAATCTAAGGTCAGACTGTATATCGCACCATACTCATGGCATTCATAATAAGGCACAGTTAATACATAAGGAATTAGAAGTAAATGTAGAAAACCTTGATAAAGGTATTTCTAGAATTTCTTAAGATTATCAAGGCTCAGGACGTTATAATTTGCATAATAATTTTTAATTTTGCATAGTGATTTAACTCTGATATGAAATGTGGTTTATCAGTAAATGTCATTGGATTCTAATCCTTTGATGTAAATGTAGGAGTAATTTTTTTTTCTTTTCACTGAAGTTATGAGAGACAAGCAGTCAAGAATTACAGATTTCTGATCCTGGGACATTTCACATTAATGCTCTCATTTTAATGAGGTTTTTGTATGTTCCCCATTGATAAAGCATCAGTTCTTCAGTTTTCATATCAGTTGCTGACAGAAACCAGATACAAGAGACCAATCCTTCTATAGATTTTATGTTATGTCTTGCAAAGAAGACAAATTATATAATGGATTTTTTCATTCTCATTTATTTAGGATCTCAGATTCCTTTGTCTGTGCAAGCTGATGGTGCTTACATGCTCATTTATTTAGTTAGCCAGGATCTTTAAGGTCAGCATGATAGAATTATTGGAATTTAAACTTGCTGAAGATCCGTCACATACTGTTCTTGCCCCACCTTTGTGAATTTCATGTTCTTTGGTCTTTGTAGAGACTACCTTGTCCTTTTGTTCCAAATACCAGCTTATGGTATTTGCTTTTCAGAATAGAGTACTAAACAAACCTGAGTGGTCTTTAGAACACCAGAGAAATTTTAAATGCTAGTACCTTTAGATTGAACCTGGGCATTTTTTCTGGTTATTGGTATTTTCCCCCCCATTACTGTGGTGTGTAACCTCATGGAGAGTTTTTTGGTTGTGTGGGGTTTTGTTTGTGTGTTTGTTTGTGTGGTTGTGTTGTGTTGGGTGTTTTTTTAAAGTTAAATGACTTTGATGTAATGTATTCTTTAACAACACAAGAAATGAAGAAGATGTGAATAGGTCATGATTATAATTGTAGCTTCTTCATTTTTTCACATACATCTCATTAAATTTCAATTTTGCAAAAGATTTTTTGCCTTAAAGCAAAATTCCTAGTAATGTTAACTATCTTCTTGCATCATGTGTTTATTGTCTTCTCTGTGTTACATTGTCTTGATTAATGAACAAAAATACATATCCTGCTGTCAGTAAGTCATAAACACAACTGATACTTGCATTTAAAATGCTCAGAGATATTTGTATTGTTTATACCCGCTTTCTTGTTATTGGCTCAAAGGTCAGTTTGGTTTGATTTTCTATTAACATGACTTAAACTATGCAGGAATTGTAGAACACTGTGCATCTTTTAATTTAGTAGTTTCTCTGTGAAATTTATCCCTGTGAATATTCAAGATTTTTTTTAAAGTTTGTTCATAGGTCAAATGTAGGAGGATGATGTAGTTAAAATACGCAGTTAAAGAAATGAATGTAAAAGTAGTTACAGAGATCTTTGTTGTGAAGTAAAAATGGCATGTGGTAATTTCAATCTGGCTTTTAAATTTTTGTTTCACTAGGTGCTTCAAATACATTTAAGAGATTCTCCATAATATTCTGTAATAGTGCAAAATTAGATTAAAAAAAAAATAGTAATGTATTACAGTGTATTGACAGTGTCTTTCCCAAAATTCTTCACAAGCATGTAGGTTAGCTTATTCATTAAGGTATTGTTAGGAAGCTCCTAGTGGTTCCAGTGCCCTCTGTTTCTTGCTTTTACTTGCTCTGATCTCAAGTTTTTGACATACAGGCTTGTCCCCAGCTACTTGCAGTGGCATGTTGAAACACCCACAGGTGGGACAGGGAGTGGGGTTGAACAGAAGATAGGAGAGGATTTAGTAAGACAGGATAGACCACAGTGACCAGGCACAGGGCTCAGTCAGAGATGTGCACTGGCTCCTGCTTATATGTAACTGAATCCTTTCTCCTTTCCCCTCTTACTTTTTTGCATGTTTCCAGCATGTTCCTCACCACCCTCTCTTTGGCACCCTTGATGCTTTCTGGAGGCTCTCTTTAATGAGTTGGTACAGATCCACAGGCACTCTCAGATATCTGTAACGTCCTCGTACTTTCTCATTTATCTGTTTCAGAGTCCAGACTGATGCTCTTCAGAGCTATGCCTGTGATTTCTTACTGGCCTGTCAGTTAGTGGCTGAAGAGTTTTGGTCATCTTAATGATCTTACTTAGTGCATACTTAACATAATTGTGTCTCTCTGTGGTCTTTTTATGGCTTTCTCTGCGTGCTGAAATGATTCTTTATCTGATAAACAGCAATAAACTGGTTACTCTCAACTTCCTCATGCCCTCCACGCTTTCTCTTTAGCCCTATCGTTAAAGGCAGTAATGGTAAGGCAATTCCAATTAGCTGCCGAGAACAGGAAATTGAGTTAATGAAAGCATTTGACAAAAAATATTGTGGTTTTAGATAAGCACAGTTTGTAAAGTAAATAATAGATGGGTAAAGGTTTAAAGTAGATTTTATGATGAAAGAGGCATTTCAAGCTAAGCAAGGTCACGAGGTGCCATCAGGCAGTAACTTTGTTAACTTGAGTAGTGAAGGCTCACTACGTTGCGGTGAATCTGTGATACCTTCACCTCACTGCGTTGAGGTGAAGGTATCACAGATTTCAACTACTAGAGAATTACCTGTTATCTATATCTCAAGAATTCTGCTGGATTTCTTTTTTTACTTCTACAACTATGTAACAGGGCAGGAACTTCTTTTGAACCTTCTGTTACAGGGTGGTAGGGAATCTTAATCTGTACAGTTGTGATGATTATTCATGCAGAAGTTTTATTCCTTAAACAGAATGCAGTTTTAAAAATTATTACTATGTTGTAGTGCTGAGTATGCTTCACTGAAATTCTGAGATTTCTGAAGATAGAAATAAGTTATCCTGCTATTTATTTTGTTTTCATTGCTGTAAATTGCCGTAAGCACACTATGAATACTTACAAGTGAAAGTTTTACATACGCTATCACCACTGCTTTTTTTCTTTTTTTTTTCTTTTTTCAGAATCCTGTTGCATCCAGTTATAACTGGTCAGAAATAGATGTCCTCATTCTGGCTGGAACTATTGGCCATGTTTTGAGTTTGGGGGCAAGCAGTTTTATAGAAGAGGAACATCAAACCTGGTATTTTCTTATCAATACACTTTGTTTGGTGCTGTGTCAGGAACTTTGTAGAAATAATTTTCTTCTGAAAGAATGTGACCTTCAACATAGCATCAGTGTGAAACAAAATTTTGATAGTATTGGGGAATCCTCTGAGTGCAAGAATATAGACATTCCAGCAGCAAGTAATTCAAAACTGGGCAAGGCCACCTCTTCATCTGAATTCGTAAAAGGATCAGATAAGTGGATAAGCTTAGCAACTCCATGGATCACCCT
Source organism: Haemorhous mexicanus (assembly GCF_027477595.1). Classification (NCBI taxonomy): domain Eukaryota; kingdom Metazoa; phylum Chordata; class Aves; order Passeriformes; family Fringillidae; genus Haemorhous; species Haemorhous mexicanus. The sequence continues at coordinate 44,216,678 of NC_082381.1, read as the reverse complement.
TATTTGCTGTCGGCTGCTTCGATCCTTGAATCAGACAGGTGTTCAGTGGGCTCATCGACCAGACTTTGGACACTGGTTGACAAGGTGGGTGTCTGATTTGTCACACTTTCTGCCTTATTTAAAAATTAAAGTGTGTTAAATTTCGTGAAATACGTATTTTCTATATGGTCTCTGATCAGAAAGTGCTGCAAACGTACAAAGCAGATAAAGGATGAAGTGACATAAGGATTTTTTCATTTCTATTTCATGCAGGACTAATTCCTTGTGTACTATCAATAGTTTATAATCTTTACCCTGTGCCATGACTTACCTAATTAATGCCAATTATACATGATAGGTTTTTCAGAAGCAAAAAGTAAATATTTTCCATGTGTAAGTCAACAGTGTCTGGTTTGAGATTTTGAAATTAAGGCAGGAAGGTTCTGCATAATTCCAAAATGTATGAAGTCACAGGAGAAGATGCCACACATAGAGTTCTTCCTTGTTTATCGCATGCTTGTAATGTGTGGGTGAAAAGCTGAAGGAATTTGTTGAGTGTAGTATGACAAACAAGAAAGGGATTTTTTATTACTGAAAGTACAGCAGAGAAGGGCTTCTGTTTTTTCTAATACCTTTCAGTATTTTTAAGAACTAAAGTTATTATTCAGTGATACTTGAACTGTCTCATGTACTTCAGTTAGTGGATAGAGATGCAATACTTTTTTGACAGTCTAGTCAATGTTTTGCAAACAGCAGATGAAGAGGCTCTGTTGTGTAAGATAAATAGATTTCTTGCCAGTATTTTACAACACATGGATGAAATGTCATTCATCATTCATTAGAAATGACATGAGGAAATGGACTAATATGAGACTTGTTATTTATTGGCAGCCTCACAGATGAAATGCTAATTGCAGTGACAGGCATAAGTGCTGAAAGACATGAGTTATGAGGGAATTTATTGCATTATAGCGGTTGTTCTTTGCCAGAGTTTTCAGCATGCACTTATGCTCTTGAGGTGAGGAAATGAGGAAAAAATGTCGTATTTCCTATATCAATTCCATATGATAAATAACTCACTTCTTCACTATGAGCTAAGCCAATGTGTGAGCAGGATGAGGTGTGATTTGGTGTGACTGTGAGGATTTTTACAATTAATCCTGAGCATCTGCAGAAGATTTATTTGCCCAGTTATGTCCTGAGCCAGATTTTTTTCTTCAGACTGTTAGTCCTTTTCTTTGGAGTATACTGGTGCCACAAGGCCATGAAACAAGGACCTGATACTCCTGCAGCTTAAAAATTTGGCTTGTTTCAGATACGTCCTTTTACTCATGTGGTCTGCCAGAGATGTTTATTTACTCTTGGAAATATTACCAGACTTCTAAAAATTGTGTGTGCATGTATGGACTTAACTTTCGAAGATCCTGTCTTGCTTTAGTATGCTCCCACTTCTGATTTCTTGGCACTAAGTATGCCTGGAAAGCAGCAAAACCTTTTGTAGCTTTGGCCTGTGGGGGTCTCAGGGAGTCTACAGATGGGGTGTAGACTGCAGATAGAGCAGGTGCTTCCTAATTTATAACAAAAGTGGGAAATCCTGTATGCCCAGCTCTAACACTAGTTGCCTGCCAGGAACTTCCAAGATACTCATTCAGGTAAACCCAAAGCTTTTTACATCTGTTTTGGTTTACTCTGGGTTTTTTTGTGTTTTGGGTTTTTCTGGTTTTTTGTTTGTTTGTTTTTGTTTGTTTGTTTGTTTGGTATTTTGTGTGGTTTTTTTTTTTTTTTTTGTTGTTGTTGTTGTTATTGCTGTTGAGGATGGAGAAGGGAGAGAGGATTCTGTTTGTGTGTTTGGTTTTTGTCCTTGTGAACTGGAATTCATATGAATTTGAATATGTCCGTATCTTTCTCTGCACTGGGTAACCCCTAACTGGAGCTGTGGTTGAACCCAGGGTGAGAAATAACCTTCCTCTGTCTTCTGGTAGGGTTCTGCATATGCAGCTCCACATGCTGTTGGTTGTCTTTGCTACAAGGGCATGTTGCATGCTGATTGTTGAGTCAGGGTCCACCCAGGTGTTTCAAGTCACCTCTGAGAAGATGGTCAGCCCCCAGTCTGTCCTGATATGTGTGTTATTCCTTCCAAGCTGCAAGACTTTCCTCTTGCGCTCATTGAACTTAATAAGATCCCTAGTGGGGAATTTCTCCAGGCTGTCAAGGGCCTTTGAGTGTCAGCAGACCCACCTATTGTACCAACCACCCCTCCCAGTTGTGCATTGTGTGCAGACATGCTGAAGGGGCACTGCCCCATGGCCCAGGTCATTAGTGAAGACATTAAACAGTAGGGGCCCCGGTGGAGGCCAATGCCCAAATCCTAGGGTTGACAGATAGTGACTGCCCTCCAGGTGGACTTTGTACTACTAATGGCAACTCTGTGAATCCAGCATTTGAGTACTTTTCAGTCTGCCTGACTGTCCACTTATCTAGCATGAGATTGTCTGTGGGAATGTTATGGGAGCTGGTGTTAAAAACCTTGTTAAAGCACAGATAAACAGCAATGCCTGCTTTGTGCTCTTCCACTGAGCTTGTCTCATCACAAAAATCTGTCAGGTTGATAAAGTATTCTCTTTTATAAAGCTATCACAACCCTATTATTAAAACTGTCTGCCTCCCCCTTCAGTAAGGCTGAAGTATAGCAGCTAGAGACCAAAACAAAAACATCAGAATTTTACAGATTAATTTCTTCCTCTGTTCCCTGTCAAATTATGGCCTCACATTGAGTGCATTTGCTTAGGTCTTGAAGCAAGTAAAAGAGAAAAGATTCTGCATCCGTAGTCTTAGGCTATGACTGATCGTTTGGCTAAATTGCTATATTTTGCCATGCAAGGCCAGGAACTTGCTCTCTTTCGCTTCACCTCACTATATTTTACTTGCTCTTGTGTCAGTATGGTGAATTACTACGTCACTGCATAGGCACGTCGGGAAAAATAACTCAAGATGGCATGGGAAACTCTTGGCTTTCAGTTGGATCACTTCTCTAATTTACCATCAGTCTCGGCAGGCAATTGGGCTGACTTAGTAACTGGAATGCACGAAGGGACGTGTATACAAGTCAGCACTGCTGTTGAAATTACTGTAAGAAGAGGATGTGGAAGTGTATGCATCTTTTGAAGCGCTGCAGACAAAGTTTTTTCTTTCTGCTGTTGTCAAGCATTCCTTACAAAACCCACTTGCTTTTCAAATCTAATTGAGAAAGAAGCAATGATCCCCTACCTTGTACTTTGGGAGGCTTAAAAATCTTATGCAACAGTCCAGAGTGTTGTGCCATGGCAGGCTAAGAGGATATGTGATTAGGACTGTTACTGTCACAGTTGTGCCTTCTCCCTTTCATTGGTGCAAGTACTTTTGCTGTGTTTAGGGACCAAGTGAAAGAACAGAGCCCAGGCAGCCCTGGCACATGTTGGCTCAGGCTGCTGTGGGGCTACATCCTGACTTACAACAATGGAGCAATTTTCAGCATAACAAGAGAATATTTTGTATGTGTCCATGGTGACATAAACTTCAGTTGCAATATAGAGTTAAAAGATTAGTAATATGTGAAGTATGACAATTTTTGGACTTGAATGATGGGATGTAGTTGAGTGCATGACTCTGTTATGGCTCACTGAACAAGCTTTGGAAAGGTTAGTCAATGATGCAGCTAAATCTTTACATATCCTGTGGTCTGTAAAGTGTCTGGAAATTCCTATTTGGCCAGCATGGTTACATTTTCTTTGGTCAGGGGTTTTAACATCTTTGTTCCTTCTTCTTCACATGGTATTAGGGTTGTAGAGATCTTTGTTTCCCTAGTGATTCGATCAGTATCGATCAGTATTCTTCCCAAAAAGCATTGCTAGTCTATAAGGTTGATTGTTATTCTGTTTTTACTATTAGTTTAATTGGCGTAGTTATGTCTTAATAGCATGTTTTTTACTAGTAAGAATTAGAAGCCTTACTTAGATCATGTGTGCTGTTGTTAGTTTGAGTTTTGGTTACTCAGACTTTTTCTAGCCAGCCTTCTATTTTGTCTCTAGGCTAAACTAATGAACAAATGGTCCTCTTTTGTTTGTTCCTCTGTATTGATTTTCTGGACATCTGTGCTCGTTCTCAGACTAGAATTTTGCCTAACTAGACAGTGCTTAAGGGGCTCAGCATTTAAGACAGAGAGACTATTGTCTAGATTTTCCTGTTTGATGTAAGCATCAAAACACAGAAAATCAATCTACCTGTAGTGTGTTGAATTTGGCTACTAGGAAAGGCTTCAGCAGTGCTGAAGTAAGGAAAATGTTCTTTGTTATTTGCAGACAGACTGTGAAACCTGAAAAATACTTTGATGGGACAGAAAGCAAAAGAAAATCAGACAGTAGATGAAATGAAAGAAAACATGCAAGTCAAAACTGGGAGTCAAGATTTCTTTTTGATTGGTTGGTATTCAGTTAGCTTTATTTGGCTGTAATCTTGGTCAGCACTGATATTTGGAAGGTGTCAGAGCTCCTACATGGCAGTGTCAGCTTGAAGAGAAGTGACAAGAAGCATCAGCATGGGAAGAGGATAACATTTTCTTTAAATAATATACTTAACCATCCCCAAATGCCCTTCCCCTCAAAGCTAGCGCACCTTGTGACTTCTGTGTATTCAGTTGTAAAACAAAAGAAACAATTTAAAAAGACCTTATCCACTTAAGTGGATATTCACATTTACAATTTGTTTCACTCTACTTGTATTTGCAGTAATGAGGTGAGGTACAAACAGTGGGAGAAAATGTCTTGAACCTTCTTTCTATTACCAGAAGTGTGAGTGTAGACCTTGCAAGCTGTTACAGTAGGAAGATAGATCCAAAGTGCTCTTTTTTTCTTCCCTTCTCGCCAGATTTTCTCTCAGGGAGCTATTGGTTCTTCGCTCTAAGTTTTGTGGTTTGTGCAAAACCCAGGACATGCAGCTGAGATCAGAGTAGCTTGTTTGTGTTTGTATTTCTGAGCAGACTATCAAAACCATTTAGAACTTTGCTAAATGATTGGACTCTGTGTTGAACAACTACAATCTCCTTTCAAAATATTTACTAATTACATGTGCTTTTAGCTGCCTAACTGTAAGAACCTTGGCTGGAAAACCTTGAAACTGTGCATAATTTGTGCTGACCCGACTTTGCTGTCTGTAAATCCTTTCTTCGTTTTTTCAGCAAATGCTACGAAACACATAGGTAGGTTTTTTTCCAACAGATTTATATGATTCAAAACAATTCCAAACAGAGGTCACAGAAGACTGTTACCAGAAGACCTGGACATGAGATGTGTGTTAATCCCTAGAGTCAAGAGTGTAAACTAAAAGTGTATTGAGTTTTTTAGGTAAAGGGACAAAGATGATGAGGGTGTGCTGTTATTTATCCCTGATTTGTCTTGCTCCCATACAATGACTAGCCAAAGAGAATATGACCAGAATGCTTAGAGTTTTCTGTAAGTGCTCATTTGAAAGGTTTAGTGGCTACTAAATTAGTTTGTTATATTTTGATCATAACGAAGGTGGTGCTTGCGTTATCTTCACAGGTTGCTGCAGGAGTCCCCTGTTGCTTCTCTCTCCATGTGTAGAGGAAGAATAATTGGGAGGAGAAACATCAAGACTACATTTTCTGTCTCATAGTATTCTAGATTTTATGCCTCTCACTTTTCTCTGCTGGGTTTCAGAGAATAGTGCATCTCTTGGGAATTTTGTTAAGGTGTACAAGCTATTTGACTAGGTCTTGCATGCAGAACTAACAGGACAATTTATCTGCCCTACAACCTTTCCTCCATGACTTTTCAAGCACAACACTTGGAACAGTGATTGGTCAAGCTCCTGATAAAGTGTATACTAGGGAATAGGAAAGTAAACCTGTTTTTGAAGTACAATAATTTTTATTAAATCAGAGATTAAACTGGAGTTTCATAAGTGTTCAGTGGAGTTTCATAAGTGAATTCAGTGCAGGTAACAGCCCAGGCACATTGTTGGTTTCCTGAAGTTAGTGATCTTTTATCATGGATTTTGAGTTGTGGAAAACAGAAGATGGAGCCCTTTACTCTCAAAATCTACATGCCTTAACTGAAGGCAAATTTAACAAAATTAGTGGTTTCATATTACTGGGATACTGGGGATATTTTCAGTAGGCATGGGTTGGCAGTTCTTGGACTACAGCAGGCTTTCTGAAACTACACGTTAAGGAGTGGGTGCAGTTCTTTGCCTTACCCTGTTACATTTTGCAGTGCTGGCTCCTACTACTGAAGATTTAAATATGTAACACTGGCAGCATGCTCAGTGGAATGCCCTTGTTTCTGGAACGAGTGTTACCTATTTAAGATGCAGGGGAACAAACAAACAAGCTGTATCTGTAATCTTCTCTGCCAATGATGCAAATTTTATGTCTGTCTCTTGTATGTATTGACAGAATACAAGGTTCTATAGTTGCTTAAGGGAATCGTTTTGTGCTAATGAGTTTGTGTGTGTGTGTTTTAAACTATGTAAGTATATTTTTGGTCATTTTGGGTAGGTAATGTGTTCCATAGGTAGTAAGGTAGGTAAGGTGTCTAAAATGAAACAAATACATATGTAGTTATTTCAAACCACTGTTCTAATCCTGTAGTGCAAAAATCTTTTGTGTAGTGATAGAAAATAAAATACTGTTATATAAGAAAAACACACTTTTTCTCAATGTGTAAATAAAAAACCTCTTGTTTAAAAGCAGTAGACCCTTTTCCATTATGCAATATGCAGCTCAGTTTTATGTAATTAATAGAATAACTAGCATATGGTGAAACACAATAATTACACCTTTAATATGCATGCTTGAATAGAAAACCTCACTAATAGAACTGCTTTTCTAAAAATAGTAAAATATTTTACCGTACCTCTAAGTAAAATATTTACTTTCCTCTTGGAAAGTTCATAACAGACAAACAGACACCACTGCAGTGATTAATTTGGTGTTGCATTAATTAATACAGTTTGTTTAATACAGTGCTGTAGCTAAGGCTTTACCAAATGTGTTTAGCACTAATTACTGTTTTTAAAGGGGTTTTTTTTGTTTGTTTGTTTGTTTTTTTCCCAGCTCTGAGCATAAATCTGAACTCTCCTTCTTGGCTGCAGTCTCCCTTTTTATGATCTTCTTTCTGGTTCAAAGAAGATGTTCCCTGGTTTCAAAAATTGCTATGGCACTTGGGCTCCTGGGAGTCTACAGTTACCGGGCAGCTATTGGAAATGTCACATTTCCATGGCAACATGATGGCAAAGATATTTCAAAGTAAGTTCATCAGCAGATAAGTAACTGTTTCTAACAGGGTGTTGAACACTTTGGTTATTGGGGATGAGGTGGATAGGATGTTCTAGGTTGGAATTACATTCTTAGGAATAGAATTGTAGTTTGTAGGTAAGCAGCACTGAATTTTTGTGATGCGTGCTTAATTTTAAGCCACGTGAAGTGTCTTTTCACTGTGGCAGATGAGTGCCAGTCAGATAAGAATTAATATGAGGAAAATCTAGTAGTTATACTCTATTTTTTGCTACAAATAACGCCAAATGCACTGTCTCTTGTTTTTAGATGGATTTGCCACATCTAGCAGAGCACAAGCCAAGCTCATTTAGCTACTTTTTAGTTTCAAAAGAGCTTAGTAGTTGAGAGAGCTGCTTTTCCATACCTTACTTTTGCAGTTGAGTGTTCTATAATGTGGGCTTTCAATAAAGGTAAATCATGCTTGACCAACCTGACTGTCTTCTGCAATGAAACAAATACAGGGATGAACAAGGGGAGAGCAGTGGGTGTTGTCTATCCTGATTTCAGCAAGGATTTCAACATTCTTTCTCACAATACCCTCGTAGACAAGCTCAAGAAGTGTGGACTGGATGAGTGGACACTTAAGTCTTGGCTGAATGGCACATCTACACAGCCCTCAACAGGCTGGAGAGTTGGGCAGAGAAAGGGGGGTGACCTGCTGTGAAATAGCTCCTCAGAGAAGCACCTGGGGGGGTCCTGGTGGATAGCAAGCTGTCCATGAGCCAGCAGTGTGTCCTGGGGGCCAAGAAGGCCACTGGGATCCTGGGGTGCATTAGGGAGAGCATTGCCAGCAGGTTGAGGGAGGTGATCCTGTCCCTCTGCTCAGCCCCAGAGAGGCACATCTGGAATGCTGTGTCCAGTTCTGGGCTCCTCAGGACAAGAGGCACATGGAGGTCCTAGAGTGAGTTGAGTGGTAGACTCTGAAAGTGGTTAGGAGACTGGAGCATCTCTTGAATGAGGAAAGGCTTAGGGAGCTGGGCCTGTATAGCCTTGAGAAGAGAATGACTGAGAGACAACCTCAGTAATGTCTCTGAAAGAAAGGTGTCAGAGAATGGATCCAGGCTCTTCTTGGTGGTGCCAAGCAACAGGGCAGGAGACAATGGGCAGAAACTGATGCACAGAAGTTCAACTTGAATATGAGGAAGAAGTTCCTTACTGTGAGGGTGACCAGACACTGGAACAGGTTGCTTGGAGATGTTGTGGAGTCTCCCTCACAGGAGGTATTCAGGAGCTGTCTGGACCTAATCCTGTGCAATGTGCCCCGTTTGACCCTTGAACAGGAAGACTGGATCAGATGACTTGCTGTAGTCCCTTTTAGTCTTTAGTTTCTCAGACCTTGTACTTCTAGAATATCAGGTCACATTTTTTAAAAAGCTTACTGATCCTCCTTTTTGTCAGCTTTTTTGAACAACATGCTGTATTTCCTTCTGAAGCTGGCTTTCACTGGAAATAGAGGCAAATGAATTTATAAGTGGTAATGAATTTATAAGTGGTTTGAAGATAATGTAAGTGCTAATTACACTTACAACTTAAAACATAATTTTTTTTGGTAATGGAATTGCTTAGGGATTTCAAAAATACTAGCCTTGGATTTAGACTGTTTGGTAGAACTGGTTGGTCTTGACATCTCTTGAAAGGCTCTGAAGGAGGTATTAGTAAGTAACTTAATTTTTCTGGTTTATTAACTTTTTTTCAATTTTGTTTTCTCTATAGGGGGATTACTGAAGCTCGTTTTGTTTATGTCTTTGTTCTTGGCATAGTCTTCACTGGCACTAAAGATTTACTAAAGTCACAGGTTATTTCTGCGGACTCCAGCACGAAGAGCACAGGATTGTGGGAAGTATATAGTGGATTGGTTCTACTAGCAGCTCTTCTATTTAGACCTCACAATTTACCAGTCTTGGTGTTTTGTCTGCTGATTCAGACAATGATGACAAAATATATTTGGATACCTTTGAAATTTGATGCAGCACAGGTTACTATCATGCACTACTGGTTTGGCCAAGCTTTCTTCTATTTTCAGGTAAGCTGAATACTCTCTCCACTGCAGAGGTGGGAGATGGAATTGTTTTTCAAAGAAATATTGTCCATTGTAAATAAAATGCTAACTAAACATTACAGTAGAAGAGTTTACCGAGTTCTCAGAAGGATTTAGTTTCTAAATGCTTTAATAATGTTGAGTTTTCAGAATCAGGGAAAGATGCATACCTTAGCGTCTTATCCTCATTGTAGATTTCCAGAAGTGTTACAAAGATCAGAGAGCTATACCAGGATGATTTTTGGTCTGTTAATGGGCCTTGTAAGTACTTTTCAGATGATAATTACTTTAAAATGTCATCTGAGTTCATTAATACCAGTAAAAGACGGGTGGCTTTTGTCACTGGTTTTTGAGAATTACGATAGGTCAATATATTTTTTAAGACTGAAAGAAAGTGCTGTGGCATGTAATATCTCTTAGGAGAACCAGAACTAATTTTCTTTCTTATTATATCAAATAATACCTTCTTTCCCGAGGAGCCTTACTAAGTTCAATAACCTAGTTTCTGCATTGCAAATAAGGTTGCAATTCCATGAAAACTTTGCTTTGCACTGAAGCTGGAGATGATCTTTCTACTTCTAGTATTGTTGGAACCTTAGCGTAGCAGGCTGGCTAAAGAGAGCATTTGTTAACCTGGAAATCAGGTTTAAGAAGTGGGGTTTGCAAAATTTCAGTGTGGGACCTCCGTTGACTACCCCTGAGCCATGGCTGGGGATGTTGAAATTCTGTTCAAGCTTAGGATACTGCATCTGCTGATTGAGGATTGGCTTGATTGAGAGTAGCATATGTCCAGATACGGAACTGCTGATGCAGGTAAGATCATCATTATACAGGTTCATCCCTTTGTACTCACTTTTCCTATTCAGAGGGCCTAGCATGTCTTGAGTGGCTTTTGCATGTTTTGAATGTTGCTATTCAGGCAGTCAGCTTTGATTACAGCCTTCTGAGAGCACCCCTTAGTGCAGCTGGCAAAATGCTGAAGACAGAGCCATCTCTGTACTGGGGTACCAAACAAAAACAGCTACCAGAAATTTAATGGTGGGGAGGCTGGCACGAAAATCCTAGTGGAAAAGAGACTAAAAAAGAATGGTTCCGATTTTTTCGTAAAGCAGCAAATCGTTCATAAATATTTTCAGTGATGTTGAATTCTTGAAACACTTGGCTGAGAATTTCACAGGACCATAAAATTACAGGAGAGTTGAAGCTGGAAGATGCCTCTGGAGATCATTTAGTCCATCCTGACCCCAACATGAATCAGCAGGTCAAACAGACCAGGTTGGTCTGAACCATGTCCATTCCCTATTTCAAATACCTGAAGGGGTGAAGACTCTGCAAGCTCTCTGGGTAGTTGGTCCAGGGCTTGACCACCCTAGCTAGTAAAAAAGCTTTTTCTGATTTTAATCAGAACTTCTTTTGTTTCTGTTTCTGTGTATTGCTTTTCATCCCTTTGCTAGTCACTATTAGGTGACTGAGAAAATCTCAGTCTGGCTCCATATTCTGTACTTCCTCTCATCAGGTATTTATACACATTGTTATGATCCCCGCTGAGCTTTCTCACCTTGAGAGTAAAAAAGATCCAGGGAGTTGCTTGTATGACATATGCTTTGTTCCTGCTGTCATTTGTGGTGCTTCAGTGGACTTTTTCTGGCACACCCATGTCTTTTCCGTGGTGGCAAGACCAGAACTGGACCCAGGCACCCAAATGTGAGACTCACCACTGCTTATTAGAGAGAATGGAGTTCTCCCTTATATAGCGAGGGGAGGCCCTTAACAGAGTCCTGGATGCAGTTGGTCTTTGCACAAAAAGGATGGCTGGCTGATCTCTTATAAAACTGCTTTCCATATGATTAGTTCCCAGTGTCACCAAAGGCATTATTTATTCCTCCCCAGGCTCTAGATTTGACATTTTCCTTTGGTGAACTTGCTGAATTTCTTGTCATTTCATTCCTTCAGCCTGTTGAGGTGCCTCTGGTGGCCCCTCTGATGGCAGCTGACCCATGTGCTGTATCTCCAGTTGTGTATTGTGTCTTGTGACTTTCTGAGAGAACTCTCTGCCCACTGCCCAGGTCATTGGTAAAGAAGTTAAACGGTATCAGCCCCAGTGTCAATCTCTGTAGCTCATCACTAGTGATTGGCCTCCAGATGGACTTCAAGCTGCTGATGGCATCCCTGTGAACTCAACATTTGAGCAGTTTCCAGTCCACATGAGTGTCCAGCTTCCTAGCCTCGACTGAATCCCTTTGTTTGCCTGAGGAGATGCTTAAAAGTGCTTGTGAGGTGAATGTGCCTCAGATAAATGTAGCCCATGTATCTTCAACCAGTATGACATGATGGAAAAGAAAACAAAAGCTTCTTTAAGTAATAGTTTTGTTTTGGAAGTTTAATGTGGCAGATTAAATGTTGTGTCTTTTCTGCTCTGAATGATGCCAAAAATTTTGGATTAACTTCTTTGGAATAATTTATATCAACTTTGAAGCGGCTAGAAACATCTTCCAGAAATAAACTATTAGAGCTATCAAGAGCTTGATACATCTTCCCATTTTGCTGTGCTGTGTCAAAGGGCTTTTTTCTACACCAATAAAAACATATTTATGCAAGACCAATAGAAGATAACAGGATCTAGTAACATTTGTTTCAGCTTTCTAGTGGTCTTAAACTGATATTATGGGGAAGACTGCTCTTCTGCATGATTAATGTTTTGCAGTTTCAACTACCCTTGCAATTGAGGAATTTTTTCATTTTTAGAAGACTGGAAGTGATTTCCATTCTTGACTGCACATTGTGTTACTGCACATCCTGCAGTTACAGAGCATCTGCCTAGGCCCTATCACTCTGCTGGCAAATTTGACATTTCTTCTAGAAGTGTTTCCTTTGGAAATAATAACTTCCAGTATGATACAGATTTCAGCAAACTTCAGGATATTTGAAAAATTACATCTGACAGAGGGATTTCTTCCACATTGACATGTTGCTGAGTTACAGCATCCAAATCTCATAAATGAGAAATTCTCCATTGCTCTATTATGAGCCAGATTTCTAGATGGGTCTTTATGAATCTCCCGTCACTGTAAGATCTGGAAAATTATCTGATCTGGGTAATAGTTACTTATCAAAACTTCTGTTAGAAGCACAGCAAAGCTTTTTCCCCCATGTTGTTTCTCATGCTGCTATGTATGAAAAAGAACAGGCCCAGATAAGCTGCCTTTTTGTGTCCCATCATGTGTGCCAAACCTCTAGCTTTGAAAAGATTATTTTGAATTAGCAATGGCTTCGCAAAAGTTTTGAGGAATTCTTAAGTTGTTTTAGCACAGTACACTTTAAAAAGTATCAATTTCAGAAAAACATGCTAACAGTCTTCTAGAATTTTTTTGTGTGCCTGTTCACAAAAACTAAGGTGTGTGCTTATTCACAATGCCCAAGACCAATTAAAATGACAAATGAACTGTAATAAGAACAGGAAGGATTTCCTCCATTGTCTCTCTTTATTTCTCTTTTTGTTTTTCTATTGTCAGAACATCTTAGAAATGATCCAGAAGTAGAGAAATCAATTCTGCTAGTGAAAAAAGAGCTTTTAAGGGTCAAGTCAGATGGAATTTTCTTTCCTGTCCTCCCCTCCCCCTCCCCCCTAGACAACAAGTTTTTGGTTCTCTTCTAGAAATGTTGTAAGTACATTCATATTAGATGCCATTTTAGGGTGGAAATTAAGAGTTTGACCAAAATACCCATCTTTAGATGTTGTCTTATTCTTTTATTCTCTGATGAAAGAACTGTTCTGAAGGTATGGAAAGAAGCAAATTAATAAGTACCATAGTAAGAGGGACTTTTTTTTTTTTTTTTTTTTTTTTTGCATTTCACAATTGAAAAGCACTTATCTGATATGCAGAATATTAGCATAGAAAAGTAGAATGGTCGAGCTGGTACTCCATAAATTACAGAGGCTACAAAGGTGCTTCAAAATCTAATTAATGCTCTCTCTTCAATTTGTAACTTTCTCTCAGTTTATGCTGAGAATAGTTTTTTCAGTCCGGGCCCATATTTCCAAGGATGGAAGGAACTTCTTCCAGAAATGATGTGTAATTTCATGCCTCTTTTATGTTGTTTTTCTGTGTGGCATTCTGATCTGCATTATCTGGGAAAATCAAAAAGCTGGTGACATACAAAACCGAATTCTTCATTATTGTTTTTTTTTAGAAGATATTTAAATATCTTCTTCCCTTTCCTTTGAGTTCTGTCTAGAGTATGAATAACTTGTTGCAAAGGGAAAAGTGCTCACTTTGTATAGTTTAAAATCAGGATTGAAATATTTCTGTAGTTTATTAGTGACACATAATTAACTGGCAACTCTATGTTGATAATTAACTGCCAGTTGCTGGACTATAGATGCAGGATCCATACCTGATATACAGCAGGTGAGCTTTTACCAATATTTATGCTATTTTGTGTACCCGATTTGGGGGAAAAAAAAAAAATCTATTCCCTGCGCTGGGACACCAGTCTCCCAAACACATGGAGGTAACCTCTCCCTGTTTACTGACACCTCCTTTGACAAATGCAGGCACTCAAGCTTTCTTCATGTATCTTGAGAGTACAATAGGCAAGTGACTCAGGTGAAGCTAGAGATGATTCTGCATGGTTGTGTACATTTTCCAGCTCTTCCTTAAGTGAGTGATAGAGGGTGGAGGTCTGGATGTACCCATACTGGTTTAGTAAAAGATTTTACTTTTATAAGCTCTTTGATCTTTTACCTTGTGGGAAAACCAGGAAGGTCTTTGCTTAGAGACAAGCAGATTCAGATCTCCACCTTACTTCTGTGCCACCCTGTGATGTGACACTGTTCTTACTGAGTACAGTTAAGGTGTCCCAGGTTTAGCAACTACCTGTCCTGTCCATGACCATCAGTGCGCAGTTAATGCATTTTGATTGACTTAGGACAGGGTTGTCTTTCAGACAGAGCATGTATGGTTTGTTCTCAGACACTAAATAAACATTAAGGAAGTACAGCTGGGCTGTTTCTGGTGGAGGAGTCCATCAAATTCTCCGCTTCAGTATTGACCTTTGTTCAGCTTGCTCTTGGTAACAGTCATTTGTTTACTGCCTCAGGAGCAAGCAATACTTATGCTAGAATTCTAGAGGAGAGATGTGAGGGAAGCACAACTGTATTATTACATCTGATATGTACTGCTGGCATAGATTTAAATGTCTTCCTTTACTTTGTTTCTCCAAGTTTTGTGGTCACTAGAACTTCAGTATTAAACTTACTGAGTTCAGAGTGATGCTAAGGTTTTAATTTCCAGACAGCCATAAAGATCTAATGTAGCATACAAAAAAAATAGCAGGCTTATGGTTGAAATACAAAAACTGAGTACCACTGAAATTCACTGGTGGTGTAGATCACATTGGATACTAAATTTAAACTGTGCTGGCTAAATGAGGCAGGAGAAGAGAAAAAATAATGAAATATGGAATGCTTCCATCTAGAAATAGGAGAGAGTTTTGGACAAGTACTTTTTGCACATGTCTTAGTATGATTATGAAGTATATGAGAGTTGCCCATGTTTATTAAGTCTTGGTAGACGATAGGGTACATAATGACTAAAGGAGTAACTCTGTCTTGCTGAGTGTGGATTGTAACTGATGGCCTTCTGAATATCATAGTAAAAATAGCCTTGTTCAGGATAGCATATTTAATGAATGAGGCACTGTTCTTTCAAAAAAGTATTGTAGAGTCCTTCAAGACTTCATGGAAGTAGATCTGCAAAAATCCCAATAAGCAAAGCTGACAGAAACAGATGCTACTTTTTATTAATCAGTTGCTATGTCTGATTAACATGAGAGAAAAAATGAAGTGCCTGGGTGTGGAAGCTAACTTTTTGATTTTGAACGTAAGTAGGAAAAAAAAAGAAGGATGGGTTGAAAACAAATACCTTGATCTCACACTTGGTTTTGCATTCTGCATTTCATCTGTGTCTGAATCCTGAGTGTGTCTCCTGTCTCAGAGTTTAGTTAGTAGACTTCAGGGTCATGTCCTTGATTGAGAGAAGAGCTAATGGGAGAAAAGGAGAAGGAAGGGCCTGGCTCTTCTTTCCATTCTGGTTCTGCTTTAGTCTGATGCTTTACTGCCTGTGTTTTATGTCAGCTGTGTAAGCAGGTATGTGTGTACCTGTCTTAAACTTTTTTATCCTGTCCTGGACTTAGACCTTTCTGGCCTAATCTTGGACTTGCCTTGTCATTATAGACTTGCAATCCCTGGGCTGCATCTAGCCCTTTTCATTATCTCTGGATCCACCCCTGACCAGGACATGCCACTGGCGAGTCCTAACTCACTGCTCTCACCTGCCTTGTTTTCACACTAGTTTCCCAGCTTGCCTTCCTTTGCAGAACCAAAGGAAGGTTTCTTTCTGCTTTCTCACAGTTTGGATCTAAAAGGCAAATTTGTTAAACAGTTACAAATTAAATGGGAAGGCTATGTGTGATGTCATTTTTCCAGCATTTTAGCAAGATTTTTGTGGATATTAAGCAGAGGAAAAGGTTGCTCACACAGGTTGTGCTGTCTTCATGTTTGGAGGTTTTTAGAGATTGTCTTGATAAAGTGCTGTGTTATTAAGGAACTGGGTAAACCCAATTTGTTTTCTAGTCTTGTTTTAGTAATTAAAGGCCTTTGCTTGATTTATCACTTTGTGTGAATTGATGAAGTGAAGGAAAGTTTTAAATACTCCAGTATTGTCAAAAATAGATGAAATTAATACATTTAGTCATTAGTCATACATAGTCCTACTTATTTATCAGGATCTTATTGCAAGCTTGAGAATCTCTTGATGAATTTTGCAATTAGCTTGAATAATTGATTGTTTTCTCCTAAGTCCTGAGTTGCCAACATCTCATAACTCAGCAGTCATTTCCCAAAAGTATGTTGTATCTTTATCATTACTATTTGTTACATTACATCCTTAAAATGCAGTAAGAATAGAAATAAATTACTCAAGATTTTTTCTCTTTAATAGACCAGCTCATAAAAAACTTATTTTGCTGTAAATATGACTAAAAATATTTTCATTTCCTTGTGTGAATGCTTGTAAATGAACAAAAATTCCATGTATTTATTTATTAGTCTTGTGGAGTTTTGTTGCCATGCTTAGAGCAGTATATCTACAGAATGGGAGAAAGAAAATACAGTTCCAGTTTCTGGTGGTTTTTATCACTGGAGGAAACCAGAACAGGTTTGTCTATTTAGAATGATTTATATCTAATTCGACTTGCCTTTAAGTAGATGAGACTATGGGTGAGAAATGGACTGAGTGACTATTTAAAGTGATTTTAACTTTTTTTCCTATGATTTCAAAGCATTGTAGGATAATTTACATTGGAAAGGACTTCAGCAGGCTCACAGTTCATTCCCATTTTCAGAATAGTGTCAGCTGTGAGGTCAAATGAGATGGCTCAGGGTCTTGAAACCTCCAAGGTCTGTCCAGAGACAGCAGAACCTTTCTGGCCAGCCTTTTATGAAGTACTAGAGCGGTATGTTAAAATACAAGGAGAGCGGTATGTTAAAATACAAGGAGGCACTCTGAATTGCCAGTTATTTATTGTGTGTAGTATTAGAATTTATAGCTATGAAAATTTAGTGTAAATACATGAATTTGTCTTGGAGAAAGATATTTAACGTGAAGAAAAAATGCTTCTTCCTTCTCACTGAGGCTCTTCAGAACAGCGGCAGTAGTATCCATGAGGCTCAGATTCACAGTAAGAGTATGACGTTTGGACACTTCACAGTGTGATTGGAGTTGTGTGTGGATCCAAATGTGTGCGTCCTTGTTCCACAGCTATGTCACTTTAAACAAAGTCAAAGACAGATGGAGTGAGCCTTGTTCTGAAGGGACTCAGGGAGCTGAGGAGAAGGAGAATCTATTCTTTCCTCCAGGTTCTTTACTTGCCTTGATTACCTTCCATAGGGAAGTACATCTTTTTGCCTGCACCAGTTCTGCGGGACCAGTGACATGCACTGCAGTGCAGCATTTATTCTTGCTTTGCACATACATTGGCATGGGGAGTTGCCCCAAGATGCCAAAGATCAACCATGTGCATGTGGATTAAACAGTGTAAAGAGACCTTTCAGCTCCTCATGACACGAGCAGAAAGGATCTCCTGATGTCTCAGCTTTTCTACTCTGTATGCATCATGTAGAGGAGAAGGGCAATGAAAATAAGTAGATGTGATGGGCAAAAGACCTGCTGCTGTGGACAGGGACTGGAGGAAAAGAGTACAGTTTCCCTCCCTACCTGTCCCCATCAAACTCTTAACTTATTGAGAAAGAGCGCCCTGCTCAGCGCTCAAAGTGCTACACTTTCTGCTCTTGCCATGACCTCAGTCTGTACTGGATAAACCTGAGAAGTAGTCTTATTTTACAGCTTTCTTTTCCAGTCCCATATTACAGGTTCTAGGGCACAGACATGCTTTTTGTTTTTAGCTGCTTGTCCTTAGTTGTGCTGTGCTTTACTCCTGGCATTGCTGGGCATTGCACTAAATGCGTAACAATAATTGATTACACTGGTGCAGTGATTTACTACAGTGGTGCATGATGAAAGTCAAAATGAGAAGACTAGCAGTCATAAGTGAAGATTTTTATTCTGTATAATATCTTGGTAAACTCCATACCATACAGCCCTCTTACAGCTTCAGGCTCTCCTTATATTCTGGGGATATCTTCATGGTGAGATTGATAGGGATGGTGACTACTCATAATGGGCTCTGAATTTTTCCATCAACACAGATGTCTTTTTTCTCTTAGGTTTTAGAGCTGTCTCAGGAATAGGGTTTTTTGCTGGTGCCTCATTAGTTATGTACCTAAAAGAGCTGTCTATCTTTTATGCTTCCCTGTGTGCTCAGGGCTTTGTGACAGAAGTGTGTATTTGATGATGGCACTTCCTTGCTGGTTTAACTTGTAGTTCAAGAGGACTGCAGTCACTAAGGTGACCTGAGGTCAGGTTTGAGGGAAATGGGAAGCTACCGCTCCTCATATGCTCTGCTGGGATTGAGTCCAAGGCTACTGGCAGTGACAGTCCTTATATTAGTGTTGTTCTGGGATTCTGTAGGTGGAAAAACAGAGTTTGATGCCTTTTAGAAGATCAGTACTGTAGAAACTGATCAGTTTCTCAAAGTACAGCAAGAATATCTGAGAGCTTTCTCACTAGTCTGAGGAAACCTATCTGTGACCTTTTAATTTAAGAAATATTCTGCCTTAATCATAGGGTATGTTTGTTACTTTAGGTTCTTGGGTAAAGTTAAGTACTTCTGGATTTTCAATGGAAAACACTTCCTTCAATTTTACATTGTTTCTTGTTATTTAGTGGTCCTGGTCACATGAAGAGAAAACTAGGTAAAACATACCAGAGTTTGACAGCTCTTGATACTTTACTTTAATTGCTGTATGTTCCTTCTGTTTTCCTCTTGGTAGGTTTAAATGCCTTTTATTGATGATTCAGGCTATCTAGACTGACTTCTGGTCTATTTCAATGCAATCTTATGTGGTACAGGGACTTGAGAAGGAGAAACCTCTCTAAATTTGCCTGTCTTAATCTGTTTACATGCAGGAACTTGTGCTGTGAGGCAGGCAGGTGGGCGATGTAATGTTCCATTACAGCTCTAAGTTAGAGTCCTGCTGTCTCTAAGGGCAAGAAATATTTATTCCTAGTGTAATTTTAGGCAGCAGACCTAAAATCTTGTGTTCTAACCTTGTGTGACAAAAAAAATGCATCTTTTTCATTAATGTGTCTGAAATCAGCAAGTGGAGCTGTTTATTTTAAATTCTTTTTTTTTTTTTAATGTAACTTATTAAACAATAGGTATGTTAATTTGCAGAAAAAATAGGACTCACAAAGTAGCATGCTGTTTATGCCTTTGTTAATCTGTAAATTTTAATTAAAAGCACTTGTTTGGTAAGCTGTGTTATTGAAATTCAGATGAAAAGAATATGGTTGTTTGTAAAGCAATTTAAAGACTAAGTCCTTAGTGGGTGCAATAATTAATATTATTTTAATGTATTTTAAATGGATCTTTGTAGGTATTTGGATATTTACTATTATATCCCTATTTTCAGGGAAATTCAAATGGCATTGCTACTGTGGACATTTCAGCAGGTTTTGTGGGACTAGACAGCTATGTGGAGATACCAGCTATCTTCCTCACAGCATTTGCAACATATGCGGGACCTTTCCTTTGGGCCATCCATCTGCTGTGCTACTTGAGTTCTGAAGTTAGCAGGTAATAATTATTGAACTAAAGTAATGCTCCTCTATGCACTGCAGTTATAAATACCATCTATAAAATGTATATATTTTCAAAGAAATTTTTGTTCACATAATCTTTTTCCCTGAAAGTTAGTTTTGTATTAAAAAAATACATGTTACTTTTTTCAGTATAAGTTCACCTAACTCTTCCAGTTCCATTTTATATGCAGAAGCTTTGCTTTGGGAATATACATGTATGTTTTACTAATTTTGTTTCTTAGTGAGTTCTCAGTTTGCTGTACTAAATTACTTAAAATTTTATTATGGTGGTTTTTTATGACAGCTTGTTCTGCTTAAAAACATCTTTCTTGAAACCTTTTGAGACCTGAGAAGGGCTTTTTAGAGTATTAGAATAGAATTCAAACTTAACTAACATGATGTTCTTAGAATGTCCTTCTTTGACATAGTGACATGCAAAGTTTTATAAATAAAACACACTAATATTATTGTATGTTACTGGTTATTGCAGTCATTTGTAGCTAAAATATTTCTACTTCTTTGGGTATCTTGTGTAGTGGATGAGTTAAAGTAAAATGAATTATTTCATTGTAATTGGAATTTTAAGAAGATGGTTGTAAAATGCTAATGTAATTTAGGAGTGTGCATATAGCATCTGATTGGATTCTCTAAAATTGCTTTTAGCTCATCATTCAGAGTGTTTAAACTGAGTGATGCAATATGTGTAAATAGGGGAGTTATTGTATCATATCAATTTACAAATGCCAAAATTTCATGAATTTTCACAGAATTGACATTTGACAGTGACAAAATTCTTACCATCTCAGTCTTTTCTCTATTATCTACTTTTTTTTTCAGTGATTGTGAAAATATTACAGTAGGCTCAGCAGGTGGGATTTTAGACAGTATTTAGTTTATCACAACTTTTTGTCTTACTTTTCAACATCTGTAAGCCTCTGACTTCCCTTTATCTACACAGTGTCATCTGATCTCATCCTGTCAGTGACTTTTGTTTTCTGGCTTCTCTCTTCTCCTTTTGCTTCTCTGTTTTGGGCTATGCCTACACTGTGTACTTGTGTTGGCTCATTAGAGGTGTAAGGAGATGGGATCACCAGCTGACCAAGCTGCACAGGAGGTTTTTGAGCCAGGAGGGACCTGATGTGCAGACTAGTTTTGTGCCCAGTCACTGTGTCCATTTTTCTGGATTAATAGGCCCCTTAACAGGTATTCAGAGTGATTAACCTTTGTTTACTGATTTGCCTGTCTGCTACATGTCTCTCTAAAGATGTCCTGCAGTCTCTTGTTGTTGCTGTAGATTTTTGCAGACCAGTGCTGGGCCATTGTTTTGATCTACTCATGCACTTCTTAGTGTAAATTGAGACTCACTATAGAATCTTACCTCTTAGTCAGAGACCAGCTACCCTGAAGTTGTCTTTGGTCTTAAATAGATTGATACTTTGATCTAAGTACTGGTGTTTGAATATAATACTTCTGAAAGCCGGGCTTTTCTCTGTTCATTCAGTCTGTTAATTTTTTTACTTCAGCAGGAGTATACGTGGAGTACATTAAATATTGATGTTTTGATTTGTGTAACTTTAGAAAGCCATTTACTGAATTTTCCTTACTACCTGCTGGCTTGACACCAAACTGAGTTTTAGCTCTGTTTCTAATGCTTTCCAGTTTAGCTTTAGTTACTGCTTTGCTAAATGAATACATTTTTCCAGTATCCACACTTTTCAAGTATTCTCCATTCTTTCACACTGTTTTACAAAATAGTGAACCTGTGCATATAAAAAGTGTTGCCACTTGTCTTCTGGTAAATATGTTACCCATGAATCTGGGTATTGCTTGCATTCTGTCAATGTCCTATTTTTCCCAATTCCTTTATACCTCTGGTGTGATTTGTTTAAAATAGCTCTGTGCTGTTTTAAGAGTTCACATCCATGTTTCTGCCATATTGAATTTTTTTCTTGGGCTCCAACTCTCCATTCTTTGTCATTATACTGTAGGTGCTTTAGAACTGGCACTTTTGGTTTGAGCTTGGAGGATTCCTAGCAGAGTAGAGAGCACTGCCTTGGTGGCATTCTCTGGGGAAGAAGGAGAAAAAAAATTTGCTTCTGTAATTTAAAGACCTGCAGTTTTATTGTTGTTTAAAACCTAGACTGCAGACTGTGATGAACACTGACATACAGTGAAGAGAAAATGATAACATACGGCATGTTTTTGGAAAGCTCTTCTAACAAAATAATGAAAAACTTTTGGTGACAAAATCTTTGAGTATCTGTACTTGTTTGATATTGCTTCAAATAATGTGCCTCTACAGTAGTGTTGCTTACTGTTCTGATGTTTTCCTGGTTGAATTTTTGCAGATTAAATATCAGCTAGTAGTGTTGCCAGGTACAGAGCTGGCTTAACCTGCTCTCAAGTTGGTAGCTACGGCCTGTAGCACCCACATCACTTATGTAAGTAGATTCCATCAAGTAGCTTGTGTCTCTGCCCATTCTAAGGTTCATTTTGGTCAACTGGTAAGGCTGTTTCCTCAATGAAACAGTCCATAAATTATGGACTGGAATCTTTAGATGCTGGGACTTGCTTAAATTGGTATGTTAATCTGTTCAGAACTTGGTCTATGTGCTTTTTATTTTTTGTTCTTGTGCTTTGCCATTGCTGTCCAAATGGTTCTTATTCCTTGCTTGTTTCTCCTTGGAACCAAAGCTGAAACTGCAGAGGGCAGGGGGTCGGCTACTTCATGTGCTTTCTTAAGTGTATGGGAGACTGAACTTTTTTCTGAAACCTGCTAGATGCTTTAGGATGTTCCTTATAAAAGCTTCGTATTAACTGCTTTATAGCACTGTGCCTTGGTCAGTGGAATTCAAACCCCTGCTTTTTGATTGTGGTTCTGAAAGCAAGATTAGGATGTGCCCAGAACCACTCAGGAGTATCATTGTTAGCAAAGAGCCTTGCATTCTGCAGCCTGTTTAACAGCTGTTGCATCTGAGGAGGTTGGCCTGGATAGGAAAGCCTGATTCCAGGGCTGTCTTTGTTAATTTCGGCCACTATTGCAGAGTCAGTGTAATTTACAGCTACATCAGTTGGGTTGGCTTACCAGAACTTCTTGCATTGGGCATCACTGCATAGGTGCAATTACGGATACATACCCTTCCCTCTTTTGGCACTTTGCATTTATGAAGCCACAGAATACTTAAGTCGGGAGTCCAGCCCTCCTGCCGAAAGGAGGGTCAGCCAGAGCAAGCAGAGATACTCCAGGGTCTTCTTGAACAGCCTGTTCCAGCATATGGCAGCACTTGGAGTTAAACAGTCGTTCACTGGTGTTTAAGGGCAATTTGTTGTATATCATTCATCCTTTCACTGAGCACCAGTGACATGAGTCTGAGTACGTCTTCTTCTGCCCATAAGACATTTATGAACATTGGTGAGAGCCCTGCCAGACTTTCTCTGCTCAAGGTTAAAGAGTCCCAGCTTTCTCAGCCTCTCACTTTGTCAGATGCTCCAGGCCCTGAGACATATTTGTGAGCTTTCAGTGCATTTGCTCCAGTAGACCCATGTCTGTCTTGTACTGGAGACCCCAAAACTGGATCCAGAACCCCAGGTGTGATCTCAGAACTGCTCAACAGAGAGGGAAGATCACCTTTTTCAACCTACTGGCTCCACTTTTCACACTGCAGCCTTGGTTCATGGGAACATTGCTTGCTCATGCTCAACTTGTTGTTCAGCAGGAATGACATACATCCTTCTGTACCTAACAGCTTTCCAGATGGTGAGGCCTAAGCCTGTTCTGGTGTATGGTGCAGAATTTGGCGTCTCCCTTTGTTAAGCGTCTTGAGTTTCTTGTCATTCCATTTCTCCAGCCTGTCGAGATGCCCCTGAGTATTAGCAGACCATCTGCAGACCCAGCTCCTGCACATACTACTCCTTCCAGCTGTGTATTGTGTGCAGACCTGCTGAGAGGGCACTGCCCCATCACCTAATTCATTACTGAAGACATTAAGCAGTACTGGCCCCTGTGTGACATCCTGTGGTTGATCACTGGTGACTGGCCTTCAGATGGAATTTCTGCAGCATCTCAATAATTTTTCAGTTCACCTGAATATCCACTTTTCTTAGCCTGGTCTAGGCTAGGAAAATATCAGAAAATATCAGTTTGCTTGTGTAGGGAGATGTGATGAGAGACATTAAGAGCCTACTTGTGAGATGAAAGTGCATTAGATACATATAGCTCATATGTATTTTGCTGGTTTGATAAGGTGGAATAGAAGATAAGGACGTTTTCAGATAGTACATTTGCTGTGGAAGTGTTGTTGAAAGTCCTTAAATAATTTGCTTTCATCTGAATGAACTTGTGAAACTATAAGATATTCTCCTCATATGGAAAGGTAAATGTGTTTCTAAAATAATTAAGTGGCATGTGATAGACACTAACATGGATATTACTGCCACTTTTAATCGTTCAGGCTCTCCTGAGAAACTTGGCAGCATAAATGTGAAGGGATTTTCACAGACAGAAATAGAAAGAACTCTTTAGGTTCAGTCTCCATGGAAACTGTGAAATAACTCTTGAAACTATTTTTGAGATGGGGAGTACTGATTAAACTGATGCCTGAACTTAACCAAGTGTTCTGTGTGTGACTTGCATAAATTCCTGCGAGTACCAGTTCCTATAAAAGGCAGTTTTTACAGTGACCACTCTATTGCTTGATCTGAATTAGAACTTTGGGGTTTTGGGTCCTTAAAACTGGAAAAAGGCCATGTTGTTGGATAATTTGACCTATATTATATGACCTCACTGTGCAGCACACTCCAGATGGATTCAGTTTCTGAGCTCCTACCCAAACAAAATTGTCATGTGGGTGATGTTCACAGTGTTGTGTAATTACCACTCTTCAGTTAGGCATCGTGATAGTTTTCAAATTACCAGCACATTGAAATCTGTGTTTTAGTTGGTTTAGTTAGTTAGGTGTCAGGGTGAACTGGTGGGTGTTTCCTAGCACTAGAAGCCTGCATGCCTATTAGTTTTTGTTCTTCAGATACCAAAAGTTGTAGCAGTGCTTTCACATTAACAAATGGCTTTGAGATAGCAAAAAAGGATGTATGCCCAACAGGAGGGTGTTAATAGTTGCATAACTTTAATGTTATGCCTTGACTTTGTTAATATAGAGCTCTGGCACAGCAAACTTAAATTTTGTTCTCAATTATTTTATGATGCTGATCTAAACAAAATTAGGAAGGTGTGCTAGCTGGAGGAATTTCAGCAGTTCATATCAGCTTTTGCCATCTTCAGCCTAATGTGTTTGATTGATTGAGTTCCCTGTCTTGGTTTGAAAAGACATGTGTCTGCTAAGGAGGGCAGGAGCCCCCCTTGAAATTTAAAATGTAAACTCCCTCCCTCCGAATTATTATAATTGTGAAATTAAGGGGCCCTCAAACAAGATATGGGAATAGGAATAACAGTTCTTTATTAGGGAAAATAAAAATGCAGTAATACAAAACAACACTGGCAGAGTCAGAATATACCATGTGGGTCAGAGTATTGCTGGCAGTCTCATTAAATGGTGGCTGCAGTCCTCCTGGGGTGACAGGTGTGGTTCTGGTGAGCAGTGATCCTGTAGAAGGGTACAGTTTTCCTCTGAAGGTTCAGTGGTTGTGTAGATGGGCTTGGGCTTCCTCTGAGAATCCAGCGGAGAAGAAAGCTGCTCCTCTGGGAATCCAGTGGGAAAAGGCTGCCGTGGTGTTCCAAATCTCAGATTGTATCCAGGTAGGAATGCTTGGCTCCTCCCTCTGGGTGAAGCATCTCACAATGGGATGATGTAATTTTATCAGTCATGCAGTGACACTCAATGGCCCATTAGCAGAAGATATCTCCTGGAGGGAGGATGGATCATAGAAGGGATAAAGAAAACTGCCCAATTAACAGAAGGTGACTGCCCCACCTCTAACAGATGGTGATAGAATACACACCCCCATTTGCAATCTAAGACACCCCTGTTCACTACCCATGTTAATGCATTAAAACTTTTCCTTCTGACGTAAGGTGGACATGCAGTGAGTGTTTCAATATGCATGCAGTGAGTGTTTCAATATTTTTTTTTTGAGTCCTAGGTAGAAAGTGTCTTCTTAAAGACAAATGACAGTCCAAACATTTTCCACTGATTTTCCTTCAATATTTTATACAAATAGTTTTTAATTCTTCTGTTTAAATCCATTCTGTCTTGCTTACGTTAGCTTAACAAGGTGCAAGCTGAAAAAATGTTGGCATCTACGACTATATGCTGCTGCATTCTCTAAAACTGTAATATTGTTATCTGTTATACTGTACCACTCTCATGCTCTAAATAAATTACAAGAAACACAGGGGTCTACTTGTTTGTTGATATGCATGGAAATCTGGAAGTGATTGGCTAAAACTGGGCCTGGGGTTACAGCTGGAAGAGTATTCTACTCAATTATGTTTTTCCTGAGATGCTGTCGTTGTAGAGATGGCTGAAGATTTCTCTTGGACTTTGTTACTGCTCTGTGATGGATACCCCTTCATTCATTCCTTTTTCATGTTGTCAAGACACTGACTTTTCCTGTGAGGCTTCCTCCAGGCAGCCATGACTCTCAGTATTGAAAAATATTTTCTAATTGGAAAGTAATCCAGCAAAGTAGGGTGGCTTCTGTTACTTCAAGTTGCTACAAGTTACTTCAAAGCAATTTGCAAAATAAATACCATCCTTTTGCTCCATGAATCAGTTTTAGGAGCTGAAGCACTTTCTATGTAAGTATTAAGGAAAATTGTGTGCACAGAATTTATGAGTACACAGATTTGGGGTAGGTTAGGGTTTTTTTGCTTTCTCTAGATAAAATTAATTGTCTGAATAGATTTAGAATTTAAAAAAATATGGTCTAATTTTTGGTAGAGTTAGCATATCCAGCATGAGGTTTGCTTTCCAGTAACGACTGATGACCCTTATTGAGAACTTGTCCTCCAGTGTGCTAGCTACTGCCCAAATCATTGAGACTTATTCACTTGGCTTTTAAATGGTCTTACTGATGCTGTTTATTGCAATTGCTAGGAGATTTGTCCTCATCAGCAGAACTGCAGTCTTAGGTAGAGACCACGTCTCACCTTTTCTTTGTGGGTACTGAATTGAAAAGGTTCTGAAAATCTTTTTCATTTCTGCCTAAGCTTTTGTTTGAGGTTGTCATGGTTACATTGTCTTCTTCCTCTAGTTCTTATGGTTTTCATGTGACTTCTGCTCAAGAACACATAGCTGAGTTGACAGTTCTCATTGCATCTTTAGACTGCAGCTACCTAAGTGCAAGTATGTAGTACCACTTTGCTTTACAAAAGGGTGCAGTAATTTGTTCTTTATTTTTGTTTGGAACCTCTCTGTTGTGAGACAGTATTTTTCTGCCATCCTGAATGGTTAGATTTCCCAAAGTTGCTTGCGCAAAAGATTTCACAAAAGAATGTATTAAATGTTGATACATGCAAAGCTTATTGAATATATTAACACAATCAGTATTAACCATGTTAGACATGAGTAGCCTAGGGGAAGTTTTGTGTTCCGATGGTAAGCATGCAGAGTATCCTCAGAGAATAATGACAGTCTAGTCAGAAACTGTTAGCAGGATTCTAAAAGGACTTGAAAAGCTGAAAAGATAACAATGAAATGTTGGCTAAGTTTTGTGTCTGTAAATAAACTTACGACAGTCCTTCCTATTGTTACTGAACTATGCTTATTGGAACTCAACAGAGGAAAACTAACATTCATCAAGGTTGCAGGATAATAGGTGGTTGTGCACTATGTTATTTTCAAAAACAACATCATTCTGCAATAAGTGGAATTTTAGTAATCTTGTATGAAAGGTATTAGGTTTTTCTACACTGCCATGTAAGAAAATTTTGATCAGTCAATCCAGCTGATAGTCGATGAAGAGCTGTGAAGCTTGGTGCTGCTATAAAATGAAATTTCATTTTCCTGTGTGCTTTCCTGCTGTCTCTGACTCACTGTTCTTCTTTATACCTTGCTTGCTGTCTCTCCTCTCATTCCTCTGTATCCTTTTCTTTAGCTTGTTTGCTATCTTCCCTGTCCCTCTCTTGTTATCCACTTGCCACCACCACCCCACCCCAAACTTCCCTTCTCTCTTGGACACACTTTGCATCTGATTTTCATACTTTTTCTCACTTGCATGTGCATCACACATTTGCATCGAGATAAGACTGCTGCATGCAGACAGAGGAGAGAGATCAAGATGGAAAGCATAGAATTATAAGAGTAATTATTTACTTATGCATATGAGGTGTACCAGTCAAACTGAGGCACATGGATGTGGTTTAACACCTCTGGTCACTCTCCTCTCTCACTGTGTCAGTCTCTCTCTTTGTCTCTGCATGGTGTTACACCTGTCTTCTCTCCCCTCCGCCCTCCCTTGCTTTCCTGCCCTGTCAGACACTTACCCTTCTTATGCACATTGCCTGTCTCTCAGAGCTGTGCTTTCATCACCCCCCGTGTTTGGGCTTCCCGCCTCTTTTTCATGCAGACTTTTCCTACTTGCCACATGTGTTTGCTTCGTGCCTCTTGGGCATGTGCTTCCTGTCCTGGCTATGATTACCTCTCTCCTGTGGGCTTCCTCACTCTCATGCTCTCTTCCTCAGTGCCCTCCTGTCACTCTCATGGTTCTGCCCCTTGCAAGCGTGCTTCTTCCTGTTTCATGCTTCTGCATGAGCTTTCCTCCTCACACACTTCCTCACTCACACTTCATGGCTCCCTGACTCCCCATCAAGGCTTTTCCCCTTCTCTCTTACTCACATGTTCTGTCTCCCAGTCGTGCTTGCTCCTTCTCATGTATGTGTTCTTCGTCCCTTATGCGCTCTTTAAATCTTCTCTCACACATTTCTCCCCTTCTCTCATGTACCTTTCTCCCTCTCTCTCGCCTATTTCCCTCACCTTTATGCTCTTCACCTGGTTGGCACAGTTCTCCCCTCTTTTGAGTGTTCCCATCTTGCAGCTCCCTCTTTGTATGCTTCCCCTTCTCCCGCATGCAGCTCTCATTGCTCATGCACTTTCTCCCTCTTGCAAGCATGCAAATACTATCCTTCATTTGAATGTGCTTTGGTTTTTCTCTTGCTTTCTTGTGGATATTTGGTCTCTTGTGTCTTTCTCTTGTGCATCCTTATGTCTCTTGTTTTTCCTTTTCGTGTCTTCCTCT
Source organism: Haemorhous mexicanus (assembly GCF_027477595.1). Taxonomy (NCBI): domain Eukaryota; kingdom Metazoa; phylum Chordata; class Aves; order Passeriformes; family Fringillidae; genus Haemorhous; species Haemorhous mexicanus. Next base: position 44,187,874 of record NC_082381.1, on the reverse strand, counting down.
CCCTTTTGCAGCTTTTCTCCTTTATTGCATGTTTTCCCATGCCTCACAGATTTTCCACCTCACATTCACTCAGTTTCAAATGCAAATTGCTTGCACTCTCCTTTTCTGTCCCATGTTAAATCTTTTACCTGGGTCCTCAATCAACATATGCCCTCTCTTCTTCCTTCCTTCCTTCCTTCCTTCCTTCCTTCCTTCCTTCCTTCCTTCCTTCCTTCCTTCCTTCCTTCCTTCCTTCCGCCCCTTCCGCCCCTTCCGCCCCTTCCGCCCCTTCCGCCCCTTCCGCCCCTTCCGCCCCTTCCGCCCCTTCCGCCCCTTCCGCCCCTTCCGCCCCTTCCTTCCGCCCCTTCCTTCCTTCCGCCCCTTCCTTCCTTCTGCCCCTTCCTTCCTTCCTTCCGCCCCTTCCTTCCTTCCTTCCGCCCCTTCCTTCCGCCCCTTCCTTCCGCCCCTTCCTTCCGCCCCTTCCTTTCGCCCCTTCCGCCCCTTCCTTCCTTCCGCCCCTTCCTTCCTTCCGCCCCTTCCTTCCTTCCTTCCTTCCTTCCGCCCCTTCCTTCCGCCCCTTCCTTCCGCCCCTTCCTTCCGCCCCTTCCTTCCGCCCCTTCCTTTCGCCCCTTCCGCCCCTTCCTTCCTTCCGCCCCTTCCTTCCTTCCTCCCCTTCCTTCCTTCCTTCCGCCACTTCCTTCCTTCCGCCACTTCCTTCCACCACTTCCTCCCTTCCTTTCTTTCTTTCCTTCCTTCCTTTCTTTCTTTCCTTCCTTCCTTTCTTTCCTTCCTTCCTTCCTTTCTTTTTTTCCTTCCTTCCTTCCTTACTTCCGGCACTTCCACACTTCCGCCACTTCCGCTTCACTTTCCCTCTTTTGCTCTGCTGGTCAGTCTTATGGTTTTCCCATACCTTGGGTACTTTTCCATTTCTGAAACATGTTCTTTATTGCCCTCATTTATACTCTTAGTCTCTCTCTCTAATGTTTTCCCCTCTCTTTGGTTCATTATCCCTCCTTTACTGCCCAGCATGCCCCCCACTATCCCTCTGTGTCTTGGATGCATTGTCACTTTCTTGCACACACTTCAACGCTCTCTTATGCTTTGCTTTGGTGTCTCATGTACTTTGATTCTCTCTTGTTTTTCTTTTTCACTTGTGTTTCCTTCTCACTCTTTTGCATTTTCTTTCTCTGTATTGCACTCCCAGTCTCTTTCCTCATGTTGTATGCTTTCTCCCTGTTACACAATTTTCCTATCCCCTGCTTTCAGTTTTCCTTTTGCTTTTGCTTCATGTGCTTTGTGATTTTCCTCCCTTTCTTGCATGAGCCTGTGCGAAGCTTTGCTGTCCACATATCTGTCTTGCTTCCCCCCTTCACTCATTCTCTTCCATTCTCCCTCACACTGTTCTCTCTCTCCAGCTTGATTTATTTTCCTTTTATTTTTATTTTTTCTCATTACCCCCCCTCATTTACTCTCTCTTATGTCTCTGGCTTACCTTTCACCTGTACAATCTTTCCCCTGGCATATTTTCCCTCTCTTTCCCACACTAAGTTGTCTACTTTCTTTTCTTTTAGCTTTCCCACTTTCAGCTTTTTTTCAGTCACATGCACTTTGCATCTCTTTGCAGTTTCCGAGCCTTGCATGTATTTCTTCTTTCTCTTGCCCTTTCTTATTCCTCTCTCTTCCTCTCCCTAACATGTTTTCTATTACACAATCTTTCTCTCCTGCTAGTACCTTTCCTCCCTGATACTTCATCTCTTATGCTTTCCCACCTGCTTTCATGCTATTCCTTTCTCCCCTTCTTTCTCAATCTCCTTCTTTCTCTCACTTTCCCCTTTCAATCTCTTATTTCTTTTTTCTCCCCTCCCTTCCCCCTCACTCTGTCTTTCCTTTGATCTTCCTATTTCCCTACTCTGTGTCTCTCTTTACCTTCCTTTTACTCTGTCTCAGATGTTTTCCCTTTCACATTCACACTCTCACATGGTCTTCCCTATTTACTTTCTTCACCTCTCTCACACTGCTTCTGACATGCCCTTTGTCCCTCTGTCACATGCTTTGACTGTCTTGAGTGTTGTTACTTTTGCATTTCCCTCTTCTCACTCTTTCTTCTCTCTGTCATTCTGTCTTCCCCTTTGGGTGCTTTTCCTTCTCAGACACGTTTTTCAGCTTTTATGTGTGCACTTTCCCTCTTGCTCATGCTTGCAATCTCTTGCTCATACTTTCCCTACCCCTGATGCTTGTTATCTCTTCCCATTCCCATGCCATTCAGGCGTGCTTTTTCTACCTGATATGCTTGCTTTCCTTTCCTCACAGATTTCTCTCAAAGGGAGCTGAGCAGGTGGTCTCCTTCTCTCAGCAGCCATTCAGGCACATGTAGGGGCTTCCTCCAGCCATTGGAGGTGCAGAGGTGTGGTTAAAAGAAGGCTCTTGGGAGACCATTGAACAGGGTGTGGCACGTGTTTGAGGGAGCGGCATGGTGGTTTGTGCAGGCAGGATTGCAGTCATCCTCCTGCTAGTGGGGTTTTTATTTTGTGTTTGGGGTTGGTTGGTTGGTTGGTTGGTTGGTTGATTTTGGGATTTTTTTCAGCAATAGTCTCCAAATAATGCTGTAGCTAGTAAAAGTGCGCCAACCCAAACAGAACCCCCCAGAAGGGTGCATCTGTCCAGACCCTTTTATGTAAAGAGTGTTTGAGCCTGTGAGAGGTACAAGGGGATGGATAGTGCAGAAGATGCCTGCTGTCAGGGTCTCTAGCTGGTCAGAGTGACCCCGAGAAAAGTTCGAAAGTCTCTTTTCCCAGCCTGATGCTTGAAGAAGGAGTCAGGGCTCTTCATTTCTTGGTCTCAGGGTTGTTTATTGTATCTTATCTATAAAATTTTTTCTCCTGTCCAGCCGAGGCCTGCTCAGCAGAACAGTCAGAGGCACTCTGCCTGCCCCCAGGACGGTGTTATCTTTATATACTAAAAACTACATGTACAATATTTACAATTACTTTCCAATACCTATCACCTATGTTAGACAGTGAGCTTCTACTCTAAACCAATCTAAAAGTGCCAGCATCACCAGTGAAGATGGAAGTAGAGAAGAAGAAGAAGAAGAAAGGCTAGACATGCCCAAAACCCTCCATCTTGTCCCCAAAAACCCCTATACTAAAAATCCTAAAACCTATATTTGCACCTTGTGGTTACTTTATTCTTACATTATTTAAACTGCTGTGGCTTTTATCTCTTCATGTAAAGGTGGCAGTTTGCTCCAGGGGTCATAATCAAACCCACTGGTGTTCTGGGCTGTGTGCCAGGGTCTCCCAGCCCCCTGGCAAGGGTCCTGGCAACTCCGGACTCCCAAAGGGATTTCCTGAGTTCCGACAGCCTGCCTGTGAACAGGTGAATGATCTCCTCTGTCTGGTGGCCAAGCTTAAGGAGGAAGTCAAAAGACTAAGGACTGTTAGGGAAAGTGAAAGGGAATATTGTGGAGTTTCACCCTTCCATCTCTGAGAGAAGCCCACCAGGAGCCAGAGGACTCCTGTGCCTCCTACAATCAGGCAGAAGGAGGAGACCTAGTAGATGAAGGAGAATGGAAATAGGTTCCTTTTTGGGGACTTAATAAAAATTCTTCCTAACCCCCATCACCACCCAGGTTCCACTTCAGATAGGTATGAGGCCTGGATCCAGAGGGTCAGCCAGATGATATTGAACAAAATAATCTGCCTGGAGAGCCTTCAAATTACACTTCACCTGTCAGATGGATCACTACCTCGAGCAATAAAAAGAAAATAAAGGTAGTCATAGTAGGTGACTCCCTTCTGAGGAGAGTAGAGGGCCCCATATATTGACCAAGCCAATCTACAAGGAGGTGTGCTGCCCTCTGATTATTACCCTCTGCTGATAATCCAGGCTGACAGTGATGATTCTTAAAAGAGGAGTGTCAGGGCAGTTAAAAGGGACTTCATGGCTCTGGGTCAAGTGGTTGATGTGGAAGGGTGGTGCTCTGCTCAGTCCCTTCAGTGGCAGGGACAGATGATGAAAGGAACATGAGAATGCACATTATCACCAAGTGGGCTGGTGCCATCAGCAGAATTTTTGGTTCTTTGATCATGGGGCCACTTTTACAGCACATGGCCTGCTGGAGTCAGATGGGCTTAATCTATCTATTAAGGGCAGAAAGATTCTAGCCTATGATTTGGCAGTACTCCTTTAGAGGGCTTTAAACTACTTTCAAAGGGGGAGGGAGATGCAACTAGGCTCTCCAGAAACAAGCCCATGGGTGGTAAACCTGAGTCCGGGGTGAAATCAGCAGCCCAGTTGAAGTCCATGTACACTAATGTGTGCAGCATGGGTAACAAACAGGAGGAGCTGGAAGCTATAGTACAGCAGGAAAGCTGTGACTTTGTTGCCATTACAGAAATGTGGCGGGATGACTCACATAACTGGAGCGCTGCAGTGGATGGCTTCAAGCCCTTCAGAGGAGACAGGAAAGGGAGAAGAGGTGGAAGGGGGTGGCTCTGTATGTTAGGGGGGCTCTCGAAGCACAGAACTTGAGATTTTTGATGATATGGTTGAGTGCCTATGGTTAGGAATCAAGGGAAAGGCCAACAAGGCTGACATCCTGGTGGGAGTCTGTTATAGACCAGCTGTCTGTTATAGACCAGTGATTCTTCTCCTGTTATAGACCATCCAACTAGGATGAGGAGGTGAATGAACTTTTTTATAAACAGCTGGAAAATGTTTCACAATCACCAGCCCTTGTTCTTGTAGGTGCCTTTAACCTGCCAGATACCTGCTGGGAACTCAACACAGCCGAAAAGAGGCAGTCTAGGAGGTTTTTAGAGTGTGTGGTTCATTTTGTCTCAGCTGGTGAGCAAGCCTACCAGGGTAGGGACAATGCTAGACCTGCTGTTTGCAGACATAGAAGGGCTGGTGGGAGATGTGGTGGTTGGAGGCCACCCGGAGCAAAGTGATCATGAAATTACAGTTTTCAGTATTTGGTGAAACAAGGAGGGGTGTCAAGTCCACACTAGACTTCGAGAGGGCAGACATTAGCCTGTTCAGGAGACTCATAGAGTTCCTTGGGAAGCAGCCCTTAAAAATAAAGGGGGCCAGAATGGATGGGCATGCTTCAAAGGAGATATCATGCTTCAAAACAAGAAATCTTGAAGGCAAAGGGATATAGGCTGTCCCTATATGCCAAAAGATGAGCCATCAGGGAAGACAACGAGCCTGGGTGAGCAAAGAACTTCTGAAGGAGCTAAGGAAAGGAAAGAGAGGGTATCACCTTTGGAAGGAGGTCTCAGGAATTGTTTAAGGGAGTTGCTGGTCATGTAGGAAAAAATTAGAGAGCCAAAAGCCCAGTTAGAACTCAATCTGGTCACTTCTGTGAAGGACAGTAAAAATATTTTTTTAAATACATTAATGGCAAAAGGAGATGGAAGGATAACCTCCATTCTCTGTTAGATGCAGGGGGGAATTTGGTAACTAAAGATGCGAAAAAGACAGAGATACTTAACACCTTCTTTGCCTGAATTTTTAACAGAAAGACACGTTGCCCTCAGGACAGCTGTACTCCTGGGTTGGCACATGGTTTCAGGGAGAAGACTAGTCCCCTTGTTATCCAGGAGGAGGCAGTCAGAGACCTGCTGAGCCACTGGATGCTCACAAGTCTGTGGCTCCAGATGGGCCATCCCAGGGTGATGAGGGAGCTGGCAGATGAGCTTACGAAGCCACTCTCCATCATTTACCAGTCCTGGCTCACTGGGGAGGTTCCAGATGGCTAGAAGCTGGCTAGTGTGACACCCATCCACAAAAAGGGTGGGAAGGAAGATTCAGGACACTACAAACCTCTCAGCCTGACCTCAGTGCCTGGCAGGGCTGTGGAACAGATCATATTGAATGTGGTCACATGGCACCTACACGATTGCCCAGGGCTCAGACCCAGCCAGCATGGATTTAAGAGGGGCAGGTCCTGCCTGACCAACCTGATCTCCTTTTATAACCAGCTGACCCACCTGGTGGATGAGGGGAAGGCTGTGGATGTTGTCCACCTGACCCTCAGCATTGCCTTTGATGCCATCTCTCCACAGGACACTCCTGGAAAAGCTGGCAGCCCATGGCTTGGACAGGAGTGCTCAGCTGGGCTCAGAACTGGCTGGATGGCTGGGGCCAGAGAGAGAAGGTGAATTGTGTCACATCCAGTTGGTGGGCAGTGGTGTCCCTCATGGGTCTGTGCTGGGACCAGTTCTGTTTAATATCTTCTCTGATGATCTGGATGAGTCCACCATCAGTAAATTTGCAGATGACACCAAGCTGGGAGCGAGTACTGATCTGTTAGAGGGTAGGAGGGCTCTGCAGAGAGACCTGGATAGGCTGGATAGATGGGCTGGGTTCAACAATAGGAAGTTTTACAAGTCAAAGTCCCAGGTCCTAGACTTGAGTCACAGCAACCCCCTGCAGCACCACAGGTTGGGGAAGGTGTGGCTGGACAGTGCCCAGGCAGAAAGGGACCTGGGGGTGCTGGTCCACAGCTGGCTGAACATGAGCCAGCAGTGTGCCCAGGGCTCCAAGAAGGCCAGTGCCATCCTGGCCTATAGCAGCAATAGTGTGGCCAGCAGGGGCAGGGCAGTGATTCTTCCCCTGTACTCAGCACTGGTGCGGCACACCTTGAGTGCTGTGTCCAGTTCTGGGCCCCTCAGTTAGGGAGAATGTTGAGATGCTTGAACGTGTCTAGAGGAGGACGAGGTTGGTGAATAGTCTGGGACCCAGGTCCTGTGGGGAATGGCTGAGGGAGCTGGGGTTGTTTAGCTTGGAAAAAAGGAGGCTCGGGGAAGATCTTTCCTCTCTCTACAACTGCCCCAAAGATGTTTGTAGCCAGATGAGGGTCAGTCTCTTCTCCCTGGCAACAACTGACAGAATGAGAGGACATAGTCTTAAGCTATGCCAGGGGAAGATAAGATTATATGTCAGGAAGAAATTCACTGAAAGAGTAATTGCGCACTGCGACTGTCTGCCCAGGAGGGTGGTAAATTCACCGTCCTTGGACATGCTTAAAGAGAGGCGGGATGTTTCACTCAGTGCCATGGTTTAGTTGATAAGGTGGTTTTAGCCCATAGGTTGGACTTGATGACCTCAAAGGTCTTTTCCAACCTAGTTAATTCTGTGATTCTGTAATTCTCCCTAAGGATCTTTCTGTTTTCCCTTTGTTATCCCTTTCTCTTTGGCTCTATCATTTGCCTCTTCTACTTTTTCTTTCTCACACTTGCCCTTTCACAGTCTTCCCACACCCATTCCCTCTCTCTGTGTCCTTTATCCATGTGTGGTGAACCTTGTGCCTATCTGTCTCAACAGCCTCCCTCTCACATACATCCTCCTCACTCTCATATGTTTCCTCTCTCATGTGAATTCTGCCTTTCATGCTTACATTATCTCCCATGTGTGCTTTTCCTTGCCTGCTGTTCTCATTCTCTGGCACTCCCCTCTCTCACATGTATTATTATTCATTTTTTTGCCTTCCTCCCTCTCTTGCATGCTTTCTGTCTCACAAAATTACCCTTCCTGTTTGCACTTTCAATGCTACTTGTCCTTTCTGTCTTGTCTAGTGTCATTGTTCCCTCTCTCTCTATAGCTTTGTCTTGCTCCCTCTCCTTTTCTCTAGCTTTCCCTCTCTCCTCATTCCCTCTTTCTTATTGTCCTCAGTTTCCCCTTACCACTCTCAACACCCACCCTCTCTCTGTCACTTGCCTCATCTTTCTCACACACTTTCCAATAGTATAGGATTTGCTTCCTTCTCACCTGCCATGCCCCTCTCTGTCACGTGCTTTCCCTGAACTTTTCATGATTCACTGATGTCATGTTCTGCTCACCTTGCACTTTCTGACATCCCTTCCCCATTTTCACCTCATCCATATTCCCTCTGTCACACACATCTTCCCTCATGCTGTCATTCAGTTTTATTATTTGTCTTGGACATGCACTTTGTGCTCGCTTTGCTTCCCTTGCATGCTTTTTCTTTCCCTTGTGCTGTACTGTTTCCTTTTTTTATCTTGTGTTAAATCTCTCTCTCTCACTAACCTCCTCTGTCACGCTTTCCCACCTTTCTCACATTTTTCCTCTTGGATTTCCCTCTTGCTTATGCTTCCAGCCTCTGGCTAATGTTTTCCCCCCTAGCTTGCTACCTCCCTCTCTATTGCTCCCTGTCCTTGTCCCACTTGCTGCCCTTCACACTTCCTCTAGCTTTGCATCTCTCACAGTATGTTTCTCTCTCTGTCATACGCCCTTACTGCTGTCCTCAATGTTCATGTCCTCTCTCTTGAATGTGCATTTTCTCTCTCTTGGATGCTCTTTCACCCCTTCCTTCTCTTTCTATCTCTCGCTTGCATGCCATCACTCATTTGTGTGTGTCATCTTTCTCTTGCACACCCTTGCTCTCTGTCCCTTTGCTCTTCCGCTGCCCACCTTTCTTGCATTGCTGTACAAAGCACACAATTCTCCACTCCTCTGCTTGTACTTCCTCTCTTACTCCTACTGTCAATTTCCTGTGCTCCTTTCCTCTTTCTCTCTTACGCTGCCCGTTTTCATCTTTTATTATCCCTTTTGCTTTCCCGTCTCCCTTCTTTCTCTTATTTTCCTTCCCTCCTGCACATTATTTCTTGGTTTTTCTCCGTCTTACTCACACTCTTCCCTCTATCATGCTCTTTCACTTTGCTGCCTTGTAGTTTTCTCCCTCGCATGCTTCATGTCACTCACTTGCACTTTTAGCCCCAGCACATGCTGTCACTCTTGGTTATACTTCTTGTGTGTCTCTCACTCAGTAGCACTCCTCTCACTATCTACTTGCTAGTTCCCTCTCTCTTTGCATTTCTCTCTTCCATAATTTAATTCATCTTGCTGCCCCCTCACTTTCCCTCCAAAATTCACCCTAACACTCCTTCTCTTCCTTCCTTCCTTCCTCTCCTTGCCTCTCACACACCTTGGCACTCACTGGCATACACAGGTTCTGTCACATGCTCCTTCTCCATCTGTCTGTCTCTCCTGGGGTCTTTCCCTTGCACTCTCTTCACCCCTCTTTGGACATCCCTTCCCTCCCACCCATTGTACCTTTGGCTGCCCCTATCAGATGTCTTTCACCTTTTTAGCCTCTTACTTTTCCACACACTTCCCTCTATCACTTTCTTGCTTGCTTTCTCACACTTGCCTCACAGGGCTTCTTCCCTTTCTACCATGCTTGTCTTGGCTCCTGCTCTTCTGCATATGCATTTCCCTATCCCTATGGCACTCCTTACATTTTTTTTTTCCTTTTCTTGTGGATTGTCTCACATATTTTGTTTCTCTTTTATACTTCATTTTCTTTAATGCTTTGTCTTGACCACATTAATTTCAGTTGAACAGTATCCAGGTCTGTCTTGCTTGTACTTTTCTAATTTCATGCGCACTGCCTTTTTCTTACCCGTGCCTTCACTTGCTCTTTCACTTCCCCTCTTCTCTTTTGCTCATGCTTTCTGTCTCACTTTCACACATTCCATCCCTCTTTCACATATTCCATCCGTGTTTATTTTTTATGCTTTTAGTTAATGCTTTCAATTCCTAGAATTCTCTCTCATGTCTTTACTTTGCTGCATGTGCTTTTCCTTTGGTCTGCTGCAGTTTTCTTTGCTTGCCCTTGTACTCTTCTTTCCTTGTGTATACTTCCCCACCCTCTTTACCTTATACTCTATCGCTGGTTTCCTCATCTTTCAAGTTTCTACTTCCTTGCATGTATGCTTTCCTTCTCTCTCTATAGTGTGTTCCCCTTTTTCTGCATGTGTTTTTCCTGTCTGGTGCACTTTCCCCATCTCACAGTCTTACGCTTCCTCTCTATAGCTTTTACTTTCCCTCTCTTGGGGACACTTTCCCTCCCTTATGCATCCATTTTCCTCTGTTCCTGTGTTGACTTGGAAACTTTCCATCTAATTTCTGTACTTTCCTGTTCTTTCACATGCTTGTGATTCCACATGTGTATTCCTAATGATGTAAATTCTCTCTAATTTGTTTCATCCATTTTCCCCTTCCTTTCCCCTCTCTGACACCTTCTTATTCTTTCTGTTGCACCTTTCCTCTCTCTTCTGCACACACTCTCTAATTTTCTCTCTGGCTTCCCCATATGCTCACACCCACAGACACATTCAGTGTGTGTCCCTGGTATGCTTTCCTTTTCCCTGTAGTTTTCATCTTTCTCTCCTACTTCTCATATTTCTCTCATGTACTTTCTCTTCCTCAATTTCTTGCTCTATTGTGTGCATTCCCTCTCTGACAGGCCCTTTCACTTTCCTAAATGTCCCTTGTCTCTACTGTGAATGTTTTTCACTTTTACACTCACTTGGTCTTTCTCAATCAACATATGTCCCCCTCTTGTGCCTGCCTTCCGCCACTTCCTTCCTTCCGCCACTTCCTTCCTTCCGCCACTTCCTTCTGCCACTTCCTTCTGCCACTTCCTTCCTTCCGCCCTTTCCTTCCGCCTCTTCCTTCCGCCCCTTCCTTCCTTCCTTCCTTCCGCCACTTCCTTCCGCCACTTCCTTCCGCCACTTCCTTCCGCCACGTCCTTCCTTCCTTCCGCCACTTCCTTCCTTCCGCCACTTCCTTCCTTCCGCCACTTCCGCCCCTTCCTTCCGCCACTTCCTTCCGGCCCTTCCTTCCTTCCTTCTGCCACTTCCTTCCTTCCGCCACTTACTTCCTTCCTTCCACCACTTACTTCCTTCCTTCCACCACTTCCTTCCGCCACTTCCTTCTGCCACTTCCGCCACTTCCTTCCTTCCGCCACTTCCTTCCGCCACTTCCTTCCTTCCTTCCGCCACTTCCTTCCGCCACTTCCTTCCTTCCGCCACTTCCTTCCGCCACTTCCTTCCTTCCTTCCTTCCGCCACTTCCTTCCTTCCCTCCTTCCGCCACTTCCTTCCTTCCTTCCTTCCTTCCGCCACTTCCGCCACTTCCGCCACTTCTGCCACTTCGTTCCGCCACTTCGTTCCGCCACTTCCTTCCACCACTTTCTTCCTTCCTCCACTTCCTTCGAACACTTCCTTCCTTCTGCCTCTCCCTCCTTCCCTACTCAAAATAATGTCTTCTGAAAGTTGTGTACTCTCTGTTTACATTTTCTGTCTCAGAGCCACTGCAATTACAGTATCACCAAAGCTAGGGCATGGAAGATCCTGAGCTGATTTGTCTGTCTTCTCACTAGGGTCCAAAGAGGTGGAGGGTCTGCAGCTACTAATCAAGCTATCTTCATAAAACAGCAGAATAATCTTGCAATTAATTACATTTTTCTTCACTGTTCCTTTTACACTTAATGATAATAGCACTGTCTCATCCTTTGCAGAGGTCCTAGGGTATGGGTCTGCAGATCATGCTGTAATTCATTTTGCTTCCCAGACAAAGTATGTGGGGCTCTGCAGTCTTTATCCTAATGCTGAGTGTTGGTCCTAAAAGTAATTTGCACAAAGCCGAATTACTAAGAAGTCCAACACTCCCTATAAACTTGACAAGGTAAAAAGTGTGTATGACACTTGGGCTTAGTAAGAATCTCCCTATGTAATCCCAGAAGGCATCTCATTGCACAACAAGGAGTAAAGAGTCTCTGAAGATGAATATGCTGTGCATTTTGCTTGAAAAAGCTGTGAAGAAAGTTGGGAGCAATATTCTGATACAATGCATGAATGCACAGTTCACTGAAAAAATTATTCCATTGCCCCTTTCTCTGCAGTCCTTTGCATATTCCTTCCTATTTATTCTGCAACAGATTGGAGCATTGTACCAACTTCTTTTCCTCTCTTAAATTAGCAAGAAGAGCTGCATGATTATGTTGGACTCTGAGTGGTTTATGCTGTGGCTCAAGCAGAAGCAGGGTCATTCAGAAGAAAACTACTTGAAAGAGAGGGTCAGACTTATGGACCTTTGCTTGTAAAACTCTTTACTGTACCTCTTACACCTCTTTACCTCTATACCTCTTATACCTTTTTATTGTAGCTATGTTTCTAGATGTAACCTGTAGTTTTGCTGGTATTGGCCTAGTTCTACTATTCATACAAGTTTTTTCCTTTTTCACCATTAGTTTTGTGTTTTCTGTTCCATGGCCAACATAACTGTTTAGTTCTGGTAGCTGTGGATAGGACTGTACATGACATACTGTCATTCTGCATTTATCTAGGATTTTTCTATCTTCTTCTCTCACACCTTTTCTTGAAGTTAACAAATTCTTCTTGAATGTGTGTGTTACTGGGATGGCAGGAGTAATTTAAGGAGAGAGCTGTTACTTTATTTAAGTCGTAAATTTAAAAATAGTTATTGTAGTGTAAAAATATGAGAAAGAATTGAGTCTGCCCTCAGTGCAAAAGAGCGAGCATTGCTTTGCAGAACCACAGAACACCCCAGGTTGGAGATGCCCTTAAAAGTTCATCTCGTTCAACCTTTTCTGGGAAGAGGAGCCTCCATGAGATCATCTAGCTTGTTGTCCTGTCTTGTCTTGAAAATTTGCAGTAATGGGGTCTCTACCAGATCCCTGGCAAGATTGTATCTGTGATTAATTGTTCTCACTATAGAACATGTCTTTTTTATACTGAGAGGAAACCTCTCCCAGCGCTACTTGTACCCATTGCCCTATATTTTCTCCATGTACCCCCTGGTGAGGAAAGCACCTCCATCCTTTGTTGCCATCTTGAAATAATAAAGTACAGGAATTCTGTGATGAAGCTTCCCTGAGCCTTCTCCATGAAGAAGAGACTTAACTTCTAATGTCTTATGTTGTACAGCTCTTTCATGCTCTCCAGTACATCTTTAGAGCCCCTCCAGCCTGTCCATGTCTTTTTGGAAGGGTGGGGAACAGAACTGAACATAATACTACAGGTATGGCCTACAAGCACTCAGTAGAGTTGGGATAATCACATCTCTCCCTGCTAGTAGTGCCCCTGAGAATGCAGCCCAGGACATGATTTGCCTGTTGCTGCAGCAGTGCTCTGCTGACCCATGTTTAACTTGTTGTTCCCCAGTACCCCCAGGTCCCCTTCAGCAGCACTGTTTCCCAGTCACATGCATCCTAGCCCATAACCTGGGTGCAGGACTTTGCACTTGTCTTTGTTAAACTTCATATAGGTCTTAATAGCCTGACCAGATCTCTCTGTAAGAGAGCTCTCCTTTCTAGTCTGTCCACCTTGACACTCAGTTTAGTGCCAACAGCACATTAGCAAAGGTGCTTTCGGTCCTACTATCTAGACTATTTATGAAAATGTTGAGCAGTTTGGGGCTCATTAGCATTCACTGTGGGACCCTACTTGTGACTGGCTGCCACAGTGAGTAAAAACCACAGATCACCACCCATTCTGACCTTGCTGGCCAGTTTCCTATCCATACTTAAAGAAATTGTGCTTTACCTTTCTAGAAATGCCTTGTGTCACTGTCAAATATGTCTTCTTATACTGATGTATTTTAACATGTTACATTTGAATTTAATTTAATAACTTGGACACTAACAGTCTGTTTAAATTTCTTCAGATCTCATCTGTCAATAACAATTGTCAGATGCAATTTTTCTTTGCACCTTTAGCTAAGGTCATGAAGAATAACTGTTTGTTTACAAAGATGGGCAGGAAAGCCTGCAGATGCACCTTAACAGAAAATCAACCTATATATTTCCTTGTTATTCCTTCGATGTATGACGCCAGTATAAAATGCTTCAGGTTTTTATCCTACTGGAAACCTTATGAAGTGTTCACTGAATTTTGGAAGAATACTCACAGAAAATTGACTGATGCTGGGCTTTGAAATACTTAGAATTTGTGTTTTGCTTGTTAGGATGGTTTGGTTATATCTTGCTGCAGTAAAATCTGGGACAGTGTCAACAGGAATAGGCTGGCTGGGTTTAGAGGTTTTTTGGGGTTTTTTATTGGGATTTTTTTTTTTGGTCTCTTTTTTGTTTGTTTGGGTTTTTTTGTTTTGGTTTTGTTTTGGGGTTTTTTGGGTTTTTTTGGGGGGTGTGTGTTTTTGTTTTGGGTTCTTTGTGTGTGTGTGGTTTTTTGTTTTGTTTTCTTGGGGGTTTTTTTTTGCTTATTTTGCTGACATGAAGGTCACAGCACAACTGATTATGCCAGCAGTGAGAACCAGAAAAAAACATTGATACAATTCTATTTTTCATACTCTTGATGCTGAAATCAACAGAATTGAAGTTTTAAGTCCTAATAGCTTTTTACAGCTAAGTTTTTGTTAGAACCTCCTGAACCCTGTACTGCAATCCACATGTGCTGCAGTCCCCTGTAACTTACTGCCACAGACATGACCTTGCTCAGGTAGTTGTACCTTCTCTGCTTTTCTTACTGGGAAAAAGAATGCAGAGGGCAGAGAAAAATCAGTCATCCCTGAAATCCTCATTTGCATGGCAGCAGAATACACTTTGCAGCCCTTTTATCTTGCTGGCAACCACCATTTTTGACATCTATCCATTGATAGGGTGTGGTGACAAAAACTGTATTAAAAATGTGGTTCTGATTGGTAGTTTCTACCAGAATTAATCATGTGAATTTCTAGAGGACTCTTGGTTCCCTTGGAACTGTTAAAAATATAAAGTGTTTTTCCGTGAAAATGCAGGATTGTGTTCTATAATCTAAAATAGTGTTGTAGAATTATACTAAGTGAAAATGGGACATGTGGGAGAGATGTAGCAAATTTGTTCTTGCTGCTGAACTGATTGATACTTGCTTAGATCAGAGAAATTTCTTACACATTGCAGATACTCTAAGAAGTTGGAGAAATTTGGAGTGCTGCACAGTTTGTTTCTGAGTGTAACCCTTCATTAGTATATATGAGGCAGACGAAAAAAATGCCAAGTATTTTTCAGAGGCCACTAAATAGGGGGATCTTTGAAACTGCAGAATGCCTAGAAAGAGAAGTGCCACTTAATACTGTAGAAGATGTTAATACAGTAAAAATTGCCTTCAAATAGGCAAATGCAGTATCTCCAGTAGGAGATAACTTAGGCAGTGATGTTCAACTAGAAAAGGGGGGCGTGGGGCTGGAAGGGCAGAAACGCTAGAGGGTAACTTGCATTGAAAGGACTCAGCACATTCATACTGAAACCCTCCAGAGCGACCTTCCTCTTCCAACCCTAGAAGAGCGACAATATGCTTGCATATTTTTATACTGTTTATTTGGTATGGTGTTGTTGGAAAAAGGGTTGGAACACTGTAAACACTGTAAAATTTTTTTTAAAAGTCCTTGTGGATGCATTTATAGAGCTGTCTGTGGAGATGTTTTTCTTGATTTTTAAGCTACAAAACTTGTTGCCACCAGCTGCCAAGTGTTCAGTATAAGTAAGAGACATGTTTTCACAAGAAAATAGTGTTTTTTTTCTTTTTGTGGGTTTCTTTTTGTTTGTTTTTTTGCATTGTATTTTTTTTCATTTTGAAAGCCTTGTATTACTCAGCAGCACCTTAGAGATGGATTGAGACATGAAATATTTGTTGATGAAACATCTATTAGGGTTTAGGATATCAAAAGAAGTGATAAACCTATTAATATAAGAGTTTCTTGAGCATATTTTGCTATGCATTAAATATTTTCCATTAAGAGACAATTTTTGCTGAAAGTCAGTGTTTTCTAGACCATACTTAATGTTTGCATTCTGATTACAGCATGTTTAGTGATTTTAATCTGTAGTGTTCTTTGCTTCAGAACTCTCCAAAAACATTTTTTTTTCCTGGATCTCATATGAAGTTTGGATATGCTTTGTCATCTGTAACACATATGAATCTCTCTTTCAAGTTCCCCTAAGCTAACTTCCTAGATGAGCTGATTATTAGAACCTGAGTATTCCTTTTTATTACTTCTGCATTGTGCAGAGGCCTTAATAGTGGGCTGGTTTTGTCAGAACATGGAGGTAGTTTATATCTGTCTGTGCTCTTCTCCTTTAAATAACGAAAGGTATTAATTGCTGAAGAGACGATTCAGTGTGGATTAGTTACAGATTGGTACTTTAGATGTGTCCTGTAGTCTTCCATTCTTTTAATTGAAACAGCACTGAGAATTTGCAAGGCTATTTGTTACTGGCTGGTCCAGATCATAAGCATGAGGATACATGAGTGGCGTCCCACAGACATCTTTCTCTGTTCTTCTGGTGAAGTAATTTGGAGTAATTCAGAAACCGGCAGAACTAGCTGGATTGTCGTGGTCATGTTATCAGTAGCTGCCTGATCCCTGGATGCTGCCTTCCTTGTGGCCTGGAGATACTGTGTGCACTATGTCTGTAGAATGAGAAGAAGGAGCACACAAAGGACATTACTACTCACTGTGCAAATTTTGTCCCTGGCTGAAGTCAGAGGAAAGAATGATGATGTGCTTGAAGAGCTAAGTTGTTGCCTTAGGATCAGGCCACGTGGGTTTAACTGCTTCTGCTCAGTCACTCCAGTGCTCTGTCTGCAGCAATGCATGTGTGAATGCTTTCACCATCTCTGAGATAAACCCAATTATTCTGCTGTTGACTCCCACTAACTCTTTAACTTTGTGGACACAGTGCGCTTTTGCTGCCTTCTCTAAATTGCACCACTGCATTATACAGTGAAACTGTCCAAGTTTTCCCTCTAAAAGTATGTGTCTGTGTTATCTTGGGAGGTGAGGTGAATGCTGAGAGCTTTTGTAAGTAGAGGTATCCTGTAACTAAAAAACAGCTATTTTTAATATATCAGAATACAGAAAGAATTGTATCATTGACCTGGGGGTTCATCTATATGGTCTATCAAGTGCATTTTTTAACTCTAGAAAATATTTTTTAAAATGCCTGTTTGTCTGATCTAAAAGCCATTTTCTCTGTTTATTTGGTGGCCATCTGACTATTACAAATACTATTTTTACTACAAATGCTGTTTTAACTCAAAACAGCTGAGACTGAGTGAATTGCACTTTGTTAAATCCTTGTCAATAAAATCAGTTATTAAACATAAAGTTGGTTATTTTTTTCAAGCTCGCTGAAGACTAAGATAGTTATGCAGAAGGAGGGAGCAGTCTTGTTCACTCCCAAGTCTCAGTTTTCCTGGCTAAGCAGCAAAGGAAATAGTTTTCTGTGAACAGAATATATGTTTTTCAGTCATTCATGCCCGCTGTTCATGATTTTAAAACTCTGCTTTCATTACCTGCTCTTCCTTCTACTGAAAGCCTTGGGAATTTAGATCTTGACTTCACTGGGAAACAGGGCTGTATCCAAGTTATTTTTATTTAAAGAATAAGATGTTTTATGGTTTATGTAAAATACTGCATTCTGTAGCTTACTTAGTCATAAGTAACTAATTAACATCTTGCAGAAGTGCTAACCATGTTAAATTTTTATTACTTGGAACAAGATTAGACTTAAACTGGGAGGAGCAGAACAGATTCTCAGATCAGGATTTCGCTGTAAAACATTTCCACTCTTTGCCAGTTTGTTCTTTTGGGAACTGCTTATGTAAAATATTTTGATGGGGAGAGGAAAATGTTCCCTTATTATTCCAGTAAAACAGTTTTTTCCTTCCTTTTGTCTGAAGGGGTAAACATCTGAATATAGTGTGAATTAATCTCTGCAGATGTATTTTGGGGAAATTGGACAGGGGCCAACCCAGCATTGCTTTGAGCTGGTGCCTCAGGAGAGGGAGGACAATCAAAGTGCAGAAAACCTTTTCACTTCCATTTTCATCTGACTCTTGTCACCCACCAAAATACATCGATGTGGCAGATATGGTCCGTGTAGTTTACCTGGGGCAGCCATTTCTTGGGATGCAGTGGACCCAACTGAGCTAAGCAGCTGTGACAGAAATGCAATGTATCACTCTTGTGAGCCTAAGAATATGGTATTCTTTGAGAATGTTATGTTAGTTGGCTTTGCGAAGTTTTCCAATAGCACAGTTTTTACGTTGTTTTGTACAGTGTTGCTGGCAATGGGCAGCGGTGCACTCTGACAGGTTTTATGCCCTTTACAAGGGGGCTGCATGCTCCATCTGATTGTCTGTTGAACAGGTTAGGAAACTTCGTGTGGAGTACTGTCGTCCTCTCTTCCTCCTACTATTCAGGTTTGGTGGAACGGCACTGTAAAGCCAACAGGAGACAAAGTGGTCTTGAAACTGCTTAATGGAAACTTTGACAATTAGAATAAAATACATTAAAGTACAGAACAATCTGAGTTTGGAGTGAACTACTGGGCACCTTTATTGTAAGCTATGCTTACACCTGACGTACACATTATAGGATATATAAAGGTGACAAGAACAAATTTTATTGGTTCATCATTGCATTAACAGTCAGTTTTCTAACACAAAGTGGAGATCTCTGAATACTCCCTGTGTTGTGAAATAATGCTAAAGAGGGGAGGAACTCCAGTGTCTTTTCTGAGTTTGCCCGAGAATGACCTCCTCTGTTTCTGTTACCAGGAATTCTGCAGCAGTGGGTCATGGCTGTTTCTGCTACGCTCTAATGCGTTCCATTCCAGTTGCCATCTACGTTGTTTTGGTGACAGGTCTGCGCTACCACCTGTTCATATGGAGCGTCTTCTCGCCAAAGCTCCTGTACGAGGGAGTGCATGTGTTCATCACAGCTGCTGTCTGCCTGTTCTTCACAGCAATGGATCAGAACCACTCTTACAAAGTGCAAGACTGAAAATAGGTCTGTGGTATGGGGTTCTGCATTGCAATGTCCACTGTGCCACTGGATTGGAAAAAGGAAAATACCGGCTTTAAATTGTTGTAGAGATTTTGAGGAGTAAATTCTTAAATGAGTTGTTTATTTTAGTCAAGATCAGTCTTGTGTAAAAACTGAGCTTGCTTTAAAAATGTTGAATTGAAATAAACTGTCTTTTCAAGGATACCTTTTGTTCCATAGCTGTCGTTATAGCACTTCCCAAATAACAGAATGGTGATTTTACATGTTTTGAATTTAAAAATATACGTCTTGGTATAAATACAGACCAGTGCCTCGTAGGCACAGAAAAAATCCTGTGTGCATATAATTTTTTTACTTTCTTAGACTACAAAATCCTAAAAATGTGCAGGATTTCTAGGTGCTGTTCACAAGATCTTGAATCCATTAGCTTCAGGGGATTTTTATGTTTATTTTCTTTCTAGTGGATGCATTGAAATTTTTATTGTACAAACATCCCAGGTAAGAGACTTTGTTTGTTTTGCATAGGCAGCAAGCATTTCTGTTTAAAAGCAGCATTTTTCTTTGTAAGATGAGTGCCATCACTGTTTGTAATGGATTTCGATCTGCACTGAATAAGAAACATTGTCTAACAAAGTAATTAATCTTTTATGGAGTCCATTCACAGATGAAATGTTGTTTCTTCTTATCAATGTATAAATGATAAATCAGGTCGGTGCGGCTATGCTGAACATTTGATCATATTTTCCGCACATGGGTAGAGAGTTGTGAGCAGTGAACAGGAGAACAATTTAATGGGTTAAGTTACCAGCAAAATAAAATGTGTTGAAGCTGTGTTTGCAGTTTGCATCACCACCCCCCTAGTGACCTGTCTAGCCATCTCACTTGAATGTGCTGTAATTAATTTCTAACAATGTTGTTTTTCCTTGCTTCTGTGAAGAAGATACGTTAACGACTATACTGGCTATCAGAATTCATGTGGGGTCTTTTTGCCTCTTGGTTTTGTCCATGTTTTGTCCATCTTACTGGCTAATATGAGTTCGTCTAAATATATTTGAGGTATATCAGAAGAGAAGCAGACCTTTTAACTTTTGTTACAAATATGGAAAAATAAGCTTTCAAGACAGTAGCTGACAGTACAGTTAAAATCATTGATGGACTTTTTGTCTCATGTTACAGATAATGCAAATCTCAAAATGTAGGCCTTTAGTTTTTATACATTAATAATAGGCCATCTTGATTACTCATAATGAAATATTTTTTCAGCTAGAAAACAACTAAAATTTTCAATACACTGGCAGCATATTGCTCTTTACCTGAAGGAGAGAATTCTGGATCTTAATGTCCTTTACTGTGACCTGCTGGAAGACTGAAAATTAAATACTTCTAATAAATTACTTTTTACTGGCAATTATGGTTATTTAAACCAGTTTGTATTTGTGAATGTGCATCTACCATTTTCACAATTCTCAATATTTTTTTGGTTACCTGCTGGCTGGCAGCTGTGTTGGCATTATCAACATATTCTCTGTTTACCTACATCATTAATTCGTAAGCAATCCTCCCTAAATTCATACAGATTATAAGACATTTGAGTCAGAGAAAAAGGGTGCTAATAAAGAGATGGAAGGCATAGAGGAGAACTTCTGGGGTACTGAATCCTAAAACAACATGGGACAACATTAACAAGGTCTTTTATTCCTTCCTTCTGGGTTTGGGGTTTGGTGGGTTTTTTTGGTTTTCTTTTGTTTGGTTGGGGTTTTTGGTTGTTTTTGGTGGTTTTTTGTTTGTTTGTTTGTTTTTACTTCTAGTATATCTCTTTTATCAAATAGCTGAATCTAAACTATTGTGTGTGTATTAACATTGCATTTTTTCAGATTACTTAGTTAAATGATCAGTGTTCCCCTTCTCCTCTGAAGCTGAAAGATGTCCAGATTTGATCTAGGATTAAATGTCTTAGGAAAGCTGTTACTTAGGTCTTCAAGACCAGGAAAGGGGGGAAGGAGGAGAAGAGACTTATCTCTATCCCAAGTCAGCTCATGAGATTGCATGATATATGAAAGAAACATGGTGCTTTCAAATTCAGAATCAATATTTCTTTTTCATCCTTTCCCTTTGGGTGTAGGCAAATGAAATAATGCTTCATGAGTTTATGGGCTCTAGCAATGCAAATCTTAGCAGTGAAGGAATGAATTAGTTCCTGCTGCAGGCAACCAGGCTGTAAATGAGGGATTATGTTATAATAATTTTATTTTAAATCAATATAAAGCAAATGCCTGAACACAAATTCTTATCTCACTAGTTAGTTACTGGGGATGATTTTTGCCATTCTGAGCATATCAGTTTCTTCGGTCCAAGTCACCTATAGTCGCTGCTTCACTGTGGGATCAGCCTGGAATTCCTTGGAATCCCTGTGCATAGGTGCAGACTCCTCCTTAAATACCTGCTGAG
This sequence comes from Haemorhous mexicanus, assembly GCF_027477595.1. NCBI lineage: Eukaryota > Metazoa > Chordata > Aves > Passeriformes > Fringillidae > Haemorhous > Haemorhous mexicanus. The sequence goes on along the minus strand of NC_082381.1, from coordinate 44,166,827 downwards.
AGGGATGTTTTCTCTGGTTGGATAAAGTTTTGCCATGTTAAATATTTCTGCTCAGCACTGGTCACACAGTGCAACCAGTTACTGTTTGCTACAGTTTGCTCTGCTAGATTTAACTTGATCAACACCAGTCAGCATAACTAAAAGCTCCTAGCTGATGTCTGGTATGGTCCCATGGATTCACAGAGGTGAACCTTGAGCTTCATTCTTGTAAATGAATTCAGGTTTAAGAAAAAAATATTGAATCTATTAGTATTTCAGGTACTACATACATGTATTTCTGCTTTCTAGGAAAAGAAGCCCCCATTTTCCCTGCCTCTGCATAAGCCAGCACAAGATCCACAGTGTGAACCCCAGCCTTTCCAGCAGGCAGAACCTCCATGGTTCTCTCTGTAAGGATCAGGGCAGTTTATGGAATCCCTCACATCAGGCATTTGCAAACTAAAGATCCAAGATTTAGCTCCACAATTGCACAGTTGCAGAGGAGGGGCCACAGTTGCAAGTTACCATGAAGGGCTTCCTGTGAAAAATCAAGGTTTTCCTGAGTGTTTCACCAGCAGAAGGAGGGGAGGGGAGCTGTGATCCCACTGCTCAGTGGGATAGGAGAAGGAGCTGGCTGGTGTCATTATAGGCCTCTCACTCTCCTGACTAAGAAAGACTGTGATCAGGGGGTGTTTGTGAGGCTGGCACCATCTAACACAAGTATGGAAAGTCTGGGAAGTAGCCTCTCTTCAGTCCACAGGCAGATAATACAGATGTAGACTCTGCCAAGAGCTAAATGGAGGGAAAATAACTGAGGGAGAGTTTGCAGGACAGTTTGTGTTTGGCCCATTGGTACTTGATTTTTTTCTCTTAAGAGATGACAGACTCTGTAGAGAAGGGAAGAGCACTGGATGTTGGACAGCTTGACCAAGGCCTTCAGCAGGCTGTACTTGGCAGCCACATGTTGAGCTAATAGATGAGTGGACTTGAAGGATGGACTGGATCTCTGGGCTCAGACTTCACTGGTCTGAGTCGCCCCATCTCAGCCTTGGCTGGCAGAGAAGAAGCAATGTGATACTAGGGCAAGGCACTTTAGGATCATTCTTCAGCTGGTTGAAGGGCGAGACCAGAGCAAATCTGGAAATGGTACCAAGTAGGGGGAGTGGTGTATATGCTAAAGGGAGGACCACCCTTTGGAGGGAGCTTGGCACCCTGGAGAAAGGGGCTGCTGACAAGCTGCAGTACAGCCTGGGCACGTGTCCCTGGCTGGTAGTGGTGCAGGATGGTGCCCATGGGCTGCTGAGCAGCCCTGACAGCCTGATCCTGCTCCCCAGCTCATCGCTGTTCAAGGAGCAAACACACACACACGTCTGCATGGACAGTTTATCCAGTACCTGACCTAGATCCCAGTGGCCTGCCTTGATGCTGTCATTCAGACAAGGGAACCCCAGAGGTTTCCAGCTTCTGTTGCTGGTATCCAGATCTCTTCTCTTATGAATGAGTCCAGCTTGAAGTTCACTGCTGTTCATAAACATCCATCAAGAGTAGAGGATGCACTTAAAAGAAGTAGGATTTAATGAGAGGAGGGAGCGCTCAGCAGTGATGAAGTGAAGGACTCACACATGGAAATACACACACTAGAGGCCTGTTTATACAAAGCCAGCACTTCTTCTCTACATTTTCCTCTGCTTTCCCATGTTTATTCCTTTCTGAGCCATCTTGGTCTTTCCTTTTCCTGTCCTTTTGTCTCACCCCTAAGTATTATATAATGACTTGCATGTTTCATCAATCCCCAAAAACACATGCCATAAATTTTACTGAATCCTGAAGTGCTTTTCCCTGTGGATCCCATGAGTCCATGCTCCTCCAGGCAATAAATTCCTTGAGTCTGCAAGGTCTTCAGGAGGAGATGTTTCTTTTTCTACTAATCCTGGTGTGCTTCACACTAGGGATAATTGTCCAGTTGCTTAGTGAGTGATTATGTTGTCATCTAAATAAATTAGTATAAATTGCTGATTGAGCAATTAGGTTAGCCAAGATCCTCAGCAAGTCCTTGCCCATCTGACCTTGGTGCAATCATTAACAGTCTGTTATCACCTAAGTTCCCAGTGACTTGTACCTTGTTTCAGCCTGGGCATGAAGATGTGTCAGAGACCTTTTGGCTGCCATCAGCTCCAAGGAGGGGAGGCACAGAAGTGAATTTTTCTCAGAAGGGCAGAGGGAGAGCCTCAAGGCAGCAGGCACAAGTCGGAGTACAGGACAGTTCCAGGAGTTCAGGGGACTACTTTCTTACCTGTGTGTTTACTGTGGGGATGAGCCCCAGGTCTCCATCCTGGGAGATCTTCCAGTACTGGAGCAACCTCATTTCGTTACCCCCACTGTGTGTTGGAAGTTGTACTGTGTGTGCTCCAAAGTTGTCTTCCAGCCAACATTCAGCAAGGATTCAGTATTTTTATTGTGTTTGAAGCTGTCTGCGATTTTTTACTGACTATTTCACAGGTTACTTCCTGAAGTCAAAAGCTTTGTAATTTAAAAAAAAAAAAAAAAAAGAAGAAAATATCTGTCATTAAAAAAAATAGATAAACCTCCCAGTTAAAAATTGTTATTAATTTCTGTAGTCATGCATTTACACCCCAGTTGTAATGTCAACTGCCCTTCAGTGCCTCCGTAGCTTGGGTATTTCCAGACTTGATTACAAAAGGTGTCCTATTCTGTATTGCCTCTGTTATGATTCAAATGGTTCCCCAAAGTGTTCAACTTGCCTATCAGGCCTGAAGTGAAACTTGTGGCCTGATTCTGATTTTTGCAGGTCCATGTTGGGTATGTTTGGTAGGACACACATAGGTGACTAACTTTCTGTTTCCAGATTGAGAAACAGGCCTGTGGACATTAATTCCTTTTGTTTTCCTGATGGGGGACAGAGGGTCATCCCAAAGGACTTGTTACCTGTCCCTCAACATTTGATGAAAAGCTTGGGTTGCCGTGAGGACTAGCCCTGTTCCTTCAGCTGTCTCTCCCTCTCAGTATAATACTGTCTTCCCCAGCTGCAGGTACTGAGGATGCATTTTCAGTGTGGTACAGTGGTTAAGATGTAACTCAGTGAAAAGTTCAATCTGTTGCTCAAAGCACCACTGTTTTTGCTTAACATCATTGTCATTTGAAGAACTAAGGATGCCAGCCACTACCAGGCCTTAAGCATGGTAATTAGTCTCAAGATGAGCTATACATGGCGCAACTTTAACCACCTATGCCTTTTTTGAACCTCTGACATTTCCACTGCAGTGTGTTGTATTTGCTGATGTCTGCTGCAAAGACTACCTGTGATGCAGAACCTGACACAGTCCCATTCACACAGCAAATATGCACCCAGTACTGCATGTTGGTGTATTACTCACCAGCAGGAGGAACATGAGGTCCCAAACACTGAGAAGACCCTGCACCTGTTACCCTGAGAGCTGATTCTATCTGTGTAGGTAGGAAGGCTTGAGCTCAACTTTTCCTAATAGAAAAAAAAAAAAAAAAAACCCTGAAAAGCTGCTGTCTTCGGAGGCTGAAGGAATTCCAAAAATAGCCCTTTTTGGTCTTAAGCTTTTACTAACCGGCAGAGGCTGTTAGTATGGGGTGGTCCCGTGGGAAAGCTGAGTCTGTGGCCACAGGAACAGCACTGGGGAGCCGTGTAGTGTCTGGCTTTCTGGTGTGGCACAAGTTTTTGGTATGTATTGTGGGTGGCTTTTTGTTTAGAATAAATATTTAAAAGACTAACATGACTGGAGCCAACAGCCCAGAGCAGTGAGTGGCTTAGGAGTGGGCAAACAGCTTCTTAGATTTTGGTTGCACATGAACTCACCCTACACATCAGGGGTCAGGCACTTTTGGCAGTGGCATGGAAAGCCTAGTTCTTCCACCTCTGCTGGAGGTGCCTTGTCAGTGGAGTAAGGTCCCTGGTCCTTCCTTTTTGCAACTGGAACACAAGGCAGCTGCTGAGAAAAGACTGGGAGGCCTGTTAGAGAGGATTTTCACAGCTGGAGGTGCAGTTACAACTGGAGATTTGTTGTCCACAGCTCTGACAAAGACTTGCTTCTGGGAGTGTGAGCACCTCCTTTCTGCTCTGTGTGGCAGAAAGTCTCCAACGTTGCCTATTTAATGTTTCTCAACAGTGTGCCACAGCACACAGGTAGTGGCTTCCCTCCTGCTTTGCTGTAAGTGTGAGGGCAGCCCTGTGGAGATCCACCATGGGAGGGAAATGGGTGGCACTGCCTCAGGGACCCCAGCACAGCACAGCACAGCACTTTGTGTTGTCACTTGCACTGAGGTGCCTGCAGTGACAAATCCTTTGGTGATCAGCAGCATGGGGCACAGCTTTGGTTTACAAAGTGCAGTCTGATGTGTGAAGCATGTGAAAGATGAATATGTGGAGAGCCATTCTCAGCTGTGTGTGATTAGAAGCGCCATGCCTGGCAGGTCTGGGTGCACAGAGGGCAGCCTGGGGAGCCCCTGTAAGGGCACTGGGGCTCATTTTTGAGGCTCACTGCAGCTGACTGCGAGGATTCCCTGATGAGATGTGAAGAACATTTAAGGGAAAGTAGAGTTGTGGTAAGGGATGTGCAAGGATGAAACAAAATAGTAGTTATTGACAGCAATGGTATTGATTTTTTCTGTTGTGGGTTAGTTTTTGCAGAGTGGGCTGTGCTGTCAATGCCATCGGCCCTTTCAACACACGTAGCATTTCTGAGTGAGCCAAAATAAATCCCTTTTATGAAAACCCCAGATTAAAACAAAAAAGGGAAAAACCAACCAAGCAAAAACCCCCAAACCACATCAAACCAAACCAAGCAAACCATACCAAACCAAACCAACCCAAACCAACCCAACCACATCAAACCAAACCAACCAAACCAAACCAAGCCCCAACCAGAAAAACCCAATCACAATAATCAAGACAGTTGTCTGACTGGAACCAATAGTTCAGCTACATAAAAATTCACAACAGCTGACTTCCAACAGGCTTTTATTTCAACATCCTACTCAAAAAGTTTTGCTAGTGAAGAGAAAGGGGAACAGAAGGAAACAAAAAAGTATGTGAGTGACCTTATCTGTCCTGCTGACCTGTTTAAATCAAACCTGGAGAAAAACAGAGGTCGCAGGATATTCTGAGTTCCTTTATTTCTTGGCTAAACATCCACAATCTCTTATGTAGAAAGTTCCCTGGGCAGGCCTCTGCTACTACCTTGGCTTCAGCAGCGCTTTTGGCACTGTCTCACATAACATCCTTGTAGGTAAACTCAGGAAATGTGGGTTAAATGAATAGAGAGTGAGCTGGATCAAGAACTGGCTGAAATGGCAGAGCTCGGAGGCTTGTGACCAGCAGAGTAGAATCCAGCTGAAGGCCTGCAGTGGTGGCATTCCCCAGGGATCAATACCCACTCCCGTCTTACTCAGCTTGTTTATCAACAACTCAGATGAAGGGACTGAATGAACCCTAAGCCAGTTTGCAGAGGATACAGAACTGGGGGGAGTGGCTGGCACACCTGAAGGCTTTGCTGCCCCGCAGAGGGACCTTCATGGGCTGGAGAGCTGGGCAGGGAGAAACCGAATGGGGTTCAACAAGGGCAAGTTTGGAGTCCTGCACCCAGGGAGGAACAACCCCAGGCAGCAGCACAGGCTGGGGTGACCTGCTGGAGAGCAGCTCTGTGCAGAAGGACCTGGGGGTCCTAGTGGACAACAAGCTGTCCATAAGCCAGCAGTGCCCTTGCAGCCAGCAGGGCCAGTGGAATCCTGGGGAACATCAGGAAGAGTGTGGCCAGCAGGTCAAGGGAGGTGATTGTCCCCCTCTACTCCACCCTAGTGAGGCACATCTGGAGTGCTGTGCCCAGTTCTGGGCTCCTCAGAACAAGAAAGACAAGGAGCTACTGGAGAGTTGCCAAGATTATTTGGCGCCTGGAGCATCTCCCGTATGAGAATAGAGAAACTGTGAGAGCTGGGCCTATTTAGTCTGGAGAAGAGAAGACTGAGAGATTTGTACTGGCATACAAATATCTCCAAGGCACGTGACCAGATGATGCTGCCAGACTCTTCTCAGCAGTGCCAGAAACAGAACAAGGGTTAATGGCCATAACCATGACACAGGAAATTCCACCTAAACACAAAGAGGAATTTCCTTACATTGAGGGTGGCAGAGCACTGGAACAGGCTGCCCAGGGATGTTGTTGTATCTCCTTCTCTGGAGGTGTCCAAAACCCCCCTGGGCATGTTCCTGTGACATCTGCTCAGGGTGACCAAGCTTTGGCAGTGGGGCTGGACTGGATGATCTTCTGAGGTCCCTTCCGACCCTAAAAATTCAGTGATTCTGGGCAGTCAGAACTTAGCTGGTGTCCATTCCACATAGCAGCAGCCTGACCAGTCCATGCACATGGGCTTTGGACAAAGAACTGGTGTTGAAACCTGGCCTTGCTACTTTCCCCGGACCTGGAACAACCTTGTTTAAATACAAAGTGAATTAGCTCCTACAAGTTCCTTCTTACTCACTAAAGAGACAGTCATCTGACAAATGTGCCTCAGTAGCAGAATTTTACTGGGTTTTTGATGAAGGCTTTTATCCACAGCCATGGCCAACACCTGCATCTCTGCCTTAGCATCCTTGTGGTGGAGTCTGGACAGCTGCTGCCTGTTTTGATTCCTGAGTATAAGTGCAGGGTAGAAATGAGTCACCCTTTCCATCTTTCCCCTACGCTGCTGCACCTGTCAGGGTATGTGACGCAGTCTGCACTGGATTCCCATCTCAGCAGAAAGGGAGCCAGGAGTGTTACACAGCCTGCCTGAGACTTGGACAGTGAGCTGGGAATGAACTGAATTCTGTAGGGCCATGGCTGGGGGCTGTCTGCCACCCGAGGGGACACACAACACTGTCCTAGCTCACAGATCAGAACAGACAGACAAAGGTCTGACTTTCCTTCTGCGTTTTAAGGATCATTTGTGTGGAGCCTGCTTGCTTGCCCTGGGGTGAATTTTGCAGAGCAAACATCATGATACCAAAAGTATACCACATGCTATTGCCACAGTTAGCAGACAGGTATAGACAAACAAGATATTTAAAGCCTGAAACTCAGATGATAAAATACTAGATGATTAGCAAAGTAATTTTACTCCATTTGTAACAAATGTGCTCATTTGCATGAGGAGTGCAATGAACGTAGATTAGATGAAACAAAAGCACAGAGATTGGGCAGTTTTCCTCTTTTATGCAAAGGCTATAATTAGTCTGTATTTTGATATGTGATGGTTTGAAAATATCTTAGCTGAATACAGAACAAGTGTAACTTCCCTGGAAGTGTTTCACCTGCTGTTAGGTGCTTAAATTGAATTGCTGGATTTTTTTCATCAGACCAATTACATTATTTTACATTCTTACACGTGATGTGCCTCCCCCGTCCCTTCCCCAACTCCACTAAACATACTGTTTCCCTGCAATGGGCTTTTTAATTGAGCCTCACTTATTCTCACTGAAATCAGGGGTGTTTTGCTCATAGTCCCAAGAGAGCCCTAACTTGCAAATCATTTCCAGTTGCCATCTCTGAAATCTCTTACTTGCCTGATGCTGTATTGCTTGAGATGTATGAAGTACTCTTAGAAAATAAAGACCAAATCAGTTTAATTCTTCATTTGAAATGTTAGTGCCATGCTGCTTTTATGTAGGCATATGCATATTGAGTACTATTTTCTGAGTGTAATTGCCCTAAGTGCTGTTGATTGTGCAAAGAGAATGGTACATTCTCTAATTCAAGGGCGTCAAACACCCAGATCTGAAAATGCTTAAGCATGTGGAGAAGGCCTTCTCAAGGGATGTCACAGACATCCAGCTACTCTTGTGTTCAAGGCTGGGCCTGCATTTGGCAGACATGCCAGGAGAGGCTCTCTCCATGTTACCCCTGAGCAGTGCCGGTCGTTGGAGGGAGAGACTTGGCAGGAGAGGAGAAGTGGGGAGAGCAGTTGCAGGCAGGAAAAGAGCAGTGTGGATAGAGTGTTTGGAATCAGATGGAAGTAGCCAGATGGGACATAGAAAACACCAGAAAGGCAAATGAACAGAGGCAAAAGAGGAAGACTGAAATATGTGAATCCAGTGTCAGAGAGTAATCCTTCAACTTATTGGGGCCAATGTGAAAAACTAGGTTGAAATCTGTTTTCAAGGTGTTTCTTGAGGGCTTTTGGCCAACTTCAATCCACTCTATTTGTGAATTGAAATACAAAGAAAACCAAAGAGGGCTTAAAAACAGGCTGGACGAAATTACTAGCGCTGGAAAACAAAGCTAGTTTGAAGACCAGTAGCACTTATAAAACCTGCTAATTAAAACTCCCTGCTCTTACTGAGAACTCTCCTTTCCACCTCATGGAATGTTCAGTCTGTTCCACACTGGATGATTTCTTATGAGCAGCATCCCACAGTACAGTATTTGAGTGCTGGGATCTCACTGTGTTTAGCCTGGCTTGCTGACTAGCAAGCGCTTCATGGGATCCTGTCATGATGACCCTCTGTGCAGCCTCAGACCTGCACAGAGCAATGTGCCTTGACATAGTGGAGGTAGAAAAACAGTACTAGAAAGACATGGACCAAAGCAGGTCCATCTGGTGGATCCGGAGAAGAGCCACAAGAATGATCAGAGGGCTGGAGCACTTCTCCTAGGAGGACAGGGTGAGAGAATTCAGGCTCTTCAGCCTGGAGAAGAGAAACATCCTAGAAGACTTACAGCACCATCCAGTACTTAAAGGGACTTTATAATAAAGATGGGGACAAACACTTTATTAAGATCTGCAGCAATGGTTTCAAATTACAAGAAATTTAGAATTAGGAAAAAAATCTTTACTGTGAGGATAGTGCTCAGAGAAGCTGTGGATGCCCCATTCCTGGCAGCAACCAAGGCCAGGATGGGTTGAGCTCTGAGCAACCTGGTCTAGTGCAATGGCACTAGACCAGGCAAGGCCTGGCCTGGCCCATGGCAAGGGGGGTGCAACTAGATGACCTTTGAGGTCCCTTCTTACTCAAACTGTTTTATGATTCTAGGATTCTATGATTCTTTGAGATTTAGACTAGATGAAGAAATATTTCATTATAAGTGTGCGAAACACTGACGCAGGTTTCCCAGGGAGGTGGTGGATGCACCATTCCTGGAAATGTTCAAGGCCAGATGTCCCTGCTTATTGCAGGGATCTTGGGCTACAGGATCTTCAAAGATCCCCTACAAGCCAAATCTTTCTACAATGCTATAAAAAGCAGGAATCGGGTGGGAGAGCTGTAAATGTACAAATATCCACAGACATTGCACCCTGAGCATTGCTGGAATTGCTAGTACAGAGCAATTTCTTTTTTCATGCATTAATGTTTTACAAAACACTCATTTTATGGCTCCCACTTCACAGAGCTGCTTCCTCCCTCAAGGTAACATCTCAAGAAAGGTCCTGTCACAGCTTGTGAATGGAGGGAATCTTGTTTTAAGAAGGATGAAGCTAAAAAGTAGTTGAGAATTTTCATTGCTTTAAAGAGAGAAAGTTTTACTGGCGAAAGAAAATCACAGCAAGTCTGTGAATAGATCTGTATCTAGAAATCCCTTATTTTCTGAGCTCAGCCTCTTACAGGAACACGTTAGACCACTCCAAGTGGAAGACAGCATCTGTATTTGCTAGTTTTGCTTGTTTCTGTGTCATCACTTCTAGCTTTCAGGCAACTTCTACCCCCTCTTGCTTTAACTGCTGAGTCCTTGCACTGCTCAGATGCACACAAACCAGCTTGTGGAAACACCACTACCATGTGCCTCTCACAACTTAATGCATGCCTTCCTGGGTATGTGTTTGTCCATCTGCTGCATCTCACACAGCTATGTTGAGAGAAACTACTATGTTTCAAGAGAGAGAAAAGCTGGTTTAGATCAGTAGTGCTGTGCCTCTACTTTCACGGGGCACTTACTGCCTTGTTGGTATGTAGACAAATGGGGTAGGGGGAAGTTTCTTGAATTCTACTCCTTTTAGTGACAAATTAAATTTTTTCCCAAATTAAATGGCAGGGATCAAACTCATCCTCTTCTGCATGCTTCTCCACAACTGCTCTCTGTTGTGTAAAACAACACAAAAACATGAGTATTTCAGTCTGCTAACTGATGAGGCTGGCAGCATACTATGGCATGGAAACTGCAGCTGGTCTAGCTCTGATCTTGCAAGAGGAAGGCAAAAAGGGAAATACTTAGCCTATCCTTTCTTCTACTGTGCAATGTATTCGGAGGAAAATGAGCTTCTACCCATACTCAACTTCCCCGGTCTAGGCTGAATTCACAGCATTGATTTCATGGTTAGAGGAAAAACTTAGAGATGGGTCACAAAATGGGACAGAAAACTGGCAGTGCCAGGTTTTTCTCCAGAGCCCTCTGATTAGAGCTTCAATATGGACAAGACAAGGGGACAGTTGTCTGGGTCCCTCCACCTCTAGGCAGCAGGAGCTTTAACTGAAGTCTGCTTTTACCCTTGAAGTGGTTTGACCCTGCCAGGCACCCACCAAAGGCACACTCTCACTCCTCTCCAGCAGTGCACAGGGGAGAGAAAATGTAACAAAAATGTTCATGAGTTGAGATCAGGACTGGGAGAGATCACTCACCAAATACCGTCATGGGCAAAACTGACTGAGATTGAGGATATTAATTTAATTTATTGGTAGCAAAATCAGAGCAGGATAATGAGAAATAAAAAAGTATTAAAAACCATCTTCCCCTTCTCTCCCCCTGCCCCTTCCCAGCTCTACCTCCTTCCCCAGAGGAGCAGGGAGACAGGGAATGGGAGTCAGTTCATCACATTGTTTCTGCTGCTGCTCAGGGGCAGGAGTTGTTCCCTGCTCCAGCATGGCATCCCTCTCACTGGAGACAGTCCTCCATGAACCGCTGCAACATGGCTCATTCTTACACAGGGTGCAGTCCTTCAGGCACAGTCTGCTCCAGGATGGGTCCCCCATAGGGTCACAGTCTTACCAGCAAATCTGCTCCACTCCTCTCTCCATGGGTCTGCAGGTCCACTTACTCCAGTGCAGGGCTCCTCCATGGGCTGTGGGTGGATTTCTGCCTCCTGGTGATCCTTCCCTGGCTGCAGGGGCACAGCTGCTCCCCATGGGCTGCCCCACAAGCTGTAGGGGAATCCCAGCCCTGGTGCCTGGAGCATCTCCTGCCTCTCCTTCTTCACTGACCTTGGCGTCTGCAGAGTTGTTCCTCTCTCATAGTCTCATCCCAGTCTTCTCTAGCTGCAATTGCATCTGCACAGTAACTTTTTATTTTTCCTCCTAAAATGTGTTATCACAGAGGCATTACTATAATTTTTGGCTGTCTCAGCCCTGACCAGTGACAGGTCCATCCCAGAGCCATTTGGTGTTGGCTCTGTTTGACATGTGTCACCATTGAGTCAGGACCGGGAAGGACAGGGGACGCATACTCCATACATAATCAGAGGCTAATAATAATTTTATTAGGAAACCCATTCTTTTTATACATGGTTTTATACAGGTGGACCTGCTTGGTCCTTTAATCAACACACCATCACCATTGGCTAATTGAGAAACCACCCTCTGGAAAGCATCTTTCCATAACACATTCCATATGTTCGCAAACACCAGGTGCAGAAACTTAAGAATTGTTAAATTCTTTTCTCTGAGCTTCTTGTAGCTTTTCCCAGAACAATTCCTGGGAAAGTTGATCTGGCTTTCTCTCTCTGACCAGGCTGTTGGTATCCACAGACATGGGACCACTCTTGTAGTCCCCCCATCACCAAAGCCTGTCCAAACAAACCCAGTACAACCCCCTCCTGCTGACTCTCTTTTCCTTTGTATGAAGCAGCTGAGCATCCATCAGAGGTGAGGTTCCTCCCCCAGATAATGAGCTGTTTTCCTCTGGGCTGTGAATATTTACACTACTTATGCAAGCTGAAGGACTGAGAGGGAAAACAAGGAGCACTGCCCTCATCACAGCTTGCAGTGTGGCCTGCAGGGAACCAGGAGAGATGTCCCTGTGCACAAGACCAGGTCAGGTCTAGAAATGACATGATTTCTTGTAGAGGCAAGGCATGAAGGGGAGAGAATAAATTTTATTAGCTAAGGCAAAAATCAGGCAAGTTCTTGTATGAATGTCTACACAAAGAATATGCATGTGAGGGAAATATCAGTGATAAAAAGTCGGAAGGCCAAAGGTAAACATGTGCCAGCTCCCAGAAATCCCAACCAACAACATTTCCTGATATGGCCATCCACAAGGGCTTGTGGAAGAAGGCAGCTTACTATACTGCAGGTGGCTGGGAAAAGCCCTGGAAGCATCTCAGTGCCAGCTGAAATGCAGGAAGGGAGAGTTTGGTAAATCCTGCAGCTCTGTGGGAGGCTTTCAACTGGTGTTCTTAGAGACTGATGTCCTTTAAGCTGGTACTGAGCAATCCCACTCAGACTTGTGAATGTCCATGTTCATGTAAGTATCTCGACAGGAATGATTTCTCTGGTGACTCTGATCCTCTGATGTGTGAGAAGTAACACTTCAGTGGTTCCTTCCAACTGTGGCTCCTTCCAACTGGAGACTTTACTCACCTGAAGACAACTGTTTTCCAGACCTCAAAAAGAATTTGTGAAGAAAAGGCAAAAACTTCCTTAAACTGGATGAAGTGAGCAGGGCTGTCTTCTCCAGATGAAAAGCCTGAAAGAAAAGCAACACAGTTTCAAGAGGCTTATGTACTGCCAAGATCAGAGTTATCTGAAGGTGTGCATGGATCTCCAGTGTCTAATCTAAGAGGGGATTTTCTGGACATGTTGCTCTCTCGGGTGCACCAACAAACACAAGCAGTCAGTTGATGAGGTGCTGACAGGTGAGGGTGGAGCTCCTTGGGGACATAGTTTCAAGGAGCTAAGGGCTGCCAGAGGATGAGATTCCCAAATGAAACGGAAGATGGGGAGCTCTGAATTTCTGTGCTTCACAGAAAGCCACCACCATTTTCCCAGGTGTGCACATGCTCATTTAATTTTCAGTGTGTGAAGATGATGGCTCAGAGAGGTTATGAGGGGAGAGAGAAACCCCAAATCCATGATGCGGGCACTAGCACTGCCTGGAGGTGACTGTTGCTTCTGTCTTAAGAGGATCTACCTCGAGGGTCTGACACAGGCAGAAGGTGGCAGGAAGGGAATTTAATTTGAGATCCTTGGTGAGGGGGCCACCCTCTGCAGACATGGATGGGCCAGGGTGGGTGGTTCAGTGCTGAGGCAATGGCACTGGGACTGAATGAAGGTGAGTGGCTGCACTGGGGCTGCTGGGACAAGGCGTAAACCCAGCCCTGGTCCTCCACAGGCTGATTTTGGTGGATTTTCAACATGTCCTTGAAAGCAGATGCATGCCCACTGACATTGTGGAACCCCAGCCCCAGCCCCTGGCCTCCTGTCTTACAATGCTGCTTGGGGGCAGAGCAGCTGGAACTCCCTGCACAGAGATGTGCTGTGATGTCTTCTGGAGAGCCGAGCAACAAGCCAAAAGCCAGCCCTTGCATTCAGTTGTCTGCTGTGTGCTGCCATTAATCCACTTCAGTTTATTTGGCAGCAGCGATCAGAAGGAATTAATTTGGGATTTTCAGGCTGTTGAATGTTTTTCCTCAGGCAGCTTTCTGTTGAGTTCTGGGCTCTGGGAATTAGCTGCTATTTAAAGCAGCAGTGTGTGAACTTTCCTGATGGCTTGTGCTCTGTCTGTCCAACTGAGACAGAGGAAGAAGTGATGCGTGTGGGTGCTAGTCAGTGCTCTGCCTTGGCTCCTCCATCCCCAGTGGGATTGATCTTGTTGAATTTCTAGGATGTAGGCTTTCAAATCTTCCTGAGTGCTGGGGTCTGCTCTGTGGCAGCTAATGTCATACTAGAGACCTGTACAGTCTCGATCTCTCCAGGAAGAGAAGGTGCTTGACATCCACTTCTTTGGAGCTAAAGAAGCAGGTTTTTTGCTGTTTGCTTCCTGATGCAGACAATTCCATCTGCTGATTCTACTTGCAGAGCTGCCCCAGGGGACCAGTCTTTGGTGCTGGAAGTAAAGCAGCTAAATAGAAAGATCGAGCTATGAAAAAGTGGCAGGGGAGTCTGGGGAGTGGTGCAGGGACATGAGGAGCTGCTGTGAGAGAGAAGCTGTCTCCAAGCTGTTCAGAGCAGAAGCAGGAGCCTGTGTCCAGGGACCTGAACACTCTGCACAGGGGCTGCCCTCTCCCCAGCCCAGCACCAGCGTGGGCAGGAGGGTTCACAGCAGCAGCACATGTTGAAAAGGATGAGCCACGTTTCCCTTCCTGCCTGAGCATTTAAGCATGCCCTTCATACCTTTCATACCTCCTCCTAACAGATTCTCTTACTTGGGTGCACACAGTAAGGGTCACAGGAGTCTGTGAGAAGAGCCTGGAGTCTGGAAATTGCTTGCTGAAAGGCAGGTGCTTATAAATCTCACACAGAGGCTGAGATCTGCAGCCTGACTTTCAGATGGGCAGAGAATGTACCAAAGACATTTGGAAACTGCATACCAACATTTGGAAACAAAATAACAGAACTACTCAATAGCTTTGTGTGACTGACATCAGTTTTTCAGCTTCTCTTTATGTTCAGCCCCAGTTTCCACCCTTTTTGTATCATGATATGCTTTTGCTTTGGTTTGCAGTGAGAATTTAAAGGGGGAACCAGGATGAAAAATAGAATAGGTTTTCTGGTCTTGATCTTGCAAATGCATTTGTCTGGGATGATGCAACACAAGATCTCTGAGGTCCACACAGAAGGCTGTGGGCCACAACTGGCCCAAACTTGCACTGGCCGGAACCTGACTGTCAATCCTGTGCTCAGAAGCTATAGCTCCATTTCCTCCAGCAGCTGTAGGAGCAAGCCTTGTACTAACCCCTGGACAGACTTATCCTTTGACCTCCCCTGCAATCTGTGGTTTAGAAACATGAATCTCTTTTTTGAAACATTTAGATAAAAATCAGTGCTCATCTCACACCTTTCTATTTTCAAACTAGGAATTTTTAACTGGACAGAAGTATAGGTCTGTGACAAAAAAGGTAGCAGCTGGAACTGTCCTGGTGACTGATTTTGTATTTGCAAGTTACTATAGAAAACTTTTCAATCCAGAAATATTTTAGCTGGCACTTGTTTAAATTGGATTCTCTGAAAATAGCATGAGTTATTTTGGAAATCTTTTCTGCCTTGAGCTTCTTAGTACCTATTAGGAAATTTTAAGTGTGCATTCACTATGCTAAAAGAATAATGGGGAACTCAGAGCAACCAGTTCTGTGTGGGATGCTTAAGGCATTAACATATTTTGAAAAGATTATTTCCAAAATAAGATACCCAGAGTTGGAAGTGATCATAATGTGAAATTCCTGCCGCTGAAAGATACAGAGTGGGAAATGTAGAGAGCTGGAGTCATGCATGTGTTCTGGATTAGGATTAAATGTTTTGTGTGCACTCTTCCAGCCTACTGCTATAGCATTACTAATATCCATTCACACATAACAGATTTAAAAGTTATTCACTAAAAGAGTCGGTTTCTGTGGTCTGAGAACTTCACATGGAGAGACTAAGCTAAGTTCTGGCAACTCAAAGCAAATAATATTATTGGTTATCATATAGCTCGTTTTATTGTTTCTCTTTTTTTGTACATTGGAAGAAATTTCCCTTTCAGTGTGAAAATACCACTGTTTCCACAGCAAGGAGAACAACCTTTTGCCTGTGCCTTTATTCTGGATGGAGGAGTTTGTGCTAGAGAAAGCCAAATGATACTGGATGGAGATGCAGGGGGCTGAGCTTCTGTCAAATACGGCTTTGGCCACCCTGCTGCCCCCTAGGAGCCCTGTGATTTTGGAAATGTTAATATTTGCTTCTCTCTGAAAACCTCAGATAGCTTCAGGACCCCCAGCTGATCTGGTGAAGGAGCCCTGGGAGGAAGGGAGGGGGATATTTGTTTTACAGTCTGGAACATCTGCAGTGTGCAGGAGCATTCTTGTAAGGTTCTGGGTGCTATTCTGAAAATAAGGAAGTACTGCAAGGTAGGGACAACATGTAGGGATGATAGGGACAACAGGTAGGGATGATAAAACTAGTGCCTATTTTCTCTTGTAAGTCTCAGGACCACCCCTAAAGCTCTCCTTGCAGCATCCAGAATGCAGCTTCCTCTATTTATGCAATCATGTCCCCAGTTATGGACCTTTTCATGTAATGTGTTCTTGTAAAGTGCTAAATCTCTCCAAAACCCCAACATGCATGACAGAATGTTTGGGATAAGACACAACATGAAAAAAGCCATGTGCCCTTCCTCCTTGATTGTCCTGCTGCTTGAAGCCATCAATTTAGGCATAGCTATGTGAATGCTCAGTCCTGAGGGACAGTGGTTTCTGTCCACTGCTTGGTCTGCTGCATCTCTTTCTTGGTCCACCTCCTTACAAAATTTGCTGCTACTCAGTCAATGAATTCACTGCAAACACACACACACACACACACACACACACACACAGAGTTTCATAGCTCTGCATGGCTTGTCGTCCAAAACCCAAAAATGAAATATGTCTGATCTGTGCTTATTCTGAAAAGTTATCCATAGTCTACTGAGTTAGTTTATTTTCCTTCTGCAATGAGCTGACAAATGTGCTCTTAAAAACAAAGGATAATGTCCGCACTTGAGGTTTTCTCCTTACTCAAAATTAACTCAGCCCTCAAGCTCCTTGGTGTTGTGTTCAGTGCCTTGCAACAGTGCCTCCATGCTTATCAAAGGAAATGCGAGCTTTTTGAGAGTGTCTTGAGTAATAGCCAACCCAAACAGCCACTGGTGGATATTTTACTAGTTGAAGAGTTCATACAGCAAACATTTGTTAACAAACAAGTGTTCTGGAAAGGCAGTAAAATCAATCCAAATCAAATTGAAACCCATTATGGTCATGTCTCACCTGGCCCACATTAAATGAATCTTGAGAGAGTGTTTGTATACACCCCTGTGGAACCTGTCATCAAAATGCCTTCTAAATGAAAAGAAATTAAACAATTATTTGGCTAAAAAATGTTTTCCAGTGCCCTTCACGCCCCAATGCCTCAGAGTGTTTTGGGCTCACAGCAGTGTGCTAAGCAAAATCTTTAAATTTGTGGTAAATAAGTACCCTGGAGAAAACACATAATGAAGAAGAAAAGCCCTGGTTGTCTTTGTGGAGTGGTTCTCCTTTTTTAACACTCTCTGCTGACAGGCTGGGTGACAGGTCAGATTTCCAAGTACAGCTTCACTGTCACAGCAGCGGGAGGCATCCTCTTGTTCCTTTGGACAGGTTGCAATCACAGAGCAGAGCTGGGAGACCCTTCCATGCATTAGGCTCACTCTCAAACAGCTAGAAATACTTCCGAGTTTTTTCATCAGCTGGGCACAGAGAAACAATGTTGATGCATCTTATTTTTCTTGCTGGGGCCAGCCTGAACTTTATAGAAGTGATTGTGACGTTGCTGCAGATGCACGCTGGATGAAGGAATGACACAGGTTTGGAGACTAGCAGCCTGCCACCTTGGTCAAATCCTGGTTGCCCCAGGAAGGATTCAAGGAATACACTCTGGCCATGATGCAGGAATATAAAATGAGGTGGGATGTGGGCGACATTCTTCCTTCATGTGATGATGTGAAGCTGCTGTGCTATGTCACTGCTCTGGGAATGGCTGCACCCTGGCACAGCAGACATGGCAAGGGGACAGGAGCGTGGATCCTCCCTCTAGTGTTGCTGTTCTGTGGGAGAGAGGCCATGGCCACACAACCACTTCCCTCCTTCCCTGCTCTTGGCTTTTGCTACACGAGGTACAGAGCTTGGGGCTGAATCCCACCTGGAGAAACTGTCTCTTCCAGGAGTTCCTTCTGGCTGGTTTGCCATATTGCAGTCAAGGGTGTGCTGGTGGCATGCACCCAGGAGTCCTTCTCAGTCTGACAGCTATTGGGACAAAACTGCTGACATGGTCTGGGGTGTGTGCCAACATATCCCTTGATAGGTAAATCTGTCTTTGTGCCTAGGAAGAGAAGGATTCTTCCTCTCTGCTTTAAGGGGACAGTTACCAGTGGGATGTGGTGCTGGATTGGATCAGGGCATTGGGGGGCATAAAAGAAATTACAATACTAAGGTTGTAATAAGCACAGATTTAAAAATAATTACCAAGATATGTCACTGCTCTATAAATGAACCTGGAACTCATTTGAGCTGGGTGCACACAAACCATTAGGAGAAAGGCCTTGTCAAAGAAGAAGGGAGCCCATATTCAGCATGACAGATTTTATGCTGGGTATTCACCCAGAGGAGTATCCTAGAGTGAGTCTGGGATGAAAAGAGCAGCCCTGGGACAGACGTGGAGCAACAGTGTCGCCACTGTGCTTACTGCTGGGGTGACTGCAGCAGAAATGCTGCGTCCAGCCCTGAGCCTGCAGCTCAGAAACGTGCTGCTAATTTGGAGGAGGCTCTGAGAGGAGGGAGGAAAACAAGTAGGATACCAGGAAAGTTGCTTTTGTAATGAAACAGTCGGGAGTTTAATTTATTTGACTAATCACCCAGGAGACCACTGGCTGACTTGAGCCAAATCTGTATGTACCTGCTGGAAAGAGAGATGTGATGACAAAGGGCTGGTAAAGCAGACAAGCAGATAACAAGACCCAGTTCTGCAGATTAAAACAAAACAAATTCAAAGCTGAAATGAAGGGTAGTTTCTCCCATCTGTGGGTTAATTGAAGGCAGTGATGGAGTCTCAGCCCTCTTCCAGAGATTGCCCTTGAACCTCAGCACTTCTGCCACATGCATTCAGCACAGCAGCAATGCCTACCTTGCCACTCATCTGGGGACGGCTGACAGGGTGCTGTGGGCTTGCCTTAGCCCCCACTGTGTCTCAGTCTTCTTCCCCAGAATGACTTGCAGGAGTTGCAACCTTCAAAGTGGAGGAATCACATAGGAATGCAGCAGCAATGCATGATCCCCCCGGCTCATCTAAGGGCTTGCTTTACTGCTCTCTGGGGGCATGGGGCAGGCTGGACCACTGGCAACTCGATGGTGCTGGTGCTGCAGGAAGCACAGTCCTGATGTGGGTTGCTTGGACAGGGGTCTGAGGTAGAGGCACTGCCTCTCTGGGGATAACCCTCAGGGTACCCAGCCACTTGAATACTAGAGAGGGGATTGACTGCAGATTCAGGGATCTCACTTCATGTCCCTTCCCTCCCTTATCTCAGCATGCTCCTTTGCTTCCCCAACTCCTCCTGGGCCCCAAACCTGGCTGATCCAAGTGCAAGGCAAGTCTGTCCTGCTTGAGCACAAGGGAGAGAGGGAAGAATTGAGGGAAAATGGCCACAGCTGGATGCCAGATCACCCTTACCTCTGTGCTCCTTCAGGAATGGAAAGACTATGCAGAAACTTCTTCCTTAGCCTAGGCAAGGAAGGCCACGGACAGAAGAAGAATTGGCAAGGCACACAGAATTATGAGCATGAAGTAAGAGCATGTACATTTGGGCTGTCTATGTCGCCACGACTCTAGATGGCCTGCAGAAGACAAACATCATCTTAGGCTAACTGCGACTTGTCTCTCTCCTGCTTGAGGGGACTGGTACATCCCTGTTTCATGGCACACAACTCTCCTGCATTCTGGTTTCCATGCTCTGTTGTGTGCACCATGAAACAGGAAAACATTTAGGGGTGCAGGTCTATAAGATGATCATGATGGAGACAATAATGGAAAAATTATCTTGTCAGCTGTGCGTTTTTGTCCCAAGAGGGAGTTAGACCAAATGAAATCTTTGCTATCAATCTGGGATCAGAGTCTGGGAGTAAAACAGATGGAGCCTGGACCTGGGCTGTTGACGTGGCTTTGTCTATGGCTGTATTGAACTTTACTGCTACTCCTGCTATTGGATATATTAATGTTTTATAAGACCTTGCACAAGAGCTCAGAGAGGGTTTCCTTGCTAGCTGAATTGCCAAATTCTCATTGGTAGCTCAATTGATGAATTTTCACTCTTATGCCAAGGACTAATTCTAGTGTTCAGGCAGCTATGCAAAGTTCTATCCTAGCTAGGGAAGCAGCTATGAAAGTAGTAGATACTGTCTCTGAGACACTGTATGACCTTTGGAATCAAAAGGGAAAAAGAGATTTTCTGTGAGCTGTTCTGCTCCAGTAGGCAGTAACACTCTGCATTTGTTAACAGCAAACTGCTGCTCCCTAGCAAAGGATTTTCTGCTCTTTGTGAAATATGCACTGCAACACTGAAGTACTCTAAAGAGGAAATTTTTTGTTTGCAGGGAAGAAGACTGTAAGAGTCATTTGGGTGCAGCCTTCCTTCCCATGGAGGAAGGTGAGAAGGCTACTGTAGGCATGATACAAGCTGCTTTTATACCTACATTTTTATCCAGTTTTAACACGTTCCACGGACATGACAACAAGAAGTGACTATCTGTTACCCAAAGCTGTAATGTTCTTCTGACCAGAGGTCTAATGCTCGTTCTTCCTCTGTCATAAACATTTCAGTCTAGAAGCTGTAGACCCAGGTGATATGCCCTCTGCATGTGCATCCCCAGAGGCCCCACAGCTGTGTGTGCCAAATTCGTGTTTTGGAGGAAAAGATGTTTTTTGGTTGTCCAGGTTTCCCTGGTTTTTGGTCTGTGGGGAGACTGGCTGCGGCTCCTGGAATTTTCTTTCTCTTTCTTTTTTTCTAGTGTTTCCTGTGGTGGCAGCCTCGTTTCTCCACTCTTCTGCTCATGTCTGTACTGCTTCACAAGGCAGGAAGCAGACAGCAAGTGCTGGGACACAGTGAGCTTCGGGAGACACTTGCACCTTCCTTTTATTGACTCCAGAGGCCTCTCTTGAGTTTGCAATCTAAATGGCTTTGGACTGGATAAAGGCAAATCCTTCCCTGACAAAGTCTCTGGAGACTGCATGTGTGCTCAGGGCTTGAATCAGCAGAAAAATTTCCAGTGACTCCCTATGCTTTGAATAAGGCATGGAAATTCAGGCCAGTACTGACAACATGGAAAACCAGAAAATTAGCACCTGAGAAGCACAGGGAGAATAGAAAGAGAGATGGGATGGCTCTTCTGAGGTCTTTGATAAAAATCTGTTAAAAAAAAGCCAAAAATACTTGCTTTCTGTTGTAAAAAAAGCTGATTTTATAATGAGTGAGTAGGAGATTTCAGTTTTGGCAGGATCGGCTGGCTCTGGGCTCGTAAAACTGTTATGCTTCCAGCTCTTTCACATATACCATCTTTGCTGAAAATGATGTTTGGTTGAAATCTGCCATATTTGGATGTTTGCCTGTAATTCCAGATGTTCAATGTTCTGATCAGAGTTGTTATGCAGAAATTTTGAGTTGGAGCACTCCAGAGGAACTGGTTTGTTCCATGCAAGTGCCGTATTTGCTACACACTGAAATGGATGTGTTGAACCTTTTGTACACAATGCAGAGGAAGTCACTCAGGGTCCCAGGGGTTCATTGCACAATCTTGTCTGCGATGGGACTTGTTCTGTGCAGTGAGCTGGACCCAGAATCATGGAATCACTTCTCTTTGAATGGTGTGGGTTGGAAGGGACCTTAAACAATATCCAGTTCCAAATCCCCCACCATGGGCAGGGACACCTTCCACTAGATCACATTATTCAAAGCCCCATCAAATGTGACTGTGAACACTTCCAGGGATGGGGCATCCACAGCTTCTCTGGGCAACCTGTTCTAGTGCCTTAGCAGCCTCATAGAGAAGAATTTATTTCTCATATCTAATCTATATTCTCGTCTTTTAATTTTAAACCATTCCCCCTTATCCTATGTCCTTATAAGAAGTTTGTCTCCATGCATGGACGTGATTTCTGTCCTAAAAAACCCGCCATGAGGGTTTTCTAGAAACATGGCAGGCCTGTTTGGAGGGAATATGTATGATACTGAATGATTAAAGAGTTTTCATATTTAATAGGATATTGAAAATCTCTATTTCAGAAGATAAGAGAGATTATTTTTCCCCCTGAGACTAGGATCTCCTTTTTTTTCTGGAGAAGTCTATAAATGAAATGGAGGAAGTGCTTGACTGGGACCAGAGACCCCAGATCACCCAGCTCCAGTATCCAGTCTTGGACTATGAGTAGTGGCAAATGTTCTTCTGGTCAAGGATCATATGGGAGATAATATTTGGGGACAATTTGGCAATTCACCTAAAATCCTGTTCTTGATACCTCTGACAGCTAAGTTTTGTTGACAAAATCTTTTTCCCATTTTGTGTTTAGGCTGCTGCAGAGTTCAATGATGGGTCTTGTTCTGTGGTGTGGGAGCAGTGATTTCTGCCACGCCAGGACTGCCCTCACCACCCCCAGCTGTCCCTCCCCAGTGGAGGTCTGTGCCACTTGTTGTCAGGCAGGGCTTGTGTCCTTTCCCTGTCCCTGCTGTCTGCCTCTGGCCATTCTGCCCGACGTGGCCACCCCTGCAGCACCAAGCAGCAGGTCACCTTGGTGAGCACAAGCACTTCCCACTCTTTCCCAGCTCTTAATCACTGGTACTGAGAGCACATCACCTCAAGCATCTTCTTCCAGTCACGACCATCTTTGTTGACCTTTGGGAAGCGAGCTTGCAAAATATCCCTTATTTGCTGTGAGCTGGAGAGAGGGTAAATTTTAATTACTCTCTGAAACCAATGGGTTGGACAACCTCTCCCTGCAGCCCCTAAGCACTGTGCATTCTGTTCTGTAAATCAGGTGCTTTATTAGATCCACTGTAGCAGAAAATGAAATGTAAAACTGGGTGTAGACTTATTTTAGACACAGTAGTAGCAAAATTAAGAAGGGAAATATCTTTGAATTGCTGGGGGAAGTCATTTAGGAAGAAATTGGAATGGTTAATTAGAGAAAATTATCTCTATCTAATTCTCAAAGGCTAATTGAAATGCTCCAGTCTTTTTCTTGAAAGGAAAAATCTATTTTAATAGCTTAGATTATTATCAAGGAATGTAACTTTAGCGGTAGCAAAAAAATTTTCATAAATTTTCCAAGAAAAAATACTGTTGAAGTGGCATTTGAGTATTATGACAGAGATGTAAAATCATAGTGGGCCTCTTTTCTTTTATTAATATTTTATTCTTGGGGGGTGGAAGGCTGGGGGCAGGAAGAAGACAGGGAAAGCTGTCCAAATTTCCAGATTTCCATGTACACCGTAAGTGCTAGAAACTTTGAGACCAAAATCTGTATCTGTATGATTCCCGAATCTTAAACTGAATTACAAAATAAACATTTAACCTCTTGACAAAACCCCCAGGATTTGTAAGGATGTCAGTAAAAGTACTTCTTTTATACAGGAGGTAAGATATTGCAAGTTCCCAAAACATGTTGTTTTGACTGGTTTCAACGAAAGAAAAATCTCGTGTTGATTAACTACTCTTCTTCAATTTAATCTTTTATTCGGGCTTTCAGTTGTTAAAGTAAAAGCTTGGGAGAAACATTTGACAACTTTCCCAAAGCAGAATTCCATCTTTCACCTGGGGTTTTGCAGATTGTGCTGTCTCTGAGGTGGTTGAAGATGATCATCTCGCAACTGTAGCGTAGGTCAAAGACCAAAGCAAGGAACACCCTTGTTGCATTACCAATACGTTCCAGTCTCCTTTGCCTTGGCTGGGATTCTTTTATGTCTCACCTCTAATGCAGTAGTTCTCTTGTAGCTGAAGACACTTCTCTCCCCAGACACCTGGTACCTGATCCTGGCGAAAGCTCTGAGGTTGCTCGAGAGAAGCCCTGGTTGGATTTTACCTATTTTCCAGTTGGAAGAGGACATTACTCCTTTTCAGTCTGACTAGTTTCCTGTGCTGCCCATGCTGTCCCACCTGATGAAAAGGACGTAGTGCATTAGAGAAATATGATAAAACAGGGCCTGGACATGGTCTGTGACTGCCACTATTACTGTGAATGTGCTACACCAGAATTTGTTGCTGTTGGTGCCATACCTTTTCTGTCCAAAGCATTTGGACACCAAATTCAGCTCTTACTTTTATTTGCCTTCATTCTCACAAGAACTAAAAGGAAGCCAGCCAACGGCTCCTCTGTCAGAAAACCCTTTTTCTTCAAAAAACAATAAAAACCTGCTGCACAGTTACATGTTTAGCTTGAGTCCAGGCACCAGCCTGTGAATGGTCATCAGGCATTGGGGAGAGTTTGTATGGGACACTCCAGGAAACTGTGTTGGGAAGTCAGCAGTACAGACCACACAGGAATAACCTTTCATTTTCTCCTGAGAGGTGGTAAACCTATTAAATTACCTTTGGGAAGGATGAATGACATTTAGGCACTGGGTAGATAACTCATGTCTCATGACAGTATCTGCAGTTACCTAATGAGACGTTGTAGGCTGTTTTTTTTCCTTTGGGAAATAAATTTTCTATGTAGTTATGCATCTTTGGCACCTTCTGCATCTTCTGCAGGGATACTTTGCTTCATCTTGTGTAAATTCTGCTTTTCACTGAAATTTTTGCAAAGAAGTGGGACAGATTCTGGCATGTTGGTCTAAAATAAATATGCAGTGATTGAAATTTTCAGTAGAATAATTCCATTCTGCCAATGTTACTATAATAAACTTGCCTTTATTTGGTCTGTTTGTTTGTTTTATAACCCAGTTCTGACAATATTGTGTTTGGAAAAACATTAGAAGTGTGGACTACTTTCCACAAAAGTGGTCAGTAGTCCACATCTTACATGAATATGATGTGGCAGCTTTGAGACCAGAATACTGACTCATGAAGTTATCTTTCTACCTTACAAGTCTTAATGTTAGGTACTCAAGTGGCAGTGAAATTCCATTATGACTCCTTTGTGCCAAAGCTGGTGAGAAGGGCAGGTACTGTTCTGATGACTTCTTTCCCAGCTGTTTATTAGCATCTAGCTCACAACTTTTGTAATCAGGATCAAAACCAGTATTCTTCTTAAATTACAAAAAAAGGAGTTACAGGAAAGCAATCAGCACATTCCTATGCTTTCAGGCAGAGATTATCCTTCAGCTTCACTGGAGGCTGGAAAGAAGCAGCCTACAAGCAGCTTACTTGGTAATAACTTAATGCCTAAGAGTTTGGTGTCTTTCCATGGAGCAGTAGGTGCTGGCCAAAGGATTTTTGCAGGGTATGCCGCTGGAGTTTTCTAGTGTCACAGACACTGTATTTACAAGTGCAATTAAATACTTTCGGAAGGGATTATGTAATAGCCCATAGAACACGTGGAAAGTAAAGCCAGATTTCTGCTCTCATTTGGATTAACTTTTATGTGGAGCAAATGCAAGAATTTAAACAAAGATAGTTCATATAGAGCTACTGCACAGTCTGAGTCTCAGTTTGCTCCAAGCTGCCGCATGCTTCAGTCCATGCCCTCAGCCTTCCTCCCAGTGCTCAGGCAGCTGCCAACCTGATGCTGTTGTGCTGTCACAGGAGGGTGGATGCTGTGTGAAAGATCAGGATTGTATTTCTTGGTATTTGGTTTGCTCTCTGGCTATGCAGAACCTCGAATCCACCAGCCCAGGTGCCTGAAGCGGACATTGACTCCTGCCAGCTGTCACCATCAGAGGGCAAGGCAGCAGTGTGGCTGTGCTCAAAATGTTGGTTTCATGTACCTTCTATTTGCAGCTGTGATGCCCTAAACATGACAGTACAAATAGTGATGGGGAAAGGGAACTTGCAGGGGTTGGATGCAGCTGCAAAAACAGAGGAAGACAGAAAAGTCTGAAGTGGCATGGCAGAGGTGCGAAGATGGTATGAAATGTAGGAGCAGAGAATATCAGATCTGCGAAAGGCTAGTGAAGGAAAGAGGCAGACAACAGCTAAAGTGGTTGAAATCAGCTTGGAGAGCTTTCACTGAACAGGCCAAAGGGAGAAAGGGAAGTCTCTCCTTCTATTTTTAGACAAGCAGCTGAATTACTCCACTTCCCTGCCCGCAGGGGTCAGGCAGTAATGGAAACCACCCTCTGAGCAGCCACTGAGCAGGAGGAGGGCTGTGCTTTGCCTGCTGGTAGGGCTCATCTCCAGGCACTGTGCGACAGTATGTGCTGCAGCACAGACCTCCCCTGAGCTGGAGTTCAGGAAAATGAAAATGCTAAGGGAGTGGTCTAAGTTTTAGCACCTGCTGGCCATCCCTGGGGACTGGAGCATCGAGGGCTGCAAGTGGCCCTCCCCTCTTGATTCCAGCTACGCCTGAGCAGTGGTGTGTTCCAGCCCATGGGTGAGCTCCCCATCAGCCTTGTGCAGCACAGTCAGTCTCCATTTCTGTACTCAGTGCCGTCCCTGTGCCTGTGAGCTTCCTTGCCACATCATTTTGGGTATATTTGGTAAATCCTCAACTATCTAGAGAGATTATCTTCCTGATTTATCATCAAGCACCTTGCTCTTTTTCAGAGGGCAAGTCAGTGCAGCTAAATTAGGTTCCTGTCTTGCTTTGTGCTTTGAAAGAGCCTTTTTCTCTGTCTAATGACTGTAGAGTACATGCTTCCAGCTCACATGCTTAAGATAGGTTGTGCTGTACATGTACTACCGATTATTCCTGGCCTTGTGAGGTGGCATCATCTCAGAAATATAGATCAAGGATGTGCCTAGCTGAGAAAATAGGATGGGAGATGATGTATAAGGCTGAGGGTGACAAAGAAAGAGAGAAGAACAGAGCAGTCCTGACATGAGTGTTAATAACACTTACAAAGGCTTGGGTTTCCTTTTCTGCAGGGGGTTCTTGGAGTTGTATTCTCAGGAGCCATTGTTGTCAATGGTGGTCTGTGGGGAAGTATAAAAAAATCAGTTCATTATACAGATTCTTTTGTTAATAGTTTTTCTTTACTTTAATTTTTTTCTTTCATAACAACCCTGAAACTGGTGTTTGAGGAAGAAATGGATGAACCAACATCACCTTTTTGTCATTTAAAGGTCTATGAAGAGAAGAGAAGAGAAGGTGAAATGTAGCAGATAATTCACCACTGCCAGTTTCATATCTTTTAGGCAGAACATGGCCATCAGGTTTAATTTTTGGTTTTGCATTTTTGAGTTGTTATGCACAAAGTGTGGGCACAAGGGGGCCACAAAGGGGGGGCTTGTCTCTCTATTGAAATAATCCTTTGCAGTTCAACTTGCAGCCTGTGAAAAGCCAGGCTTTGCTGGGCCCGCGTGGTTTGCAAAGCATGGGTTATTGCACCCTTGCTGGTGAGCTGGTTCATCCCCTACAGATTAAGAGTGCTGTGAATGTGGTGACCACAACCTAAAGGGACAGAATATAGTAGGAACAGGCCCTATCCCAGGGCATCACAGGGCACCTGTGGTGACAAAATAAGCCATCACATTCTGCTGTATCTGGTGCCCTTGCTTAGTTTATATTTGTGGGTATGTATGGCTTATGGTGAGAACAAATGCTCTTGCCCTGAAGCTGCCTGGAGAGAAGAAGGAGGAGCTGGTGCTGAGTTACAGCAGAGCAGGACAATCCCCTCCCTTGCCCTGCTGGTGATGCTGTGCCTGATGCCCCCCAGGACATGAGTGGCCATCCTGGCTGCCAGGGCACTGCTGGCTCATCTTCAGGTTGCCATCGACCAGGACTCCCAGGGCTCTTTCCATGACACTGCTCTTGTTCCCTAATCTGTCCATACATCCAGGGTTGCCCTGTCCCATGTGCAGAAACATCACCTTCCCTTATAAATGACACACAGCTGGTGATTGCCCAGCCCTGTAATTTGTTAGGTCTCCCTGCAGAGCCTCTCTGCCTTTGAGGGAGTCAAGGCTTCCTCCCAATATCTCCCCTGGCTTTTGAATAACTCCTGAGCTGAATTCGGGCAATTTATCCCAGCTGCTGCTCTGGGTCTTCCAACTGGTGAATGCACTGAATGCACTGAGGCAGACCTGAGTGCAGCAGCTCTCCTGTTGAGCTCAGAGCTGCTGTCTGCCTGCTGGCCCTGAGCAGGAGGGCTATCCCCCCGCACACCCTGCTGAGCTTGTGCAATGTGATCTTGCTGTAGCAGCCGCTTTTCATGGCTGAGAGACACCATCAGCTCAGGACTGGCTAGGATCTCTGGCCTGGCACTCCCTTTCTCCTGCACCAGGTGAACCAGCCTGCACCTCTGGAGCACCACTGAGAGTTTAGTGCTGCTGTGGCCAGCAGTTAATAGACAGAAGTTGGGCAAACAACCTTCTGCTGTATCCCACACCTGCTCCGAGGTCTGGCCCCTGAGTGCCAGTGCAGTCCCAAGGTGGGGATGGATGTCATTCTTCTGCAGGGCAAGTTTCTGCAAAAGGAGAAACATAGGAACTCCTCTCACAGGTCGAGGAAAAGCATAGGAAAAGCATGTGAAAAGCAGAGGAAAACAAATGCTTGAATATCAGTCACTCAGCATCTCTGTCCTGACTTAGAAAAATGCATTGAATATGAGGTCACACTGCCTTGGTCCCCGCCTATCTTCTGGCTGATCTCAGGGACTCCAAGGTTCACTTTTCCTTGAAGGGAGCCAGGAAATTAATTTTCACTGGGGATAGCAGTAGAAGTACCTGCTGAGAATAGGCAGTATTCCTCTCACTTGAAGGCTGGAGATGGGCTTATCTGCCTCCACCAAAGGGCTATAGGTGGCCCCAGTAACAATGGATGATTATCAAGGAGGTTTTGGAGCTGACTGGTAGAATAATTTTAATATTGTTGAGGTTTTATTATACATGAGATGTGTTAGGCCACCGAGAGCCTTGGGCAGACTTTTTTTTATTATTGCTTAAGCTGACATGATGCATCACTGTTGGTACCTGCTCCCAGCTAGATCTGATACAGTGACTGTCTGTACCTGCTGTTCTGGTTGTGAAGTCTTTTCAATCATGCAGATTCTGCAGATAGAATCTGTGCTGTGATTTGAATATGAAATATTGGGGGGATAGAGAAACAATGAGATTTTTCAGGAAGCTGAAAGGTACATGAACAAGACTTCAGTGATGCTGCATGTTTGAATCTTGGCTCATTTGGAAATCCAGCAGATGAAACCATCTTCTTCAAATTTTGCTGGCAGATGAATGAATGGAGCACATTTCCCTTTCTGGCTTTACTTTATGATTCCAGCCAATCTGACATTTCTTCTTCTGCTTCAGACCTGCTGTTCCCCAGCCTGCATCCTCACAGGCAACACATGGGTCACAGTGGTTTACAAGAAGGTATTTATTTCTTTGGCTTCAACTCAGAATCTAATTTGCCACATGCATTTTGAGGTGCACATAAGCCGATACCTCAGGCAAGCTAGGAGAGTGACTAAGAGGCAAAGATGTGCTGTGGATGCACCCTGGACGTGCTGCTGTGTTATGTAATGAGGACCTGGGCTCGACGTAAGCATTAGGTCACAGCCTTGAACACATCCCTGCCTCTCCCAGCAGGTTCAGGCAAAGCTGCTGACATGCACAGCAGCTTCAGTGTTGCTTCAGTGTCTGCACAATAAGCAAGGCTGAATGTACATGGTTTTATTGCTCTCTTGCCTATGCCAAACCAACCCTAGGCAGTACCTTGGTTTTGAGGACAAATGAGGGGTAAAGCAAACAAGGAAACAGAGAGAAAACAGGACAAACTGTTGGTGGCAGTTACCGTTCAGTTCAGACAGATGACAGCACTTTATTATCTCTTGCATGGTATCCAGGGGAACCTCAGAAGCTCCCTAGCAACAATATAGCAGGAAAAGGAAGTGTCTTAATCCCTGGAGCTAATGTCTTTCTGCAGAGCTATTGGCCTGTTGGCCCTATCTGTCCTGGTTGTAATGGTATGGAGAGCTGCTACCTCCTTCCACAATACTGCCAGGCAGGAAAAATGGCAAAGGCAGCAATTTCTGGAACTGAGACAGAGGAAAAGGAGCATAAGTAGTCTAAGGAACCACGTGGTCAACCCATGAGAAAGGAAATACTTCTCTGGTTGTTAACAGAGATGCATGGCCAGTCTGTGTATTTTATAGAATAAAGCTGTTGTGATTTATATGCTACCCCTGCTCTCCTAAAAATCCACCTTTTCAAGTTCCTTTCCTCCTCTTCTATCTCCATTTAATCATCCCTTTAGCCATATCTAATGTTTCCTTGTTTCTGAAGATGACATATGTGATCCTGCCATTGTTCCCCTTACTGCTCTGCTGTAAGTGGATCATGACAAAACACGAAATCTTTGTTCCCTCAGGACTGGCTTTATAAAGGATCCCGAATTTACTTGCTGGTAAGGCTTGATGGTAAGGCTTTCCTTAGGCTTTCAAAGGCCTAAAGTAGTCCTCTACAACAAGAAGGTACTAAGATCCTCTAGGAACTGAAAGACCGCTGACACTGGAGACAAATGGCTCCATGTCAAAATGTCACCTTACAAAATTGATTTTAGATTTTTAATTTTGAAATTGTGTGTTCAGACATGTCTCCCCTTTATTATATATGGCATCAGTGCGCCTTTAACTTCCTCTGCATTTGAGACTGGTTCACCTGTTGTTATTCCCCTGAAGGGCACCAAGACAGGGCGAATTTTGCATGACATCAACTTTGGCAAAAGGCAGTACCTGAGGCTGGTGTGTCCCTCCAGTTCTTCCAGCCCTCTGCTTTGTTCCACTTGGCTAAGCTGATGCATAAATCTCTATAACAAAAACTGAGCTGTTAAAAAAAAAAAACCACAAAACCTCCCTCACTCTCTCATCATAAAATCTTGGAAAAAAACCTACTATATTGCTCTGTCGTCTCCACATGTAAGCTTTGTTCTTGGCAGACACAGGTGCATCTATTTCCAGAGAGGGGATCACTAGGAAAAAGCTCATAGTTGGTCTCAGGTGTCCATGGGACTGGTAGCTCCCTTCTGTTGCTCACCGGGGTGCAATTTCCAGGCACTATGTCAAGGTAGGTGCTGCAGACACCTGGAACAGAGTGTGCCTTTCTGGCTGGGAACATATGAAGCATTTTCTCTAAAACATTGTGTTATTTCCCTAGATTGTTTGGGTGATTGGAAAGGGATGGAGTGTTCTTTCCCTGTGGCATACATTGCTTTGCCCTGCCTTGACATGGAAAGTTTTCCTCACTAAAGGAAATGTGGACATAGCTGTGCAATTTTGCTGTACTCTAGAGTACTCTGAGTAGAGGGGAATAACATTTGCTTCACCACTGATGCACATTGCACTGCAGACATCACTCCTCTGTTCAACTCTGCCATGGATACCTGTATATTATGACTCTTTCAACATCAGCAAGGTATAATTTTGCCAGCTTCATAGCCATCCACTATCTCCTCTCCTTGGTCATTTATAGATGAATCTGTGTGTGTGTGTGTGTGTGTGTGTGTGTGTGTCCCCCAGTTTGGTGCTATTGCAGCATTTCTAGCCATGATGAGCTGAGCAGAACTTGGGCTGATGATTCATTACTGGAAGAGTGCTGAGCATACAAATGAGAGGGTACAATCAGCAGTGAGGTTTGCTTTGCATATTTCTGCTCTGCTTTGCTTCACCAGTAGGAACATTTCTCAGACCAGCCTGCAATCCTCTGCAGACCGGATGGCAGCCTCCCTCGTGATGTAGCACTGTAGAAACTCCTCTGACAGGCACAGGCAGTGGAAGGAACCCTGCACTTACTGAATGTCAAGTGCTGCTGGCATGCACCTATGCTAAGCTCCTCCTTTCCGGGTGGCCTCTATCAGTGTGTTTTATTAGTCAGGCAAGTGAGGAGTTCAAACAAAGACTGAAAGAAAAATAATGGACATATGCATGTCACTGCCTGCCTCATATAAATCAGTGTGCAATGAAGAACCATTATTATTTGTGTGCTTCTAGCTACTTGTAGATGGCCACAATCCAGATTAGATGCTCTCTGTGCCAGTACATCTGATTGTCAATAAGAAGCAGCTGGACTCAGCTTAAGCAAAAGCTTTTTCCTGCATATGACAGAAGAGTGTTGCTAAAGTTGGCTGACTCCCGGGCTGTGTAGGATATATTCCAACAATAATGTTGTGGGATTTTTTTTGCTAAACACTTTCCAGCTTTTTTTTGAAGAAATGTACTCAGAATTTCCCATCATGCATTTTGCAAAGCTGACAGTCAGCACTTTATGTGTTCTTTTCTCATTCTGGTGATTTGAGGTAGGGTTTTTTGTGTAATTCTATTGACTGTAGTGATTTTATTTCCATTTGTCGACAGCAAAGTGGTGAGAATCAGAACCTGACATTTATTCACTGGTGGCTGAGAGGCAGGTTGAGGTGGAAGGTTATAAACATCAGTAAAGAAGACAAAAGGATTAAGATGCCAGCCCTGTTACAGAAAAATCTCCTGTTAATGCTTTGGTGGCCAGCAGAAATTCGTAGTTCACTGAAACCAGCAAGTGTGGTGTGGTAGTCTAAGAGCTCACCCATTTTCATGCACACATTTGGGTACATGAGCCCTGCATGCAGCTCTGGGGTCCCAGCGCAGAAAGGATATTGACCTGCTGGAGCAAATCCAGAGGAGGCCACCAAGATGATCAGAGGAATGAAGCATCTCTCCTATGAGGAAAAGCTGAGAGAATTGGGATTTTTCAGCCTGGAGAAGAGGCAGCTTCAGGGTGATCTAATTTGGCCTTTCGGTGACTGAAGGGAGCCTAAAAGAAAGGAGAGATTTTTACAAGAACATATAGTGACAGGGCACGGAGAAATTACTTCTAACTGAAAAAGAGCAGGTTTAGATTGGACATAAGGAACAATTCTTTACTGTAAGGGGGGTGAGGCACTGAAGCAAAGAAGCTGTGGCTGCCAGATGCCTCAAAGTGTTCAAGGCCAGGTTGGATAGAGCTCGGAGCGTCCTGGTCTAGTGAAAGGTCTCCCTGTCCATGGCAGGGGTGTTGGAAGTAGTTGGTCTTTAAGGTCCCTTCCAACCCAGGCCATTCCATGATTCTGTGATTCTCTGACTTATGATCTCTTTGGGGAAGGAGAGGAGCTGGACTGTTACGCTGCCTCCCAGGTGCCAAAATGTCCTGTTGTCTCTTTGCATTAGAGTTATTTGTGTTGAGGTTGTAGTGGTATTTCTGGGTTGAAGTGGGTAAATGTTTGTTCTGATGATGCACTCTGATGCCCATCTCCTCTGAGCAATACAGTTATTCATAGAAGCGAGGAAATTTAGCATGCAATAGCTCAGGAAACTCACTCTTTCCTATTTGGAGCCCTAATTAGAGCAATTAATCACTGCTGCTTCTGCCATCTAAGCTTTCAGGCTAGAATATATTGTCCTCTCTTGTCAGAGCAGAAATGTAAAAATGGTTTCCCTTTACCTGACACTTTGCCAGTACAGCCTTTATCAGTGTCTGTCTCCTACCAGCTTCTATCTTTCCTGAGGGCTGGAGCTGAAAATACAAAGAACAAAATGATGTGACTGTTCCAAAAGAAAGAAGAGGTGTGAAATTTTAAGAGATCAGCTTCTACTCTGTTTACGTGGGTTTTAGCTGTATGTCTCCATTTACATTACCTTTCCTGGGAATTTCTTTTGGGTTTCCATATTGCTGTAACACGGTGACCATTTTGGGGGGGAATACCCTAACATTTTCACTGTAAACAAGAGTTTTCTTTCCACTTAATGGAACTGAAACTTCTCCTCACAAAATCTCTACCCATTGAAGTTCTCCAGGTATGTGCCCAGGAGAGGGCAGGATGAGGATTAGGTTGCTTATGTGTGTTTTAACTCCATAGCTGCCCCTTGGCTGGTCCATCAATATTCAATTTAACTGGTTAAATGTTATTGTCATTCTGCTCCCCCTGCTTCCCCATGTATCAATGTGCATCAGGTGATAAGCTGCAGGGGCTGGGGATCACAGGACAGCAGCCTGGCCCTCTCTATCTCAAACTACATGACTCTCTAAGTTAGGGAGATCAGTGCTTTGGTCTCTCTTCTGTGTGTTCTTGTGACAGTGACCCCTCCTTCAGGAAAGAAAGGCATTTCTTTTGGCACCTGACCTGGTGTGCTGCACCCTTGAGTGCACCAAGGGTCTCTGCTGCTAAGGATGTCAGGGGTCTCAGTAGCATAAATTGAGAAGGTGAAGATCTGAATAGTACCCTGCTTGCCTTTTTTCCTGAGAAAAACTGTGGTGGAATCTTTCTGTCCGCAGACCTGCAGATTCCACTGGGGCCCCCCAGGGAGCGTGATGGGGGAAGAGTCAGGTGTGGCTCCATGATGCTGGCAGTGCCTGCACTTCTGCTGAGATTCAGAGCCTGAGCAGGGGTGCTCTGGTGTTCTGCTGCAGTGCCAAACAGAATGGATGAGCTTGGCTCTGCAGTGGCAGTAGGGAAGATGAAGATGGCCATCTGTCCACAGCCAGCATACACAGTTTTCACACACACACATCCACACATGCCTGAAAAGTTCCAACATGTAACTGTGAACTGAGAAAGTCCTGGATTGCAAGCCTAGTCTAGTCGTGTATAGAAGTTTTTGAGTATCATCTAGAGACTTGCAGCATTTCCAGCTGCATGTATAAGGAAAGTTGAAATTCATGGTCTTGTTAGCCTTTGCTAACATTATGAATGGTCTGACAGAAGCATTGTGAAATATCAATTTTCTTTTGGTGTACTTTCTGTTGCCTCCTTATCAGTCAGCTTCAATACCTCTTACAATGAAGCAATTCTCTGAATCTGAGATGTTAACACTAATGTTTGTCTTTTTGCTGCCCTTGATGAAAAATTAATGAACCATGAATGAATCAACACTTCTTCCCTGTTTATGCTTTTTTCCTTTTCATGCTTGGATGCCAAGATGCATTTACTGAAACACGGGAACAGTTTCTTTTTGACTTCTCAGATAAATCCATCCAGGAAAACTTCCAACCAGGATCCTCATTCTTGGACCTCTAGATCTTGCAGACCTTAAGCAGACAAGAATTGCCACAGCCCTTCAGTGAAGGATAGCCCAGAGAAACTCATAGCTCTTGTAATGTGCCAAATATCATTTGTTGCTCATTTGCTGCCCCACAAGCTGATTGAGTAATTCAGTACACCATTTGCAGGCTCTCCCCACAAGCAAAGAGGCAACAGACAGTGTGCACTTGGCATTCCTGAGCTGATCCTTTGGAGAAGTTGCTAGAGGAAGCAGAGGATATTGAATATTGAACCCAAGACACAACCTAACATCTCTGTTGTGAACATCTGCAACTAGACCACTTACTGTTTTTGGAGGGGGAGAGAGAGGGTACCAATAAAGACATTTAGTTCTTTTCTCATTCCACTTGACTTTAACAACTTCCTTTAGCAGAAATGACCCAGAAGCATCTCCCCAAATGCAGCCAAGCTCTGGCTGCACCCAGGACCACTGCATAACAAGTCTGGAACTTGGCACTGTGACAGCAATCTGCTTTCCTCATTGTTGTAACACAGAAGAGCATTTCGCCTGGGCTGCACTTGTCCCATCTCACCCGCTCTCGACACATCACAGCACGGTGCCACAGCACTCTGACTCTCAGGGGCCAGGAGCTCCCCGCACGTATCCAGGTCCTGGATCAGTGTGTCACAAGAGACAGATGCTTGTTCCCACTGACAAGACAAGCTCCATTGCTTAGGGGAACATGAAGCTCAATGCAGTAAACAATGGTCCAGGTAAACCTGGATGATGACAGTGCCTTTCAATACATTTCTAGTAGCTCTCCAATGACTTCACTGATAAGGAAGTCTCTGTGCTAGCCAAATGCATTTCTATGCAGCTATCATCTCTCAGTTTGTTGAGAGAAGCACCCTTATGTTCCATTCAGAATAACAAACCATATTTCTTAGCAACAGTTTAGAGAAGAGCAGTATCAGAATTTCTTTCTTTTTGATTTAGAGCAAAAGATGAATCAAAAAGCAGAATATAATTTTTTTTTCAGTCTTCCAGTCTTATTTTGGAGGTTGCAATTTTTTCAATTCTAGTAATTTTCAGTGCCCAGGTCAGGAGGATATGCTACTGGAATTAACACAACTTTTGATTACACATCAAAAGGTTTTACTACAGATTAAACAGTTTTCAACACTTACATTTCCATTTCCTATTTTCCTAAGAGTCTAATTTAGACAATCTGCATACACCAGTAGCTGCTGTGTCTTTCAGGAAATGGTAAGTATTCCAAAACGCAAGGAAATAGAAATTTCTCAGTGGCTCTTTCCTTTCCAGTGAAAGTATGAGCTTCTTTTGGTAAGACTTCTCCATGTTTCTAGGAGCCATTGGACCTAGACACATCAAGATCAGCCTCTACTCAGATCCACCACTGACAACCCCTTAGGCATACATTTTAGTAATGAATGGATGGTAGCTTCATAGACCTTGAGACTGTACATACCTCATCCAAAATCCATGACTGTCTGATTGCCTGTAACTTCCTTTTTTTGTGTCACAGCTTTGTGCTGTTGCCTCCTTCCTTTGTGAGGAAATGCCAGAATTTGAAACCTGGCAAGTAAGGCCTCATCTGCACCACGTGTCAAATTCCTTATATGACCTCTACAGGAATTGGTGGCACTCAGTAATTTGTAGGACAGCTCTACTTAATCTCCCTAAATTTAATAATTTAAATGCCTGGAGATTTCACTGAGTATTTTTGTAAGATGAGCTTTCATTTAAAATGTAGAACCTGGGAGAAAAAGCAAATTCTGAAAGAACCTTCTCTAAACCTAAGTATTAGGTTTCCAAAAATATGAACCCTGAAAAATAATCCTTTTAGATAGTATAGGTATTCTTCCATTCTCAAATCTTAATATAAAACCAATGAATGCTTTGGAACGTTTAGTCCTCTGAACCCATTAAGAGGATCATGATAAGCTTTCTCTCCTCCCACACTTCACTTTATCCTCTGCTAACAATGGCCACAGAGGAGACAAACTGGTAAGGATGCTTGAGGTATTTAGTAGGTGTTTAAATCCTACCTGCTGAAGTGAAACAAATGATTCATTTGCAAAGACCATGAAATGAATTTCCCCATCAGACAGACCTGTGCCAGAAGTAATCCATAAGTGAAACCCTGGGAACTTCTGCTAAGTTGTTCTGCCATGGGAATACATCTACACTTGACTTTTCTGTGTTCTGGTGATGAGTCAGTATGTGTTTTTCACTAGAAGTGTTTCCTTCCAGAAAGCTTAAGGAGGTCTTCCAGATATCTAAAATTCCACAACCAAAGTAGTGGCAAACTGCAATGTCATCTCCACTCCTGCCTCAAGGTAAATTCACTGAAGTTTCAGGCATTGGGTCTGAAAAAGGAATGAAACAGGACAGCAGGACCTTCTCCTGTAAAGGAAATACACCTGAGAGAGTCTTTTGGCTTCTTAAATGAATTGGTCTTCAACTACAGACAATCTAGGCTGCCATCAGGGAGACACAGCCATAAACTTCAACTGACTTCCCCACGGTGCCCGAACACTGGCTAGAAAGCACATAGCACACCTGGCCAATAGAAAGTGAGGCAGTTACTTGAATCATATTTTTAGGAGAGCAATTTGAGGATTTCACTCTTCAAAAGCTATGCAAGGGAAGAACTTCAGAACTGGTAGTGTAAGAATGAGAACACGATGTACTCAACTTAAAAGCTTGGATTTCTTCTAGTTATTTAGTTTAGGCAGCGCCTCCTTTGGAGCAGGAAACACTGTACACTGAATTGTTGCAAGAGGTAATTGAAGATTTCCTCCCAGCACTCCATTAGCCTGTGGATTTCCTGAAGTCCATCTGTTATCTGCTAAACTGCTATTAGATGAGCTGTTGCTGATTCTGGAACATACACCAGCCCTAGTCCCATGCCATTAACTACTGAGAGATAATTAGGAAATTTAAAAACTGGACAGTGATCATGACAAATTTGAGTCTTACCCTTATGCATTTTAATTGGAAATATGTGCCTGTATTAGAGGTAACTCTAGCACATGTATAGAGTGCCATCATACAAAATGAACAGATTTTTACCAGCAGAATTTATCCAAAATATTTGAACATCTTGTAACTGAGAAATACCTGACTTATGGAAACAGACTCAACTTCATGGTAAAACCTGGAATTTTATACCATGGTTCCACTTGTACGAGTTGTAAGTACCTGAAAACCAAGCTTTTGTAACGAAAATGGTAATTAAATACTAGTTTCAGTTATTTTTACTATTAGACATCCACCTAAGACAATAAAGAATATGAAATGAAGAGCATTAGGCTTTTCTTATAGGATATGCTGTGCTTTAAAACTTATTTTATTGATCCTAAAGTTACAAGATCAATTACTGACATTTTCTTGAGGATCAATCTTGGATTAAATGGCAAAATGAAGAAAAGGTTTTCATATGTACTATATCCAAAAGCAGAAACAGATTGCCATTCTCATGTGAACATTCAGAAACCTTTTCTGATTATTAAACAGTATGTCTGAAATATATCTAAGTTATACCAGCCGCCATAGCACTTTTTGGTGAACCAAAGAAGTCCTACAGTGAAATCAAACTTTGAGTAAAATCTGTACTACTTTAATACAATTTCCCTCTAACGTATTTTTTTTCCTGTTTTTAGGTTAATGTATATACTGTCTGTCAATTACAATGCAAAGAAAAAGTAAGGTTTAAGCAAGGATGTTGGAGTGTGAAAATAATTCATGTGAATTGCTAATAGGCTGGTGGGAATAAATTTTTTTCACATGAAGGCAAACCCTGTCTCATCAAAGACAGCAGACTTGATTTTCCACTGTTTGACTAGCCACTATTACCTGCAGAAGGAACACGAAAGCTGAGAGCAGCCTGCCACTAAATCAGTACTTGACTGTGACCAAAACAGTAGTATTGAACCTATTCTTCCCTCCCTTTGAACAGATGCGAGTAAAGCTGGAAGCGAATTAAAACAACAAGCCATGAGGCAAAAAGAAGTCTTGTCATTACTTCAGGTAGGCAAAATGGAGATTTGATAGCACACACACGTTTCTCTTCCCTTCTCCCTGGTTTTGCCACTTAAGGCAGAAGCCTTGCAGTTATCACCCTTCAGTGACAGGAATTGATCAGGGTTGCATTCACCTTGACATTCCTGTGATGGAGAATGGGAAATAAAGGGACAGTATGAGTCTTCTCAGGTAATTAACCTAAGCTCCAATGCTTCCCACACCAGCCTATTTTCAATTTTGGCACAGTATAGTTTATACACTCTAACATTATTGCTCAGAAGATAGAATGATGACTCAGGTTTACTAAAAACAGCTTCACAATACTGCAATCATGCCTGTGAAGCTTCATCTCATATCCTGTATTTGTAAGTTTCTTCTCACTGAGAAATAAATTTGTGTGGTGTTTCGTGTTTTGTCAGAAAAGTTAGTCACCAGACACTTGAAACACTGATATACCATCTTTAATAAAACATGGCTTGTTTGGTCAATTTGCCTGCCAATTTCTTTTCCTGCTTTTAAAAACATGTGTATAACACCATAGGTGACCTCTGTTAATACTGCTATCCATAGAAATCACAAATAACTGAGAAATGATATGCCACTGCTGCATCCTGTCATGCCAGAAGATCGAGATTACTTTGAAGATTATTTAGAGTAGGTGTTACATATAATTTGTGCCCAGATCCACTGAAGTCAATGAAACAACGCCTACTGGCTTCTGTGGGAGTCTGACTTGGACATTATTCTGGCAATCTGTCCACCACTAAATTAAACTATTCCAGGGATAAAAGCCCAAATGAAGAAAAGTAGAAATTTGGGAACTAAAACTGAGCTGCAAATAAATATTCTAATTAAATGGCATCCTGAAAAGACTTAAATAAAACACAAACACACTTACACAGGCATGTACACACACACATACAAAAAAAAGTTATGACTTTAACAATCTTAAAAATCCATAGTCTAAAATTGTTTACATTTAAACAATTGAGCATAATAGGTAGCTTTCTTGACTTTCCATTTATTTCCCTGAGCACTGATCTTTGGAACATCTGGAGTTTCAGAATTGTCTAGTTCATAATTCCTAAAATAACTATCTTAAGTAAAATGCTGTCTTTTTATGACAAAAAATCAATTCCTTAAGTAAAACTAGGATACAACTTCCATGAACTACAATGTCTGTAGCCAATTTTTAAAAAACCAACAACTATTATTACACATCTGCATCTGTATTTAGGCACCTAGCTGGTTTGTCTGTTTTTCAAAATCACTCTGCAGTCTAGCAGTTCCCATTTATTTCAGTATCAGGTACTATGCTGTCTCAAAAACTCATTCAATTGGAGACCTACATAAGAATTTAGTTTCCCTGCTTTATTTACTCATTTTGCAAAATCTCATTCATATGAGCCATAAAGTATGCTATGGAATTGGTTTTGTGCCTAAATCAATATTACAGGCAAAGATTACTGGACTTCTCACTTTCCCATAAGGGGTTAAGAAGGTGCATCTGCAGAGAGGCAGCATAAAACCAGTCTTCAGCACTAAAATGGGACCTAGCTAGGGCATATGTTTTAGACTGTCATTCCACACCAGGAAATCTGCTGGCCAAAAGGAGCTCTATTTTAAATTTCTGCTATTTAGAACTACTTGACAAATTGGCAACTGCTGCTTTTCACTCTCTTCTCTAGACTAGAGCTTTAAATGTGAGCTTCACAGACATCAGTTTGCAACTTTAAGACTTTTCAGGCATTCTGCATTTTAGATTATACAAAGTGTGCAAGTCAAAACATTTTAGAAAACAACAGTGCAGAGGTTTTTTGAATATTTTAGAATCAAATCTCTCTCTCTCCAGTTCTAAGGCTGCAAATTACGTCAGCCTCTCTGCAGCTAAAAAGTTCAAAATA
Source organism: Haemorhous mexicanus (assembly GCF_027477595.1). NCBI lineage: Eukaryota > Metazoa > Chordata > Aves > Passeriformes > Fringillidae > Haemorhous > Haemorhous mexicanus. The sequence continues at coordinate 44,126,110 of NC_082381.1, read as the reverse complement.
ATTTTCCATGAACCACAGAAATAGACTGTAACTTTGCATACTCCTAACTCTCTAACTCTCTCTCCACTCTGTCTCCCCTCCTCTTCCACCTTCCCCCCGCCCCCCCCGCCCCCCCCCCCAGCCCCTGGGTAGCTGATACACTGGCATTGTGCAGCAGGCTCCAAACAAAGGATTAACAAAAAGGTTATTTTGCAATACTTCATTTCATATACCTTCATATACCTTAACTGGAGGAGGGGGTATTGAACCAAATGCAAGCAGGAGAGTTGCTGTTTGGTTGCTCATGCAACATGAAATCAAGCCTTTGTTCTCAAATGATGTTATAAAATATGCCGCATCTGATTCTCTTTAATTAGCACTTTTTTTATGCTATCTGGTACTGGCATTCCACAGCAGAATCCAAGAAGGAGGATTTAGCACTTCTTCTCTTTGCAGAAACCCTTTTTAATACCTCAAAGTTCATGAAGAGTTAACAGCATACGATCCCATCACTTTCCCCCTCCCCCTTTTCAGAAATTAGACTGGCCTTTCTTTAAATAAACAAACAAAACAAACAACAAACAAAATCTTTGCTTTAAAATAGGAGTAGAAATACTGTTTTGAAAACACATTTGGAAGATGTCTTCCAGGATGGTTTATATATATATTTTTTATCCTTTAAAACTGTGACTACTGCACCAGTTAAGGCTGTTTACAATATATATATTTTTCAAATAAAACTTTTAATATTCAAGCTTACCAGATTGATGAATTGTAACAGGTAAAATGGAACTCTTTACAAGGTAAACCATGTAGTTGTACAAAATAGAATTATACCCTTCACCTGTGCAAAACAAAAAGAAATCCTGCCTTGCATTAAAAACACAGAACCTGTTTACAAAAAGGAATGTGTACTACATTTGGACTTCCTTTTTAACTGCCATATCCTAGCAACATCTCAGTTATTTTAGTAAAGGAACTAATCATCAATTTTAAACTGCAGTGAATTTACCAAACATTTTCACTATAGACTTCTGAAAGCTTTTACAGTAAGAAGTTATCAACAAAAGCAGGCACGTTAGTGTACAAAAACGTTGTTGATTTTTTCCTGTTTCTTTTTCAAAGTGCAGGTTTTTCTCAATGTGCATCTTACAAGACCAACGAATGTTTTAACTCACTAAATCTTAAAACAGAACTCAATTCTCCCAAGGAGTAGTGTAAACGTTAAAGATCCCCAATACACCTCTAGTAAACGTGACACAAATGTCTCTGCGTTGTTTAGAAATTTAGCTCTTTTGAGAGGTAAAGAAGCTTCATGACACCTTTTCCTTACACTGGCTGGTTATCATAAATGGGTAACTCTGGACTGCTAAAGCTGGAGACTGATGAATCACTTGAAGGGAACTAAACTTGGCTACAGAGGAGAGGCGACGGGAGGAACCAACCCTTAGGCGTTTCTTGCGCAGCCTTCGGAAAATTCAGCCGCCGGCGGACGAAGGGTCGGTGTGGGGGAGGGAAGGGGGGAAGGAAGAGGAGAGCAGGGAGAGAGGGAAGAGAAGCTTCCGCAGAGCCAGAGGCACGGCGGCACGCCGCCCGTGTCCCGCTGCGCCCGCGACGGCGGGACCATCCCGTCGGTGGTGCGAGAACTGTCCCCGAGCCCCGCGGCTGCGAAGCGCTGGCGGGCCCGCTCCCGGCTGTCACGGCGATCCGGGGGCCAGGCGGGGAGCCGGGCGTCCCGGCGGCGGTCGGCGTTAAGTGCCGTGAGCGCAGGGCTCCCCGGGGTAGATCTCCTCGTAGGCAGGGGGGTGCTCGCTGGGCAGAGGGTAGCAGTAGGGATAGGAGGCGTTGAGCTCGGGGTCCATGGGCGAGTAGCCGGGCAGCTCGACGGAGGGATGTCCGCCACAGTGCACCTCCACGCCGGCCTCGTCGAAGACGTGGAAGACGCCCACGTTGATGTAGGAGACAGCCTGGAAGGGGCAATCGCCGGGGCTGAGCTCGGGCTCGCCGCCGGAGAAGAGGGAGCCCTGGCTGTGGCGCGGCGCCCGCCGCCCACCGCCGCCGCCCCTCCGCCGCCGCCGCCGCCCGCCCGCCGCCGCCGCCGCCGCCGGGGCCGCTCGCCGCCGCCGCCGCCTCCGTCCGCGCTGCTGCGCGGCCTTGTAGTTCTTGACAAGAAGCAGGTTAAGCAGGCCCAGGAGGCACTCCAGCGCGTTGAAAACGGTGGAGAGCACCAAGCCTTGCTGGTAGTCCCGCAGCTTCTGGCAGCGGAGCGCCGCGGCGGTGCCGTCGGGGGCCGCGGGTCCGCTCCGCGGGCGGGCCGCGCCGCCGGGCTGCAGCAGGCAATAGTGCGAGTACTTCCTCTCCACCAGCGACACGGTGTCGCCGTCGATGACGGCGCCGGCGAAGGCGCTCAGCACGCCCAGCATGAACACCAGCACCCCCAGAAGCAGGAAGTTCTGCCGCCCCCCGGGCGACGCCTTCTCCACCGGCCCCGACGGCGCGGCCGCCGCCTCCGCCCCGCCGGGGCCGCCGCTCGCCGGGTCCGGGTCCCCGGCGGGGGCCAAAGCAGAGGCCGGTGCCGGTCCTGGGGCCGGTGCCGGAGCCGGCGCCACGGGCGCCTCGTCGGGCGGGCGACAGCAGAGCAGCGCAGCGGCGAGCAGCGAGAGGCCGGCGGCCAGCAGCAGCCCCGAGTAGAAGGCGCCGGCGGCGGTGCCCAGGCGGAAGGGCTCGCCCTTGAGCTCGGAGCCCAGCGAGAAGCACTTGAGGCCCACGGCGGCGGCGCTGAGGGCGCAGGCGAGCAGGAGGCAGCTGGAGAGCGCGGCGCAGGCTCCCCGCACGCTCCACTTCATCCTCCGCGCCGCCGCCGCCGCCGCCGCCCCGCCGTCCGCCTCATCCTCCTCCCGCGGCCCCCCCCGGCCCCGCGGCGGCGGCGGCGCGGCGCGGCGCGGCCATGCGAGCGCGGCGCTCCCCGACGGGGCGGCTGCGCTCCGCTCCGCTCCGCACGGCAGGCAGCTGCCGGCCGCAGTGAGCCGGGCGCGGCGAGCGCGCAACGCTCCCCCCACCGCCTCCCGGTCGCCGCCGCCTCCTCGTCCCCGCCCGCCCTCTCTTATCGCGGCGGCTGCGGGGAGGCGATTAATTATGGATGGAAGCCGCGGCGGGCGGGGGGACGGAGGGGGCGGCCCACCGGGCCGTCGCGGGTGGCGGGGGGAGAGTGCGACCCCCGGTGAGGCCGGGGGCGGCGGAGCTGCCTAGCCCGCCCTCCCACCCGCGTGGCGCGGGGGGGCCGCACGTCCCCCTCCGGCCGGCCCCGCACCGCGGAGCGCTTCTCGGGACGCGCGGCTCGGGCAGGGGGTGGCGGGGGTTTGAACACCCCCGCGGGTTCCGTTGCCGAGGACTGCTGCTTGTCTCCGTGTTCCTGCCTTCTCTCCCTCTCTTAATTTTATTTATTTATTTCTTAGCTCTTGCGGTCGCCAGGAAGCCGGCGAGCCGCCGTGCATCGCTGTGACCGCGTTGCGGTCTGTCGGCCGCTCTGATGCAGAGAGCGAGTGGACCGAGCACCCCACACCGCGCTGCCCGGCGCAGGTGCTCCGTGACGGCGGGGGCGGCGGTCCCCAGCCCTCTTTGTTTCGTGCACCGCCGGTGAACCCCTGTGGGATTGCACCCCGTGGGCGGCGGGGCTGGAGGGACGAATGGCTACCGCAGCACCCTCGGGACGCCCCGTCCGGGAGCGCCCGCAGCGCCGGGGGCGGAAGACTGGTCGGGGGTGGTGCCGCCCAGTTGTCCCGGTGGATGGTGGCCCGGCGACTCCTCGGGGAGCACCTGCAGTGCCCTTGTGAAGGAGAGGCTGGAACCTTAGCCTCGAAGCGGACAAGTCCAGCAAGGGGTTCTTGAGGAAGGCTTTTCTTTGCCAGTCCCTTTTTCTTCCGGGAAGCTGTAGCCTTTCAGCTCCCCCATTTTCCCTATCTGCTATGCGCACGCCAGCCTTGCTGGGTATTTTTAGCCGGCGCCGCTGATTAGCATTCAGGGGAGCAAGCGAGAGAGAAAAAGCAGTTTTCCAAATCGTTTTCTCTTCCAGCAGCGCAAGTGCACCTGTTGGTGGCAGGAGGGGCGTGTGTGGCATTATCTGGTGTTTAGCTTTCTGCAGAGATGCGACCTTGCTCCCTCTGTCTCGTCGGGGTAGGCCCTCTCGGCACCTCCCTGAGGAGCCGCAGTACCCAGCTGTAATCTCGGGCAGATGGGCCCGGGTCTCCTTTGCAGGGCCTGCTCCTCCCCGAGAGAGGTTTCTGGGCCCTGCATGGGGCAGCGGTCCTCCCAGGGACACTTGGTGGGAGGCTGTCCTGCCTGGAGTCCAGCTCTCTAAAGGTTACAGTATCCAGAAGTATCATTGGCTCAGTATCCAAAGCTCATATCCAAAAGAGATGGGCCATCCTGCCCCACACGGACAGGGGAATTTTGCTCTCTCCTGTTCAGAAAAGACCCATGGAGCACGGAGTATGTGAGAAAACGCAAAAGTCCTGACCAGCTTTCTTGTGTCCCTCAAGAAAGGGGTGGCTGGGAATGTGATCCCCAGTAATCCTCAACTCTTCCCAGGTTTTCCCTTACCTTGAGGACTGAGTGTCTTGTCCTGCTGATCTGTGGCCGTGTGAAGATTTTGCTATAGGATCTGTGACTTTGGCTTTGGCTCTGCTTGTGGTGAGTGACTTGACTGCTGGGGATGATCTTCAGGTGTCTGGAAAAGAACTCACCCCATCACTCTTAAAACGTGAATGCATAGAAGACACACAGGATTTTATAAATTGCAGTATGCACCTCTTGAGATCTCTATTGAGCATCAAAATATTGCTTCAGAAAGCACATGTAAACTCTCAAAACAGCTGTTAATCCAGAGAATCCTGGTAGACACACTCTGTGTGGAGGATGAGGAGATGTAGTTAGTGGGGAGTAAACACTTAATGAGCTATATATGTGTAGAATGGGCAAAGTGTCTTAATCCCTGACACACAACATAAACTTACATGTGGGGGAAATGTGTGATTTGTATAACTTGATTGTCAAGACCATAAAAAAAAGAAATATTTTTTGTGAATGGTGAGACATTTAATTTAACAATAAATACAAAACTAAGAAAATTTCTAAGCCTTGATGCATCAATTTATTAATCAGCCTTTAACCTACAATGGTTAGAGTAGAAAAAGCAAACTTTCCATTGGCGGCACATTGTTCTTTTTGTACAAAGTGTTCATCTTGGTGTTCCTTTCCATCTAGTTTTGGCAACTGCCAGAAGCAGTCAGCAAGGCTTCTCCAGCATGGTTTTTCAGGTGTTCCTACAGCTGTTTCTGGTGTTCAGTGTTCCTCATCTTGAATGTCATCTTCTAAAAAAAGGAGCTTTTCCTCCCTGCGTTTGTGATAGGAGACTGATCTTTGATTGCATCCCACAAAGCTGTGCGTTGTGAGAGGCTAACACACAAAGTTAATAATGTAATTAATAATTTTGCTGTACTTTTTTATTCCTCCTGTGGAGCAGGAATAAAAGGAGGACTGTTAACCTTTTCCAGATCTTACCTGCTTCCCCCCAAAACACCTTTGTCTTCCAAGCACCATGTTCAATATGCAAAGCCAGAAGTTTCACTGCCAACTTGTTTCACCACATGTTATTTATTCATAAACTCCCTGTGTTTCGCTGCCACTCTGAATTAGTCCAGTTTTTCACCAGGTTATTTACAGCTTTGCACTGTGACACATTTTCAGTAACAGGATAGTTTTTAAACACACACATACACATAGACATGCACACAGAGCATGGTCATTAGCTTATCCTGCGCATTAAAGGTCAGCTTCTTTGGATAACAGGTCTAAAAGCATTGTAATGATGTTGGTACATAAATAAAAATAGACATAAGACTATAAAACATCTATATACTTATACTGAATGATTTGTTGATGACTGAATTGGCATTACTGTAAAAAGAAGGGCTGACCTACTGTTGCAAATGAAGGCCACTGAAGAGTTCACTGAACCCCAAAGGGTAATGCTCATCACCTCAGTCCTAGCTAGTGGCCCCTTCCAGTACAGTTAGGATGCCCTTTTGCATGTTTGTAGCTGATCTGTGTGTGTCTAATTCCTCAACCAGGTCTGCCTGCTGCAAAAAAAAGAGTAGCTATGTGCAACAAAAGATCCGCTTGCAAGCCGCTTGGCCTTGACAGACATCAGTCATTGCAGGTAGTTTTGAGTCCCTGGCAGCTGTTTTATCACTAAACTGTATTAGTCATGCTTTCATTTTCCAAAGTTTATGAGTTGTTTTTCAAGAGTTATCCTGGTGGTCTTTGGAGCAAGTGTACAAGGTTTTGTAGAATAGCACCAGCCTGGAACATATGTTCCCAGCAGCCTCTTCCCAATCACAGTCTGGGCTTTCTGTGTGTTGCAGTGGTAGTCATTTATGGCCAGTTCCTCTCTCCAAAGAATGGTAGGAGATCTTTGGTTCGAAGTTTGTTTGGCTCACAGGGGAGCTGAGGGAGCTCTGCTCGTTGGGTTTGGTGCCTTGCTGGGAGTGGTTACTGCCATGACCAACGGGATGGACTTGCTTTGCTTACTGCGCATGGAACTGGATGTTTTCAGTAACGTGCAGATCAGCCTCTTGACTTTTTGTGGTGACTCAGTGGCACAAAGGATAACAGAGCTATTAATTATTTGCACTCTAGGCTTGAAGCTAAAATGTGTGCTTGAAAAATAGATGGAGATCTTCAGCTTATGCCACCAAAGTGCATTGCATTATTTTATTGTCTGCCTCTTCTCCCACACTGTGTTTATGATAAGATATATGTGTTGTTATTTGTGTGCCAGTTTGATAAACGGTTGTCATAGCTTTAACTATTCAGTCACGATGGCTGTGTAACCTACCATAACTTATTCTGTTTCCTACTACTTTTTCATTTTATTTTTTTCCCCCTGTTTCCATTGGGGACATTATGGACTGTAAAATCTCCTTGCAGAAATTGCTGTACACACAGTTACTAGGAATACATTAGAAATTAGAAATTTGAAATTCTGAAGGTGAAACCCATCATATTTCTTTCTGGTTCTTCTTTCCCATTTACAAGGTCTACCAGCATATTTCTGTATGCTAGAGGCCTGCTGTTCTCTAATTTTCACAGTATTTTATGGGAAAGACTCATCTCTGCAGGTAATTTATGGAGAACACATGCTAGAAAAGGACCTACATAAGGCTAAAAGTCTGGACCTAACTGGTCACTGGGGACTGATGAAAAAACACCTGCAAATGCTACTTCAATGGGTGACATTTCAGAGAGGCTGGGAAGATAATATAAGGATTTAAAATAGAGAAAGCAAGAAGCTGAACATGTAGGGCTTTCCTGGCAGCTGTTAGTGCTAGGAGTTTTGGAATAAGGGAAGAAATGTTTGAGAAGTTAGGGTTATAAGAATGGCAAGCTGGTTTGCACTCTAAGCTCATGGTGTAATTTAGGTTGGAAGGGACCAGTAGAGGTGTCTCATGAGACCTGATCAAAGCAGGCTTGTCTCTGGGGTTGGACTGGGTTGCTTGGGGCTATTTGATACTATTTGATGCATTACTTAAACAAGGACTTCTTTACTTATGTCACAAAATTGTTGAATTATGGCAAATTTTTGGAAAACTAATGGTTTCCTAACTACTGCTCTAATGGTGGGACCCGGGTGGTATTTTGTTCTGTAGGTTCTAGGAAGCTGTTAAATTAATCACAAAAGATTGTTGAACACTTTCCCAGCCAAAAGGTGTCTCAAAGTCCTTCACTGTGGGCTATCAGATTATTTTGAAGTGTGTTTCTGTTTAGTCTTTCAGTTCAGTATGCATATTTGATATATTCCCATATCTTTGAGATCAGGCTTAAGGCTTAAGACTGATATATCTCTTAGCTTCTAGTTAGGCCTTCAGCACAGGACCTGAGCAGTGATCATACATCTGTGCTTTGTCTTCTGCTGAGCAATGCTAATAAAGACATTAAGAAGTTTGAAAGGTCCATATGGTTTTGTGGCTTAACCCCAGCCAGCGACCAAGCACCATGCAGTTACTGTCTCACTCCACCACTGTTGGGACTGGGGAGAGAACTGGAAGGGCAAAAGGCAGAAAACTTGTGGGTGATATAAAGACCATTTAATGGGGAAAGGAGTAGCTGCATGTACAAGGAAAGAAAAATGAGGAATTAATTCACCAATTCCCATGGGAAGGTAGGTGTTCAGGCATCTCCAGAACAACAGGGCCCCATCACACTTGACAGTGACTTGGGAAGACAAACAGCATCACTCCAAATGTGTCCCACTCTTCCTCCTTCTTCCCCCCTCCTTCTTTCCCCCCACTTTAAATGTCAAGCATGATGTGAGATGGTCTGAAATATCCCTTTGGTCAGTTTGAATGATGTGTCCTGGCTGTGTCTCCTCCCAGCCTCCCAGGCACCCTCACCTTCCTCTCCAGCTTGGCAGTACGAAAAGCAGAAAAGGCTTTGGTTCTGTGTAAGCCCTGCTCAGCAATAACAGACACATCTCTGTACTATCAGATTGACAAATCTGAAACACAGCCCCATATTTGACACTGTGATGAAAATTAAATATATCCAAGCCATAATCAGCACAGCAGGGTTTATTCCAGGTTTAGGGGAAAGGGAGCTAGCTTCCTAATTTGGGAGAAAAGGGTTACTTAACTCTGTGTCCTCTAATTTGACACTGTACTCTCCCATCTGTTGGGACAACAAACCTGTTTGCATCTGAGGGGAGGAAGGACTGTGTGTGCATGAGGTGAGTTGAGATGCATCAGATGCTGCCCGCTAATTCAAGAAGGTGTCTTGTCAGTCTCACCTGCCTGGGTCCAAAATTTAGGTACTGGACTTGACACAGAGATCTTGAGAACTCTCTGCTGATGCTACTTTTTCTTAGAGGAGACTGTCCTCAAAAGATGCTGTACTTCTGAATTTCTGTGCACCTAAATTGCATTTCATTCAGTGATTGTTTAATATCAGGGGCATAACTTGCTCTGAAGGAGGGACTAGGAGTCACCTTTTATTGAGTGTTTTACTAAACTTTGTTACCTATTGGGGTGCTTCATTTTTAGCCTAAATAACATTGAATTTTCTACAGAAAGAGATTTCAAGGCAGGGGTGGAGGGGAAAAGAAGGTCCCCACTTCAGCAAGAGTTGTTATGCTGGGAAACTGTACATTAGGATCTTCTTCAATCAGAATAAAAGGGAAATCATTCTCCTACCTGGGGCTGCCTTGTAAGCAAAAGTCATGCTAGGAAGGTGTAGCTCGCTTGCATCATGATCTCTTCCTTTGGCTGGATGTTGAGACAAGGAATAATCTGGCTGGTTCTTGAATGCAGAGAGCATGGTGAGTCTGCCTTCATGTAGTGCTGCACTGATCTATAGCCTAGGAAGTACCTTCCTGCTGCCTGAGGGCTCAGTGTGGCTGTTGCCTGAATGATGCCTACAGATTTTTGCTTTTGTGGTTGAGCTGTGTTTTCTGATGTAGCTTGGTAACAAAACTGCTGTCCTAGCTGCCTGTCATAGCTTGTTTCTCCCAGAGGTCTCAGGCCCTAACTCAGCTTCTTGTCTGGTTTTTTCCTAGTTTGTAATTGCAAATGATCCCCATCAAAGGGCATCCTTTTCCATGCCAATGGAGAACACTTGTAGGTATGTGGCTTGGTGGGCAGTGGGCAGCAAAGCTGGTACTGCTGAAGGAGCAGCAGATGCACTGTTCTTTTTGCCCATAGCAGCAGCTGCTGGGGGAGGAGTTGACTCTCCATGGACACAGGGTAGCACTGGACTTTTCTTGATTCCCTGGGACACTGGTGGACTGCTTTTAAGGGGTTGGTAAGGGGAAACTTTTGTCAGGGGACATAAACTCACTGTACTGAGTCTGCAGAACCACTGCAAATAAATTTTAAGGTTAAAAAAGGGTGGAAATTGTTAGCAAATGCTGGTACACCAGGGTCTTCATAAGACCACTTGTAAGGCTGCTGGTCTTGCACACATCATGTCCCTGTAATGGCACCCATGAACAACTCACAGTTTTCTCTAGAATTCTTTGCCTGCCTGTTGGAAGACTGTGCTGAGCCTGACAGCTCTGGTGATTAGAAACTGCCTGTCTCAGTGCTAAGTGTATTTTATGGTCAGCTTGCACACATTTGTTTGGTGCCAACATTGTCCTTTAACTTAAATGGCTCTTCTCCTTCTCTGATGTTTACTCTCTGGATGTATTTATAGACAGCAAACATACTCCCTCTGAGATTTCATTTCGCTAAACAGGCCAGATCTTTTTTTCTTATTCTTATCCTTTTTTCTTTTTATTCCCCCCCACCTCCCGCTTTGTATTAAAAACTCTTTATACTCTGCAGTTTGACTTCATCCCTAAGCACATAACCAGGACAGAATGCTGTATCTTTCATGGTCTTACCAAGGCCATGAATGATGGTATTACAGCTTCCTCATCTCTAGTGGAATGTCCTTTCCCAGTTATCCTAGAATTTTGATTGCTTTTCACCCAGGTGTTTCCCCTAGAAGGTTATTCTTGGACTCAGTGCGCCTCATTCTTTGTCCTTCACCCAGCTGCGGGGCTGCCAGCTGGGGGCACTGATGACCTTTCCTCCTGTTTGACTGTTTCCCCCAGAATTTCTCTTGTTCCCTTAAGGTAACTCAATTTTTTCCTTTCTGATATTTCAAACTCTCTCTCTGTTGAAAACTTCCTTGTGCCTCTCGCTACTCAAAGAACCTTATTTTTTTCCCTCGGATGACAGATTTTTTTCCCCCCAGAGTCCTTTGTTATGTAAATCTGCCCCTCTCTTGTTTGGAGGTTGGTTTCCAGTTCTTTCTGTTAATTTTTTCTGTCTATTCTATTTTGTTTGTTCCTCATAGAGCCTCACTTTGCCCTTCTTTCTCAAGTTAGGCTTTTTGCTCATTTCTTCTTTACCATCACAGTTCCTTTCTGCTTAGTTCTGCATTATCTGGGTGCAAGCAGTACCCCACCTCCAATGGGAGTACCTCATTCCTCTAGAGGAAGTCTGTCTTTGCTGTATGTTTTCTGCTCTGTGCATTGGCCTGAACTAAAGATCTATGCTGTCCTCTATGTCTTCAGCCATCTTCTCCTTTTCTTTCTTTTCCTCTATCATGGCTGCATATTCCTATTTGACTTTGAGGTGCATTTGTCAGCAAATCTTTTTTGCTGGAATGCTTTAAAGGATGCTTGGCATCCCTAATCTTCTCATCTGCTGCCAATGTCTACAAATTTTTAAGGTCTTCCCATCACTGCCATGATTTCAGACTTTTGTTTCTTGCATTCATTTTCAAGAGCATGAAAGGACCTACCACTGCACTTAGAACTTAATTTCTGTTGCTGGATCCCTTCATTCCTGCCTATTGACTCTTTAAATTACTTACTCAGTTGTCAAGGGAACTTTTTCTTCAGTTGCTGTGTCAGACAATTACAGTTCTTTCCCTAGATCTGATCCTACTGTCTTCATTGTAGGTCTGAGTGGTAAGTGTGTTATCCTTTCCATGGTTTGATAAGCAGTGATCTTCTCTGATGGCAACAAACCTTGGACAAAGTTGCAGGTTTCAAAGCTGAAGTACTGCACAGGCAATTCTTTTTCCTTGGCTAGGAAGAGCCCAGATGAAGTCTAGGAGCCGACAGCGAGGGAAAACTGATTAATATGAATCCATCATGTAGTCCAACTTTGCTTTGCAGGAGAAAGAATGGTTTTAGGTTCATGAAACCTATTTCCTATAGGAGTCACAGTGAGTGAGCACTTAAATATAAGAGATGTTGGTACTACATTGCCACAGGCCTCTGTAAGGGGATCTGAAGTATCTTCTGGCCCTTACCATCTTCCTGGGGCATGCGGAACTAATTTGTCTTGAGCAAGAGCTCAAGGCCCAGCAAGGTGGGATGAAAACCCTGAAAGAACTCAGCTACCTCCTACTCTTTAGTGAGAACATGGTCTGATTCTCCTTTCACCTCATAAGGGTCTTGCTAAATCAGAAGCCTGTGCTGTAGCCCACCATTACCATTTTGTAAAACAATTAATTTGTTGATGGGTTTGATTGTTACTTTTGCCCTTCTCTGAAGCTCAGCCCAACAACTCTGAGCTGCTTCCTTGGCAGTCCCAGAACAGGGAGCTGTGCTCAAATACATAGTTTTTCTGGTGCAGGACAGCAGGCAGTGTTTTTGTGAGACATTTGGACCTGACGATCAGTTATGTCTTCTTTTGGTAACCTAGAGCAGGAGCAGCCTGCTGACAGAGACAGGATAGTATTTCTTGGCCTGTTTGTCCCTGTGATCTGGCAGTGACATTTTGTGTTAGCCTGTGGGGACTGCAGATGCCACAGTGCTCATCTGTGATGAGGGTTTGTGCCTGCTGGGTGGTCAGGCCCTTGTGCTCTCCATGGGGTAAGGCTGGAAGGAGGAAGGTGATGGGTTTCTTTCAGCAAGCAAGTGTGGGGAGACAAGGGAGTCTAGGGCAGCCCCTGACAGGTACTGTCAGAAGGATGGTGTGAGCAGTTGCTGCTCTTCAATGTCACTCTGCTTCTGCTTTTGAGCATATCTATTTTGTTCTTTCTTTAAAACTTCATCATAGTGTTCCCTACTATGGGTGCTGTTTGTAGTTATTAAACATACTTGTTTTGAGATAACTCTCTGCAATATGTTACATACATAATTAGGTATAATTAACTTCAATTAACCATATTAAGCTTTGCAACACTTCTGCTGTATTTTGAAGCTGGCTTATGACTAAGAAATCCACATTTGCAGGTTCAGGTTATACAAACTCATCCATATTCCAGGTGTTCACTTTTCCCTTTCAGTACTATGCCTTTGAATCCAATAATTTGTTGTTCAGTTGTCTGCATAATTAACTTGCAGCTTGTAGGATTCTGAGTACAGGATCCTCATATGGCATCATTGGTGGTTTTCACATGGTGCTTCTGGGAGCTGTAGGTCATGACAGCATCTCAGTGCTTATTTTACAACTCCTTACCTTGCCAAAGCTGGTTAGGTGAGTATGTGAGATGTTTGACAAAGGCCCAAGTGCTACACATGGTGAATAAGCCTTCCCCTTCCTGATTTAACCATGGAGCCAAAATTTTGGCTTTTATTCTTTTTGATGTCTGCTTCTCCCTGTTTTTTCCTTTTAATATTAATTTTGTTGCTGTTGTTGCTCTTGCTGGAAAGTGCTCTGAAGTGTCATGCATTAGGAAGTTGTAAAGAACAGTTGATTGATTGAAAGACAAATGGAGTCTGGCAATAACAGAAAGATGCAGTTTATGTGTGAGGAGCATGCTGTGGCATCTTATGGCACTCTCTGGCGCCCAGCATCCTGCACCTCCCATGAAGTAAAATTGGAATCTTCCTTTGTAGCTCAGCCCATCATGTGATGATGGCTCTTGGTGCCTTAGATGCTGGCTGACGCATTTCTTAGCATTTTGCCTCCTAAAGAGCAGTTGGAAGCAGTGGGACTGCTAGTGTATGCTGCAAGGTTTGCCCTGTGTCCTGTTCATGGAAAGCAGGGAGTGCACACAAAGTAGATGCCAGAAATGCTGACAGTGGCAGAAAGAGGGCTCTCTGTTGGCATCCATGCAAAACCGCTTCTTGACATCTATGAAACAGATCATCACTACCCCATTTTTTAAAGCTGTGTGGCTATTAATTTGCCTCAGGTTATAATCAAGCTGTCACTTATTTTAATGGACCTTGGATCAGACAGGCCTGAGGTTTTTTTTGTGGTTTCCATTACACTGTTAATTAACTTAGCATGCAGATTTAGCTATGAAACTCAGAGATTTCATTTAGTTTTTATAATTTAATTGTGGAAACATGGCAGTAAATGCAGATGAGAAGATATGTGCAATTAATATTGACCCAGGACAACTCAAATGTCAGACACTTGTCTCTGAAGACTCACTAGGAAATCCAATGTGTTAAATATTGATTTTGTGGTGTGGGGTTTTCAACCAACCTTGGTTCTGGCCTTTTCTTCTTGAAACTGTATCCTTTCTAAAGTCAGGGCTGTGTGAAACCTTGATGTCTGCAAGTGCAGTGCAACCACAGAAAGCCAGAAAATCCTGTCATTTGGCAATGTTAGTAGCAGTGTTACCTCCTGCAACTTTTTAATTAAAGACACTGAATTACAAACAGAATTAGCCTCTGTGTGGGTGTGGATATGTGTGTGAGGGCAGCTAGGAGATTGCTTTGTTTTCATAGGTTTTTAAGGTATTTAGTTTAGAATTGTTGATGAAGAGCTCTTGGAAAAATTGGGGAGTGAAGTGATTTTATCGCAGCATTTGACCAGCCTTTCCCTTGCCTGAAAGAGTCCATGCAATGGTGGGAAGGAGGGTCCGTTTCCATGCTGACCTTGTCCTTGGCATGACTTGGGGTCTGAAAGGTAGGCTGACTGCCAGAATATATGCTGATACTAGTCCGTTGAAATCTCCTTCTGGAGAAATGGCTCGAAGACGCCCAGGGATTTGTACTGTAAGTTGCAAAAACGACCATATTGAAGAAATGAGTAACCTGTTGTCACATCTACTGGCAAGATTAGTGGTCACTGGTTTGAGGTAAAACTTTCAGTCTGTCTGGATACTTCCCTGGGGAATGTGTCTTGACAACACATAGAAATGATGCTATTAAAATTGTCCATTAACAGACTAGCAAGTATCTGCTATGGCTCATTCAGGTAGAGCTGTACCTGCTGAAGTGCCTCTTTAGCCTGCTTTTCTGAGAGGCTGACACACTGCTGTGCTTTTTGGTTCTATTTGATATTTCAGCAAATGAAAAGTCTCTGCTCTGCTATGGGATGTAGATGAAAGACTAATTCTCCTGACCATGGGCGTCCTCAGCCCTCTGAGATGTCCCATCACCTAGGAACCTTCAAAAGGTGCTTATCATAGCACCTCTGGAAATGGTGAGGGAGGGCACAAGATTTTGCCTCTGGTGCAATACTTACATGTGAATTTTAAAATTATGAATCTTCCCTACCCATATACTTCATCTGCTATACAATTCAACCTTGGGGGACGGGGCACTAAAGGCCAGCAAAAGGTCTATACCTGAGCAATTGTTATATGTCAGAACAGGGATCCCACAAGGTATACTGCATTTTTACAGCCTCACCCCTTTACCCATCTTACATGGGCTTTCAGAAAAGATGGGGGAAAAATGCAATCCCTTCCCTCCCCACTTCCAGCCATGTTTTTTAAGACAACCTGAAAGCAACAAAACTTGGAGCAGAGTGATGGCTGGGCCTGCAGCTTATTGCAATTTTCAGTGTCTTGTCTCTGCATGCGAAGAGCTGAAAAGCTAGGCTGGGACAAACAGCCCCTAATTGCTGTTCCAGGTTCTCCTTGAAAAGTTCCATTTGGTCTATGAAGGGAAAAGCTGTATGGACAGCTTTTCCTTTTGGTCTGTCAAGGGAAAAGCTGTATGGACAGCTGAGAGTGACAGACGCCTAATTTAGAGTGCTGTCTCTAAGCGCTGGCCCCAGACTCCTCTTGTTATACTAAGAGGAAAGTACGCAGTTGCCTAAGATAATTTTGATGGCATGCTTTGCAGCACATGTGCACACTGTAGTTGCTTCACCTGCTTCAGGGCATCTGACAGTGTTGACTTACGTGTGGTGACTCAGAGGGCTTTCCCTTGATGGCACATAAAAGTTCACTTGCAGAACATCAGCTTACGTAAAAGTTTGAGCTATTTTTGTTCAAGTGCATTGCCATACATTTATAGACTTGCTAAACTTCATGCACACTCCGTTTGCCAAATCCAGCACTTTGCTACTTCCAGTGAGAGAGTTTCAAAATCCCTGTGAAGATTTTAGGGACTGCAGTAGTGCAGAGTGCTGTGTGAACACAGCCAAACTGCTTGTGCATCAAGATCTCAGGGGCCAAGCCACTGATTTGTGCATGGTGTAATTCCCACTTTCTAAAAGTTACAGAATATACTAAAAAAAAAAATAATGCATGAACTAAAGTTCAGATTTAGAGTATATTGAAATATACAAGCATGGATCTTTGTAAGTTTCAGCTGTTAAAACCTTCATGATATGAGTGTATTCAGCCTTTGCCACTGTACAGAGCTAAAACTATACATACCTTTGCCTTTTCTTCTTTGTTCTCCATTTCATTCCATGGTCCATTTCGCTCTGCTTTGGTTCCTGGTCTATTTGATTTGTTGCTCAGAGCCACCTCTGTGTCTTTTTCTGTGAAAACTTCTAAACCTGATTCAATCTCCCTGAATCCATCTACCAGGCCTCTAGACACACTTATTTCAATAGGTCTGGATACATGAAACATTCCCTTCCCCTTCCCTTTCCCTTTGTCCTTCTTCTTCCCTTCTCCTAACTCTTCCAAAATTCTGATTACAAGAACCATTATTCTATATTGGGAAGGAGTTTTGCCTATGCTTGTATTTTTTCTGTGCTTTATCTCCCTTGGAATTAAAATGGGAATCCATGGTTTGGATTTAAGCTTTTAAATTTTTTATCATAAGTAGTATTTGTATTATGTAAAAAAATAATTTCCCAATGTAAATTTTTTTAAAATTAATTTGTTTGTTGCTCCCTGCTGTGTCCAGGACGCATTGAAAATAAGACTTTTTTTCAAGAGTTTTATCCTGCAGTGAATATTTATATACATCAAGTTGCAATAAACCCAACCAATTTTCTCATTAGAAATGCAGCCTGCAAAAGTCAAGTTATTTCTCCTGTGGCTGTGTTAGGGACATTGTGCACTTGAAGTAGTGGAGAGCAAAAACATTTCAAAAAGGAAGACTCAAGATTAACATCATGCACAAGATTAACATCATGCACTCTAATTGAAATGTTGAAATTAGCCTTTCCATCATAGCATATTTATTGTTTTAATTTGCTTTGGTGGCATTTGCTGTTGGTGCATGAAGTATGAATGTGCTTGCATGCTGCATCCATAGGCAAAAGGTGAAAGGATTCTACAGAGCCCACTCATATGAGTAGAACCTGAACCAGACTGTGTTCTTGAATGATACTAGGTGAAAGCAGCACTAAAGGGGCTCAAGGTGGGACGTACCTAAATGCTTTAGAGAGGTTCATGTTCAACAGGGGAGCTAATCTGAGACTACATGCATGGAATCTGTTGCAGAATTTATTGGATATGCACTTTTATGCTGTTGGAAAGTCCCCAGAGCTTCCACAATTAGAAGAGAAGGGGGCTTGCAGTGATCATTGCTCCCACGTCTCCAGGTGGGCTGATCAGAGCTCTGGTGTCAGTACATCCAAGCCTGGGTTTCCTAATAGTGAAGTGCTTGTGGATTGCAACAGACAGAGCTGCTAGAATGAAGTCTCTCTGCTCCCAGTCCCATCAAGGCTGTGGGGAAGCCAAGAGCTTCCTCTATTGGCATTCTGCACCTGGCAAATACTTCCATTCCACTTAGATCAGTGCTGCAAAGCATGCAGAAGTGGTGTGCATCTATCTGGGTAACTTCGGGGAAAGAGAAAAGGGCACAAGGGAAACAAGTCATGGCATTAGGAGCACACAAAACCAGTAACTACCACTGGTCTGCAGCACTGATGAAGGTGGCATAACAAGGCAGTCAGCAGACTATCAATGAGCTTGGGTAGTAGTCTCCCATCAGTAGGTGCCTTGTTGCCATTCCACTAATGCAGACCAGCAGTTCAGAGACAGCTAGAGGTGCAGCATCTGTGTGAGGGTAAAAAACATGCATATTTTCCTGGAGGGAATCCTATGAGCTCCACATGACAAATAGAGGCTGCTTATGCATGTATTTTTCTTTTCAAGCTCTCAAAAAGGTTATAGGGAGGCTTTTGGGTTGCTGATGGTTTTGCTTGGGTGCAGTTCTTGAGATGTGTGCTGTTTTCCACAGCAGGATGTCCATTTCTGTCCTGTTAGTGTGTCCATTATTGCAGCATCAGATACTTGCCGTGAGCAAAGAACAGGGCTAATATCTGTTTTGTGTGTGTATCTTCCCTTGCTCTGTTCCCTGGCGGGAGATCTCTGTGGTGGTTTATTAAATAGCTCATGTTCTATGTGCTTGTTCCTCTCCAGTGAACTCTAGCAACGGAGATGGAGTTTATAAAAGAGATAGCATCTTTTCTCTGTTGTTTGTCTCATACTCTGCCCATTTGTAAGCATTTAGCATTGACAGGCTCTACAGATGTGTCACTGTTTCTGTAAGATGAAATCTTACAGTCACACAAATGTCAAAATCTACCACTTGCTCTGTCTGTGTTGCAAGAGACTTCCTGCTGCAGTACTGATGATGTACAGAGTGGTGACATCTCATCTCCAGAACTGCCTCTCCTCAAAAGTTGGGATGGGCAAAGAAGTCCGTGGATTAGAACAGGCAAAAACATTTTCAGTTTTATTTCCCTTTCAGTAGAAGGATATGCTTCTCAGTGACCCTGTGAAGCTCACATTTTAAATTTTTTTATTTTAGTCATTCACATGAGCACCATCATGCCAGTCACTGTTACACCCTCTGACTGATGAGTGTTCTTAACTTGCAGGGAGTATTCTGCCCATTTGGAGGCTACTACAAATATTCAGGAATACTGCCAGGATATTTTTGTCTGGACTGTATAACTTGTGTCACAGTCTGGGGAGCGTCCAGCGCATCAGCTCACAGCTACAATGCTGGGCAGTGGCCAGGGAAAGGCATCTGAATGAGTTATGTACCTTTTCAATCCCAGATTTTGTCTTCAGGGAGGCATGTACATGGGATTAGGAACTGAAATAAGAAGTATAACCCTGAAATAAGGGATATAACAAGAAGAGGAAAAAACTCTAAGGGGAGTTAAGGATGAAGAGAGGAGATGAAGTAGGGAAAAGCAGGCAGTTTAGGTAAGAAATGTTGCCACTGGGAGTGACAGACACTTAATATGGTATTTAATAGTGAACAAAAGGGGCTGGAAGACTGAATTTCTACATGTGCAAATATAAAGTACCTGGACTCTGTGCTCATCCACTCAGTTATATTCAGAATAAGCTGTGGCTTATTCTGCTTTTCCAGTCTCATAAAGCTTGGGAAACTCAGAAGCTGGTGCTGCTCAGGGAGGGTAGTGGGTCTGGACATCATCAGTAGTGGAAGAGCAGAGTCAGTAGTGGAAGAGCAATTTGATGGCTATCCTGAACTCTCAGCTGCAGATAGTGTTTACTTTTTTTTCTGTTTGGTGACTATTAGAAGAGTGTGGAAGCCCACATCCACTTCCTGTTCTGCCCTACATTTGATGATTCCTTGCTCTCTGTGGAAAACCACGTGGGGTATAGAAGGAGAGAAAGGCAAATAGCAGTGTCCTTCTGATCAGGCCTAGGAAATGGGAAGTGTAAGCAGTAGTAAGGATCTGTGCCAGTGGGTGCAGCTCCAGAAGAGAAATAGAGCCAAAACCATGATGTTACTGAGTAGAAAGTAAAAGGAAAATCAGTATGCACTGAAGGGAAAGCAAAGAGTGAAACAAGCAAACCTGCTACAGGACAGCCCTCAGTACAGATCTCAGATCCCTCTTCACTGCAGAGAGGAGCACAGAAGGGTGCTGTGAAAATCAGAGGAGTTTGTGAAATAAGACATGGCATCGACAGTCAGATGGCTCAGTCAGAGAAAAGACAAGACAACTGTGTTTACTCTTACTTAAAAAAGGCTGCTGCATAGATAAAAGAGTTAGACCAATTATTTTTATTCATTGGCAAAGGCTTTTCAAAGATAATGAATTTTGAGGACCAGCAAGAAAAGTCATTGAAATACACCAGTGAAACTTGTAACATGCCAAGTTTTAGTGTTCTTGAAGCAGAAGGAAAGACTGTCAGTGGGCATGAGATATATGAGATAGCAACATAACCAAGAATGTAGCTGGCAACCAGGGATAGTTGTCAAATAGCCGGTGCACCCACCTTTCAGATTAGAGAGTGTGAAGGAAGGGGCTGAAATATGCTGTTGTGGGAAGGGATGTTTTCCTCACACCAGTTCCAGGAGAGCTCCAGATTCAGTCTCTGCTTTTCCAGGAGAAGATACAGTTGCTGAAGTTACAGAAGGGTCTTTTGAAATGGGGAAGGAGAAGTCAGATTTGCATTTATTTTTATGACTGGATAATAATTAACAGAAAGGTGTTGATGTGTACCTTAGTCCAGTTGTCTGAATGCAGTAGCTACACCTTGTCACTCAATACGCATTTGCATGTTGGCATGGTAGAGAGCAGATGAGTAAAACAATATTAAGTGCAGAAAGGAAGTTGTGTGCAGAACAGATGACTCACCTGGGCTACACCTTCCCCAGAAGCGCCTATCCATGTAGAGGCATGACAATGGGCTAGGATCTTGGGATTCAGCACGGGGCCCAATGGCCCACCAGGGTGCTGTTTGTGTACAATTTAGTAACGGTGCAGAAGGCAAACTGACCTGAATTGCCAAACCAAGTGTAACACCTGACAGCTCTGGATCCACTGGTTGATTCCAGCTGTATGAGTATGGATTCTAGCCAGACAGAGAAAGTCGATAGTAGGAACAAGTTATAGATGGTAAATCTAAATGGAAGATCCAATCAATCCTCACTTACTTATTTTAGTAATTACTGCTAAATGGTCTGTGACAAGAATGTTGAAATATTAACCCATGATGATGTAAAATGTGTTTCTTATCTCTAATGAGGGCAATTTCAAGCTAGATTCTTATATTCTTGCTTTTATGCAATAATAACTTATTGGCTATTTTAAATCTATTTGTTTACTAAGAGACAGAATAATGTATAAACATCTGATCAAACACTATGTAAAACTTGTCTGGTTTTGCTTATACCTGGTTTTGCTTATACCTAGCCCCAACTTCACACTTGCCATGCATTCCAGTTTATTCTTGAATATTGTGTTAGCCCTGCTGGCATGTCCAACTGGATATCATTTTCATATAGTCTGCATTTATTTGATTGAGCACTTGATTGGGTACATGAAAAGTCTTTCCCATGTGGCTTCTTGTAGTTGACAAGTTGAGTCTACTGACAAATAATTCACTGAATCTGGCATGCAGTTATTCTGAGCATCATGTTCTCATTTGATCCAAGGTTATTTCCCCCCTTCCTTTCTGCCTCCCTTCTTTGGCAGCTGTTCTCACACCAGCAGAAGGATATTGCGTGGAAGGCATGCCTCCTGCAGACACCCTGTGGGTGCTTCTTTCTTAATGTTTCCTGTGAACTTTGGCAGCTGTAGAGCATGTACACAACACATTGAGCCTCCTTCATCAACTGGCAGAGGGAAAAGGACAGAAATCTGCAACCTGGAGCCACTCTAGTCATCTCATGCTGACTGGACTGGAAATGTGAGCAGAGCCTGCTGCCCAGTTTAGGACAGTTTACTAAATGTGCAGGAATCCTTACTGCATGTAGAAGAAGATTTGTCACGGTAACTGGAAATCAAATGTGTTCTCCCTACATCCCAGGATAAACAGTGTGGTTTTGTAAGTGTCTGTATAACATAGCATAGCAGTGTGCAGCAGTCCCACCTCTGGACTGATTTTAGAGATGCTCTTGCGTCACAGGAGACTGCTCCTCATTTCCGTAGGAGAGCATGAGGGGAGAATGAAGCTGCATTACTTCTACATGAAATGTGCAGTCACAGTGAATAATGAGGGATGTCTCTGCAAGTAGCCCTGCAGTCCTTTATGAGGTAATGTGTTCTTTGACGTCAATGGGAAGCTTGCTTCCACAAAAGCTGAGTGGAGACTGCAGGATTTGATTTCATAAGGGTTTACAAAGCACAGCTTTCAGAGCCGTTGAAAGAAATCAGGATGGCAGCCTTTCTGGTTTGCCTATTTGTGATGCTTTTTTTGCTGCCACTTTGGTTTATGGCACTGCTCCCCTGGTGTGTATTTTTGTGTCCACACTTGTCAGTCTGTTTTTCTTCACTACTCCATTAAGGCCATGAAGTGGGTGAGTAGGGCAGGATTGTTACTCAGCAACTTCACTCTGACTTGCTCTTGCAGGATGTGAATGGGGACATGAGCTTTTGGGAATTCAATGGGGTGCAAACCTGCTCCCTTCAATTTGAATAGAAGGGCACTGTTTATAGCCTTGGCAATACAATCCAAGCCAGTAACACTTGGCTGTGCACTTGTGCTACCATGGAGGGTCAGTCATACTGGTTTTTCTCTCCTTTGGGAAACAACATCATGAAAGTTTAGGTGAAAACACATTTCATACAGAGAAGTCTGAACATTTAAAAGCTATGTGTGCTTTTGGACAGTGGGGTTTTAAGTGGAATTTCATGCTGTGATCATGCCTGACCCTCTAAGCAAAGGCAGTGGGTGCAGGAGAATAGCTAACCTCACCTGTTTAATTGTGAAGCCCTTGTGAAGACATAACACCATGAACCCCTATTTTCCTTGCCTGGAACTCTCCAATTATGTTCCACTTGATTTTTTTTTTTTTTTTTTTTTAAGGGATTAACTTCGTTTTTAAATTGGGATAATGTTCATACTGGAAACTTCCCACTGTACCAGCAAACAACCATCACTCATTGTTGTGGGCAGACTCCTGTATTGGTAAAAACTGGGGAAAATTTCTCTGACTTTATCATAAAGCAGCTGGCAGGGTGTGCCTATCTATGTGTGAAAAGAAGGGATGTGAGGAAAAACCAGCAGCAGTCTTAAGATCAGTCCTAACTGTATGAAGAGCATTTCCAGATGTGGGAGCACAAGCAGTTATTTGCAGCACCTCAGGAGAGGTTTGTGAGAGAGTTCTCATAAGCTCCATGAGGAATTTGGTTCCTGCGGGGAAGGCTTCACCTAAATTTGCCTGAAGAGTGCATTGGCTTTGGTGGGTGTAGGGAAGCAGGCACAGACAGACCAGTGTCCCCATTCCAGCCACTTTTTTGCATTCTCTCTTTTCTTCAAGACCTATAAAACAGAGATCAATTTTTGGCACATTTCAAGGAGTATGAGCAATCTTCCCAGGTAACAAGGACCACATAGGTGTCTGGCTCTCCAGTGCTTTCTGCTATTTGATATCTTTTCTACAGGCTTACAGCTGCATTTATGTCAGCTTTCCTTGTCCTCATTGCCCCACCAAGTCTAATTCCCTGTAATGTAGGGGTGGGGAGTGGCGATGCTTTCTCCAGTGGTTTTACTGGAAGAAAGGGATAAGAAACATTAGTTTGGCCCTATTTGGGATCCCCTTCTCAGTGGATTGCAGTAATTTCCAGTAGGCTGACCTAGGCTGGACACAAGCCACTTTATCACTCCTGTCCCCTGCAAGGTATGGGGGGAAAAAGTAAAACAGAAAATCTTACAGGTCAGTAGAAACATAATTTAATGAAGCAAAACCAAAGTCTGCATGTGGAAGCAAGGGAAAATAGAAGATTTATTCTCTCTGTACCATTAACAGGTGATGTCCAGCCACTTTGTCAAAGATAAGACATCAGTACACATTGTGGTGGCTCCAGAAGACACACTTAAAAAAAAATGTCCCTGCTCATCCTTCCTCTTAGCTTTGGCTGTTTGAGCAGGTGTCATATGGTATGGAACATATGCCTTTGGTCAGTTTGAGTCACCCAAGCCCACTGGCCTTTGGGGGTGGTGCTGTACTGCTGCTCAGCAGCAGGCAAAGCACCGATGTGTTACCAATACCTTCCTAACCACTAGCACAAAGCACAGTTCTGTGAGGGCTGCCATGGGGAAAATTAACTCCATCTCAGCCAGATCAAATACACTGTAATATCACACTCTTCAGTTTCACAGTTTCTGAGGGCTGCCATCATTATGGAACACCACCAGAAACTTGTCTTTTTATGCTAGAGCAACCTGAGTACTTGGGCTTGTAAATATCATCCATTTTACCAGTGTGACAGCTAGAAAGGTTATATGTCCAAAGACCCGTGGGACATAAGTGACAGGAGGAGAATAAATCTGTGTCAGTCTTTGAATTACTAAGTCATTGTAAAATCAATTAGATTTCTCCTAGGTGAGGCCTTTGTGCTGTTTGTTCTAGTGTGTGTCCTATCAGTCACTTTCACTAGTGCTGCATAGTAGTTTTTGAGCCTGTAGACCTCAGTTTTTTTCAGATGTGAGGAAAAATATTCCACCTCTGGATTTGCAAGAAGTTAAGGGATGCAAAGATGAAGATCGTGTTTTGGTGCTGATGAGACGGCTTGGGAATAACTGCTCTGAGTCTGGGCAAATGACTGAAATGCTGCTCTGTGCAGGGGAGCACAGACTGGAGATGAGAAGCCAGGACTCCATTCAGTAGTCCCTCTGTGTGTGTGGGATGCTGATGTCCACACCACATTAATGCCTGTGGAATGTGTTGACATGAAAATCCTCGGTGTGCTACAGGCATGTCAGAGCACAGAGTGTAGGAAAGAAGGGCTGCTGCTGTGTGGTGGCATCCCTCTGGTGTCTAACTGACTGAGTGCTCCCTTGCTAATTAAAACAATTACAACGTAAAGTACCTGTTTGTCTCTACTGCTACAAGAAGGCTAGGGTGCAAAATGCTCTGGGGAAGGACCAGAGCACTGTGAAATATGTTTGTTAACAGGATTTTTCAGGTGCTACATGGAGTTCAGGAGATGACAATCTTCGGCAAATCTGTTTTTCATCAAGTTGTATGGGCTGTGAGCTCAACGCCAGTGGTGCAAAGCCAGGCCACGGGTGTCAGAAGACTATGTAGAATGACAACGTGCTGATGAGAGTTGTCTGGGGAAGCGAGCAGGAAAGATCAGGTGCAGAGTGGTGATGAGTGGTGTTGCTGATGGAGGCCATATTGTGGTGTTCTATAAGAAGAAAAGGTCACCTCCTTCCATTTTGGAAGTTTTCTTAGTAGAACTGGTTGTTGTGCTAGAGACTTGGTGCCAGTAATCCGGGGAATTGGTACAGATATATGCTGACTGGATAGTAAACTAATGCTCCAAAAAGCCTAGTTAGTTAAAGTGAGTCTGACCAGAGTTCAGCACAGCTAGTGACAAAGGTTTCCTAGAGGGACATTTTCCTTTGCTCATTGGAGATGGTGTTTGCCAATACAGTAAACAAGCTGATCTTGGTTGTTTTAACAAAGAGTTCCAAATAGTCTCAGTCAGTTTCTAACAGTGCAATTGCTGTTCTTTGAACTTGCTACATACTTATCAGGTCCTGCTTCTGAGGAAAGTAGGAGGCTGCCTTGTGATGTTCCGTGTCACTGGACTAGAAACACTGGTGGTCAGTTTGTCTTCCTAGTCTTGTTGTAGCTGTGATGGTCCGAGGGCTCCAGTCAAGATTTTGTGTGTGAATAATAAGTTTTGCTAAATTAGCCAGTATAATGGGCAAAGCAAAGCACATAGTTGGGTACCATGTAAACTTTCAGGCACAAAATTTAATTTTTTTTCTTCTGTCCCTGTTTTTTCCAGGGTTGGGGTTCAGCTTTTTTTTTTTCTCCTATTTTTTCTTCTGAGTCTGTCTTTTCTAGAAGTCTTAGTCCTAGGCAGGAGTATAAGTTCATGCCAGACAATTGCAACTCTGTGTGAATATATGCACACAAGATATTTGTGATGGATGTGTTACTAAGTGTCATGGACAGCCAATCTTATCAGTGGCTGAACCATTTGTCAAACTCTACTTTGAAAAGTACTTACATGATTGCTCTGCTTTCTTGAGCAGACCTCTGCAATTTTATGTAGATGAGTTTTCTGTTTTATAGTGGGAGGCACATGAGATGAAATCTGATGATTTTTATTTAGGTATTTTGTATGCAACTCTGGCATTTAATTTTGAAAAAACAAAAAAAGGCCAGGTTATTTTTATACAGAAAAATGCATGTTGTTCATTTAAATGACTGCAGCAGTTCTGCCAGCTCAGGCATTAAGAATCCTTTAGTAATAGTGAATGTTTTCTAGAGGACAACATAAAGTGACATTTACTGCAACTGCCAGAGCTGTAGTTGTGAAATCTGCCATGCTTTTAACCTGAGTTACTACTAATCCAACTACCATCCTACCTAATGACTAGATTTGGGCCTTTCCTTGCTTTCCTTGTAATTTGTAGGGAGCAGCAAAACCAAATATGTAAGTCAGTAAGGTAGTTGTACATTTTATAGCAGAAGTGATAATTTTTCCCTATGAGTTCTATGGATCTGTAAGCAACTAAACTAGGGAGTGGAGGAGAAGAATAAATGGTAAATTTGGGGATTTCAATTTAGAATCAAGTCACCAGTGGAATCACACAGGGTAACTCTCAAGTATAACTCTTTGGACAAAGGAAGTGATTAATGAGGAGAAAAGTTTGCTGATGCTGCAACCTTATTCCGAGTTTTAAAGGCTGGGACTGTATCAAAGAACAATCTCATGAGACTGAATGGAGCATAAACAGGCGGCTGAAATTCTGTGTAGGCAGATGTAAAGAAAAACACATGGGAAGAACAATCCTAGCTTTATACATAAAGGGCTCTGGAGCGACTGTTTTTAACGAGGTGTGAGATCCTGGTGTTGCAGAGGGGCTATGTAAATGTCAGCTCAATACACAGCGGTAATAAGCAAACAAGGGCACAGAACATAGCACTAGGTAATCCTGGGAAGGGAGAGGACCAAACTAAATACACCATTATTTCACTGCACAGTCCCATGCAGCTTGTCCCTATCATGCACAGTCCTAGTCAGTAATATAATAGAATAATTCAATGGAAGGACCTACAATGCTTAACTAGTCCCCCTGCCTGACCAATCCAGGCTGACTGGAAGTTAAAGCATGTTATTAAAAGTGTTTAAGTGTTTTTCAAATACCTCTTAAGCACTGACAGGCATGGAACACTGACCTCTCCAGCAAGCCTGTTAGTATGTTGACGACTGTCTTAGTAAAGAAGCATTTCCTAAGGTTGTGTCTGAACCTCCCATGACGCAAATTTACACCACTTCCACATGACCTGTCACTGGATATCAAAGAGAAGACACCAGCGCTTCATCTGCCTTTCCTCCTCAGGAAGCTGTAAGGAGCAATGAGGTCCCCTCTCAGCTTCCTGCTCTCCAAATTAGGCAAGCCAGAGTCCTTACCTGGTCCTTACAGGACAAGCCTTCCATCCTTTCCACTACTTCTATTGCCCTCCTCTGGATGTATTCAAAGACCTTTGTGTCCATCTTAAACTCTGGGGCCCAGATCTTTGCACAGCATTGGAACTGAGGCTGCACCCATGCGAATCCAGCAGGATAATCACCTTTTTTGACCAGCTGCTGATACTGCACATCAGGATGTTTGCCCTCTTGCCTGCCAGGTTTGCTGTCTTGTCTGCAGGTTTGCCCTCTTGCCTGCCAGGGCCCACTGCTGACTCACATTGAACCTGCTGTCAGTCAGCACCCACAGGTCTTTTATCCAGGGTTGCTTTCCTGCCCCTCTTCTCTGAATTTATGTCCAGAATTACTTTTGTCCAGAATTACTCTGTGAGAGGTGCAGAATACAGTAATTATTTTTGTAAAATCTCACACCATGGATTATTAGTAGTATTTTACAAGGGGTACAGTCAAAAGCTTAAAGGTATAGAAGGTGGTGGGATAGGTGAAGCAAGAAATTGCATATACTAACTTGGCTTCTTCAGAGTTTAAAACCTGGAAAATACATAAAGGTCTATGAAATGATAAATGGCATGCAGAAAAGAGAACAGGAAACTCACTTCTCATCCAGGGGCTGGAGGGCAGGCAATAACACTAATGGTGGATCAGGACCATCTCTCCAAGCACCTCCCACCCAATTTCTATACAGTTGTATAAAAGAGATGGATAAAGTAATGGGAGAAAGTTCTGCTGTGGCCTGTAAAACAGAGGCTGACTGTCTCTGGCTTAGGAAGCTACTGGAAAAATGTCACATCATGCTTGCTGTCTTCATACGCTTGTGGTCACAGCTCATGGTGGGGTACTGGGGTACTCCTTTATGGTACATATGTTTATTCTTCAGTTAGAAATAATGTTTGCGCTGAATGTACAAATGAGTAATTGCATTGTTTTTTCCCTTCTAACTGACTGAGAAAATGTTCTGTTCTGGCTTCTTTAGCATCCCAGATGCAGTCAAGTGAGGTGGTATTTGTCTTTTTGGAGCCTCATTGACAGCCTGAGAGGAAAGTCTTGTGCTTTTGCGCTTTTTATTGCTTCAGGCCCTTGTGGGCTTTTCAGGCTAGCTTTTGTGATGATCTGGTGCAAGGTAAGTATTGATTGTTCTGGGAAGGACTGAGGTAAAAGGGTGCCTTGTATTTGCAGTTCATTCAGTGAAAACTAAAACACCTATTGTGTCCACGTGCCATATGCTGGTGTTCTGGGACTGTGTGTTGACAAGGAAATAAGATTTTTTATTCCTTGTTCCAGTCCATCCAGCTTCTGTTCTCTGTCCCACACTGCTCATCTTAGGATGGAAATGAGAAATCTAAAACTGATTTGGAGGAGTACAACACTGAAAAGTTCTGAAGGTGCTTCCAAACCATGAATTGGTGGTGAGTACCAGGCCACTGGTGAGTACCTAGGAGAAAGGCAAATATATTGTGAACTTTCCTAACATTGTTCCCAGCTCCCAGTGTGTCTTCCAGAGTGTGAGGTATTCCTCAAGTTAGTTCGAAGATGTATTTCATTCCATGGGTTTGCCTGGTTTGCACAGAAGACTTTCTTTCTTTCTAATCAATCTGGTGTCACACTTTGAGTTCGTCCCTGACACACACAGGCTGGGAGCAAGACTGGAGCACTGCTCATCTCCAGGCATTTATCAGCATCTCTTCCAATGTTTATTTGCTAACATGTGTGTTCCTGTCCGTTATTCCCTCCATGCCTGCAAGGAGCACTGCTTACCCTGCTGTTTCTTGGCAGTGGGGCAATGAAGCATCATTCAGTTTCCCATCCCAGAACACACCTGGTGTGAAGGAGTGTGTCCTTGCACCCTGGAAGGACCCACAATGTTGATGTTTGTGGATGTGCTGCATAGCTTGAAGCATGTGACACAGGTAACAGTGAAATGTCATGCTGAAAAAAAATTATGTGCTGAAATATCTCTGCTGAAAAATTGAATTAAAAATCTTAACAGTGGGAAGACAAAAAGGAGGAGAACAACAAAAGGAGATTGTGTCTGTGAAACTGGATTCAGCAAGGATTTTCCATGGATGAGCAGCAAGGACTATCTGCCAAGTGGCACTCGAAGATTTTTGCTCAGAGGGTCACTGTATCACCAGAGATCAGATTAAGGCCATTGCACTGGAAAAGGTCTAAAACTGTTTCCAGAGAAAGCTAACCATTTTTCCTACTGACTATTCACACCAGACTGCAAGAATAGCTAGTGCTGCTTGAGCCTACTGCAAATTTTCCATTTTCTATCCAATAATAAATTCTCCCCTGTGTTGCAAGAATAATTTTCACGCATAGTGTCATCATTCTCATATTGACAGTTCTGCTATACTACTATTGAGTTAGCCCTAACAGCATTATTTTCTCCCAGATTCATCTTCCTTATAAGATTCTGAAAAAACGTAGGAAATTATTTGGACATTGTTTCCCATAAATACGAAAATCAGAAAGGTTTTCAGCAAGTAATTTTTCTCAACAGAAGTTAAAACTTCTTTTTTCAGGCTGTGTATGCTTGTTTTACAATGATGACAAATATGTTAATAAATTATTTTATTTGAGAACATAAGAAACAAGGGCAGAAATAAGAAGTCTATCAAGAGTTTTTAAGAAGGGGGAAAATAACAAATACATTGCAAATTTTCTTTTAACTTTCCTATCTGATCTGTTCTTTTGAAACATGAACATGATTTAGGAACAATATGTGGGGAAATTTTGAATGAGAGCTTTCCAAAGCAGAAGAAGAAAGCTATCAGGTATTTCAAGAGAGTTTTGCAATGTCATTATATATACTGAAATAGGTGTATTTGAACATCACCCCTAAATTTCTGGAATAAAATCACAAAGGCAAAACCCAATAAGCTTCAAATTATTTCTTACAAGAATGGAAGTCATAACATGAAACAAATCATTATTGTTTATCCTTGAGTCACGATGTGGAAATAAAAGACAGCTGAAAGATTTGAGCCCGTCTCAGGACACATCACTGTAACTTTGCTAAAGTGACAGCTGCTGTAACTGTGGGTTGAATTAGACCCCAAATACAAGAACTTAACAGGGACTTTAGCAGTGTAATTTCTATTGATATAGATCGTAGCTTTTTACTAATGGCAACTTTATCTGGTGTAATTATTCTGTTTTGGTTTTTTTTTTTTTTTAGTTTATTCTTCACTGATTTTCTACAGTTCCACAATAGTTAAGAGCAAATCTGGCAAAAGGGATATGATGGATTAATTCAGTCTCTTTCACCTTCATCACTGCTTCTACCTCTGTATTCTCTGACATCTAAATAAAAGATTGTTTTATTCGTAAGTTTGGCTATTGAAAATCACAACATGAAAAAATTTGTATTTAGTGCAGGGATTGCTCTCCAAAGCACTCAAAAAAAGGTTTTTTTATTCATACTTAGTTATCATTCTTTAAAGCATTATTTTTTTATCATTCACATATTGGAGTTACTGAATAGTTAAAATATCTGATAGATAATTTATGAGTGGAAGAGGAGGACCTGCCTGTTTATTAATATGGTCACACAAGCAGACAGAATCATATAAATCTTAAATGACAATTCAGGATGAAGGAAAACTTGTATTTGTTATGTCATTTTAGTGAACAAGGCCTACATTCAGATGATTCTTGGACAAAGATATTTTTTACAGATACTGTGATTTTTAGGAAAGGTTCTGTGACTGCTTAAATTCACAGAACTGCTTAAATTCTTTTTCAACAAAGCCTATTCCTTCATCTGGAAGAAGTTTCCCAGGACTGCATACCAGCAGATGCAGACAGACGAGTCCCAGTCTGGGTGGTTGGACTGGTACGGTGCTCTAGGGTTTGTATCTAGTTTGTGCACAAGAGCCAGGATCTCTAGGATGTACTTTATTTTGCCATTTGGAATGCCTTGGAAACTGCATGTGGATTGTAATACATGCTGGAATTTTCATCAAGAAATGTAGTTTTGGTGCTTCGGTGTACTGTGAGTTCCCCTAATAGTCTGAAAGAGCACTTATAATACGAAGTCCTAACTGGTGTGAGGGATTTGTTTTGCTTCATTTTGTATCCTCTGTTACAGGGACTATTGTACAAGCTGTAAACCGAATTTAAGATGTATTTGGAGAGATGGACTGTTCTGCCCGAAAACTGCCTAAATCCAGCAGGTTTAATTGGATCAGATTGCTCAGGGCCATGCCCAATTAAATCTTGACCTCCTCTAAGGATGAAAATCTGACAATATCCCTGGGCAACTTGTGTCAGTATGTAACTACTTGCATGGCAAAAAATATTTCCTGCTACCTAATAGGAATTTCCTGTCTTCTTACTTGTGTCCATTGCTTCTTGTCCTTTTGCTGTACCTGGTTAAGAAGGGTCTGGT
The DNA here is from genome assembly GCF_027477595.1 of Haemorhous mexicanus. Taxonomy (NCBI): domain Eukaryota; kingdom Metazoa; phylum Chordata; class Aves; order Passeriformes; family Fringillidae; genus Haemorhous; species Haemorhous mexicanus. Next base: position 44,094,706 of record NC_082381.1, on the reverse strand, counting down.
TTTATCCCCTATATAACCTCTGATCAGGCAGTTGTAGAGAACAGAATTGTGTCTCCTTTCCCTTCTCCATTCCAAGATGAACAATTCCTGGTTTTAGAGCCTTTTCTTGTACTTCATGTACTCCAAATCGCAGCCATCTTTGTGGCCTTCAGTGGATTCATTCCAGCCTGTCAATGTCCTTTTCTAGTGACCAGAAATAGACACAACATTAAATGCAGTATGGCAAGTGCCAAAGAGCTCTGATGGCCGTGGCAGTTACAAAAGTACCAAAACAGGTCGGAATGCAGCTGGCCCTCTTTGCTGCGGGGTCACACTGCTGGGTCATGTTTGACTTGCTGCTCACAAGGACACTAAGATCTTTCTCTGCACAGATGCTTCTCTGACTGTCAGCCCTGGCCTGTATTCCATCACGAAGCAAGACTGAATTTTCTCCGGTTGGACTTCACCAGGCTCCTGTAGGTCATTTCTCCAGGTTACTCTGAGGAGTAACCTTTCCCTGCAGTGAATTTTTCCACTCAACCCGTTTGGTGTCACTCACAAGTCTGATGACAGAAGGCACCATCTTAGCATCCTGGTCATGGATAAAGACCTGAAATAGTCTTTGTGCCAGTTTTGATCCCTAAAGGGATGCTGCTGGCTACCAGTCACCAGCAGCTCCTACCCACTGCATGGTCCACTTACCCAGTCCGTGTCCTACCCATTTGCTGGTCAGGGCTCGGTGAGACTGTGTCAAATGCAGCAGACAGTCAAGGTACACAACATCATCTGCCTTACACAAAACACTGGTGTCCTCATCATGGAAAATAATGAGGAGGATGAATCTTGAGTAAAGTTCCTCTGAAGGTTTAGTGTCATGAGGAAGGTGGAATGTTTGTTGAAACAGCTGTAGTTGAAGAAATCACAATTTGGGGTCATAGTGGGTTGACAGAAGCATATGAAATGATACCTCAGAGGACATGGGTGCTTTGGGGAGCAGTGGTCATAACGGCTCACAAGATCTCCTGGAAGAGCATGAGAATCACCTGGGACAAAAATTAGGATAATTAAAATGCAATAATTTGGTTGGTTAGGTAAATAGTAACTCGCTGAGTGGAGCCTCCATAACTGCATTGTCCAGTGCTAAGTGGAACTTTTGCTGGAGGGATAAGCAGATAAAATACAAGATCCCACTATATCAAGAAATCTTATGGTATTAACAAAAAATGAGCAGTTTACAGGAGCAGTTTAAGAAATCTTAAGTACGTTCCTTGAAGTTGATCAAGAGCGTGTAGACAGGAAGATGAAGTTCACATGGAAGGGTTCACTGGAGAAAAGAGATCTGTAAATGGATCCGTGTTTGGAATTCATGTGAGCTAGTCAAGTCTAGTACTTGGAAGAACGGTCTATGAAAAATACTGAAGAGGAAAACAGTTCTTTTCAGGAATACTGAGGGCAGCAGTCAGGTTTTACCTGCACACCAGAGCTCACCTCTCCCTTTGATCTCTTACAGAGGGTTGTGACTAACCTTTCTCTGCCTTTGTAGTCCTTGCTTTACCCAACTCCAGTATGGACTGCAAAATACGGCAGTGTAGGGGTATCCTACCTTCTCAGTGCTCACAGAAAGGATTAAAGATTATATTGCTGCTAGTGTCAGTGTGGAAAAAATGATAAAAAATTCCTTTTTCTGAGAAAAGAAAAAATAAATAGGATTCTGCTGTTCTAGTAAGTACTTGTTCAAACCTTACAGAGAAATTTGTAAAGCATGTAAGTACCTTCAGAAAACAAATGAAGTTCAGATGCCAGTTAGGTGTCTTAATCAATACCATTAATGCAGAACACTGTAATCAAAGTTTTCAAATTTCAAAACCCTCTGTTTTACATGCCTTACTGGCCAAAAGACTGTTACACAGGCTCTCTGTCTGAAATAGAATCTCAGGAGAAGGTCATTAGTGTTGCCTAAACTGTCAAAGAGGGAAATTTTAAGGAGCTTAATAAAATATACAAAGTTGTTAAACACAACCAAGTGAAATTATTCCATTTGAGAAGACTGCACATTTTTTTGGAAATGATTGGACAATGAAGATGCTCAAGGTGTGATCTTAATGGGCAGTGTTGCATTTTTTATGTGATAGCATGATTCCTTGACAAATGAGGCATGCTGAGTTTGTTAAATGGAGGATTTGAAATACTTTTCTGGGTTGCTTAATGTCCTTAGTTGATCAGTCCAGAAGTGCCATGAGTCACTATGCATGAATAAGAGCTCATTCTCTTCTCCTTTCCTCCTTGTGATGCCATTTAAATCTTGACAAAAGGAAGTAAAAAAAATTTTAAGATTTACCTTGCCTATTTGTTTTGAACTTGTCATAAATAATTACCTGCATGGTATGGAAAAAAATTTGGTATTTTGTGACAGAGTTCCAATCAGTCGTCTGTATAATTGTTTGGTGCTGTTTTTGATACATTATTTAGACTGAGACAGGGCAGGTATTTCAATGTCACCTTAATAGCAATGAATATTTGCACATGATGTTTTACATGAGTGATTTATGCATTGTTCTTCTGTCATCTCTCTACAATATTATTTTGTGTTCTCGAGAAGACAAATATTCTAGCTCTTGTTTTTATCTATAGACTAAAATAAATAATTGGAATGATTAATAAATAAATAAATTATTAAGGCCTGATGTATTGTCCCACTTTTATTTGTCTTGAGGATATGTTTACATTTTTCATGCCTGTAGATGAATTGATGGATTTTTCTCTGTTTTATTCTTTTTTTGTTTCTGTTTTCTATGAGAAAAAATCATACTGTTGAGAATAAGAAACTATTATAAAGTATAGTTGCTGCAGTCAAGAAGAGTTCTTTTTCTCTGGGATGAAATGAAATGTCTTATACCATGTAGAGGAGGGAGTGAACATAAGAAAAATGTAATTTTTACTCCTGGATGCCATATAGACGCTGAATCAAATGGCTCTGAAACTGCATTCTAATAGGCTGTCTTTTGTTTTCCTTCAGTGCATTTTTGTTTTAATATGTTTCTGATAGAAAAAGAACATAGAACATTCCTCTGAAGACATATTTTCTTAAGGCTCTACATCTTTTACCAGATTTGAAAGCTCATGCTCTTATGCAAATTGATATTGTCATAAAAAAACTGCTTTTCCATACCAAATGTTGCTACTATAAATGCAATTTACTAATGGGCCTTTGCAATTTATATTTATCAAAAATGGGTTTGATATAAAATATAGCTCAGAACAGAAGGGGTAAGAAATTTTTGGGTGATTTTTCCAGAGTTCATTTGTAAATACATTTAGCACATCCCATGTTTATAGTTCAATGGTCTACGGGTTTACCCCACTTCCACTGTGTTTGGTGGAAAGGTTCCCATTCATTCTGGGGGATTTGGCCTACAGGAGCAGAAGTTTTGAATGTTCCTGATTGGCATCTGCATACTATATACAATTCCCCCCGTGAATGTTAAAAAGATCTGAAAAATATTTATTTTTACAGCTAGCGTTGGAAAAAGACAATGATTTTTCTATTCCTTGAGGGTGAAGTAATCTGACTAACAAGGGGCATTTGAGAGCTGAAGCAATGGAGAGAGGCTGGATGTAGCAGCTTTATATGAAATACCCAGCTACTTAAGGCACAGTAGTAGTAGAAGGAGGAGGAGGCACAAAGGTTAGTTTTAATCTTTACTTCCAGAAAACCACTGGAATTTTGAACCTGAACAAAAGTAATGAAAAAGAAAAAAAATTGCTGTGTGTACTGATTGGTACACAGTGTGAAATTTCACTTCAAAAAACCTTTCTGAGCTATGCCCATAAAATATCCCCTTATAAGCCTTAGAAAGATATTTTCAGAAAAGTTAAGCGACTAGAAACCAACTGTGGGATAATCATGTGCTTTTGGAAACACCTATAGCTCTGTTGATTGCAGATCTAAGAAGTAGTCCTTAAAGGTTTGGGTTAATACAGTACCTCATGACTCCCTCAAATATTTTTCTGTTTGTTTTCTATTTTCCTCAGAGAATTCTAGTAGGAATTGTATGTCCAAACTGTGCAAGTTGAGCAAGAGTACTTTTAACTAGATTGTTTAATATTCAGTGCATCAGCATGATTCTTCACAACTCAGAATCTTAATGGTTTTCTCCATGAAATGTGTCTTGTCATTTCAGCATCCATCTGCATTTCTGAAATGACTGGATTTGGGCCCTATATTTAACATTATTCTGTTATATACCAGAAATTTTGGGTTAATTCAAAATACGCTTCATTAGTTACTTGGCCATCTTAAAAAGACTAGTAATTTTTTGTACATGCTAATTCTTAGGCTCATCTTTTGGACACACTCACTCATATTTTGCTCTTTTATACACAAATTGACATATGGTTAAAGATTTTTAAATTTGTCTTTTCATGGCTAAACAGGATTTATCGCTGATTTTTTTTTTTGTGTGTTTCTGATCCTCAAGCTATAAACTTGCATTTTAAGGGACTGCCTCATGTTATGAATGCAGACTTCAAAGGTTGCAAAGTTCTTCCTTTTTTCCCCCTTCTTTTTCAGCTGCATTTTTTTTTTTTTTGGAAGTAGATGATAATGGAATTTTCTCCTTTTTAAGAGCTGTTTCTGTGACTTAAATAACCATTATCTTCTAAGTACAGGATTCATTGGGGTGGACTACCTTGCAAGAAGTTTATCCTAAAAAAGAATTTTCTTGGCTTGTTATTAGGAGTTACTGGTGTGTTACAAAAATTGGCACCTGAAAAAACTCTTCCACTTCCTTTTTCTTTCTGTAAGTTTTTATGTATGCTTTTCCAGTAAAATACTGACTGAACACTTTTATCTTTCTATTTTAAAGCACACTTTGCCTTTACTTCATCACAGTTTGTTTGGGAACAAGAGATGCTTTCTGATGAAGAACAATCTCTTCATTGCTCTATTGCTTGTTTTTCCAGCAGTCAATCTCAAAAGTTGACAGACTATTGCAAGGTCACATAATCATAGAGTTATTTAGTTTGGAAAAGACCTTTAAGATCATGAAGCCTAACTGTCAATCTAACTCTGCCTAGTCCACCTCTAAACCATGTCCTTAAGCGTCTAGACATCTTTTAAATACTCCAGGGACGGTGACTCAACCACTTCCCTGGGCAGTCTGTTCCAATGCTTGACAACCCTTTCCATGAAGAAGTTTGATTAGTCACTTCTTATCTCTTTGATTAGTCACTGTCAGTCTAGGTCTAAAATGCCTTAACTAAACCTTAGGCTGTTGTGTCTGCCGTGTGCCATTTGACTGCAGTAAAAGCACAGCCATCCAATAGAGAAGCTGTTTTAAACCCAGAGCAGGAGCTTCAGCTGAGCTTAACTTTGGACAGAAGGGCCTGTCCCACCACAGGGAAGAATGTAGCTTCAGAGGACACTTTGGCCAAGCTCTCCTCATGACTGCATGTTCTTTCTGGATGCACAGCTGCAGTGGGACTTTTAGTCAGATCATCTGAAAGCTCTCATGAGCCAAGATAATTGGTTCACAACAGTTTGCATGCCTGTGGAGTGGCAAGGGACTTTTCACAACTCAAGCCAGGTCAGCGCAGCAATGCCAGGAGGTAATAAAACTTCATTGGGTTCAGAAGGAATAAAATTTCCATTGAAATAGCCTGAAATACTTAAAAGTTCATCCTGCACTTTTTTAGCTTTTGCACAATGCTGGACTTTTTAATGAGGAACCTTCTTGTGTGCAGGTGCTCAGTTCCTTTAAACTGTTCTTTCTCCATGATAACTAAAGCTTAGAAGAAGCCACCTCCCTGAGGAAGACATTGTCACTAAATCTGCTTTCTGTCTGGATTTATTGCCTGCTGTGTATTCTTAAATTTGTAACCAAAGAGCTTCAGAGCCAGATCCCCAAAAGCCATGAGGCTGCTTTGTGAAAGTCAAATCCAGCTCCCATTCCACCACTCACTGTGCAGCACCTACCCCTTGGGCGTTTTCTTGTACTCGAAAGGCTCCTGAGCCCCTGCAACCTGCCACATCACCTTAGCAGACCTGCATGTGAGGGCCTGGAGACCTGTCCCATCAGTGTGCCACCCCCACAGGCAGTCACTGCCAGCCAAAATGAAACAGAGCTGCTTGGGCTAAGGTGGAAAGAATGATCTCCAAGGTTTTAGGGTCTTCTGGCCTTTAATCAGGAAGGTGGCAGGTTTTCATCTCTTCCTCAGAAACATGGGGAAAGAAGACATGTAAATATACTGTGCAAGGCAGTGCCATCAGCCAAGGCAGATAGAACAATACAAGGAATGTGTTGAAATTTTGGAGGGAAAATTTGTAACCAGTGTAGTAGGTGAAGCTGTTTGCTACATAAGCACAACTGCGCCAGTTACTTGCACAAGTAATAAAAAAGCCACTGGCTTGTATCTGCCTGCAGGAAGGAAATCAAAACAAGAACTACAAAACAAACAAAACTGCAAAACAAACAACCAGACCAAGCAAACAAAACTCCCCTTTCCTTTCCCCTTTGCTGCCACTGACTACCAGGTTCAAGTATTGTAAGGGAAAAGGACTTGTAAGTGCTGCTGGCGAGAAAGCTGGACATGACCCAGCTCAGAAAGCCAAACGTGTCCTGGGCTGCATCCAAAGCAGCGTGGGCAGCAGGGGAGGGAGGGGATTCTGCCCCTCTGCTCTGCTCTGGTCAGAGCCCACCTGGAACCCTGCATCCAGCTCTGGGGTCCCAGCACAGGGAGGACATGGAACTGCTGGAGTGAGTCCAGAGGAGGGACAGCTGATGATCAGAGGGATGGAGCAGCTCCTATAGAGAAGGCTGGGAAAATTAGGGCTGTCCAGGAAAAGTGAAGACCCCAGCATTACCTTATTATGCTGTTCAGTAGTTAAATGGGCTTATAAGAATGAGGGGGCCATACTTTTTAGCTGGGGCTATACTGATAGAACATGGATTAATGGTTCTAAACTCAACAAGGATAGATTCTGACTAGTAATAGTCTGTGGGCAGATAAAACACTGGCACAGGTTGCCCAGAGAGTTTATAGATGCCCCATCCCTGAAAACATTCAATATCACAGTGGACAGGGCTCTGGGCAACATGGTTTATTGGAAGGTATCCTTCCCCATTGCAGGGGGCTTGAACTAGAAGACCTTTAAGTGTCCCTTCCAACCTGAACCGTTTTGTGGTCAGTGACACAAAGTCCAGCTAAAGCCCTTAACCATCAGCAACATCCTAGGATGGATAATATGGGGCTAATGCTTTTCTGAATCTCTGTGAATGCCTTGGCTGAAGGACAGAGGGAATCATCAGCAATCTGCAAACTATCTAGAGGGAGTCCATCTGTATGCAGTCCTGAGAAACCTGCTCTCATGAGCTCTGCTTGGAAGGGGAAGTTTGGGTTAGAGGGTCTGCAGAGGGACTTCCCAGCTGCAGCCACAGAGTGGCTCTGATTTGTTTGTCCATCTCTTTTTTTTTTTTTTTTTTTTTTTTTTGTTGTTGTTGTTTTGGGTTTAGTTTTGCTTGTTTGCTTTTGTTTAAAATTTTTTTTTCAGGCATTTTCTTTTTACTAGTGCTTAACTACTTTGGCACTGTCTCCTATGTTTGTATGTCTGTGCACAGAGTTTCACTGGCTGCCTTAACTTCAGAGCCACTGGTATATGACAGATCAGGACAAGCTTGGGAGAGAGTATTAGGAGAAAGTTACATTGTCCTGGCCATTTTGTCCATAAATAGAATATCAGGCTGTTGTCTTCATGTTAATATGTAAAACTGCTACTGCATTCTTTTCATACAGTGTGGTTCTTGTGAACCTCCAGACATTCTGCCTTACACTCTCTTTCTGCTGCAAAATTTTAATCTTTGGAGTCCCAGATAGCATCCAATGAGCAGTAGGGTGGCCTCAGTCTTAGAAACCTGGAGGATAAGACGTATCCACAAATCCTTGAAGAAATGGACACATTGTGTAATGTGTATTCACCGCAATGGACAATGTATTTGCACTGCAGAAAGTACTCTTGATTTCCTCCCCGTTCCCTAGAGATCTCATTTGTCAAATAAGTCATAAATCTGTGGTACAGGATACCTACATGAAATGGCCTCTCTCCTACACAGATGTGTCTCTGACTTCCTGGATCGCTGCTACTTTATGTTGGGATGATTGTAGGGTTGATTTAGATTGACTCATCCTCTTTAGATGGACTGTCAGACCATGCTCATCTAATATGACTTTTTTTTTTTTAAAGAGAAAAATAAGGACAAGTATTAAAGTGAATAACAAGTGCTTAATGGCATTCACCACAGGTGGGTGATCAGTTGGCTTTTTAAAAATTCTAAATCGTACTGAGATCATCTCAGTCTCACTCCTTACTTCAGAGGGGGAAAGCCACAGGTGAAAGGATGATTTTGGCAGGCCCACATGAAAAAGGTGATCTTTCCATTCTGCCTTATTTGCAGTCATGGAATCTGCCTTACGAAAGGAAATGGAGAGAAGTGGGTACTCTGCGGTGTCTGGTGGATCATATTCTTCTGTCTGGATTGATCCTAACAAGGATCAAGCTTTTATTTTATTTTCATCCTGGGTGAAGTACTGCTAGAATCTGTATCTTCTATCTTCTGATATTTCTAAAATTTCTTGGTATTTACAATTTTTGCCACATTTTGTCCTCTGTGTTTTTGAAGTTGGTTGAGTGCAGAATTATTTTCAGGTGCAGAAGGAGGACATCAGCATACCAGGATAATGTGGCCATGTATGCTAGATTTTAAGATGTCATTAGAAATGCAGTTTGGTTTAAAAACACAAAAAGTTCATTACATTTGCTAGTCTCTCAGGACCTGTCAGTCTTTTAAGAGTCACTTTGACAACAACTTCATTATAAGGGAAGGGGGGAAGTATCTTTTATTTAGGAAATGTAAAGGGTTTTTGTTGTTTTGAGTTTATTTTTGGCCTGTTTGTTTGCAGTTTTTTGTTAGTGGAAAAAAATGAAAATTAATAGATGATTGCTCTGACTTTAGCCTTGGCAAATCACTACGTACTAAAACATCCAGCTGTCCCAAAAACATGTTCTGCAGTGACAACTGCCAACATCAACATTTTCCCATGGCCAGGGTTAAGGGCCACGTTGAATATCTCGGCAGTAAGACAGTAGAACTGCATTTTGCAGGATGTCATCATTGTTAAAATGTAACAGCTTTTCCTCCACCAAGTAGAAGAATTTTTTACTGAATTCGCATTCTCTCAAAATAATTATTCTTATTAGGAAGCAGAAGAATTTTGATGATACAAAAGTTATTAAAGGCAGTAAATTAAGGCTCTTAAACAAAAAGCTTACCAAAGTGAGAAAGTGTAACTCCATAATAGAAAATTGAATTTATCTGGAAAAAAATTAATTTACGCTTGCAAATTTAAGGCATTTATTTTCTATAGCTAGTACAGGTTTGCAGACAATTGATTTATAAATGTCTTGATCTATTGACATTTAATACTAACAGTATGTGAGAAGCGTCCCTGATGAGGCAGTAGGAAGTGTGAAATATTATTTTTTGCTAGCTTTGTTTTTCAGGGCACATTTTTCTAACCAGATATTTTCATCTAGTGATGTACTATTTGCTCTCCTTTTGCTTTCTTGCTGGATGTCACAGCCTTTGCAGAAGCCAGGTCTGAAGGATACAATTTTAAGAGCTAACAGTATCCATTTCAGTGTTGGCAAAATCAGATAGACCGAGCAATAGATCATGTAGGATACTTGAGGCTCCTGAGCAGTCATGCAGAAGCTGCTTTTTCGTAGGTATGAGACCACTCTGCAGGAGCTTTTCTCCTTGCTGTCTCAAAGGGAATACTGTTTGAATTCTGGCAACATACCAATTTAAACTGCACAAGTTGCTGGTCATACACAGCTGGATAAATATATTGGATACAGAAAAACCCACGCAACAAAACCTTGAATTAATTTAATGTCCCTTTATTCCTGTTCATAAGACTACAAGTAGTACGGATTCGGTCCTCTCTGTGCTATTACAAGGCAGAATGCTGCATTACCGTGGGCCACCCACTGTGGCTGGAATGCAGAGGCAGGCAGTGCCCTGCTCTTCTGAATGTTCTCACATAAATTATATCAGTAAAACTCCAGTGGCTGAAGAACTACAATTGAATTGAAAATGTCTGGCTTTTATTCCTGGCTTTGTTGTTGATTGTCTGTATGGCCTTGGATGAAGTTTGGCTTCTTTTGTGTAGTTATGGAAGCAAAAGAGATGTCCTTTCTTCCGTTTATTTTGGCTGGAGCTTCAGGGCAATGGCTGGCTCTCAGTGTGTTGTGCAAGACAGAGAATGGCAGGACCTTCACACAACCACAGGATCAAAAAATCCTTAGGATTGGAAGAGATCTCAGAAGATCATACAGTCCAGCCCCGCTGCCAAGGCAGGGTCACCCTGAGCAGGTACACAGGAACATGCCCAGGTGGGTTTTGAACACCTCCAGAGAGGTAGACCTCATGACCTCCCTGGGCAACCTGCTCCTGTGTTATGACACCCTCAATGTAAAGAAGTTGTACCTCATGTTTAGGTGGAATTTCTTGTGTTCTGCTATGGCCATTGCTCCTTGTTCTATCACTGGGCACCATGGAAAAGGGTCTGGCACCATTCTCTGGGCACTTGTCTTGTGTGCATTCATGATATCCCCTCTTAGTCTTCTCCAGTCTTCTCTGTGGCCTGCACTGAACCCTCTCCAGTAGCTCCTTGTCTTTCTTGTTCTGAGGAGCCCAGAACTGGGCACAGCACTCCAGATCTGCCTCACTAGGGTGGAGTAGAGGAGGGCAATCACCTCCCTTGACCTGCTGGCCACACTCTTCCTGATGGCCCCCAGGATTCCACTGGCCCTGCTGGCTGCAAGGGCACTGCTGGCTCATGGACAGCTTGTTGTCCACCAGGACCCCCAGGTCCTTCTGCACAGAGCTGCTCTCCAGCAGGTCACCCCAGCCTGTGCTGCTGCCTGGGGTTGTTCCTCCCCGGGTGCAGGACTCCAAACTTGCCCTAGTTGAACCCCATTCGGTTTCTCCCTGCCCAACTCTCCAGCCCATGAAGGTCCCTCTGCGGGGCAGCAAAGCCTTCAGGTGTGCCAGCCACTCCCCCCAGTTCTGTATCCTCTGCAAACTGGCTTAGGGTTCATTCAGTCCCTTCATCTGAGTTGTTGATAAACAAGCTGAGTAAGACGGGAGTGGGTATTGATCCCTGGGGAATGCCACCACTGCAGGCCTTCAGCTGGATTCTACTCTGCTGGTCACAAGCCTCCAAGCTCTGCCATTTCAGCCAGTTCTTGATCCAGCTCACTCTCTATTCATTTAACCCACATTTCCTGAGTTTACCTACAAGGATGTTATGTGAGACAGTGCCAAAAGCGCTGCTTGCCATCCAATAAATTCAGGACTGATGTGTTTTTGCACTACTGGGCATGCAATGATTAGTGACTGCTTGCTGAATGTGGCTGCTCACCTGCTTGCTAAGGAGGGTCTGCAGGTAATGCTGCAGCCCTATGAGTGGGTAGGTCTAATTCTTGATAACAGCTGTGTTCAAAAGAAGTACTGAAGGTAGCCTTAGATGAGAAGTGAATTAAAGTGGTTTTCTCATTACTACATTAGTCATAGGTGTGTCATAGGGGGGCAATCTTGCAGAAATTCTTTGTAGTTATTTTGTGGAAGAAAGTGGAAAAGCATGTTCAACAAAAGGAACAGAAGCCAAGCCAAATCCCTAATGACCTATTCTTCTTCCTGCTAAGTGGCTACATGTGTTTTATTGCTGAACATCCAGCTAAAACTTTCAGGGAAATTTTGGTGTGGTGTACTGGGAGTGCTGACTCAGTGCAGCTCTTGCAGCCTATTCAACAAAAACATCTGGTACAGCTCTGATTTATACTTGTTTGAAGAGAGAAAAACAGGTGCATCTACTGCTGCAGTGGGAAGCTGTCAAAAGAAGGGATCTTCTCCTGCACCAGCACTCATCCTGGTGACTCTGAGAGCAATCACTGCTGCTACTCTTACACTTCAGAAGCCTCGTACTCTACCTCAGCACATAAATGTAAGGCATCCCTCAAACAACTCACAATGAGAGATCACTGTTTCCTTCTTACACAGGACAATTTATACCATCTCTTCAGTGTAAGTGCCCTGTTTTCAAACAGTGAAGTTAAACTGATTTTGTTTAGGTGGTTTGGTTTAGCTCAATGGAAAAATATCATACGATGAAGTAGGGATATCCTCCCAGGAGCTAATGACTAGTAAAAATTGTTGAAGCTTTGTCCTATAAAATAAGCCTGATCTGACAGACTCCCTTAATGAAAGTATTAAGCACTGATCACTTTGCTACAATACTCTGCCACAATCCAGAAAGATGAGAAAGAGTTAAGAAGTGAGCCTACTCCTCCGGTGTGGTGCTGAAGAAGGTTGAAGGCCAGCATTGTGATGCTTGTAAGCATGCACGAGCACCAATTGAACTATCTTAGTTTATGGTTTCTTAGACATTGATGTAGCAATCCACTAGTGAAGCCAAGATACATTCTCATCTCAAATGCTCCTTTTCCAACAGTCTAGCTAAAGTTTTAAGTGTAGGGACCATCTGCATTATAAAGCTAAGCTTAACTGAAGAAAACTTTCTCCAGGATTAATAAGGCTGCTGTAGTTTCATTCAAATCACTGGAGTTAACACTGGCGCGAAGTTGGAAGAAGTGGCAAATGCAGCTCTAATCCCCTGTCATCTGTGAGAAATGTGGTCTTGTGGCAAAGTAGGTCAACAGCATCTTTGGCTGAATTAGGAACAGTGCTGCAAACAGATCAAGGGATGCGGTCCTTCTATTCAGCTCAGCACTGTTGAGACATATCTACAGCTCTAACTCCAGCTCTGGGCTCTTCAATGTAAGAGGGGCATGAACAGGTTAGAAAACAGTCCAGCAAAGGGGCACAAAAAAGATAGAGAAGTTGGATCATGTGACATGAGAGAAGAGGCTGAGACAGCTGTGATTTCTTACTGTTCAGAGCAGAAGAATTGGGTGAATTGGGTGAATCTCACTTTTGTATATGAATACCTGTTGGGGAGGAATAAAGAAGATGGAGCCAAAATCTTTTCAGAGGTGGCCAATGAAAGGACAAGTGACAATGGGAACAAGGGAGATTTTGGGTTGTGGGTTTGTTTTTGTTTGTTTCACTGTTACAATGGCTGAACGCTGGCAGAAATTGGACAGAGACACTGTGGACTCTCCATCCTCCAACACAGTCAAAATCTGACTATTTGATATCGTGAGTAACTTGGTGTAAGCAAGCATGCTTTGAGCAGGGAGCTTGGTCTAGGTGTTTTTGGAGATATCCTAGAGGTGCTTCCCAATCTCAGTCTTTCTGGGATCTTGTCACTGAAGAAAGTTGCAATAGTGCATCCAGATTCACAATGGTACAGAACTGCCATGGTCTTTATTTCACCCTAATTTTACAGATATCCAGTTAATGTACTACTTAGGCTTCACATGTCAGTCTTCCAGTCTTCTAAACATGGTTCATACTAATGAGGAAACTCTGCGACAGAGGCTATTAGGGCACAAAAGATTGTCTAAAATATAGCCAATCTTTATAATTACAGAAAAATTTGGAGAGAAAGATGAACAGTGCTCTGGCTGTTACGCAGCGACAGAGCAAATGAGCATAGATAGCAAACAGAAAGTGCTCTGCTGAGCCAGTCAAATGGAAGGTAGGTTATTCAAGTCTAACCATGATTCAGTTTTGCATGTCATTTTGCTATGGAAGACCCTGAGTGTTAAATTTCATGTACAGGTTTCCTGTGTTTTGCAGTTACATCTACTGGGATTAACCTTGCAACTTGTACTTCATTAAGAATGCTTCAGATGATAGCTCAGCTGAACAGAACCTGGATAAATCCTCCATAGTTACTTCAGCTCCGTAGGATGAGGAATTAGTAGGAAGCATTAACATTCTGACCAAGCTTAGTTTTCGCAGGTTTGCTTTTCCAATAAGATAGAATTCTTCTTCTCCAAAAGATAATTATGGGCAGAAATTGGAGTTCTAGACCCAGCTTGTGATGAGTAATGGAAGACAGCCTGCAGCATGCAGGTAGGCACTACAACCCCAAGGAATTTAGCCAAGGTTGCTCTGTGGATTGGGAACAAAAGTTCACCAGAACTTCAGATCAGTGTTTTTTACCTAGAAAAAAGCCTTGCAGCGAGCTTTTGAAGGCTTCCCAAAGGTTCCAAGGTGGAACAAAAACACTTCATGCTATTCTAATGTTTTACATCTATGTGAGTGATCCTTAGATTTTTGAGATGCCCCAGAGTTAGGAGTAAGGTTTTACAAAAGCAGCTTCTTTGGAACACTCTATTATCTATGCAAAGCCACTTCAATTGCAAAATACTAGCTATATTAAAAGGAAAAAAAAACCTGAAAGTTTTGAAGCAAGGGCAGAGTGCTTAAATGGGCTTGCATGATTATGCTGCTGTGAGAAAACATTTTGACTGTGGAAGCCATCAGGTTTGCACCTAGCCACTGTTCCTTTGTGTTTGCAGGTGCTTGCTGTATTTCTGTTTCTCTCTTGACTGTTATTTTCTCATTCCAGGTGTGTTCTCTCTCTCAAACACTGAGAGTGCTTGGAACACAGCTATTATTTTAAATCAGCTACTATTGCCCACAGTGAACGAACAGGCTGTAAAAGCAAGGGCAACTTTTTTGTTCAGGTATGCAATGAGGTCTCTTGTCTGGAAATTGACATTATCACCCACTGTTCTCAGCTTTCAGGTCAGTAACTACAATTTCTGATGATTACCAAGCAATACAAATCACTGTGGCTTAATTAGGGCATGAAGAAACATAGCACTTTCTTCCTGAGTTCAAGAAGGGGTCTGCAGTGTTTAAAAGACTTTCAGGTAAGTCTTGCTCATGGTGTGGCATGGTGAAAACAATGCCTAGTCTCACAGGACACAGAGAAGGCATTTGCAAGGCCATCCCAGCCGAAAGATCCAGGGCTGGGTACTCAATATTGTAATAGGAGAAGAGGTGCAGTGAACAAGATCTGTCAGGCTTCTTGCTTTTGGAATCCATCCTCAGCAGCAGAGGGGCTAGGACACCACTGGCCCTGCAAACACCCACATCTTGAGCCTGTAACCAGGCTCTAGTTCTTTTTGTATGCTTGACTTTGGATCTTTAAGAATCCAAAGGACTGGAAGATGCTTCAGTGTGGCATTAACTCAGCCTTTGTCCAGTCAGGTCTTGAAGAGCTCTGAGGACTGAGACTGCATCCCCTGTTTGGATCTCAAAACCCTTCTGTTTATACCTGATATGAGACACTTGTTCAACTTTTGTCCCTCTTCCTCCCAAGACGAGAAGTGCCCAGCCCTGTGCCACTGATCCCTTTCCCATAGGTACAACGGGATTGTCAAGGCATTGCTATATTGACTGTTCCATACAATTTGCTGCCAGCTGAGTTCTAGACGAGTCTGCTCCACCACCTTTTCCAGCTCACTAATAAAGATGCTTTACTCTGCCTTGCCCCAGCTTAGGTGTTACCATTAATTATGCTAAATCAAAGTAGCCTAGGTAACCTATGCAGCGTGCGTTCACCCTCTGTTCAGCTCCACAATGGCACAGGAAATTAAATTTTTATGAAACTGATCTTCCTGAGTGCCTTTCTTGGGCAAAATAGGTGCATTTTAAACTCCAGGGATTGTGTAAGAAATTACACATTGTGCTCATGTGTGTGCGCATATCCAACATAAATGTTGTATGCAAGAATGTATTCTTCAACTGTTGCTTTTGCTTTTTAATGTTACAGCTATGTAATGGTCATATTTTCTTTTCACAAGGCCCCAGCAGCGTCTGTCCTTCACAGACATGCTGAAGAAGGTGGCTGGTAGTGGCTGGGCTACGGCCCACAGAAAATCACAAAGCAAGTGAGCCTGTTTGGGATTTCTGACCCAGTAAGATGAACACAGGTAAATTGGTGTGATCAGCTGGTTGTGTGATCGTAGCAGTCTGTCAGGGAGGTTGATCCAGATGGTCACTGTGGAGTGACAAGGAATCAGACAATTCCAGTGAAGTTAAAGTCTTCTGCGCTGCACTGCAGCAGGGGAAGCTCTGGCCTGTTACTTAGATATTTGTTTGGTGGCACTGAGATGAAAACCCTGCTTCTGGGGTGTGCAAATTTGCTGACACAGATGACAGAAGTGTAACAAGTGAGGTGCAGGTTGTGGGTAGGAAGGGGAGTATGAATGGGTCCCTAGAAACAATGCAGTGGTGTATGAAGAAGGACTTAAAAATACAGTGTGGATAACAAAGATGGAAGGAGGGAAGGACGGGGGGAGGGAAGTGGAGGAAGGAAGGAAGGAAGTGGCGGAAGTGGTGGAAGGAAGGAAGTGGCTGAAGAAAGGGGAGGAAGGAAGGGGCGGAAGGGGTGGAAGGAAGGAAGGAAGGAAGGAAGGAAGGAAGGAAGGAAGGAAGGAAGGAAGGAAGGAAGGAAGGAAGGAAGGAAGGAAGGAAGGAAGGAAGGAAGGAAGGAAGGAAGGAAGGAAGGAAGGAAGGAAGTGGCGGAAGGAAGGAAGTGGCGGAAGGAAGGAAGTGGCGGAAGGAAGGAAGTGGCGGAAGGAAGGAAGTGGCGGAAGGAAGTGGCGGAAGGAAGCGGCGGAAGGAAGCGGCGGAAGGAAGTGGCGGAAGGAAGGAAGGAAGGAAGGAAGGAAGGAAGGAAGGAAGGAAGGAAGGAAGGAAGGAAGGAAGGAAGGGGTGGAAGGAAGGAAGGAAGGAAGGAAGGAAGTGGCGGAAGGAAGGAAGTGGCGGAAGGAAGTGGCGGAAGGAAGGAAGGAAGGAAGGAAGGAAGGAAGGAAGTGGCGGAAGGAAGGAAGGAAGGAAGTGGCGGAAGGAAGGAAGTGGCGGAAGGAAGGAAGGAAGGAAGGAAGGAAGGAAGGAAGGAAGGAAGGAAGGAAGGAAGGAAGGAAGGAAGGAAGGAAGGAAGGAAGGAAGGAAGGAAGGAAGGAAGGAAGGAAGGAAGGAAGGAAGGAAGGAAGGAAGGAAGGAAGGAAGGAAGGAAGGAAGGAGGGAAGTGGCGGAAGGAAGGAAGTGGCGGAAGGAAGGAAGTGGCGGAAGGAAGGAAGTGGCGGAAGGAAGTGGCGGAAGGAAGGAAGTGGCGGAAGGAAGGAAGGAAGGAAGGAAGGAAGGAAGGAAGGAAGGAAGGAAGGAGGGAGGGAGGGAGGGAGGGAGGGAGAGAGGAAGGAAGGGAGAGAGGGAGGGAGAAAGCCAGAGGGGAAAGTGGCTTTGGGTTCCCTTATGCAAATGCTATTCTGTTTGAAATGGCATTGGTCAGCCTGTGCCTCTTAAATGAGCAGATTGAGTACACCCACATGATGGGGCTGCCTCATGTGTTTAACAGCTGATGCTGCTGTCCTTACCTGGAAATTAAGTACTGCTCTTTAATGTGGATAATGCAGCTGGTTCACTATAAATCTCAAATGTGAAGAGTAATGAGGACAGGGAAATAGCATCATGTAAATATTGCAAAATTTTGGCAGGGGAGAGCGGTGGAAGGAGCAAAAATTTACAGAGTGACATTGAAAAATGGAAAATATAAAGTAATCTGAAACAGAGCACACTCATGTTCTCTGTGGGTGAGAACAATGTGGGAAGCATGGATCTGGAGGAGTGGCCAAGGCACCATTGTCAATGCTGAATTATCAGTCATTATGCTGTATTTCTTGCACTGCCTGACCAAAAGCACTTTGTCTTGGAACAAGGATAAAGTAGGCATTGTCTGTACCTACTCCAGTTCAGCTGCTGCATTCAGGGCTTGGCAACAAATTTCTGAAGACCTATTAGGAGGCCGGACATAACAGCCTAGTGATGAGAGTCTGTGAGGACTGGTTAATGAAACTATGAAGGCTGAGGGCCTGGTTAAGTGTGTATGTGATTGCAGCTTGTCTGTCTTCAAGACAAAGGTGGCAGAGGCTGTGTCTGAGCTACAGACTTCAGCTTTACCACAGACAGCTTTCAGCTCATGAATTTTCTGCATTGATTATGGAGAACACTAAAATGTGTGTTCACACTCAGTCTGCTAGAGCCCCGCTGGGCTTTCAGAAGAGAAAGCTGATCCATAAATAAAGAGAGCTCCTTGGAGGTGGCATATAGAATAGACAGGCAAAAATTTAACACAGAGAGAAACAGCCTTCTGGGACTATTGAAAACATCCTCAAGCCTTGTGTTTTGCAATGATTGCAGTGGATAATGTTGTGCATCTGTCTTTGCTTAATATGTACAGCTGATTAGCAAATGCAGGCACAATATGAAATCTTTGCTGGTTGTTTCCATATGGGAAACAAGACTGGTGGTAAATTTTTCAGAAGATTTTATCAGGAGCTTCCAGCCACTGGATTTCAATGAGCCTGGCCTGAGCAATGTGGACTCTGTGGGGAGTCCAGCAGCTGGGCTGACCTGCATGTAGGAGTGCATTTGACTCCTGACCAGTCATTTCAGAGGGAGGAAAGTCAACTCAGGGTGCCACAGGGATTGCTTCTGCAACAGCTGGAGGGTGTTCCTGGACTGTCATTCTTTTCTACCAAGAGAAAAGTGTGGTAGTTTGGCACTGAGCAGAAATAGTGTTGCTATCTTGGGTCCTTTACTTTCACACCTCTCAAATGCTTCTTGGAATGGATTATGAGACACCAAATTTGTTTGCAGACTACAGCTATCACTGTATCGCTGTGCAGAAGATGTTTATCTGGTTGTCTCTTTCTGCACAACACATTTTAACCACCTTTCACTAGGATTTTGCTGTAAACTGACGTATGAAATGCCTTGTCTTTGGGTTTGCCTGTCTCTGTTAAGTTAGGCCCTTATCCAAGCAAACATTTCCCTATCTCTTTGAAGATAAGCCTCCTACCCTTGCTGAAATCATTAAGATTGCTTGGGTCATTAGTTTTGATGGATGTGTGTGCATGCACATGACTAACAATGATGCTTAGTGGCTATGAGAAAACACTTCCCCCCTAGGTAGATTGCTGAGAGGAGGTTCAGTCTATAAAAATCATGTAGTTACAAAAACTCTTCCCTTTCATCTTAGCCTGATGAAATCTGTGGCATCTCTCCAGATGAAGACTGGAAATGTTTTCCTTCCTTTTTTAGCTCACTGGGTCTGTGTGTGTGCCACAGGCACTTTATATCATTCTAGTTTATTTATACTTTCAACTTATTGATTGGTAGATGGGATGATAGCCTTTTGGATTTATTTTGCTGCTCATTTATAATTAATTTGGCTCGCACATAAAAAAATCAACCTTTATTCATTTACCGTCTATTCACTATGATTTTTTTTTTTAAGGAAGCTTAAAAGCAGAAGAGCCATGCTCTAGGCAACAGGCCAACATGCACATGATTCTCACATGTTGCTGTAAGACCTACCTGCCAATTTGCCAAAAGGGGGAGTATTCTTTGTCCACCTGTACAGTGTGGGCACCTCCAGCCATACTGGTGAGTGCTTGTGCACAGCTGCCAAGGTTGGCGTGACATCCACCAGTATGTGTTATGGAAGTGAAGAGGGAAGGCTACTGTTCTGAGGGCATGTGTGTCCTTGCAAGCTTTTGAGGGTGACCCATACAGGGTGAAACGGGAGGTTTTGAGAGAAGGATGCCCACAGAAGTGAACTTCTGGCTCTCGACAAAAAGCAAACCCGCTGCTTTGCCAGTTGGCTGCCCTGCTGCTGGAACAGAGTGATGGACTTGTAGAATAACTGTGCTGCTCCTGAGCTCTGATCACTCATAGCCCACTGGGCTGATCACACACAGCTCACAGGGAGTATGCTCTGTATCACTCTTCCCAACTGCCAGTAACAACTGGCAAGTAATTTGACTTGATAAATACAACAGATATGAGCATTTAATTCAAAAAGACAATTCAAGTTTTCAAAGCAGTTCACCTGCTCTGCAACGCTTTAAAGATCTCCCAAAAAGCAATCTTTTGTATGTGCTTGAAATCTGCCTCTGCCACTACTCAGATATATTTATAGACTACTGGTGGGCTGCCTATGAAAATTCTCATCCCACAGTTTTTCCTTAAGGTTGGTGAAAACTTCTGTGTTTCACAAAGGTTAAGCTACAAAGAGAGAGGATAGCATTGTAAATGCCTTCTAAGCCCCTGAATCTGTGATCTCAGTGAAGCATTCACTGTGCACTGTGGAAGCAGAGTTCTATATTGCTCATGTAGAATCAGAGGGTTGCTTCACTTTCCTTGATCCTTGCAATAGATCCACCTATGTCTCTTTTAAATCACTCCTACAGATTGTCTTCTGTGGATTTTCACTACTGTCCAAAAAATAAAATAAAGAAGAGTCTCAGTTCCCCCTACTTTCCTGCCCCCCCTCTTCCCAGCGTGCAAGCATGCCCAAGATGAATCACTGCATAATTATATTCCTATTGCTGGTATCCTTCCGTTGGCTCTCCCTTTCCGCTCATTTCAGGCTTACTTGCCAATCAAGCCTATCATTTGGGGTCTGTTTATTTGCTGGGGTTCGTTAACCAAAGGAAAGATCTTCAGCAGCAGTCTAGGGGATACCTGAGATCCTCCAGCCCACTTCACAGTCTCAGAGGGCAGGCTTTATATGGTCTTGCAGGTGCAACATCCCTTAATTTTCCCTGAAATATTGAGCCCTGTTTTAGGCTTCTAGCAGATGAAATGGTATCTGGGATGAGAGAAGAGTTTGCCTGACTTTCCAGCTGTGTGCAGGGGGCATGAGCTGTGGGGATGATAGCTTTGAAGGGCAATCATGGGTGACAGGGATATGCTTATACCATGGATAAGTACAGGCAGGGAGCTCAGGTAGGCCAACACCTGGTAAGTGAAATGAGGGATTGACAAAGGGATTTGAGGCTTCACATTGATGCTGAATTTTCTATAGGCATGCTGCTGTGCTTCCTGGGGTGGGAGATCCCCTGGGAGGACAGCCATGTGTAGACATGGGAAGAAGGGAAAATCTGCCGTATTTGAAGGCTTGATACATACAAGTGTGCCCTAAAATATGCTGGTCAAGATTAAACATCAAGTTTAAAAAACAGAGTTGCATTCTCATGCAGTTAGAGGCCTGACCAAGTATACTTGATACTTGTCTTCTCTTTTTGTCAGTGAGTTACCTGGATTGCAGCTCCCAGAGGGACCCCAGGTTGTCAGCAGCCTGAAGTGACCGGGCATTTTTTTGACACCTTCCTTCAAACCTCACAGCTTGTAGTGGTAATAAGGGCATTTTTGCAGTGTTAACAGACACCCTGTAGCACAGGCAGGTGCTGCAGGAGCACAGGAGCACTTATTCCCTCTGGTTTCCAAAGTTGCTTAGTACCCCTGAGTCTCCATCCCTGCAGAGTTGTGTAGAGCCACCATACCCATCCAGCATCCCTGCTTCAAGGAGGGGCCAGGTTTCCTGGTGGGAGCTGGGACCTTTTACTCTCCCTGCTCTAGCTGTGCATCACCTTCTGGGTGTCACTGCTTTGTGCTGCTGGTTTCAGTCATCGCTGCTGCACTGCCCTGTTTTGTTCTCTCTCTGGGCTTCATGGTTGCAAAGCACTGGACTTCTCAGGCTGCAGGTAGAGCTGCTGCTTTTCTATGTCCAGCTCCTCTCAATTTCAGCTGTATGTGTGCTGCTTATCTCTTAGTGTTTTGAGAGACGTTTTCTCAGGGTTATTAGTACTTTTTGTACCTGTGAGGTCCTTGTTCCATCCCCAAGTCACCATGCAACATCAGTGCCTTAGCCAACCCCTCATCCAGCCTTTCCACGGGGCAGTATTCTCCTCTGTTGCCTGGAGAGAAGGGATGCTGCTTTGCCCTTGGCCCAAGGCTGTTTCCAGTATAAATCTTCCCTCCAAAAGAGAAAGGCAGGGCAGAGGAAGAAAGCAATGCTCAGTTCTTCCTCTGCTGCTGTGTCTACTGCAGCACCCAGCAGAGCTGGCTAGCTGAGGAGAGTGTCCCATCCTCTGCAGCACATGCTCTCTCCAGGACGTGCTGGGCACAGTCCTCCCCCAGCTCCACTCTGGCCAGCACACGATTTTCCCAAAAATATACAATACAGTTCTTAATGTCTAATCTTATTCTGAGAACACTTTCCAGCTTTTCACTGGAAAGATGATTAATACTGCATTGCCCAGCCAGTCACACTATCCACAGTAGAGCTATAAATAAATACCACCCAGCAGTTGCATACAGCAAGCCCTATTTTATTATTTTCCATTCATAGTAAAAAAAAACATGACAGGGTTGGAGAAGAGGCTGATTGGAGAAGAGGCTGAGTAACAGCTGTAGTTTAGTAGGCACCTTAGTCTTTCATCCTCCAAGATCCAGAGGGCAAAGAAATCCCACACTTATTTTTGTGTAAGTTTTGCTGTTCTCTACTTACAAAAGTTATTTGTCCATCTAGTTGGCTGACCCACACATGATTAAATGTGCAATATGCTTCACATGGCCCTAGGAAGGAAGGCTTTTTCTTTTCAAAATTAGGTGAAAGCCCTCTACCAGGATTGCTTTGTTCAATGGAAAATTGGTTTCTTAGCCAAATGCAAACAACCGCTATGGTTGCCATGGTTTCCTTCTTTCTTATAAAGCAGAAGTCCCTTCCAATGTTGGGCAAGCAGTTTTGGTAAAAAAAAAAAAAAATTAAAAAATTAAAAATACTGCAGTATTTAGGATTAAAAATATCTAGTGAAAAATTAAGCCCTTTGCAAGAATGGTTTTTACTAACATTTTACCGCTTTTTAAGATTTGGAATTTTAATTTTTAAAAAAAGAACGCTGTTAAACTGCAAACTCTAGAGATTCCCACCCAAAACCATTTTTCAGCTAGCTTTATTAATGATCCCGCCTAAGCTATTCAGATGTGAGTCATTCCAGAGGGTGGGTGGATGGGAGGAGGAATGCGGGAGGGGCAAGGGGCTGGCGTCTCTCCCATGTGGGATGGAACCGGTGCGGGAGGGGTGGTGCGGCTGCCTCCCTGCAGACGAAGGGTGATCTTGGCTCGGGCTGTGCCCCGGGTCCTTGTGGCGCTGGGGACGCAAGCTCCTGCCTGCCACAGAGCTGCCTTTTGGAGGTGGGGGGCTGCACGCTGGGTATGGCCCCCCTCAGGTATCAGCTCCTCGGTGCGGCTGTAAAGCCTTTCAGGGGAAATGCAGTTTCTCTTTTACTGTCAGTGTGTGGTTTAGGAACTCGGGAAAGGAACTGCTGTTATACGAACACTCCTAATTATATGGGCTTTGTTTTCACACAGCTGCTAGCTTTCTGAAATATATTATGAAAAAAAAAATCTGCCATGACTGTATTACTCACCAAAGCCTAGATTTTATCAAACACTGTGCACAATAAACTTGCAGAAGCTACATAATTTGTTGGAAAAAAGTTCAATGCACTAATAAGATGTTTCATAGGATTAATTTCTTTGTTTGTTCTACAAAAACCTAGACACAGTTAAAAATGAAATCCCTCCAATCTCTTGCACAGAAATTGTTTTATAATCTTTTTGGAGAATACTTTCTCCAGCTCACTAAGGCACTTGTTTAATGATTAACTAAAAGGACTTAATTGGTCCCAGTGAAGACATACTTTCTTAAAATCAGCCTATGGAAATGCCTTTTCAAATTGTAGTCTTTATGTTTTTGCTATAGGAAGTCAAACACATAGCTAATTATAACACTTGAGGGAAAAAAAATAGAATCAAGGTAAGGATTTACAAAAAGAAAAAAAAAGATAGTAATATCTTGATCTTGCTAAAACTTTTGCATGTGGCTGCATAATGAATTGCTGAATTGCCTTTGCTAGAAGCTCATTCTTGCTTGCTTTTGGTGAAGGACAATAATTATTATGTTATGCCAAATAAAATGTACAGCAGCCATGAGCAAAAAATGGAAGTATTGAAAAAACATGAGAAAGCAGGCTTATAGAGAAATATTCTAATGACTCAATAATCACTTACTCAGGTGTTTGGTCCCCTGTTTTGAGACTGGGCGAGATGAAGGTTATTAATTAGTTACATATTCTTATTGCTGAAAAATCATGGCTATGTCTCTCATGATTTCTAAGACTTTGTTAAAAGTCGTGGGCTTGGAGCTCGAGCGGAAGAGGATTTCCCTGTTGGGCACTCATACTTCCCTGGTTTCCTCCCTTTGCTTTAACATAAAGCCCTGGAAGTGTCCTCTTGCCTGCACTGGGGCAGCTGAAGGCACTGCCAAGCCCTCAGGGAGGACAGTGCTCTTACAGGGTTAAAGGTCTGGGATGTAAAACTCCGGTGTCCTGCACAGCAGGTAATGTCCTCATGTTACTGCTCCTGGATATGGTTTATGGGGATTTAAGGTTTATTGTTACAATGATTCCCAATAATTCAGGCTGCAGTTTTAGTCATTAATGAGCAAGTGCATCTTCAGGTGGTCCATCCAAAGAACCTGATGCAGCAGACCCTACAGCTTCCAAAACTTTATCTTCCTCCTAGGCTCAACCTGCTGGCTGTTTTTGTGGGATTTCTGGTGCTTGCTGTTCAGAAAATGGCATGTACCAGAAGAAGAGGCATGATCCTGAACAGGGATTTTCTCCCTTGTCTGCAGGGAGAGAACAGACCCTGCCTAGCCAGACCCCAGAGTGCACACCATGACTTTCAAATGACTCTGCAGGAATCTGTACCATTGGCAGTAAGCAAGGAATGTGTGCAAGTAGAAAAAAATGTGAGGAAAACATCATAAATCAATCACTTAACTAATTTGTCTGAAGAACTGTGCTAGTCTAACACACAAAATTTTCTGAAAATATTCCCAAGTGCAGACCCAGAAATGTTTTTTGTGAGCCTGTCTTTAAATTTAAAATGATGTGTCCAGCAAAAGGAAAACGTTGAGTGGTTCTGCTCTGTTGTTTTTGGAGGCAGACAGTCTCCACAATATGAAACCTCAGGTCAGTTCAAAAATCCACCAGTAGTCCAGACATTTTTGTGAGCTATTTATATATACCTGAGGGTACGAGGCTAAATTATTACCGGAGGCAAAATGCAGGTTGGTGTTATTTGGAGAAAAATGCATCAGTTGGGTGTTTCCCACACTTGTGACTGGAGGTTGCATGCTCTTCCTTCTTTGAAGGTGGGAACAAGGATGTACATCATGCTGTTTTTTAGAATGTTGGTTTCATTCAAATTTGAAAAGAAACAGGAGTAGGGCTGGACTGAGCACTTATGCTAAGAGCAACTGTGCATAGTGAATGCATGAGTGATGGGTTGATAGATATGAAGAACAATAGTGAAAAATTAATTAATAACTCTTTTCCTTTGTACCCCAGCCTGGTTCTATACAGGGACATGTATATTTTATAGCTAATTAATATATTTGGTAGACTATATATGGGTCAGGGTCTTCAGCAACCTAAACATTTTACCTGACTTTACTGCTAGTCAGCCTGTGTACTTAAATACTTCATTTGTTTTTCTTCCCACCTTTTGTCTGGTCCACATATTTGTTGCAGAACTGAGTGAACCCACAGTTCATCTATGATAGTAGGTAATTTTCAAGCTATTACATGCTATTAGAACTCCAGTGTTGGCATTTCAGCTACAGAGTAGAGCAGCGTTATCCTCGGCCGTAGTAAGCAAAGCACTTCAATTTTTTTTTATCCCCTATAAACCTGCATATTGCAGGTGCAGTAGGTATTCTTTAGCATTGGAAATTGCTGATGTTTGGCTGACTAATGCTTGAGAATATATCATGCACCTTGCCAATTTATTTTTAAATGAAAATTTGGATCAAATATTACATTAGAAAAAAAATCCTCTGTGTATATATTTTTTTTTTTTCAAAAAAATTATTATCTCCGTTGATAATGCATTTTAGGAATTAAACACAAAACTGCTCAGTCTGGAGGATCATAACTTTGTATTTGATCTCATGCCATGCATTATGGATTTCCAGTATGTGAAAAGTATTTAAAATGCCTGCAATAAAACTCTTTCACTGCTTTTGAAATTAAAATCAATTTTATATGCATTATGTTGCAGGGAGTTGAAATTTGTTAAGTAGGTTAAGTAGTGGGAGGAATATTATAGAAAACTATTGCATTCCATTGTAAGATAAATTAAAAAATAGTACAATTAGTAAAGAAATAAAATAGATTCTGCAATTTAAAAAAATACACTAATTAAAGGATATTGCTAAGTATAGAGAAATAGATAATGCAATGTTGAATGCTGATCTGTAATGACCATCTCCCTGACAGTAACTCATCCTTTAGTAAAGGAATCTTAGGTTGCATCCCAGGTAATGGTGATAACAATCTCAGCTTTTAATTCATGATTTAAGTGTCCTTTTGCAGGCTTAATCCCAGACTGAGTGGACCAGGACCAGGCTGCCATTCTGGGGCCAGGAGGAAAACAGTCACTCTATTTGTCCTTGCTGTCCTTTACTCTGGAGAGGAAAAGGTCTAGGGGTGCAGCAGGGACATTTCAGTAGGGTTCGTTTCACCTGTTCTTGACTTCAGCACCATGCAGGATCCGAGGTACCTGTTTAGGCTGGCTTTGTGGCTGTAGGTAACAGCAGGTTGTGTCCTTGTGCTGGGGACAGCCACAACTCCCCATGAGCTGTTGTGGAAGGCCAGGCAGCAGCCTTGCATGTCTGCCTGCACGAGGACAGCAAATCTCACACCAGCAGCCTTGCACTGAGTTGCTGCCCACAAAGCCTGGCTATTCTGCACACTACTGTGGGTGCATGGTCTTGCTTCCTGGACATCTGCATACAGATTCCCCAGAGACAGGTATTGGCCCTTTTTAATCTGGAAAGGTTTGCAGTTCTGGAAGAATCTGCGATTTTGTGTGTGTATTTGTTTTTATGAGAGCAATCCTGGCTTTCTTCTATCTCTCCTAAGAGCAGTTCTAGTTGATGTTGCTATTGCATGCTGCAGAATACTGCCCCTCTGTGCTGGCCCCTTCTGAATGGAGTTCCCAGGGGAGCCAATCTTCTCAGTGCTCAAGCAATGCTACAGGCAGCTTTCTATTGCAAATCAGTGCGTATTTCTCTCCTCCTCCTCCTCCTTGCACCCCCTCAAAGTGCTATCTCATGCATGTTCATGTTTGAGTCTCTTCTTGTTTTTGTAATGTATTGGAGACAAAACCAGTCTTACCCTCCTTGGCTTGCAAGTTTGTGTGCTGAAGGGAGCAATAATGGCTGGACAGCTTTGATTCACTCTCAGTTATATGCAGAATCCTTTCCCAGACCCAAAAAAGCACACAACAGCCTCAGCTTCTCCTATTTGCTGCCTTATTCCTGGGTTCTGCTGCCAGCTCTGCCTGGTAAAAGAGAAATTTTGTTCTCTGGATTTTCCGCCTTCACATTATTTATTGGCAGTCTATCTCTCTTGTGAGTATAGATAGTAGTCTGTCTAAGGGACATCCAAGCTTCCTCTGGGCAGTAAGAAAACCCATGGCACTAAGAAAACCATCATTATCATTGTGCAGTTTTATAGGGCTTTTGAATATATATTCTTCTGGAAAATACCTAGGGAATAGAAAAGATTAAATTAACAGAGGGTAAACACGTGCTCCCCTGCCTTTGTAGTGGCCATCTCTTCTCTCCATTAGATGCAGAACCTAATCTGATGCAATTTTTTTCTTTAATTGCTCTCTTTGATATTCTCTATAAAGAAAGGACAGAAAAACTATAGACACACTTTTGTGTTTGTGATGATGGTCTGACCTCTGATCTTGTTCATTTGTTTTTAAGAACCCTTATGTTATTCAGAGGGATCCAAGGATGGTTCCGTTTCCCCAGGGTTGTCAGAGAGTTTTGCAGCAAGTTCCAAAAATGCAAGACTTGTCCCTCTCCCTTTGGACATTTTTCTGGGGTTTGGTTTATTTTCTCTTTCCAGAATAAATTCTACTTTTCCCCCTCTTGCCTCTTTCCACCAATACAAGATAATTTTTATTAGCTGCTGCTGCTGCAGAGTAATACTACTTCTACTAGTAATAGTAGTAGATTTATTACCTTACTTGCCAATCAAGGTGACAGATTTTCATGGTGCTCTTTTCGAGAGGAAAGTGAGATCTGCAGCAGTGTGTAAGTGATTATGTCACATCTAATTTTCTTGTTTTCCAGACAATTAAGAGAAAGAAACCTTTACCTCGCAAAGTTAAGATAAAGAAATTAAAATTGTCTATACTAACAGGTAACTAATTTTCCAAGAAAATCTGTTTTCCTAGTCTTAATGCTGCTACCTTTCTTTAGCTTTGGGAATTTGTTACTATGTAGAATAACAAGATCATACGTAGATTAGCATAATAGCAGTTGCAACAATAGTATTTTTTAATAGATCATTTAGTAGTGCTTTGATGTTTTTAACAATCCCTAATGGTTCGGCATTAGAAATTACTCTCTAAGTGCTCAGAAATTAGACTTTAAAAAGAAAAAAAAAATTGCTCTCATTATAGAAAAGGCACCTATTGATCCCTGTTACAGAATGGGGATGCTATCTCACCCTCTAGTTCTTCTGAATAAATAATGACCTTTGACATAATGCAGCACTGGACAGGTTAGAAATAGCAGGTAGCCCGTGAGAGAGGGTGAGATATAACAGTTTCTCAGCTAAAATGAAGCTGAGATCTGCTACAGATGGGGTTGCCTTTTCACTCAGTTCTGCCGCAGGATCTAACTAGAATTAAATATATTTGACAAATGACCTGAGAGAATCTTGCTGAAGAGGTTGTTCTAATCAGAGACAAAGAGGTCTGAGATTCTGTAGAAGTCCCCAAACAGGCTGAACTCTGCAGATGTGCCTGAGGTGCTGGGTGTGGTTTCACCATAACAAGACTCCTGTGGCAGAAGTGGATTTCATTGTTTGTTCTGCAGCAGACCCAGAGCCTTTTGGTACTGATATTTTCTTTTACAAACACTTAACCAGAGTCTTTGGAATTTCTTCCATACATTCCAGATGGGGATGTACCTCCCTGAGCTGCTGCAAGGCAGTCCAAAGTACCATCTGCCAGGGGTCTTTGTTGAACAAGACCTGTTACTCTGGCCCTCCACGCTCCTTGCTCTCTTCTGAAAGCCTCCAGGTGAAGCACATACTATGCAGTACTACCTTGCACAGAGATCTTCAAAGCCAGACAACATGTTCCTTGTGCTTGTGTGGGGTGGGAGATCCCTTGGCCTCTGGAAGAAAAGTGCTTGCACTGGCACATCAGGCACACAGGATAACTAGGATTTGCCAAAGTCTCCTTAGGGCAAGGGGGTCACTGGCACAGCCACATCTGTGCCTGTTTCTGCAGCTAGCTCAGCCCAAGCCAGTCAGTTGGTGGTGCTCCATCTCTAGGCATCACTATCAGGTGAGCAGGAGGCCCTGCAAGTTCCCCATAACCTCTGGGAAGGTGGTTTGTATTGAGATGAATGTCACCTTTTCGACAAGCTCCACCTGTAACATCACAGGATCAAATACAGTGTGCATTTGCAAGTCTCTGCCAGGGTTACCATTTTACTCTCATCCATGTTCCAGCTCTACATGCTCTGGTGGTCTCAGCTGAAAGTTTCTGAGGTCTTGCTACAAGCTATGGTCTCTGCTATTTTCTGACACAGACCTGTAAGAGAGATGTGGAATTGATCTTTAGTGACTATCCTGAATGTCTCTGGTGTTTATGCTTTCCAGTTGAAAGCAGATGTATTGCTTTTTCTTACCAGGAAGACCCCTTTGCCATGCAGAGTCTGTAAGAGCTGCACTGAGATTAATCACTGTTAGCTACTACCAGAACTAGGGAGGCTTGTGTATGCAGAGATTACAAGGTCTAGGAATATGAAATTAGTAAAAGTCACTTGCTAGAAACTGTATCTTGGAAGTGCAAATTTTAGAGGTGAACAAAGGCTTTTGGAAAGTGTGTAATTTCCAAGAAAGTAAGAAATAAATATTTTTGATTTTTAATTATTTACATGATCTCTCAAATAACCTGACGTGACAGTATCATGCCCTTTCATTATGTAGCTGGGCATGAACTTTCATGAGAGGTGTCCATAGACCTTGAAAAACTGAGAGCCAAACTCAAAGCCATCTGAGAGTTCAGATGAGTCATAGGGCTTGATGCAGAATCCTCCAAGAACATGGATTTTCTATCCTAGGGAGTTTAAAACCTAGATTTCAAAATTATACATACATATTTTATATTAGTTTAATCAACAAAATGTGTCTCCACAGCAGCAATCAAAACCTTGGGAGATATGTCTTTAAGTCAATGTTGGGAATCTTTTAAAGAGAAAACCTCCAAATGGGATATTTATATCTTCACAGGCTATCTTTAGATGCCATTTGTCAAGTTCTTGCACAGTGTCTCCCAAACCTCCTCTTTCTGAAACAGCAATATTCCACACCTCATTTTTAAACTTTGGGAAAACATGGAAAGCTCCTAAAATAATTTTCATTCATTTCTCAGAGCAATAGCATCAATGCCAGTGAAATGAAATGGAGCCATCCTGAAACAGAGCCTCCTCAAAGGCAATTTTGGAATAGCTTTTTCACATCAGCTGTGAAGCACTTGCAAGGACTGTAGGCTCCCAGCCTTATAGTTTTCTGTGAGAAGAGAAGAGCAGCACACCACGCTTGGGATCTGCTGCATGTAGAAATAATGTCTCCCTGCACCACGGCATCTCTGTGGGGTGGCACAGAGTGTGAGTGAAACAACAGAGAGTGTGAGCAAGAGACTGGAATTGTATGTAGGGCTGACACGGAGTCTGGGAATGGAAAGGGAGACACAGCAGGGCACTGCCAAAATAGATGTAAAACAGAGGGTGCTGCGGTTGTGGATGTGTCAGGGGAGAGTGCAGATTTTTGTGGAGTGAGTGGAGAAGACAGAGAAAAGCACATACAATCATTCTGCATAGAAGGTATATTCCTGCTGACGAATAAGACAGGAAAGAGCAAAGAAACTTAAGGAACATCCAGAACAGGAGTTCACACAAGACTGGGGATGAGGTTCTTAATCAGTGTGTTGTGATCTCAGAAGAAGGTATTTGCTGGCCCTCAAAGCTGTGAATCCAGAATGCCTTATGGAAGTGTCTTTCCTAATGGCAGTGAGTGGGGCTGCAGATAAAGACAAAATAGAAAAAACAAAATGGAGGGGAGAGGGAGGAAGATGTGCAAAACTGTGTTGTTTTAAGTGAGGAAATGGGTTGTTTTAAGTGAGGAAAGAGTTTTTGAGGAAGGGCAGGGTCAACAGAAGAAATTTCATGCTCAGGTGGACCAAGATAATTTGGGGCATATAAGGCCAAAAATATCTGGCATAAGGGCAGTGAAGATGTTAATGGGCAGGAGTAGTAAAAGTATTCCAGTTTTTCCTGTCTCCTGCATTTCGAAGAAGAAACATGGAATGCTCCTTAACTGATGAAAACTGAAGGTAAATCACCAGAGACTTTCAATCAGTAGTCTAAGTAGTTTGGTTTCATGATCTCAAAAGAAACAGAAAGATGCAACTTCCCCTCTGCAACTGAAAAAGCAAATATTTTATAGGTAATTTATAAAAAAATTATTAAAATAATTGGAAAACTGATTAAATATCTGAAGACTAGAATTTGACTATTAGTAGGTGAACAAGATGACACAGGAAGGTGTACACCAGTTGAGCTAACATGACTCCTGATGAAAATAATGGAAAAATTTACATAGGGTACAATTTGTAGAGAAATAAAGTGTAGGAACATAATTAATGCCAGTCAACATAGCTTTACACCAAATATAAAGCTATATGTTGTCAAATAGGATTTATTTTATTCCTTCAGATAATAAGTCTCATTGATGAAGGCAGCTGTGGAGGTATATGATTCTCTGTAATGATATTAATATTATACCACTGCCTTTTTGATATAGAAACACATGCTATTTGACACTGAAATGTGCAGGCACTAAGAATTGGCTAGCTGACACAAGTAGCTTTTAAGGGAAGTTATGATAAATATGGGTTCTTACAGCATGTTCTAAAAATTTTTCTATTGAGCCTATTTGGTATCTTTCCTAATACCTGAAGGAGAATGCAAACTCCCTGAAAAGCTCAGCTGACATGATGTCAGACAAAATGTCTGCTAAACCATGTGCAAAAACCGGCTGCACAAAAGGAGCAATCAGGATTATTCAGCAGGCCATTTGAAGAAAAATGTTAGTGTTCGGGGTAAGGCTGTGCGAGTGTGGATAGGGAATGGTGGCCTTACCTGCAGGGTGTGGGATTACAGCCTGGAAAATAGCTTGGGGATCAAAATGGATAAAACTGCTGAAATATTTAAACACAGTCATTGCCACAGCAGGTGGATGTAATGTTGCCTTTGGAGATATATGCAATTGGGAAATGAAGTCTAGGAAAGCCATGCTGAAAATTCAATATAGGAATACAGCATTTGTCCATGACCACAGAAAATATTTCAGAAAAGAGAAAATGGTGTGGAAGTTGGGGGTTGGGGAGAGAGAGGCAAAAACTGTCTTGAAATGTGGAAACTGGACCTTTACTTTGAGGCGATAAGGAAATATTTTTGGATTACCTGCAAATACGAATTTTTGAAAGACTAAACTCAGGTGGTTTGATTTTTACCTGTCCTCATTCAGAAAATATGACTGTACTTCATTATAAGATAGTTCATTCCCCTAGAAAAGAAAGCAAAACTCAAATGAAGTTTCTTTCTCTCTGTCTGCTTATTTCTGAAAGGAACATAAATTGAAGAATTAATTCAGATAATCTTGTCCAATAGCCCCAGTAGAGATAAACTTGGAAAGCATTCAAGAGATTTCATTTGTTCCCCACCTCCACGTGGTCCCTCTCTCTAATATCTGAAGTGCCATTAAAGCACAAGAACCAGAGGGGAGCTCTGGGTGTAGAAAATAAAGGTAACAGGAAACTAATAGTTAAATGTCAGATCAGAACTTCAGGCTAAAGGAGAGGAATGTGTGTTTTTAACCATGTTGGAACACAGCCATATAAGAATTGGTGTCTCTCTTGAGCTGTCTCTGAGCAAAGGTGGGACACCTTTCTGGAAAAATGCTAAGAGTCAAAAGAGTTTTGGCGACTCAGCAGGAAGTTAACATGAAATATTAAATGATGACGTTTCTGAGGTCAAGATGACCCCGAGGTGTTAGGAAGTCTCTTTTTCCAGCCCTGAGACCAAAGGAGAAGACAGGATTCCTTGGCTCTCATTCTCAAGGTGGTTTATTTTCTATTATCTATAACATTCTTTCTCTGACCTGCTGAGATCTGTCCAGCACATCGGTTCATGGCACAGTGAATGCCTTGGGGTGGTATTATCTTTTTATACCAAGAGCTACGTGTACATTATTTACAATAGTTTTCCAATACCTATCACCTATAGGTTAGACAGTTTGTCTCTACTCTAAACCAATCCAAAAGTGCCACCATCACAGCAAAGATGGAGGCTAAGAAGAAGGAGAAAGACAGAACATGCCCAGATTCCTCCATCTTGCCTCCTGAACCCCTATTCTAAAAACCCCAAAATTCTGCATTTTCACCCGGTGATGAATTCACTAACATTCTACTCAAACCCTTGTGGCTTGTAACTCCTTGCACAAAGTTGGTAATTGTTTCCATGGGTTAAAATCAAAGACAGGGGTGTTTTTGACTCCGTGCCAAGGTCTCTGAGCCCCCTGCCAGGGTCTCGAGTTCTCCAGGGCAGTCAGAGGAATTTACTGGGTTCTGACAATTAAGCCACTTGAGTTCCACAGGAGATCTTGTTACAACATCTGACCATGCTTAATCTTAAGTGTGATAACTAAAGAGAAGCTTATTGTCCAGGGAAGCATGTAAGAAAGGGTGTCATTAAGAAGTCCCAGTCAGAAGTAGATCTGAAAGAGATGCCATATGAGGCACAACCACAATCTGCATATGTCAAGGAGACTGGAGTTGAGTAGGGGAATTTGGCGATGCTACCTCTGCTCAGTCACAGGTTTGGCATGTGACATTCACCAAGGCTCCTCAAGGTTTGGGCATACCAGCCTCCTGGGAGGTCTTCACTCCCACCTGGCATGCAAAGAAAGATTTTTACCTACTTGCTCATGCCTGAAAAGCAGGACTGTGGGAAGCCTTATCTGAAATACCACAGGAGCTGTTCAGTCCTTGTCCTCGCATTACACCTGTCATGCTGCACAAGTCTTTATATGGCCTAGTATCATTGAGTGTGTATAAATATTTTCAAGACTTTACAATGCTTCTCCAACACCTGCTCTGTTGTTTCTACTCAGCATTGAACCACACCCTGTTACAGAACAGAATTTAGTTGCACATTTGAAAATCTCTTCTGTTTTTCTCAACAGCCCTGAAGAAAATCTTTTACTGGGTTCACAAAATAAAGAATGTAGCTTTAAATTTCCAAGAATAATTCCTTTTGCTAAGTAAATGTAATGTCAAGCAACTGCCTTTGTTTTTCCTTATGTTATTCCTTTTGCCTTTGTCCCTTAGGTGCTTAGTGACTCAGAGTGGCTTATAAAATATGAAGAACAGCATTCAAAGTCTCTCAGATAATAAACAGTATTATTTCCTGACAAAACTGCACACTGAAAATTATTGAGCAACAGCATGACATGCACAAGATATAGAAACCCTAAAAATGGAGCTGACGTGATTGTAAGACTCCCACACAAACCAAGAGTATAAGAAATTCACAGGTAGGACTCAGTTAAACTCTCCTCAACCTTGCTACTCACAGATTACATCCCCAGGGAAAAGAAATGTTTTGGGGTTTTTTTTTGACATCGGCTAATGACATGAGCAACAGCTTCTCCATACTATCAGTCCTTTGCTTTTGGAAGTGAGGAATATATGGTTGCACATTTAAATGTCCAGAGAGTCAAAGAAATTAATCTTCCAAGTAGATACACAGCAGAATTGCCCAAGTACCCACATGCGCTCAGTAGCTGTAATTTCCCATCTTCACTAAGATTTCTGTTGCCTGGTAGTGCTTGTGACTCTTTTCTCTCATGAATACCTGTGTCTCAAGCTGATTCTTTCTTTCTCTTCTTGGACTCTTCCTTTCTTTTTCTGAATGTTCATGGGACTTTCACCCCTCTCTCCATCCTCATTTGGCATAGATTTAACTTTAAACAATCTTTACACAGATTTAACTTTAACTTTATTTTGCTGATAACTCTGTCTCCTGCCCATCTAATTTGAATCAGCTGCTTCATATTCTGTTTCTCTGCAAGTATCACTTCATGCAGGAAGGCATTTTGCTTTTACCTTATGATATGTTCTTGTATTGTCAATTGCAACATGAACAATTCCAGAGATCTCCTACTGGAATCCTTCCTAATCTATATGGATATTATGGGTAGCAGCAGTAGGATAAGTGGCTAGAAGAATATTAAACAAAAGCTCCCCAACTTCCAGTGACGACCAAAGTAGGCAGATGTGACATCCTGATAAATGGAGAAATACTTAACATAGGCGAGTATGGTTTTATCTGTCTTTTCCTTTCTGCCACTCTGGTACACCAAGAAGGACAGCTTCCCACTGCCCTCAATTCTGGCAGGAACACCTTTTCAGGAGCTGTACTTTTCTGTCTCCCATTTTTACACACACCCTTTTAATCACCTCCCAGAGCTCTTCACCCATTCTCTATAGCTACCCTTTTTACTGTCTGTCATGTTTCTCCTCTGACTCCATCTCTGTGGGCTCACAATTGATGAGAATAATACTGGTGGCAAAGCACAGCATTCCTCCTCCTAGTATGCCAGCAGTACTTAGAGCAGTTAACAGCAGATCAGTTCTCTGCAGCAGAGAAGGCAATTATTGTCCTGTACTCAGCACTGATGAGGTCTTCTTTAGGAAATTAGAAACAAACTGGAGAGTCCACAGGAGGAAGAAAGAGCAATTAAAGGTGAGAAAGTCTGTAATCAGAAAATCTTGAAAGAACACACTTTTCTCAGAGAGAGAAAAGGAAAGAAATAAGATATCCTTCCACTGCACATTTCTTAAGAGGTCAGTGAATAATTGTTAGCAGCCACCCTGGAGGGTGAGGCAGGTAACCTGCAGTGAAGGAGAGCTGCCCTCACTTTCCTCTAACCAATGTGCAGAAGCACAGGGGTGCAGAACAGGCCAGGTTTTTGTCCTGCCAAAAATAGGTAACCACCAAAATAATAGGTGCAGCCCAGTAATATCCATCCTTGGCAAGCTGTAACCAAGCCTGACAGAGGAGCAACACTTTTCTGTCATGGTGTGGGAGTTTGTCACCATGACAGCTCCACAGAGTCTGCTTGTGGGCTTGAGTATCCAA
Organism: Haemorhous mexicanus; assembly: GCF_027477595.1. Lineage (NCBI taxonomy): Eukaryota > Metazoa > Chordata > Aves > Passeriformes > Fringillidae > Haemorhous > Haemorhous mexicanus. The sequence continues at coordinate 44,058,475 of NC_082381.1, read as the reverse complement.
GAAGGCAGGGGCAAGGTAGGTTAGTTTTCTGACCCTGTCTGGGTCTTGTGGGCTGGATCCCATCATACAAAGTGTCAGAATGGTTGAATTTTCACCTGCATGCAAATTTAGTGCGTTCACTTTACTCTTCAGTTTAATTGGACAAAAAATCCAATTTGAAACAGTGCCCGTATTGCAATTAAGGCATAGCTCCAGTGTTTTGTATCACAAAACCGTAAGCAGTATTTTGAGAGGGTTGACAGCAATCTGGTCTAAAAAAGGTGCCCTGACCTCACAGTTACTTTCTGCTGCTAGCCGTCTCCTCCACCACCTCCCCAAACAAACTTTTGTGATTTGTCTCTGTGACTCCTTTTAAAGACTCTGCACAGATCACCCTTCTCCGACTCCAATGAGAATGGCAAAATGTGCTTTCTGGAACTGCAGAAATAATCCTCCTATGCTTGTTAGAAGGTCCCTGAAATAAATGGTCAGGGTAGGAGGATAGAAATCAACTTCACTGAGGAGGCCTGCCTTTGGAAACTTTCTGCAACAGTGCTGTTTTTAATTGGATGGGGTTATGAACTTGCAGATGTCACATGCTGCCCACAGCTGGTTAATCTGTCGCACTTTTTCTGGTGAGATTGTTAAGAATCATTTGAGCAGGAGCATGCACAGCTCCTTGACAATGCTCTGGGATGTAATTTGCTTCATCATCAATTCCTCCACAGTTGTAGAGAATGCTGGGACTGCTTCCTGCCTCCTGTAACGTAAGAAAGAATCCTGCTCAGCTCCGTTGCCTATTTCTGCAGCTCCAGAGCCCTGAGCCCTCTCTGCCCCTTGCAGACCAAATGTTGATGTCACATGTGCCACCTTACGGGGATCCAAAGCCCTGGTGATTAACTCCTTGCTAATGGAAGGAGCATTAAAACCTGACACAGAAAGACAGGGAGAGATCACACTGACCTTTTGCCATGTTCATTTACCAGCAAGGTTGAAAGAGGTGTTGACGATCACGGTGCAGCCGCTGGAGAGTCCCATACTAGCTGTATAGGATGCTTAATTGCACCCTGCCAAATTCAGATCACTCAGTCAATTAAAAGTAACTGAGAAAGCACAATGGCTTTTCTAGGCCAGTAGCATTTCTGGCAAAATGAGTTCCATTTTTAGATTTCAGCAGGAGGGATGCTGAAACATAAAATGAGGATTTGTTACACCCAGGGTCAAGTTGTCCAGTTTTTGTCTATGAAAAGATCTAGTGTTTTATGCTCTATCTTCTCCCAGATAGTATAGATGCACTATGGAGGGACTTGTGAACTCTTACTTTTTTCTCTCCTTATTGATCCGGTTGCATCTTTTGTGGGGAGCAGGGTTGGCAGCTGGAGGATTCAGGGTTTGTTTGATAAAATCCTAATTTGTGGACATCAAACAGAGTGTTGCTGTTAGAATCCGAGCAACTTCTGTGGATACAGGCTAGTAAATGTTTCCATGTGATTTCATATGTTCTCTTCACACATAATTAAAGGCAAGCACAACAGGCAAGAAAACAACAGGCATTTGCTTTTGCTCATAAGAGATATATGTTAAAGGATTAGCTTTCAAAAATGCTTCCGAGAAGTAATGAGGGTATGAATGTGGTAAACTATAACTAAAGTATCTGGGGATTTGAAATGGATTTGAAATAGATTTTGAGAACAATGGCTTATGCTTTTACATTAAGTAAGAATATGTCTTCTATATAAGTAAAGGTAATTGCTTAACTACTGCTATTCTCTTCCTGTCTGCAAAAGCTATTGTTTATTTAGAAGTGAAGAAAATAAGGAGTGGCTGGAGATGTGTGCAATATTGGAAAACAAAAAGACAGTTGGAGAGAATATGTTTGCTAATGAGTAAGGTGTTGAGTGATTCAAAACAGTACACAGTCTCAGCTCTCCTTTCATGTGAAAAAGCAGTGGTAATATGATGTCTTTGCTGAGAGTGGGGTAAGGGACCACATGCCTTTGTCCAAAAAAAGAAGTTTTTGGGTTCTCAGCTGCACTCTGAGTTTCTTGCAGGAACACCCGGCAAAAAATTACTCAGAAACCACCACGTTTGCACATGTGTTCCTGCAGTTCAGGAGACATTTCTCACCATCAACACCCATCTTATACATGCTTCAGCAATGCACAGTAGAATTTGGTCAGAGTGTGTTGGATAGGTCAGCCTCACCCAAGAATAGAGCTTTCTGTCAAGGAAAATCACTGCATCTAGAGACATAAAAGTGCTACCTCCATCCTCCCACTTTTCCAGCCTGTGCTGCAGGGCAGCTATTGAACACACTTGGTGTTATTCTGCTGAAACATGTCCTTAACTGTCTTCCAGGTGCTGGGAGCATCAGGTACCTTGGGAGAATTTTCTTGTGTTTTCTCCTCCTCTCTGTTTTTGTCTGCTGAAGAGACAAGATGAGAAAGAAATACCACCAACTACATGTACAGGACATATAGACTCACCTTCCTTAATGCATAATTAACGTTTGAGGCGTGAAAGTGGGCTTTGAGAGCAAAGGTTTTTAAGGAGGCTGTCGGTATTCAAACTGAATAGTTGCAGTCTCTCCTGCTGAAGAACTGCATAACAACATTTAGCAAGGCCTGAAAGACATGAAAAGCAACTGTCCCTCTCTGGAATACTTCTCTCAATGAGATGTCAGGCAGTCACTCTGAGGAGCCCAGGGTGGCAACTGACATGCCTTACACTGCTCATCCCGATATTGAATGCTACACAGGCCATGAACAAGCAACAGGAAGTTCAGTGAGCCCTGGAGATTGAAGGCAGGTTTGGCAAAATGCCAGGAGAAAGTGTGCCATTGGCTCCTGAAAGGATCTGGCATGGTTATGCAGATTTTTGAAGGACAAAGCTAAGTCTGCTGACCTGGCAATATGATCATACATTGATGTGCTGATGCACGTTTCTGAAGTGTCTGAAATTACTCCTCCTCTGTGTCTTACATCTGGCAATTAAAATTATTCAGCAATGACAAGTTGCTCATGAGTGAACTAAGAGTGCTAAGAACCTTACCCATCCTTCATCAAATTGCAGGCTCAGCTGTGCTAAATATTAAAGGCCATCACCTTTGTGAAAACTTTTGCTTCCTCTTCAAGGATCCTTTACTAGAATTTGAAGGTGTTCTCATGCTCCTTCTTTCCCGTGGTAGTGTGAAAGGATCCCAGGAATGGTCATTGAGGCAGTGGATTCATTTTGGCTCTTCCAGCCTGACTATGGAGCTCTTTTCCACAGGCAGGAAGACACACATCCTGGGAACCCAAGGGATCCCACAGGTGTAAAAAAGAGAAGGCAAGTCCTTGTTCTCATTGCCAGAGGGCAATGGCTAATGGCTGTGGCCTTCCCTTTGTAGGCTGGCAGCCTGCTTTTCTATTGCCAGTCTCTGCTGCTAGTGTATGGCTTACACCTCTAAGCAAAAAGTTGTAGTAGCTGAGCAGATTTAGAGGGCAGGATGGTTTCTAAGACAAATTACCTTTTTTCAGTGTACAATTTCAGCAGCAGGATTGGGATTGTTCATTGTTCATACTAATTTCAAGTTTAGAAGCACATTTCCTTTATCTGAGTGCTGTTAGTGAATTGTTGCACTGGAGGGACAAATTATGTAATAGGTGCTCAGATATGATGCTTTCTAATGAATGATGCTTTAAATCATATTTCTGGAAGAACTCCACCTAGCTTTTAAGTGCTGAATAAACTCCCCCACTAGAATCCTTTCCTCCCTTTCTTTTCCTGTCCCCAGCCCCATCTTTCTCACCAGTACCCTTCCTCTCTTTGCTTTCCCTCTTCTTTGGTGGAAAGAAGCATAACTCTTACAAACTTGGGTGGTAAAAGCAGCCACTGCCATTGTGTTCACCATCTTTCAGAGGTCAAGGACGGTTGTGAGAGGTTAAATTAAGAAAATGGGGTAAAAAGTGGCTGTGAAGAAGCAACCCTGAATTTATGCACCTTGTTCTGATGAACAATGCGTGCAGGAGTTCCTGGTGGAGCTGGGTAGCTTGTTTGTATTTGGTGGTTGTCTTTTCTGTCCAGGCTGGATACTCAGCTGGAAGCCTAGCTTGTCATGTTGCAGTCAGAGCAGTGACTCTGCTTGTCTATGACACAGGGGTGGCCATGGCAGAGGCTGCCAATCCCAGCAGATGATCTAAAGGTGAGACCAGTTCTTTGTCACACAACTGTCTGCACTACCCAAATGCTATTAGGACTGAGGTGCAAACATTTTATCTGTTTCTGTGTGTCAGGATAAAATTTATGTTTCCTGCTGTGGCACTGTGCTGATCTCTTAGGCTGCATACAAAGGTATGTAGGACAGTGCAGTGGGACAGAAGGGATCCCTGCCACCTGAGGAAAGAGTGTGCTTTCTGGGCAGCAGTAACCTCTGGAGATTGATTCCATAGGTGGAGATCAAGGATGAAAATTTAATCCATTTTGTAGATTATAGAATAGCTGTATGATCTTGAGAGCATCCGGTTTTATTGTGAAAGATGAAAGGAAAGTTTCTTCCTATCTTGTCTGTGTTTATCCTTCTGCCAGGTATTGTTGCAGGCTGACAGGAAAAACCATAGTCATATGAGCATTAATGATGCAGCAACAGATGCAATCGCTCAGGACAGTGCCAGAAGAATCTGACACATACTTTCCTAGATACTGATCATGATGCTTAGTATATCCAACACACTGTATTACAAAAATCTTTAGCTTCCAGAAAGGCTGGACTATTAATGCCAGATCCCCATGTGCGTGTCTTCTGCCAGCCTTGCTGTCTTAGCTGTTTTGCCAGTGCTTGGTCTACAGTTCTTAGTCATAAAAGAGTGGCGTAAATCCATGTGTTATCTGAAAAAAACAAACTATGGTCAAATTATGACTTGCATTTGACCAAATATCCCTACCATAGCCTATTTGTCCCATAATTGTGTTGCCTGCCTTTAAAGCTGGTCCACATTTTAGGCTGGTGATTTCCTCTGGGGCTGTGAGAAGTTGTAGTGGATGCCTCTCCCATTCTAGCAAATAATGATGTCTCCATGTCTTGATGATTATGCTTTCCACAGTGGAATGACTGTACCACTTCCCTGCTGAAGCAAATGTTTGTACACTCCCTAAATATATGTATTTATGGCCAGAGGTGCTCAGACAGCAAATTTCCAGCCCTCTCTGAGGCTCTTTCACTGTTTTCTGTTCCCTGCTTTCTCATTTCTCCTAAGCTCTTCTAAAAGTCTTCAGTTTAGCACAAAATCAGTTTTAAGAGAAAAATAGCCATTGAATGCTTCTCACCTCCATCCTAAGTGGGAAACTTGAGCTGTTGCAGTGCTGAAGATAATTTCTCTGTGGATTCTGTTGCCTGAAACTGCTCATGGGTAAAAAAAAACAGCATTCCTTTTAAACCACTTTCACATCACAGTCATCACACCTCTCCAAAGCACTGCAAAGCTTCACAGAGTTCCGTGTTTAGCAGTAGACAGTACAAGCCTGTTGATGTTAGTTGCCACTGTGCAGAGATAACTTGAGAAAAGCATCATCATTCTTTCTCTGTGAGGTCTTCAGTCAACACTTTTGTACTTTGTTTCCTCTTCTATGAGCAGCACAAATGTGGATGTGCCTTGCAGGAGGGTGAGGGTTAAGTGGCTTCTGTCTGCATCATGCTTCATAAGACTCAGTAGCATTCCAGCTTATTCTGACAAGATAAATATAGAGTTGCATTTGTGATGGCAATTTAAATCTCTACTGTGTGATTTTCAAGGAGATTTGTCTTTAGATGGTCTTACAGATGTTTTGTGCTTCGAGCTTTATTGTGAAGTGTCTGCACTTTTACTCTGGGATAAAAGTCATGTCATAACTAACCGGCAAAACTGCTTCAATACCTCCTTTGAGCAGTTTTTGCTTCCTTTGAAAAAATTCTATCATGTCCATCTTGATGTGATGGTGTATTTTCCTGCTACTTTTTCAGAATGGCTAAAATACTGTTAGAGGTGAAAGAAATGTCTGTCTTTTAATTCTTTTTGTGAGAAAAGCATTGATACTTCTCTTCTATCTTAAGGCAGATGTAGTCAATCTGAGAAGGACTGAAGAAATAATGAAGACATGAATTAAGTTCAGTGTTTGAGCTGTGTTTCTTTTGGAAGGATGCTGGATTTTGTCAGCAGACTATCTTGGAATAGCCGTTGCCAGGAAGAATATTTAATGATGCTTCCGTGAAAGTTATACTTTGAAACAAATGTCTGTAAAAGGAATCTGTGAAAGTTCTCTCATGTTTCTTTACTCTTTTTTTCAATTTGGTCTGCATTAAATTGGTGTCAATAACTTTTCACTGTGTCATAATCTTCATTCTGATAAATAGGGCACTTTGGGTAAAAAACTGTTTTTAAAAAAAATTCTTTCATGAAGCAGCAAGACCTGTTCCTAGCTCCTCATTTTCTGTTCCTGCACCAAGAGTTTTCTCAACTTTCTCTTTAACAAGCCAGTCTCCTTTTGCCGGGGAAAAAAGCAGTGGGATTTCTGGCCAACATGTGCCTCAAATATATGTTTTCTGATATATACTTGGGCTATCTGGGTCCCTGCTCTTCCCTTTCTCCAGCTGCACATTTGTGCTGTGTGAAGGGGCATCAAAGCATGAACACCAAGCACCTGCTCCATCACAGCACCCATCACAGCACCCACCTTAAGGATTGTGTAAGAGCTGAGAAGACTATCTGGTTTAGGCCTAATGGACTAATGCTTGCTGAGACAGGGACATGCTGTTCCTGCATCCAGACATGTGCCCATCCCTCTCTTTGAATGACTCTGAACCTCAGTGAACATTGAGTCCTCCTTCCCATGTCCATCCAAGCTGGAGATTTAACAAAAGGTCTGACTCAGTAGGATGCCTGCTCTGAGACTATTGATGGTATTTAGGTTACAGCCCTGTGATGTCTTGGGTTAGAGAAAGGGTGTGTAAAACTCTTGTAAGACCCTGTTGTAAATGCTTGAAAGAATTTTCTGTATCACTTTCCTTAAATGTTGCCTGCATGCTTCAAAGAAATGTTGCAGCCTTGGAAAGATGTGTATGGATGTGCAAGGCATTGTACATTGCTGTGTGTCGATATCTGACACCTGTGAACTGTTTCCTCCCTGTTTTCTTCATTTTCCTCTTCCTTTATGTAACCTGACCTAATGTAGTGTAATTCAAAAAATGCCTGTGGAAGGATATTTGGAAGGCTATATATGCATATCCTGTTAGCTTGTATTCAGCATAAAATCAAAGGCAAGTGATGGGAAAACTGATCACCCACACTTAGATACACAAACCCTAACAAGCAGGAGGTAACAGACAGTACCGAAGTTCAGATATCAGCTCACAAGTTAGTGGTAGGAGCCACTCCTTGGAGAAAGTTAGATAGGAGAGATAGGAAGGCAAAAAATTAGGTTACCATGTGTCTCAAGGGAGAGAGAAAACTTTGTATGGGTTATTGTTGAGTCTTGTAGGATTGTGTAAGAGATTTTTTGAAGATGACAGCGGGAATGTGTGTTACTTACGAGATGTTCAAGAGAAGGGCCAAAGCAGGAAGTGTGGATCCTGGAACAACAGGTGTGGTGAATTGGTGGTGTGGGAAGAGTAACACAGAGTGTATAACAGGCTGCTGGCCACAGAGGTTGTGTGGCTGAATCCTAAACCCGGTCACCGCAGCCGGTCCTGCTGTGGTACGTAACAGCCTCTTCCTATTTGCTTTCACCATCTCACTCTCTCTTCGGAGTGCATTTGTATGAGTGCCAGAACACAGACTGAAGGTCTCTCCTGGGTTACAATGTGGGATGTATGCTAAGCATTCTTCTCCCACCTACATGTTTCCTGGTGAACTGTGAATGGTAGGTCTCTTGCAAAAGTTGCCCAGTGCATTGAACCTTCCTGCCTAAATCTGACCATACATTCTGGGCACTCTGTGGACTTGGGGCACCACCACCACCACTGGACAGATGCAGAGGAGGACCCAGACTTCCGCAGGAGGATCAGACTTTCCACAGGGCCACCACTTTTGACAAGATTGCAACCATCACTTCAACAGTGCAACCACCACTTAAATGGACTGCAACCACCACCCTGACCAACAGGGTGCCAGCTTTTACTTTGACTTTGTGGGTCTAAGCTACTTTTCCTGTATCATTGCATTTTTTGTTATCTTTCTAATAAATTGTAACTCCAACCTGAAATCTCTCTCAAAGTATTTGTGTGGGGTTCATTTCTCTTGCTGGTTTACTTTCAAACCAGCAAAATTCATAGGAGCCCCATGTTTGAAATGTTATTATCTGGGAAAGAAGGGAAGGTGTGCTATTTTTCCTAGAGGATTTCTGGTGTCTGTTTGTGCTTGTGTGAAGCAGTGCTGTGAGCACAAGCAATCTGCTAGTGAGCTCAGGCTGGATTTGCTCATGAGGAGGAGACCTGCACAAGGAGAGACCTGCGTTAAAGATGATGACTGGGTAATTACACAAGGTTCATCTGAGACCACAATCTGTTCTTGAACAGTCATGTAGAACAGTGTGAATCAGCATAGGATAAATGTGTCATTTGAGGCAAGCCCTATGAAATAATACAATGCCAAAGCCAGATCCTGCCAGTAAAAGATTTTTGTTCTCACACAAACAGGCTCTGTCATATCCCATAAAACTGAAATATTCAGATTGTCTTCACTGACTTGAAAAGAGCTGACAACATCTTCAGTGTCTTTATGTCTATCTGCCTGTCCTGCTGGACATGAAGGGAAATGATTCTCTGGGTCAATTTACAGATGCACTCTATGGGAGTTCATAGGTTAAGGCTTTGAGAGAGTGGTGTTCCTTTGGAGTAAATGCCAGAGCCAATATTCTCATCAATGATGTGGATGATGGACAAAATGCACTTTATGTCCTTTGTGGGTGACAAATTTGGGATGAAAGCACATTGTTGATACACTGGGCGTACAGTTCCCATTACAAGAATGTCATAATCTGGAGAATTAACTGACAGGCCGTCGAGAAGTTCAGCAAAGGGGAGTGTGAATTCCTGTCTGTGACAGAATAACCACAAGCAACAACTTTGGCTGAGTTCTAACTGAATAGGGAGGACCATTGTTAAAAAGGAGCCTGATGATGGACAGCAAGATGAACAAGAACCAGGAACGATCCCTTGAAGCATTTACGGATAAACGTGCATTTTTGTTACATTATGAAAATTGTAGTCAGCATATAGAGGAAAGTATTTATTTCCTCTGTTCAGCAGATTTGAGGCCTCATCTAGAATATTACGTAAAATTTTGGGCTCTTCAGTGCAAGTGAAATACTGAGAAACTGGAGTGACTCCAACAGAAGGCAGGGATTAGGTTGAAGAGTTTGGCAGAGAAGAAGGTGTCTATTGGTAGAAGATGGTTTTGTTTAGAAGTGAAATACTGAGGGAGACTAATTTTGGGGCTATTGTTTGACAGCCATCTGAACATGACCCAACAGTCCAGCCATAGTGTGGCCAGCAGGACCAGGACACAGTACTCAGCTCACCTCACCTCAAGGTGTGAGGTCACACCTTGAGTCCAGTTCTGAGCCTGTCATTACAAGACGGACATTGCAAGAGCTGGAGCATTTCCAGAGAAGGGCAATGGAGCTGATGAAGGATCTGGAGCGCAACCTGATGAGGAGTGGCTGAGAGAACTTGCGGTGTTTATTCTGGAGAAAAGGCGGCTCAGATGTGATCTAGTTGTCCTCTACAAACGCCTGAAAGGAGACTGTAGACAGGTGGGAGTTGATCTCTTTTCCCAGACAACACGTGACAGTACAAGAGGAAACAACCTCTAGTTGCATCAGGGGAGGTTTAGGTTGCATATTAGGAAAAATATGTTTTTACAGAAGGGTTGCCAATCACTGGGACAGTCTGGCTAGGAAGCTGTCGAGCCACTGTCCCTGAAGGTCTTTAAAAGAGATTAAGTGACATGGTTTAATGGTGGTCTTGGCCGTATCAGGTGAGCAGCTAGACTTGATGATTTTTAAAATGTTTTTCAACCTAAATGATCCTATGATTCTGTGACTTTTATTCCCATCTTAAATTGCCCATTGGAAGGTTAAAGAGAAAGAGACCCTGCTCAAAGGCATAGAGTGAAGGGATGAGGAACAATGGAAACAAGTTGCAGCAAGGGAAGTTTTGACTGAACAGTAAAAAAAAAAAATTCACCTGAAATCAGGATTGCCCTTGGACCAGACTGATGAGTTCTTAGAGTCATGGAGATTTTCAAAATCAGGGTGTTGCACTGAAGACCCCCAGATGCCTCATTCAACATAAAATGTTCCGTGATTCTCAAAGGATTCAACAAGTGGAATTTCTTAATTTCTGGCATGCTCGCAGCATCATTGCATCCTTGCACATTGAGGGTGTATGGCTTCCCTAAGTGCTCAGAGATACATTTAGGGGTCTTCCTCTCAGCCCATGTGCCCTCTGATGGCACGCCTGCTATGTACATAAGAAAGTGCTGGAGAACACCTTTGTTCAGCATCAGAATCCTTGCAGAGTGACAAAAATTGATTGCAGATAGGAAAATGCTACCTGTAGGTCATCCTATGAAAATGAAGGAAAAAAAATCCTAAGAGGTTATTTAACTCTTGAGACAGCCTCCAGACGCATGTTGGCTTGACATGATTTTTTACTGGGGATCCAACTACACCTGAAACATAATTGTTGTAAAATATAGAACATATAAAATAAGATGTAAAAACATTGTCACTGATTTATTTCTGAAGGTAAGTCTATATGGTATTCTGGAAGCAGATAAGGGGTCAACCATTCCATGCTCTAAGCCAAAATCAGCGTAGAAGCTGTATCATTTTGAAAATACTTAGGGAAGAGTAACCACATAGGCACAGGACATTAACTTAGCCCCAGCAGTTTCAAGATTCCAGTCAGCACAAAAGCTGCAAATCGAGCTCTTTCTGCAAAACTTGATGAAGATACAAGTCATCTCTTATTCCCCAAGCAGGCACTACAATAATTTGCTGGCAGCATCTGCATGTACTTTTATTCCCTCTATGCAGAAATTTAGTACCTAAAGTTGAGTGATGTGAACCAGTTTATAAACCAAATTTTTTTTTTTGAGATTTTTGTCATCTTCACCATTTTGAGATATTTACTGAAGGGAACATATTGCTAAGGAAAATGAGTCAGGCCTTCTCAGAGAGGAAAGGGTGATGAAAGAAGACTAGGCAAGCAGTTTTTAGGAACTTTTTTTTTAATTTGATTTTTTATAAAGGATGCCAGTCTTTTATTTAGGTTTTATTGTTTGTGGTTACTTGCCACTCTCCTGAGATGCTCTTCAAGTTATAAATTGCTCATTGCAAGTTCTTGATATTAAAGATAAGATTTGATGTATGCTGGTTAATTTGGAGTGGTCACATGTGGGGCACCACATGGCAATGTTCCTTTTTATTCTCTAGATTGGAAATGTAGAACAAATACTTGCCATTCACACTGAAGACTCAGTGTATGTTCTTCAATTTTCACGTATATCTGCCTGACTCTTTTTATGTTGCTGCCAAAATTTTTTTGTTTAGAATATGCTGGGAAAGCAAGTATGCAAGCTAGTATGCACTGAAGTTATTTATTTGCTATAGATTGGCAGTTTTCTGGTGTCCTGGTAAGTGGAGATGGAGTTTTGATATTAAACACTATATGCTGTGTGAGCTTTGGCTGATTCAGCAAAATTTCCTTCAGGCTGCTGCAAATGATTAAAAAAGAAAGTATGAAAGACAATGGACTTCATGCTGGAATAGTTAAGAAGCACCATTTCTGAACTTCAGAGATTTTGGAATAAGCTTGCAGGAAAATTTCCCCACACTATTTTATAACATCACTGTACTTGGATATGATAAGACTTGGGGTCAAAAGATGACTTTACTGTTAAGGAATGGGAGCTTGAGTTAAGAGAGATTTCAGTTGCTAAGGCAACCACCTCATAACAGTGCAGTACTGCAGAAAATAATAACCATTGTTAAATGATGGAATGAAATTAATGATCTTTCAGAAACATGTTGTGTTTTGATGTTTTAAGCCGCCGTGAGAGCAGACTATTACATAATAGTAAGGCTGGGCAACAAATTCTTCTATGAGCACCTGTTTTAATTTGTTTGTAAATTTTTTTTTTCTGCTTGAAGAACAAAGAGGACCTACAATTTTTTACTCCAGACTGGCTGTTTTGAAATGTTTGGTTTTAGAACAAACATTTAAACTTTCTCTGAAATAAATTGTGGTAGGTAAGGAAGACGAAAACATGTATGCCTTTAAAATAAATTCTTAAATTATCTCATTGCTTCTCCTACTTGTTTCCCTAACTTAGGTAAGGAATTTGTCATTCAAGAACAGAGTCATATTTTGGTAAAAAAATATAAACCAAACTAAACCACGGTTATGTTAATGTTTTTGTTTCTTTCTGATGTGCATCAAGATGCTCTTAATGAACTGGAAAAGTGAGCTGAATCAGAGAGCTGAAATTCAGTAATGAAAAAGAAATCAAATGCTCAACTACAACAGAGAATAAGAGAAGGAGGAGGAGATGTCAAGGCCTTGGATTAGGTTCTTTAGACTATATTGTTGTGAAAAAGCCAGATTTTGTCCTTGAATTTATTAATAGCATAGTCTGTGAGACAGAAAAAGACATCTATTCCAAGGCTGGTAAGGCTGTAATGCACATGCATGCAATCTACTGCATTACAGTAACTCTTGAAGTTGTATGCCACCTCTAAGAAGACACAGAAAATTGGAGAGAGGCAAGAAGAAATTGTTAAAACGCTTAAAACGCGAGTTCACAAGAAAGGCTAGAGTTTGATCTAGAAAAAGGAGTGGTTAAACAGGACCTGGAAAATCTTCAAAAGTATAGAAAAGATTGAAGAAGATGATCATCAATTGTAGCCAAGCGAAACAGAACAAAAAGCAGTTTGTTAATTTTAGGGACAGGAATACAGGTTAGGTGTTAAAAGCTTTTTCATAATTTTGCCATCATTACATGCCATAACTGAGCGGTGATTACACAGAAGCCATAAGGAAGTGCTGGGCCCTGACTCACTGGATGCACTCCCATAGGGGCAAACTGGAGAAATGTAAGCCAAGGGTGGTTTATATGTTGTTTGCTCTGCCATGGGGCTTGGTCTTTTTGTCACTGTGTTACACTGTGCATTATTTAAACACACCACAACATTACCAAGATAGTCTGCCCTTTGAATGCTTTGTAAAACAAATGCTATGAATTTGGAAAAATAAAAATTACTAGCAGCAAGTGTAGTTTCCCATTCAAATTGTTTTCTCGTTTGATATTAGCCCTTAACTGAGGAACACAGGAAGTCATGATATGTGTAGAAAGCAGCAGAAAAGAAAACACCCATCCATGGATCATGAAAAAGAATGAAAAAGAAGTATCAAATTTCAGCCTGGCTGAGATTTCCAAGACCCTCTGGAGCGTCAGGATTGACATGACACATGCTTGACCGCATAATTTACCTAAAGATCTACAGATAGCAAAGTGTGAGTGCAAATGAGGCCTGAAGAGTAGAAATCCAGGAGTTATACGTGATCCTGGTATCTTGTTCCCTTCAGAAAGGTGTCTTTTTCTTGTGCTAAGACCTTGATTGTTCAAATTAGCCCTGCTTGCAACACAAGGCATTGATTTAATTTAATGCTGTAAGCCTCTTGTCTGTTGCAGTTAGCTGCAATACTAGCTTTTGTTTTTTCTGATTTATTTTCTTTTACTATCGTAATTTTTTTTCTAAGACATGTTTTTCTTAAGTATTTTTATTTCTTCCTCTGTAGACTTCTAAAATACACTCTTTCTTCTCAGCGTCTCCCACTAAATTCCTTGTTCGTTTCTAATGTCAGCTACTGTAGGAGCCACCTACCAAAGCCCACCTAATTGTTAGTCATCTCTCCACCTCACCATCTGCAGGCCGTGCCATTCATGGCATATAATCCCTGCTCACCATATTTCAGTTACTCATATCTTCCTTTCAAGGTACGATTTACTTGGGTGCTGTGCTGTTTTTTCTTCCTTCCTGCACACCTCTCCTTCTTAAACCTGTTTTTCTTAACCTCAGGCTTCAAAGTTACAATCAAAATATTTGGTTGGATAACAAGAGAGATGGTCTAGCAACGTGGTGTGCAACAGCCTTCATCCTTCATTTCAGAGATCCAAGTGTCCCTGCGTGGTGATGGCTGAGTAGTCTTTCTGTTCATAGGAAGAAAAAAACCAACAAAGTGACCTCAGCTTCTCCATGAATGTCTTCCCTCTGAGGCCCTTCACCATCTTCACTGCCCTTCTTTGGTCACTCTCCAAATGCTTTTTGTCCTTCTTTCATTGTGGCACCAGCACTCACAGTGAGGCTGCCCCAGAGCAGAGCAGAGCAGGACAATTCCCTCCCTTGCCTGGCTGTGATGCTGTGCCTGATGCACCCCAGGACAGAGGTGGCTTTCTTGGCTTCCAGGGCACTGCTGGCTCATGTTCAACTTGCCATCAACCAGGACCACCTGGTCCTTTTCCATGGCACTGCTCTCCAAGAGCTTTTGAAATAATAGCTTCTAAAATTTAATAATTGCTGGCTGTTACTCATATACAAGCTAATAACCATTTCAGGACATTATCTCAGTGACATAGATCACAGAATGATAGACTCATAGAATCATATAGGTTGAAAAGAACTGTAAGATTTCTGAGTCCAATCTTTAATATACTGCTGACAAATCCTTCACTAAACCATGTTGCTGAGTGCCACATCTACACATTTTTAAAGTACCTTTAGAGATAGTGACTCAACACTTCCCTGGACAGCTTTTCCAAAGCCTTTTGGCAAAGTTCTGGTAAGGAAATTTTTCCTAATATATTTGCAGTGAACTCAACAGTTTTTGGATCTTGAGATTTTTAGTCATGCTGGGCATTTGTTGGGAGATGCAGTATTGGCTACAATGCTAGTGGGATGGAAACTGATTATGTGTAGCATTTCAGGGACAGTCATGACAGAAAGAGGATAAAGGAAAGCATAACTGTGACCTCCTGAAAACTGGAGCAGGCAAATAGTCCAGATGGGCGGTAGATTTTTGATTACTGGGAAATCCAACCTGCGCCCCTGTACTGGATGAGTGGGCAGTGAGATGAGACAATTTGCTGAATGGCAGATCCCAGAGGTCCATCACCAATGGCACAGGGTCAGGTTGGAGGCCTGTCACTGCTGGGGTCTCACAAGGTTCAATATTGGGCCCAATGTTATTTAACCTATTCACCACTGACTTGGATGAAGGGGCAGATGCCTTGTCACCAAGTTTACTGATGACGCTAAGCTGGAAGCAGTGACTGATGCCCCAGAGAGCTGTGCAGTTTTTCAGAAGGATCTTGACAGGTGGAAGGGATGGGAAGAGAAGAAACATCAGAGGCAAGTTCAGGGTCCTGCACCTGGGGAGGAACAACCTGGGGGTTGTTGCACAGGCTGGGATGACCTGCTGGGAAGCAGCTCTGTGGAGAAGGACCTGGGGGTCCTGGTGGACAACAAGCTGTCCATGAGCCAGCAGTGTGTCCTGAGGGCCAAGAAGGCCAGTGGGATCCTGGGGTGCATTAGGGAGAGCATTGCCAGCAGGTCAAGAGAGGTGATCTAAAACTGGATAGCTGGCTTCCTGCAGGGTTCGTGTGCCCCAGGCAAGCAGGTGAGATCGGACCAGATAGCTCAGCATTTTCGGAGGCTGGGTGTCCACATACCAAGGCTGCTCTTAGCCGCAGGCTACCTTAGCAAGCTCAAGTGATTATCAGCTCTTAGTGATCTCCGCCCTTTTGTATTTTTCAGCTCTTAGCTTGTTAAAGGCACTTTGGCTAGCAGTGGCTTCCCGGGCAAGCAGATGGCAAGAGAGGAGAAGAGAAGTCCTGGTGTTCCACAGAGATACTTTATTGGGAATTCTGTGAAGGGTTCCGGCAATGGCTCTTCTAAACAGAATGGGCTAAAGTAGCCCCTTATATAGGGATAGAAGGGATCAGAAATTGTCCAATAGCAGGGGTTAGGGAAAAGTAACCTATGGGGTCACAGAGAGTTAAGCTAGGGTCTGGAAGATGGAAGTGAGGGGCTTCTGGCCTAGTCACTATGACTTGGCATTTTCTTATCTTTAGGCCTCTGCACTCCAGCGGGCTTTAGCCAGGTCTGTGCCTGCTACAGTGACCCTGTCCCTCTGCTCAGCCCTGCTGAGGCACATCTGGAGTGCTGTGTCCATTTCTGGGCTCCTCAGGACAAGAGAGCTAAGGAGCTACTGGAAAGGGTCCAACACAAGGCTAGGAAGATGATGAAAGGACTGGAAGATCTCTCTCATGAAGAAAATCTGAGGTAGCTGGGTTGGCTCAGCCTGGAGGAGAGATATCTGAGAGGACACCCTACCAATGTCCCTGGGGATGATGTCCCTGAGTCCAAACGTGTCTGAGTATCTGAAGGGAGGGTGTCAAGAGAGAGGTGCCGGGCTCTCTCCAGTGGTGTCCAGCAACAGCACAAGGAGCAATGGGCACAAGCAAAACACAGAAAGTTCCATATGAATATGAGGAAAAAATTCTTTATGTTTGGAGTGAGAGAGCACTGTGAAACAGGCTGCCTGGAGAGATTTTAGAGTCTTCCCTGGATGTATTCAGACCCCATCTTGATGTAATCCTATGCAATATGCTAGAGGATGGCCCTGCCTGAGCAGGTAGGCTGCACTACCTGACCCTTCTGGTTGTCCTTTTAAACCTACCTATTCTGTGATTTTGTGGTTCTGTTTTTAAAAGGCAAAAGGGCAAGGGGGCAGCAGTATGACAATTCATGTGATGCAGGGAGAAGAGTGCAAACAAGTGGCATGCACAGATGCATGCCTGTGGCATTAGTTAGAAGGTATAGGTGCAGCCACCAGGAGGGTCAGATGGACCAACACCTAACCACCACTCAATCACCCTCCAGCAGTGAGAGAGAGGACAGCAGTGGATTTTGTCTATTTTATGTGATGAGTGTGATCAATTTTTGCCGGAAAGTAAAAGAGAGGGCCAAACAACCTCTTCTGTCTCACTCTCTGATTCTGTTTGACAGCCTGATCTGAGCCATGTGTCTCACTTGTGCATGGATGTCTTCCCTGACTTGCTGGGATCAGAGTCATGCAGGAGTATTCCAGGCAGGGCTGCTGGCAAGCAGCACATTTTACCTGAATGCTGGCTGCTTGCAGGGGCGTTGTTCAAATTCATGCAAGGGTGAGACCCTGAGGCTCAGAAATGAGAGTAATTTAGCAGTATGAGAGTTTTGGAAGGACACGTGAAGATCCTTCTCTTCTGCTGTCTGTGGGAGGGAGGGTGAGCAAAAGAGAGCTTATTTTAAACACGAACTAAGTGATTTTTAGTGACTTCTTTGAAGAAAGAAAAGACACATTTTTTAGTCTTCCTGAGTAATTTAAAGTGACAGAATCTGGTGAGAGACAGCAACATTTTATTAGGCATAAAATCCTGAAAAATATCTCACAGTTGTAACCCTGAGACAGAAATAGAGGCGCAAAAATTTTGTAATGTTTTGAGTGGCTTGGTAATATCAGCATACTCAATCCTCTCTTTTCAAAAATATGTCAGCCATCAGTGAAAGGAGTGTGGCGGGTGAGAAGACTGGCTTCATCAAGGATGGAGAAGCTTTTTCTGAAGTTCCTCCTACTGCAAAATCTCCTTTACATTACAGCCTGGAAGAAGATAGAGAAGGAAGGGAGATCTCTTGCCCATTCCTGCTGTTACACCCAAATCAGAAGTAATTTTCCACACAATTTGTGTATTTGCTGAAAACAATACCTGAATCTGATGCTGTCCATGAGGAAACAACTTGATGTTTTACAAAAGAGGAAACTGAAGCACAGGGACTTATAGTATTAGAAGCATTCCAACACGGTAAAGAGAAAGAATACGAGGAAATAAGTAATGATAGAGATTGCAAAAAGGACAGCATAAGAACATTTTCATTGGTGAGGTTTTAGAAAGATTCAGTCCAAACAACGTGCAAACCAGCTGTTCCAACCACAGCATGAGAAACATTGAAAGGCAATTCTATTGTTACTTCCCACAAGGGCAACAACTTTTCCAGCATGGTGCAGGGAAAGAAGTAGGTAGGCTAGTGTTTTGCTGTTACCTTTCAGGGTAGAGATTAAAGTGCCTTGAAGCTGGCTGGCTCTCTAGTTGGCAAATAGCGGCAACACAGCCAGGGAGACTGTTGAGCATGAACTCTGAGCTGCTGTTCATGGTAATGGTACCAGCTGCTCTGTGCACACATGTAGTTTGTCAAGAATATCAATCAGGATCTCAGAGGCAGTAGCTTGCAGCTAGCACAATGAGGACCTTAAAGTGAGTTCTTATCATGTAAAATACCACTATCCAGCCTCTCCTTCACCTGTGGGTACAGAATTCAGCCTCTCTGCTCATGGGTCCCTGCTGAGTTTTACTCCCACGGTGTTTATAAGGTTTGGGAAGCATGTCACTCTTCCTGACTCAGTAGAGGTACACTTGAATGAGATATTTTTTTGGACACATTTTGTGTAACCAGACTAAGTACACATTTTGTGTAGCCAGACCAAGAGTTCCCATAAACACATGTGTGCAGTCCATTTGCGTTGTAAGGTACATGTTTTATGTAGACTATGCAGAAAAGAAGTGATTACATGAGAGATATTTGGTGTCTGCTGAATGATGATCACAGATGGCATCTGTGTGCCTTCCATCTCTTTTATCTCCTTCAACCTACCTGTGTTCAACAGACCAGTGCCCTTTTAAGATGCCTGTGTCTCTTTATAGAAAATTGGAAGCATTTTGGAGTTTGCCTACCCCATGCAATGAAGAGGCATTGATGTTATCTCAGGTACAGAAATGTTATGCAGGTGTGTTAATACAGCCCCTATTTGATGACAACGAGCTTAACTAAAAGGTAAGATGGATTAACCAGTGTGAAGTGGCAAACTAAGGTGTCCTCTTACTTCTGTTTTCCCACGTTTCTCCATAAGCTGCTGCATCATGCTGCCTAAACTCACCCTTGCTTGAGTTTGATGGGAACTGGGTCAGGCTAGTACTGCCAGCCTGAATAATTTTATCGCAAACTGTGAAGTTTGGGGAGTGTTTTCACAGCTTCCTCAGGAAGAATTGGATGGAAAGGTGCCCACAAATCTGCCCTTATTCAAAACTGGTCACCCTCTGTATCTGACTGTAAGACAGAGCCAAGTCAAATGGCTGCCCTTCTTCACTTATATCCTGAAGTGTATCATCCATTTTAAGCTGTGTTGAAGGGATGCCCAAATGCAAAAAGACAGCTGCTCCAAGCTTGGGGAGGGTGAGATGCAATGGGGAGCCTAGCAAGGAAAAGTGAAAGGGTCCAAGTAGTACTGGAGGGGAGAAACCTGACAGAAAGAGGAGAGCTGAGCTTGGAGGAGGGGATAAGTGTAGCACGGCAGGTTATTGGGTCCCTGCCAGAAAAGGGGGACAGAAATGTGGCATTACCACCCTCATTAGCTGGGAGGGGAGCAGGAAAAGCAGGAAGTCTCAAGGACATAGGAGGGATACTGTTCTTGCAGTGGTGGGAGGAGAAAGGTAAAGAGGAACAAAATGTCTTTCATTCTGTTTGGGAAATCATAATTAAAAGATTTGAAGCAATCAGGTTCAGGTAAATAGAAATTATGAGCTTTGAAAGTATAGGAATAAAAGATTAAAATTACCCACAGACTGTAATTATAACTCCTGCCCTCTGATCAGATTAAAGGGTTTCCAACAGGTGTAAATGTGGCAGCTATTGTAAAAATATTGTTTTAGTCTTACATGTAAAGAGCTTTGCAGCTCACACAAGATTTAACAAAAAAAATTACTTGGTAACTGGATACATGAGGACAAATATTTGTTATGGTAACTATGGCCATTAATTTTCTTTCTGTTTTCTTTGTGCTGGAGGGAAATTTGAAAGTGGGGTGAAAATGGGGAGGAAGTGGGAACTGTGAAAAAGAAAGGATGCTTGTTCTAGTGGCTTGGGAGGCTACATGGAAGGGAAGCAAATTCTATCACCAAGAAGCGTCCAGACTGAATCATGGCTACTTGCACATCACTTATGTCTGACTCTGGAAGTGAATGTATTACACATGTGTTGGCAGAGGCATAAGGAGGCATAGCCATTTTAGAGGCTAGGCTGAGGACTGTGATTTGTGTTTTCTCTTTTCTCACTTTCAATGCCACAGTGATTGTAAGGGTTTCATGGACATATTTTCCCATGTCATAAAGGAATCTGAATAGCTGGCAGTACTGAGGATGCCAAAAGATGACCTTGCTGAAGGCAGTGTTTCTAAAACCTTGCAGAGGTCAGACATGGGTCTCCTGCTTCCTTCCTTGAGAGTCAGACATCACCCTGTGCCTGGACTACAATATTTTCTGTCCTCCTGCCTGTGTTTCCCCCTGCATTCTAGAGAGGATTGGCAGTTCTCCACCTGGGAACTGGCAGTTCTCCACAGCTGCCAAAAGGAGCAGACATGCTGATTTCTGCTGTGTGGACCTGAGTAAAAGGATCCTGCAGCTACATGAAAAGAAGATGAGGTAGCATTCATCGAGGTACTTGTGCAACCCAGACTCCTCACAGCATCCCAGCTCTTCTCTGATCGACAGCTATATTAGAAAAATGAAATTTGAACACAGCTTTGCAGGCAGTGCAGAACGTGGGTCATGTGAATTTTCCACCTGAGTGTCTTCCATTATCTGTGTTCAGTCAGGGTAAAAGAGAAAGCAAAACTCTGACATTGCCAGTGTTATGCAGATTGTGTTTTCATAGATTTTTCTTTTGAGAGTGGAGTGACTTGCCAAACCTCTGATGTGACATGTGATGTGGAGATAAATTTCCATATGCTGCTTAAACCTTGTCACTATCACAGTTCACTTGTCATTTATAAAAAGAATACTCATACCTTAAGTGGAAACATCAACATGTAGAGTTACTACCTTGTAGATACTGTCATCCTGCAGATCTCTTGTCCCAATCCACTTCAACTTCGTAGCAGCGTTAGATGTAATGGCAGGATGCAACAGCTAACCTGAAGCCTGTCAATAGGAATCTATGAAGTTCTCTGTATTTCTGATACTTTTTTACAGTAAAAGAAAGCAGCTTTAGCTAGGTAATTAATTGCTCAGTGTCTTTGTTTCTCAGCAGCCACATACTAATTCTTAACATTCTCATTTCACATTTCCCATGTGTTCTGTAAATATTTACTATGCCTTGATCTACTTGATCTTTGTTTTGCATTAACATTGGTTTGAATATTACAGGGTCTCTGTCTCTAAATCTGGTTTTCATAGCAGAACATTTTTAACCTTTTCTTGAGTGAGCTTCTTAGTAACTCTAGATGTGTCCCAGAGAAGGTAGGGCAGTTGCTCGATCTTGAGTGGAAGAGACAATCACATAAAGATTGACAGGAACAACCTGAAAATCTTGTGAAGTATTTGTAACGTCCTTGTTTTTGTACCCATTCAAATACTGACCTCTGAATTTTCTGTTTTGCTTTTATAACAGTGGATGTGAGACAAGTATGCCTTCTGGTCTATTAAAAGGAATGAAGAAAAATCAATATTTCAACATTTAATTTTAATTGAGTACTTAAAGATGCTTTTGTTATTTTTCCTTTGCTTTCCAATCTGGATGCACAGAAAATAATTTTATCCAAAGGATAAAATACATCTATGCCCTGAAAGACTGTATTTCTGACATGCAATTTTATTGTTCCTCTTGCTTTTGTTTCCTCTGTTAGCAATGTTTTTTTGTGCCAGTATTGTCTCATTTCTGTCTCATAACCACTAATCAGAATGAAAACTCTCTAGTGAAAAGAGCACTATGCTGGGATGAGGGGCATACAGGAGTAAGAATATGTATCACTATTTAGCTTTTGAGCTCCTGGGCATCCCTGCAGTACAAAAAGAAATGCAATCTAGCATAGTCTAGTGAGGACACTAGATATCTTCCTGCCCTAAGTCCCTAAATCCCATTGAAAATGGGCTAGATCTGATTTTCTGGCAGTCATGGAAAAATTAAGAAGCAGTACCAATGTTAGGACCTTTCATTTTGCTAGTTTAAGGTGCCAAAGACAATTTAAGCTCCTCAATTATTTCTTTTGATGAATTTATAGTCAGGTAATTATTAGCAGTGAGTTTTATTTATTTGCCTGAGCAGAAAGAAGCCTTGTTCACAGGATTGTTATGAGGATGTGAAGCAGCCACCTGAATACCCTCAGTTAATTTTGCTTGAACACGAAAAGTCTTTGCCTCTGAAGAGGCAAGTGTGTGCACCCTTCAGGAGAGAATGTCTCACCACAAAACTGTGTGGCAGGAGTGGGCAGTGGAGCACTTTGTGGGATTGCTGCTCTTAAATAGCTACCAAAGGAAGGAGCAGTCACACCAACCACACCATAGCTATGCATAATCCATTGTCCTGAAGGCAGAGGAATAAATGGAGAAACTGGGGCAAGGGGTATTCCTGGAAGGATGTTTTCTGGGATTGACCTTTACAGACCAAGGTCAAGTAAAGGATTTAGGACACAAGTCATTGATTCAACTTCCCAGTTTTTAACCAGCCTCTGCGTACTATGCCTGTGTGGGTACAAGATTTCATCTCTATTAGGTTACAGACCCCTTACCGTACTGCCAGTCTTCCCCAGCTGCATTTCGTCTTCTCCTGAATGTCAGTTCCCTTTTATGGACATCAACACCATTTCCAATCCTTTTGCGCAAGGATATGCTGGCTAAAACCTGCTGCCATTGGACCTGCTGTCCATTGGATGGACTTTGACATCCTGAGGATGTGGCGACATGTCTTCGTGTGTTTGGGGAGTCACAGCGGAGAGCCATGTCTTTGAGGGCAGCGCAGGCTTTGGTGGCACAGTGCATCACTGCTTGGTGGGATATCTCTGTCTGTGCTACCAGAAGGAAGTGGGAGCTGAGAATGGCTGCAGAGGGCCAAATGAGGTGAAACAGTAACCAACAATCCTGACAGAAATAAAAGGTGCCCATGTGGGTTTTTCTTGTGAAATACATGAGGGCCAAAGGTGCTAGTGACCCTAGGGATGAAAGAAAGCAGAGTGAACAAAAGCCATTGCAAAAGGTTGCTGTGAAAGTCCTCAGAAGAAAAGGGAGAAATGTATGATACCTTTGGGTCACACATGTAGATTGTGTGAAAATCCTCAGCTGATTTTAACAGGGTCGATCTGTTTTATGTTGCCATGATGGTATTTCTTTGGGGGCCATGACACCCACTCTAGCTAACAGTGGCTTCAGCTGAGGCATTAGATCAATTTCATGTTGATCCAATTGAATTTCTTTAGGAATAAAAAAGGAAATTATTTTGAGATTGGAGATATTGGTTTTAATGTGCTGGATTAAATTGCCTCACAGAGAAAGTGAGGCAGTTGTGGGAGAGTCATATTGGGAAATTCATGAATCTCTGTAAGAGACAAAAAAGAAAGGAAGGGCAAAATCACTGGGTTTCTCTGTGAAGAAAGCTCAGGAAGCCAAAGGGACTGGGGAAGTCATACATGTGCCTTGGCACTACCACATGGATGCGTCCTCCCTCTGCCGAGACCCTTATCACCGCAGGGCTGCCTCATCAGCGTGCGAGTGAGGGTCAGTCTCTCGAGGAGCATTGCCTTCACCAGTCCTGGCAGCCTGGGAGTCTGGGATGGGCTGTGTTTGGAGTGGGTCTGCCATCTTTTTCCCTCTACAGAATGCAAGCCCAGCATTTGCACCCCAGATGTTTCTCGGAGGCCTGGTGCCAGGCTGCCTGAGTTCTTGGAAGATTCATCCCATGTCTTCTGACTCTGACCTTTATCGGATCACAAATTTGAGACATCATCATATATGTCCTCTTTATTTTGTAACAATAAGGACAACAAAAGAAAAATCAAGGCAGAGAAAATCTTCCAGTAAGTCATTAGTTTGCAATCAGTAGTTTTTTTCTCCCATGCAATGATTGTTTCCATGGAGACTGAAGCAAACCAGTGGCTACAAGTGTGCATTCTGCTGGTCCCTGTTTCCACAGAAACATGTACACTGGATTGCCAGAAATTAAGTTACTCTTGTCCAGACAAACAAAGTGGCACGATTCAGGAGTAACAAGTTTCCTTCCAATTTCGAGCTCAGATGGTCAGTCGCAGAGTGTGGGCATGGCACAGCATCTCACAGCAATCCTTGTAACAGGTGCAGTGTGCAAATCCCAAAGAGCTTTGCTGGCTATGAGGGGAGATTACTAAACTGAAGATGCCATGGAACATTGCAACCTAGAAAAAAGCAGGGGTATAATATGGTCAGTAATTGTTGCTGGCTGCTCTGCCACTAGAGACTGCCCTGTCTCTGCCTTTGGGTGCCACCCTCGGTCGGCTGTGGGAGCAGGAAGAGCTGCCTTGCAGGCATGCAGAGCACACATGTGCTCCTGTGAAGGGCATCCAGCTCAGGCACAGTATAAGGATTTCCCAGACACAAACACTTGTTCCTTTCAGAACCTGGGGACAGGTACTCCATTATTTTCACTGCTGAAGCTTTTGGATGACCAAGCAAATAATCTGCTTAGGTGGCTTGTGCTTGCTGCTGCAAGAAGGCCTCCCTTTTCACTGGTGTAACTGCTGAGGTTGTCGTGCTGGCTGGTACAAAACCAATGCCCATTTTGGAAGCAGACAGTCAGCTAATGTGAGCTTCAAGTTGGATAGAGAATATACCATAGTGTACAACATTGTCAAAAAGTGAGTTTATTTAGATGCCAGGTTTGACTTAATTTCTTATCGAGCCTTATATAAACTGCTTTATATGCAACAGATAGTTAGGAGACAAGTTGATCCCTTGTGTGGCTATAAATGTAAAATGTTTCCTATTCTTTTGTTTGTAGGATTTCTGTCACTGAAAACTGTTGATTCTGTCTAGAAGATACACATTTTTTTATTGCAGTTTTTCTACTCTTCAGACAAACTCTAAGAATATTGTTCCTGGCACAGCAGGCCACTAGAGAAGGGCTTAGAAAATGACACCCACTCTACCTAACAACAGCTTCAGCTGAGGCATTAGTTCAATTTCATGTTGATCCAATTGAATTTCTTTAGGAATAAAAAAGGAAATTATTTTGAGATTGGAGATATGGTTTTAATGTGCTGGCTTGTCATTAATAGTCATATTAAGGGCCATTGTGAGATTAAAAGGTATCTCACAAGTCTGACCCTTACCTTCAAAAGGGTGTTTTGCAATAATTGTTGGGTCAGGTATTTTTTAACTTCATTCCAGAGAAAGACAGATCTGAAGGCCAGAAGAGACATCCAGCCCAAACTGCTGCAATAGAGATTATATGCTTTCATCTATTCCTGCTGTATATAGGACCATAACCTTGTGGAATAAGCTTCCCTGCCAAGAAAATATTCTTTCAGAATTTGAGCAGAAAAAAAGAATCCTCTGCTTTCAGAAATGGCTTGTCCTAATGGTTAATCATCCTTGCTGTAACAAATTGTTCCTTGTTTCTAATTTGTCTGGCATTAACTTCCAGACAGTGAGTTTATGCATGACTTTTTTATCCATTTTAAAAATCCCTTTAATATTTGTGATTTTTCTCTCAGTGAATGTGCCTGTACTCTGTAATCAAGTCACCCCTCCATCTTCTGATTTTTTTTTTTTTTTTGTGATAAGATAAGCAGCTCAGGCTCCTTGAATCACTTATACAATGAGGCTGTCCTGAAACCACAATTTCTTTTCTCATGAAAGCCTCTTCAATTTTTTTAACATCTCTTTGCAAGTATAAGGAAATCTATTTTTAACATCACTTTAAAGCATAGACAAGTGAACAATTTATGGGATTCTGACATTGAACTCATCAGTTCTGTTTAGAAAGCTGGAAAGACCTCAGTGCTAAATCCTATTCCCTCATTCATACACATGGAAACCCATTTACTTGTGAAATATCATGTTGCACTAGGAGCTTATGGGTAATTTTGCCTGTTGTCAGTCCTGAATAATTTTTTGCCTCCTTTTAGCATATAGTTTGCTGATGTGGCTTAGGTCTTAATGCTGGCTGGTGGTATCTGTTTAAATCAGACAATAGCTTATACCTCTTAACTCAAAGATCTGAATTTTGCCACCCAAGCCTCACACATTTGTCCAATTTTATGAGTAATTATGGGTGTCTAGACATGGGACTTTTCACAGAGCTGCTCTTGTGGACTCTGTGTGGTACTGGGTCTTAGTAACCAGGTGCTGCTTGTCATAATCTGGCTTCAAAGACAGTCTAGAGACCTGGGAAAGAAATTAAAATGTGCATAATACATCTGCTCTGTACTAAGGAGTTGTACAGCTGCAGTGCAGGGAACTGGAAATGCTCTTCACATTGGAGTGGTTACCTTCCCTGCAACCATTACTCATTTATTTGCCTTCCCATGTGTTACTCTGTGGAGCCTTTCATCTTCTGCAAAGAACATTCATTTCTTTAAAAGATATTCATTTTAAGTGGGTGTATTCTATTTTTGACACATCCATTTCATATCATTAGAATATCACCCTGCAGTGCTGGGGTGTATTTATTTATTTATTTTTAATTTTCAATTTTTCTCATATCTGCAACTGGCTGATTTTTTCTCCACGTGAGCCAGGAGGGGAGCTGATTTCTCAAGTCATCTGTATCTTCCATGTGTCAGCTGTCATCTGTACACCAACAGGGGTGGAACAAAACAATCAGTGGCAAATTGCTTTGGGGCTCTGCTGATGGGAGAGGCAGGGATTTCTCCCAAACCCTGGGATGCTGGGAAGGTGAGTGGGACAGCTAGCTGTCCCATTAAACCCGCTGATCTCCAGCTGCGGCAGCCCTGACCACAGCCAGTCCTGAGGCCTGGAACTGAATTCAGCTGCCTCACACTAGGCTTTGCTTCACCACCTGACTGTCAAGAGAAGAACGAGGGAGCCCAGCAGGGCAGGCAGCCTCTACCACAAGGCAGAGAGGTGTCCGGGTGCCCTTGACCTTGCTGGGAATGGGATAGAGCACAGCTTTCCACAGCAGAAGGTGGGCTGCTCAGGGCTGTAAGGCTGCTCTGTACCTTAGAGGTCCCTACCACCCTAAATGTTTCCATGACTCCCACATCCCACATCTGTGTCTGCCGCGCTCCTGCACAGTTGTAAGGGCAAGTATGGAGAGGCTCAATTTTCCAGTAAACTTCTACATAAGGAAAATAACCCTTTTCATCCTGGATCTCTGGAATGAACTGCAGATCTCTGCTGGTTACTGCAGATGAAAATTTGAGAGCAAAGATCAAACTCATGATTTTAATAATTTTGATATTGCGTTTGCAGGGTGGGCTATTGTTATTCTGCTGGTAGCTGCCTGAACAAGATTATGAACTAATCAGTGTTGGCTGCACTTGCTGGCAACTGTTCTTCTGTTCACAGAAATACTGATGATATGATGAGCAGAAAAGAAATGTATTAGAGTACTCTTTGCACCAGAATTTAGAATCTAAATGCCAGTAAAGAACAGCTGGAGACATTTGTTAATTTTTGTGATGTAAAGTACTTGAAGTATTTACACAGTAAAAGCATAGTAAGAAACCAAATTACTCCTTCAGCTCCAGCAGTTGTAAAAGTAATTAAAAAAAAAAAAGGTGAAATATCTTACTATAAATACATGACCAGTTTTGGCTGAATGAGTTACTAAGTGCACTCTGGTGCTTCTTTCCCTGTCAGGTTGTTTTATGGTAGCAGGATGATAAAAGCATCAGGCTGTCTGAAGCCAGCTTGGCCTGCACAGGGAGCAGGACTGAGGGATTCCCAGCCAGGAGAAGACAGTCACTCTGTTTGAGCTCAACAAAATCCTGTTTGATAAATCTTTGCTAATTTGAAAGGAGCATGTCTGGAACAAGCATACTGAGGCAACAGGTGAACAGCAGCGCAAACAGCCTTTAATTTAATTCCTGTTCATAGGATGGATGATTTGTTTCAGAGTGGGAGAGAAACAAAACACAGTGAAGCTGACCTGGGCATGTTTGTCACCCAGGGCCTTCACTTCAGCTTTTTCCAGGTTGTGCCAGTTTTAAATAAAGGCTGTGCAGTTGAGTGCAGAACTGACTTCAGGGCTACATACCTAAGAGTGCATACAGATCTGTGCTGCTGCCAGGAAGGCAAGGAAAAGACTAACTCCTGAGTGTAGAAACCTAGAAGACAAGGGGGCTCTTGTGTGTCTCTCAAACACCGACAGCCAGATGGAGCCAGCCATGGATTGTTGGTGATAACAGCCAAGAATTGTTGGTAATAATACACTGAGAAAGAACAGGATGTGGCTGGAGAAGAGGCCGAAAGGAGATAGGGCTGCACATTTCTGGGACAAATGTCCTTGTTCTGGCTCCTGGAGATGAGCACAACACAGCACAAATGCAGGGATGAGGCTGAGAAGTGGGCATGGACCACCCAAGTCCCCTGAAGCCCTCCAACTCTTTTCCAGAAAAGTCTAGAGGAATGGACTCTGCATGATAAAAAATCTACATAGAAAGTGAAAAGGGTGCAGAAATATTATGTACTCCTACCAAGCCCAGGTGTATAGGCATCCCCAGAACACTCCAGCTGGTTTGCCATTGGAGCCAGGACTGGTGATAACTCTTCCTCTTTACCTTTCATTCTCTCTCCTCATCTTTAACTCATGTCCCTTTCTCTTTTTCCTTTCACTCTACTTCTTTACCCAAAACCCACTGCCGCAGGTTCATACAGGACATCAGGGACCAACTTACACCAATTTCAATGCCAAGAGTGTAATTTACTAATATAACTCTGAAAGCATTTGTGGACTCTCTGACTTTTGTCATTGTTTTTGACCATGAACATTTATGAATTTTCTGTGTTCCCTTCCCTTTAAGGGCAGGATGTCACAATGAAATAAACATAAAGCACCTATGAAACTGAGTGTAAATGCCAGCACAAGCTCCAACTTCTCTGTAGCATCAGGCCTACAGCCCCAATCCAGTCAACAACTGTTACTTCACAAAGTTTAATCTCTGGCATGGTAGCAAGTACATGACATGGTAGATATTTTACACATGTCTGCTTGTGGACTGAGAATTATAATCTGAACAGCAAACCTGTGTTCATATCCCTCTGCTCTGGGAGCTGTCAGTCATTACTGCCTTTCCCTCTCCAGTGCAGGGTGGTGTTTTTTTAGCACCAGTCTACCCTCGAGTCTCAGACATGACTGCTGTCATATTCTGCCTGCTGCGTGGCTACTTACAGTAGGAAGCAGTGGCGGGTATATCTTACCCCAGCACATCCAGAGTCCCAGCTCTCTCTATCAAACAGCTGTTTGGAGATCACTGTTTGCAGATGCTTGTGCATGCTTTACCAGTGATATCTGATACATGTCACATACAGCACTGAGCTAAGCATTAGCTCATTAGCACCTGATGCTAAGCAGGTGCTACTAAGGAAGCCATGTCCCTGTGTGCTCCTGGCTCCAGAGGAAAGTAGTAAGACAGGACACATGTGTGCTGCAGTATGCAGAGGATAGAGTGGTGCCATAGAGTATGGATGAGAGGCTATTCTGCATGTAATTGGGGTTTGTGTTCTCTGTAACTACAGAGAAGGAGAAAGACAGTCAGGAGGAAACCTGGTGCAAGCCTGCTCCTTGGCTTGCTCCTTATGTGTCTATATGAGATGTGTTCTAGATGCATTTCTAAGGATTACAACGGCTCTGGAGTTTGCAGTAAATTCAGCAGTCAGCCCATTAGGTTTACAGAAGAGGATTTACAGTTATTGTGAAACTTCCCAGGAGATGCTGTTATGTATAGGCTTAAGATCGTCTTAGTGTGGAAGCAGGGTACAGCCCTCAAAGGAACACTTTTATTCTTGAATTTTTGATGTAGAAACTTCTCTGGAATATATTTGTAGCTTTCCTGGCACAGTTTTCCCTCTGCTTTTTTTCTTTGTTTAGCATCAGTGCAGGGAGACCAGGCACAATAAGTTTGAGTTGTGATTTGTGAGTAGTGTTGCGACTGTGTGAGAAATATACTAGTATCCTGACAGAAATAAAATTATTTATATGGTATTATGCAAACTTCATATCTTCGACTTCTTTTACTTTACAAATTCATCCTATAAAACTTTGACATGTGCTAACTCTCAGCAGAGGGGCTGCTCTAAAAATTATGATTTTAATCACTTCAGTTATTTCATACACTCACCAGCAAGTCAATAGCTTACTGTTTCCTTGCAAATGTGCCTCTACATTACACAAAGTGTCTAGCA
Organism: Haemorhous mexicanus; assembly: GCF_027477595.1. Classification (NCBI taxonomy): domain Eukaryota; kingdom Metazoa; phylum Chordata; class Aves; order Passeriformes; family Fringillidae; genus Haemorhous; species Haemorhous mexicanus. The sequence continues at coordinate 44,028,218 of NC_082381.1, read as the reverse complement.
GGAAACAAATTCAGACACTAAAAGCTTTTGAGAATGGATTTTTCTCAAGACACCAGGTATTGATCATTGTTTTTTAGATATGTATCAAGAGAGGGTTAGGAAAGTACATCTTCTGTACAGAGGAAGAGAAATACTTTAGTTTATGGAAAGCCAAGGTCATATTAAAGATACTGTAGTACCTTTTACATCTTTGCTGAATACACCTGCAGAGTAGATATATTTCTAGTGCTGGTGCAAATGCATTGTGATTACCAGGCAAGGACAGACACTGTCACATGGGAAAAAGGAAAATAATTCGATTTTTGGCAGTTCAGGTACCAACAAAACAGGTGGATAAAAGGTGAAGAACATTTATCTTATGAAAAGAAGTAGAAGGACTGAGCAATTGTAGCAAAAGAGTAATTTTCACATTTATGCTGTGTGTTTGCATCAATACATGCAGAGAGAGAGAGACTGGTGCCATTATACTTCTTTCCTGAAGAAGTTTGCTTAGCTTTAATGAATCATTTTATGAGTGCCATGTCTCAGCCATGATTTACATGTCCAGGTTCACCCAAGCAATCCTGGTCCCTACAAGTCCTGTAAGACTGTATTCAGAGCTACAGCAAGGGTTGAGCCTTGGCTAGTCCACGAAGCAGAGGCAGGTGACACCACGGGTGAGTGGCTCGGGGTAGTCCTCTCTATCCCAGGGACATCCAGGTTGTTATGGTCAGTCTTGCAGAGAGAAGGCTTCTTGCAAGGATGAAGGGTCTCTTGTGCTAGCTACAGGCAGGAGAACAAGGTGAAAACCTCATTGAGGCAGCCTGTCCCTGTAGTGCCTATCCTCTCTGGCTCGAAAAGTGACAGCTCACAGTCACTCTCTTTGATCCCATCTAGGTGCTCTGCAGCATCACATAATCCCTGTGTGCTTCTCTGAAACATCTTACCCAGAAAGATGACTTCTTTCTCAGCTGGAGAAATGGGCAGGTCCAGAAGAGATGCTTTACAGTATATGTTTGAAGTGGAGATGCTGGCTAGGAAAGCTGTCCCAGCTTCATGGTAGTGATTAAACTTGATGAGTGCTATCTGCCCTACAGGCAGCAAATAATGCCTCATTTCTTACTACCTGTTTAGTTTTGAACAACTTCTAGGAAATCTCTGTGGTAGCTATATGTAATGTGGAGTGCAGTGGTTTTCATTTTAGATTTCATTTTGCTCCTTAATAACAATGCGCAATAGATTTACCAAACATAGCACTGTCCAGGTTAATTTGTATTTCTACAGCCTGATGTAGAAAATCTTAAATGCATCTAAGTGATAACCATTTGCCATAGCTCAGGCTGTAGCTTTCTGGACCACTATAGTATAAGGCACAGATATAGCAGACAAATCTAGCAGTTTCTGGGGAGAAGCATCCGTTGTACATTGGGAACAATTAACAATAAGAATGAAAATAATCCCCCTAAAGTAAAGATTTTGTTCAGAGATCAAATACATATTAAAGTATCCACCACTTGCCAGAGGAAGGTCTGGGACTGATTATGTTTTAAGCCTGAGAAAATCCATTCATTAAAAATGACACAGTTTTAAAAACACACTTGATTCTCATGCTCATGCACCATTCAATCTGCAGACACAGGTTTTAAACCCACCACTGAAAATGGTGTTTTCACAGCTCATCACAATTACAGCCTGTTAATTGACTGCAGCACCAAGGGATGAGGATTAAGAAACAGTTTGGGATGTGGAGAAGCAGACACACCAGGGAGGATGACAGGATACTTACTGGAATTGGAGAAGAAATTTCTATACTATAGCCCTTTCTCTATTACTTAGGTAAATAGGCCTGGATTCCAAACAAGATAGGATTCCTGTCAGCCTATTTCAGTGCATTTCTCAGTACTGTAGTTAACCCCAGATGGCAACTAAGTACCATGCAGCCATTTGTGTACTTCTCTTCCCTGTGGTGGAATGTGGAGGAGAATTGGAAAATGGCAAAACAACATGGGTTGAGATAAGAACAGTTTAATAAATAAAATAAGGTAACCGTATAACAACAACAACAACAACAATAGAAAAGGGATATAACAAAAAGATAAAGAGGAATAAAACTCAGTTTTAAATAAGTGATATGCAATAAAATTGCTCACCACCCAGTTAGGACCGCTTAGTCTCTTGCTGGGCAGTAATGGATGCACTCTGGGCAATTTCCTTCATCTAGTGAGCATAAAGTTCTAGGATACAGAATATCCCTTTGGTCAGTTCAGGTCGTCTGTCCTGGCCATGCTCCCTCTCAGCTTCTTGTGCATCTGCTCACTGGCTGAGCACATCAAACTGGAGAAGTCTTTGACTTAGAGTAAGCACTTCTAAACGAGAGCTACAACAACAGCATCCTATCAACATTATTCTCATAGTAAATGCAAACCACAGCACCCCACCAGCTACTAGGAAAAAAAAATAATTATCCCACTTGGAATCAAGGCATTCAGGAAGCAAGAAACATGGCAACCAATGCATCAGACCTTGTCTGAAAACTGGCAGTAACTGTACAGACAAGGGCCACTAAGTTGGTTTGTGTCTGTTCAAGAATTTGACTCATTATGCCTGTGCTACTCACAGCAGGAACCTCCTCCCTGTGATCTCCTGTCTTCAGGAGATGTAATTAAATGTAATTAAACTGCCCCTCAGAATTCTGGAACTTTTCAGCAGCATTCCAGGCAGTTCACTGGTGACAGGAAACTGCTTTTGCAAGAGCTATTTATTTAACTAGATGAGCAAAGCCAAGTCCCAAGCCCCCATCATCCCTAGTCCCCCTTGACATATGCCTTAGACCAAGTTCCACCAATCTTTACTGGGCTGTGCACAAGTTCAGCAAGTTCACCTGATCTTGGAGCCTTAAAAGGGCTGGTCCCCGATGCAGGACTGCCTGGGTCAGAAATCTCTAATGCCTTTTTGCTGTAGTATATCTATGTATATATGTATATATATAAATTTTAAATATATTTTTATTTTTATATTTATATATTTTTATATTTTCATGTATTTACACATACATATAAGTGGCTAGGAGAAAAAAAACAAAAGTAGCAGAGTAAAGAGGCAGCAAGTAAATGTTAAACTGAATTACAAGTTTGTCAATTTCTTGTCCAGGTCACTGCCCTTAGGACTTGCCAGCACCACTCATCCTATGCTCTTCTGCTGGGCCAAAGGGAGCTATATGTAGAAGAAGGTTATTCCTATGATTTGATTCCTCCTCAAGTTCTTCATTCTCTCCTTCCAACTTGTCTCATGCAGAATGGCAGACCTTGGCCTATTGATGAGCCTGAACAATTCCACAAAGAGTGGCATTGCACTGCACTCAAGGGAGGTTTTGCACTGTCAGCTATCACTCTGACTAGCTCCCAGTGGGGCCAGCTCCACGCCCGTGAGAACAGCAGCATCGGAAGAGCTGGTAGGAGTCGTTGTTAAAGAAAGGAGAAAGGAAAAAAAAAAAAATCCTTACTAGGCACCCTGTATCATAGCAGCTGGGTGTCCTCTGTCTCCACTCTCCCAGCTTTTGGATGAGTTACATATGGATCTTTGAGCAATGCACAGGGTTCATAAAACAGTAATGTTCCTTCATGAATATTTCAGTAATTTCATCAGATTACAGATACAATGTTTTTTATTCTCCAGAGTTTCATCATATGCCTTTTTCTGTGATTGTAGATAGTTATGTTCTGCAGCTCTGTTATCCTTCACGATTCTGGGCAATGGCTTTCTACAACAATTAGCCATATGGGTGTCTCTGTTTCCTAATTTCTAGTTGAAATAAGATCTCACTTTAATTGGTCGGTTCCTAGATTTTCTTTTTAATAAAATCAGATATTATTAACAATTCCAGCAAAATATTTTCCAAAGCTGAGACATCCTCTTACTTCTACTTTTGGCAGACATAGCCTAGGAAAAGAAATTGGTTCTTGTGATTTTTGGAAAAAAGTTTTCACTGGGGAAAGAAAGCTCTGGCCTTAGCATCTCCTGTGCTGTCCATGCAGAATAATTTTCAGTAGCAGGGAGGCCAGTGCCATCTCTGTCTTTATTGATGATTTACATGTCTTGTTCATGGCTGAGCTCTATATCTGCCATTTTTCATGCTGCTTCTACTGACAGTATTATTATACGGACTTTTCAATACTTTGCCCAGACTTCTAGCAGTGCATGGCTTCCAAGACCTGGCAGATCTATTGCCTTTCTGCTAGCACAAATCAATTTCCCTTAATAACCTCTCTCCCAGCCCCTTGTCAGTCACATGGAAAACACTTTTGTCTCTAAGCATATCATTTTTGGTAATCTCAGACTGTTGCTGCTGCTCATTGCATCTCGGTTTGGCTGTATATGTGTCAATTCCATTTGTTACATGATGAAGCAAAGATTGCTACTGCTCAAAAACAATGTTCAATTCAGGGTTACAGTGTTTCCTAAATATTTTTAAAATGTCAAGCAAAATAGGTTTGTTTTCTAGCTGCTGTGCTGATACTATGTGTTGATAGAGTTCAAAAACTTCCTCATCCACTGTGTGCAGAGAAACCCATGCACCATGTTGCTTAAAAACTTTCTCCTATTTCACTTAACTTTTAATTACCTAGGTAAAAGCATTTATGCCCTTTCTCCAGTTCTCTCCTGTAACCCAGGAAATCTAGTGGCTGCCTGAATAAGTCTGAGATGTTCTGCTTTGCCTTTAGGCTATGCATCAGTTTTGCACTTTTCTCTCCCCCGTTCTCTTTTTAAACCAAGTATTGGAATTCCATTGTACATAATATGAATATTGTCACTGTGATCATAATCCATTAGGTAAGTGAGGCTCTGTCACTGCACTAAGCTTCTTCTAATGTTTCATAGGTTTGTGAGTGAAATGTAATATCCCTCTTTTGGCTCTGGTCATAATTTCCCCCTCTTTATGCATATCTACCCTAGAGCCTGTAGTGAGCAGGATGGGAACATATCAGGGGGTGGATCAGCCTCAGGCCTGCTTGAGCAGGTCTGCTGGAGGGCAACATGTCATCCCACTGCGCCAGACTGCAGAGTGACACTGACCATGCCCTTTGCAGGACACAGGGTGGAAAGCAGAGTTGCCATGACCTCACCTAATTCATGGTTATGGCGGAAGTAAGTGGCAGCAGGAGAGCACTGTGCCTTCACTGATCCTTGGGGCAATCCTGCCAGTGTGGACTAATGGGTGGAAACAACAAAACTGTAATTTCTGCTCAGGGTAGAAACAAAAGCTGAAGAAGCAGTTGCAAACTAAAGATGTGCAAGGGCCTTTGGGCAGGCAGGGAAGGGAGGTGAGCATCTACTTTAGCAAGTGAAAGGAGTGCCAGTTTACAGCTTTGCACACACTTTTGCTGATAGGAAACCACAGATGCTGTCCTGTCTGCCTCTGTATCATCAGTAGCCTCAGCTGACAGCACAAGAAAAATAGACAAGGACTTTTAACTATTAGAGAGTCATTTTTCCATACCAGATCTGACTATATTTTAAATAAATTTAGTTGAGTCCGCTGCACTTTGAGCAATGACAGTTTTGGGAATGAGAGGGGCATGTGGTCTTTTTTTGGAAAGAGTTCTTGTGTAAGGACTGGTCCTGCTTGCCCTGTGGGTCTCCCTTTATGCCCAGATATCTGAGGCCAGCAACAGAGTGAACAGTATGGTGCAATTCTCTCTGGGTGACTGGGGGAGCTGGCACCACAGAGGCTGGTGCTGCTCCTCGGCATTCATGTTTTCCTCTGTGACTGGCTGCAGCCAGCCTGGCAGCCACAGCTGAAACCTCAGCAGCAGCATCCCTGTTCACCCACCACTGCACCTCATCTGCTCCTGGGACAACATCCCTGTGATGGGCAGGACCTTTTCCAGCAGCCACGTCCTTCTCACAGCCAGGTCTTTTGTAAGGATACATCCAGCAAAACACAGGTAGAAACATCAGCCATACATGAGAGAAAAAGGTGAAGAGGGTTATGTTATGAGTCTTGTAAGAAAGGCTAAGCAAGGTCAAGGTTTAGAAAAGATGTCAGACTGCTGCTGAGTTCCTGCCAGTTGTTGGCCTTACATGTGTGGAGTCTCAGATGTTAGGCATTTCTGTTAGGTGTATAGAAACAGACTCACCACAGCCCATGACCACGTGCTGCGGCAAAACTAATGAGCCTGGAGGAAGAGCTGTTCTAAGAGATCAGGTTGGTATGGCACCCATGCTATACCAACCCATGCTCTTTCTCTATTTGTGTAAGCTCTGAATTTGTATTAAATCTGTTAGTGGCCCTCCCCTCCACCTTATTTTTTTTTTTTTTCTTTTCATCTCCCTGCACCTTCCTTTAGGATATATCATGTGAACAGATAAACTATTATACTCACGTTATATATCTTATCTGAAGAAATAAATGTGGGCTTTTGCAGTGCAGGAAAGATGGTAGGAAGATACTTTCCAAGTTGTTTAGATCTCAAAGAAAGACTTATGAATCTGGATTCTAATAATGACAAATAATTTAATAGTGACCTTTGTGATAACGGAAAAAAAAAATGAGTATGAAGCTTATGGCCTGTAGGTACCAAATCTGCTCTTTATTTTTTTTTCTCTCTGTTCTGTTACTCAGATTCTGTTTCCTAGTTTCTTTAGTATCATGAATGTAAATTCTTTCAGTTTTGTATTGATCTTAAACATTATGAAGCCTTTGCCTCCTTTCCGAACAGGTGGAGGAGAAAATACAGTGGGAATAAACAACTTAACTAGGGCTATCCTTAAACAGAAGTATTTAAACAAACACCTAGGGTGAAATAATTCATGTAACAGGATATGACAGGGCCATGAGATTAGCTGGAACTGTCTGCACAAGGAGCAGATGATAGCTCTCTCTGAGTTCAGACCTCTTGGGAAGGCCCAGAGACAGGTAGCCTAGATTTGTGGTGGTGCTAATACAGCAGAAAGGCTTTGGGCTCAGAGCTGTCTTTTAACCAGACATCTCAGACATCAGCTATCTCTGTCAAGTACCTTGCAAGGCATTGTTTCTAGTTTTTTCTCTGCATTCCCTTATTCCAAACCAGGAGTGACTGAGATCTCAGACTAACTCTGTCATCCGTGGAATTGCCTCTGCTGCCCTATTCCCCTCCACACACACACGTTCCCTCCTGTTGATGAAGTACATTTTGGGGGAGGGTAGCGTGAGGACATATTACATAACTTTGTTCTGCATCTGTGTTGCTAGTGGTTACCTTCTAAATTCTGGTATTACCATACCCATTTCAAGTCCCCTGACACCTGTAGGGTTGAAGTGGAATGAGGCATTATTGTATTATCACATTAGTCACAGAGTGCGTTTGTAATGCACATAGATTAGTAATTAAAAAGGTAGCTTTAGCTCTCTGGATGGGTCAGGAGAACCTGCTTTTCCAGGGTCCTCCCTGTAGAAAGAATGCCAGCTGAAGCTTCTATGGCATCACTAGAATTACACAAAGGGAGCCTTCTGTGTCAGGTGCTTTTTCCTGAAAGAGCTAGCAAACACCAGCATTTTTCTCAAATGCAGTGAGTCAAATTGAGGTTAGCTCTGGCATCTCTCTAAGTGGTCCTTCAGAAGTGACTGGTGAGGATAGAGTAATGCACTTCACTCGTAAGAGAGAAACAACAGTATACCTCATTGATATAAAGTAGAAAGCTGATGAAGTTCTATGGTGAAGTGCCAGTAGTTGAACCGATGGCATGCTACACTTGATTATTGATTTCATAGGGACAGGGCCAGACAAAACATTCAGTGAGATGCTGCCATTGAGTTATAAGCTTCAGAAAGGACCCCATTGCTTTCTAAACTTCTCAGAAATTAGTCTGGGTGCCTGGGTTCAATTCTAGCCCTAGAATTGGTCAACAGTTTATGTCGAAAGGATTGTATGAACATCGTCTCTTTACTTAGCTAAAATTCCAAAGTTTAGCATGCTACTAATCACTCACCAAAAGTGTGCTAAGGAATCTCTTGGCCTTAAAGAGTAATCTGGAGAGGTGTCTCTGCTCAAGAGGACATCTTGTTGTGCAGCCTGCTGCCAGTGAGCTCTGGGCTGTCCACTTCTTGTAGAGCAGGATGGTTATGGAGACAGAAACATCTTGGCAGCAACAGTTTCACCTGGTAGAAACTGTTTTACTGGAATGCTTCACTTCAGTTCCCTTGACATCGCCTTTCCAATAAACACTTCGTCTGCTCTTTGTGGTGTTCAAGTTCAAGGAAGAGTCAATGCAGAGACCATGCAGACCCAAGCCATAAGTCATATTTTGAAGGCTAGTCATTGTTTTGACTGCCTGCAGTTGAATTCCTCTCTGAGTCCTGCCAGCAGACCACCCTAATGGCTTAATTTTGTTGGCACAGCAAGTGAACAAGGCATGATGAAGATGAGTCCAGCAAGTGTGTCTGCAGCACCTTGTTCTGTCAGAAGGCTTCTTGCTGTGATGTTCAGCAGGAAGCCATGTACTAGTGATCTGCCTCCTTTCCACTGTTTTATGGTGCTATGTCTGCCATTATCTGCTACTCACTAATGGTGTAGGACGTATTCAAATTGTTCTAAGTGCTCTGGTTTCTCTTCAACTCCCATCTTTTAGGTAAGTCTGTCACTTGGAAACAAGATATTTTCTTTCTATGTTGTGAATCACAGATTCTGTGTTCCTTCGTCACATTTACTCTAGTATTTTTTCTGATCCTGTTCTAATAAAAAGTCACTAAAGTACTTGAATTATGGCACTGCTTCTTTTCTCTGGGTCTTCATTTGCTCTGGATGTATATAGGAAACTGTTGGATTCCTAAGTGGCTGTACGTTATGCTTGGAAGAGATCTGATTCCTCATATCTGGGTTTTTCAGGCTCTGCTTGACTCCTGCAAGAGTTTTGAGAAGACTTTGAGCACCACTCAAGGCTTTAAGCCTTGCTGTGTAGGTCTACTCACTGGTCAGCGATGCTAGGAAGCTTTCCGTGTATAGGGCACATCCTATGACTCTGTGTCCTTTGCACAATGCCACTGTTCATGGGAAATGGAAGCAAAGCTGAGGAAGACTTTTGTAGTCCAGGTAATTTCCTGTTTGCTGTAGTTAGCTGCAAGACCAAAAAAATTGTTAGATGATCTTTCAGTGCAGTTTCTGGAGGGCTTAGGAGGTGGCCAGCACGGCTGCTATCCAAGATATACTTACTGAAGTTGCACTGGCTGCTGCTTACAGTGAAATCTCAGGGTCTCTGAACTGGGCAAAACTCTAACTGGAGCACTACTGATGGCACTCCCACTGAAGCTGAAGTTTTCAATGGATTCGAACTGTTAAACTACATTTGAACAGTGTAATTTGCACAAATTTTCCACCAGATTGTTTCATTCAAATTGCCCACTAACTTGCCAAATTATCCTGCAATTTATTGCACTAATTTGTGATATTTAGAGGGTCCAAAGGAACAGAGAACAAAAATTTACTCTAAGTCTAGAAAAGTCTTATAGTTTAGTCAGGTAATGATTATTAGTCTGTTAAATGATGCTAACACTCATATTTCAAACTTCAAACTTCATACAGTTAGTTTTCCCCGTCCATATCTGATTTCACCATTTATGCTGACTTCTTTATATTGAATACCTCTTGCTTGCTTTCTTTGCTACAGCTGAATCACTTCATAAGGCTGCATTTATTTGCTGACCAGTAGCTGACCTTGGTGAGTTTCAGTAGCCCTGTTACAGATCTGGTTATACTCATAAAGTCATATTTTCAAGTCCTCTGCCGTCTTCCCATGCCTGTGCTCCTCTGTGCTGCATTTTTATTCTAGGTTGATAAGTAGTTAGGAAGAATACCTACTTGCTATTGCTGTCTGTCTTTCAAAAGCAAAAATAACATTTAGCATCCTATCCCTGTGAAGGCAATGTAGTTCAGGCACCCAGCTGCCATTTGCGTTCAACAACTTTCTCATTTATCAATATACTTCCAGAAGAAATCAATAGAAAAACAATATAGCTATTCTTTTCCAGAAAGAAATGCTTTTCCTTTATTTGCTTCTAGCAATGCAGTGTGAAGCATCCTGAAAACCTGTAGTTCTGGAGTCCTTTAAAATCACTTTTAATGGTATTTTAAATAAATTCAAAAGATAATTCAATTATCTTTTGTGCCCTGGAACATGTTGAATATCTCATTCATTTTATTTTAAATAGATAAATTGTTCTCATTGGTTTCACCTCTTTTTTCCTTTCTTTTTCCAATAACCCTCCTGAAACAGACTTGTTTTTCCTCTTGAAAGTAACTGAGCTACTATATTACAAAGGCTCACACTTAGGATACCATCTTAAGGAGAGGTCCCCACTTGCAGAAAAGTGTGCTATTTTGTCTCTTTAATTTAAAAATGATACTTTTCTCTGTGTGTATATATATACATATATATATATATATATATATATATATATATATATATGAATCTTGCAGGTTTTATAGGACTTGAAATTTTTATTCTGCTTCTTAATTAAATTGTGTTCAGCTGAATTAGAAAAAGACAAAAGCATTGCAAGCTTGTTTTCTTGAAGATGGAAGTGAAAAGGAACAGTAGATATTTAGTATTTGAAAATACTGGGAGAAGAGCCTCCCTCACTTAAGACAAAACAGCCATTTCCTGGGAAAGAAAACAGTGCAGGAACTGCACAGAAAATGAAAGAGTACTAGTTGGGTACAGAATGTGAATTGCTAAATGTCTGCACATCTGGGCAAAGCCATGCTCATGTTCAGAGCTGCAGCAGCAGGAAACAGCTGCAGCTTTGTGCAGGACTATTTTGGGACCTTGCTTCCTCAGATGGAGATGGCTGTTTGCCAAAGCATCTCAATCTAAGATTCTTCCTTAGACATTTGTGTGAATGGTGGGAAAACACAATTTTCCAGCAACCCTGTTTTAACTCATTTCTTCTGCAAAAATGCTGCTCTCTGATCTTACAGCTTGGTTATGTTATAGAACCTCTGGTGAAAGCTTGTGAGGTGTTTCCCCAGCCTGGACAGACCCTTGGGGAAAATGGGTCATCTTGTCAGATAATCTCTTTTCTTTCATGGTAGCTATGGTAACAGTGGCACCTGAGCTCAGACTGACCAGAGGAGCTGCACTGTACGTTGTGTCACCCAAATCTTTTCAGAATTTTCCCATTCATGGAAATGGTCTGCTTCAGGCTACATGAGGGTTTTGTTTGGTTTGGTTTGGTTTTTGTTTGGTTTTAGAGTTTTCTCCCACATTTTCTGTAGGGTGAGTGAAAATCTACTTCTGCTGTCATTAGCTGAAAAGGAAGCTAGCAATGGCTAGTGATTCTGTTTGAGATCTGCATGCACATTAACACTGCAGTAAATTGGTATCCACTTAAGAAAAAAAATTGGCAATTTTTTTAAAAAGCAAACTGTTCAAACAAATATAGGCTGGATACTCCCCTCAGTGGCACTTCATAAATAGTTTATTACTTTTGAAGTTTAAAAATACCGTATCTGGAGCTGCTAAATGTCCTTGATTTCTCTGCTTTTAAGTGAAAGTGTGTATGGTAGCACATCAGCCATCCACAAAGCTCTGATTAATGTGATGTCTAAGACAGTAAGCATCAAAGGGAAGTACTGTGTTTTAAATCACTGTTTTGTCCAACAGCAGAGTTCACCAGTGCCTTGAAGGCTGTGCTCTCCCTCTGGAAAACAAGAATTTTTCTTCTTTCACTTTTCAGTGATTCAGAAATATCAGATGTTCATACAATATGCTGCTATGTGAAATGCAGCAAATGAAAATTCAGAAGAGGTTGCTCAAGTCCTGGGTTAGAATTGCAGTGGGAGTTGGTCAGTATACAGGCTGCTTCCAGCAGCTCAGGTGTCCTGACTGCTCAGGGTGGGTTCTCCACTAGACAATTCTGGCTCACCCTGGGGCAGAGAGCTTCCTTGCCATGACTGGAGTGGGAGACTGTCTGGGAGCTGCACTAGGGATGCGTGTTTCAGGGAATACTAGTGGGATGGCTCAGTGTCAGAGATTGTAAGCTGCAGCTCTGCTGGTAGAACTGGAAGCACATCTCTGTAAAGGTTTAGACTAGCTGATGGAAACTTTATAGTTTAGTTATGGCAAGGCTTCCTCTTTGAAGGGACCCTGCCCTCAGCTTGACTGTCATCTTGGCTCAGAACAGGGAAGTGGCTGTCGTGCCAGAGTAGCCTCTAAAATCACTGTGAATATCCGTAAGCCTGTGCCCTGTGTGTCCACAAGGGACGATGGGCCTTGCAGATGCTCACCTGGAGCTGGAAGGCTGCTCAGTGGGTATGCTGTCTTCTCTTGCACTGCCTGCTTGTGCTCCTCTGGTGGACCTCTCCAGCGCCCAGGAGAGAGCTGGGTGGGGTTGTTGGCAGAAAAGAGGGGAACATGCCTAGATCAGCCCAGCAGAGGGGAGGCAACTTTTAGAACCAAAAAACCACTAAAAAGATAGTGAAATAGGAATTCACAACTTCATCTTAAACTCCATAACACAGTATTCTTCTGGGGAGATTCTGGTCATTCCTGTTGATGCTGATGTGAGCCCTCTGTTCCGAGAAAGACCAGGAAGGCACTTAGGCCACATTAAGGAGTTACACCATGGCAGGGCATCCTTCAGCACTTTTACCACTCACTCACAACTGAGCTGCACAAAGAAGGTGAACCAGGGCCTAGCATCTTGTGTGACCCTTGCTGGTTTTAGGATTTATCTTCACACAAACTATTTGTTTCTATCCTGATGAAACTTATTGGTTAGGCCAAGAAACTGTTGTACTATGCAATAACTCAGTAACATTTGCATTTTCTGTAAAAGCAAATTCATTCTCTGTAAAACCATTTCAAGGCTGACAGAAGGACTGATTGCTGCTGAGAAATGGATAATTTATCATTCTAACCTGTTATAAAGTATTAAGCAGGTGAATTTGCTGTTACCTTAACTCTCTCCCTGATGCATATGGATTATGATTTAGTATATAATAATGCTATCAGTATTATTCAAATAATGCATTATGCTACCATATATTTTGCAAATGTATTCTGGCAACTTGGTGTAGTTATCTCTTGATTTAGCTCTCTTCCATCCCCCAGTTACCTTTTGTCTATACCCTGCTTACCATAATAATTTTTTTTCTAGACTGTGTCTTCTGAGAGGTGGCACTGCATCCAAGGAAGGGAGAAGGGGAGTGCTTGTTGATATTTTTGTCTTTTCTAGGGCCGAGAGAGTAAGTGTTCTGTTGGGGCATGGGTGTGGAGTTCACAGTTCTGAAGCTTAGGTGCTGATTACCAACACCAGATGGGCTGTGTGTGCACAGTGAATGTTCTGCCCTGAATGAAGAAGTAACAGGTGATGGGGCAAAAGCTGCACATTTTTTTTCCCATACCATTCGTTGCCTGCTATCCTCTCTCTCTCTCTTTAATCCAGAGGGCAGGGCTAACAGACAGCAGCTTCTTCCCTAAACCCATCACAGCAGTGATGTCCAAAAGCCCTCTCACCCTTTGGTTTGTTTTTTTTTTCCCATACTTTTCCCTTTTCTCTTCCCTCGGGATCATCTTCAATACAGGGAAGGACCACAGTTTACCAGGTAATGAGGAAAGTTCATTCCAGTTCCTGGCTGGTTAGTAATAAGAGAATGGGTGTGGGTGGCCTTCACAAACAAGCTCTGTAACTGGGTAGCCTGAAAGAACCAATCATGTTCTGGAAGAATGGGTGTGAGGGCTTTTACAAACATCAAACTGCACAAGTTTGTTACAAAATCCAACTGGGTCTAAACTTTCGAGCTTTAGGAAAGAGTGTGCAGGTTTAATAGGCTGCTGAGTAATAACTTTTCTGCCAGGGTGGGCTTTAAGCTAATCTTAATGATCATACAATGTATGATATGTGGGGTACATGTTAAAGGGGAAATATGTGTTAGGCAGTCTGAGTACCTCAGCCAATTGAGAAAGGGGGAGGGGAAGCTGTGGTTGGGAATTTAGGATAAAAAGGAAGCTGTATGTTCCAAACACTCAAGAGACGCCAAAGGGTTATGCCCCATAGGACTCTCTTTTTATTTGAATAAAGTTGATTCTCGTAGGACTTGGTTTTCTTTGTGGACAGTGGCCCTTAGCAGCATGATTTTCTGCACAACTGGGGACTCATACAGGAAAGCTTTCACTTTCCAAGGATGGCAGGCAGCAAACAGAGCTCCTGGTGCACCTCACCCACTGTTAGATGACCACTCCCTTCAGTGGCGGCTGGCCCTGGATGACTGATTGATTACTTGGGAGCACCAGTGAGCAACAGACCAAAGGGATCCGTGAAGAGGTCCACAGGGAGGGACCACTGAAAATCTCACCGCAGACTGCAATGGGAATTTTGGGGCCTAAGCATGAAAGGATGCCAGGGGAGGCGGGGAAGGAAAGATGAGAAGGGATCTCAACAATAGCGACTGTGATCATGGAGTACCTCCAGATAGATCCTTGGGGAGAGCACTGAGGTTCTGAGATAGTTTGTGCATTCCCTCAGAGGTAACTAAGGAAATAATCACAGAATACTGTTATTTTATCTGCCCAGAATATGATCTGTCAAGTGGATTTAAATGGCCCCCTTCTGGGACAGATGATGTTGGTCTTTGTCAAAATTTTCATTACGTTTAAATTATACTGGGAAAGGATTGGTTGAAAAGAAATGTGAAAAAATATGGTTAAGGCAAGTACCAGCAGGAGTCCATGTAGTAAGAAGAAAGAAGAAGGAAATGAAGAAAAGAGTGAGGATTGGGACACTTTCCAGTACCTTCTCCCATTTTGTCTTCAAAATCTACAAAGTTCCAGGGCCAGATACAGATCCCCTGTGTCTCCAACTTCCAGGACAGGAAAAACAAGAAAATACTGTTCTTACAGCTTCCCTCAGATGCAGCAAGATGAAAGGACAGGATACCATATCCCTCTCCAGGACTAGAGACAGAGCCCAGTATAAGACATCAAGTGCCCCTAGGACACTGGAGACAGAGATCCACCAGGTGACCCTATGTCAGGTTCCACTGGAGGGCCAGGGTGGAAGATTTGGGGTTTTAGTTCTGCCAGTTACCATTCATGCTATAGGAGGGCTGGAAAAAGGAATACACCCCCATATTTGGATAACTCGATAGGGGTGGTGGAAAAGATAGAGGAGTATTTGAGAAATGCAGATTATACTTGGAAAGACTAGGATTTCCTTTTAGGCATTTTTTTCAGGATATACGAAAAATGGATGATTTGCAGAAAGCTCACCAGCTGTGGGAGGATGAACAACCAGAGGCCATGGGAAGGGCTGGACAAAATTTACCTGCACTGGTTGATACAATTCCCCAGGCAGATCCTCAGTGGGACCTGAATAAATAAGACTGGCCTACATTTGAGACTACAATGGCTATTCAATTAGAGCAATGAAAACAGTGGTTCCTAGAACTAACAACTCTATGTTCTTATAGCAAGAAAAAAATCAAGAGTCATTCTCATTGTCTAGAAAGGACTAGGGATGCCTTGAGGAAAGAAGGAGTCTTGGACCCTGAGGGAGCAGCCTTTGATACATTACTGGAGGTAAAGTTTGTGACCAAATCCTGGCCTAATATAGGAATACAGAAATATGGAGAGTGGCAGGATAGGCCCCTCAGTCAGTTGGTTAGAAAGGCAGAGCAGGTGAGGAAAAGGCAAGGGTGAAGGCAAGGATAACAACACACTTTTTACAACCCCTGAAGTGAAAAGTGCACTGACACGCAGGACAAAAGGGAAGGTGGATTTAAACAGGAATTCACCAGGAATTTAACAGGAATATGCCTTCCCCAGTGGTAGAGGGTCAGCCAAGAGAGCATTGAGGAGTTAATGCCTATTTATAAGAAAGAAAGACATTGGAAGAGGGAATGTCCCCAGATATAAATGAGCCCTTGTGAGGAGGAAGTCCACTGGCTGATGGAAATGGTTTGTTGGGGATGTCAGGGGCTTCCATTTTACCAAGGACCCACCACACAGGAACCCTTAATAACATACAAACTGGGTCTGGATCAAGAGGAAACACACTTCCTAGCAGACACCTCTTGGTCTACTTATGCCAAAGTGGGGGCAATTGTCAAAATGGTCTTTAGTTATTGAAGGGATAGACAGAAAAGGTGAGCCAGTGCGTCTCATTCAACCACGCCTAGGGGATGTGGGAGATAAATACAAGGTGCAATAATTTTAACTTGTTCCAAATTGTGATTGTAACCTATTGGGAAGAGAATTAATGGCTAAATTGAGAATGCAAATCAATGTTATAAAAGGTGATACAGAGGCTAATACTCCTGTTACACTGTGTAAATTCTCTGATTAAACTTAAGCTAAAGTGGATCCAGAAGTGTGGGCAGTCCCAGGCAAATATGGAAAATTAGATATGGACACTCTGCAGATTATTTTGAAACAACCTAGACAAGTGGTCTATAAGAATCAATGCCCTATTTCAAGAGATGGAAGAAAGGGATTACAGCCTGTTCTTGAGTTCTCTTTTGGAGTCATGCATGTGTCCCTATAATTCTCCCATCCTGATGGTTAAAAACAGTTAAAACTTATAGAATGGTGCAGGACCTAAGAATAATAAATGAGATTATTAAAACAAGGCATCCCATGGTCCCAAATCCTTATAGCATCTTGAAGCAGTTTCGTTCCTGATATCATTACTATTTAGTACTTCTTTTAGAGAATGCCTTCTGGGAATGCTGACTTACAGAGGATAGCAAACAGTATTTTACTTTGGAGTGGGAACTCAAAGATAAAGAAGAGAAAATAGGAAAGCAGCAATTAACACAGGCAGACCTTCAGCAGGGATTTATGGTCGTATTTGGACTAGCTTCACAAAAAATATTAAAAGAATTTACTCTGCTCCCAGGGATTAGGTTACTGTAACATGTGGATGTCTTGCTCCTATCAGGAGAACAAGAGGAAGTGGTAGAAGAAGCCACTGTGAAATTACCTAATTTTCTAGCTAAAAAGGAGTTTAGAGTACCTGAAAAGAAAGCACAAATTGTGGAGAAAAAGGTTAAATATTTGGGACATACTTTGACGGAAGGCTTGCTATGTACTGACCTAGAGAGGGTCCAAGGAATTTTAGAAGTACTGTTACCCAGGACTAAAAAGATCTGTGACAATTTTTAAGACTAATAGGGTGTTGCAGAATCTGGATTGAGGACTTTTCTCTCTTAGCCAGACCCTGGCATGACCTTTTAACAGAAGACAGCCCCAGTGTTGTGGTATGGACATCAGAAGGAAAGCAGAGCCTCAAAGCTTTAAAAAGCAGATTAACCAAGGCTCCGGCCCTAGCCCTTCCAGACAAGAAAAAAGAATTTGAATTACATGTGGATGTAAGGGGTTTAACAGGGCCATGCCAAAGGTATTCTAGTGCAAGGACATGACAGTACTCAAAGACAGGGGATTTATTTTTCCAAAATGTTAGGCCCAGTGGCAAGAGTCTGGCCCCATTTTTTGCAATGTTGTGCAGCCACAGCTTTATTGGTGACTGAGACATGAAAATTAACAGCAAAAGGATCTATTTTTGAGACTTTAGTCTTGCATCAAGTAAAGGCTTTGTTAACAAAAAGAGCTTCAAAATGGATGACCAGCATTAGGTTATTACAGATGAAGCTTGCTTGATGGAAGAGGAAGATTTAGAATTGAGAAGCAGGAAAGAGTTTAACTCTTTTAGCCTGGAGAAAAGTTTAACCCAGCTTCCAGTTTAACTGGTCCCAAACACCTGAAGGAAACTCACAGCTGTATTCAAGTAATAGAGCTCCAGACCCCAGCTAGAGAAGATTTACAGGATACCACTTGGCCAAAAGGTGTTTATTGATGGATCTTCAAGACAAATAGATGGAAAATAGATGGACAAGAGGGAAAAGTAATTACAGGACATGCTCTAGTAAAAGGAAGGGAATCGCATTATAGAGGGAAGCTACCATCCACACGGTCAGCACAGACTGCAGAATTGTAGGCCTTAGTAAGAGCCTGAAAATTGTGTCAAAGAAAGGTGGTAAAATATTTACAGATTCAAAGGATGCATGTGGGGTGGTACATGCACTTGGAAGACTGGGGCAAAGGAGGTCTATTAAATTGCAGAGGAAAAACCTTAGCTCATGAGGGTTTAATGACTCGCCTATTGGAGACAGGTAATTTACCAAAGAGGTGGCAGTAACACATGTTAAGGGACACCTGGCAGGATACTCAGGGGAGGCAATAGCTAATTGAATGGTGGATGAAGAAGCTCAGAAATCAGCACTTTTCCCAGAAATCTCTAGGAGCCTCTTTTTGCTCCCAGTGGCTCAAAGGCTGCTGGATGGTGAACAATTGGATGCTGAAGGTTTTGGCCCTACAAGTATTAAAACAACTCCTGAAGGGAGTCATTGGGGCACTTGGAAGCCTTCTTCAAGATGTATGCTGCCTTGGGTCTTTTTCCTCTGTCAAAGTAAGCTACAGAAAGTTGCTTGATAGGCAACAGGCAGGTTACAAAGAAAGCTGTCAGGGAGGGAGGCCTTGTGCTGTATGCCCATTTCAACACTGCCAAGAGAATTTTACTGTAATGGTCTAAGTGGGAAGATTTAAATAACTTCCAGTGATAGTCTGAGCTAACAGGGTTGCCAGAAGTGTTTCCAGTTTTTTCAGCAGCTACTGGATGAGTTATTAATACAGTTTTGGAACAAATAATTGCAAAATTTGGGATTGTGAAAGCAATAGACTCTGATAGAGGAACTTATTTTACAGAAAAATTCTTCAAGGGGTTATGGCAGCTTTAGGAATATAATGGGACCTCCATATATCCTGGCATTCTCAGAGTTTGGGCCAAGCAGAAAGAACGAGTGGAGAAATAAAGAAACACTTTTTGAAGCTGATGTTAGAAGCTAAGATGCCATGGATATGGGTTTTGCCATTTGCTTTAGCCAGAATATGAACCAGATGCAGAGAAGATATCAAATTTTCTCCCTTTGAATTATTGTTTGGGGTTCTTTGTCCTGTTAATTGTCAGCCCAGTTGGGGAGGTGGAGACAAGGGATGTATACTTAAAACTGTAGGTGGCCAGAATACTGTCTCCAATGAAATCTTTTCAACAGGAAGCCAAATTAGCGCAGACTCTGCCTTTGGACTTTGCTGTTCATAACATGCAACCAGGAGACTGAGTGCCAGTTAGGAACTGGGAAGACGCACTGCTGGTGGCAAAGTGGCATGGGCCACACCAATTGTTACTGACCATAGAAACTGCAGTCATGACAGCTGAACGTGGGTGGATCCATCATATTCAGGTCAAGGTCTCTACAGCTCCAGAGGTTTGGTCTTCTCAGATGGAGGAAAAAGATGGGAAAAAACCTGTGGCTAATTCTCTGTAAAAGTGGACCGTATCAGTATCCACAGAGCATCTACAGGGACCTCCCTCCACTTTGGATCTCCAGGGACTGGGGGGCTAACAAAAGCTGTCACTCTTTCCTTTGTGCTAATTTGTTTCTGTGTATTTGCATGTCACATCTGGTGTGGAGGACAACATGAAAATTAAATGAGTTAATCTTGTTGGCAAATAGATGACAATGGAAAGGTGTTAAAACAAGTAACAAAAGAAATAAGAAAGTTAGAACATGTACTGGTCAAGACATGGAAAGGCTGGGAGTAGGACATATTATTGTGGTTATCTGGTGGGCCATGGATCAAACAAACACTGTGCCTTTTCCTTTTTTCAATAACAGCTTTAATTTTTATACCAAGCAAAGACTAAAAAAGCTGAGTTAATGGCAATTAAAATTTATAATGACAAGAATTAAGAAATACGGAGAGGAGAGATTTGTAGGAGAATGGGTGTACAGGTCTTTACAAACAAGCTCTGTAACTAGGTAACCTGAAAGAACCAATCATGTTCTGGAAGAATGGGTGTGAGGGCTTTTACAAACATCAAACTGCACAAGTTACAGAATCCAACTGGGTCTATACTTTTAAGCTTCAGGGAAGAGTGTGCAGGTTTAATAGGCTGCTGAGTAAGAACTTTTCTGCCAGGGTGGGCTTTAAGCTAATCTTAATGATCATACGATGTAAGATATGTGGGGTACATGTTAAAGGGGGAACATGTGTTTAGCAGTCTGGGTACCTCAGCCAATTGGGAAATGAAAAGGGCAAGCTATGGTTGGGAATTTAGGATAAAAAGGAAGCTGCATGCTCCAAAACTTTGAGAGATGCCACAGAGGTATGTCCCAGTGGACTCCCTTTTAACTGAATAAAGTTGATTCTTGTATGACTTTTCTGTCTCTTTTGTGGGCAGTGGCCTTTGGCAGCGTGATTTTCCACACATTAGCATAGGTCATTCATGAATAAGGAAAGGAAGCTCACTTCTTTAGCACTGTGAGGCCGGTGCTGTGACCACTTCCCTGGGGAGCCTGTTCCAGAGCCCAATTTGCGCCCCATTTTGTTGATTCAGTGCCCCCTGGAGGAAGAACCCTTTTCTAATATCCAGCCTAAACCTGGCAGAGTTCACATCACTCTCTTGGGTCCTGTAACTGGTGACCACGGAGAAGAGATCAGTGCCTGCCCCTCCTCTTCCCCTTACAAGGAAACTGTGGACTGCTATGAGATCCCTTCTCAGTCCCCTCTTCTCCACCCTGAACAAACAAAGCGACCTCAGCTGCTCCTTGTATGTCTTCCCCTGGAGGCCCTTCCCTATCTTCACTGCCCTCCTTTGGTCACTCTCTTTAAACTTTTTGTCCTTCTTTCATTGTGGCACCCAGAACTGCCCCCAGCACTCATAGTGAGGCTGCCCCAGTGTAGAGCAGAGCAGGACAATCCCCTGTCCTGACTGGCTGGGGATGCTGTGCTGGGTGCACCCCAGGACAGAGCTGTCTTACACTAACACTCGTGAGTGGTTAGCTACACAGAGGCAAGGGCAGATGCCCACACCTGGAGACACATTGTGGACTTGCATGTGCCCCACTTGCTGTGGGGTAACAGAATGTGGCCAAAATGAGCTCTTTTTCTCAGGCAGCTTTCTCGCAGCAGTGCCATTTGGGACAAAATCTTTGTATTGCAGTTAGAATTGGCAAATAACCATGATGTTGTTACTAGATGGTGTTGTTACTACCATGGTGTTGTTACTAGATTCATTCCTGGTTGTGCTGTCCAAAGGGTTAGCTGTTGAGAATATTAGGAGGTTCATGCACCCCATTTTGTTTTTTCAGCTGACTTCTCTGAGTAGTATTATTAACAGCCTAAGTACTCAGAGTGAGAGCTGCATTATCCACCACAACCTCCAAATATATCAAAAGAGACTTGGAAAGAGATATTTTTAATTAGAAAAGCTGGGAACAGATGATAGCCACAAATTAAAACTACTATCCACCATTCTATTTCAAATTTTCCTCTTGTCCAAACTCCCTGAATGGCGCTGTGAGCAGTGGGGGTGCTGCTTAGAATTAGGCTTGACTTTTTGGCAGGTGATTGTCTCCTTCCCTCGTGGGATTGTTGAGTGTCATTGGAGTGCCCTCATTCTTGTTCTGTGCGGATGGAGGCTGATGGAAGGATCCCTATCAAAACTGTGCAGCTCTGATGTCTTTGCTGCACGTGCTCTGCAAGTTGCACTGTCTTGCAACGCCTCCAGACACCTTCTGTGAAAGGAATATAAGCACCTGTATGACTGAGAGCTGCTGTATTTTTCTAAGACTTAATTTCTTTTAAACATTACATGACCATAATTACAATTTTCAGGAACAGCTCAGACCTAAGATTCTTTGCTGCCCTCTCCGCTCCTTTCCATTGTCCCTGCAGAATTCAAGAACCTTCTATTATTGTACTGAGCAACATATGTTATGTCTGACTAAGCCATGTCAGTGCCGTGCTGTTTTCCTTTCTCTCCTGGCATCTCTGGGGAAAATGGTTTATGTAGCACAGTACTCCCAACAACCTACTGTGTATCACTTCTTTCACAGCGATATGTGGTTCTCTTTCCTGATGGGATTGCAAACTGAGGAGGCTTAGGGATACTGATTATTCACATTATTTTAGAGGATCCCACACACTGATTTGGGGCCAGAATAATTTCTATCCATGCTTATTTGGAGCAGGATGGGATGGAGGATAGCACAATCTCTGGCAGATAGTGATGCTCTAACCTATACAAATATGTTCAGCTTTGGAAAAACCTTATCAGTATGCATATCTTTGCTCTGGCCTTCACAGCATTTTTGCTTTTGAGAGAGGAATCAGCAACTGGTAACACAGGTGTGCTTGACTGTTGTAATTGTGTGGATAAGCTCATTTAAAAACAACTTGCACCACTAATTGTTTTGTCAACAGAGGAGCTGTAAGTCATCACCGTGCATTTTTTAGGGCTTTGCAGAAGCTGGAATTCCAGAAAGTGTATACACTGTGAAGGTTGTAACTTTTCCTTGCACATCATCTGGCCAGGCAGTTTTACACTTCCAGTGGTGATTACATTGCTCTGTCATAACTCTGCATTCTGTTTAGACCCCCATGAAAAAGATTTGACTGTATTAAATTTTAACTGTAATTTAATTAAAACATATTTAACTCTCAAGATTTATCTATATTAAAAGCACCCCTGCACTAAAGCAAACCAGTGAAAGATACTTAGCCATACCTTGGAGAAAATGGGTTAGTGCATGTTGCCTAATTGACTGGTAATGACTGATTTCTCATGATCCTGAGCTTTGCATTGTCCTTTGCATCAAGTATCACCTCTTTTCAGTACCTCACAATGTGCAAGCCAGAGCAAAGCTGAGACCCAAGAAAGCAGTGGGTATGTGCTGCCAGGCATAGGGTTTGCAAAGAAAAGCGTAGGGAGGCATTTTACTATGAGGACATCCTTTCTGTAATTATTATCTCTGTGGGCTCCATTTCATTGCTTACCACCATGGGCTTGTGTTTTCTTTAGCAAAATCAACAGTGGTGATTTGAATGAATCGTCTCCTTGCTTTGGCTTTACTGCTCTCTTCACACTCACCCAAGGTTTTTGTTAATGCAAAAACAAGTACTCAGGCTCTGAAATAACCCATAAGCTTGCAAGTGATGTCTGATAACCAGTTTTCTTGCTGCCAGCCAGGAAAGGCTGAGAAATGATACATCTAGCTGTGATTATTAATATGATAATATAGCTCTCAAATGGAATATCGTATTGGTTTAAAGAAAGAGATTGTTAAAATTATGATATTTGTGTTCTTCTTACAAAGTGTAGGGAGGAGATCTCATGGCTGATAACATCTATCCTTGCTATTCTCAATGTTTTTCAAGGAGCTAAAACTTTTTGATTCATCTTACAGTTCACATTGGAGTTTAATAACATAGTCTCGTTACAGCGCAACATGTGCCTGCCGGCCCTGCATGCTCCGCCTTGAGCTGTCTGTAGTTCTGGTTTATCAGTTAAGTGGAGGAGTGTCTGTGTCAAACACAAAGAATCTTAATGTAAGTTATCTCAGTGTTGTTAAAAGCAAAAGTTGAGAGTTTTGCAAGTTCAGACCCCGGAAGCAGAATTATGGCTTAAATCAACATTTATACTTAGCTAACTGTAACTCCAAGTGTCTTTCACTCTGCTGATGCATCTGTGTCAGAATAATCACATTTATTTATTTATTTATTTATTTGTTTGTTTGTTTGTTTGTTTGCTTGTTTGTTTGTTTGTATATTTATTTATTTAGTAATATTTCAGCTAAACTTAAGCCAGTATAGCCCAACTATACTGCAGTATAGTTGCATATACATCAGACACTACTGATATGCAGAATATCATTGTCATTTAGGAATATCCAGATACTCCACTGTATGTAAATACAGTGGTATCAGCTGCACTTGGTGCAGCTCCAAGTCTTCAAGACCCTCAGTCCTCCGCCCTCTATCACAGAGAGTGCAGAAAAGATAACCACAACCTACATGTAGGGTAATGGTACTTCCTTAGCACAAGTTCTAAGCTTCCAGGATTTGCAAATCATGGCTCAGGGACTTTTGAATGAAGGTTTAGATCCCTTTATTACATCATATCAGATCCTCTGGCTCTCTAGCAAAGTTATGCTGGGTCAGAAAGCGCTGGAAATACTGAAATTACAGTAGAGGGTAGCAGTATCTTGTCCTTAATCCTGGGGCTGTGGAGAAAACTGAAGGGGAAATGCTCTCTTTTAGCATTATCTCAATCTCATTCTGGCAAAATCTGTAAAAAACCATTCTAGGAGCATTTCCCAAGTGTAAGTTCTCATTGTTTCACCAACTCTGGACATGCTCCTGGGTCGTGCTGGGAGGACAGGCAAGGGACACATGGTCTTAACAGGCTCCTCTTGGAATAATATGTAAAGAAACACCTTTAAGATTTTCAGAAGAGGGTGAAGACATGGTAGTACTATGTAACACACAATGGATTGCTTTTCTTGCTGAAAAAATATTTTTTTTCCAAGTCCAGAAACTTGAAAATCATTCAGAGATTTTGAAAAGTCACCTACCATGAGGACAGGGCTTTGGATGACAAGAAGAGTGGCTCTTAATGTGGCCATTCTAATGTCAGTGATGCAGGAGTGAGATCATTCGTGGTCTTGATTGTTATTCCAGTCACCTAGTCCTCATTGCCTGCAGAGTGAATATGGTGGCCAAGACTGTTGTAATGAGATCCTGGAAAAATAATGGTGTTTTCTGACCCCAAGTGTAAAAAAGGATCTTCCTCCTTAAGCCAGGATAGTGATTCTCCACCCTTTTCTCAATTACCTTCTTCTTTTTTTTATATTTTTGTCCCCTGAAGGATGGCACAGAGGCTGCCTGGTGATTCACAGTACGTGATTTGTGATCAGAAAAAACAGGCTTTCCTTCAGATATGTTGTTAGTCTCTTGGTACGTCCATCTTCATCTTTTCCTGCTGTCTTCAGCACAGCACAAGAAAGCAAAGGCTTTGTTTTTGACCAGGCTAGGGATCCTCCTAAAACTGGGTGAGGTGTGCTTTTGGAGATTTGTCTGGGCTTTTAACAACCTCCCATTTTACTTGGGGAGTAGGGAGAAAATTAGGAGGCGCTATCATCGTGTAGACATTGGTGTAGACATTATTTCTGCTGACTCATCACTGCTAGTTCTCCCCTTCCCCCTGCTCCAGGATATTTTCATGGATAATGAGTGGGCTCCAACAGTTCTAAAAACACAACTCTGACTGCAGCAGAGGAGTATGTTTTCTGGGTACATTGCCACCCACAGGAAACAACAAGAGGTTTTTGTTGCCTGTTTGGGTTTTTTTTAATTTGATTAGAATCATGGTATACCTCTAAATCAAGTAGACTGAAACAAGTTCCACATTTCTGTTTGTTGTGTGACTTGTGGTGGCATACAATACACCTAAATCCCCAGACATGTGATTGTGGCTCAGCTGTCTCTGTAAACTCCTGTCCTCTCTTGAGCACTTTCACAATTACATTATCATCTCTCTCTGAAGCCTGGGTCCTGGTTCTCTGTCATCAAGATTCAATCTTAAAAGCAACAATCAGGATAAAATGATCAGCAGTAGCTTTGGAGCTATCAAGGACTCTGAAGCAAAAAACATGGTATTCATCTCACTCCAGCCTCTGGAAGAAATTGTATATTACTGAAGGTCATCAGAGGAAAGGAGCAGCTCAGTTCTGTGTGCACGCAGACCTCAGCACAGACAGGCCACACTGGAGGGCAGAGGGTGCTTCTGCAGTGTGGATGTCTATGGTTTATGAACCTATGCCCTCAGATCTCACTGACCTTAGCACCTTGTAGGACTGAGAGAACAGAAGTCTTGGTTCTGGCTCAGACACCAGGGGATTGGTTCTGGAAAGTGCTGTGAGTACACGGTGGCATCCAAGACACGAGCATAGATTTGCCCTGAACCCTCTTCCTGTTCCATTCTTGCTCCTAATTTGAGAAAATTTCTACTTGTTCCTTTGTGAAGCAAGGGCATTCAGGCCTTGCACGGTGATCATTCATGTCCTGACCATACCTTTCCCTGATGCCAGGACACCATGGCTTCACTGTGACTTTTCCACACAGCAGCCTCCTGCCTGGAAGGGAAAGCAACTCCTTTTCTATGGCCTCAACATCTCTGACACCTGCATCTAAAGAGGCATCAAGGCAAGAGCTAAATCTAGGGAACAAAATAGTTCTCTCATCTCTGTATGGGAGGACAAGAGTCCCTGTTTCTGTTAATTGTGGCCAAATAGGAAGCAAAAACCCAGGTCTCTTCCTTGGCTGGAGGCTGAAGGATGGGGTTAAGTGTCAGGAGTAAAGAGTGTCAAGAATAATAGTGCATCTTGCCTCGTTCATCACTTTGTGCATCTACAGGCACCCTCCCATGGCTCTTAATGTTGTCAGGCTGTTGCAGAAACCTCTGCAATGTTCTGTGAAGGACCTGCAGAAAGCAAAGAAAGGGACTTCCAAAAGAAGATGGAAGCACTTAGAGAGCTCAGAAGAGTAGGAAGGCCCACAAGGCAAAACATGTATTTGCTCTTAATTACTCAACTGATGATTTTCTATTCCTTAACTGCTCCCTCTCCACAGTCTACTATTAATAAGAAAGGGAACCACTAGTAGTTGAGTGATAAGTATTTCAAAGTTCATGAGTTATGTGCCAAAAATTCAGGGGGTTGTTCAAAATAATGGATTAAAAAATTCGATATATTTTCTCTTTGTGTGATTTGATTTTTTGGTATCTGATTCTGTAGTAACCTGTCAATTTAAAGCTTCTCTCCCTAAATCTTCAAAGATATCTTTCTCTCCATAAAAACATTGTTTTTCTTCTGAATTCAGTGCCTGGGGTTAGAATTGAGCAAAATAACCCCAAGCTAAATATAAAAATGTAAAAAAAAAAAAAAAAACCTAAAAGATTTTATAATAAATATAAGTATTCTGATTAGATGACACTGAACTGCTGATGATATTAGTCTATAGGTTATGTATATGTATATGTATTTGTACTGGTGGGTTCAGGGCAATAATCAATCATGATCTCAATCTAAAGCAAACATGGAAGGATCTTTTGTAGTGTTGAAATTTGGTGGAGCACACAAATAATTAACAAGTCTCAATTTGTTTGCAAAATCAAAACAGAAGAACTCTGGCTGCCTTTTTTGTAGACCCACTATAAAATACAATACAATTTAGCATCAGTCATCATGCATGAATAATCAAAGTAGAGCCTGGTATGTATGAGCAATGTAACAGCACATATATTTTTGAGCACTTAGTACCAGGATGCTTTTGGGAGCATGGGGAAGCTGGTGGGAATAGTACAATGATGATGGAGTGTTATGAAAGGAGATGTACACAGGCCCTACAAGAAGCGTAAGAGGCACTGAAGGTAGTGTTCTCAAAATGCACTTGTAACTCCTTGCTCATGCACAAAAATAAGTGGCTTGCTAAATCCATTCTTTGTCCAAGTGGAGCTATGGAAGATCTTGGGTACATGGTGGTTCTTCAGTTCTTCCCTTTCTTCTGTTGTTGAAATAGGATGTCAGGGCAGAAAAAGGCCCAGGCAGGAACCATCTCATCCAGCCCCCAGCCACAGACAGAGACAATAGTAGATCTGGATTTCCTGTGGTGTGTGGCCATAACATAACAAGGCAGTCTTGCCTAGGGCTATGGTTTCTCAAAACTAGTTATTCATGCTATGGTGTGAGGAGGGAGTTTGCTGCTTGGTGGGGCAGATGCACCCCTGACCTGCATGCGCGAGCACCTGCTGGATCTACACAGGTTGGCCCTAATCACAGAAAGAGGAGAAATATACTTTCTTATTTCCAGTCCCTTTCCTTGGGCTAAAATGAAAGATGAGCCTGCTATGTGCACAAAGATGAGGGATATTTTTGCAATGCTCCTGTCCCACCTGCAGTAATATATTTTTCTGTCTGCTAACAACCCTCTCCAGTCTCCTTATTTGTACTAGATGCCTTCACCTAGATTTGGCAGAGTACAGACCTAGATTTGGCAGAGTACAGGGTTTTGGAGGGTGGAAAGTGGAAAAAAAAATTAAAAAGAAAAAAGGGGAATACGTTTAGAAGAAAGGGGAGAGGATCCCTTTTTGTGTGCCAAGCAAGGGAAAATCAGCCGCTGTGAGATCAGCCTCTGCTCAGTGCTAGTGGATTTGTACTGCAAACAGCACTGATAGGAGCCAAGCTGCATTCATTCTCTTGTTGGTGGAACCATTTGTATGAAGCAAATCATCAGTATTTTTTAAACAGATTTCTACTGACTTTTCACATATCGATGGGATGTGTAATTTTTATTGTCAATCACTCAGCAGAAAATCAAAAACTGGTGCTGAAATTCACTCTTTCCAGGAAGACAAAAATTTGGTTGGACTAGGACATCATTTATGTCCTTCCCATTGCATGCACTTTGTGTGGTGACAGCACCCTCAAAAAAGATGTGTTAACCCATCCTTGAGCTTAAGCTGGGTGAAATTGACTGTGTAAGGGTGCAGAATGTCAGGTTATTGAGTGCTTGGGGATGTCTGTATTTTGTGGCTCTAGCCACAAAATGCTAGCTGAATAAGCAGATTACAGATCATATTAGCATTGCATGGGTTTTACACCTAGCACTTATGTGGTTCTTTCCTGTCTGATATATTACTTTTGGATCTTAGTTATTTTAGTACAATAGAGATAGCCCATGGAATTGCTTAACTGTGCTACTATGGATTATTTTCATTAGTGCCTAGGACTACCTAGGACAGTAGCTCCATTATGTTAGGCACTGCTGACACCTGTTGTAAGAGAAAATCCCTCCTACAGAGGTTTTGCAATCTAGATTCTCTGTCACAGACTGAGAGGAGAAGGTAGAGGCAAAACCCAAAGTGCTGCTTTGGAGAAACAGAGGAAAGAAATTGGAATAATTTTCCTTTTTAAACATTTGAGATTTTGAGAACCTAGTTTCGTCAAAAGAACAAGCCATGTTAATTTCACAGTCAGAAATTACTCAGGGAGCATCCACTAAAATTGCTTTTCTCCACCATCTTGGTAAGGGAATTTCTTCATACAGGAGGGAGCACTGCCCCGACAGGAGCCATCCCCTGAAGGTATGCCAGTGAGGTCTAGGCCAGCTGGTGGTTTAGCCCACAGATAAGACCAGATTGGCACATCTCCCACCAGCTCCTAGTGATGCCCTTCCCAATTCTGGTGAGCACAGCACACACACAATCTGCCCCCGTGAGTCATATGGTCAAAATGAGACATCTTTTGCTGTTAATTTTCACTTTGCTGATGCTGTACATTTTGAATGGAGGCTTTTCAGATCTGGTAGCATTCATTTTTTATTGTGGAAAGTGTATTTTATCCACTTGTCTTGTATGCAAAATGTCTGTCCTGCTACAGCTCAAACTTCCATAAAAAATTTACCATGGAACAGAACTGAGCATAAAAAAATGTGAGCCTGCATGGATGTTCCTGCAAGCTCTAGCCAGGTAACATTCAGGGTGTGGGTTTAACGTCTTGGTAGACAAGCCCCCACTCCTCCTCCCCCTTACCTATAAGCAAGCAATTTATCTAGACTCAGCCCTTATAGAGGAGCTCCTTCAGTCATCATGCAAATCAATCCTTTCAGCTGCATTTGCATAATTGAGGAGCTGCATGGAGGGGCTGTGTCCCTCCTCCCTGACTGTTGGGAAGGGTTGCTTTAGCTTGTTTGCTGAACTATTGAGCAGATAACCATTTTTCTAAGCGATCCTGTTTGTCCATAAGCCTATTAGACTGTGCTATTTTTAATTCTTTAATACAGTGTGTTATATAAAAAAATACAAAAAGCAAATTAAGTTAGTTACCATAGCAGGTAGCCTCTTGGACTGCAATCAGTGAAGCAGATATTAACATGGAGAAAGGCTCATTAACTTTAGCAAAAAAGACTCTTTCCTTGCAGCTAATAAGTGAGTCATACAGGTACATATTCTTGCAGAAACTAGATACTTTTTCCCATCACAGTCAATTGAACTGCCCATATTTTAAAGCCATCTGTCTGCTTAGGGGTGTGTGTGTGAGTGAATTGTGTAATGTACTTTAAAATCCCAGCTTCAAAAGCAGAAGAATAAAGGATTTGTTTACTCTTCAATATTTCCATTAAGGCTGTGCTTCTAAGTAGCACAGCAGTATTGCCAGATATTATATCATTTAAGGAGCTGAATATAGTTTGTATCATATAAACTGAAGACTTGTAACAGAATAACTTTAATCCTCCGATAAGGATTTTAATTGTGTATCTGAGGCTCTGATCCTCAGGATTCATTAACCATCCCCTCATCTAATTCTCCAATCATTAGCTGCTGCCTGACCCCTTTGTAGCTGTCCCCAGCTTTGGGAAGGGTCTGTGATAAATAAGACTACCCTGTGGCAAAAAGTAAAATGGTTTTGTTCGGGTCTTCCTTGCATTTGGGGGGAGCTGCACACCCTGACAAACACCTGATAGATTCTGACCAATGAGGTTAATCATGGCTCTGTGCAAAGCACATCTCATTCCTTACCTTCTTCTGTGAGGACGTTTTCTGCTGCATCTTCTCTGCTAAAACATTTTCTCATCTTCAAAAGCAACAGCAACTTTCTGAAGATATGACATGTATGCCAGCCAGTCTTCAGTGAGAGAGTTAATGAGAATATATAACACAGTAAAACACAGGTTTCTGCAAATATTAGACCTTGGCCCTCTAATAGGATTTTCAAATGGAAACAGCTGATTCTTTGGTTTGCCACTGAATAAATAAAGAGCATATTGGATTGTGTCATTCAGTTTGTGCTACTGCTTCTTTAGACTCAAATATTCCTTTTGTTGTTATAACACAACACTTTCTCCTGAAAGAAGAGCAGATGAGCTTCTGTGTTTAGGCCAGCAACTCCAAGGCAGCAATGGTCACAGTGAAGGCTTCATATAGCTGAAGATGGAGGGCAATAGCACTCCAAATCTGACTGTTTGTTATTCTGGTCAACCAAAGCTGTTGAATGGTACATGGCAGGATTTTTCCTGACAATACAGAGAATTTGAAATTAGATCCCCTACTATCAAAGTAAAAATAGTCCCCTAGTGGGGACTGCCACAGCAGCACAATGCACAAAAAGTCACCCTGCCCATCCATGATTATCATAGACATTTTGCAGAGTTAAATGGGGTTTTTTTGTTTGGTTTCTTTTTGGTGCCAGAAGGGTTCTTGGATCTCTCTTTCTCGAGCCAGAGCAAGCTAAAGTGAACCATGTGTTCTGGCTAGCACATTGAATTAGTACTTTTGGTTTGCTGGCATTGTTCCGATGCTGGGGCCCAGGGAAGCTGTGGTCTGTGTTGTTTAGCACCTGAGAACTGAAGTGTTAGACACATACCTGAGAAGAGATTACCAAGACAAACTAAACCATGAACACCCCTTCTCTGAATTACAAAAATAAGAGCAGTGACCAGTCCTTTAGTTGGTATGAATTGGGCTCTGAATGTATAGTGTCCTGTGCCTTATCCAAAAAAGATTACAAGACTTAGTATGTGTATGTTTTCCTGAGGCATGGTGTGGATAGGTGCTTAGAATTCAAACCTCAGGAGACACAAATTGGTCTCACGTAGCTGATTGCAAGAAGAAAACATTTATATAATCTGTTGAACTTTTGGTCTTCCTTATTCTACTTTATATTTTTGTCCAAGACAGAAAATCAGCCAGGTATCATACAAATCATAAGAGCAAGGACATTGCTTTGAGGACCTGAAATTGACATGACTTCCACTAGAGGCAATCGTCCTCTTGAACCAATCAGGGAGAAACAGAAATCATTCTCTGAAATTAAAGATTTCACTGTTCATATATATATATATATTTATTTAATGCAAGCACTGTCATTCCAGTATTCAAATTACAAATTAGCCTTTGATCTAGATAGATTATTTCAGCAAACAAATGCATTGCACCCTTATACTTGGTATATTGAGATTAATTAGATCCTCCTTATTTTAGAGAAAGAACTTCTTTAGGCTAAGAAAAGCACTAAAGCCTATTGATTAAATGAGCTCACATATCACATATACATGTGGTTGATAAGAGCCACTTAGTATTTCCTGACTAGAAAAGAGAATTCAGCATTTTCATGTGGCTTCTATTAGTGTCTTATTAAACATTCATGTCATTTTCTTCCTTTTCCCTTACTTGTCTAATAAATATACCATTACAGCCATTAATTTGCCCGCAGTTAAGTTGTTTAAGTGCTATAAGATATGCCAAGTAAATTGTTGGCTCCTGAGGTATTGGTTTTCTGTCTAGCTATCTGGTATTTTTGCAGTCCCTTGAAACTCCAAATTCAATCATCTCCACAGCAGCAGAAAGGTAATTGAAACATTAGGCACAGCTGAGTCCCCAAGGGAATGAACAAACAAAAGATAGGCAAGCTTACTGTGGTGTTCTACAAAGGTGGGTATATTCCATACTAGGGGGAAAAAAAATCTTTATTATTAGAATAAAAAAAGCTGCTGCAGTTACAATTCATAACATTATTGGAGTAGTACAAACGTAAATTGTATTTTCCCTGTTAATTGCATAAACATGGTGTTACAAAATGGTTTAAGTAGCCTGGCAGGTAGACAGACACAGCTTGTGGGAGCTTTGAAATCCACAGCTCAGGATCATTCCTGATTTGGGGATATCTGGAAATGTCAATCCTCACCTTAGATTATTATTCCATAAAACACTCACACTTATTTCACTTAACGCATATCCTGTGCAAAGCACTTGCAGATCTTCTGGAAGGATATTCCCCCCAGCAAAGGACAAGGTGGATATGCCAACACACATTAGGAAAAGAGGACAAGAGGTGATTCATGCACAAGTCACCTTGAGGCATTGCAAGTAGGCTGCTGCTGCCACTATTTAGGAGGACCATGAAGCGAGAGAGAGAAGACCCTTGGTGGGTAGGCCTAGGCAAAATAAGCCCTGAGCTGTCTTTTTCACAGACTTGTACAGAGGAGAATAAGGTGGAGTCAGGCAGTGGAGACTCAGACCTGACAAGCAGGCAAATGGAGAATGACAAGGGGCTCTGAATGTAGCTCCAGGAAGGAGTGAGATGATAATTAGGGAGGCAAACAAGAGAGTGGATGTGTGGAGGTGATTGCTTTTGGCAAAAGCCAGCAGACAAGAAGGGGAAGGTGAGCATAGGAGAAACCAAAACAAGGATATGTTGGCCACTGGAGGAAGATTTAATGAGATTGTCTTCAAGAGAGAGCACTAAAAATGAGTGTGATTTCATAACAGAGATGATAGCTGCCTGCTGACTTCCTCCAAAAGCTGAAGCCCTGAATCCACCTGTTTCCTCTGTCTGAGTGTATGATACGGTCCTAAAATTATTTTGGCAGGATGACCTTTAGTGTCCCCTCCAGCTTCTCCTGCAGAGCCATTAGCTCAGAAGAGGCTGCACAACAGCTGCAGATAAGAAACAGAGGTGTTTTGGCTTACAGGTATTTCTCAGCAGTGACTGTCACCTGGGATTGCCCAGGTGACATGGACCAGCAGTAAAGCCTGTTGCGTGCGATGTGGAAGGTTAGTAAAAGCAAGCAGAACAGCCTCTTGGCATAGAATTGTCAGGAGCTCTTCACAGGAGCTCACATTTCCTGGAGACCTCACTGCCTAATGAGAAAACATCATTATTGTACTTGCCTTCTGCTTTTGTTGCAGGATGCTCTTTGTGTCGGGGGTACTAGACATTTGTGTGTACTTGAACACTTGAGGAGACATGGCCTCAGTTACCCACACTGAGGCCATGAGCAGTCATGAGTGTCTGCTGGGACCAGCCTAGTGCACGGGTCCTGGCCTCAACTCACTTTGGGGAATAACAGACAAATGGCAGATGTATTATCTCTTCAGACAAATGTTTTGTGATTGAGTCTGTCACTTTGAACTTTATGTTTCTAAATTAATCCCCACACTGTGCCTCAGCAATTTATCAACAGAGGTTTTGTCTCTGTCTCTCCAGTGCTTTTAGGTCTGTGCAGTGTGGTTTGTAGAATGCTCCCAGTTTTCTAGGCTTCGTGTTTCACTGACCTCCCTTCTGCTTTAAAGATCTTCTGCTCTGGCAGATGACAGGTGCCTCAGCAGCGCATTACAAATCAGAGCCAGTGAAGAAAATCTGCCCTTAGTGCACTTAGGAAAGCCTTTTCCTCTCTCGTATTTTGAGGATGTTATCAGCTTTGCAACTTCTCTTCTGCCCACAAAATCACCAGGATACCCTTTGTGATACTGATCATAATGCCAGAAAGAGGGGAATGATCTCATTGCATCCCTGTCACTGTCTTGGTGTTTTATAGGAAGGGTATTGTCCTGAACGGCAGGCTTTATTGCACTGAAATGTTTCTAAGATCCTCCCACTTGTTAACTGTAAAGTCAACTTTTTCTTGCAGAAAAAGGAGCAAAGTTATTATTCATTTGTTGAAGCTACTATCCTCTTTCTACTCCAGTTTATCTCCATTTAATTATAATTGTGTTAACCAAAATCTCTCCTTGGGAAGTAAAGGTCTTGGCTTACTTAGCTGTCCCATCTTCCATGCAGAAGAAAATCCTTCTGTTGAAGGGGCAGGTTCCTCTGCAGGTGACCACTTTCCACCAGTCTTTACTCAGGCATGAGTCAGCTGTTGCACAAAGTCAGCAGGGGCCTTTTCAGCAGCTTCTAACAGCTGCTGGATCAGATGCTGCCTGAGTCTGCCTGCTGAATAGGGGGGAGCAGGAAGCTTTTTGCTGCCTGTGCTGTCTGAAGCTCGACAAAGCTGAATTTTACAATTTACTCCCTCTCTGCCTTGAGCACACTTTTCATAGAAAGCTACACTGGATACCTCCTGCTCACTGCGCACAAGGTATGTTTCACTCAGCTTGCTTCTGCAGCCAAAATGTTCTGCTGCAGCAGAGTTTGATCCACGACAGACAAAGCCAAGTGGGAGATGGGTGTGAGGGATGCAGTCAGATGTAGGTGCAGAGGGAAGTGACTAGGCTGTTCCCAAAGTCCTGTAAGGAAGAGAGTGCCCAGGCATCATCCCTCTTCTCTGCAGTTTGCTGACTTCTTTGTCAGGCATGTTGTGCAAGCAGCATTTCACAGAAAATCTCTGCTTGTGGTCAGATATTTCTGACATCCCTAGTCTGCCATCATTAAAAGTTACAACCTACCTTTTTAATGAAGGTTTTTTCCACCAGTTATAAATATTCAACAATGACTAAATACTTAAGAATCCATTTTTATTCTTACAAAATTCCATCTTTGCATTTCCTATGAATAAATTAATGCATGTGGGAACTACAGGGATCTTGTGCCAGGAGATCTCTATCACCATGTTCTGCTGAACTACAGAACTGAGTAGAACATTTTCATGTACATAAATTAGTTTCACATGCAAAAATGGGCAGATGTCACAAATTAGTTCTTTAAAAATGCAGCCTAATAAAGCATAGACAACCCCACTGGAATAAGCAGGATCTCCCAAAGCATGTACCATTTTGACTGTGTGTCTTGAAGCTATTATAATGTAAGTGGAGTAAAAATTTGGCCAATACAGAAAATGGGCAAATCTCCCACTTACGAACCCTGCTGTGGTTTCTGCATTCACTCGGCAAGGGCTGTGGGATTGGTTTCCATAGGAACCATGGGAAAATGAAGGAAAAGCACTTACCTGAAACCCAGTTGCATTATATTACCACTGCAAGACTGTAGTGAGGCGCTGGGTACAGAGCAGCGGCAGTGATCCGACCCTTTGAAGTGTAAGGTGTCCCTGCTGTTCCCGCTGCATGGGAAGGCACAGGGGGCCTGCGCCCTGGGCTCTGGTGTGGCTGGGCTCCGAAACCTGAGAGGGAAGGTGGATTTGCAGCAGTGAACACCAAGAATTACAGAGGCCTCTTCAAACACAAAACATTCAGCACAACTCCCTTAGAGGCCTCCTGATTTTCAGAGCAATGTTTGGATGATGGGAGCATCTCCTCAATACTTCCTCTAGACGAGTATACAAAATGCAGGACTGTGCAGTCCAAGGGCATAATCCCAAGTGAGCTTGGCTGCTTCTTCTTGGTGCTTTTAGTTCTTCCTACTTCTCAGAAAAGCAACTCTGTCTGCCTCTCTTCATTTCCTTCTGCTTTGCTACATCAGCTGAAGGGGAAAGGCTCAGTTTGTTCTCTCTCTGGGCCTGGGGTCACAAAAACAAGTCTCTGCCTCCCTTAGCTTTAGGCCCAAAGGCAGACTGCCAGCAGGGGAGCACACTGTGATGTGCAGGATTTAATGGAGAATGTGAGGTTCATAAAGCTGGGTCCACACCATCGGCTCCCACTCCCCACTTAGACTTCCAGTGTTTCTGACTTTGGAGTCTCAGGGATACTTTGCTCAGACTGCAATCTGCACTGCAATAAGCAATTCCTTGCCCCTTTTAAGATGAAAAATATATCTGGCACTAAAGTTCAAAATTAGCAAATTTCCACTGCAAAACACTATCACTGGCCCAGCAACTTCTTGTGGCTTTCAAAACCGGACAGTGTACTGAATATAAAAGCATTATGGTGAGCTGAGGGAAGAGAAAAATTGCTGTGTTTAAAGGTTTCAGAAGGGGATGAATACCTTATGGAATGCATACAGTAGTCAGTACAAAGACATATGTGTAAGGCACAGGTAATCGCTCCCTCATAAATACAAATATAGAAGATTGGCAAATTAAATTACTTGCTCTATTGAGAAATTGCAGTATTTTTCAGGGCTGATACTGAAACCATTGCAAACTATTTTGGAAGTCTATTTATGAATATGAGTTTCTGGAATTTGTTTACCCACCTGAGCTTCTCTGCATGTGATGTAAACTGGGGAGTCTACCACAAACTTGGCATTTATTATGCAGATTGGTCTGAAAAAGCAGGCGAGAATTGTCTGCTTCTTCATCTTTGAACATCAGAAAAATAAAACTGTTTTAAAATCCTGGCTCTACTTTTTAAGATCAAGAAGAGTCACTCGTAATTTTTTTTCCTTCCCATTTCAGTGGAATGCTGCTCTCTGAAGGATATTAAGAGAGTGGTGACAACTTCTTGTTGAAAACAAAATGATAGTGTTTGCTGTCATACCCATCAAAGAAGAAGATCACTGTGAGAGCTACTTTGCTAAGACTGGAAAGAAACTAGGTTTGGTTTTATTTGAGTGCCATGTTTCTTTTGGTCCAACAAAAACCTCTAAATGTGCCCTGGAACCTAAAAATGGTCCTAATAAAATCATGGGATCTCTGTCTATGTCTACTGCAAGCACCAGCAGATTGGGTTGAATGATATCTGAGAACCTAATTCATGTAATCCAGAAATGAGTGAAGTCCTTGGTCTCTCCTATTTCATTCTCTGCTAGGCTGCTGTACTGGGTGATGCCATATTAACAGTTCTGAAGTTGGAGATGACTATGAAGGAAGGCAAGTGTTCAATGGCTTGAGACAAATTGGTTTGAGGAGCTGCTCCCAGGAGCTGTGCTACAAACTATACTCATTGACTCTGGTATCCCTATAAATTGTAGATAGGCCTTGCATTTGGTCTGGCCACTGCCAGTGATATTGCAGGACTTGGCTTGTTCACTTGCCATTCTACTTCCACACTCTGCCTACATAAAGATCTTTGTGGGAAAAGAGGTGTTTTTGCCATGGGAGAACTTGGACTGGACACTGAAACTGCAGGAACTTCCAGCCTGATGACTGGCAAATGCACTCCTGATATCCAAGTGACTGTCTCAGCCCCTCTGCCTGCTCCTGTGTCTCAATATCCCTGTTATGCATAGATAGCAAGGCACCCTTCCCTGCATCCTATACTTTGCTCCAGCAGAATCTGTGTGGCTGTTCCTGGATGAATGCCTAGATCTGGAGCTCATCATTGTGTGACAAGCCAGTTCTGCCCAGCATGTAGCCTGATGCCTAAGTATTTGGTTTGGTATGCTAGGCAGCAGTGATTTCTCAAGTGGAAAGGTCTACAAAAGCACTTGTCTGCAGCCGGTGATGAATGTTTCAGGAAATTTAGTGTATCTGACTATGCACTGCAGCACCTTTGCCACAGTATTTTGGAACGGGTTTTGAGATGGGAGAAAATGGATTTTGCATGTAACATATTTTTGCATATTCCTTATAACTCACATTGAAACATACACATTAGGCAACAGCACACATCTGTAGTAGTAGCAGCCTTTGACTGACACAAAGAGCCACAGGAAGGATGTCTCACTCCTAAGGCAAAAGAGGAAACAGAAAGCACTCTGTTGAAACAGCAAAGAGTAGGGATATATTCATACCAAAAATATTGTTTAAGAAATGGAAATCTAGTCCTTGTAATGCTAATGGAGTAGAAGTGCTAATCTTCTACCTTACCTGCCAGAGTGGAAGCAGGATAAAAGGAAATTTCAAGAGCAAATACCTAAGGATACCAAGGGCAATAGTAAATTATTTGCTCTGTATCAGAAATATGAAATTTGCCAGACAGTCAGTGTCTGTACTAGACCATTAGCGTGTGAAATGGACAGTCCCATTGCACACATACTAAATAGAACTTTTCTCTTGGCCTTAAAGGCAAAATTATTGGAAAATAAGGATTCTCAGTTTGTTTTCTGTTCCAGCTATAGCCGGTAAACATGAACTATGGAGGCAAAGGCCTCAAAAAACCTCAACACATCCCTTAGTAATATGGTACTAAAATTTAGGCAGAAAAGAAAGAAAGAAAGAAAGAAAGAAAGAAAGAAAGAAAGAAAGAAAGAAAGAAAGAAAGAAAGAAAGAAAGAAAGAAAGAAAGAAAGAAAGCAACTATCTTTAGCCCACATACAGCTGTAGCAGTAGCAGACAATGTTGGAAGAGACCAGAACTGTACAATCTGAGCAAGATGGAGGGACCAAACCTCAATGAAAGATTCAAGATGAAGGTGAGCCCATGGAGTTTGTGCCCAAATTTTCAGATTGTTTACTATTCTGTTCCTGACTTGTCTGACACATAAAATTTTTTACCATTTTTTTCCAAAATGCATTGTCCACAGGGAAAACTACTCTTTTTTTATTTTTCTCTGGCTGGGGAGGAGCAGTGGCTGTGACTAACTCAGAACCCACCAGGACATTCAAGTTGCTTCTGTTGTTTCTTTCATTGTGCATTGCCAGTTTGCAATACCCTTCCCTAAACTGAAATTTAACTACAATTGTGTGGCCAGATAGTAATTTTCACTGGGGACTTCCTGATGTTCTTCATAAGGCTCTCTGTGCCTCACTAATCTAAATCATGGTGTATCATTAGAGAATCTACCACCTAACTAGCCCCTTCCCTCTTCAGGCCATTACAAAGCACGCTGAGGCACAGTGACCCCAATGCTTCTCCTGACTTCTCGCCCTGCTTTCTTGCTGAAAAACAGCTGGTCTTGTGTGCTGTTCATTTCCTACCCATTAACCACATTTTAATTTATGACAAGACCCTATGCACCTCACTTTCATTGCTCCAATAGCCCTGATAAAGGCCTTCAGAATTCCTGAGGAAACATCAGTTCTGATGTAATGAGGTCATTTATCTCAAAGCCTTTGTTTGGGGTCCAGTCACTTCATCTTGCTGAAGCCACAAGAAGGAAGGGAGAAGGTAGGCAAGGCGGCAAACGTGACAGACACCAAAGGAAAGGAATATTGCCTTCTGTGAGATTCTAAGATTGAGGGCTGTAAGAAAACCTCATCTTCTCTCCGTGATAGCAATAGGATAAATAAAATAGAAGTACAGAGTAAAACCACAGACATCAGGAGCACCAATAAGACCTGCCCAAACAGTCCATTGTATTAACTTTGCCCAGCCAGATCAGTTTTGCTTCCATGTTGTCTGATGTGGGGAAGGTGTCCATGGATGCTGCCCTGGGTGCTCAACAGCCCATCTCCCAAGACTGAACTCACCCTTGTAGGGATTTTGGGCAGTAGTCATCAGCTGAGGGCTTACCTGCAGGACCAAAGCTGTGGTTTTCCCTGCTTCAGGCATCAGCACATCTGCTGCTTGGCACTGCCTTTCCAGAAAGGCTGCATGGCCCAGGAAATGGTTCAGCCAAGTAACTATGTCTACACAGCAAGCTGGCATTCACTTCAAAAAGGCTAAATTCATATTACTGACATAAAGATGTCATTTGGAGTCCCTCTTTGCAAAACTCCTTTCCTCGGCCTGGCTAGTAGGAACAGAATCATTAAAATTTCACATCCTGGGCCCCAGGATTCTTCACTCTACTCTTATCTGGGCTTTTCAGTCCTTAACAAGCAACTAATTAGTTTTCTCCTTATGGACAACTTTCTATGTCTTGTTAAATAGCCCACTCAGAGACGTGCTGTCACGGAGGTGTCTCCATTTGCCCATTCACCCTTCAGACAGTGGAAGCAGTCTGACAGGCATGACTGGGTAGACTGAGATGGTTGCAGGGTTTCGCACAGAGTTCCCTGGAGCCTCATTTGTGGCAGTGGGAGTCCAAGCAAGCAGCTTCAGCTCATGCAAAGGGGGCAAGCTGACTCCCCACATTCTTACCCTGTGTTCAAACCAGGGTCTTCTTACAGATAGCACTCCACAAGATGCCATACCAAACAAGTAGGTGAATGATGTTCTCCTTTACTCTTTGCCCCATCAGGCCACAAAGAGCTGAATTCTCTGTGGAGATGGAATGCACTAATATGGGATTTATCCTGTGCATGCATTGCCTCAGGTTGCCTTGGCAGAGGAGGCTGTGGATGGCAATGCGAGGGCTCACCTTGGTGATGTGACCTCAGTCTGCACTCAGAGCACCATCATGTTGGGAATCCAAGCTCTGGTTTCTGTGTATTTTCTGCTGCTTACTTTTCTTTGACAATTCCTCCTGGCCCAAACTGTGATATTTGCATGAAATGCATGCCCTTCTCTGTGTGTGTGTGTAGTGCAGGCTTGTAATAGCAAGCAGACAGGTAGATCAGTTGTACATCATATTGTTGCACAAGGTGTGATGTTCAATGCATGAAGATTTGTAGGCAGAATTCACAGCTGATGACTTCCACTGATTCTAATGATAGAATAATTTCTTTTAGATGAAAAATTAGCAGTAAGAAAAGAAACAAGGAGATTAAAAGTAAAGGTAAATCCAGTTAAACACGAAAAAATATTTAAGGAAAGGTTGTATCTGTGAGATATCTGTTGTCTACACTGGCTGTGCGCATCACTGTGATGGGACCCAATGCTAGTCAAGCACAAATGTCAGGAGAAAACTCATCATCCAGGACAGGGGAGCTGTGGCAAAGAATAGCCATGGCCCCTCATACACCCATTACTGGGGAGCTGGGGCTGGCACCTACATAAGGGATGTGGCAGGTCTTCCCCTGCTGCTCTACTAAGTGATCTGATCCCAGTTAGCTCCTTCTGCCCAGAGCTGGACCTTGACCCTGGCAGAAGACTAAAGACTAGATCTGTTCTGGACACTGCCTTTTCTGACCCAACAAACTGATTATTGGAAAAGAGAACTTCAAATGTAGTGATTTTGTCAAGCATCAGATATTTATCTTTCTTTGTAGTCTGTTATGAAACTTGGCTCATTGCTGTAATGCTCTGATTTTGTTTTCTAGAGCTGTACTCTGTGTGGTTCTCAATGTTAACCAAATACACTTTAGAATTCAATTCGGCTTCCCCTAAGGAAGAAGAACAGGAATTGGAAGAGATTTTTGCATAATGCTGGGTCATACTAGGCAACTCCTCAGCACTTTGTACATTTAAAAGATTCTGAGTCTTGATTCTTGTGGAAGAAAGTAGTAACCCTCATAGGTACTAAATGCTCCTGTGATTGAAGACAAAGAATTACCAGTGGGTTGCATGATTCATCTCTGCCCTCATTGCTGAATATATGAGACAAAAATAAAGTGTTTCAAAATCATATATCCTATCCCAACAAAAAAAAATTTAAAATCAATACTAAAATAGTACATTCTGGGCAAAGTTCCCCTAAAACAGTAGGACAGCAGTTTCTATTTTTAAATTTATGGTCTTTTTTCCCCCTTTTTCTGTAGTAGAGGAAATAGCTGCACTTTGCTGTAAGAAGGAAAACTCAATCAAATAAAATGGAAGAAAAAAGTATCTTATCTTTACATTAAACACATCCTAGATGTTCTTTACTAACACATAACTGTGTTAATAGTTTCTCATCATCACAACTGCTGATGCAAGCCGTGGACTCATTCTGACTCAGAATACATTCTGAGAGAAGATATGGAGTGAGGTGACACCAACCTGGACATTCTGCTCCTGATGCAGCAGCCTCTGGAGTGTAAATCAGACCCTGACTCTCTTTCAGCCACAGTTTCTCACTTTGATACCAATGCTTGTGCTCTGTTGGATGTACAGAGGGCATCATAACAGCATCCTACCTGCAAAAATTAGACCAAACATCAGTGGATTCATAAAAAGGGTGTAAATGGCAAGACAGATATAATCTCCTGCAGACTGTCTTTAGAACAGGTTTCCCAGGAAACTGAGTTCTGCTCCTGTCCCAGACCTACATTCCTGACAGGATTAACTCTAGTGGGCTGAGAAAGCATCCCCAATGCTCTTCTGTGAGCAAACTTTTTTCGGCCTCGGTGGCTCTTAGCCATGCTTCCAGCACACAAACCTGCACAATGCTCAGCTTTTTGTAAGATGGGCTCCCTAGAACTCCATTTCTTCCCAGACATCCAGTGCAGACTATTCTTTGGTCTGCTCCTTTTTTAAAGCCTACCATGACGGTTGTATGGGCTGTGCCTTTAGCTCCATTATTGATCTCCACCTCAGTGGCTGCCCACTTGTAGCTGTGAGCTACACCCATGTGTCTTGCTGTTGCTGTTTGTCGCTGGGAAGCAGCATTTAGCTTGAGATTGGACCTTGCTGTGTTTCAATATCCCTCCACCTTCTTTAAGGTCTTTGACTTGGGCCCAGTTCTCCATGACCACACGACACTATGACCCCAGTACTACAGATGAAATGAAAGAGATGAAAGAAATAAAGAGTAGAAAAGGAATGTGTTGGTTTTGACAATGGTCCTCTATCAGGTGATGATACAGCATTTATCAGGGTGCCCCCTCCTGCCTTGCTGGCAATCATGCACTTTGGGAATTGCATGCAGGTGCAGGTGAGGGCACAGAGGGCAAAGCTCTTCACTTCAGTATACTCTATTAGCAGCACCTCCTGCACTGAGACAGTGCTAGCTATGGCTTATGTAGGTTTCTGTCTGTGGGCTTTTGTGCACAGGGCTGCAGGCTTCTGCCATGTAGCTGCCCCATCCTACTATATCCTAGTTCAGATATCAGGTCTGCAGCACTTGGGAAAAGTAAACACCTCAAAAATGTGGTATGTCCCTACTTCATATCCTATATTTCAGCTGAGCAGCTCAGCTCCTTGTCCTGTCTTGCCACTTTCTCTGAACCAATTTAATGCAAACGGCCCTTTAGGTGATGTTGTGGAAAGCACAAATGAGCTGTACAATGAAAGAGTAAGCCATTACCAGCACTGGCCATAGCCTAGCAAGCACACTAACTTCACAGTAAGAAAACATTTTAGTTTGTGAGAATTAGAATCAGATAGTTGTCTTAGTACTGACAGGCAATTATAATGAGGATCTCTGCTCTGGGTGGCAGTGACTGTCTCCAGGCTCTGCCATGGATCTTGACCTCACTCAATAAGTCACAGAAGGGCAGGAAAAATAGTGCCTTTCTCTGCCACCAGCAAATGCCTTGACTCTCCCAGATCTGCATTGCTGAAGATATGTAAACTAGCCATCAGTAAAGAAAACCTCCTGATGGCTGTGACACTGCCTGTCTAACATGTTAAATAACCAAAGGCAAGACACAAGCCAGATGAGATGGGAATTTATCAGTTTGTACACAGGTTATAATCAAGTGGAAGAAGTGCTTTTATTGTTTCATCTTTGAGGGTAAGTCCCTTGTAAGCTCTGTTCACCCTATAAAAAAAGTACAGGAATTCCTGGGAGAATGATGAATACGATGTAGGAAGGCAATATCTTGGCTGATGGAGGGTTATTTGTGCTTCTTTTTTTCCCTTCCAGCATACAGTCTTATTTTGAGTAGCAGAGTTCAAGATAAACACTCTTTTGGAAACTCAAAACATGGAACTCTTTGTCCTCAGCCAAAGGGCAAAGGCCCTAATTTGTTTTCTGTTGCTCCAAATGAACTACAGTAATAATACGTGGTAGTTTGTCTCTCCTTTGCTATTTAACAACCCCAGGTGGAGGGTGTACTCTGTCATGACAGCAGCTCAGCTGGTTGAGATACTGGCTCAGAGGGAGG
Organism: Haemorhous mexicanus; assembly: GCF_027477595.1. Taxonomy (NCBI): domain Eukaryota; kingdom Metazoa; phylum Chordata; class Aves; order Passeriformes; family Fringillidae; genus Haemorhous; species Haemorhous mexicanus. The sequence continues at coordinate 43,984,026 of NC_082381.1, read as the reverse complement.
ACTCTGCTCCCATCAGCTGCCAGAGGTCACAGCTCCACTCCCAGGAGATCCCCAGCACATGACATATACAACAGAAATACAAAAACTTACCTCAGGTTTTTCTTGCTCACAAAGCAAGCTGTATTTTAAGCAAAGCAAAACAAAACTGGTTAAAATGGACAGGTCTATTCAATTTTCATTTTGATTCTGGAACTTACCTCACACTGAGAGATTTAAATCTTTTCTAGGAGCACTGGTATTGCTGTCAGGTAGACCCTGAATTGTCTGATGGTCACCTTATTAATGATGTCTTCCCTTGGAATGAGCAGAAGGGGTGGACAGAGAACCCATCCCAGATGATGTGGCACCTTTAGGAAGGATTTGACTAGTGAAAAGGATGGAGGGGCATGTATGACATGGCTGCTCTAGGTCTGGGTCTGAAAACTAAAAGATGAATTCATGTGGAGGAAGGCCAAGCAGATGTATCTCCTTGGAAGACTATACACACAGCCTAAACCTCTTTGGTATATGTGACTCTGAATGGTACTCCTCAAAAAAACAGCAGTCAAGATGAGCATTTTTTGTTCAATTTTGCCAAATTCTGCCAGCAAATTACACCTCAGTCATGCTGATTTGCTAATAGAAACTAGATTACTTTAACTACCAATGCCACGAAACTAATCCCTTGTCCAGAAAATGAAACTTGTCTTGTGTGCTCCCCACATAAACACCAACCTGTTTTGGAGGAAGAGTTGTTATACCACCAATGATTGCAGCGTGACCACATGGAGGGGAGACATGACCATGTCTCAAGTAGGGGGCACTGCCACTAAAAAATGCCAGCAGAACTTTCAAATCTGTACTGTCTTCAGACACCTCCACTAATTTTCTTTCAGTTTCAAGAAACATGGGACCACACCATCTTCCTTTGGTGTTGGTGGAAGAACTGTAGGTAGCTGAAGACGTGCACTTCTCCACATCATTCTTTTAAGCAGAAAAGATTGCTGACGTTGAAGGACTATGGGATCTTGTTCAGCATATCCTCAGCTCCTGCAGGCAGCACTGCTGAGGTCAGCAGGATGGCCTGTATGAGCAGCAATAGCGGAAAAGAACAGAAATGGATCTCAGGGTGTCCCCAGAGTAAGGCTTGTCTCAAAAGCCTTGCACTGTCTGCCACACTGTCCATCTGCTCTGGAGCAGCAGCCCTACCCTTCCTTAAGGCATGAGAATGTTGCTACCATCCAAGTTCTCCCCGGAAAATCTCTCAGTTTCTTGCCAGCCTTTCACTCATTTGGATGCATTCAGAGTCCTTTTCTGGTTTGATTTTTTTGGGGTTTTTTGGGGATTTTTTGGGGGATTTTTTTGGGGGTTTTGTTTGGGTTTTTTTGTTTGTTTGTTTTTTGTTTGTTTTGTTGTGCTTTGCTTTCTTCTGTATGTGACACTGAGAAACAGGAAGAGGTTTGTAAAAACTTGAGCCTAAGATGCATTTTGTATGCTGGGTTCATACCATAAAGGGATTTAACTTGCATATTAGAACCAGATCCTTGCTGTAGCTGAGCATTTTGCACAAGGTCATTGAACAAGGAATTGCTTCTTTTGTTTCTTAGCAAATTATGCTGCTCTCCTCAAATAAAGTGTTGAAGAGAAAGGCATTTAGACAGGTATACAAATAATACAGTTGTGATACATAAATGTACTTCTCTGCTCCCTGCTCATAAATGACTTAATTTTGAAAAATAACTATAAAAGGTAAATAGATGAGGAGCTTTCTCTCCTCATTACCACAGTGAGGCAATTTTCCTTTTTCCCTCTTCTTTGGTCTATAACTGGATCAGTTATACAATGTAACTTTAATTATCTGAATACAAAATTTATTTCAGCTTCTCATGACTCAGATAAACATGAACTTTCTGAGTCTGCAAATGCTACAAGGAAAAGCTCAGATACTCTTAGAACTGCAGGGAAAAAGGTTTTGCCTGTTTTGCTAGGATTTTCTTTTCTTTTTTTTTTTTTGTTTAGTTTGGTTTTTTGGAAGCATTATTATTGCTGTCATGATCATCATCATTATCATCAGATTTCTTTGCATTTTTCTGCATCAGCATGGGAGGTAGAGTTAGTCAGCATTTGGATAAGCAAGCTTTTCAAGTACAAAGTGACTGGGAGACCCTATTTTTATTATAAAGGGTACAGCACTCTCTCACCTGCCCCTGCTGGAGCAGCTCGACAGAAATTTTCCACTGTGTTTAAAGGGTAACTGCTTAACATAAAATATTTATTTTAATAAAAATGTTTGTTACTGGGTCTTCAGCCCGAATCAGCTGTGTAAGTAAAAAGTGGAGGCAGATAGGCTTTCTTGTGTTCACCCATGCAGCTGTGTTTGTGCTACAGCCCAAAGCAATCAGCACCAGCAAGCAGCAAAACTTAATCTGCCCTGCTGCCTCTAAGGAAGCCCTTCCCAAAGGATGCGCTTTAGGGTCAGAGGATACAATGGCAAATTACTCCAGTACTTCTGAGGACATTAAGCACATACAGTTGATATTTCCGTGTTCACTGATGCTTACTTCATCAAAGAGACACAGACTTGAGGTACTCTAGAGAGGCTTTGTATGATTATGTAGGAGTATCAGAGGCAGAAATTTCAAAGCTCTGTACAAGTCAGTGTGCTTTAAGAAGCCTGGGAGATCTCCTACTCAGCAACATTGCCCTTAAATGGCAGGGGTATTGCAGGGAAGTGATGTTACCTTCATCAGAAAAAGCCCAGGCAAGCACAGATGCATTTTTCAACTTAGTGGGCACTACCTGTTTTATGCTTTTATTGTCCGTGGAGCTATTATTGCCTCTATGACTTAAAAGAAATCCTTGCTTTGAAGAGTGTGGATGGAGGTGTTATAACATCTTTGATTCTCTTTTCTGCAGGGCTCTTTTATTCTCACTTTAGTGTCTCGACCCTGTCCTAGTGTAACTTTTCTCCCACAGAGATGGATAGGTTATGCTTACTGTCTAAAGAATCATTTGGCTCTTGAATAAATTATCCAACTTTATATGGAAATTTCCTGTTGTTTTTACATTATTTGCTTACAGTTGGCTTTGCAATATCCTCTAAAAAACATCCATCTACATGCACTTAATCTTGATCTTGTGTGTAATGTATTTAAGTATGTAATACTTGAACTTGAATGAATGATGAAAAATAGTTTTCCTCCACAATAGAAAAAAAAGGAAATAAAAATAAGAGTTCAGAATTAATTAACTGTTGCAATTCAAGACTTCAAAATATTAAATAACCTTTTTTTTTCAGTACTTTTTAATACAAGAAGAGGTACTTATCACAAATAAAGGTATTTGGGAGGAAAACCTTATTAGTGAATCTTTTGGTGACAATGATGATGATGATGATGCTGATGTTGAGGCAGCACCACGATCATTCCAGTTCCACTAAAGTGGCTAGGAAGCATAACCAAATTCAGAGTGCCACGCAGGTTGTTCCTTATTTTCACAGTGGAGCATTAATGTTGGTCTGTCATTTGCAATGAGGAAGTCTTAGTAATTGCTTTTGAATATGGGATCTTAGTGTACATGTGAGACTGTTGATTACATCTCACTGCAATGCAGGACAAACAGACACAGACATGAACATCCAGTGCTTCATAAAAAATGCATTAATGTCATATTAATGTGCAATATATTAATTACACATTATCCCTCTCTTCTCCCCCATTGAAGAAATGAGTACCAGTGTTGTCCCTAAAATCACTAATCACACCTTTCTTTGTTTATGTCAGAGTTAATGTTACACTCCCACAGAAAACAGTGATTTGAGGGGCATAAACACTCACCTTATAAATAGATTGTAAATAATAAAAAATCCTAAAGTCAAAGTTTTTACAGTTTATTGATAATATCTGTAATTTTTAGATAGTCTTTCAGATTCTGTAGCACTACAGCTTTTACCAAGTGTGTTATGAGACTGTAAAGTCTTGTGCCTCTTGAGCTTCTCTCTGAATACCTTGTGGTTATTTAGTGCAGCAAGCATGTGCCTTATTCTGCCAAACACAAGACAACATGAAGCTAGGAAAGCAGACAGCAAACTGCTTAATTCCCAATCACAGGGCAGAGAAAAATAGCTGTTTACTGTCTTTCATCTGAGTGATGGTTTCAAGCATTTTGTGATATATATGGTTGCCTTCTTACTGTGCAGGGAATTACGCTGTTAATATAAAAAGATATTTACAGAAACAAAGCATGTTCTTCCCTGTATGAAACAGGAATATATTCATGAGGCTGTACTTCTTTGAGCACATATGAAACATTCCTCCCTTTCTTCCATGATGATACCTGGTCTGGAATTTGTCACTGTAAAGTCTGAACTGCAGGGAATCCAGCAAGGCGCGTACTCCAGCATCGAGCCCTAAACAATGCAACATCAGGCCTCTTCCACTGCATCTAGGAACTGTCCCCAGCAATGGCACAGTGGGTCTCCTGTATTGTTTAGTGTCTCAGAGAGATAGAGTGAATGACAATTGGAAATGGATCTGGATGCCAGGGTTTGTTTAAAACCCACAAAGATTAGAGCTTTTACCCTTCTTGATATCTTATATAGACATTATTTGCTCTTTGGCATTACACTGGTAAGGTCTCAGCTGCTCTCCCTGCAGTGAGATTTTTGCTAGTGCAGGATAATTGGGCAGAAAGTTATGTTGCTTTGTGCTGTACCACTACACAGAACTACCTAACTTTGGCAGACGAGGACCGTGGTAATTTAATTTAATTTTTCTCCATCTCTCTGTTCTCTAGAGTCCTCCACCACTTTTCAGATCTTTCTTCCAGCTAGGTGGTTTACCTTTCTCCTTTCACCTCCCATTTTCTTTCTAAAACCACGACTTTAGGGGGGAATTTTTCTTTTGGCAACAGGCCTCCTTTCTGGAGACTCTACCACTCCATTTTCTCAATTCAAATTGTCTACCTGCAGAAAGACAATGTATGATAAGCCTCCTAACTGGTGGTGCTGTCTGATGGCTCGCTACTCATTGGGTGATTTGGAATGTACTTCTTTTCTTTGGTCCAGTTGCTGCCAAGTTTACAACCAGTCTGTTCAGATGGTGGGTAGTAAACTCTCAGGCTTCTGCCTGTGTGTTCAAGACACCAGTTAAAGTCACGCACACCCTTACACATACTCAATTATTTGCCACCTGTGGTACCATGCTACTGCCTGCTCACTTCTCACCACAATGCAGCACAATGTATGACACTTGAATATTGGGCCACCATCTCCTCAAATGGCTTGTTATTACTGTGCACGTGAAAAGGCTCTGTGGACCTCTGCTACTAACAGCTATCAGCATGCAATTAGATTCCAGCCTCATCTGGACACCTCTCCAAGCACCACAGCCTCATTTCAGGGCTCCTTGAAGGCAAATGCTGCTTTGCTGCTTGCCACCTTCATGGAAATCCTGCTTAGGTGGCATTACAGTTTATACAAGCAAGAGCACTGTAGCACATCAAGTGTGACAGCGGCACAGTGCCACGGAACTCTGGCAGGTTTATGCTTCTGTCAGGAAACAACATGTGAAACAAGGTGGTACATTTTGTTATATCACACCACCATCGTAATCATAACACTATACCCTGGAGAGACATGGGGGTGAGCAGTGAGCAGCAGCCAAGAAGTTGCTTGGAGCTAACCCAAGCCAAGTGCCTTTCCAAGCTGTAGAACTAGAGGACTAGAGGATGGCCCCTGAGAAGTGGCCTGGATCGTACCGTGCAATGCATCAGGACAAATCTAGTTACATTTATACTGAAAAAAGTGAGGATTCAAATCTGTGTATAATGTGTTCTCAAGGACCCTTCATCAACTCCTGTTAAGAACATTTTTTCTACGGTCCAATAAAAGTTTTCCTTCTGAATTATTAAATGTGTGAATTTTTATTCTGCCCAGCAAGGATAAGAACTCCTTTTTCTCTTTCATTTTGCAAATTACTCTTGGGCTTTTTATGTAGATTGTAGGTTGTTTCTGTTCCACTCTGCAGGGGTTGTCCAGTCCTCCATTTATGCTGTAGAAGTTGACATGAGTCATGGTGACATTCTGAAAATTTTACTGGTATGAAGATTTTTGGTTCAATGGTTTTTCCAGGTAGTCATTTCTTCAGAAAGCTATGCAAGGTATTAACGGCACTATTTTCACAGGACTTACATTTTGGAAAAATGTTAATATTAAGCTTGCATTTTCATCGTTCTTCAAAGCAATAAGTCTGTGTAATTCCTTTCAGGTAGTACAATCCCACCATAAGAATTGCCGAATATACCTTACCATAGCGCAGTAATTCCCTGTAAAGTCTCTGCTATTCCAGACAAAGGGCTTGGCTTTTCTGTAGGTGGAAACAGCTTTGCAGCAGGCTCTCCAATTCCTTTCCTCCTGTAGTTGTTCTTTGGGCTCATGAAGTGCAGCTTTATCTTAGAGAGCTTGAAATTGAGCTTAAACATCCCTTAAGACAAGTAATAGGGATATATGTTTTTGTAAGTCACCAAAGGTTTGCAACTTTATGTTTCTAAGCATCAACGTCTGCATGGAGACAACCCTGAAGATTAGTGTCTTCAGAGTCAGATTAACTAACTTCTCAATATCTCCTTACAAAAAAGGGTATAAAAAAACCCTGTTCAACAGTTGGTTTATCTCTGCATTGCAGTTGAGCTTTGTCCCTGAGCCATTCCTTCTTAAAAACCTCAGTTCAAATATTCAGTTTTCCAGTTGGTCTGAAAATAATTAACGGAAGAAAGCAAGGGTTGGATCTCTTTCTGGTTCAGAAGTCAGATTTTCATGTCAATGAAATAACATACAAGCTCACAGACCAATTTTCCATCATCCCTGAAAACTGCTAGTAAGTTCTCAGTGACTGTCTTGGAAGCAACCAGGAAAGAACAAGGTATATCTAATAGTTAATCTAAGCATTAAATTTCTATAATGACATTACATCAGTGTAGCTCCATCAGTACTCAAGCAACCCTGATCCTGATTTAGGAATTCTTGTTATTGTGCAAAATATGTTACATGCTGCCATCCTAAGTAGCACTTGATTCATCACTTGGCTATCTTAATTTCTAGGAAACAGATGAAAGGGGAAGTGTTACCCTGCATCAGCAGTTCCAATATATTTTGGCTGCAGATTCTGATGGAGAATTCTAGCCTATTGGATGTGTCATCTAGCAAATAATTTTTCATGTGGTTGGTAATCATCTCAAGATTTGTTATCACTTTGAATGTGTGGCTCTTCCAGGCTCCTGAAGAGAATGTGTAGCTCTCCTCTATTTGCTTTGGACAGCTAAGATAATTTGGGAAGCAGTGAAGTCATTAATCATCAGCAGAAGGACATTCATGTCTTGTTGGGTTACCGTGTAACAATTAGGTGAGAACAGTGAGCTGGGTGATCCGCGGAGGAGTCTCCCTTGTCTAGGGCTGAGCTACCTTCACAGGGTGGGCTGTCATCCTCTCAATACTTTGCTTTTATATATTCCTAATAGCAGCACTCTGACACAAAGGAGGACAAGTGTATGCACAAAGAGATAACATCTGGGTCTTAGGCAGGACTATAGACAGGCCTTTAAGAGTTACACCCAGAAAAAAAACCACAGCAGGCAAACCTTCTCTAAGTAGTAACAAGGTAGAATTGTCCTTTCTACTCAGTTTTAGCTGGATTATAATTTCAAGGTTTGGCCTCTGTACATAGAATCTTAGAATGGTTTAAGTTGGAAGGGTCCTTAAAGATATCTCATTCCAACCTCCCTGCCATGGGCAGGGACACCTTCCACCAGACCAGGATTCTCAGAGGCCCCATCCAACATGGCCTTGAACACTTCCAGGGATAGAGCATCCACAGCTTCTCTGAGTAACCAGTTCCAGTGTCTTATCATCCTCACAGCAAAGAACTTTTACCTCATACATAATCTAAAAATGCCCTTGTAAAAATTCCCCTCTGCCTTTGCTGTAGGCTCCCTTCAGGTACTGAAAGGCCACAGGTAGGTCGCCCCAAAGCCTTCTCTTCTCCAGGCTGAACAAACCAAATTCTCTCAGCCGTTCTTTTTATGAGAGGTGTTCCATCCCTCTGACGATTTTGGTGTCTCTCCTCTGGACTCACTCCAGCAGTTCCATGTCCTCCCTGTGCTGGGACCCCAGAGCTGGATGCAGGGTTCCAGGTGGGCTCTCACCAGAGCAGAGCAGAGGGGCAGAATCCCCTCCCTCCCCTGCTGTCTGCACTGCTTTGGATGCAGCCCAGGACACGTTTGGCTTTCTGGGCTGGAAGTGCCCATGGCTGGGTCATGTCCAGCCTCTCACCCAGCAGCACCCCCAAGTCCTTCTCACAGGGCTGCTCTCCACCTGTTCATCCCCAGCCTGGGCTGGTACTGGGGATTGGCATAATGAAAGATAAATATTTGAGTCCACAAAAGAGGTACCAGGGAGATAATTGATGCATAAAACACAGAGGATTTGGGATTTTTGGTTTTGATGTGGGGCAAGTAAAATTAAAAAAAAAAAAAAAAAAAAAGAAAAAGGCATAAAGAAGGAAGATCAATATGCTGGACATTTCTAAAAGGGAGTTTGACAAATACATGTTGAAGTTGAATTTGAAGTTGAATTGATATTCCCAGGAAATAAATTACATTAGCTCCAGAGGGATATTCAACCCTTTCACTGAAAGCTCTATCCTTGAAAAGACTCTGTGGGAGCAGGTTACTTGGGCCAACATTAAAATTCAACTCCCAAACCCAAACCAAGACGGTACTACCCCTGCACCAGCCTCTCCTCCTCACCACAGAAGGACAAACATATAGAATGACAAAGGCTAATCTTCACACTGACAACAGCAAGGCTTTAATACTGCTTTAATGAAAGCAGAAGATAAATACTAGATTTTGCTCTCATCCAGATCTATCTCCTTCTCTGTATCTACTTTCCTGCAGGCACATTGCTGCAACTGATTGCCCATCCAAACTCCCTGTGCAGGCAGGACTTTGGCCTGGGTGGGTGAGGCCTTCCATCATGTCCCAAAGAGCCAGGTAGTACTGGGTCATGCATCCCCACTACAAGCATGCTACACCTGCATCTGGGTACAGAGCAGAGATTCCTGTGCAGGGGATGTGTTTGCAGACAGGTAGTGAAGGAAGTCAAGTTTTCTCCTTGTGTTGTCTCTTTTCTCCTTGTGTTGTCTCTCTCAGGAATATTTTTCATTTGCCCAAACATTTCTTCTGAAAGGTTTCCTGGAGAGGATGATGCATCAGGAAGGTCCTGGAGATGTCACTCAGAATGCTGGGGCACCACAACATGAAGGCAGTGCTTTATGATAAACTCACGCCTTTCCCTTTGATCCTCATTAAGACTTCCATTTCAAAGCCTCAAATCAAATAGATAAGTGAAATAGTAATTAAAAAGCAAGACCTGGTCCTTCTCACATTCCCAGCTGTGCAAATCTGGTGGAATTCTGGTGCAATTATTCCTATTTAATTGCTGTGGAAATGAACTAAGAATTAAGTCTACTGTATCTATGCCTTTTTACATTTGCAAAGAGGCGGTCTAACACTTTTAGAGGCTTTTACGGCTCTATGAAGTCTTTAACAAAATGACAGAATCACAGAAAATGAAGACTGATAGCCACAATAAAGTTTCAGAATCAGAGAACATTCCAACATCCAGTGATACAATTGTAGTTTTCAAATGGCATATAGAGGTGCCACCAATTTCTGAAACGTGAAGACCTGGAACCACTGCACGTGCATTTCTATACACATACAATGCCAGTCCTAAGCAAGTTTTGAGGTATAGGAGGGGGAAGTAATTTTTCATTTTTACATCAGATTTGCCCAAATTTCTAGGGTTTTGGCCTAATCATTTCTCAGGAGAAAATTTTTTTTATTATTTGACAATAGTAGCACATTTCTTCAGTTTTTCTTTTTTCACTTTTCTGTCTGTACAGTGACATATACACACATTTCAAATTCTGCTTTTCTGTGCAAAGAAAAGATACCCACTTTCTACTATAAATAGACAGTGACTGTATTTACCCCTTGTGCTGATGTGACAGTTCATAAACACAAGTGGGCTGTATTTGAACTGTGCAAAAAGAGTGGACAAGCACTTAAAAATTAGCAAAACCCCGTTTTGGGGTTTATTTCAATTCAGATTATAACAACTGCTGCTACATTTAATCTTAAGCATGGATTAAAAAAAATATAAGACACAGAGGAAATAAAATGCTTTTGAAATATTTTCCTTGATATTTAAATTCTGTGCACTTAAGCTAGAGATCAGTATGTTGAAAGGAAAATCCAACCAGCTTGTCTCCAAAGACACAGCAGTAACTGGGGACTGCAACGAGAGTGAGCAGCTGGGAAACAAGAAAAACAACATGAGTAAGGATGTTTAAAATATTAAATGTGTTACTGCCAACTTCTCTGTGATTTTCTTCCTAAGAGTTTAACACAGGATCATGGCCCTTAGGGACATGGTATAGTGGTGAACTTGGCAGTGTCGGGTTAGTATTGAATTTGATGATCTGAAAGGTCTTCTCCTGCCTAAACAATTCCATTATTTTATGAATTTATGATCATGTTGAAGTTACATCAGCCTTTCAGCCAGATTGCTTGTATGTTATATCCAAGAAAGGAAACAGCAAAGGTCTTCAGGAGAACCATCACTGATTTAATTCAAGGACGATCTACTATGTGCTTGAGTGCAAGGCAGGCATAAGGAGAAGGTGAAGGACTTCCCTCCTTTGGTTTCCTAACATTCAGTCATAGCAAGCTCTTAACAGCTCTGGTGAGTGTTGAAATTCAGACCGTGCTTCTGAAGTGCAGACAAAACACAGTTTTCAAGAGAACTAGTGCATAAGGAGACCAAGAGCTCCTAAGGCTGGAAGAGTACCCCAAGGTCAGGATGAGCAAGGCTCCTGTTAACAAAATATGTTCATTTTGTTAACACTCACATATAGTAGAGACAACATATTTCTAATTTTCAAACAGAAATTCTGAATCTGATCAACAGTACAATTATTTTCACTGAAAGAGAAACCTCTAATGTGAGCTAAATACTAGATGTTAATAAATTATGAAAATGAAATGTTGCCATTTCAATCAACAGTCACAACAGGCACATCTCTATTTTCACAGCAATAATAGGTTTTCATGGCGATATAAGTGGTTTGCTTCAAAGAAGTGATTGTGCATTTTAAGAGGAGGTAGGTCAGACCTGCAGAGAGCAAGAGAATGGTAACCCTGAGTCAGAAATGGCTTTTCTTGAGAAGGAAGACTGATTTAAAGTCAAAGTAAAAGCTGAAGAGAATCTAAATAATTGTGGCAACTTGGCTTATTCATCAGGAAAATCATAAAAAAGAAAAGTCCTGGAACTTGCTAGAGCAGATTGTACCTGACTGGGAGGTATTTGCCATGGAACAGCTCCTACATAAACAAGAGTTCTCCTGTCAGTGTGCGTGCAGCAAAACCCATACCTATTAAGCAAATAACATATGCTTCTAACTAGGTGTTGGTACTTGAAAGTAAAAACAATGCAAACACATTTCTACAAGAGACTCTTTTAAACTGAAAGATATATTGCAATTTATACTACATCTGCACTCAGATAGACATAAGAAAAGTTGGTGAGCAGTGCAAGGAATTATAAGACTTAGCATTCTGGTCAAGTGACACATAGGAGTTATGTCTGGCTCCTGGAAAGATACAGTTTTGTTAAATGATTTTAGTTATTTCAAATGCCCCTCCAAATCTTTGGTGCCTGTTGTGCCCATTGTATATTTATACTGCAAGATGCTGAGAAATGTGATGAACATCATCCACTAACCACAGATTCTCCCTGCTGACTAGATGATCTTCAGTGGCAGGGAGCTCAGGAAGGAGCTTGGTGCTTTGCTTTTTGTGTGTGTTTATGGCCTCTCAGTACACCCATGACTTAAGTTACATTATTCCAACCAGTTCAGCGAAGTGCACTGAATTGCCAATTCTAGTCAAAGCCTTTCCAGGAAATGCAAAGCACAGTTGCTAGTCCATTCAAATTCTTGATTTTGTAAAATGCTTTGAGGTGTGAGGATGGCAGCCAAAGTGGTGCTCCTGCTGTTAATAAGATACCACTTGCAGAAAGCAGTTGATCTCACACTTTGTTCCTGGAGGAGCTTTTGGGCAGTTAGTTCTCTATCTGATCTGAAAAAACTAAACAGCTTTGATAAAGACAAAACTGGAGCAAAATACCTTTAGTAAGGTCTCATCCTAAGTGAGAAATTTAAAATGGAAAGATGGAGCCAGAGGCCCACAAACCCCTCAGAGCTGGTGGCAGGGCCCGCACTCACTGCCCAGGGCCTGCAGCACAGGCTTCTGATAAATAAACCTAGCACACTTCTCATACATTGGAAGCATTCTTGGGTGGGATCTCCCACTGACTGAGACATTTAGAAGAGGAGGGGACAGCTTTTGTTCATCCTTCTTTATAAACAGTGTGCTGTCCAGACACATATGGTTTCAGGACACAGCACAAAACATCTTTCTTTCCTTCTAAGAAAGGAAAGACACAAACACACTCTTGTCGCTTGTATCCTGCCCCCCCCCCCCCCTAAAAGGGAGGAGGCACTCTACTTTTTGGAAGGACTAATTAGTAGGGAGGCAAGTTTCTGTCTGATGGGGCAGTTGCTTAGGGAGGGGTAAATGCAGCAAAACTCTAGCCTTAAGGTTGTGTGAAATAGTCCTTGCCAAGAGATGCAGCAAAAACCATGAGTGCCAACACTATCCATGCCCAAACTGACCCTGTCTGTGAATAACATACTGTTATTGCCTTGAAACATCAACAGCTCTTTGTCCAAGGTCTCATTGTCAAAGGACTCCAGGAGGCTGGTCCAGCTCCCTGAAGGGCAACGCTTTCCAAGGTATAATAAAACCTTTGTTCAAGGGGTAGGCAATCTTTCCAGGGATCAGAGATAGCAGCCAAGTGAAGCAGTGGGAACTGGATGTCAATCCACCATGCAGAGCTCAAAATACAAAATATTTTGCAGGGCCCACCTTTCCTATAGTTGTATACCATTGGTGAAAAGACAGTCTTCCTTTTCTTTTTTGCAATGTGGGCACCTCTGGGCTTCCTGGAAGGGCTTCAGGCCCCACTGTGGACATGTGTCACCTGTTCTTGTGCTGCTGCTGGCATCCCAGTGTAAGCAGGATGGTGCCCAGGAACCCCAGCAATACCAGGTGGCAAAATTTAAGGATGGTGCCTGTCTGAAATGACATGAATCACAATGTCTCTGCCTGGTCTTTGCTGCCATAAATGGCTGTTACTTCAGGGGTGTTCTTGCATTGTGACCCAGTGCTCAAGTATGTCTCAATGGACACTTCCCTATGCCAGTCAGAGGCCGAGGACTAGATCCCAAATTTGCTCACAGATCTTCTTTTATAGAGGCAGGCGAGTAAAATGAATGAGACAGTTTACTTTCTTCCATTTCTTTGTACTTACAAATTCCCACAGTAAAACAAAGATGCATTTTTCTGAGGTCAGCACATTAGTTTTGTGTGGAAATACCCTCCTTCTGCCTTGCTTTGCTGTTGTTAGCAGACTGATTTCAGGGAACAGCAGGAGTATCTCTCCTCCCTTGAAGTGGGTCAGCTCTGGACATTACATTGTACTCACTGCAAACTATTCTTTTTAGGTCTCTTCAGTTTGTGAAACTCCTATGTAAGTAAGGGATAGACCAGCACTTAATCACATCACATCCCCTCCTTGGCTTATCCCAAGGAGGAGACCTAAAATCATTTAGATAATGTAATGCCTGATGGCAGGAGAATATGCAAGTTATTTACCATCTCTTCCCCATAAAGACTTCAGATTTAGAGGACTCATTCTAATTATTTCACATATTCATGGGTTTTTCTAAATGAATATTTGGTATCATTTCTGAGTGATTCATGCTAAAACAATTCACTTTGACTGTGGGTGCAACATGTATATGAACTGTCTGTAAATATAGTAAACCAACTTGCTTATGCTAGAAATAGTCCATTATGAGACAGTATCTTTTTATGTGCACAACTGGGAAAAAAAATTGGAAGCCTGATATTTATAGAAGCAAAAGTTCAACAATCACATCTTCAAGCTGAGTTCAGCATATCATTTCAAACAAGGTAAAATGGTGAGGGGCGGAAATTAGGATCCCATGCAGTATTCCATGCAATTCCTTAAACTTCCTGCCTTGTTTTCAGAAGGGAATCTAGAGAATGGTTTGAATGACAGAAGAGAAGGGGTTGGTCTCTCCAGAGGGCTACTTGGGTAAGCTGCCCATGCGTGTTCCCCATGCAGACGGAAGGAGAAACCAAAAGGGACTCTTGATGCCTTTCCTGTCATGCCTGTGGACAGCAAGACATGCCCTCATACCCACAGCTTACTTTTGGATATGGTAATTCATTCTGTGGGGAGATTGAAGCGCACTTACAGGGTGGGGAAAATTGTGTTCTTCTGCCATTTGCACACACAGTGGCTCCAGAAACTGCAGGTACAGGTGTGGCAGATGCCTGCTTTCTCAGGACTCTGTGCTGAGCACTGAGAAGCAGTCATACAAGACTGCTGTGGCTCACTGTCAGGGATCTAGAAAGCAAAAATTTCCAAGCTTGCTGTCAATAGACAGTCCAGCTTGCCTTGGATTTTCTTGTCAGCAGCTGTCACTGCCGTAAGACCTGAAGAAGAGTGTAGGGCTTTGCACTGTGACATTCTTGGATAGTCTGCCTGGCACAAGGTTCATCCTAGCCACTTGTGGTGAGATGGGTTTAAGTATTAAAGCATGGCAATTAGTATCCCTCTGCTCTGACCACTCATCATGGTTGTTAGCTGCAACAACTACAGATGATAAAATTATACACAATTTACCTTTATTTGCATGCTCAGCATCAGTAATGACATCTTTATGCTGTTATTCATTCAAATATTTTGAAATGTGCTATACATCAGAGCTATATAGGAATTTATCATACAGAAATGAGTTTTTATGGCATGACTTTGTCTACATGTAGAAGAATGAATATATATAATCTTTAAATAGGTGACAAATTATGTTAAGTATTTAAAAGTATTCTTTCTTCCCATTTTCCTAATCTTTTATCATCTCAGATGTATAGCTCACTACCTCTCTACAGTACCAAATATCCTTGGGAGACTTTTTTGGAGGATCTGCAGGACATTCAGGGTTCAGGGTGGGATACAAATCTTCCATCAATAGAAAACTGTATTCAATCTGAAGACTTATTTCTCATAGTGATTGGCATGCACTTCTGAACAGCCAAAATATGTCTTAATATTAATTAGGAAGCTGCTTTGCTGCTTTGTGTTTGGTACTCACAAGTCTAGAGCAATGGCAGAGGATATATACTCCTAGTCTTCTAAAAGAAAAAAAAAAAAAAAGAAAAAAAAGAAAAAAAAAAAAAAAAAGAAAAAAATCACATCCTCAGGAGCTGACTGTTAATCAGAAGCTGTGAAAGATGACCTGGAGATCTTCCTGGAGATCTTCTTCTCTCTCTCCATGTCTCACATGAGCTAATGTGATTGGAGCTGCCATTCACTGCATCATGTTACTGAGCTATGATACATTTCTCTGTACCCAGTGGTGGCTTTAATGTTGATTGAAACAAAATTGTCTATGTCTGAAAGCTTTAGACTTTGGATATCTAGTATGAGGAACATTAGGTCAGGAACACCATTGGACATCTGTCTTTTCCTCTAGCCAAGAAAATTCAGAAGACATTGTACTCCATAGTCACGAAAGATTTTTAAGTGACCAAAGACCAAACTCTGCACCTCTGTGAGGAATGTAGGGGGAGAATGTTAACTGTCAGGTTAACAATGTTACTGCAGAGATCATACAGTAAAAGTGAAATAACTCTTATGGGGACTGAGGTTGAATTTTTTAAAACTTTTTTTTTCTTTTTTCTTTTTTAAGGAGTAGAAAGATCATCAAAAGGACCTTAAAAAACTCTTGAGGCATTTGACTTGTGGGACTGCTCCAAAGACAGGGTGCAACAGCTGGCCATTACTACTGTAGCCAGAAATCAAAATACACTTTGTAAAAAGCTTTCTTTCAACTCAGGAAAAGACTCAAATTAAGTAATTTACCTGCAGTGAAGAAGACTTTCATGTGGTACAGGTACCTCTAGTAAGTCCTGGGAAGTAAATTCTCTGTGTGGAAGGGCCTGTTGCCAATGCCAGCCCCAGACAAGAGAGTTTTCACAGCACTGAGAATGTGACCAGCAGTTAGCCTGTTGATGGTATACCCATAGGTCAGCCCCGTTGGCTGTTTAGCGGTGAAACAGCTAAGAAACACTGTCACAAAGGACATACCAGTATAGCAACTAAAATCCTGCTGCCAGCTGAGAAGTCAGAAGTCCCACAAGGGATACAACGAACAGGGCATGCCAGTAGATTGCTGAAGTTGTTTGGACTGTAAAATCTATGAGTTCCAGAAAAGGGAACCATAGGGTGAAGCCAAACTTTGTAAAAAGCCTTGGAAGGTCTGGCCTAGAGAAATCACAGGTAGAAAATGGTTTCCAGCTCATACAGAGGTGACCTTGCAAGAGGGGAAGTGAAATTGCCATAACCAAGGAGTGAAGTTGTAAATCACCAACAATTTACCAGGGAAGGGAGAAACACTGTCCTTTTTTCCTAGCCCCCACCCTGTGAGGCTGGGAGAGGGAGAAGAAATGCAATTTGTCATGTCTGGAGATAGATGACAGAGGGTTGTCTGACAGGCCCAGTCTTCTGACTCTGATTTAAATGCAATTGTGTGCTTTGTGCATGCTAAGCACGGCTCTCCTTCCTATAGCTTAAGTCCCTCCACCCCCGACAGACACCAGGCACAAGCAGCTGCTGCTGGAGAGGATGCAAGCAGCAGCACAGATGAGGGATGGAGTCTGGATCCACATGAGAGGCTGGCATTTGCAAGCTGTCATTGAGCCCGGCTGTGAAACTGAAGTCTGCATCTCATTGATCAGTGTGCGTTTCTGAGAGCATAGCTGAGATATTGTGCCAGCACAATGTTCAGCAGCAGCAGCAGCAGCAGGATGCTCTGGGTAACTGGAACTCAGACTTTGAGCATCACAGTATCTCACTGGACTGTCTCTCCTGTTATGTTGCAGATAGTTACACTATTACTGTGTACTGTTTTTTTTTTTTTCTAATCTCTTTCTCTGGAGATCTTTCTGTGACTCTATGCCTGAAAGAAGAGCATGATAAAGTTATGTGTCTCCTTCTTCCCAATCTGGTTTGCCCCTGCAAGCTACCTAAAGTGCTTATGGTTTGGAAAACCCTGGCCTATAGGTATGAGGAAAGATAAAGCATTAAATACAGCAAGGTTCAGAAGCATTTATGTCGGATGACTTTAAGTAGAAAGGTTGCAAATCTAACTTAATTTAGCCCTTTCAGTTTGCTACATTTAAGACCCACTCCCACAAGGTTTTGTGGACATTTTCTATTTATTGGAAATTGCTGAAAACAGTGAGGTAGGATTCCTGAAAAAGAACTGCTTCCTCTTGCTAAGAAGACAGCACAATAATGTTACACGGTGTTTTACACTCTTGCACAGTGTCAAGATTTATTGCTCGAATGTCTCTTTCACTTCTGCTTAATAAATAGTGACATTCACCTAAGAACCCTAGAAATCCATGCTGAGTCCAAACTTCAATAATGTTAGTCAGATTCATAACACACAACTTTGCTATGATCCCATGGTCTTCATGTGGAATTTGAGACCACATTGGTTTGAGTTCAGCTACTGGTCAGCTCTCATAAGCTTGAATGTGGGTGAGATGTATTATTTTTGAAAATTTCCTGTCTGTCTGTTTACCCATACACAAATATGTGCCTATGCCCCCATATGAGGTACAGACTGGCAGAGGGAGTAAAGTGTCTGACAAGGCTCTTTGCACTTCGAGGACTTTCCTTGAGGAGTAGGACATCCCCTCTGCTACTGTAAATCAGTACCAATCCCCTGCAGTCTAGCTGAGCAGCTCTGGAGAAGGCATGGGTTAAACCCTGCCTGAGCCCCGTGCCAGGCCCGTGACAGGGGTGCTGGCTGTGTACTGGACAGGACAGCTCTGCTGGAGAAGCTGTGTCACTCTACACCAGCTGGGCACACAGCCCAGGGCCCTGTCTCTTCCCACTGCTCAGGGAAACACATCTCAGTGTGGAGATAAGCAGCTTGTGGCATGCAGAATACTCTCTCAGCACGCGAGTGCATGCTCTCCCTTGACTCTTTGAGGTAAAAAGCTGAGCACTGAAAAGCTTTGTTCTTTGCTGTGGGTTCAGCACTCTCCTCTGCTCATCAGCATCCCTCTGGGAGCAAGGGGAGTTTTCAAAAATGTTTCTGTCTCTGGGAAGCACACAGAATTCAGTAGATTTTTTTCCTGCCATGTCCCTAATTGTGTTCCCACTGAAGCTGTCTGGCAGACTGTCTTTGTACACACAAGTGGGCAGGACTGCACCTGCTGAGGTGGTCCATCCACTGTAGGCAGAGAGTGAGAGAGTAACCTCACCATGCACCATGCACTGTTCTGGAGGTCAGAAAGCCGGTGTTGCTCACGAGCTGGTGGCATGATTTGTTCAAGGTCTCCATACTCTCACAATAGGATAGCAAATGTGTCTGGAGTTGAAAGAAGGAGCACCTGGTCTAATCCAGTTCAGCAGAGCTCTTATGCCCCTGGCTCTGAACCATGTAAGGCTGACAGACAATCTGACCTGCATCCCTTCTCTGACTGAGAAACTGATTTTGAGCATCACATTGCAGGTAAGGAAAGATTTCAGCCATGTAGAAAAATGTTCCCTCATCACCTGATTTCTTTCCTCTGTGTCTTTGTTTCCCTCTTTAACACCAGATATGATCAATATTTAATTTTTCTCCTTATTATACTCTGCACTGCAGATCTGGCTTTGCTGCAAGTGTCACTATCTGTTACTCTTGGCCAAAAGTTAAGGCATATTTTGCAGAGAGTATTTTTCAAAGTACGATTTCCTGTTTTTCAGTCTTCCTCCCTTGAATGTTTTGAAAAGCTCCTGCTCTCCCGTCATAATCCTCTTCCCTGCATCTCAGTTAGCTGGGCTGTTTTTCCTCACAGCAAAGCCTAGACAATGAATACACAATGGTGAGAACTGGCTGAACAAAAACATTTACTTTAGTTTATGCCAATTGGAGATAGAGTCTGATAAAGTGAAGGTGCTTCCTAGGTGAGGGGACAGTGGGTAGAAACATATGTTTGACATAAGTCAGGCAGCTATCTGCATGTTGAGCTAATCATCGGGGTTGCTGTACGATGATCATTATAAGAACAGCACAATACTGTGAAAAGAGGGTAGTCTGTCATAGTTTGCACATTTCCATGTGGCCTGCTGAGTGTCAGTCTCTGCTTTCTGCTCTGGCAAAGCATCCTGCTGCCTAAAGATGGTGCTGACTTACTTTTTTTTTCTCCACTAAGTAGCACAAGTGAGAGGTGAAGCCTTTTTCCACCCACCCACTTCTTTTGACCTCTTTGGCCCTTGCTATAAATGGTTTCTTCAATTGTGCTCTTCTAGTACGTCTTCACAAACATGTGTGCTTATAAAAGTGTGCACTTTCACTCCATCATACAAAGGTTATTTCAATACTGGGATTTCAGGGACTTCCACCCTCTAAGTGTTTTTCCTTGGCTTACCTCTGGATGAAACAAGCTATGGGGAGATGAATAGTTTATTTTGATATAGCTTAAAAGAGTTCCATTAATCTTCATGTAGGGTTTTAAAAGCATTTTTGAATCATTGTAGTGATTTAACTATGCAGCTAATCCCCATGTAATTCTTTGTCAGTTCTGAAATGTATAAAATTTCTTTATTTAATACAGAAAAGTTCATATTAGCAATATGGGGTAATGGATAAGGTATTTTGGTCTGCAGGAGGTACCGATCAGGAGGCAGACTGATTTCCACCAGCTAAATTACTTGCTCCATTGACTGTCTTTTTCTAAAAGGCTGAGCTGAAGGCTCAGAAGCACAGATTGACAAAACTCAGAAAATAACAAGAAAAGGGGAATGCAAAACCTGACTGAAGAGAAAAGGTTTAGGAAAAATGATTCTGGGGCATTGAGAAAGATCTGAAGTCAAAAGAGTGTCACTACTTTCCAAGCAGCACAAATGGGGGTGGAGGAAATGATGATGGTGATGACAGGACACAGAGCTAGTGGAGAAAACTACTGTCAAAGGACCTGCAGACCACACCAGTGTGCTGCTTCTGGTCAGGATAGGGCAGTAGCTGGGCGGAGGCGTGGCTGGGGAATTGAGGTTGTTCTATACCACTTCACATTGTTGCTGGGGCAAAAGGGCTCCAGAGGGCAAAAGGGAGGAGTGGTTCTCTCTAGAGGAGAAAACGTGGTGAAGGGAGCTGTCTGGCTTTGCCTATTATCAGGTTCTTTTTGTATCTTTCCTTATACCTTTTTGTTACTCATGTTGTTGCTGTTAATGCTTGCTTTCTTATGTCACTGCTATTTTCAGTAAATAGTTCTTATCTCAACATGTTCTTTATTGGTAATACTAAACTGGAGAATACCATTCCTAAACTGCAACCACCACTTTCCTTCAAAGTTTTGTCTCAGCTTTCTCATGTTGCCAATGTGGACTTTATTTCTTAATGCACTGCAAACAGAGAAAAGAAGTGGGAGGGAGGCCTTTCCTTCTCCCTTGCTCCATGCAATATGGAGACGAAGAATGGGAAGAAAATTGTGAAATGTGTGATAGAAACATTTCAAAGGCATGGAGCAAACAGCGAAGATGCTAACACGAACTCCTTTATTACCTTTCTCAACAGTAAACCTTCTCTCAGCTTCTGCTCTCCATAGTTTTGGCACAATTTTCTAGTTGTCTCCATTTTTGCAAAGATACCTCTTTTCATTTGTTTCAGGCTTATCATTCTGTTTTGCTGGAGGACTCGTTTGTCAGTTTACTCCTTACTATGCATTAGCATACATTTATTTCAGTTGGAGTGAAATGTCAAAATCCTCTAAGTCACTTTTCTTTTTCTTCCTTTTGTTTCACAAAGCTCCCACTTTTCGGTGAAAGTTAGCATTTTTCAAAACTTCACATATTTCAACCAATTTGTAGCTAACTTCAATCTCTTGATGATATAAATTCCCAGTAATTATTCTGAATTTAAATGTCTGGTATTTTTGGATTTGGTGTGTCACTTCCAAAAAAATGCTGAGACTGCTTTTCTGAGGTTCCCTGAATTGCCTTACAGACAGTTTCAGTCACTGGTTGTCTTCAGGATCCAGAACAGGACTCTCCATTAGATACAGCGGCTGAAAATTAACATTCAGAGAAGCATGTTTGAATTATGAATTCAAGACTGAATCCCCCATCACTGGATCACTGAAACAATTGCTCAGCTGTCAGTTTGGAGCCAGAATTGTCATCTCCTCTAATGGTTTCCATAGGTAGCCATTCCTGTTGCTTATTTCAGGAAAGTGCTTGTGAAGGTGACATTTGAGTTCTGACAGGCATCCCTTAATTTTTCTTGTTGCAAGCTTCAGGATCTGACAGCTCATTTTCAGCCATTAACTGGTCCTGGGCTTCCGCTGCATCCAGATCTTTCATTACCTGAGAAACAGAGTTAGAGGGTGTTGAGGAAAGCCTCAGTTTCTACATGTTTGCTGGAAGAGGTTACATTCATTCCAGACCATTAACTAAGGCATGGTAAACCTATGGAAAGAATAGTTCTGCACCTGCATTTCCAGGTGACACACAGTTTTTGGTGTCTGAGAAAACAAAACCAAGCTAAACCAAACCACCCTGCTCAAAAACGTTGTGGTGGCAGCTGAGGTAAAAGGTAATTTCTCTGTTCCTCAGTAGGAATAAACTCACTTTGTTACTTTATTTTTGATTGTCAAATGAAAAATATGTGCACGTCTACACTTGGTGTGCTTTAATAAAGTCATTAATTTACAAAGCAATGTCTAAACAGTAAACCTTAATCATTTATGTGTACGAGGAGCACCAACATATTGAAGTATTTTTTAACTCACTTCCTAATGAGCCTCCAAAGCCCTTTTCCCTGGTGCATTTTTCCCACTTACACTAGCTGTGCAAATCCTGAACTCATTTGTATCACCTTCCTGAAGGAAGCAATGCATTGAATATATAATCATTTGAATACCTTCTGCTATGTTTTCAATTCCAAAGCATGTGTTAGGTCAAGTTTTGTGACTATTTTTCCTTTCAGTGTTACTGTTATTGTGATTCTCATTGCAGGAAACAAAAAAATTTCAGCAGTTGGTGGAGGTTTTGCAGCCTTAGTAATCCAGCTGACTATTCTGAATGATGTGGGCTAGCATTCACAGCAATAAATGAATGGATGCCTTTCGCAGTTGTTGTGACATACATATCAAACTTCAAAAGTTTTATCTTTGAAGCAAGAGCTGTTTGGAATGGCGGGAAAGATGGTCTGGTTTCACTGATTTGTTAGTTATGTCTTTCTAACAAAATACAGGGTGAGATGACTGGTGACCTGGTCCCAGTGAATTGTTCTGCATGCCACACGTGTTGTGCCTTTGTGCTTTCTTTGAATTTATGTACCATGGACCCAAGGGCATTCTTTTGACACATGCTTCTGCTAACAGGAAGTTCAAGTAATTTCCTGACCTATTTTGAGATTTCTAAACCTCATAATCAACTAAATGTGAAACCCCTCACAGTTACAAGTTTTGGCATTGTGCTCCAGCTTTTAGAAATCCTTGCACTAGATTTTAGGAACACAGGTAAGAAAAGTAATTTAAAGATGAATTTGTTTTGACAAAGGGTAGATGTGACTGGGATTACTTTAGAAAATGAGGAGGCCAGCACAACAGCACTGCAGCAGTAATGTGGTATCAGTGGCCAGACTGTCAGTGGTGGAGGCCAGAAAAGCCTTGGATGGCTTTGAATGTCCAAGTCTAATTGTTTCTGCACTTTATACCTGCAAAGGCAGGGAAAATGCTGCTGTTAGACAAGGTGGAAAGACAACAAAAGGAGGGGAAGAAGATGGAGATACCTTAATGATACTGGCTTTTGCTAGAATTGCTACCATTTGACCACTTTTGCCTTCATGAGGGAGTACTTTGAATAGCAGAGATATTCAGGAGTGTGAGGTGCCATGGGACTCTTTAATGTCAGACAGAACTTCTACTAAAATGGGTAGGTATGAGAGATTCGATGTACTTTGAGCTGTAAACATACGGATATAAGATCCAGGATCTCCTGTAGCTTGGGTTTAGTTACAAAGTTCAGCTTTTGGTTTCTGCTGGTTTGCCATGTTCTTTTAAAGATCCCCTGTGTTCTAGAGTCTACAGCAGAATACAACTCCCATGTGGGTGAAGAACATGTTGGGTAACTTGTGTCTTTACTGCTTTGTATCAGTAGAGGGTGCAGCCAGAGCAGCTTGGGCCCAGCCTTGCTGCTGTAGACCAGAAGTTTTCTGATGGGATGGCTACCCTGCACGGACTTTTCTGTGAAGAGTGCTGACTGCCGTGGTTGACCCCGTGTTGGTCTGGATTGACCATGGATTTCAAAGGTCTGAACTCTTCTGAAATCTGTTCTTCCTCTTCCAAGAGCTTTTCAAACATGGTACACAAATCAGAGCCTTCATCTGCAGAGTGTGAGAGTGCTATTGACTGTCTCGTGCTCCTGTCTCTGTGGCTGACACCATGGCCCCTTCTCCATATCGTATGGCCGGGTAATGCACATATTCACTGTTGTGCTTTGTGGAGTTTTTCAGGTACCTCTGACCTGATCTCAGCTTCTCCTTCCTCCTGCCTTGGATTTCCTTCACAAGTCTGTATTTATCCACAGGCCTTTGCCCTGTCCAGCAGAGAACAGTGCGGCATTTCCATGCCCATCATATTACCTAGCTGAGATACAAGTGCCTCTGCATTAGCAAAGCTGTGGATGAAATTGGTGTTTCTGCTAAAAGCAGGGTGGTTTATATTTCCAGATATCCACACGGTCTACTATGAAGATTTCTACTTCTCTGCTCCTAGATTTTTCTTCATTATGTAATAGCACTGTCACCCTGAAAAGTTAGTTACCTTGGAACTGCAAATATGCGACAGATGTGTTTTAAATCTCACTACAGATTCATGGAGTATTTGTGCCCTTTATCTGTTCATGGCAAAATCTGATCTTCACTCTGTGGGAAACTCTCAGCAGAAAGGACTATCATCAGCCATAGACAACTGGGACAGGACAGAGGAGAAACTTTGCTCTGACACATGGATGTTCTAGGTCTGGTTTGGGTTGTATCCCCAGGGAAGCAGCCTGAGGATCCTTGCATTGCTAGAGCCTGTGCTGTTTCACTGCTAACGAATAAAGACTTTTATCCCTTGAGTCTGCATTTTTTCCCTTGAGACAGTATCAGCAAGTGGGATTTCAAAAGCACAGGAAATTGCTTTACCCTTCTGCCACTGAAATCACTGAGTGTTTTACCCTTGGGATCAGTAGAAGGAGAATTAGACCCATACTGAGCTCTTCTGAAAATCCCATTCTTTAATAAAAAGAAAAATGGGATGTTGATAGCTGTGTTCTAAAACCTCTTCATGAAGATGGAATTTTAAAAGCATGGATGGGTCCTGCAATTGCCTGTGTGACCTGCTATTTCATCCCCAGATGATAGTTTTTCCTTTGTGAATGATACTTTTAATTGCTTGTGAGATACTATGCCTCGTCTAGTGAACATTAATGTGACAGAGCAGATTCTGTGGAAAAACTGGCAATCTATAGTAACAGAATTTGGCTATTCTGAAGCTGACTTTGTGTTGCAGCATGATAACAGAGAAAAAATAGGCCTATTTTGTGATTAGCACTGAGACAGACTAATTGCCCTTTTTTTTTCTTTGTGACTACAGTGGTCAAGCGAGCAGTTGTAGCTGCCATATCAGCAGAAAAAAATTTTGAAAGAGCATGTTCTCTCTTAAAATATTCTTTAACAAAACACATGTTATACATTAATTGAAAAAACATCTGTCTGAAAGCATCTGTAGGTGAAACTATTTGGCTTCATTTCTGCAGAAATATAGGCTAAGCAATTACACAAGTTGAAAAATTGATGTCCTATTCTTCTGGTATGAAAGGGAACAAAATGAATGGCATCCACCCTTTGAGAACCCAGTACTTGAGACAGTCAAGAATAATATAGGCCCCCAGACCCTGAAGATTTGCTCACAGTTCTGCAGAGTGAAAGATACAAAGTCTCAAGTTTACACCAGTTCATAAATGTTTTGAGATCCTTCCTTCATGAGTTGGAATTTTGTTCTTTTCCCCCTTCCTCAGTGGATTTTTGCTCAGCAGTGTGGCCACTTATAATTTGGTTCAGACTGCCTCGCCCTTCTTCTTTGTTCTCAGTACTGCCCACCTTCTTCTGCAGACAGGGCTGAGTGTCAGGGTTCTGTAATGCACAACTTATGCAGCAAGGCTGCATCTGGCTCATGTGCAACTCCTTCAATGGTTGTTTGATCACCTTTTTTCATTTCCAGCTAAAAAGCAATGAGAAGGAAGTTCGATCTCAGTGAAGGTAACCGAGAACTTCCTGGTATCTACACTTCTGCATTCACTCTCAGTGGATAAAAGAAAAAGTTAAGAAAATCCTGTGCCTGACTTCTGATTCTTTTTCAGACAGGTGAGCAGCTGCCCTAGAGAAAGGTTCATTAATGCTGATAACGTTGACACAAATACTTAAATATTCACCTTGGCCCATCTCTGCCTGATCCTTGACTCTATTTGGTAGAAGACAGCATGTGAATAATCTTTGCCATCCAGATGTGCTTTGAATACATTATGAGTCAAGGCTAGCTCATTAATTTTTTTCTGCAAGTTCCATCTTACTCTTAGCCTGACCTGTCATATGTCCCTCTCTGCTTGAAGACAACCAACTAAATCCTCACTGCACAATTATACAAATGCATGAGAGCTGTACAGTGTGGTTAAGATTCAGTCTTTAAAAGAAACCAAACAAAAAAAAAAAAAAAAAAAAAAAAACCAACCAAAAAAACAACCACCAAAAAAAAAAAAAAAACCACCTAAAAAAACCCCCAGAGAAACTTGGATAAACTATAACAATTTCTTCCTTTTTGTAATTTGGTACTCACTTAGGATGTCCCCGCCTATGCCCTAGCTCACTGGGATATGCAGGTAGCAAGAGGGGCTGACTGTGAGAGGGTCACACAGGAAAAGGCTACACAAAGGCTCTTTAACTGCTGTGCCATACTGTCACCGCAAGCCAACATCAAAACAAAGAAACATTTTAACAAGGCTCTGTCAGGGTGGTCTCTGCTGACCTCAAGGAGACAGACAATCCACTTTATGTGTAAACTCTGATACACCAGCCACTGGGAAACCCAAAGGCTTCTTCCTGGGCTGAGCAAAATAAATACAGGCAGAAGTAAAGTCTGTGACCATTTGTTTCTACACACACATAGTATTGCAAAAACTTTGACTTCTGGGAAGAGGTCACTATGGTGCCAAGTTTTTCCCTTCCTTCCCCTTCCCCTTCCCCTTCCCCTTCCCCTTCCCCTTCCCCTTCCCCTTCCCCTTCCCCTTCCCCCTCCCCTTCCCCTTCCCTTCCCTGCAGCCGGGAGCAGCGGGCGGCACAAGCGGCGCTCTCAGCCGCGCTGTGGTTTTTCCCTCCCGGCACTCGAGGGCGATGTTGTTTTACTTTTGCAGCAGCCGCGGCGGTACCACACGGTTCTAATTCTAAATCCGTCTCTCCGAATCCCACCGGCAAAAGCCCGAAGTCCCCGCGGACATGCAGTGCTTGGCTTTTTCCAGGTAAAGAAATCCCATTGCTGTGTTACTCGAGTCTGCCTCTTCAGTCCTGCCTCTTGACACCTGTGGAGGTAAGTGTGATGATTGCACAAGGAGGAACAAAAACTTCTCCATGTGCGGTGGGATGTCTTTGAGGACTTTAAATGTTGGCAGGTTTGAAGAAGCTAGATTTGCATATAACAAAGGCTGTACTACGGAGATCACTGTTGCAGAAACAACAGGAGATTTTGAAAATACAGAAGTTTGTGTTGAACAGAACAAATACTTAGGAGCAATTATTACACGTTTGGACAACTTAAACCAATTCAAACAGTCTTACTACATTTCCCTGGCTACCATATAATAACGTCTATGTGCATGATAAAATGAAAGCCTTGAAATCTTGCAGGCCCTTGAAAAGACTCAGGACCTATGGGCGCCCCGGATATCTTCAGGAGCACATCATGCTTTGCCTTAAACTTACCTCAGTGCCTTAACAAGGTGCAAATTGCTACAGACTCCCAACACTAGGAGGTGCCTGCTGCCCTCATTTCTTCTGGACCAGCCACTCTACAACCCTTGAGTCTGGCATGAGACATATACCGGTACAACTGGTCAGGGTTCTCCAGTTAGTGCTGCATCATTTAGTGGGGTCTGAAGAAAAGCTGTGTTACCAAATCTGCTTTCACCTGTCAGAAGGATAATTGAGATCCAAAATAACCCAGATTTTTGGCTGAAATAGGAACAGTCTCCAGGCAGATGTGTGCAATCTGTAGTTTCCCCTTACATCCACACTCTAGTCACTTTCTCTGTGCTTGGACATTTGCTTCTATTCATGGATAGATGCAGGTGGTGATCTTAGTGCTAAGTGGCAAAAACCATTCTCTGGAACATTTGCTGGGCATCAGGGACCACACAATTATTTCAGCCATTTTTACTTTTAATGAGCCCTGGTTTGTGTTTGACACCATTCGTTTGGCTTTATGACGTTAGACCAGATTACCTAGTTTTATTCTTGGAGATGGAACAAAATATTTCTAACAGTCAAGGAGGCCATCAAAAAAAGGGTTACTGGTGTATTTATTGATGACTTACCAGCAGGAACCACAGGACCACACATATGCATCTCTACTACAGGTAAATTAGGCTGAATGGTCTAACAGACTGCAGATCAGTCAGATGTTCACATGAACAGCAACATGCCAAAAAGTTAGCACTATTAAAAGCACTTCACACTGCACTCCCTTCTACAGCTGTTTTAAAAATTATGAAAAACTCATAAAATTAAAATGGAACTGGAGGTCAAAATAAAAATTACAAGGTTAAGTGGACCTGCTGTGTTTTAAATCTTAAATGCTGAATTTCCAGACTTCCTAAAAGCTTGGGACTTTTCAGCAGTGGGGAAACAGCTAGATATTATTTACTTTAAGTACAAGTAGAAGCTCTCATATTTTCAAGCAAAGACTAAACTTGTTGGTTTTTTTTTTATTTTAATAAATCAAATCCCTACTCTTGATCATTTCTAAAAACAGATATGGACAATTCCATCTATTGTTCATGAGGTATGGAAGTGTGTTACCCTAGAAGCACCAGCGTGAATCCAAAATCTAGTGTTTTTTCATAACTATTCAGAAGGAGACATAAGTATTTTGTTCTTCAAAAGAATTCAGGGCTCTATTGTTTTGAATTTCTCAGAAGATTTTGGTTCATACCTTGTGTATATTACAGCCAATATACTGACTGCTCATGACTCCAGAAGTTAGGGACAGGGGATGATTTTGTTGTCCTGCTGATCAAAGGGCTTTTTGATTTGTCCACAGCTGCTGGAATTGCACACAATTTGGACTTGTTGGCACTTTTGAAGGAGCAGGGAGCTGAAGCTCCTTTGCCAGGTGCCTGGCTCAATGAATAAACCTTCCCCTGAATGTTCTTCGCTTCATGCAGCCCACTCTGTGCAATCATAACATTCCTCCTTTGAAGCACAAAGACTTCTTGCACAAGTTCATCCAACTTTTACTGATGACATTGGTTTTCAGACACTGGAATTTATTTTTACCATCACTAAGCTACTCCATGGGCTGAAATTAGTAGCAATTTCCACCAGTTCCTAATCTCACAGCAGACTGACTGTGTTCTTACTGAGAGTTTTCCTCATCTTTGGGGAGCCTTGTCATGCACTCTCTCTCTTCCAGGGGTTTGGAGATGTGGCAGATTCAATCCCACTGAAGTCAGATGCACATATGTGTAAAGGGTAGGGGCCCAGGGGTGGGGTGGGGGAAAGGAGCATCCTAAGCAGCCTTCAGGGCTCTGGTCATGATGCAGCACAGAAAAACTTGCCCAGTATCAGCCCTGAGGATGTAAAATCTGGAGGTTAAGGCCTCCTAGGAGACATGACGCAGTAGACAATGCCATAGAAATAGAAAAGCTTATCAACTCTCATACTTTTATGTCGTGCATGTCACTACCCTCAATAATTCTGCTCAGTGTATTGTCCACCAATAAAGTAACTTCCAGGCATCTTGGAGGAACACACATACTATCATACAAGTGACAGGTGAAGTACTATCCATAAAGGTACATAAAACTCAACATTTGGAAAAGCTGACTTTTCCTGCTGCATTTTTTTGGAAGTATCTATCAAGGAATGCTTGGCTTGCACTATGCAATAAGATGAAGCCTCAGAGAAAGCATGGGAAATATGCAGAGGAGAAAGTGCTGTTCAACCCAAACAGCACACCAGTAAAAAAGGTGCATGCTATCCTAGAATAGAAAAAGGGTGACAGTGGAAAGGCTTCTCAGATAAAAGAACAATGGCAGGTGGGACGATGGGACATTTCTTCACTGCTAAGATGGGAATTGATCCCTCAAAAAACAAGCATGCCACATGTTAGTCTGCAAAACAAGGTTCTGGAGTTCTATCCTAGATGTCCTGCTAATCTCCTTTCCTGTGTTGACCAAGTGATTTAGCACATGGAATGTCCTTGCTGTGCAGAAGAACAGTGCCTGGAGCACTGAAAGCAATGCAAACCTAAGGCTTGTCCAGTATGAGTAGCTTGAAGACACTTCTGCAGTCCAAACACTTGTGTAATTTTACTGATGAAAGTGCTATTTCACACCTAAAAAAAAAAAAATTAAAAAAAAAAATCAGGCGGTGCTTAAGAGGTTTAGCAGCACAATGTGAAATGTGGGGTGTTTTTTGTGAAAATAATTTTGTTACAGTGAAAATTGGATGGCAATCCCAGTGCATGAATGAACTGTCAAATCTGTGGTGTCACTCAGCCTAGCTGGCAAATACTGATAAGGATGACAGAATCATACTGGGGTGCTCATCAGACTGCTGCTCCAGCTGTGTCCTGCAGACAGGCACACCAGTCCTTCCCTCCACCTCTGCTTGTGTGACTCAGAGCAGCTGATTAGATGAGGGGTAGGCCTACGACCGAATGCAGTCTATCAAATACCACAAGTCACACCTCTGGCAGTACATGTATCTTTTGGATACATCAGAAGATTCAGACACATCATAATTCAGGTCTTCTGGGCAAAAGACATCAGCTTCACACTCAAGGTTAAGGATGTATTTCCAACCAATCCATAGTGACTGAAGTCCTCTCCTGTGCAATTCTGGAGTTTCCACTCTGCCTGAGGATGTTTTGGTCCATTTCTTCTTAATTCATTAAGTCAATTTATCATGGCCCACTGAGAAGCAAGATATGCCTGACAAAGTCTATGGACTGCTTCCATGAAAATGTCAACATTCTTCATGTTAGTTGGTGTGGTTTCTTGTCTTTCTGCATGGTGATAGCTTTATGTCACACAGCCCATAGTGACAATACTCTGGAAATGAGAAAGACACACAAGAAGCCCAGAGCCATCTGTCTTCCTTTTTTTGCCCTAGTCTTGGTAGCAGGTGCATTACAAAACTATTTCTAATAGACCACAGGATAAGATCTTTTGGTAGGTCACCACAGCACTGCTGCAATCAGTTCATAAAAGTCTTTTCCTGAGTATCCATCCATTCTAGGGAATTTGTCCCAAGCAGAACAGGGCTGGCCTGCAAGTTCATAAAACTGCAGAGAGTCCTTGGACTTCTGAGGATCTCCTTGGACATCTGCTTCCACACATTCTGGATTCCTGCTGGTAACACTGACTGGGGATACCTGCTTGCCCTTTCATCTTAGATTTTACCTCACATTATATGTGAATGGTCCTCAACAGACTTGCCTGCTCTAGCTGAAAATTCCACTTCATCAGAACTAAGCAATTCTAATGAAGTTCATTGGGGAGAAAGAGAAGGCAAAAGCGATAACCATTTTTTTTTTTTTTAAGTGTTGAAAATGTGACCTAGGGAAATGTTTCAATAGGAAATCCATATTCTCTTAAAATGACTTCTCATGCATCAAGGTTCATTAGGTATGTCAGTATAAGATTGGCTCTTCCAGAAAGTGTCATTAAAGAAACAAATTTCCCAGAGTTTAATTGAAAAATAGAACCACTGTTAAACTGTTACTTTCACCTTCAAGTAAACAAGCAGTTTAAACCCAGCTCAAAGTAACAGCCTGAAAAGTTAGCTTTAGGAACCCCAGTGTTGTCAGGGAACTCTTGAACTGAAAAACGATGGTCAGAATACCAGCTTTACATCTCTAGTATTATGGAAGAAAAAGAGCTGCAAATATATTTAGTCTGTGTTGAGCAATGAAAAAAAGTCACTTGATTTTGTTTGTCATACCAGGCCTTAATATTTACCTGATTTTATTCCTGCCTTCATTACCTTTGCTTAAACAATAGCACACACTTTTCTGGGCCTTCCTGATGACTGTGATATCTGTTCTCTCTTGAAACTGCACCACATTTCTGGTTCAAATTTATCTCAATTCAGCTTGCACTGCCCAAGGGACCTCTGTGTCTATGCTGCTGCCAGCTCAGAGACTCTGCTATGATCAAATTTCCCATGGATGCATTTTGAGTCTGTAGATCAATCTCTCCCTCCCTTTTTGCCCCAGGAGTCTCTTATGTTAATGCTTCTAAATTTCTGATTGTTCTGAGATTTCTTGCTAGAAGTCTCTGCAGCTAAATGCCATTCTTCTGGAAACAGTGCTTCCTGAATTTGTTCCCGTACTCTTTTCACTTGTACCCTTTCACACTTCTTAAGAGAGACTACAGGTTCTTTTTGCACAAGACTGGAAAAGCAACATGAATGCTGTAATTGTTTCCTTGGGGAAAACAGCCTCTGGAAATCAATATATATATTTTTTTATTATTTTTGCTATACTGTTAATATTATTCTGGGGGGGGAGGGGGTAGAGTGTGGGCAGGGACACCTTTGGTAAGTCTTATTTTATCTCTTCCTTTTCCAGATAGAAAATAATCTTCCTCTCACAGTAGAGATTATACTCTTTATACAAGTATTTCTTTTGCATTTAATCCCCCCTACAAATGCAGACAAAGTAATATTCCCTGTGCTGCAACTTCACTACAATGCATCAGTCTTTGAGGATGGTTGAAAAAATCTGTCTTGTCTCCTGAGGAAAAATCATGCCTGTAGGTGTAACTTCAATAGCAGCGCTTTCTCTTGGGACAGAAGTTGGAATAAATTCCAGAAGTCCACAACTCCTCTTCATGGAATAACTTTGTCTGAGTCTACGTGCCTCAAACTTCTAAGCACACTACTCAGCTTTGAGGGTAATATGGTCTTCTCGTGCCAGTCTTTTCCAAGCAGCAGGTAACTTTTCTAGAGCATCCCTGAACTTTCAATTTTGTTAACATGAGTGACATTACAGAGAGTCACAGACAAGTTGCAGATGTCCGATACCTGTCAGAATTCCCTGTCAGAGGCCAGATTGGATGGGGCTTTGAGCAACCTGGTCTAGTGGACCAGTGTCCAGTGTCCCTGCCCATGGTGAGGGAGGTTGAAACAAGATGACTTTAAGGTCCTTACCAAGCCAAGCTGCTCTATGATTCTGTGAAAATTCACTCTCTGCACCACAAAGGTGAGGAGTTGTTCCAGCTATTTGGAGCACTATTCTTTCCTGCCTCCAGGCCAGGCTTCCCATATCTGGCCCTTGTGACAAGCTGCCTTCACAGATAAACCTTTCTGCCATCCCTAGTTTAATGTACAGAATGGTTGTTTTGCAACTTCAGAGTCCTTGCATATCTTGTACTTTTCCTCTTCCTGTCAGGCCCTGTCACTGCATTGCTGACACCAACAGAAACATGCACACAGCTGTTGTATTCAGCCACTTTGTTGTGGTGCCCAGTGACAGGACAAGAGACAGCACTGGAATGTGGGATGTTCCTTCTGAACATCAGGAAACCCTTTTCCACTGGGAGGGTGACCAAGCACTGCACAGGTTGCTCAGACAGATGGTGGAGTTTCCCTCCTTGCAGGCATTCAAAAGCTGTCTAGACATTGTCCTGAGTGAGCAGCTTTTGATGGTCATTCTAGAGTAGTGTCGTTGGACCAGACGCTCTCCAGGGGTCCCTTCCAATTTCAGCCGGACAGTGATTCTGGATGACTTAGTGTCACTGAAAGCAGTGTTTCTCCTCTGGAAACATTTACCTTTTGATAACTATGTTACCATTATGTTACGGAAAGTTTTGCCTGAAAGGTTCAGACTGCTGCATATGAGCATGCCACACGTGTGACATACATGTGTTGCTTTGAAGTACATGCTGAAGGTCATGGCAAGTAGGGGGCAGCACAGAAATCACTCTTAATATTTCATGCTATAAATACATTAATGAAGCAATGCTATTGTCCTGAAAATAGATAGAAAATAACGCAGACATTGCCAATGTCTCTCAAAAGTTATCTTTAGCAAAAAGTTACAATTTTCTAACATTAAATATTTATAGGCATATGGGAATACCAGTACTGCTCATCATCAAGATGGCTTTGAAACAGGTTATTTGAGATGGCAAATCCATGCGACAGAACCCGGAAAATGAAATAACTAAATGAGGTGAAGCACATTTAAAAATGTAGAAAGAATTTACTGCAGCATGTTACGGAGCTGTCAGGCAGACTAGATCCCTCACTTGTTATTGTTGCTTCACTGCACTTTCATATGACAAGGCTCTGCTTTCTCTAAGGAGACTGACGGCTGAGTTCAACTGCGTTGGATTCTGTAACACACATGCTTCCCCCAATGCAAGAAACAGCTGGGTGGTGGCAGGAATAGTCTGCGTCTCAGTTAATTTGAGACATCTGCCAGAAATGGATGCAACTGTTTAAATGATCCTGTCAATGTAAGTAGTCTCATCTACTGCAGCAAGATGATGGAGCAGGCTCCTGGTACAAATAGGCTGGGCTCCTATTTCATAAACCTGTGTCTTCAGGTGAGATATTGAGCTTTTTTAGCCATCTAGGGCTGTAGGAATGGCTCAACCATGATGCACAGAACATGAACTGTCAGTCACCAAATACTATGCAAATCAACACTTCTCCTTGCAGCAATTTGGGACTAACCTACAAAGACTCCAGGACCATAGGGCATGGGAGAAACAGAGATTCAGGCCAGACAGCAGCTGTTGAAAATGCAATCAGTAAGCTGTTGGGCTAGTAACCAAATGAAAGCCACAGCTGGCAGCCATTCACAGTGCATAGACTTTACTAGTTCTGGAGGACTTGATGATGGTGCTGCTATCCCTTCTGGAGATTCATCTATCAGGATTAAGTATATGGAAGCAAAGTGTATTCCTGTAACAATGGCATTTTTCACTGCTGACAGACCTTGTCACAGAATGGACTTTCTTGTACCGTAAAGCAGTTGGACACAATGGGCCTAAGCACAGTGTAAATGCCAAGAGAGAATACAGTAAAAACAGAACATTTAGAAAGGCCCGGACCTTGGCCAGGAACTGCACAGATGTGATAGGAAGCAGTGGGGGAAACTCATAGCTCCTGACTCTTTTCACACCATCAGTTCTGCAGGGCAGGGTGCAGCCAGGGTGCACATCTCCCCAGTGGAGTGACTGTGCTCTGCTTTTGCAGTGGTCTTCCACACCAGTGTACTGACCCGGCTCCCCAGGGGCAATGCTGCGTGTAGCTGGGTTCAGCTTCTGCCACACAATTCAGCACGGAGCCAAGAATTCAGCTCTGCCCCTACAGAATGCAGAGATGCAGGGAGCAAAGCAGCAGTTGAATTTTTTATTCCATTAAGAATTCACACTTTCTTCCCCTGTCTTGCTGTTGTTGTCTCTAAACATGACAGACAATAATCAGAAAACAAAAGCGTTTACATTCTCTCCACTGGCAAAGCAGCACATTCACAACCAACATCAAAGGTGGGTTTAGTGATCATTAGTGCAATACTGCACTTCAACATGATCAAAGCAATCAGTGCCCAAACACAATAAAGAAGATGGAGCTCTCATTCAGCTCTTCCATAAAAGGCAATGATGAAGTGATCTGGGGAGAAGGTGAAAGCACAGTAAGTATATGAGGGCATGCGGCTGAGATATTCTTTTACATCAAAACAATTTCTCATTTCATATCCAATTATACCTCTGAGCTGTTCAGACCAACATTTCTGTCATCTTTGGCTTTCAATTGACATTGCAAATTGAAGAATAAAAAAACTACAATAAAACATGTCTCAGTTGAAATTCTTCCTGAAGTGTGTCACTGCAGATGGGTAACTGTTTGAGAGCTGGGATACTTGTGCTGGCCTTACTGATGCTGTCAGCCAGATTCAATCAAACATATTTGGGTGAGGGACTCTTTAGTTACCACCTAGTCAACAAAAAAGCCTTTTTGCTTTACTGTCTGAATCACAGAATGGTCTAGGTTGGAAGGGACCTTAAAGATTGCCTACTTCTAACACCCCTGCCATGGACAGTGACACCAATCAATACAGCACCTTACTAAGAGCCTCACCCAACCTGGTCTTACAAAGGGCAGCCTGTTCCTGTGCCTCACTAGTCTCACAGGAAAGAATTTCTTCTGAATATCTGATCTAAACCTACTGTCTCTCAGTTTGAAGACATTCCTCTTTGTCCCCTCCATCTTTATTGTAGGCTCCCTCCACATACTGGAAGGCAGCAGTTAGGTCACCGTAAAGCCTTCTCTTTGCCAGGCTGAAAAAAACCCTTTCTCTCTGCCTTTCCTCAGAGAAGAGGTGCTCCATCCCCCTAGTCAACCTGGTGGCCTCCCAATGTCCTTCCTGTGCTGGGACCCCAGAGCTGGATGCAGGGTTCCAGGTGGGCTCTGACCAGAGCAGAGGGGCAGAATCCCCTCCCTGGCCCTGCTGCCCATGCTGCTTTGGATGCAGCCCAGGACACGTTTGGCTTTCTGGGCTGGGAGTGCCCATGGCAGGGTCATGTCCAGCCTCTCACCCAGCAGCACCCCCAAGTCCTTCTCACAGGGCTGCTCTCCATCTGCTCATCCCCAGCCTGTGCTGATAACAGGAGCTTCCTGCACCAAAGAAGAATGTTCAAAGTAGAAAGCTCGAAGTGCAAGGACAACAGACTTTGTGATGTTGGACACCCATAGCCAGGGTAACAAATGTCCTTGAAGGCAAAAGTGTAGATATGACATTAATCAAGCCACTGTAATGGAGTGATCTTTTTGTCTCTTGGACTTGTGCAGCTCAGGTCACAAAAGTGCATCTTGGAGATCCCATAGGAAGGGCTCATCTTCTGCCTGATTGGGTACAAATTGAAATTCTGAACTCAGCTTTCTCTTAAAATCTTTGAAACAGTCTCTTCTATATGAGAGAGACATCATTTTAATGGCTTATCACAGCAGTTATGAGTTTTCCCTGAATCCATATTCAAAATTATGGAGGGGGGCTGGGGAAAGGAAGCTGTGAGAACGTGTCATTTGGAATTTGGGGATGGGAGGTGCTTTGTAGGTGGCAGGTTGGATTAACAAGACCTCAAATCCAGGGGTCTGGTCCCTAAGTATGTTGCCTGTGACTGCAACTGAGTCACTCTGTCTTCTCTTGCGTAAGCTAAAGCACAAGAACTTCTTAAGCCTTTCTCTGGAAGACGGATTTTCCACACTCGGAATGGCTTGTAAAGAAGATGCTTTAAAAAGGCATCTCGGGGGAAGAATACAAACAAAAGACCCAGGAAAAAGAAAGGCACTCAGTGATACTTAGCACGGCAGGGCAGTGGTTTGGAAGCAGCAAAGCATCAAGGAATATTGTCATGTTGTGTCGACAGCAAATGATGCCAGTAAGAAAGGGAAGCAACTGAGTTGTGTGTTCAAAGAAGGAGACAAGGCAAGCCAGAGAGGATACAGGGCAACTCAGTAACAGAGCAGGAGTGCTCTGCAGGGGGAGAAGGCTGGTTTTTTTGAAAGATGAGATGAGTAATAGTTTGAGGTAAAGAGGTGCTTAACTGTGTTGGCAGTGAGTGTGAAACTGGTGCTGTTGCACTCTCACAAAGTTCCATCAGTGAGCTCTTTGTCTGTATCAAGAAATGGCTTCAGCTGCATAGCGTTTCCATTTTTGCTTTACAAATACTCACTGTCCTCTGGGTAACAGCAGCATAAGCATGACTTCTACCTAGTGGAACCTTTTAAAATTAGCCTACCTCCTCTTTCAGAAATAAAATAAGTTTTCTTCACCAAAAGCTTCAAGGTCACGCAATGAGGGGCATAATGATATCTGGCTCTTCAGCACTGACTCAGACATGCATGTAATTCTTGAAAAGAGCGCAGTATGGAGGTATGGAAGCTTCTGGGGCTGCCCTGCAGAGCAGGGTGTAAACCAGCAGAGAGTGCAAACAAGCAGAGAGTGCAAACAGCAAGCAAAGAGCACTGGGAGAATTACAATCTGACCTGAAAGATACCTGGGCAATTTTTGCTGCTCTGGATTTCCACTCTGAGTGGGATTCTGGCCAAGCACTGCCTTTGCCCATTAGTTACTGCTCAGTCCTACTCCTGCTCTTCCCATAAGGAGCTCATGTATTTGGTGTGCACTTGGGGGAGAGAAGAGAAGAATTTTGATAGATAAGGGTAAATAAAGACATATAATTGTGGTTCTAAGTTGTTCGAGTTCTTCATTGAAGACAGTGTCTTCTTTCCAGACTTTCCGGTAGAAAAGTGACTCTCCCCTGGGAATCCTGCCAGTATTGGGCAAGAAGGCTGCAGCTCAGGCAGTGCGTCATTCCAGAAAATACTTTGCTCACATTACTCATTAGGAATAGTCTGTTTAATTCTGTTACCCTCTGCAGGAAATACTCAGTTAATAATTTTAAAATCATCACCTATGAGAGCCCCTCTGCATATGTGGATGGTGGGATTGTGCACAGGACTTGATTTCTGTGCAAAACAGTAATATGTCCCCACCCTGATCAGCCCCACCACCTTTTATGCTCAGATCCCACATCCAGGCAAAGTCTACTGAGGGAAGATTCCTGTCTCCTTGCTGCAAGTGGGAAGGAAGAGATGGCACAGACAGTGGCACAGAGACTGGCTCGGCTCCTCTTTCTCTTCCTGAATTTTCAGAGTAGCAGAGGCCAATTGCATTGGCTTTTTGCTGCAGAACAGTGAAGCAATACAACAGACAAGAAAGGAACAGCAATTACCCGTTTTCCAAGAAGTGGCTGCTTACCAGCTGCTGTATGTTTATCAACTTCCCTAAAGCTACCTTCAAATTCAGACTTTCTGTGTATAGTCTGTTCTGTGCCCAGAAGAGCTATAGAAAGTCCCCTTTTCTGCCACCCATTTTTGTGAATCTAACCACCATATGAAAAAGGCTGCAATAGCTATGGGACAGATCAGCCTTGAAAAGTCTGTATATATAGAAGAAACATTCAGTATAGTCCTACAAATACAATAAAGAGCATGTATCTCAAGGCTTAGCCCACACATGATTCCATGTTTCTTATGTTGTTGTGATAACAAATTGGTCCTGCTCCTCAACAGCAAGGGAATTTGAATAGTACAGACAGTTTTACACAGCAAGGATGTGCAGAGCTTGGCTTCAGGCTTATATTGGTGTAGTACCTGAGGTAGCATGACTGCTGCTGTCAGTGGTCTGAGACAGAGCGTGAAGGCTTGAGGGAACCCATTACAGCCTACACATTTTCCCAAGCAGATTTTCACATCCTCTGTATGCACCAGGTTATCTAAATGCACTGTTCCTTATTTACATTGATAAACAGAGGTATAATGCACCCAAAACTATCTCACACAGGCTAAATCCCTGTCCTGGGGGCACCCTCATGAGCAGAGGTGACACTGTAACTCAGCTCTAGGTACACAGCTGTATACACTGCGGAAAAAAGGCAGGTCGCGTGCCAGCTCTGGCTTTCCCATTTGCCTTTCTGATCTGCCTCAGCTAGGGAGACTCCACTCTGACAGTGGAAGTGTATCTGCCTGTCCTCTAACGGGCAGCTGGAGGGAGTGGCCTGGCCTTCACACACGGGTTGGAGTATGGATGTGCTCAAGTGTCACCTCTGTGCCATGCTGGGGAGAAGGCCACATGGAAGCGTGTTTGAGTGGGGTGTAAAGCACACCCACGTGTGCCAAGCATCCCACCACAAGGGGAAGATGTGCATAAGCAGCACATCAGCTGGAGAAGGAGGGTGCTTTCCCCACTGATGAAACAGGCACCAGCTGGGAGTTCCTGGGAGGCAGATGCACTGTGATGGAAGGGTGACACCGCCAACAGAAATTGTACATTATCTTTCAGAGCAGTGGTTTATTTGAAACCTGTTTCCAACTGACCTGACAAATTCATTTCCAAAGCAACAACAGATGGTAGCAGACAGATGGCTTAGTAATTTCAAAGCCTCTCAAGAGAAAGGAAGTGTCACTATAAGCCTGCACTATCTTAACATTAAGAAATAATGGGATCTTAACATCTGCATTAGCTGAAAATAGTGTGAGGACACATGTTGTAGGCTGGATTTTTGCAGTTATTCTCATGGTTTCCACTGGCATAGCTCCACAATTATTGAACCTTCTCTTTATCTCAAAATGGCATTTTGAACATTTAAACATTTCAATTATTTGTTTTATCACTATAGATGCTTTCCCTGCGTCATCTTGGTCCAACCACAGAGTTCCTCAATGCTTCAGCTTCTTGTCTGCAAAACACAGATAAAAATCCAGTATTGATCCTGTGCCTTTAGACAGCAGACTCCTTGACAGTGTATTTTCCCATATTTCCGTATGTTCCTTCTTTTTCTTTTTCGTTGTTGCTGGACTCGCCTTTGCTGGAACCTTATTGCCTGCAAGAAGCAATGCTAAGAGGGCTGTATTACTTTGCTATCAACTGATGAGTAAGGGAGCCTCAATTTTGACTGATTTGTTGGGATTTTTAAATTTATGCTAAAGGTTTGCTTTCCATTGTTGCAATTTTACTGCTACCTATCGCATCCCAAAACTGAACTCTTTTCATAGTTTTTATTTTTTCATTTTCCCCTTCCCTTATATATTTTACTGCAACAATTTTTGGAAATAATTAAGTTTGTCTTCCCTTCTGCATCCTCATCACATGACAGAAGGCCCATTAAATGCTGGAACCAATAATTAAAACATAAGGAGTGAAGAAGAACTTCTTTCTGTAGCCAAGTTCCATACA
This sequence comes from Haemorhous mexicanus, assembly GCF_027477595.1. Lineage (NCBI taxonomy): Eukaryota > Metazoa > Chordata > Aves > Passeriformes > Fringillidae > Haemorhous > Haemorhous mexicanus. The sequence goes on along the minus strand of NC_082381.1, from coordinate 43,943,706 downwards.
ATTTCAGCTCTGACCTGGCCTCCAGAGTACATGTAACTTCCCCATCTTCTGAGAAGGTAATCAAACCTAATCAAAAGGAATCAAAGGGATGACTCTGTCTTGTCATCTGGTGCCATACCCATTAAGCAAAATCAGGAGACAGGAGGTTTCTGGCACAGCATAATTGATCTTTGGAGAGATGAAGTCATGGGCATGAATAAGACTCTTATTTCTCTCACTTGAGACAATTCACAGCTCAGCCCAGTGGAATTCTATTCTTACAAAGTTTGCATAACTGAAAAGAAGCACCAGACTAGTTCTCCTTGTTCCAGGAAGCCCAGTCCCTCTGTACCACTGTGGCTGTTGTACTTCAGGGGTTACAAGGCCATTTGCTACCCTGAATTTTCCTTTCTCCTTTCCTAGTGAGAGCAGGTTTGGCCACTTGGACCTGTTGGAGTTACAGAGAAGGTAAGGCTTTGCCTGATGGTGATGGAGCTGTATCAAGCTCAAGCCCAGGGTTTAAAAATTAGGAAGGGTAGAAGTGATTGTGCAGTCAGAAGGAAAGGTATAATAAGTGTATAGACTAAACAGACACGAAAAAATCCTCACTGTCATCAAATAGAAGATGACCATGGGTGCAGAAGGAGAAAGGTCTTGTAGGAAGATGTAAATGAGGAAGGAAAGAACCAGTCCTTAGTATGAAGCCCATGAGTAGTGACATAATCTTAGCAAAGCAAGGGATAAACTGAGGAGCAAAAAATGGTAATGCCTGTTGAAACTAGCATGCAACAATCGAACTTCAGCAGCTAACAGAGGGCTGTCCACTGCTCACTCTTTAGACAGCTCTTGGTTAGATGTTGTGATACAGCCCTTCTGGACACAAAAGGACAGATCACCCTGAAATGGGGCATGGCTAGTGAAGATTGGTCTGGAACAACTGTGATACAAAGGGGCAGACATGCATTAGGATGGAAATTATGGGCCACTGCAGGCCTCCCATAATGGGGAAGGTGTTAAATCTGCCTCTTGAGACACACAGGTCTGGAAAAACTCTGTGTTCCAGATTGCAAGGCAAGATGTATTCTATCACCATCTGTATGGCAGTTGTCTGGTAGCGAGTGGGCAATTCTCCTTATCTCTCTCCCTGCGTGATCACAATCACTCCTCCCTCGGCAGGGGACATCTGCTGATAACAGGCTATTGAATGTCACTGCATGTCTGATAAGAACTATAGCATGCCATTGTGAGATGCTCTGCCCAGAGGGAGGAGCCAAGCATTGCTACCTGGATATAATCTGGAGATTCTGGAACACCATCACAGCTTCTCCACTGATTCCCCAGAGGAACAGCAGCTGCTTCTGCTTCCACGGATCTGCAGAGGAAGAATACACCCTTTTCTACAGGACACCCCCTGCTCCAACAGATCCAGGAGGACTGCAGCCACTTTTCCAACTAGACTGCTACCAGCACCCTGACCAACAGGGTGTCAGGTTGAGTTCTGACTCTGTCAGTGTTGTTCTAGTGCATTGCATTGTTTTATTTTATCCTTTTATTTTTTTCCCCTCCCCATTAAAGAACTGTTATTTCTTGCTCCAATATTTTTTTGCCTGAGAGCCCCTTAATTTAAAATTCATAGCAATTTGGAGGGGTGGGGAGGGTTTGCATTCTCCATTTCAGGGGAGGCTCCTGCCTTCTTTAGCAAGCACCTGTCTTTCCAAACCAAGACACTCTAGTTCTGCTAGCTATTGCAGAGAGGATATACAAGCTTAGAAGACAGAAGATGCTGGGAACAATGTCATTTCACTCCCAGCTTTTACCAAAATGTTCTTACCATCCTCTTGCCTGTCATTTTTACCTCATCAGAGCTGAGTCAGTAAGAGCTATCCTGTTTACAGAATGTACCCTAAGATCAAATAGGATCGGGGGACTGCCTATGTTCCTCTAGCAGAGATCTGGGCTCGGGTCTATCATTGCTCATCCAAGTCAAAATTTTGATGCTCAGTTGGTAGCTAGATGAGATGAGTGGATTCCACTAGAGAGCAATGGTGTCTCCTATACAAAGGAGTCTGCCTTGCCACTTGAAGGAAGGACATTTAAAAAAGCATATGAGTAACCACGGGGATTGGCACCAGCTGCTGTAAATGGAAAAGACACCAGTCCCCAAGCGGACATAAATACAAAACGAAAAGTACAAGGACTGAGCTCACTGTTTCTGGACCAGGGGAAAGCAGGTTGGAAAAGCACAGCAGTCTTACTTTCTGTGAAGCCAGCACTGCATAAATTGCAGTCTCAGCTCCAGCAAACATTCATCTGTCTCCACACAAGCTGTGAAAATAGAGAATTAACTGCTGCATCAGAAGGATTCTGAGTACAACAGAGACATCTGCAAATATTCAATAAACCCAAATGTGGACTGTTGATACCAATATAGCTTCCACCATTAGAAATAAAGTGGGGGGAGCCCAGCCACTGCTCCAACGACTTCAGCAAAAATGATGCAAATAAAAGTATTAATTTTTCAAAAAGTATGTTTTCTACTTGTTTCCTGAAAGTTACATTTCTGCCAGAAGCCTTCCTCCAGTCAGGATCCTTTCCTCAGCAAACAGGAAGCAGGCACTGGTCTCAGTGGCATCTGGCTGTGAGGGTAATTGAATAGTACAGCAGAGCAGGTTTGGGACTCATCAACTCTCATGGGCATTAAAATGAGATTACATGGTTCTTTAAATAAATCAGCTATATTCTAGCCTCTAAGAAAAATGCCATTCCTGGATGAAACTCTGAGTATTGTACAGCAATAAAATAGATCAAACGTGGTCTCTGCTGCCCAGTGTGGTATTCACCAGTCTTGACCATGTGCTTGGAGGTTTTGTGATCACCACAGGTGAGAAAGGGAATTTATTCTTGTCATGTGACTGTCATGTTCTCCTGTTAGAGCTTCCTAAGAGAGGCTTCAAAGTTTCCAAGTTCGAGAGAGAAAGTCAGAGCTGGACTTGACAAGATACTCTTCTGTACTTACAGGCATTATCAGTTGTTCTGCCACAGCCAAATAAAACACTAATTCTTACCAGTCAATCAAGGTGACTTTTTGGTCATAAAATGTGTGTTTTGCATGTTTGTCTGGAACTTGCCATCAGCCTTGCTGCCTTTTATTTCTCATAAGCCAGGATTGCATAATTAATTGGAAAAGGAATTAGCATGGTAGATTATAGGAATTTTTAAGGTATATTTTGAGGTAAATTAAACAGACATTTTTGTTTAAATATAAAAGGAAAGCTTAATGAACAGTACCTTGAGCAAAGTTCCACAGCAACAAAAAGTTCTACATAGACTCTGCAAAGTTCCATCTCAAGTACACTTTTTATATACACTCACTGATCCCAAGAGCATGGGACATCTCAGCCCAGCTGTGAGTCTATTCCCCAGCCCAGTTCTGCTGTTCAAGGGTGTTCCCTGGGTTTGGGCTCCTCTTGGATCCCGTTCTAAGATGGCTACAAGAATGCACTGAGGCTGTTGATTATCTCATCACTTTGTTAAGGGAAACTTCACAGCCTTCATGAAATCCTTCTGTTTCTGTCATTCCTGCTTCCAGATTAACACCTCCTTCCAGATGGGCCTTCTTTCCCTCCATGCCACATCATACTTTGGACACAAATTTCCACTGCTAAGCAGTTACAGTTAGATTTTCCCCTTCACAGACCAAACTGACTGATGAAGGGAGTTTTTTAGTCTCTTGAAAATTAATTCTGAGGAGCATTTTAAGTAGGGGGACAGAAATTCTGACCTGGATTTTGTGTCAAGAGAAGAGCCAATGTATACTTACTTTGCCCAGTACTGTTAAGGAGATGATCTCCAGCCATTCACAATTTTTGGCCTGCTTAAAGAAAGGGGAGGCTGAGGCCAGGCTGTTGGAACTGCTTGGGAAGCAGTATACACAGCATATGGCAATCAGCTCATGCAGAGACAGGCTGTGACATGCCGTGTACCTCCACCTCTGACCCCTGTGCTGTAAAATGACACAGAAGCCTCAGAGAGGCTGTGTGCATTGCCCAAGGTCACAAGTGTGTCTGAGCAGAAAATGGTGCCCTAATCCCCTGGGATGCCACATCCCTACAGTACCAGCCTTCCTGCTATCCTTAGCCTGGCTTTTCTCTGCTTAAACAGTAATGCATGTTCCCATTCCCCTATAGTTAATTAGCAAGAAATAATTTATCCTCTGAGAGAAAAAACATCTTTCTCAGCCTGCTGTGTGTTTAGACAACTATAAATCTCTTTAATAAATGGGTACAATAACTATGCTGAACTTCTAAATCCTTATGAAAAATAACCAGTACAGTTTTTATGCGTTTTATGTACTCTTAACTCAGCACCTCCTCAGGGAAGATGAGAGATGGCAGCTCTGAATGGGCACTGGAGTTCCAGAAGTGAGAAACGGGGCTGCACGCGCCTTGCAGGCATCACTCATTTCTCTACCACCTCGCAGGAGAGATGACGTCTTGCGCTGCCTGGGGCTGTAAAGTCACCCCCTCAGAGGCAGGGGCGATAGAGCCCACGGTGCCCCAAGCAAGGAACAGATCTGAGAAGCAGTGGGTTTGTAGGGCACAGGACAGAGCCGTGCCCATGCCGCGATCCCTGCGGCACACGGAGCGCAGCAGCCCGACTCGCTGTTGCCTTCTTCATGGCTGAGCTGATTTCAAAGCTGCTGCATCTTCATTCTGTCAACTCAGGGTGTGGCGTCCCTGTGCTGACCACGGGTGGCTTGTGCTCTCACGCTGGTTTCTGGGTCCACTAAACTCTCGCTCTGCAGGCTCGGTCTACTGTACGAACCAGAAGAAAAACATCAGTGAAACGGATGGTGCCATCTACTGGGAACTGAGATTTTTACAGACAAAACCACGGACTGGTCTGATGCAATCAGTTAGACTCTCTCCAGGCTGATCTGATACCTTTGCGGCAAGATGTTTAGGGACAGCCCACTGGCACCGCTGGAACTCAGAACCCAAATCTGTCTGTTTAGAAGTTTCTATGGGGCACTTCCCTCCCACAAAATACTAGTGTAAGACACATGGAAGGGCCAAGAAAACTGCTCCTGAACATATTCTCCTCCTGACTTTTGCACCCAGGAGGAGAATATGTTCATGCTGTTGTGGTAAAGTGGAGATTAAATGCCCTACAGCTGAGACAGACAGATATGGGTTGTCTTGGGGGTCTCATAGGAGAGGAAAGTGTTGAGCTTTCAAGAGTCTTGGAGAGATTCTTTCTTCTGCTTTGGCCAAAGCTGTTTCCCAGAAATTTATATAGAACACCCTTATAAAATGGGATATAAATTTGCCACTAACCTTTGCCTCAGTACCTAAAGTATCCAAAAACCAGAGAGCTCTGGGGTCTGGGAAGAGATGTTTTGCAGCCTCCTTTTCTAGACATCTGTATTGCTGAATTTAGCCAGAGTTTTGATTCTGAAATATAATGGGGTTCAGACTGCTCAGCAACTCCTGTGTCATTTGGAGCAGCAGTTTCTCTTTGCTGTTCAATAAAACTCCTTCTTGTTCATAGCCAAACACCGAGTCAGGTTTTGCTGTGGTGTGCTGTCATTTTGTCACGTCCTGAAGTAGAGACAAACCATCAATAAGCCGTTTGCTGCTGGCCTAAGACTGTCCACGTTTGATTCAGTGGGTGTTTCATCTCTGATTTCTACAGGGAAATTATCATGAATGTCTCAGAAAAATCCCTTCTGAAGTGCAAATTTCTCTCCTTGTAATGTTTGAAGCCTCCCTCCTTGTCTCCACTTACTGCTAAGATATATTTTTTAACAAGCAAAAGCTAATTAAGTACTAATATTTTAAATGCTGTCTCCAGCAGTTATTTTAGATGAGCTATTTGCTGTACTAGAGCTGCAGGCCCCTGTTTTGCTTTCTAAAATAGTCACAAATTCATTATGTTGGCCTAGTAACAGAAATTCATCAATGCTTTAATGCCCTGAGAAACAGACCTGAGATATTTTCAGAGAAACAGGTTAACACAGTCCAAGTCAGGTTTGGATTCTGACTTGGACTGCAAGGCAGATATAGCATGGATGCATGAAGGTTCACTCCAAATCCTAATCTAGCAAATTCCTCTTTAAGTGGAATACACTTAGTAGAGGCACATGAGAGCAGCCCTTTCCAATGTGCTCTGCTGTGGGCTAGGATGGGCAGGCTGCACCAGAACAGGACTTTGAAGCTGGCTTTCCTCACTGATGGGCTCCTGTTTAGAGATGGATCATTCACCCTTCTCCTCGCTGTTTTGCAGGATCTGCCAGGCTTTTTTTTCTTCTTCTTTTTTTTTTTTTTAATCCAACTGGTCTATACTTGATGCTCTAATGTATGCCCAGAATAGGGGCTGTCTTGTATTTGGGTAGGAAAAAAAACAACACAAGCCCAAGACTGAGTACAAGAGATTTTAATTCTATCTGAGAGAAACCAGGATAAAAACTGAGCAGCCCCCTGGTCTGTAAGTCTTTCAGTGTTGTAACTTTTTAGTGTGTAGGGGAGAGAAAAGCCCTTTCAAAAGCTGTAACCTCAAAATCCCAACCAGAAGTACTAGTATTTCTGGGAGAAGCCAAAAGAATCAGTAGGGAAATTGCCTTTGGATCTCTTGTGCTACTGTTTGATGTGAATGGCAATATTCTCCTAATTACTGTGCTGCAAGGCTGTTCTGAGAACTTCAAGGGTTTTTATACCTGAGACAGGTTTTCCACAAATCCTGAAAGGGAGACTTGTAGCCTACCACTTGGAAGCACCCAAATGCACAGTTCCATGCGGAGAAACACCCTTAATAGTCTCCATTTCTTAATCCTTGAGAGGGTTTCAGTGTATCCTTAAAAGGAAGAGCTGGGAAAAATCTTTATTTGGGAGAGAAATATAATGCTACCAACTTTAGGAAGTGGAAATATAGTGCTCTTAAAATCATGTGTAAGAGGGAGAGGGAACAGGTGTGAGTGAAAGTTAACAGGCTGAGAAGGCTGGGAAGGGCAAGTGGGGACGGGACACTTTAAATTATTTCCTGCTTAACCATGATGTTAATCTGTGTGTCAGAAATCCTCTTCAGACAGAATTTTAAGTGAAAACATGTCTGAATAATAGGTGTGCTTTCTTTCAACAGGAGAAGCAGTCTCTGAAAAAAAAAAAAATTGTTGGGTTTTTTTTGTCTGCTAGAAGTGGTTTATTTTCAAACTCTGAGGCCTGGTGCTGTTCTTGTTTATGCAGCTTTCACATTCATGAAAATGGTTTCACTGGCTCTAACATCTTTGCTCCTGATTTGCACCCATGTCCAGCATCCCAGCCAAAAAAGAGTAAAAATATTTAGAGGGGAGGAACAGGAGTAAACCCAGTGGTGAGCAAGAATGTCCCCACAAGCTTCAGAGCAGGAGCTTAAAGCAGTGTAAAGCATATGTCACATCCCTTGCCCTGTAAGCCAGTGACCTCAGAAACTCCAGTTTATACACCTTCACCCTTCATTTGCTAAAAGGAAAGGGAAAAGATTGTCATGGTACATTAACATGAAGGCTATGTGTGCGAGAGGCTCAAGGGAGATTTATAACCTTGGAGCTTTCTTTACAAATAGTCCTTGAAATAGTGGTTTGGGAGGGGGGAAGTCAAACTTTCCTCAGATGGAATAAGCAGCTTAGATTTTTTTTTTCTCCTCTTTTTGTGATCCAAGGAGAGTAGAGCTGGTCTTGTCTGAGCTGCCTCACAGAGGCAGTGATAATACTGATATTTGTTCCTATGCATCCCTGGAGTATTTGCAGGGGGCAAGGGGGAATGTTGACTCCTTGGGCCCTGTGAGGAACAACTTTTACTAAAAATTGCTAGGGGGACTGGATCTGTTCTGAAAAACATGGCAGGGTATATTAGAAGCAAGGAATAGACTTCTATTGCTTTCAAGTGCTTTTGGGACATGAACAGAATCCAGGCCAGTTCAGGTTGAATTGTGCATGTGTGCTGAAGCCCTGCCAGCACAGCTGGCAACACCACTTTTCAGCAGCAGCCTGGTTGCCAGCATGTGCTAACAAAGACCTTCAGCCCTGACTCCAGTGAATGATTAACTCTGTGTCTCTGGTGGCCATGTGGACCATATGCCTTCGCAGGCTAGTGCTGCCTGCTCTGGGAGCACAGTATTAATTTCCTTTACCTCTCCTGACCCTGCCTGAGAGGTGACCTATTTGCTTTCGAGAAGGATTTTGCTAAAGGTGGCATTGTTGAAGAGTGAGGTTTGCTCCAACATGCATGGGAGTCACCAAGAGCCACCGAAGCCTTTACATTTGGTGACATAAGTGTTATCAAGTGGAGAGCTGTGAGTGCATGACCCTCTACTTCAACTCTGTGCTTTGTCATGGCAAATGATGTCACAGGTTGCACACAATCCCTCCTGCTTATGACTCTTATGGCACCTGTACCCCCTTTGACAAACAAGGCTTCTCTGGTACAAGCTTACTGCTGGCAAAACTTGGGGAACATGTGATGCAGAGAGGGTACAACAACAACAACAACAACCACAACATGACTGCTATATTTGGGTCACACAGAAAAGGACAGGCAGGACTTGAGGGATCACAGGAGCAGTAACATAATACACACCTCGGAAGTGTTCCACTTTCAGTGGGTGAGTAACTCTCCTGGCTACGGCACAGCAGACGGGAAGGGAAGCTGCTGACTTATCTCTGCTTTCCTTCCCCAGTAGGCTTTCCTGTTACCACCAAGCTCCATTCAGCAAGCCTATGAGAAGCTGTGTCAGACTAGCAACATTTCCATGCTGTACCTGAAAATTATGCTTTGACTTGTAGTACCTTTGTGCAGTAAATACTTGCATAATGTAAAGGAAAGGAGGGAGGTCCCAGCCTAAAACCTTCCCTGCCTTTTCTTCTGCAATGATACTTTTTCGTGTAGCCACATGTAGTCCTGCCCATTCCCCAGATGGCCATGCTCAAAGTACTCTGGAGACCATGGAATGTGATTTCTGGTAGAACTCAGTGAGTTAGCCACCTTGGAAACTGGAATTCAGGTTAGCAACATTGTAGGACGTATTTGTGAAAATTGTGTTTAAGTGACAAACAAGCCATGTTTCAAATGCAGTGGCTTACAGTCTCCTTCAGCTGTGAAGATGCCCAGTTATGAAACTCTCCCTTCATGTGAAGCCTCTCATCTTCCACTGGGTGCTTGGTCCTGGTAGCTCTCCCCATGCACCAATGTCTCTGCCACTTCCCCCATCTTCAGGCCAGCAGGTGGTCCTCCATGCCCACCAATGTCACTGGGGGCTAGGTGGAATAGACACAGCTGTAAGGATGAAGTAACTCCCTTCTGCAACTGCAAAATGGCTTCCAAGGATCTTTCCCATCCTCTTTCTTTGGAAGTGAGAGTAGCCTGCCTGTCTCTGCACACGCAGCTCTTGACAATGTGTGGCTCTGTGAAGGGCCCAAGCCCTGACATGTCCCATGCCTCCTTCCTGCAGCTATTACCACCTACCAGCACCTCTGTTTTCTGGGGAAGAGTTTCCCTGTGTGCAGTGTGTCTTGAACATGACAAAAGAGGCTTGCCCCTGTTCCCTTGCTCTTCCTATGGGGTTTAGAAGCCTAGGTTGGTTGTAGGAGTCCTGAGCAGCCCAGTAATGTGAGACTGCAGTATCTGAGGGCCAGGTTCTCAGCTCTGCCTCAACAAAGCACTGGCACCCATGTCTAGATTCTCTAGATGTCTAGATTTCTAGATCTTCAGCATGGGAAAACTCTTGTTGGCTACTCTGTATATTTAAGGACTGCAGGGAATGAGGGCCAAGGCCAGGTCAAGCCAAAGGGATTATCTGTACTTTTCAGTATGATAGATAAAGGATGTCCACTTCCCTTTCTGGGATGACAGTGCCATGCTTGCAGATGCATTCATGCCATCAGCTTTTTGCTACCAGGTACAACATCTTGGAAACAGGTCTATTTTAACATGTGCTGTGAAGGTGACACTCACCAGATAGTAAAACCTAGCATGTGACTTCTGTAGAGGCCTGCAGAAGTGGCATAAGATGGAAGGACCTGGAGAGGATAATACGGCAGGCATGCACTGTCATGAGGTTTGTCAAGCTGAGAGCACCACACAGTACACACATGGCAGCTTTGCTGTTTTCATCTCCTGCTCTGACGTCCTAGGTGTGTATGGAAAACACTGGAACTAAGAGATCTTTTCTGTAAGTCCCTGTCCACTCCAGCCCCAGGTGCCTTCACTTCTTCATGTACTTTTTGTGATCTTTATCTCTGTGGGTACATTGTTACAGCCAGGACTTGGAGAGCGTGTCCAAGGGGCTTTGTAGTGAAGGTGCAGCTACATTCAGGGCTGAGACATACCATCAGCCTGGCAGCTGGGGCACCTCTAAACACAAATCACTAAGCAGGAATTGCATGGAAGGGACCAAATGTTGGAGACCTGGCTGCACATCACCATGCATTGATTGTGTTTTCTAAGGCAGGAATTTGAGTACTTTAGCTGATTGTCTGGAAGATCTCTATGATGAACAGATGATTTCTGATGATCAGAATATGTTCAAATACTATGAAGAAGTTCAGGAAAAAGACATCAGATGACTTGGTTCCTGATGAAAGTTCTCTGCTATGTTTCATTTCATGGTGGCATGAATGTTTGTACAGGGCAGACACTAGCATAACTTCCGTCATGGTGACCTTTGGCTATTCCTGGTTGTGTCAGAAAAGGCAGGTTTGTCTTAGATATCTGTCTAAAATCGATATGCTGCATGTTTGAAGGAGAAAGCGCAAGACGGATCACTTCTCTGAGTAACACGTTGGCCATCACAGGGAGGACCAGTGCTGTCTGCTTGCAACCCTTATGAGCCAGGCAGGGCAAGTATTGAATTTACATTGTCTGGTTCTGCTGTGGGAGTGTTGCGGGTGAGGGGAAGGCCATCAGCCTAGCACTTGGATGTCACAGTGAGGGAGGCTCAGTGACACCTCAATGTGAGAATCAACAAGCTTCGTTTATTGATTAGAGCATCAGACATTTAAGCACAACATGTAATAAGCTCATGCATATTCTGTAAGCTAAGCAGTCTATTGGTTATTCTTACTTCTTCATTCTTTACAGCTTACATCTCCCTTTTCTCATGCTCTGCTCTCGGCTACATCATCCTGTTATCAGACTACAGCTATACCCAAGGCCACTGCGGCCTTGCAGGTGCAGGGCCTCAGATTAGCTGGGCCAGTACTTTTCTAATTCTCAGCTATCCAGAGCATGTCTACGTGACGTTTGTCATGTAACCAATTCCCAACACTTGGATACTGGAAGTCGTGTAGGACACTTGCTCCTGGGGGCTCCTGAGGCAGTCAGCTGTTGCTAGTATCGCAGTTGCCTGCCACAGACAAATAGTTTTGATGAGGCTTTTTTCTGTCTTTAGAAGTTTTTTAGGCGCAGGATTTGTTAGCTCCCATGGAGGTAAATATGTAACAGGTAAAAAGCTCAGAATTCTTGGTGACAACCAGTTTTCGTAGAGCCGGCTCTGATAAGAGCTGTGATCATGAAAAAAATTGTGAAAACTTGATTCATCAAGTGTTCAAAAAACACAGAAAACAAATTACACCTGTATTTATTTTCTATTTGATATTTTCAAGTCTGCTTCGTGATTTCTCAGGAACCAGAATGATGGCACAGATATTTTTGGTGCTAAGCTAAAGACTTCAGTGCTGCTGGGTTGATGGTTTCTCACACCTGAGCTACAGCCCTGACTGTAGCTGTGACTGGCGCACACAGCCCCACAGATATGCTCTTCAACAGGCTGGCTGAACCTCCCACTGAAAGAACAAGCCAGTTAAGCAGCTGTGACTTTGATTTCAAACATAGCTCTCACTATTGGCTGATAGTCGAAAGTGCCTTTTGAACAGATAAAACAGTTTCATGTGCTTAAGCAATGGCATTAGGGATCTTCCTTTCATAGGAGCAACACCTACAATGCAGCCAGCTGCAAAATCCCACCATCCTAGCTGAGAGTTCCACTTTGGTTTTCACAAGAGACTGCTGCATGGGCTGACCAAAAGTAAAATGCATAAATTTTAACAAAAGTAAAATGCATAAATTTATTTACAGTGGATGGAGGAGTTTCTGTCTTTTTTGCAACATCTGTGAATGATCAGGATTCTGTCTGATTGCTGGATAGCTAGCAAATCCAAGTTGAAACATCTGTGCATGAGATATGCATCATTGCTTATCCATCTGCAAAACACATCAGACATCAGTTGATTGATTTGAGCTTGATAGGGCTAGATAACCAAGCAGTAGGAAAAGAGAAACTACATGGCACAGTGAGAGTTGTTCCCCTGTCCCTCCTTCTTTTCAACTCTATATACTTCCACCATTTATGTTTTTGCCATTGTTTTTCTTACGTGGTGCAGTTATTGGGCTGAATATGGATAAGGGAATGAAAGCTCACATCTCAAAAATGTGGGAACACATCTGTCCTTGGCAAAAATAACTTTATCTGTGACAGCCATCACCAAAACCATAAATGAAAATAATGAAATCTTCCAGAAACTGCTTTGGGATCTCAGTGGGAATATGGAGGGTAGCATTCAGATTCTGTTACAGGGATTTTAACAATTTGGGGTGTCTTCTCTTTTAGTTTCTAAATCAGGATTATTCAAATGCAGTTGTGGCACTGGAGATTGTTATTTGAAGCTGAAGTCTTATTTCCTGTCTTCCTAATCCCTGACTGCATTTACACCGGCCGCTACCATTCCTCATTGCTTCATACTGCCCACTTCCTATAGCACATGGACATGCAGTTATTGCTCTTCTGTCTGCTTCTTCATTGACTTCTGGAACTGAAGACATGCATGGTGATGATTCAGAAGACTCTAATTTTTAGTTTTTTAATGTGGTGTGCAAGGGGGTGTGGCCTGGTTTATGACTGCGCATCTGTTGCCGCAAATACAGTATCCCTCAGTGCTGCAAAATCAGCCTAGACCTGGAGCTTGTATTCCCCTTCCAGCAATTAGTGAAGGATTCAACAATTACCACTTGAGTAGCAGGTCTCCAAACAGTGCCTGAGAGGAGAAAATGAAAATCTGTCTCACTTATCCCCACATTGCATCATCATGGGACGTGATAGCAGCACGTAGCTGTGAGGTTTTCAGGGAGATGTGACCACCCAGACATGATACAGGCAGAAGGTACAAAGGTAGAACGTGACACTTTTCTACAGACATCTTCTGATTCTCACTGCTGTTGATGTGCCACATCTGGATAGCCAGCCACCAAATCCTCTGCTGAGATCATGCGATGCTCTAGTTTCTTATGCTGCTCTGAGAGCAATGAGTGTAGAGTGTCTCTGTGCAGGCAGGACTGGTAAAACCCTATTTCTGAGACAGGGAGAGATGAAGGCTTGCTTTAGCAGCCTTGTGGGACTCTGTGACTATAATAGTTGACAGAGGGGATCTGCCACATAGTTTAAAATCACAGCCATCAGCCAGCCTGTTAAATGATCTTCCCTCTGCCATTCAAGGGTAGCTTATTAGCACAGTAATTCAAAATTCCCAGTATGACTGTGATGCCTGGGTAAGTGCTTTGCAGACTGTATTTTATTCCTGGTAGGAGCAAAGCAGTCACTGAGCAGCTGGCTGTCCTAGCAGAATCCCCTCTTCTGTAGGCATTCCCTGTGTGGGATTACAGATGTTTACATGAGAAAGGAGATCTTCTCCTTGAAGGCTGTGGCTCCGGTATTATGCATGAGCTGTTTTATTTGTACTATGCCATCTGGAGGAAAGGTCTTTCTGCATCAAAAGAAATGAACAGAAAATCACAAATGGGGAGAAAAGCATGTATCTCATAACTGTGTGTAAATACCTGAAAAAGTCTGCAAATACATTTCAGCTACTCTTGTCAGTGATGCTGGGTAATGGGACCAGAGGCAATGGACACAAATTGAAACACAAGAGGTTTTCTCTGAATAGCAGGAAACATTTTTTTTACTGTAAGGGTGACCAAGCAATGGTGCAGATTGGCTGGAGAGGTGGTAGATCCTTGGAGATATTCAAAGGTCAACTGGACTCAGTCCTGGGCAACTGGCTCTAAGTGGCTTTGCTGGACTTTGGGAGTGATTCTGTGACAGTGAGTCAGGGCAGCTCTTCAGATCAGTCTAATGTGAGCATGGTCTTCACCCAGGTAATGGGAGTCCACCAGCTCAGTGGCACATGGCAGTGAAACGCCTTAGCCATGATCATCTGTTAGTAGCAGTACTTCCTATTGTGCAGTTTCTCTCTGTTGCAGACACAGAAGTACATTAACAAGCACCCACATTTCACAACCATGGGAAAATGAGGCTCTGGAAAGTTGATATGGGGTTGTTTAGGTGTAAGACAGTTCCAGAGGCCAACCCACTAGGCACCCACACCAGTTAGTGTGTGAGGTGGTTACACAATGTTGTACTAGGGAATAAAAGAAGCAATGCATTCCAGCTTTTTCTCCTACAAAAACTCTGTGACATTCCCTTTTGCTTCTGTCCTTTATGCCTCAGGGCTATTTAACTGGTAACTGACAAAAGTGAGTTTGCTGCAAGTGTGCCTTGCTCAGATCTAATACATCACATAAAAGTAGAAGAGGAACAGAACTGGAAATGTCTCTGAATAATCAGCAGACCCAAAACCTTTTACAATCTACTAAACTTGAAACACAGGCAAAGAATTGGTCAGTTTTGTTTAAGAGCTAAGTAATTCTGTGGTATGAATTAAATAAAAGCCAGCAAGAACATTTTTCTTCCACTGTGTGGGGGAAATATGCTCCAGATGCTTGCAGTCTGTTGGTAACAAGCAGCAGTGTGATGGACTGGATGGGTTTTGAAATCATGCCTCTAACTGATCTTGAGAAAAAATAATAACAAAATGTTCATCAACTGGCTAGGTGGAAATAATAATGGAATGATGTAACCCAGACCTCAGAGATGACTCTTACTGTGCATCTTTTGGGGCAATTTTCAGAGACAAGACCCAAACCTAGCCCTAATGCTGAGCAATCTAATTTCTCAAGGTACTGGTAGATAAAAGGAAAATTTTCCAGTGACTCCCTGGTCTAAGACCTAAACCATGGTTCTGAGCATGCAGCACTGGAAATGCAGAAGAGTGACGTTACTGCTGAGATAGTTTGCTGTCTGTGGAAATCAGCCTTGTCTCTGAGAGCTTTTGGGATCTTTGCCACAGCAATTATCTTCTCTTGAGGAAGAATACAGGCACTGGGAAAAACATCGCTAAGCATTTAAAACATGAAGTTTCTGAAGCTGATACAAAAAGGAATTTTGTCTCAGAGCACCAGCTATGTGAGATATCAATGCCATTTTGGAGGGGGTTTTGCCCTGCCCTTCTGATGTTATGGCAGAGTTAGTTTGGAATTCTGGTGCCAGGATCAGCCTAGCCTGTGCTAATAACCAGTGGCACAGTAAGACCCTGGGACCTATATTCTTACTGGTTCTTACTTACAAGGTACCTTTAAGATAACTGTGTTCAGAGTTAGCAGAGGTTTCATGGCTGGAAGACAAGCAAATGCGCCCGTAGATCAGTGTGGTGACTTTGAAGAAAAGCTCTCATACTGCTCAGCAGACTCCTGCAGCATGGATGTCCCATTTCTCCAGTGGCTTCTGTGGCAATTGCCATCTGCTGAACTCATCAGTGCTGTTCACACTAGCAAAGGTGCAGCCACAGTTTTTTGTGAGATAGAAAACTTTTGCTTATTATAGTTATCACATATAACTATATGTTAGAGTTATAGAGTTATAGTTATCTAATCAGCCATTTTTTTCTATTAAAAATGTATTTTCCAAACTCTTGGTTTTACTTACACCAGCAGTAAATAATAATTGTGACACAGCTGGCTGCCACAGATGTATCAAGATGCTTGACTACAATGCTTTGCTTTGGGACACTTTTCATCCTTACTCAGGATGGCTCCAGGAGCCTGTCCACCATAACAGGTGGTGGACACACCACACAACCTGGTCCCTCCATATCCCTATGGAGTTGTGCAACCCTACCAGCCATTGAACTAGCTTTGCTATCTCAGCACAACACTATGTGTTTATTTGACATTCATCCCACTGTCTATCAAGGACATTTGCCCTCTGTATACTTCCAAGCAAACTTGAACACCTGGCTGTCGAACTGTATTCCTCAAACTTTCTGAAAACACAAACTGTAAAAATATGAGCTTTCCTTTCACAGGGTGTCTTCTATTGGTTAGAGTGAGGTGACCAATCCCAAAAGTTAGACTCTTCTGGCACAGCAGAGAGACTCTTCTGGTTAGACTCTTCTGACACAGCAGGCAGTTTGCAAATACGAATTCTCACAGCATTTCCATAAATGCAAAAAGATCTGCCTATGGAGGTGTGTGAGAACAGACAGGCAGGAACAATTATTGTGAAAATGTTTCTGGAGACCAGATCCTGTTCTGGGGTGACAAACGCTGCCTTAAAATTAGATGACAAGGGGCAAATTCACTCTAGGTCTTCCATCTCCATTGCAAATTTTCTTGAAGGGAATTAGAGAGAGCAATCCCATAGATATCTGCTGAACTGACCTCTTGGTAGGTGCTGGTGAACAAAAGGGGTGCATTAAAGCCAGAAGGATTTGAATCCCAGGCAAGGAGTGACAAATTTTCATTGTGTCTCCAGGAGTGATGGGGAGAATCCCAGGAAGTCAGGTGTAAATGATCTGGTTTCCTCCACTGGGGTCTAGACAAGAATTTAACACTTGTGTTTGCTTAGGAGAGATCCTGCAGTGCTTTTAGTGTCTGTAAGAGCCCCCACTCTGCTGCTGTCTCATGCAAATGTGCTGAAAGAGCACTTCTGAGCAAGTGTCATGAATCAACACTGGCCCAGGCTCTCCAGGAAAAAAATAGTCCGTCCTCCAGTCTTTACTGGGGGTCTCTCTGTAATTTATGGATGCCTGGAGGCATACTTTTTGAGGAAGTGCAATCTCCTCCTTTCGTTTAGGGTTACAGCCTGAAGACCATTTTTAGAACTGACAGGGATGTGTCCTGTGCCAGCACAGGAAGAAAGTGTCCTGGCACACTGCATCTCGTCATGGTCTCCACTACAGGCATATTAGCTGGTCCTGATGAGCAACTGGAGAGAGTGTTCTTCCAGGATGGCATTTTGCACAGCCACAGAATTGTTACCACAGAGGTCTATTCTTTAAGTGATGATGATTTTTTTAAATTGTGATTATCTTAGGTGGATAAGTGATTATCTAAGGTGGAAAGGCTGATTTGATGTAAGCTTACTGTAAGGAAAATCCCTTTCATATATAACTGATGCTCTTGTATCCACTTCCATTCATTCAGCCTGCAGCTAAGCCCTATCATCCCATAGTCACTTCAGAGGGCCCCATGCCTGGGACTAGTGATTTTGCTTGTGTGCAAGACACTGAACCCAAAATCACAAATCAAGTATGAAGTGTCATTCTGGCAGCAGTACCAAGCAGAATGGAGGAACAAGAGGTTGGGAAAAAGAAATCCCTACTAGCAGAGCACCTTGAGGATGTGCTAAGTGCAAACAGCCAGAAAGCTTCTCCTTTCCTAGACAGAGCCAGGAAAGCAATCTTGTGGGTGATGCAAAAGTTAAAAAGGCAATGCAAAGACTGGATGAGCAGCAGATGCAGCAAGGCTGTTGAGCTGTGTGCAGTGTTCAGGGGGCAAAGCAGGTGGTGAATAAAGCCAAGCTCTGGCACTACAGGTTTTGTGACATGCAGAAAAATTCTTGTGCCCTAGTCCCAAAATACAGAATGACTATACTGAGCTCTTTCCTCTTTCCTCACCAGAGGAAACAAAGATTCTACCAGAATGCATTTGTCTGAATTCTCATTCAGGCAAAAGGCATATACAGGCTAGAGCAGGGAACCATCCAAGCTGGTTTCCTACTCCAGCCTGTATATAGCTTTTAGAAGTAGTAGTAGCAGTAATGAAAATTTTGTTCAGTTTTAACAATTAATTCACTGTCAAACTTACGGAAAAACAACACTACCTCTTCCTGCCTTAACTTCCACATCTATCTGTTCTTCTGACTTGACAGTGAACAGGATGTATCCTATAAGACTTGGTATTCATATGACAAAGCTTTAATAAGTTTTTAGACAGGAAATGCTATTGCCTTTGATACCACTTCTCCCCCATATTTTCATATCTTTAGGACACAGTCTCTGGATTGTTGATAAAACATTTTCTATCCACTTCAGTTGTTTGACTGCCACTCCATCTCATTGCTGCATCTGTGCAGAGAGCATTGCTGCTCTCTGTGCAGAGACAAATGTACAATGCTATGCTTTAGGACGATTCCATAGGAATCATAATGCCATATTCTGGTCAGAATGTCTCCATGGACCAGAAGAAGGGGAGAAGCAAACAACACATCCTAAATCCCTTTATCTGCAGGAAAAAAAGATTGGAATCAATACTGAGTGCTGTTCAAAACCTCATCTGCACAATATCTTGTGCAGATCCCATTTGCAAATGGGTGTGCACTTGGGCTGCAATCCTGTGCAGTCTGGGCTCGGAAAGTAACCCTGGTCCGTTGTGTGCAGATTCAAGAAAGCAGCTAAGATGAGCCTATGAGCTCTTTTTACTGATAAAAGCTAACCCCATGGCCTGGGGAGAGCAAAGGTGTAGCAGCTGGCTTGACTACTTGTCAGGTGTGGAGATGAAGTGACCTGAGAGATTCACATAAGTCCTGTTTTGGATCTTGAATTTTCTAGCGGAAATGCAAGATCCAAAGCAAGACTTCTGGTGAAAACTCAGGCTTAGGTGTCCCTGACTGTCTGAAGAAAGGCTACAGGCCTCATGAAATATCAAAGCTAATTCTAGAAAATGCCTCTGAAGCTTAAAAAATGAGGCTTTGGTTTAAAATAGTTGCAGATAGTCACAGAAATTAAGTAGGAGTGCTGTCCACCACCAGAAGGCAAATAAGCAGGGTGAAGTAGCTTCTGTGCGTGTGCCTGAATCAGGGAAGAATGGGTTGCCTTGCTAATGGTTTGGCACATATGGCTCAGTACCAGCTTTTTAATCTTCCCATAGTGAGGAGATATCCTTAGGAAAAAACCTTGTCCCCGGGAATTTCCCTCCTAAACATTTTTACATGTATTAAGCATTAAACACACAGACCAGTGGAGGGTAGCATTTCGTTTGATTGTTCTGGTTTGGGTTTGTTTTCTGCGCAACAGAACATTTGACCAGATCTCAGCCTCAAGTGGAGATCTGGT
Organism: Haemorhous mexicanus; assembly: GCF_027477595.1. NCBI lineage: Eukaryota > Metazoa > Chordata > Aves > Passeriformes > Fringillidae > Haemorhous > Haemorhous mexicanus. The sequence goes on along the minus strand of NC_082381.1, from coordinate 43,924,472 downwards.
TCAGCTGTGGTACTGTCCATCTGCTTCAAGTTAAGCACGTTTCCAAGAACTCTCCTGGTCTGGATGAACATGGTCCTGCTGCTTTCATGTCCCTGGCAATTCACTCACTTGAAAGACACCACAATGATGAAAAAAATTTGCTTTATGTCATCATAATGGGTGCAGAGGAGGTGATTTGGCCTGTTTGTGTAGCACATCTTTTACACGGGATTTGGGAGTAATTCTGTGGTCACCAAAATCCTGGAGAGAGCTGCCAGTGGAGAGAGTGAAAATCAGATCCAGACTGGCTAAGAAAGTTACACAACAGTTCCAGCAGAAATGTTCATCGTGCCTGATAAAGGTTTGGACAGTGTTTCAGCTCTTCGAGATCACCTGCTTGGCAAAGTGAGGTGCAACAGCTGTGGCTAAAGGCAGTTATTAGTCCACTACCCATCCAAAAATGCTGTTTCAGCAAATAAATTCAGCATTTAGAATTGTCAAGCTAGAGTTGTGCCATTTCTTGGAATAAGTAGAAAGCACACTTATTGGCTCTTTTAAATTTATCTTCCTTAATCCTGATGAAGAAGTGTAGGCATTTTCTTCATTATTTAGTGAGGAGAAAGAAAATTCCCAATTGACAGAAAGCAAAGTAAGTGCTGACTAAAAGAAAATTACCCATGAAAGTAGACCTAGAATAGAAACTTAATTTCAGCTCTGCTACACTTGATGGGCTGACAAGAAACAAGAATCTTTACGGTCAAGTAAAGGATAATCACTGACAGGCTCATATCCAGCTATGTGGTCTTGTGAGAGAGCTCAAGGCTAATCCAGATTTCCATGAGACTTTCTCAGTATGCTGTTTCTTTAATTTTCCTGGGACATTTTGCAGTCAGTGAAGCAAACTGTCTATGTAGCTCTCCACAAGACCTGAGCTTTAAATGCTTTGAGGCAGGGATGGCCATTAGCTGTGCAAGTCTGCATAGCAAACAACCCAGCAGGATAAGCAGCGGCTCGCTGCCGAGCAAGGACACATTCAAGTGCTTCTCAGAAGGCAGGTCTGAAAGGGTTGGAAAATGCATGGCAATTCTTTGGTGCCACAAATGACTGATCTGACCTTCACCACCCCACAGAAAAATTCCACCCCACTGGAGTCAGTATCCTGAAAAACACCAAAAATGTTTTCCCTTGTGCCTGAGCTTCACTCCCATGATGCACTCTATGGCTCGGTTACTGCCTCAGTAAATGCAAGCAGCATTCACAGTGTATTTATATGGTGGGGAAAAAAAAAAGCATCTTATATACTGTTAAGACAGCATTTTGTAACAAGTTACTGTTGCTTACCTATTGTCTTTAACTTTGACATGCTTGCTCATATTTTTTAGACCAAGTTACAAAACCAGGAGAAAATAAGTCTTATCTCTTGGAAAACTCCTCTCTGCTTTGTGGAGAATCCTTAATTACAGTTGATAAAAAATGAGGATATATTTTCTCCCCCCAAAGACATCCTAAAAAAAAAGATAATTTAATTGATAAACTGAATTCAATGCATATCTAAGTGGTTTAAATTTCCTTCAGTTGTTCCAAAGCAAAGCTGTCCTGATATTTCCTAGAGGACATCAGAAATATACCTATGTAAACTAAAGATTTTACAAATTTTGGAGCCTTCCTGAGGGTCCTAGTCTTTCCAGCTGCTTCCTAGATGGGCACAGCACCAGGGTCCACTGGAGTTTTCAGGGCTGATTTCTCCTGCTTCTTTCCTCCAGCCCTGTGAAGGCCTTGAGAAGGGAGTGCAAAGAGAAGAGGGACTGCTTCATCCCTCCTTTCCAAGGCCTAAGCAGCTGTTTTTCTGCCAGTAGGGCTGAGGACCATATATGGGCTAGCAGTGGGGCTACTGTTCCCACAAAGAGAGAGGGACTAAATCCCTATTTACTGAATTTGATAAAATTATGCATTAATCGCATTAATTTTTTCCAATCCTTTGCATTTTTCCTTCCAACATTATGAACAACTGACTAACTCACGCTACTTTTTACTATTTTGTTAGCACTTTATTCTCACATTTTAAACAGTTTGGGTTTTGACTTGGACTCCTATAAAAATACTTTCAGATTGGGGAAAGCAGCTTGTAAACCATCATTTAAAGCCTTTCAGCCTGGCTTCAAATGATCTTCTCCTTTATTTCAAAAGTGCTGGGGCCTAGCACAATTCAGAGCTCCCTGTTATGGTCATGTACTTTCACTCCACCTCCTTTCAATGTTGAAGAGATTTATTTTTGTTTAGTTTTCTATCTCCATTCAAATTGAGATTACTATTATTAAGATGCATTTGGAGAGCAGAATTCTACTATTTCCTGTTTATTTTTGGCTTTTAGCTGACTATGCTTGATAATTACATGTAACCACTTCACTTTGTAATATATTCCCTGTATTTCCCTTCCAGCTGACCTAACACTTTCATACAGTAACACACTACAAAGTTCACTAACCCTTTTTTATCTGGAGGCATAATTGGGATTCTATGTTCATGAATCTCTCAAGTCCACATCAGTCCTTCTAAGCAAACTTCCTTTAAAATGCAGATAAGAGTACTTTTTCTCAACTCGATGAAAAAAGTTCCTTTGCTCCTTTTTTATGTGCTTTATGATATGTTCCATAATTTTAAATGGTGAAATTTAAAAAAACACATGCTTAAATTTAATGGTCTTTAAAATTAGTTTTGAATTAATGCTCAACAGTGGGTGAATCAGAGCTGACCTGCCTGTTAAAGGACTGTGAATACAAATCTGTTCTGAACTCTGTGCAAACCTCTTTTGTGGCAGCTTCTTTCAGTCAAGGTTTACTGTGTTTGGCTGTATGGGGTGGCTTTCTTTCCCATTGCAGGTTAATGTTAGGTAACAAAGGCACATGCATAATCGGGAGGTTTCTCAGGCATGTGTGCCACACGTACACATGGATGCATGCCATCCCAATTAGCACGTGCAGGAGTTTTGGACTGTGATGCTCTGCTGATCTGTCACAGTAACACCCACTTGAGGAGACTTGTGCCTCTGACAGCCTCTCAGCCATTTCCACATAAATGCCCTTACAGCCCAGGAAACTAACTGAAGTTAGGCATCAGCAATTGTTAAAAAAAAAAAAAAAAAAAAAAAAAGAGAAAGACACAGTCTGTTTTTGCACAGAGTCCAGGTGACCTCCTGGCCCCACCTGTAGGCATACCTAAAGCTTGGGATGTGAGCATGAGCAACTGCTTGTGCATGACAGCTGCTTCAACTAGCTGCTCAAACTGTGCTGCTGCAGCAGACACAGCTCCTTCAATTACCTTGAATTAAGTACCAACTAGTGACAACTCAGGGCACAGATTTTCCGTGGTCTAAGGCACTGATCCAGAAAAGCATTTAAGTGCGTGCTTGTTTACCCTTTCTGTACAATGTTCATAAGCACATGCTTCGATGTAAGGACATTTTGAAGTCCTATTGAAATAATTTTGCAAGGGATTTGGATAAACAAATCCTGGCCATGCTACAGAGAGAAATTTGTTAAATAAAAATGTTGTGTTTATCTCTTAGATTTCTGCAAATAGAGCTAGGGTGCGGCTTTCTACTGAAATGTTACAGTGCAAGTAAAAATTACTTTGGAAGTCTCTTTAAGAGACTGCCTTTGTCTTTTCTCGTTCCCTACTTTTCATTAGCAATTTACCACAAAGAATGCATTTCCCACAAATTTAAAATTAAGGCCAAGCAGCATGTTAATCTGCATTGCCTGTAATTGCCATGTGCTGTATTTCAGAAAGCACTGTTACATATTTTGCTACTTTAAAACAAAAAGCAAACCAAATGGTCACACAGAAGATAACTAATCAGTCTGCCAGCATATCCCTCTGCCATGAAAAATTTCTTCTCTCTAGATTGATCAAGGTAGTGTGTGAATGCTATCCAGCTTTCATGCCCAGACAGACATATGACCAAATGTGTGGCTGCTAAGAGTGATGTTCAGAAAAGCTGCTTGACTACCTGTGACTGGTGGGAAAACTCACTATTTGATGCTCTAGTGTTGAATCAGAGTTCTTTTTTGGGGCCAGATAAAGCAAGAGGTACACGTTGCACTCTTGCTCTGATTGTTACAGGAGTACCTGAATGGCTAGCAAAATGTTAGCAGTATTTTTCTTGGCTGAAAGAAAAAAAAAAGTAATAATTAAAATATCCTTGGTCATATAAAATGCTCTTTGCTCTAAATGGTTACCTAATGGCATAACCTAACAAAGGAAAATGCACTCCATGTATCACTCCATAATAATTCACGTCATCAAAATCCACAAGATTCAGATACATAGTAATGCACAAAAAAGAAGGCAAAACAATTGGGGGTTTTGGCTCTGTCTACTTTCTTCTGGAGGTAGTTAATTTGCACCAAAAAAATAAGACAAAAATAAAGAATAGCACCTTTTCTTTCTTTGAGCTGATAGGAAATTTGCTATCAACTCTAAACCAGAATTTAACTTTGGGACAGATATCTGGATTTTGGGGGTAGAAAAGGATGTGTTTATAAGTAAGAATATAGGAAAGCTAAAGAGACAGTGACTATCTGAGTCTGCAAAGAGCCAGAAATGCTTTCTTGTGGTGCTTTGTGCATTGTATTTTCACATACACAGCTTTGGAAGGAAGGGTCCACTTCAATAAAGAAATTTTACTGGTCTTTTAAGACCATCTTTGTTCACTCTGTGTACTAAGCCCAAGGGTAGGTCAGGACCACCAGCAATTAAAAAAAAAAAAAACAAACTCAAATCAGAAGAAAGCCCCTCAGGAGAGTGAGCATAATGGTCACTACTAAGGTAGGAATTGTAAAAATTACTGGGTAGTATACATTACTAATATATTAATACAATATATATTGCTAATATAATAGTATATATTACTACTATAATTAGTATTATATTACTAATATATTATACTATATTAATATAGTATAATTATATATAATTAATATAATTATATATAATCATACTGACAAAATATGGAAAAATTCATCATAGAGAATGAGCTCCATAAAAGCAACATCTTATTCTTCTACTTAAACAAAAAGATACAGCTTCGTAGAGTGACATGCCTTTTACCTTTCATTTGACCTCTTTGTCTTTTTATTTAATGCTTCAATAGATTTTGGCTTTGTTGTTGGGAAGTATTTAATTAAAACAAGTAAGAATGAGCAGGAAGGATTGTTCCATACAGTGAGCCACAGATTGTTAGCATTTTAACTTTGAAGGTTTACCCAGTTTCAGCCTTAGGAGTGATAACAGTTTTGCTATATATTAATAATTTTTGCATGCCCTAATGAAATTATCAGGAGGAAACTATTGAATATTTTGAGAGCTATGAAAGCTCATTCTTTTAATTTGCACTGGATTAAAGCCTGGTGCATTTCTGGCTTTTCTCAGTATGTTGAAGACTGTATTAGCAGCAAGGTGTACTTTTGTGAAGATTTAAATACTAGCCTCCTTGGTGGGTACAGCTGAATCTCACTGTTAGAGACTGACAAATTCTTCGGTGTATTTTTGATCATGTAAGGATCACCCTTAGAGCACGGTACCAATAACGCCAAGGTCAGAGGTTCTATCCCTGTATAGACCATTCACCGAAAAGCTGGCCTTAACAGCCCCTGCGGGTCCTTCCAACTCAGAATGTTCTGGTGACGCTGTGAACGCTGCGTATGCAGAGCACACTGGACGCACAACTTTGGAATGCTGGCTGCCCATGAAACAAGAACGAGTCAAAATAATTCAAGCCAACGGGCAATACAAAAGCTCGTGAAGAATCACAATATTCCATTTTACATTCTCTTAAGGAGAGCAGTAGGAAGGGCAGAGACACAGGCGGGCTGGCCCAGGGCGTGCTGCGCTCCCTGCGGGCCCGGGCGCGGCGGGCTGGCCGAGGGCTGCGGGACGGGGGGCGCGGCTGCCCCAGTCCCCCGGGGCCAGGAAAGGTCCCAGCGTGGCAGTGCCCGGCCGGAGACTCCGGGATCCCCCCGATGCCGCCCCACCGCCCGCCTCCGCTGCGACGGGCCCCGCGCCCTCCCCTTCCTCCCCCCGCCCCGCAGGGGACCTTTTAAGAGGAGGGGGCAGAGGCTGGAGGACTTGGCGGGGGGACGGGGCTGCTCCTGCGAGAGCTCTGGGATTGAATCGGACAGCCAAAACCAAAAGCTAACAGGGAGGAGGAAGAAAAAAAAAAAAAAAAAGGCGGGGGGGGGGGGGGCAAAAGACGTTAAAAAAAAAAAGAAAAAAGAAAAACGAAAGAAATAAGTAAAACGGGAAGTGCAGAAGCACGGAAGGTGGGGTGACAAAACAGAAACCACAGGGGGACGCGGACCGCACGCTGCGCGCAGCGCGGGGATGGTGCGCCCCGGCGGGTTGTGCCGCCCGCTGCTGCTGCTGCTGCAGGGCTCCCTCCTCCTGCTGGCCACAGCCCGGCACGGCCGCGTCGCTGCCTGCCCGCTCCGCAGAAAGGTAAGCGCCGCTCGCGGTGCCCTCCTGCCTCGGGATGCCCTCCTGCCCGGGGTCTGCTGCCGTCCGCCCCGCCCCGCCCCGGCAGCGCGGTGGACGCGGGTCTGGTCCCCTCGGGGTGCGGTGACGGGAGGGGGCGGCGTGCGGGGCCGCCCCGGCCGTGGCTGAGTCACTTCTGTGAGGCGGGCGCGGTGCGCGGAGCTCGGGCGGCAGGCGCTCGGCAGCGGCACCGCGGCTTCCCGGGACTGCGAGGCAGTGCTGGGACCGTGCATGGGGGAGGAGGAGCCTGGGGTGAACCCCACCAGGATCTTTTGCCTGCGGTCAGTAGGACGAGCTGCGCTGCTCGCAGGAAGGCAGACTGGCCGAGAGTGACTTGCTAACACCATCCCACACAGGGTTACCGCCTAGTCCCACTTCAGAACGCCGAGCGTGCTGGAACAGGTTCGGACCAGCAAAGGGCCATTTGGCGTGAGAACGCGGTTGTACGTTATGTTAGGTTTTGCTCGTCTCGTAAACTTAGCAGCTTGGCTGCAGTAGCCAGGAGCAGCGTGCACTGACTTAGCTCCGGTGGGTGGTTAGCACAGCAGAGGATCCCTGCTGCAAGTTAGGGGTGACGTTACGACCGCTGCTATGAGGCTGGTGTAGACGATGTCTGTCATTTCTATGAAAGATCAAAAAAAGTCGTTCTTATTGAAGCTTGAAGCTTCTGAGACAGAAGTACCAAAAATCATGTAGGAAAAGCCTTCTTGAGCTTACTTTGTGTTAACAGGCCATCTGTGCTGTCTCTTGGCATCTGCTTGGACCTGACATGCTTCTGGGATATGTGTATTGCCACTTCACCTTCCCTTCCAGGCAGGGTTAACTGCACCAGCACAGCTCTTAAGGAAACTGGAAGTTCTTAGAGTAAGTGCAGACCTGCTGCGCTGGGGAGGTGCCAAAGCCACAGCAGGCTCACTGCAGGGTAGGTGTGAGAAAGTTTTGCAACTGAAGAAGGTCTGCTTTGTGACTTTGCTCTCTCACCTGCTCGTGCGCCTACATGTAGCCCTTGTTCTTGGGGGCCTTCCTGCCTCAGTGAGCATGCTGGTTCCCCAGAATATCTTCTCCTAGGATTTAGGGCATTATGGAATCAGCCATATGCCAAGCTACATGTGCTTTGCTGGAGGTGTCTGCCTGAGCTTGAGTTAAACAGAGCCTAGCCCTACCTTGGGGGATGGTGTCTTGACAGGTTGCTTGGAACTAGTTTGTCAAGGATTTGTAGGTGGCCAGCTGTGACACTGCCATAAAGCCAGGTCAACCTTTTGGAGTGGGTACCCCCTTTCTCCTTGAGGGCATGAGGTGCAAAGGATGTGGGCCGGTATGAAACTACTGCAAGGAGCTAGTGAGAGCAAGTACAATGAGGACAGCTCCTGAGCAGAAGTCATACTTGTGGAAATGGATAACTTCATAGATTGGGTGGGACATGCAGGAAGTTTTCTTCAGAAAAAATTGACTGGACTTCTGCCAATTGCTAGCAAGATTGGAGGTGAAATGTGTTAATGGTGGGTAATTATCTGCTGATTACGCTGTCATTAACATGTGAGACCACCTGTAGTTCTGGAATAGGCAGGCCGTTTCCGAGGATCATTAGGACAGTGGTAATAACCACACTGTCTAGGAATGGTAGTGTCTGCCTTATTTACAAAACTGTTGAGTTTATCCTTATGAATATTTACCAGAACTCCTTAGGGAAAATAGACTGCCTTGTTCCTGCATCACCACGGATGTGTTTTGAATTTACTTTAGTTCTTTATATGATTCCTTTTCTTACCTCTCTTAGACAGGTCTAACTTTTTTCTTTTTGTTAGGTTGTCTCAGTCTCTCCCATGAAAGAAGTATGTGCGTTGTTGCCTGAAAAGCTGCTATTTTAAGGAATGAACCTACAGTATTTCAGAAGGCTTTCTCATCATGACTCAGAATTACAGTTAAAGCTACAACCAATAATGTGCCTTATCATTCTCAAAAAAAAAAAAAAACCTAAAAAAAAATAAAAGACATTGAAAACCATTAATTTAAAATAAAGTATGCTGGAATCTTTTTGTTTTATATGCTGGTTGTATTCCAAATACTAAGTAATGTGGTCTAGTTCTGCTTTCTTTTTGCTTAGCATTAGAGTGTATTGGAAAAATCAAAGCCAGAAATCAGGGATTAATTTTGGTGTGCTTGTAGTTGTAGTTGGTTAGTATTTTATGATGTGTTGTTCCTGATAGAGGGCCAATTAATTTATATCGCTGCTTTTCCCCATATATGCCCTTCAGCAGAGCAAGTCATATGTCTGTTCTTAACCTGTGGCTTTTTAGTTAAAAACTTTATTTTTCATTTCTGGCCCTTTGGATGTGTTCTTTTAGTAGCTGGAGCCAGGGCAGTGTTTATTCCCCAAGTGAGTTCTACTTTCAGTCTTAAGCTGAGTTTGAGAGTGTCAGTAATGCAGGTGGGCAAAAGCTCAAAATAAGTACTATTAAAAATGTGGCTGACATTTTTGTGTGCATTACCATAGTTGCATAGGCATGTAACATGGTGAGTAAAATCTTTGCCCCAATTAGGTATAGAGGAACTTGACAAGATAGGATGCCAGGATAGATAAGAGAGAGGGAGAAAGCCATAATAGGTAGGGTTATAGGGTTGCCTGCTTGAGTGAAATATTGCATGCCATGTGCTTTGGCTTCTGTAGCTAGCAAGAAAAATAAGGCACGAGAATATTGTGGATTGAGAAGCAGTGCAGTTCTGGGCTGAGGTTTGGAAGGTGTGTGGTTGTGAGGTCAAGTGGTGAATATTAGGGGTCCCGAAAGACAGTGAAGCCATGGAGGGCATCTACCTGCATAGTGAGGTATACACCTTGTGCTTTGAAATGCATAGTCTACATAGGTGAGATAGAAGAAGGAAGGAAGCAGAGCTCATGTTGAAGGAAGCAGACCAAGTGTAGGTTGTCCATGTCTGGAGTTCTCATCCAGTTCTTCAGTCTCTAGACTGTTTTCCTTTCCCTCTGAGCCTTCATTCCTGGCATCATCACAGCCTTCTGTCTGTACTTTTCTGTTTAGTTTTTTATACTCTCATGCTCTTCTAGATGTTTGGAGTGCTGTCACTAGATAAATTCTTTGTTCCTCCTGGTGTTTTTCTGAATTGTTTTCTGGATGTTTGCCAATTTTACTCTTGTTAGTATGTCATTCAGCCCAATTTGAGATAGTTCCTGGGGAGGTGGGGGGGGAAAGACACTTTCTCTCATTTTCTTTGGCATTTCTCTTCCAGAAGAATCATTGCTGCATCACTTGAAGTGATGTGTGATATCTGACAAATGCAGTAGTATTTGTGTATTTGAAGACTAGAGGTTGCATCCTATAATGGATCTCTGAATAGTGCTGGAAAAGCAAGCTGTTGGTGCTGAATGAACCAACATGAAATGAACAAAACCTGAGGGGTTTTTTAACCAAAAAGAAGGAACCTCAGCTCCCAAGGAAGTACCCTTGACGTGCACCATGCTTTTGCAGAATTTTTGCAGTGGCTGACACTGTTGTCCTGTCACGTTGGGGAAGTGTTGTCCATCCCTGTGTGTCCCCCTTGCACCTCAGTGGATAGTGAAGTTTGTCTCTTGTGCAGCCTTGGTTGAGAAGGAGGCTTTCCATGTCTTGTGGTAGGGAGTGGATTCCACAAGTCCCAGTGCATTCTCTGTGACAGTGTCAGCATTTTCACCTGGGGACGTAAGGCAGAGGAGAAGGCACCATGCTGCAGTGCTGAGCATTGAGAAATACCTTGATCTGATGATTCTTTGGACCTTTGTGTGGCAACAAGTTGGGAGACCTGTGTTCTCCTGTGAGACTGCCACTCTTTCCTCTTGCTCAGGGTTTTTCCCATGATGAGTAATGTATTGACTGCCGCCTATAATTCGTAGAGGGGAGAAATATGTATCTATGCATCTTGATCTATTCATGGACCTTTTTGTTGTTACGCTGTGGAACTGAAATTCCTCAAGCTGTACAGCTCAGCTGCCATAAGCCTCCAGGACAACACTTTGACTGTAATTTGTTTAAAGCGCCTTTTTTTGTTGAAACAGCTGTGTTAAAGGATGTTACTGCAAATGAAAATTGGCTGTAGCACTTTTGTCTACTGCATGCTCTCAGGGAAACGAGGTGCTGCAGTGATGGTGTATGGTGTGATGCTGAACAAGCCTCGGCACTGCTCCTGTGCTATTTCATGGCTACCTAGAGTGCTGTTTAACAGCTGCCCTTTTATGGTATTGGGGTGAGATTATATCCTTGATTTCCTTCTCTGAAGCTGCATTGATACATGCAAGAGCTCCAGGAGGTCCGCAGGGAGATGGGAATGCCTGAAGGTACAGCAGGGGAAGACAGGCCTGCTCAGGCACACCAAGGGCTTTGCTGCTTCCCCACTCACACAGAATGTTACTACAGGAGACTGTTTGCCAGGGTCTGGCACAGAGGCAGAGCGCTGCTGGGATTCCAGTCTCCACTTTGGAAGGAAAAGGAGATGCCGAAGGAGTGTGAGGCACTAGCATGTCCGGAGCAGGTGTAGTGCCACCTTTTAGAGGGAGAGTGAGCTTTGTGAGCTCCCCATGTACCATCACTTGGTGATGATAACCACTGCTGGTGCCTGGAAACTGATTCTGCAGCGTTTGGGGAGTTTACCGTCAGTGGTGGGACACTGAGGTTTTCTGTCTTCTCATGCCGGTTCCAGGCTTTCTGTGAAGGTCTGAGTGGTGCTTAGGGTGATTTCTCAAGTTCATGACTACTCCTTTTGACATGCAAGAGTGCTCAGCTGCTCTGCTTTGTAATGTCAGGGTCTCAAGAACTGTGTGAAATTTTTTGCAATGTCTTGGCCTGCTTTCCTTCTGCCTGTGCTACAGGCTCTTTAAATTAAGACTTAATGTACTCTGTGGCTGATGGCCTGTTTTATTTCTTCAGAGGTACCACTGGCACCAGGCAGTATTACTCTGCTTTCAGTATCTGATTATGAAAGTTGTGGGGATAAGCAGAGAGAAAAAAAAAAAAAAAAAAAAAGGAGTAAAATACCAAAAGCCTTTCTAGCTGGGGTGTGTGCAGTAGTCCAGAGTAGTGCTAATGATCGTGTTGAAGTCTGGTACCAGTCATCTGGGCTTGAGCCTTCTTGCTGTATTTATTGAGGAGCTGAAAAGCTGGCTGGTGAGCACTTCTTCTGTATGATTCCTTGCAGTTGTACCTGGTTTTGTGCACTCCCTCCTACACAATCAGACCTGTGTGAAGAGAAGTAGTATTGACCTCCTAACCTCCTGCCTGTCCCGGTGCCTCCTCTGTCTTTAGACTTGCTGTAGATGGAAAGCAGCACTTCTGGTCCTTCCTCCTTGCTGCCTGACCATTACTTCCAGTTCATTTCTCACCACTGTGGCATGCCCTTTCATTTTCCCCTTCTGACTAATGCTGGGGGAGAACCCTTTCTCATTTTCCCTCTTGTTTTACTTTGCTTATTCATTCTTCTGTATTCGTCCCAGGTCTATGTTAGCTTTTTATTCACCTGTTGTGGTGTATCTTCGGTACCCCCGGGGGCTCTTCATGTTTCTTAACCTTTCTTCCTATGGTCTTCAGGAGAGTTTTTGTGCTCTTTGATTCAGGTGTGCATTCTGGGATTGTCCTGTAGGATGGGGTTGCCAGGATCTGAAGTATCTTTCAGACTCTTGATATGCTGCAGTCTCAAGAGCCCTTTGGAATATATTTGATTTGTGCTCTTGGGCACATGGTGCAGTTCTTGTGGCTCTCCCATTGAGCGCCAGGAGTTGGACTTCAGTGATCCCTGTGTGTCCCTTTCAGCTCATGATATTCTATGTTCTATAGTCCATGCAGGTGAAGAGGGCTGGTGGTAGCACTTTGCTGAAGTGCTGCCTTATCTGTGGTCTGGTTTTGATGTACAGAGCTGCTGGAGATGGTTGTCTGGGATGAGCCATTGCAGAGCAGTCTTTAACATTAACCTTTCTGACCCTGAGTCTTTAGTGTCAGAAGTTTATAGGCAGTGTGCTTCCAGTAAATTCCTCCAAGCAGCCTGTTCTGCTTTTGGCAGTCAGGCAGGCTTCTTAGATCAGCACACATGCACGGTTAGCCCCAGTGCTGAGGTTAGAGTTATCTGCTGGCTCAAGGCTGACCAGATGTTTGAGTGCATCTGGAAGCCTGTTCACTTACTTAGACATGCAAAGGCTAACTCTTCCTGTCTGTGCAGACAGCCACCGCTTGTGTCCATTGTTCCAGTAAGTACTGTGGCACCAGTGGGGTGCTGTGGGTGATGGAGGCTGTGCCTGCTGCTGGTGTGAAGTGAGTTGAAAGGATTCAAGCAGGATCCGTGTTGTCCCATCTGCTCTTCTGTCCCGTGGGAGCTCCACAACCCTGTATTGAAGTATCTCAGGTGATGCTGTGAGGTGTATTTTCCAGCAGAACAAATTTAAATCTGATTCTGACTTCCTGATGGCTGTGGGTTTTGTGAGGTTTTAAAAGCTAATTTAAAAAAAATGCTTTTTTTATCCCTCTGAGTTTACAAGTGGATACCCTCAAACCACAGGCCAAGTTTGGCCTGCAGAAAAAATTTTTCACTTATTTTCCAAGGTATTGCACGTTCTTCTCTGCTACTCAAGAAAGAGTACTGGGCCGTGAGGGGTCTTTACTGAGTGTCTGTCTGCCATGAGCAAAACTTTATATCTGCCTGTTCCAGCAGGTCTGCCTGCCAGCTGTATTTTGTGTTGCTCATTTCCTTGGTGTCTTGCTGTTGTGTTATAATCCCAGCTGTCAACCAAGCACCACACTCATTAAATTCCCATTCCATGCAAAAGAGGTTGCAAGAGAGCACTGGAAGGATGAATTATTGGGTTCAAATAATGACAACTTAATAGCTAAAGCAAAAGTCAAGCACACAAGCAAAGCAAAAGAAGGAATTCATGCACCACTTTGCAGGAGAGGCAGGTGTTCGGCCATCCCCAGGAAAGCAGGCTCCATCAGGCAAAGCAGTGACTAGAGAAGACAAACCCCATCATTCTGAATGTTCTCTCTCCTCTTCCCCCACCTCCCTGGCTCTTTTTGTGCTGAGCGTGGTGCCATGTGGTATGGAATGTTGTTTTGGTCAGTTAGGGTCAGCTGTCCTGGCTACAGCCCCTCCCAATATCTTGTGCACCCTCAGCACGCATGCTTGCAGTCATACAACAGGGAGAAAAGGCCTTGGCTCTGTGCAAGCACTGCTCAGCACTAACAAAAACATCTTTATAATATCAGCACTGTTTTCAGCACAAATCCAAAACTCAGCCCCATACCAGCCACTGTGAAGAAAATGAACTCCACCCCAACCAAAACCAGCATAGTCAAATGGGAAGTTCACCCATGATGATGCACCACCTTCTGACTAAGTGTCACAGCAGTTTCTTTGATGAAAGGTGCCTTGCTGTGCTGAAGTGAGAGGTGAAAGTGATAGAAATCCTGCTGTCCTGCTTTGCTTCAGCAAAGAGCCAATTTTTGACTTGATGAAAGGCAGAAGTTGGGTAAGTGTTGTGCCTGATTCATGGTGTGCTAGGGCTGTGCTCCTGTGCTGCTTTTGGTAGATACCCAGATGATGTATCAGGTGATACTACTGTTGAGAAGATGCAGTGTTACCTTTCAGGAGGAGAAAGCCCAAGACAATATTCGTATGTTTTTATTTCATGAAAATGGAAATTTTACCTCAGGACCTGAGAAAAACAATGGTGAAAGAGGACTTTATGTGAGCAAAGTCACTTTAGGAAAAGTGCATGCTGGCCAGCTGCTGAGCCAGGTGACCTGCTGGCTTGGCACCATGTTTTCCTTAAGCCGTCTGCTGCAGTGGCCTGGCATAAACCTGTGTACTTACTCAGCTGTGTCTCCCTCTCTCCCAGCAACATGAGCTGAACTCCTTCCTGTGGACAATCAAGAGAGATCCCCCATCTTATTTCTTTGGCACCATCCATGTCCCATACACGCGTGTCTGGGATTTTATCCCAGAGAACTCCAAGAAAGCCTTCCAGCAGAGCCACATCGTGTACTTTGAGCTGGATCTCACTGACCCCTACACCATCTCAGCTCTCACCAGCTGCCAGCTCCTGCCGCAGGGGAAGAACCTCCAAGACGTGCTGCCCCGAGACATCTACCGCCGGCTGAAGCGGCACTTGGAGTACGTCAAGCTCATGATGCCATCCTGGATGACCCCAGACCAACGGGGCAAAGGGCTGTATGCAGATTACCTCTTCAATGCCATTGCTGGCAACTGGGAGCAGAAGAGGCCAGTCTGGGTGATGCTGATGGTGAACTCCCTGACAGAGGTAGACATCAAGTCACGAGGCGTGCCCGTCCTGGATCTGTTCCTGGCCCAGGAAGCAGAGCGGCTGAGGAAGCAAACGGGAGCTGTGGAGAAAGTAGAAGAGCAGTGCCACCCGCTCAATGGGCTGAACTTCTCCCAGGTGAGGTGGAGTGGTGTGCAGGGTGCCAGGCTGGCTCCTGAGCTGGATATCACAGCAGAAACAGCATGGGCTGGGGTGCGGGGTAAGTGCTTTCGACCCTGAGACTTGTGTCTGCTCCCTGCAGCCCATGCCTTTGCCTGCATCCTCAGGAGAATTTGCTAGCACAGGATCAGGCCAGAGCTGAATTCATCCAGGCCTGGCCTGGGAAGACCCCTGTTCTCTTCCTTGGGCAGCCTTGAGCATGTTCTACCCCTCAGAGACACCAGATCTTTCAATGTGTGCTCCCTAACTCTGACTGGGCTGCCTTGTAGGGGCTCAGTCTCCAAACTTGTTTATGTAATAGCAAGTTAGAAAGAAAGAAGTGATTACCTGGGGAAAGTAGGGGTGCTGTGAGTAGTGCTGAGAAGTAATTGCTGGTTGGAAAGCATCACAGTGAATATTTTGATGTCCTCAGAAATAGGGGCCCATCATCCGCAATGGAAAAAAGTATTTTTTGTTTGTTGGGGTTTTTTTCCCCTTCCTTTGTTACCAGGTGAGGGTCAGCACAGCACAGACTAATACAGGCCCTGGTGCAAATGCTTTTGTGGTTGCAGACTTGTTGGAGTTCAGCACTGTTGTTCATGCAGCAGAATGACCTCTGTGTTGTCCATATGTTGGATGAGGTGCTCCTCTCTGAACAAAATACACCAGGCAGTGGTGTCTGTTGTTGTCATTGCCCAGTGGGATCACGGGCATAATGTTGCTCTCTGATGTGGGGTACCTTTGCTTCAGGGCGGTGCTAGTTTGGGGAGTGGAGTGACATTTGCTTAGGAAAAATCAAGACTTGCATTTTGCAGTATGTCCTAGTAGCACAAGATGGGAGGACCTTTAGTCATAGGGCTGGGGAGTTCTGACTGATGCCTGACCTTCTCCCCTGCATCCTGAAGCCTGTCCTGTCACTGATGCAGGGTTTGGAAGGGAAAGAGCAGAAGGTGAGTGCAGCACAGCAAGGGCAGGGCCAGCAGCCCAGGACAAATATCTGAAGTCCTGCTACCCCAGACAGTGTTGGTGTGGGGCCCATGGTACAGGGAATAACACAACAGCCCAGGGTGCATCACTTGAGCAGTCCTATACTGCAGGCAGGCCTTCTGCACTTCTCTTTTCCATTGTCTGGAGCTGGGCAACCTCATTTGCATCTCCAGTCTTTTGCTTAACACGGTGCTTTGAATCCTTACGCTGTTGCTGTTTGCTCGCAGCTAACCTGGGAATAGGCTGGGAAGTCCCTCCTTTTCCAGCTCTTACCTGGCTGAGGATTTATAAGCATTATTGCCCATGTGCTTTTTTTGCTGGCATTGCCCCTTTAGTTTATCACGATGGAAGCGGAGGCATGGGCATTTTTCTCCAGTGCCTTGTAAGAAAGTGGTAGGGAGACTGAGATATGTTGACTGGAAATCATATCCCTGCTAAGCTCATGTAAATGTTGACTCTTAGGCCTTCACAGCTTTCTTCTAAGAGCAGCTGGTTTTGTGCTGTTTAGCAGATGGGATAAATACCGAGTGATCCAAGAAGGTGCATGGGCAAGGGACACAGGCCTGCAACATTCGGAATTGCCCAGCCTTCTGAGAAGGCCAGAGAGGCAAAAACTGTAGGAGAATCTAGCCTCCAGTTGGGAAAATCAAAGCCCTTCGTTACCCCATGGTGAGTGGAGCTGTGCATTTGCATCACGAAGGCTGCAGCTCCTTCTCTGCCTGCTCACTTTCCAGGGAAGGAGCACACTGTCCCTTGAGGGAGCAGATATGGAGCAGCTACTGCACTGCAAATTCATAGCTTCACTGCTGCCCACTACTAGATTTCCAATACAGGCAGCTCAAGGAAAAGGAAAACCAGAGGAAGATGATTTTGTTGCTTCTAAGCCAATTTCATGGCTGTTTCAGAAACTGACTTGCGAGCTCTCATGGTTGGCAGTTGTGTAAGTCTTTGATTTCAGAGCTTTCTTGTCAGTTTGTTCAGGCAGTAGAGTTAATTATGTGTTTAATAGATACCAAACAAAGAGGTTGAAGTATGCTCTTTGGAAAATATTTTCTTTAGTGTGCTTCTGTTTGGAAACCCCCAGTATTGGGCCACTTCTGTGCAAACACACAGGCATGACTTAGAAACTTCTGTTGGGGAAAGTGGAACAAAACCCATAAGGAATAGTCTAACACTGTACAAGAAATATCATAGAATCACGGAATGGTCTGACTTGGAAGGAACTTCAAAGATCACTTAGTTCCCTCCCCTCCACCATGGGCAGGGACACCTTTCACTAAGACCAGGTTGCTCACAGCCCCATCCAACTTGGTCTCAAACACTTCCAGGGATGGGGCATCCACAGCTTCTCTGGGCAATCTGTGCCAGTGCCTTGCCACTCTCACAATAAAGAATTTCTTCCTAATATCTGATCTAAACCTATCTCTTTCACTCTGAAGCCATTCCCCCTTGTTCCTTGTAAAAAGTCTTTCTGGTGGGCTTCATTCCCATACTGGAAGGTGCATTCTCTTTTCCAGGCTGAACAATCCAAATTGTCTCAGCCTTTTCCTATAGGAGAGGTGCTCCTTTCTTCTAATCCATCCTGGTGGCCTGCTCTGGACCTACTCCAACACATCCATGGTGCTGGGACCCCAGAGCTGGATGCAGGGTTCCAGGTGGGCTCTGACCAGAGCAGAGCAGAGGGGCAGAATCCCCTCCCTGGCCCTGCTGCCCACACTGCTTTGGATGCAGCCCAGGACATGTTTGGCTTTCTGGGCTGGGAGTGCCCATGGCTGGGTCATGTCCAGCCTCTCACGAAGCAGCACCCCCAAGTCCTTCTCACAGGGCTGCTCTCCACCTGTTCATTCCCAGCCTGCGCTGGTGCTGGGGGTTGTCCTGGCCCTGATGCGGCACCTGGAACTTAGTCTTATTAAACTGCATGAGATTCCTGTGAACCCACTTGTCAAGTTTGTCCAGGGCCCTCAGGATGTCATCTAGGGAGATGCTTTTTTCTTACAGCAGAATCACAGAGAAATTATTTACTTAATAGAGAAGCAAGTTCAGTGTTTTCGGTTTGTTTCTGCATAGGGTTTGCTTTTTCTTTCACATCCAATATTATTCTTCTGGCTGGTGAGGCAGACTCCCACGCCACTTCCAAACCATACATTGTTACTGGCTAGGTGCCTGTTTTGATCCATTCTATTGAGCAAAGCCTTGATAGTGTATGTTATTGCAGGTGAAGGTCAGAAATAGTTAATTCTTGTCTCCCTTGGCACGATGCTCAGTAACTGCAAAGTACAGACAAACCCAAATTAGCAACTTCCTTCTCCTTGTGAAGAGAAAACAGTAAAAATGAAAAAAAACCCCAAAACCTACATACAACAGCCAACAGTGCCTGTCAAGGGGCTCTTTTTCTTTGGGCTTTTGTACCAAAGACTTTTGGTTTATGACTCTCTTTTTTACCTGCCAAATCTCTCTGTTCATGCTCAGCTCAGGCTGCCTGCCCACATAGCCAAGTCATAAAAGTATCATTTTTGTTCAGTACACAGTGATGTGTACACAACCTGTGAAATACTTTACTGCCTTCTCAATCCCTTTCTCTTGTTCCAAGTTCTGTGCAACTTCAGGAGTATGGAAAGATTAGTTTGTCTCCATGCCAGGGCCATGGTGTTTATTTTTCCTCTTTCATGGCCTGTTTCCATCCTAGCTTGTCTACAGACTTGTTCTCCCACTCCACCTTCTTTGCTGAGTAGTGCCTCTCTTGTTCCAATACCCTGCATAGGTCTCATTCCTTGCTGTGTCTGGGCTTTGTAGCTATTTATGATCTGCTGCTGCTGACTTCCAGCGTGGAGTCAGTCCCTCCCAACTCTTCCTTTACAGTTATGCACGTGCTTATGTGTTTGCTGTATTGTGGGTGTTAGTGCTCCAGTCCAAAACAGCTTTGCTGTTGGCTTTAGTAGTGTCATGAACATCAGCTTAGTACTGGTTCAGAAGACGAGCAAGTGTCGACCCTTGTACTGTGCCAGGCACTTGCTTTGGTACACTATGGTAGTGTCCAGGCTGTATTCCTCACAAACTGGTCTCTGCTTGAACACAAGGAGGTTAAACTTATGTCTACTCTTTGTGTGGACCCATGGTTTAGAGTGTAAACACTGTCCAGCCATCATTACTTCCTAGCCATGACCCTGGCCAGTTTGGCTTTGTCAATACTGGGACACTTGGTAGAAGATTCTTTTACCTGTTCTTGATTTGAGAATTGTTTCCCCACATGACTTTCCTGTGGTTATACCTTGTGACAACATTCTTCCTACCTGAGCATCTGATTACATTGCCACGTATTCAGATGCAATCTTCAGAGCTGCTTGGGATGCAGAAGAAGCCAGGACCTACTAAGGGCTGACTGCTCATGAAATCCTGGCTCCTGTCACCCCTTTTCTGGCTGCGGCGTGATAATTAACCCTTGACGTTGCCTGTCCATGGGGACGCCAACTATCATCAGCAATGAAAGATGTGGGAACGATGAGGGTTGATTAGAAGCTCATTTATTAGAGCATCAGACGTAATCACATTTAGGAAGGTCAACCTCAGGAGACAAGATAATGCAAAAGACATGGTAATATATACCCTTGACTATAGTTCTTCTATGTCCTATCCAGCTAATCAACGATTTTACCATCTTCTATGGAAACATAGCTTACCAATCACTAACAATGTTACCTTATATGATACTCTGACAAAGTATTTATTAACATAACAATCCCACAATCCTCTACGTGAAACCCCTTAACAAGCTACTTAAATAACACACTTTACCTTAGCTTATTTAACTGTATATTTAATCAACCTATAATATTATGTCATGCCTAAACTGGCAGGCTCTTTAGCTCAGCAACAGCATTCATCTTGATGGTACCCACACAGCTCTCCATACTGTGTCTAGACATTCTCTCTCTTCAGCACTTTTCATCCCATGGTTTTAGGTTGATACATTCTGCATAGTCAGCCTAAGCAAATTCACTGTCAGTCCCTGCCAGTCCAACTCCCACATCTCCCCCTTTCTGTTAGGCAATAAAAATTCCTTACAAAGATTTTTGCAAAATCTTCTGTGAACAACTCACTAAATGTGGAATTAACATCAACACAACTATTACAAGAACTAACAGTCATGTCTTAACCAGAGATAACAACCAACCTGGTAAGCCACAACCTTTAAACAGTCTATTTAACCAGTTTTTAACATTTTCCACTTGTAGTTTCTTGACTCCTTCCTTTAATAGATGGATGCTCCAGTGTATCAACTTGCTATGGTCAGACAGATTCATGCAGCATAAACCTTCAAAGTCTTGGCATCCATGCCCTTATGCCAGCAGCAGAAAGTCACCTTTTATGGCAGAAAGCAACCCTGTTATATAGAGTGGCATGCCTAGCACTACTGACATCTCTTAACAGACCACTTAGTGCAGGCAGGGGATGTAGCATTGGTTTGCTAATTCAGTTAACACCCCAAACTATCCAACTGTTTTAGTGCTTTTGCTGCATTAACCCAAGATGCCAATATGGATGCTGCAACTCTTTTTCCTTTGTTCCAATAAATAACCTAATTTTTACATTCTGATTCAAATTGACAGATGAATCTTTTTTCTTGAGTTTCTCCATTGCGAATTAGTGTGATGTTGGGTGTTAGTAGAGTAAGTCTACTACAGGCTGCATGGTCCACTTTTAATGTGCAATGGAAGGGCAGGCCAGGCCCATCCCCACAAGTGAAAAACATTCCTGGTGGCAGCTGCAGGGGTCTGCTATTGGACCATGAAAGTATGGGTGATGTATTATTGCACCAAAGGTTTTCATTTTTATAGACAGGGTGGTAAGGGGAAACATCTCACAGAGCTGACTGATCTTTTGTTAAACTCCAGCTTGAATAATTAAACTTTTCACAATAGTCCATTGTAACCAAACCAAGGAGCTCTAGCTCCCGAGGTTCTAAGGTTGCTGGTAGCTCTGAGATAAGCTGTTGAAGCTCTCCAGTGGTTGTGGGCATAGGCGGCTGAGGCATTTTTGTCAGCGCACGGGGCTGCCCTGCGCTCGGCTTGAGGTTTCCTGGCAGTGGCTTGCTGTCGACAACATATTTTGAGCGGCATTGGCTAGGGTGATGACGACTTCTCTTTCATCTGGAGCATATATTAAGAGCTTTAGATTTAAACCAGTCTCTTTTCATGTGCCCTTGCTTGCCACATGGGCCAGAACCTTGCTGTTGCAGCCCTTTTGGAATGGCTTGCATTGCTGTTAAAGCTTCAGCAAACCCTTGGCCTTCAGCTTGCACATGTAGGGCTGCAGAGTGCTCTGATGTTCCAAGGTGATTCAACCATTTGCATTGTCCAGGCTCTGGCGGAAGGGCATGTAATATCATTTTACACTCTGAATTTGTATTAGATACAGCCAATTTCTTTACCAATTCATCTCTTGCCCTTTCATGTGTAACTTGTCTCTCTAAGGCTTGCCTTGGTGATCAGTGTAGGGCTCATGAGGCCCTTGCTTTATTTGTACAAAGTCTAGTGTAGGTGTATTGCCATTGGGCACTTGTATAAGTGCCTTTCTTGTTGCATTGTTAATGTCAGGTAAGGCTTGCCTCAGAAGGTTTGCTGCCTGGTCCTCAGGTTGATTGTATGCTCCTCCAGATGATGAAGAAAGCAAGATGATCTATATTCAATGCTGCCAAAGCTTGATTACCTGTGTAGTCCACTAACAATTGATTTAATAGCCTTTTCCATTCTCACCCCCATAAGGTATACTATACTTATGTGTTGGCGATACCACCATTGTCATTAAATAATTGAAATCATAAGGGGTTAAACATAAGCTGGGAGGGTTGCTTGAAATAAATTATTAAAAAATGGTGATTCCCTCCCATAGTCCTTAGCTGCTTTACATAGGTCCTTTATTTCCCAGTAAGTCAATGGTTCCCATTACGGATTTGCTCCCCCCTTTCCGTACCATCCCAGTGCCACAATAAACTTTGCTGCCACTTCTAGATCCCTTTCTTTAATCACAGCTTTTTGTATCTTTTCCCAATGGTGGGAAAAGAACCTGAGGGATGTTGTGGAAGTTCCTCACATCCAGGAGGGTCAAGTTCTTCTTCCAAGGAAGAATAACTTGAAATAAAAGTAGCTTTATTCTTAGAAAGGCTATGGTAGTGATGTTTAGCCTAGTGGAGGAGGGTGGTAGGCCACCAGACAAGATGGTGGCTTCTGGAGCCAAGGTTCCAGTTCTGGTTTTGGATGCCACAGAGAGGGTGTGGCCCATGGAGAGGGCAGAGTAATGGGAGTGGCCATGGGGTAAGATGGCAGCTTGGGAGGATGCAGGAAAATGGTGGCTGGCAGAAGAGGAGGAGGGAGGAAGAGGCAGAGCAGCAGGAAGGGGAGGATCCAAGATGGTTTGGCCACCACCATCTTGGGCTGGAGGAGGAGGAGGAGACAAGATGACGGAAGGACGGCATCTCATCCACACGGCATGGCTTGGCAGGTTCCATCTTGTATCCTACTCACAGGGGCCGAAGGGCAAGGAGCAGAGAGGACTGTGCTGCCTTGGGTTGGATCAGGATAACAGAAGTACCAGAGCTATTAAACTCAACCTCTAATTTTAAGATTTCCAAAATAATGTAAAAAGCAGGCAGCTTACGGGTTGCTTCAGGGTTTCTCCTAGTAGCTAGATTATAATGTTTAACACCTACAGAGTCCCCAAAATCAACAGTAATGATCATCAAAACCGTAGCATCCGGAAAACTATGAAGATCCACTTCATTATCCTCTTAGGCAATTGTTTGCCATGCTCAATTATAAGTGCCTTAAAACATCCATATATGCCCCTCTGTTCCATGGACATTCGTTGTCCCATGGTAATTCCCCACAGGCTCACCTGCACTCTTGCTGCAAGTGACTAGTTGGATCTGGATGATTTTTCTTCCAGCCACTCCAACCCTGCTTCTTGCAGCACTCCAAAATTCCTGGGGGCCTTACCGATTGAATCAGCTGACCCCTGCTGCCTGATAGCTGATTTCCCAAACAGCCAGGTCTTCTATAAAGCTAGAGAGGCCCCTGTTCAGGCGCCCCTTGTCACATTGCTCCATCCACGCCCGTGAGGACAGGCAGTGATTGTGACGGGTTGGCACCGACGAAAAGTGGGTGACAGGTCTTAGATGTAAAAATCTGGGAGCTCTTTATTCTTCTGCCACAATAACAGGAGCACTCTGGAATACAGCCAAACACTAAGACCTGGAACAAGAGGTGAGCCCAACTTACGTACACTAAAATAGAACTTTCTGGCAACATTCTGACCAATCATAACTGGCAATGTAGGCCATATTATCATAGTAATTCCCATGAACCCCTCTGAACAAACTTTAACTCTCCCTTACTTGAAACAGTGTCCCTGAACTTGGGGTGTTGCTTTCCATGGTGTTGGGTTGATCCTGGTTATGGCTGGCTCACTAGCCAGGCTAGGCCATGGGACCTCCATAGACTCCAACCCTGGCACTGAGTGCTTGAAAGTGCTGTTATTTCTGTCTTCCAGCCAGTCTCTCAAACAGCTCATTGCAGATAGAAAAGGAAGCAAAATTTTCTACATTGACCATTTTGTATAATTAGGACATTATTTGTTTATGTTTCTACTCAAAAAAACAGCCTTTGCAAGCAACAAAGTGCTGAGAGATTCTTGCTTTTCCCAGCACTTCCAGGTTCTGGATTACCAACATGACCAAGAGAACTGTAGACTGCTGCTTAGCAAATACAGCCCTTCTGACTGTGAAATACAAAGCTGTGTTTTGTGTCAGGTAGATACAGACAATGCTTGTATTTATGATTGCGATATGTGTGGAGGCCAACAATGGGACAATTGCAAATTCTAATAATAACTGAGGAAAGTAAAGCATGGAAGAAGGCCTTTGAACCTATCTTTTGTTTGCAGTTAACCGTGGTTGATTTAGGAGCTTTTGAATTAAAGCATTAAGGATGTTGCTTTTTGCTTGTAGTCAGGCCTTAAAGAGTACTGCAATAATAACCTTTTGAAGTATAATTTTAGAATATTGCTTGTATCCTTGAAACTATAGCTTTGGAATATGTATAAAGGAAGTATGCTTATCTCACGCCTTAACAAAACAGAGAAAAACAGCTTGAGAAAGGAAGATGAACATCATCTCAAGGACTTGTGGTTTTGACCAAGGGAAGCTGGACATCACTGTTATGAGATTTATAGTCATTGTAATTAAAAAGATGGACCCACATCTGGGAAGCTGGGCTTCACCAGATGGGATTCGTCTTTATTCTTGCGGAAACCAGGACCAATATTTCGGAAACTACTACTACCACCTGGGGATCCTCCTTTTTGGGATGCATCCTGAGAAAAACTAAATCAAATAGTGTATAGAATTGTGATGTAAAAATTGGAAAATAGAAACTGCTGGTGAGTAAAAATTGGCATAGAAACTGCTGAGAAAGCTTATGAGTACCCCTATAAATACCTGTAAGCCCCAGCTATTGGCATGCGGTTGGAGGGAAACTGCCCCCACTGTACCCAGCGCTGTGTTGCTCATACTTTACCACATTCATTAATAAATTGAATATTTATCATAATAAATGAATATTGGCATAATCAAGCTTCTTATTTATAACATGACATAACAGCATCATCCTTTTTGCTGCTTAATCTATGTACCCGCTTGGGTGAAAGGGCCACCCTTGATAACCCCTTGTATAGTGTTATTATGTAGGAAAAGCCTGTATTTATGTGGAAAGTAGAAAGCAAAGACACCATTGCTTTGTTAACAAGTGTTACATGATTTGTTGGTTGGTTTAGATTTTTCCCATTCTCAGGGAGTTAGAAGTGATGCCTTGAAATTAGGCACAAAAGATACAATATGAAACTGGTGAGATTTATGCTAGTCTTCTCATTTCAGATAAAGGGGGTGGGGTCTTGTTGTACTTGATTGGCCAGTTATAATAGTTGTCTTTAATTTCTGGAATGATGAGGCCAGATTTGGCAGTGTTTTCATTCACAAAACCTTGGTTTGGGTCATCTTTGACAAGAACAGTAATGGAGAACCTCAAAGAAAGAAAAAGCAAGGAAGGGCACACAGTACAAAATATGCAAAGAATAGATTAGATTCTGTGGTTTAAGTCCAGATTTGGAGCAGAGCAAGGCAAAGAGCAGTTGCTTGACGAAGGAGCAGACAGAGAAGCAGAGCATTTTATTGCTAAACAAGTTGGATGGGACACTGCTTGTAGTAAACCTGGTTGCATCTGCTGCCCCACAGGTGTAACTTAAAGACTTATTTGCTAGAATTGGCCTTCTTTACTCAGGTGATGGGAACATCAGGGTTTTGTGCTCGTGAACTGGAGCTGGAACAACTGAATTGATCCTGTATGCATCTTTAGCTGCTGGAGCCTGTGACCTAGATTTGTTTTTGTTTTCAGTTTGTGTGTAAACAAGCCTGCAGACTCCATGTCTAGACATCAGGGATGGGGAATGGGCTGGTGGTGGGAACCTAAATAACTAAGGCTTTGCCTCTCTATTGAAACAATTACAGTTTAATTAAGATCTTTTAAACTGTCTGGGGATTTTAGGGCTCTTCCCCCAGTGGAAGTGGTATTCAGTGGTGATATGCCGCCTCTGCATTCAGAAGGGTGGGGGGTGTGTTTCAAACAGCCTGGACTGTGTGGTAGGGCTTTGAAATCCCAAACTGTGAACTTTGCTCCTTGCACTTGCACTCCATGTGCCTATCAGCTAGCTGGATTTTCCCTTTAAAAATGCCATTAGCTCAGCATATTACACAGAAGAAACAGATGTCAGGTGGCAAATGTGCCTTCTTCTGTCCTTGCTGCTCCTAAGGAGGTTCCTTGTGAGTGTCTGGCTGCCAGTTTTACAGTGTGAGCATGCCAGTGCACTTTCCTTTTCATTCAGTGAGCAAGGGCGGGGCAATGAAATGTGTGCACTGCTCTGAGGGCTCTTGTGACTGGGTTATCCTGCTGACTTCTGGCAAGTGCACTAGACTGGGTTATCCTGCTGCCCTCTGACAAGTCGTGCTAAACTGGTGGGCTGGTTGGCAGGTGCACTGTGTGTCACTTGAGATCCTCCAGCTTTAGGTGAGGGCACTGCTGCTGCTGAGGAGCACAGCCCTGTCCCCAGGCTGAGGGGTGCCAGGTGTTGGTGGACACTCAAGGCAGCACACAGAACCTCTGAGCAGAATGATTTTTGGAGCAGCTCAACTAAAAGTAAGGAGTGTGGATCTGGGCAGAGATATGGCCTTGGCTTAGTCAGCTGTTAGATGCATGAGGCTTTGTTCTCAAGTTCTGATAGAATTACAGTGATGGATCATGGTGGTCTGATGCTGGGGCTCTGTCAGATGCCTGGTCCCAAGAGCTCATGAATTGCTATTAGAGACCCCAAAGCATGGCACTGTAGCTGCCAGCTCTTCCCTTGGACAAAAGGGTTGTGACTGGTCTGGACACCTTAAAGGCATATGCCTGTGAAAGTTGTGGAAGACAGCTTCCTTTCACATCCAAGAGCTGGACTGCACTCCTTCCTATCAGCCTGTACTTCTGTCCAGTACTGGTGAGATGGTACTTCTGGTACCACTGGACACACTCCAGCGCCTCAATATCCTTGATACCAAATATGAAGGTTGGTGTTTGGTATTAAGGATATTGAGGTGCTGGAGTGTGTCCAGTGCAGGGCAACAAGGCTTGTGAAGGGTCTAGGAAACTTGCCTTATGAGGAGTTGCTGAGGTAGCTGGGTTTGTTTAGTCATTAGGAGGCCCAGGGGAGACCTGGCCCAGACTGGATTACATGATCCATGGGGTTCCGTGTCGGCTCCTGCATCCCAACTGACATGACTCATGGCAGTGATTCTGAAGACTGATTTTTAGTTTTCATTAACAAATTCTGATGAAAAATAAGGCCCAGCTTTAGTTTTCATCTGTTTGATTTTGTGAGGGTTTGTATTCCACTGAAGAGCCTCTGCTGTACTTGTGTGAGCATTTCAGCTGTAACCAGTTTGTCCTTTAATGTTCTATTTGTTGAGCCGGTCCCAGAAGTGCTCATTTTCTATATATTAACAGTTGACTCAGCTCTTCCCAGGCCTAGCAGCATCTGTCTTATGACATGGCAGTCATGAGTGTGCTTGGTCCAGTGGCATTGTCACTGTCCTCATCTTTCTTTGTTTATGCATCTGTGTTTGGCTGCGGTTCTTTCAGGCGCAGCGGTTTTCTGAGTGCTCAAAGTCCTTTTTACTCACACTACTTCCCAGGGAGGAAAAAGTGTCACTGCTGTTGTTGGTCCAGTCTCTGTCTGCTCCCTGATCAAGGTGAACTTGCAAGCCAACTTACATGTTCTTTCTCATCTGTAGTTTTAGGTATTCTAAGTACTGTTCCTGTTCCCCTGTCTTTAGTATGTGAACTGTTTTGTATTCTCTAAATTGAATTCTCTAAATTCCTACTGCCATACAGTCTCTGGAGAAAACTACTCATTGATGCTGTTGTCTTGCTGCAGAAAACTTGCAAAATACTATCAAGATTTTTGAAAAGGGTATGGTTTCCATGATACTTATTGACTTAAAGTGTTTATATCTTATAATTATTTGCAATAATCTTCATGAAGGCTTTTATTAGATAATCTGAAAGATTGATTGCAAGTAGGATGAGTCTGAAAATAAGTTTTAAGATAACTGTTTCTTTTTCTGACCTAAGGCAAAAAAGAAAGAGTAGGAACAATTCTTCATTTTTTTGTTGATAATAGAGAAAAGATTGGGCTCCTCAGTAAAATTCTTGTAATCCAGCGAGCTTAGCAGCTATATGCACATCCACACCAGACATCATCCATTTCCAGCATGCCTGGATGAAAGATGCTCAGATCCTGAGGTGTGTGAACAATTTCAAAGGGATTAGACAGATGGATGTAGGATAGTCACACCAGGGAAACTCATACATGTCCCAAGTGCCATCTCTGGCTCAAGGCATCTCTCAGCTCCTGAAAGCTTGAATTTAGGGCAAGTGTGAGTGGAGGAGTTGTTCTGGAGGTTGTGGGCTTCTGCTCCACTATGCAGATGTGGACAGTTTGTTCCCAAAATGTAACTGAGATGGGCTTGGAATTCCATTGATATGAAATGGGTCAGATGAAGTAAGTTTGGCAGTGTCCCTGCTGGAGCATTCAGATGCCCACATGTTCTCCCTTTTCAAAAAACTTTTCTTTCTTGAGCATGCAGAGGTCCCATGTGAGCAGTTGAGTATGTGGGGAGCAGTTGACACTGAATTATGAAACCAGGGAGAGGTTTAGGAAGATCCATGGATCTTGAGAACAGTCCTGTCAATTAAGACTAAATGTGTAACAATGTTTAGTCGGCAATTAATGTGATGTCAATCCTGTTCTATTACTGTTTGAGGGAAGGTTTAGGCAAGTGGCCTTGTGCATTTCTCAATCCCTTTGTTCTTAACAAGATTAGCAGGATTGCTAGCTTCAGCTAGAACTCAGATTAATCTTTGACAAAAATAGATACACTCACTTGACTTCCACAAAGTCAGGTCTGGTAAGTGGGACAAGACTGTTCTAGCAAAAAAATTTTAATTTTTTAATGGCAGATTTTATGTGCTTTTGTGTGAACTGTTTTGCTTTTTGAGTGTGTTCATTAGCAACCCATAGTGTTAGAGACTGATTTGCATCTTACACACTCAAACATTTCATTTCTGTATGGACCACTCCCTCCGTATTCCCTAGACAGCACCATATGTGAAAAATATTTATGCATATTTTAGGACCATCAGGCTGTCAAACCTCAAATTAACTGGGTTTGCATCTATGCATTGAATCTGGCTGAATTCCTCCAAAGAAATCAGTTCTTCCAGCTTCTTCCAGTTCTTCGTTTCTGCTTGATGGATACTGGATTAACTTCTTAAAGATTCTAATCACTGAGAAAATTTCATCTAGACATTGTCCTAAACATTTTCCTGCCTCTCCAACTGCAGATCTTTGAGTCCTGGCTCCTGCATACACCATAAGAACCCGGGCAAAAAGCAGGTATGGATTTAGACTTGCTGTGCAGAGGGGAGCTGGCTAAACCACTCAGATGCTCAAAATCCACTAGTTTCTTCCCAAATTTTTACCTCTCTGCCTTCTGAAAGGTGGGTAAGTTATGTCAGAATCCATTGGTAAAGAAAACTAAAGCAGCTTAGCTTTCCATGGTTACACAGGATCAACACAAAGCTAACTCTCCCAGGTCTTCCACTAGACATCTTACTCAGGGCTATGGCAACTCTGTGATTGCTAGCCAAGACCAGAGCTGTCTCAGCAGGAAAGATATGCACTTGTCCCCTGCTAGGCAGGCAGATCTGCTGCTGTTCTGAGCTCTGTTTTCAAGCTCCTGCCTTATTCTGGCCAAAACAGCCCATTCTGCTGGGAATGTGCAGCAGTTTGATCACCTGATCACAGAACCACAATCTCCAGCTTACAGAATATTCAGAGTTGGAAGCATTATCAGGTCCAGCTTTAAAGTGAATGGTCCATGCAGGGTTGAACCACAACCTTGGTGTTATTAGCACCATGCTCTAACCAGATGAGCTAACTGTAGGGCCACCTGTGATAGCCAATGTCTATAATCTTGTAAGAACTCTCCCGACTTCCTTGTATGCCTGAGGAAATTCCTGCCCATGAAGTTTCAGGGTATTCCCCAAAATGCAAGCACACCAAACTCCCTCAGCAGCTCTTTGAGAGAGGAACTAAACTCCTGTCACTGTTGATATATTTGGCGAAATGGTCTCTGGAAGTTTTTAAGGCTGAAATGTCTGTACTCAAGTACTTGCAGATATCCTGAGATGAGGTGTATCCATACTCTCCTTGAGACCAGAGTGACTAATATTGACAGGTAATGTACCTTTCAGTCTTATATGGGCCTCTACATTTTCACGGCAGTTTCACAGCAGCCTGTGTATGGCTTTACTCTGTAAAATGCTGGCATGTCAGGAGTGGTTGGAAGCTTCTAAGGGAGGCATTTCTGATGAAATAAATCATGCTGTGCAGCCCAAGTCAGAGCTCCTGTACAGTCTCTGCTGCTCAGCCAGTGTACAGTAACTTGTTATGGTAGGGTAATTTGATCACAAGTTTCATGCCTGTGTGAATTTATAAGGCCTGTTTATAAAGATGAATGGGCTATTGTCACAGCTGGAGTCCCATGGGATAAGCTGCATTTTTGTAATGCTTAAAAACAAAATAGCTACAGACATGTTTTATAGGAAGGATGAAATGGAGAAGGAAGAGAAGGTAACACTGCATATATTTTTATTTGCTTTGAAGCTGTTGGTAAGTCAGAAGAAGAAGACATGGAGAGGTCAGATCAGCAGTAATGCAGGGGATGGAAGTACTTGTCACCAGTATTTCACAGTTCCCGGGTGAGCATCTCCTTGAAACTCTACCAGAGAAGAACAAGAGAAAAATTATACCCCCATTTAGGTACTTCAGCACTCAGAGAAAGCTATTTACCTAAAACACATATGTGAATAACACTGTCAAGGAAGTATTGATGCTGTCTTGGTGTAATGCAATTTCAGACCTCATCCTGGTTAATAAAAAATGAATTAATCACTGAACTGAAAAGGCTGCTTCCTTAGGTACAAATAATAATGACTGAACTTCATGTGAAAAAAGAATATATATTTCCAACCAATAATATGTACAATTGGTGCCCTAAGGGGGGGGTCAGTTTTTTGAAACAGGAAAGAGTTATAGGCCAAATAAAGTAGAAGGAAGAACTTAAGCATAAAAATAGGAATGATAATTGGGAGTTGTTCAAGAATCCTAATTAGGTCCCCAATAAACCACAATGCATTTTCAAAGACACTGCATTTGCAAAGACAAAATTTTTGGTTTTAAAGAAAGCTGGTTTGGTTAACAAAGGAGATTAAAGCATTAAAAAACCTCAAAATACAATGAATAGAAAAATAGAGCAAGCAACATCAACAAGTAATCTGAAAGCAAAGGCGAACAATTCATGGGGAAACTGAAGGGAACCAGTGAAGAGCTTTTGAGCAGCAGATTTGAACAAAAAATTCTTTAAATGTATCAGGGATTCCTGAAATCCTAGCAGTGCTCTAGGCTCCATACTAACCAGGAGTGAAAAAGCATACTAAAAAAGCAGTGGCAGAAATAATGACTATTTATTTTGTGATGTTTGAAAAAGAGAAGACTGTATTTGTAGCTTGGTCATAAGAGAACGTTTTCTGCTCTGCTGACAAATTGCTTCCAGTAATTAGCAAAAATGTTAAATGTCATTGTTTTTAAATGTTCAAAACAATGGTTAACTTACAGTCCATAATGTTTAGAGACTAAGCCAGGGAGCTCTTTGAATCATTAATTGCACTTGAAAAAATTCAGGGGAGTGGAAAAAAAACTACTGTAAGAGCATTATTCTGGAACAATGAGGGAGTAGCCTGCCAGACTACCCAAAGTTCAGTTTGGTCAGAACACAGAAAGTCTGATAAGCTCTGCAGCTGGTGAAGAATTGAGGGAAGACAGTGTGGTACTAGCCAATTTTCCCTGAATGGGAAACTGGCTTTGTCAGACAACTTCTTCATATGAGTATTATTTTTGGTAATAATTGGTAACGTAATTACACATAGCTTTGGAAGCTCTTGACCTTGTTCCTGGTGATACTCTGATATAGGAGTACACACCAAACAAAATCAAAGTGGCTTATTGTAAATAGCCCAGAATATTTGTGCATTCTTATGAAACAGCTGCAGATGGTGAGTCATCCTCCACCAGGGAGTAGAGAAGCTAAAAAAGTCATGTAAAGAAGTACTAAAGTTGTCTGTTCCTGGTCCTTCATTACCCAGTGGCTTTGCCAATGATAAAAATACAGTGGCTTTGCCAATGATACAAATATGTGTAAGCATTGGCACAAGCACTGAGATGCTGCAGTTGGAGGGGATGTAAACAACAGGTCAGCTGTTCTGTCTGAGGCTGTACATCTAGAGCAAGGCACAGATGTCAAACTGGCAAGACTGGAGGCCTTGTCTGGAATATCCTGGTGGTGCAACAGGCTTGGAAGATATCAGTTAACATGACTGCCAAGCTCAGCAGTTCAGCTGAGAGGGAGCTTGCAGTCCTCATGAGTGACAGAAGTTGGGGAGAGATGTTCTGATGATCCTAGCGCTGGAATGCTGCCTGGTCCTGGTGTCAGGACTTCAGAGAGTACTGTAGAGTGGCCAGGAAAGAGCTACAGGATTATTCTGGGACCTGAAGACCATGCTTTTATAACAGGAAAGTTGAAAAACCCCCAAAAACCGAACTTGATATGACAAGTTGTGTCCCGAGAAACACACAAATCATTCCTTAAGTTTGCTTGGGTATTTGAGGCAGCAGGATAATAAACAATAAACAAATGCTGTATGTCAAGTGGCATAGATGTTGAGGAAACACGCTATCAAATTCAATATAATTGGTCTCTAGAGAAGGCAATCAGCTAGTTGAAAAAATTTCCTTAGGACCTAGTGGAGCTGCCGTTATTTAGACTTCAAGTTGCCACTAGATAGCTCTCTGAAACAGAAACTGTTTCTAGGTAGCTGCTGGTTTGTGCAGGATATTAATGTACATTTTGATCTGTCTGGCCAGTGACTGTCTTTTTGCTAATGTGAAACGAGACTTTTCTTACAATGAGGCATAGGACAGTAAGGTTTTCTAAAGCAGAAGCACTGTGACTTCAGCAGGGTGGCAGCTGCAGGTCAAAGCTGTGTGTTATTTGCTGCACATCCTCTGCAAATGGTGAGCTTTTAGAAACATGTAAATGAAAGTTGATAAGAGGGGGTCTTGAGGTACTGGAGGCCCTTGCTACCGTGTTCGAAATTCCCTCAGTCATCAGCTCTGTGTGAGTCTGAGACAGGAACCAAAAGACTCGTAGGTCTGCATGCAGTGCTGCAGTGCTTGCAGAGAAAGATCCCTAAGGAGCAGGTACCACCTCTTCTGGACTCTGGTTTACCTGCTTAGCAAGGAATGAAGTGGGACCTTAAATGGTGCCTGGAAGCCACATTCCTGCTCAGGTTAGTGAGGAATGCCCCACTGGAGTTCAACAGCGCCTTCATCTCACTAAGGCCCTGCCTTAACCCTAATGGTTTACTTCTGTTCCAGGACACTGTAAAGGGCCTGTTTCTGTCTGACACAGGGTAGGGGATGGCCCCCAGGGTGTGACAGGTACAGGGATGCACAGCAGGTGGACAGAGTGCCCTGTGAGCATGTGGTCTGACACTAGTCCCCTCATATCCGCAAAAGCCCTTGCCATACCTGGTGCTGTTAAGTGAGGAGCTGGGATTTTGGTAAGTGATAACAGCCCCAGTCTGTCATTGATGTGTGACACTGAGCACAGGGAGCACCAGATAGATGAAGAATGATTTAAAAAGCAGCTGTGTTTTCAGGTCCCATTAATTCAAGGCTGTCCTGGAATACTAGACACTTTCCTGTATTCTGTTGTTAAGATGCTTGAGTTGGTCCCCAAAACAGAGCTTTGTGAAGGTTACTAGGACAGCAGCAGTGTCAGGGACCCTGTGGTGCATTGAGGTGGGAAATTGTGGCAGCAGTGGTGATGGTAGATACCTGAATTCATTCACTCTTCTTGTTCATGCTCTCAGTATTTCCTCCCCACCTAAGGTTCATACTGTCTGAGACAGCTGCAGCGTGTATATGCAGTGGCACTGTAATGAATTCTCTAGGAGTAATCGACTTTTTTTTGGCCAAAATTTGATTTTTATTTTAGGCTTGTCCAGTTTGACAATAAAAGTTAAAATTTCCAGTTTACCAAAGGAATAGTTGGAGTTCATTGCCACAATTGCCTATCTGCTTCCAAAATGGCATTATGTCGTCACTGTTAGAGATAGCATTGTAGTTAGGTGGGGGTATCTCTTCTGTCCTCCTCATGCTCAGTGAGGGTTGGAAACCTGGCCAAAGACCCTGCCTTGCTCAGGTAATTTTCTAACAGGTAGTGTTTCAAGGCTATTATGGTGTTTTGAAGACCTGTCTTGAGTGTATCTGCTCCCTGTTGTGGTGGATTAGGGAAGATGAGTTGCCTCTGTTGTTGGAGCATAATGTTTTTGTAACCTCCAGAGATCATGGGGAGGTTGCAGGGGGAACTTGCAGAGGGAAGTCTGTGGCACTGTTTTCACGTTCCATTTTTCATGTATGATTGGGCACATGCAGCTAAGCAGAGATCTAAAATTTATAGGAATTATGTCCTTAGCTCAGGAACCTAAATGAATTAGAGTTTGGTTTAGTTGATAAGGTGATGTTAGGTCATAGGTTGGACTTGATAATCTCAAAAGTCTTTTCCAGCCTGGTTCATTCTGTGATTTGGTGTGACGGTGAGACAGGAGAAACGGGTGTTTCCACATACCATTGTCCTTAGGAGATGTATGTTCATCCATAATTGTTGCTTGTATGTATCCATCTACCAGCAATACCTCTCTGGAGGGAACCACCCTGCAGGCTCTTTGCTGAGCTCCGAGTTGGTGGCTGTGGTTTGTCAGGGAGTGCAGGACTGGATACTGGCAAAAAGCAAGTTCTCAGGCAATGCAGTGGAGTCATGGAGTGACTCAGTAGTATCTGCCTAGTTTACACAGTTGTGGTCCCATGTGCTGTATGCTTTTCTGTTCTTGCTCTTAATATAGATGCTGGGGATCTCTTGAGAGCCTGTTGATTCAAGCAGGTCTGTAGAATTGCTGCATGGTACTAGACCTCACCAAGTCAGGGCATTTGCCATACAATATGGAGGCAGAGTGGTCAAGAGCTTTGGAGACAGTGTTAATAAAAACCCTTGTGTTCAGTTCTACTTTCCCTTGAGCTGGGTTTTTTCCTTCTCGTCCTGTCTTAACAGCAGTGTGTTTTAGGGCAGATGTCACTGCTGATTGCAGAAGTTAAATTAATTGTTTCTTGGTGCTCACATGGTTGTATTCACAGCAACAGCAAACCCCAAGGTGTGTGTGTGTCTAGCTGAAGAAGGGGAGAGGCAAAAGTATAGGGATTTGAGTAACTCCCATTTTCTGCTTCAGATGGTTATCCTTCCTTTTGTCCCACATCCTGGGCCTAGTTCTATAGAAACTCTGAAGTCAGGTGTGGTTTGCCTGGTACTACAATGCTCCATATAATCCTACTGCTGTCATTTTCTCCACTGCCTCTGAATGCCAAAGGCATCAGAAATTCAGTCCTGTTCCTCTTCAGGATGAGCAGAATTCTTTCTTCTCTCCCCCTGCCAAATCCTGGGCTCACGCTCTTTTCTGGAATAAGCACAAAGGGACAGATCTAGAACTGAGTTTTTAACTGCATTCCTGCCTGGCTCCTTTTTACAGTTTAAAATCAACACTTGGCCAGGAGTTTGCTGGTTTGGTTTTTTCCTTTCATGTATTTTTCCTGGAATACACAGTTATTCACAATTGGATAGGTCTGATGCAAACCAGTGGAGTGCCTGAGTTCTGACTGTAATCAAGCAAGCACTTTTACTTCATGTTTAAAGACAAAGGCACCATTAAGCAAACTTTTCTGACTCTTGGGTGACAGGCATCAGCCCTGCAAAAGCATTGCTGTTTGAACTCCCTGTTGTGGTGGCAGCAAGCCTCCTGGAAGCTGGTGTCTGCTGAAGGTTTGTTCCTTAGCATTGCACACAGTATGTGTGATGTCCTGGCAGATGGGTGCAGGGCTCAGGGCAGCAGGTCTCCCTACCATGGTCCTGGCCTCAGTGTGCATGCACCAGGTAGTGCCAGGAGATGACCAAGAAGGAAGCCCAGATTCCTGCCAGTCTGACTGCCAAGACTTTGCTACACACTGCTTGAAAATACCCTCCAGGCAGGACTGCATTCCTGGCTGGATTTGGACATCTGCATGCTCTGAAGGTGCACAGCTAGAGGTGAAGGGAGGGGTGGGATAAGGCTTAGGTTTCCACTCAGACAGCCCTTTGTGAAGTAAAAAGGAATTCTCTTCCCTCCAGCTGGGAAAGGGAGGCCAGAGCATGGGCTGATGATGTGGCTTCACCAGTGCATATGCTGTATGTAGATAGTGCCATTCCAATGATGGTTAAAGAGCTTCCCAGGGTCTGGTGGTGAGAGCTGTGCAGGCATTTGTCATCTTCTGCCTGGCAGAGGGAACAAAAACGTGACTTGTTTCAAGGCTGGCAGCAAGGCATTTGCTCTAGTGCTGCTGCATTTTCTCAGTTATTTTCTGCCTAGCTGAGGTTCCTGATTTTATATGCTCACCTGCCTTTCTCAAGGACTTTCAGTGAGCCAGAGGTTCTTCATGTTGCCACGCTGTCCCAGAGCACAATGCAGTGCTTCTGTTCAGAGCCTTTTTCTTCCCCCTCTTTGTCCCCTCTTTTTTTTCCCAGTCACCCATGCCGTGCAGCAGTACAATACTGCTGAATTAGGAGGAACATCTGCTTTGAAGCTGGGATCTCATGCCAAATTGACCATGATCTTCTTCAGTCCCAGGATCTCTGCTTGCAAATTCCTGCCTCTGCAGTGTCAGAGCTCAAGTGTTTGCATTGGCACCGCTGGTTTGCTTGAACTTCTGTTTGCTCATTGTTCACACTATGTTTTAATCCAGCCTGACACTCCTAGAAACTAGTCAATTTATCATCCAGGGTCTAGCTGTATGTCATAGAATGGAAACCTGGAGATTCACCAATGTATGAGTATTCACATTAGGTATTGTAAGTATTACATGAAGTTTTCAAGCATCCTGTAGATAGCTTACTCAGGTTCTAATAGCATTTGCCCTGGCCAAGATGCTTTCTTCCATCCCCTTCAGTCCCTAGAGTCAAGTGATTGCAGATTAGTTAGCTGATAGCAGAATTTTATCCTGGCCACAGATGGTCCCAGCAGAGGATTTTATTGATGGGCTTTCATAGCTAAGAGTTAATACAGTTGGGAAAGCACTTTTCTGAAAGCTGCACTGAATTTAGTTTTAATGAAGGCAGAAACTGTACTTGCCTCAGAGTGATTTGAGTAGGAACAGTCATCCCTTATCTCTGCTATGACCTCTAATATGAGTGGATGAGTGGCAGGAGAAAATTAAGGTACTATCTTGTTGCTAAGACTCACAGGAATGAAAATCTGGTGAAGTGTCTAGGTCTCAGAGAGTGATGACTGAAGCCAATCCATTTCTCAGCTTCCGCTCCTACCAGGAAGATGATCTTATCGTCAATCACATGCCATCTTATTTAGCAGTGGCAGCTCTGTCCCAGCTTGAGTCAAACAGCAAAGGGATTGCTAGTTTAGGCTTCAAAACTGCCCAGCATGAGCAGCTGTGGGAAAATGGGTTGTGAAATGGTTGGTGCAGGAGTGGAGAGGGCTGAAGTCAAATTTCTCAAGGACAGAGACTCTAAGTCTGAGAGATTCTGCAGTCATTGAGTAAGTGACAGTGCATGATAAGTGGTGCAAGGGAACGGCTCCTGGTGTTGGCATCGCTGCTTTCCCCTCTGCTTCTCCAAGCTATGTCAGTGGCAGGCACTTAGCATGTCCTGTAGACATCTGGTTGCTCTTAAGTGTTTACATTTCATGCATATCTGGTCCTACTCTTTTTATCTGATGTCCAAGGAACGTGTAGCCTTGCAGAATTTGGCTCTAAGGTTTTTCAAGGTGGTTATTCTCATACCCAGCTCTGCCCCTGAGATGCAGAGGTGAGTCACTTGTGCATTGCTTCATGTGGCAAATGGAGTGGCAGCTACATAAAGCAATGCTTAAACTGCAGAATTAAAGACACAGAGTACAACTCCTGAGAGAGATGCTTGATGTTCTCTATCACTTTTCATATATCACTTCAGGTTTTATATGTCCAGGTCTTTTGAGGTCCCCTGTGGAAAGTCTCACAACTTGTCCTGGTGAAGCAGTGAGGCCTCCACATGGCTTTGTCAGCCATGCATCCCTGTGCTGATTTGTGGCTAGGGAAGGGCTTTGTAGACTCACAAGAAAGGCTTGTGTTGGAAAGAAGCAGACAGGTTGGGGTGTGGAAAAACAGGTATGGAGCCCATTGGATTGTAGCCCTTTATGGTTTCTGTTTGATTGCAATCTTATAATGCTGTACTCGAAGTTGTCTGCAGAAATGTACCAAAGATTACCTAGTACTACATCAGTAATTATTAGTGGCGTCACCTGTGATAGCAGAGAGCCCTCTTCCTGCGTAGTTGACAGAAGTATTTCTAATCTTTTCATCTTTTGGTTTGTGCTGGCATGACTAGTAAATCTGTCCTTGATGTGCAGCCTGCTACATCGTAGACTCTGCTGCATTTAGTTTGCAATTCTGTGCTCCATCTAATCAGACATTACAAGGATTCCAGTTATGCTTTGTAGATCAGTTATCCTCTCCTGAGCTAGCAGTTTACAACTGAAAATTGCACAACAAGACATCTTTTATTCACTTACATTCTTTCCAGTGAGCAGTGAAACATGAAATTCCTGGACTGAATGTAGCAGTTCCCACCGTCACAGTGAAGCCTGACTCATTAATGTCAATTTTGCATTCACTGCTTATCTGTAAAAACTAGGAATTATGTTTCTAGCTTGTCATTCCAATATCTAGGGATTGGATTACTCAGAAAACATAGAAGACATACACTTCAATGGCTTACAAACCAGAGAAGGGTCCAGTGATGACTGGACACAGCACAGCATAGTGGAAAATACATGCAGAAAATTGCATTTAGAAGCAAGGCAATTAGAAAGGATGAGAGGAGGATCCAGATACACTCTTAGCAGTGGTGTACTGTAGAAAAAGATCATTGTATCTTCTAAAGGAGAATGAGACACATTAAGAGACTTATTTATCTATTGTCTCCACTGATCTTTCAAAGTGGAAGTAGATAACATCTTTAGAAATGGGAAGGGAGCACAGGAAAAAGAACTAGTTTCAGACTGCATCTACAAGAGAAGTTTCCATTCAACCATCTACTTGTGATGGGATTTTTGTGTCTGCTGATCTAGACCTTCTGATAAACAATGTTGCTTGTTCCTGTGTTGGTGGTTTTTTCACAAACAGGATGGGACTGCTGGGATATGTTCCTTGAGCTTTTATTGCAGCATCAGCTTCATTACATAGTTGAGATAATAGAAAGATGGCAATAGCTCACCTCTTGCTGGCAGCAGCCGAAGATTTCTTTGTTACAGAGCATTTTAAAAACTTTCTAGCCGACAGCCTATTGCTAAAGCTTACAGACAGCTGTTCTAGCCAATCACTAAAAGCACATGTATACTTGCTTCACACAGTGCTTGCTTGTCTGCTCTCTATTAACAATGCACAGTATTTCATTATTAGCTTAAAACCTTCTACTATCTTGCTAAGCATATTTTTCTGCAGCCTTAAGGTCTATCTTAGCCAAGCCTAAAACTCAAGCTATTATTTCATGTCCTTGCTTGCTGTACTATTGTAACTTTTTCTACTTTCAGATTTTGCAGCTGCAGCTAGTTCTAAGTTTTCTGTTCATTCTGTTTCTAAGGCCTGCTTTTACAGCTTTCTGAAAATCTTTTTACCTTTATTATTTCCCACAGTTCCTACAGGTCAAAGCATGTTAATCAGGTCAGCTGAATTAGTAAGTGTTGGCCTTAAATGTTTTCCAGGTTTTTTAATTCTCTGAGGTAATGGTTTCCTAACTTTTACTTTGTCTGCTAGAGGCAAGCAGTGTAGTATTTCATTAGGTAGCTGGGATGCAGTGCAGCAGCAGATGAGCTGGTACTATGGCAGCAGGGTGCATCCCTCCAAGGTCTGGCTAGCTTTTCATCCAGCTGTAGCTTGGAGGGAGAGCTGAACAAGATGTGTTTCTATAAAGGAGTGAATCAGAATGCAACAAATTCTATTGCATAATTAGCTGACGGTAGTAGATTCAGAGGAACAGTGTGCTGACATATCCACGTTAATTGTTCACGTGACATAAGCTAGGCTGGCCTGGACCCTGCATTGCAGTGTAGCATGTTTGCAAGTGCCCTACTTGTGCACAATGAATCTCCCCTTGAAGCATAGAGCACTGATGATGATGTTGTAGGACTGGGGTATGTGAGGTGGGAGTTCAGGGATCAGAAGCTCCAAACACATGCTCTTGGTGTCAGAACACCTTGCTGCACAGTCTCTTCTCCCTTACCTCTGCTCCATCGTGTTGTGCAGTGGTTAGTTCTGACAAATATCAGAGACTTGGCATCCAGTGAAAAGGAAAGAAGGCTGAGCCCAAAGGATGCGTTCAAGGATGCCAGGCAAAGCTTGCAAGACAAGGTGTAGAGTAGGAGCAGGCTTTGGTGTTCAGGAGAAAGAGATGGAGAGTCTTACTTGCAAGTGGTGGCTGGAGGCGAGTTTCTGCCATGAGGTCCTGTGTGCTGGACCTGAGGGGAAGTGGGTGCTGTTGCTGTTGTGTTCCTGCAAACTCCCATATGTCTTCAACAGGGTGGTCAAGTGATGTAGTACCCTCCATGTCTCACCTGTGGCCTGTGTCCTTGGCCAGCCCTGTGGCAGCACTGCAGTTCCTGACTGCCAGTTCTGTTGTGGGCTTTGACTAGAGTTGCTCAGAGGATCTGGGGAAACTTTTCTACCAAAAGTTATGTGAAAAGGCCAGAGAGGCCTAAGTTTGAAAGAAAACCATGAACA
This sequence comes from Haemorhous mexicanus, assembly GCF_027477595.1. Classification (NCBI taxonomy): domain Eukaryota; kingdom Metazoa; phylum Chordata; class Aves; order Passeriformes; family Fringillidae; genus Haemorhous; species Haemorhous mexicanus. Next base: position 43,883,911 of record NC_082381.1, on the reverse strand, counting down.
TGTTAATGTAGTCTCGATGATGGTTTGAAAGAGGCTATATTGTGACTGTTATGTGGGTTTGGATTTTGTTTGGGATTGTTTTTGGCAAAAGCATTTTTTTTCCATTGAAGGATGCTTGGGATAATATGGGATGGAAAAAGAACCTGGTGTTTCCAGGCTGAGAAATTATAATAGGAAGACCTGGCTTTAATTCTGAGACCTGCCCTTGCATTTCTGCCTGTACTGTGCCTTCTGTTCCTTGTATAATATCCGGATTAACAGTGCTGTGCGGAGCTGTCATGGGAATGTTGCAATGAACACTGCTGTGCCAGTACTTGGAAGTAGCAGTAGCAGAAGAGTCCACAGGAACGGAGGATGGTAGCATGCTGCTTCTGCTGTTGACTTTCCTAAACAAATACAGCCTGGCCACATGCTTTCACACTCTAGGTTCCTTTTTTTTTTTTTTTTTTAATCCTTTCCTAGCCTGAGAATCTAGTTCCCTTATTAGTAACAAGCCATTTCAGTAGCCTTTTAGGGAGGTAGAACAGGGCTGTTACTGCAAAGCAAGCTAAGGTGACGTGGGAGGTAGTCTGTCTCTTTTGAATGAAGGTGGATTTAGTCCCCTAGGAGATCTAGGTTTTTCACATACAGTGAAGCTGTGTTAATAAATTAGATTTCAAATATTTTCTTTCAAGAGCTAAGAATGTATTTTTGATAAAAAAGTAGAAAACATGCATCAAGATTGCAATACATACGCTTTCCTGTATGGGTACAACATCTGTCCTGTAAGCAACAGACAAATAATTACATAGGACAAAAGCAGATACCAGAACAGGGTTATTTTTCTTACTTTCTCCAGTGATCTGTTAATGTATACTTTAATCTCAGGTGATGCTGCTTTTAGTTATGATGTTTCCTATTAAAGGACTTAGTGAATGTGGATTTTGTTGATTTATGTTAGTTTAATTTTACTATAAATTTTATTAAGATTGACAATGGCCCAGTATTGCAGACACCCAGCAGTCACCGAGTATTTTGTGTTTTCCCTCTTAATAGACCTCAGTTTATCTAGCAGGAATTAGATTTTCATGTTTGGGAAGATTATATTCTAAAACATAAGTACTTCAGAGGATAGTGTTGCACCAGTGACTTTACATACTTTTGTGGAGGGGAGGATAGGTTTTGTCTCCTGATTTCCTTATTTTCAGGAGTGCAAATTGAATTATTTTGGAAACTGGAACAGTATTTCACATTTCACCAATGGGCCTATTAAGAAAACAGCAGGAGGGTAAGTGCCTTTAGACTGGGTAAGAGGGTGCGTTGGCAGATGCTGTTTTGCAGCCTGAAGATAATGTTCTTGAGAGTTTTGTTTCATGAATGCTCTGAGGTTAAATGGCAGGTTTTACTTAAAGCCTATGTGTTATGTTGATGGGTTTGTGTTTAGTGCAGGGGGTGATGTACAATTTCCTATTGGCTTCTTGCAGTGTGAAGAGTATCCCTTTGCTCCTGGATGTGATGCTTGCCAGTAAATTGTAAGATAAGTAAATATGTATTGGCTGAAGCAGATTTTGAAAAGGGTCAGGTGGGTTAAAAGAAAGAGTCTTTTTAGTCTCAGTATTACTTGGACTCTTATATTCCAGTCTGCATCTAAAAATCTTTGCTGGGATAACCTAAAGTCTGCATAATTCTGGATTTTTGAAAGAACTATGTAAAGGGTCCTTTTTCTTTTCAGTGAGACTGTTTGTTAGAAGATGTTAGGGCTGAATCTCCTCACTATTACTTTGCCTGTGTTGTGACAGCCCTATCATCGATGTCAGTGCAGAAGGAGTGTGAACAAGTGATTTTCCAGCTGTTGGTGCAGTGTAACAGCTCAGATTGCTGAAGGTGAGAAGATGGCTTCTTGCTGGTTTGGCTGTGCTCTCAGCTGTGTTGCTATGTAACAGAGATGCTGAGGGAAAGCATCAGCACGCTTTCTGGCCTGGACCAGAGTGGAGGCTGTGGCTTACTTTCCTTTGCTGAGTATCTTTTCCGTGGATTATGCTTACAGCAAAGATGGCAGGATACACAAAGACAGGTGCAAACAATCATCTTCCAGTGATCTCAGGTGGTGACCTTTCTGGCTTTTAGAAAATGTGCACAGTGTAACAGGTCAAAGGAGATTTGAACGTTTTGCACATACAACTCACACTTTTTGTTATGAAATAGCATTTTTATCACAGGAAATAAAACAGGAGGAAGACTGACTTGGGGAAGACAAGCCATGTTCTTGAGTTCTGTAGCTTAAAGGGTCTTTCAGCACAACCCTGGTAGCTGATGCATATTCTCTCTCCCCACTGGATTGTTCATAGCCAGAAGGCAAGGGATCATATTTTCTCAGGTGTGGCTTTCAAAGGTACAACTAAAAGTGTGTGGGAAAGAGTTTATTTTTCCACTAGAATTTTCTAGGTTTCAATAAGATCTCCCTGTTTTGAATTGCAGTGTGACTTTAATTTTGTGACAACAGGAAACCTAGAAGGACTCTGACCTTTTTGTATCTCCAAATTTTTAAATTTTAAATCTCATTATATTTGTATGTAAAGGTTAATTTTTTTTTTTTTTTTTTTTTTTTTTTTTTTTTTTAGTGGTACTGACTGCTTGTGATTTTGAATTGGGCTGAAAGAGTCACAGGACTTTTGAAATGCAATATCTTATATACAGGAACTCAGTCATAGGTTGATTCTCTTTGGACAGCCTGTTTTGAAAAACATCACTCTGATTTTCAGAAAGCTGAATGAATATGCATTGTTCTGACTTCCTGAGCTTGTTCTGAAATTCTGATAGCTTTGATTTCCTTCTACCCAGAATTTCCAGGAGTGCCTGTTTGCTTGCTATCTTGGCAGTCATTAAAAGATCCAGCTGGTTTTTGCAGACTTCTCATGGGCTTTCAAGTTTCTAACAGTGTAAGGCAGTAGAGAAAGACTAGAACTCTCTACCTGTGAATTCTGTTAGGTTTGAATAAGGAGAAGTTTTCTTCTCAGAAAGGCTAAATAGACATTGCAACAGGCTGCCGAGGGAGGTGCTGGAGTCACTATCCCTGGAGGTGTTTAAAAAAAGACTGGATGTGGCCCTTGGTGCTGTGGTCTGTTTGACAAGGTGGTGTTCAGTCATAGGTTGGATTTATGATCTCAAGGGTGTTTTCCAACCTAGATGATTCTGTGATTTCTGTGATTCTGTGACACACAATACTATTCAAGAGTGTGTGTGTGTGTGTGTGTGTGTGTGTGTGTGTACATAAGCTGGAGCAGCAGGGTGATGGGAGATGATACATGTGAAGGAGATCTGAGAAAGACATGGAGTTGAGAGATAGGGTTTGGCAGAGACATGATTTGTCAAGAAGGATTGGAGTATTGGGAAATCAGAATTCTCTTTGTGAGACTTATTATTTCAGTGGGATTTTTGGGGGTTTTTTTTTTGCCTTCTGGCATAAAGATTTGTAGAAGGGACTCATCTGTGGCAGAGATTAGTGCAGTCCCTTGGCTGCAGTCTCACTTTCAACCACCTTTTCTGGTTATTAGAAATATCTTGAGAGGAGTATGTCTGTGCTGTAGGAACGAGTTGAGTGGTCGCTGAGCTCTCTGGGTATCCGTGAATAATTTCTGCTCAGTAACTAAATTAACAGTTAATTCAACAGTGACACTTGGTATATTAAGTAGGATTATAAGATAAACTGACTGGTCTAATTAAATGAAATTGAAATTGAAATTGAAGGACCTGCAGATGGCAGTTATTAAAGTTCCTGACTGAGCTGTTTTGCAGATGGCTACTGAGCTCATATGATGTGGATGATTTATTATCACCAGGTCTCATGATTCTGAGAAAATTATAACCACCACTATATAAATAATCTGCAAGATGAATTGTTTTGTCATGTAACAAACAGAAACATTTCATATCTTGTGGGTTTGTGGAGTTTAACAAAACTGCCAGGGTGCATATGCTTTTCTATATTCTGTCTTCTCAGAAATTATTTTTTGGGAAGATTATCATATTATTTTGATCACTGACTTTCTCTCTGCATATATTTATTTTCACTGCTCTATATGGCTCTTAATTATTGTGCATACAATATTTGGTTTTTACCCAATTTCAGGTTTGTAGTTGTTGTGGTTTAATCCCAGTCAACAACCCAGTAGCCAAGCCCCAGGCAGCAGCTTGGTATTCCCACATGAATGGGATCAGGGAGAGAAGTGGAAGAGAAGGAGGTAGAAAACTCATGGGTTGAGATGAAGACAGTTTAAAAGGAAAAGCAAAAGCCACACACATTCCAATCTGCTTCCAATGGGCAGGGGGGTGTTTTGCATCTCCAGGACAGCAGGGCCCCCACATGCCTCACAGGAACTTGGGAGTACAAATTCCATCACTCCAGATGTTCCCTGTTCCTCTTTCTTCTCCCCATCCTGAAATGCTGAGCAAGTCTCATGGTCTGGAATATCCCTTTGGTCAGTTTGGGTCACCTTTACTAGCTCAGTCCCCTCCCATCCTTCCAGCCATTCCCCAACTTCCTCACCAGCTTGGCAGTACAAAAAGCAGGAAAGGCCTTGTCTCTGTGTAAGCTCTACTCAGTAATAACTAAAACATCTCTATGGTGTTAGCCATGTGTGCAGTGCTAACCCAAAACACAGGCCCATACTTGACACTGTGAAGAAAGTTAACTCTACCCCATTCAAAACCAGCACAGTGTTACAGCAGCAGCTGAAACTTTTTTAATAGGGAGGAACAAATGTGCAAAAAAGACTAGAGGCTGGAGCAACCTATCAGTCAATAGAGCCCTTGGTTTCATTTCAGCAATCACTTTTTCAGGGCTGGTAAGATCTGGTATTCTGGTATCACTTGAAACAGGAAAGTTCTGGGCAAAGTAGCCTCACCTAGTAGATGAGGAGTGTTTCAGAGGTAACTGGGAAAATAAGGCAAAAAACCTTTCAAAAAGCAAAAATTGACAAGTATTATGTCTGTTCAAAGTGGAGATGGACCTGGGCTAGTAGAAGTATCAAATGATACTACTATTGTAGGAAATGATAGTTTGAGACACCTTGCTTGGTTTTTTCCATGAATTCTAGTATGGCTTGTAAAAACAGAGCTTGTTTCCTTTTTGCCTTTTTTTCTGTCTGAATACAGGTCGTGTACAGTATTCTACTTACTTTACTTTCTGAAATGTGCCTTTTTTGAGCGTCCTTTCCTTAAGAATATAGCTTGACAAGAGTGGTAAGCACATGATGAGTTGTCACCAAAGGCTGAAGAGCTATCACAAAGATGTTGCAACTCAGCCTTTCCTAACTGTTTATATTGTCTAGAGTTGCTGTCTTCATGCCTGAAGAAGCATATACTTTATAGCATGGGAGTGGTTTGTTACCGCTAAGAAGACTTCCTGAGTCTGTGGAAATTAAATTCATTTTCTTGTCTCCCAAGGTAGAAGTAAACCAAAATGATGCATGGAAATGAAGCTAATGGTGTCTTAAATGCAGTGCTAGAGACTGTACAGTGACCCCAGGGAAATCCATTCCTCTTGTTTCCTTCCCATATTAGGTGTTGCAAGCTGATGTCTTCTTCTTGTGGACCATAACTTGCTGTTTGTTAACTGTCTTATGAGCTGTGCAAGCTGATGTCTTCTTCTTGTGGACACATTTGCTGTTGCAAGCTGATGTCTTCTTCCTGTGGACCATAACTTGCTGTTTGTTAACTGTCTTATGAGCTGTGGTGATGCCTGTCTCTTTCCTCAGGCTTCTTTTGTCCTGAATTGATTAAGTCAGTATTTTCATCCTTTCTGGTAGCTTATGCTTGCAAACCTCTGAACAGTCTTCCTTTTCTCCTCTGGACTCCGCATTTGTTTCTGTCTCAGTCGTGTACAAAACAGAATGCAAGAGACTGGCAGAGGCCTTGACAGGACTGGATAGGACAGCTTAATTACTTCCCAGTTATTTTGTATTACACTGCTGGAAACTGCTTTGGCAAAAACATCATGTTGTTGATTCACAAATTTTCAAATGCCCTGACACCCACAGATCCTGTGATGGTATGACTACCTTCCCAATAATTCCTCATGTTTATTTTTATATTGATCCTGATTTTTGCTTTCCACATTTTTATTTGATCCACCTGAGATTATCCTTTCATTTTAGCATAACTATTGTGAAATACTGTGCTATCTCCAAAGAGGAAGTTCTGGTGACCTTTTTGACCTTGGAAATAAAACAACACTGACCAAAAAGGAAAAAAACCAAACCAAAACACCACCAAAATTTGTTGTAATAAATCTTCATGTACTGAGACTGAGACCCAGGAGTTCACAATCAATTTTGTTATTTTTAGCTCCTTAGCCTGTTACAGAAAGGCGCATTCAGTTTGCAGTGAGAGCCCCTGTCCTGGGAAGACCTCATAAATTAGCTAGCCTAAACATACTGCCTGTTTCTAAGTCTAAAAAGTCCTTTGATTTCTGTGCCCATTTAGTTTGGAATCTCAAGAGATATGACAGGCTTGAAACCCAAATTTGTCAGGAATGTTACAAATTGATTGTAATTGTGCATTTATTCCGTTAATGTAGTAAATGCCATAAGCATTTACTGGATTTGAAATACTTATTAAATAATGTCAGAACATATGAAGAATAAAAAGAGATGTGGGAGGATTATGGTGTTTTGGTTCATTTGGCTGTGCCAGTTTGAGCAGTGATCCTGAGTGCAGTTTTGCAGTGCTGCGCGAGTCCCAAGCCATGTGTGACTACAGACTCCTAAGCTGTGGTACAGCTGTGTCCAGTAGCACAGGGCAGTGTGTTTGCTCTAGCTAAAGTCCATGTTTGGTGTGCATTGCTTGGAAAGAGGAGCGGCAAATATTTTGGGAGCTCAAGCGATGTGTCTGAGGTTGATATTTCACATCTGCAGGGGAGGACTTCTGCAGTTAGTAGCTTTATTGTCAGCAGTTGACCCCATGCTCAAAGTTTCTTGTAGCTCCTGGTGAGATGTTTCAACAGGCTTGGTGCATCCATCTGGTCACTCTGTGAAAAGGGAACCTGGTGGTAGCACTTGGGCTGTTTGTTAACTGTGGGGCTTTTTCCCTCCAGTGTGTGTGCTTTCTGCGAGGCTTCTTTTGCATGTTAGCTGTAGTTCTTGCCAACACCTTTAAAAGACACCCCATGTTTTGGTTTTGAAGAGAACAGGGCTGAGGATTAAGAATCTCATGGCAAAAGCAGATGTATTTTCTTGTGTCAGCAGTTAAGAATTTAAAAGGCTGTAAAAAAACTTTTTACAGAAGGCGACCATGGACTCCCTTTCTACAGCTGCTCTGGCCCTCTCTATAACCTGTAAATGTCTAGCTGCCATTCAAAACTAGGATAAAAGTTTCAGAGGACTTTCAGGGGACTTATGCAGTTACTTACATTCCCTTCCAAATGAGGGAAATTGACTTACAGATTGGTGGTCCTGTAATACTTCTTTTCTTTGACTTGTTAAATTAGGAATTTTCTTATAGGGCAGATAATGCCGTGAAGTCTAATAAATGTGATAAGAAAATTGAATGGACATAAGCAGGAAATGTACTAAATATTTTTTTCTGGTGCCCAGTTTTTTTGAGGACTGTTCACCAGCAGGTCTGCCCTTGTTATGCCCATATATTCATTTCACCATTTTACAGCAGGGGAGCAGAAGCTGTGGAGGTAGGAGAGGAAGATGAGAGGAGAGGAGAGGAGAGGAGAGAAGGACTTGAAAGAGCAGCCTTGGACTACCTGGGCATGGCAGAAAGGCTGAAGTAAGCAAATATTTTTGTTTAAAAAAAGTGCTGTTATGGACCACCAGGAAAAGAATAGAACTGATACTGGTTTCGTCAGAAACTTGCTGATGAGGGGAGGGTGAGAAGATACCTGGTAAAATGAGCTATTAAAAAACCAGCAGAAGCAGGCACATGCAGCCAAGGCTTCTAAAGGAACTAGTGCAGGACACTACAAACTGCTAGGCAACCTGTTGGAACTTTCACAGAAAACAAATGAGATCCAAGAAAACTAAACTAGGGAAATGTAGTAACAGTCTTTAACAAGATAAAAGCCATGTTAAGCAGAAAGTTTAAATAAAACGATTTTCAAATGTTACAAAGGTCAAACATGTCAGCACTTATATTGAAAACAGTTTTTCAGCTATTTTGAATTGAAATTGAATTTGGCCTTTCTGCTGCTAGAGGATTGTAGACCGTTCTGTGTAGTGCTGTTGCAAGAATTCAGTCAGTACAGAAAAAATGATGATAGGCCTAAAGTATGAATTATTTTTATTTCATGGTTGCTTGGGTTTGATTTTTTGATGAAGGTTTTCAAAATGTGCAGTCATTTCATGTATGATCGCCTGGTGTCCCTGAATGACTCCTCTCTCTGACCAAAATTTAAATCATCACTGTGCTGCACCAAATACATCTTTGACACAATGTACTGAGGGTTGGCCCAATTGCTTTTGAGTTTCATGGAGCCATTCAAGATAAAAGGTTCTACTGACAAAATTTTGAGGGCCTCTGCAGCAGAGCTGTGTGATTGCTGAGTAAACTGAAAATATGAGCCTGGATTAATTGAAATGTGAGTAAAATTGTCTCTATGTTCCATAAAAAATAAATGTGCTAAAATATTTTCTAAGGGCCTCTGCAGAGGGGTGATATATTCCCAGCAGAGGCTGTGTATCTCTAGCAGACAGGCTGGGAACACATTCGTGATTTGGACTGACATTTATCTGACCGTCCTTCTTGCAAAAAGAGGACTTCAGAAAAATGCCACATTCCATTACTGGAATAGCTCGTTTCCCTAGCCAAGGATAGAGAATGAAGTAGTTACTTGCCAGGGTGTACAGCCTTCAAGTTTTGTTTTATTTGATTTGAACTGTTCAGGAATGTGTACGCAGTTGGACATGCTAACTGAGAGCCTGTGCTGTGACTCAGGTTTGCACCTTTTGAGCAGTAGTGCTGCTTTTTTTGTGTTTGTGAGCTTGCACTGTTCTGGTGTGAACAAGACAACCATGACTGTTCTCAGGTAGCAGTTCTGTCCACTTAATCTGAAAGGTCTCCTGAAAGGAATTGTACAGGGGGATTGCAGTAGAGGCTGCAGAGGTTTGGGGTTCTGGGTTTGGCACCAAGCTTTGATGCTGAGCAGAGGACATACCAAGGGAGTGAGTTATTTCCCTGTGATCTCATTCTCACCATTTATGGGTGGATGTGAAAGCACTTCCTTCCACAGTGCTTCTTGTCATCAGGCAGAGAATCAATACTGCCATGTCAGGAGAATCTGATACATCACCCTGCAACTTGAATTTCATACTGAAATGTTGACACCTTTTGCTGTTGCATCCGGGGGCTATGGAGAGCCTCATGATAAAGAGCAAATGTGACAGCACTTAGCATGTGACCATCAGGAATAGACCCTACCCTTCTTGTCTCCTTTGGAGCAGCAGAAAACTGGCAACGCTGAATTGAGTGAGCTCTGACTGGACTTGTCAGGTCCCCACCCCACCAATGACACTTTCATTGATTCAGTGGCTTACTTGGATGGTCACACAGTCAAAGTGGATGCCAGCAGGTCACAGTTAAGCAGAAGGGGAAGACTAAGCCTGGAAGAGGGGGCTTGGAATGGTAAAGGAAGAGAATTTGTATTGAGCTCTGGTTTGTGCAGCAAGAAGGGCTTCAGCTCATGTATCACTACCAGCTCAATGTGCTCATATAATGTTAAATCCTATTTTTGAGTGCAGGAAGGCGAGTAGAAGCAATGAAGTGAGACACTAGCAAGTGTTGCACCTAATTTTTAGCACTGTTCAGCTGGAGGCATGTAGCTGAATTTTTGGAAAGTGGTGTGCATGCACATGACAAAAGGCTTTAATGTCCCCTATGCTTGAAATTCACATGTGCATTCACTGTATTTTGAGCTCACAGAGATCACAGGGATGTGCAAAGTATCCAGTGGCTTCTGAAATCTCTTCAAAAACTTGCATTTCCTTTTTACAATAATTCCAAACCTCTCAGCAGATTCTGGAAGTGTGACCAAGTGTCAGAGTTTTTTTGGGATTTATATAAGAGTTTGAAATGCAGTTTTGAGGGATGATGATTTCTTTCCATGTTTGATCTGTCACAAACAGATGTTGTTCTATGTAAGGTTGGTTGTATCTAAACAAGATATTTGATGTGAAATTACTTTTCAGAACTGAGTGCATTGAACAGCACAATAAATATGGCATGTTCTGAACAGGAACCTCTGTTGTCCTGTTATGTTTCTGTTTAGTTTTATTAAATCTTGAATGGTGCAAAGCCTGAAAAACTGTCATAGTTGGGAGAAACGCAAATCTGGTTTTGGTGGAGGAGTAGTTTTGAATGAATGTTTTTAAGGCCATGTCTAGGAAGATTCCTAGGAAGGGCTCTTGTGGGCTTTTCTTCCTGGATGAAATACTGCTGTGTCTGAAAAAATTAGGCAAGAAGTAATACTGATATTTCTCTGTCATCAGCGAGTCCCTGTCCTGTCCATGTGTAAGGTGGCAAAAAAACTCCCAAGTGTGGACTCGAGTAGAAAGCAAGCTAGTGTATCTGAGAAAAAAACAGTGGCTAGAAAAGAAGGGGAGGTTTGGAGTTCGGGTTGCTTTGGAGGGCAAACAAGCACAGCTTTGAAAACAGACACCTGACAGAATGCAGTGTAAGAGCTGCAGTGTTAGGCTGCACTGTGTGTTGTGGCATGCTGGTGTGTGTAGTGCTGGAGAAGGGCTGCATCAGGCTGCCTGTGAACCTTGTCTGTATGGGACCCTCACAGTTAATGACTCTGGTAAAAGATTCCCTACCTGGGAATGATGCGTCCCTGGCTCTCAGACCACATGTTCAGTCCTTAGGAGGCAACTTTGTGTCAGAAGTTGGTAGTTTGAAAGTTTACAGATGAATTAAAAATACAAACAGGGCAGTATTTTTCCTAAGACGATCAAATGAAGAATTTGTAGAAGTTCGTGTTTATGAGAGTTTCTTTCTTCTGTGTGATGGATTTTGATAGAAGTTTTTCAATTCCACTTCATTTTCCTTGCATATGAATTTGAGACGAGTGTTTGAATCCTTTCACACATATTTAAAATATACGTGAATATTGAATATTTTAAAAAACCCTATAGAAGCTATATGACATGGGATATATATGTTGTATATGCTGTATATGTGCTTTATGTTACTTTTTCTGTGTCACTATTGATAGCATCAGTGATTGATATCAGAGTAATCTCTGAACTTTTTTATCCTTAATCCAGTGTCACAACACTGCATAGACACAAGGCTTGTGGACCTGCGTCTCAGATTTTCACTGAAGGGACAGAAGCATAAGGAGCTCCAGTAGGTGTTGTCTGACACTGAGAGGGTGCACACTGCTAACCATGTAATGTGGGAGGCAGCCATACTTCAGCAGATTTTTGGGGTGGATAACAGTAGTGAAATTTAACCCAGGACTTTGTACAAGTTGTGTTCTCATTCAAATGTAAGTTTTAAGGGTAGACTTTTTGTAGTACAAGTCTCATGCCTGTGCTGTACAGACCTTCTTGAGGGGTTGCTGTTCTAAAAACGGAGTTGAGTCACTGATGTTTTCACATCCTTTACAATCTTTTGCACAAGAGCTTTTTGCTTTGGTGCTGAATGTTACAGGCCATAAGTCAATATATTCTTGCATTTTTCCATACAGAGAGTTGCTGGTTGAGTTGATATCAGTTACACTGTGGCTTTTTCACATAATTTCTGAAAAGCGTTGCCCTGCCTAGCCCAGGAAAATCGCCCAATAATTTTCTTTGAGGCCAAGGTGTAACATGCCCATAAGATAAATCCTGACATCCTTTGTTCTTGTTTCTGTTCATTTCATCACACTCCAGAGCCCGCCTGCTTATCTTGGACCATTTTAATCTTGCCAGTCAGTCTTATGTAATCACAGTGACTTTGCAAAAATTCTGAGCTCTTGGCAGACAGTTCTGCTTTTCTCCGGAATCTTTGAGCAAATGTTTATCCAGAGCACTTACCCTGACAGTAAGTGTGTGTGACCATGTGCTGGAACTGCTGTGGGGAAGGTGACCTGCCCTGGTCTTTAAAAAAAATGATTTGACTATCTAGGGCTCAAAAGTGCTAAAGAAGACAGGGTTAGCTGTTGTAACAGTTGTCTACCTTGTTCACTGAGATGTTTAAGACATTTCTGTTTAGTTAGTCTAATGGTTTAAGTTCAGAGATATTCTCATGGCTTTTTTACCTTTTTTGCCCCACAAAATCTTGCAGTACTTTTATTTTTTTTTTGTCCATTTCAAGTGGTAGTGAATGGAGGAGACCTTTAACAAAGCTTCTGCAATCCAATTTGAGCTAGCATCCTTCTGCTTTCTTATCTTGATGGATTGCAGTTACATTTTGATAATATAACACTTTTATTTTCATATGTAGGCAGCAGGGGAATTAGAATAATAAAGGCATGTAGTACAGCAAACAAGTCTAAGGGCTAGCAGAGTAAAATAAGAATCTTTTCTTCTGGCTTTGGATGCATTGAAACTGGTTCAGAAGTCTGCAGGTTAAAATCTTCCATATTTTGCCAGTAACAGTTTACCTTATAGGAGACATCTTGCAAATCAGTTGAACTTAGACAGCCACTTAAATTTCCTGAGGGATCCTTGTTGGCATGCAACAATCCTTTTCAAGAGTAAAACAAAGAGAAAAACATAACAAAACCACCCAGATATTTTCTAGCCTTTTGCTCCGAAGTGCCAAACAGCAGCTTCCTCATGGCGTTGGCAGCAGATGGATTTTCCTGGGTCTGAAAATCTAAATATTTTAGATTGGTGTATTGGCTGAATTGGGACAGCTGGTTATGTCCTAATGTGGACAGCCAGAGAAGTAAGTAGAGGTGACTCATTCCAAGAGTATCATCTTAGGGGATTCTTACTCCACAGCTGGTGGCTTGTAAATTCCCATCCTACCTTGGGACATGCTATTTTTCCTCTGTGGCCGAGCTCACAGGTACTATGAAGAACACAGATTTAGGCCTGTGTCTCACTGTTTGAAAATTTTGTCAGTCATTCCTCTTGGAAATCTCCTTTTGCACTGAGAACTTCCAGCCTTTGATCCTCTTGAAACCAGCTAGGGGCCATTCCAGCAGTTCTTGTTTGAAGTTTTTTGTTGCAAGTGTAACATTATATAACAACACAGAAATATAATGTAAATTCTTCCTTTGACCCCTGTACCTGTGGAGAGGTCATCTGGTGCTCTGCTATGCTCCTTTGGGAAGGCAGAATCTTCTCTTCAAGATGTTTCTAGATGCCTGCAACATAAACAGTAGTTCAAAACTGTTGTTCTGTTTGGAACAGCAGGCAAAGTCCTGGCCTAATTGTTCTATTGAGTGGAAGAATGTTTTATCAGTGCTGAATGTTTTATACAGAACGTGCTTTCCTAGCTGGCAGAACTTCAAGAAAATCCAAAGATCTTGTTGCATGGTTACCAGAAGATGTGTGATAACTGGGCCTGTTTGTGGCATTGCAAGGTTAGTTCGTTTACTCTAGCAACCTTATAGTCTTGACTTGTTCACACATACAGGAATCGTGCAAGTAAGGTACATCAGTTTTGCAGAAAGAGGGGGAAGCATTCCAGCCAATTAAAAATATGTGTTCTGAATTTCATTCCACCAAAAAAAAAAAACCCAATAAAAGGTGTACAAATACTGGTGAGAATATATTCAGTATTCTAAATTTCTAAGGAAGCAATCTTTGAAACTGTTGTTTAGTCCTAAGCTATATGTGGCCTGTGGTAGAGAGGACAAATAAAAAAAATACTGAAGGCAAGTAGGGATTTGCAAGAATTTTTCTTTCGTCTAGCAGCATTCCAAAGAGCATCTGTGAGCACTGAGTGAAAAAAACATGGTGGCTAAACCCCAGGTCATTAATACACAGTTTGTTTAGTGCCTGTAATTGTGAGTCAGGAAGATAGAAAGTGCTTCTAAATGTTGTCCTTGAAGCTGTGAAAGATAGGTAGTCTGCAGCAGTTTTACTAGCTTACTCCTTACAGTCACAAAAACAGTGAAGTGTCATAATTTCTACATTTTTTAAATGCTTTCTACAGTTGGAAAGCCATTTTGTTTTCTTTCTAAGATAATTTTCCTGTACTGATGTTAAAAAGTGTTAAAAAAGAAAGTCTGTTTTATTAACCTCAGGATTTTAGTTTTGTTTCAACTACATTTAAGACTATCCAGCGAAAAGGAATGGGGAGGAAGCGGATCAAAGCAACTATTTTAGCAGAAGATTATTTAAAACAAACAAACAAAATGCCAACTAAAACATCAGTTGCAGATGTTGAATTTTAAAAGTATAGCTAGTTTCAGCCCAGGAAACCCTTGTTTCAGGTTTTTTGCCTTGCAACTTGCTTATTTTTTTTGTACAATCTTGAGATGGTTCTGTTAAGTGTCTTGTGAAGTATTGCACAAAAGAAAGAAATAATTGCTACTTGTGTACTGGTCAGACAGGTCTGTAAAGTGGAAAGTGAGTATATTCTAGGAGAAATCAGGATTGCTAGTATGTCCTTTTCATTTTGATCATTGTTCCTAATGATTTTGAAGGTGGACATTGCTAACTGAAGAATTGCTGAGTAGGAGACAGGAATTCTAAGTATAGTAGATTGAAAATAGATGGGATTTTTTTTGCCTTCAACTTTGCTTCAGTACTGTAGAAACCTGAAATTAGATAAAGGGCTAGTCCCTAGTTCTGTTTCTTGAAGTAAGAATATACTAGTGAAGATTTGATATGTGAAGGTTTTAGAAACAAACTTTGCTAACATTCACAAAATATTTAACTAAGATGGAATTAAAAAAAATAAAAGTTTAATCCTTTTCCTTGTCCAGTAATGCACAAATACACACAGAAAAAACAGTTCAAGGCTTTTCTACACACTATACAAAGAATGCACTTCATGAAAGCTCGGGAGATTCCTGCAGGACAGGGAGGAATCCCAGTAAGCTTAGGTGGAGATTTCTCAGGATGAGTGCAGCTGCAGGTTCACAGTCACATAATTAACGCTTTAGAAAGATGGGAGCAAGTTCCCGTGAGGTCTTGGCGGTGTCCAGATGTCAATTACGAGCCGTCCTGAGACATGGGAACAATCTACACTACTGCTGGTCTTATTCCACATTCAGCACATAGTGGGGCATTAATTTCTGCTTCAGTCACTGGAAACATAAAAATTACATTTTACACTGTAAATCATTGTAAATTGCTCAGACAAAAGTCTATGTATTAGTGCTTTCTATTACAAATAAATGGGTTGCACTTCTCCCAGCAGTGCTGTAAATAGTGCTCCTTTGATTTAACGCTCTCAACCATCCTTCTGCAATAAGAAGAGAAGGAAAAAATCATTGATTGCTTCTAAAGCCTTGTTTTTTATAGCTCCTAGTTGAAAAGGGGTTGGTTTGTGTATTCCTATTTAAATTCCAGATAACAATTTAAATCTTTCAGTGTCTTCTGTTTGGTCCTGGTAGGACACTCTGCAAAAAATTGGCAAAAGATGTGTTAGTGTGAGTTTATTGTCAGCAAAGACAGATCAAATTCTTCCCTGCCTTCATCTGTGTAAGCATTTTTTTGTCTGACTTGAGGCAAATTGAATGTCATCTAAGTGATTTGGATGTTCCTACTACAGAAAAGGTTCTCCCTCTACTTGCAATGATGGCTTTGAGAAAAAAACCCAAGTATAAATAATATGAAGCCCATGGGAAATGTGTAACTCATAGGTAACCTAAAGTAGTTTCCATTTCCTTTTTTTTTTACTGACTTCTGCTGTTCATCTCTTGTCTGCTGGGTGGGTGCCTCATACAATGGCTTCAATCCAGTCTTTCTCACAGAAGTGGTTCAAATTTGAGAATTTGCCTCACTTTTCTCTCTTCATTATTAAAGCAACAGTTCTGAAAGTGGCTTCAACTGCTCTGAAAGCTGCAGATGGTGGGTTAAACCTGCTTTTGCTATTTTCAGCCCATGCCAAAATCAGACTTCTCCTGCCTGTGCAAGAGCTCCTCATGGTCGGTGGGTTCAGGCTTCCAGGCTCTGGCATCGCCAATCCCAACTTTCTGTTGAAGGCTCACCAGACCTCTAAGGCGCTGCATCACTCTGTAGCAAGAAATCATGCTTTCTTCTCAACACTTGGCCTCCTGGATCATTACCATGACAAAGGAGGATTATTGACTTTGATAGTCATGATGCTTTTGATTAAGGCCCAGTTTGATTTGGGGCAATAGTGTTCATTGGCCCAGAGGAGCAATGGTCTCCTCCAGGTGAAGAGCAAGGAGAGAAACGTGCTTTTGAGAAGGAGGAAAAAAGGGGAAAGAATTGGCTGAAGAGGCTGAATGGAAGCTGTAATGGATGCAGTTTGTCTCTGGGAAGGACCCAAAAGCAGCCCATGATTCCTTAAGACAATTAAAGCAAATTGTCCGGCTGAGCGATCCCAGAGCAAGGAAGATGCTCCCCAGACTATAATTCAAGGGTCTGAATGGCCCTCAAAAACTGAGAGCAGAAAGAAAAAAAACCCCGAAGATGAGGCAAATGATGGAACAGATGTGAGTGCTTTTGTTGGGAAGACTTGGAGGCTAGCGGGATGGCGATAGGCTAATTTGAGGCGAATAATGCCAGGTTCCTTTCATATGCAGAATAGCACTTTGATCCAATGTGGATGAAAGTACTGAAAAGTGGAGAGGATGGCAGGGGGTCTTTTGTCTTTGACAAAAAAGGCATCTGCCAGGCTCTAACTCCCCTTTCCCCACCCCCTTAGCCTAGCAGGCCACTCCAACAATGCTAGCAAAGGGGACAAGTGTCTCCTGACAGCTGAAGAAATCTCCAGGAGGAGAATGAGGTTTGCAGCAATATGTATACTGGAGAGCTTAATCGATTTTTTCCACAGTACAAAAAAGGGAGAGGGTTGGGGGAAAACAGAGATCACAGTGAAAATGGGAGGAGGGAGATAAAAAATCCCTTTATAATAAACTTGTTACTTTTGTTCTCCAAATGCATCTTTTCAGAAAATGCTTTGATGCTAGTATGAATACACTTAATGGAGCAGAGTAGGATGGAGTTGCTGGAGGGGGTGTGTGAAATGAGGAAGAATAGTCTTGCAAGGAGGATGAATGTAGAGTGATTTCTGTGGATTCCAACACAGGAAAGATCTTGGAAATAGTAAAATAGTGTAGTGCAAGAGATATCTGCAAGAGAGATGAGTACTTTTTAAACCACATACTGGGGCAGCTCAGATCTACCCGAATTCTTAGGCTTCATTTCTAAGAAAAATCAAAAATTTATTTTTAACCTTTCAATATTTGCTATTTTCTTAACTGCTTGGAATTACTAGCGATGAAAGGACTGCAGGATCGAATGGGGATTTCAGAAGGCAAGCAATATTTGTGCCTAGCAAATATAGCAGTTTCAGACCAGCTGCTGATATGGTACCTGCTTCTGCTCGGTTGACTTTCTTCAGTTTTTCACATCTGGTAAACAAGACTGAGATCCAGTTTGCAGAGTTTGATGGCTGTGGTCTTCTTTAAGCATTGCTTTGTACCTAGTCTGATGTTTTCTTTGAGAAGCAACGACAGATAATGAGTTATCAACTTCTGAGCAAGACCCATCTCAGTAAATTAAATCCTTCAAGAGCAGTAGGTTCAGGAATCTTACCTCTTTTTGAGACCCTGAAAATGTTTATCCATTGCTATTTACTGAAGATAACCTTCTCACCAGGGCAGAGCTTTAAGCAACCTCTGATATCTCAAGCATATCCTGCCCCTTTACCCCCACATCCCCCTCTCTTTCTGCTGAGGACTTTCAATTCCTACAAGGAGGTAGGAGTGACAGGGGAATTGAGAGGAACTATCACATTGTTTTGAGAGGCTGTACACTCGTACTGATGGCAAATTGTATTCCTGTGTAGTTGTTCAGTAGGTGTGCCATCATCTCCCTCCAGCAGATGCCACCATTCTGTTCAGACCAGCTGATGTGGAGAGTATTTTTGACAACAGAATTTCCTGTACTCCAGCTGTGCAAAGCCTGATGCATGAATTACTGTAACTCATTAGGGAGGGCTGATTGTCAAGCACATTGATGCTCTCCTGATTTCTGCCTCTTTGTTGTATCTTGGTTTTCTTGCTTCTGGTGCGGAAGGACTTGAGCTGCTACTGCTGTCCTCAAAGGAGCAGAGACCACTCTATTCCTCACAGCTCCAAGGTGGAGGCCCACTCTCCATGTGGGGGACTTCAGGTGATTCTTGTGTGACCCCCCCTCATGCACTATGTACAGTGAGAGGATGCAGGTCTAGGTCTAAGCGGGGAAAGATGTTGCTTGTGGGGAAGTGTGAGCTGTCAGGGAGCAGCTGTAGTCCTCCACGGCAAAGAAAAGCAGCCGAGGCATTGCTACACAAACCACCAATATGGCCATGGAGTCCAAGGCAGACTGCTGGATGCTGTCTCCCCAGGCAGTTGTGGTTAGGATGGGATGTAGGAGTCTTGGGCAGTGGGCTGGGGCACTTTGTTCTTTGAGATGAGACATGAACCACCTCATTGTAAAAGGTCTTTCGTGCTTTCCCATTTGGGCAGGCAAGACCTTCGACTGCTGCCATCCTGAAATTTCTTCATATGTGCAGTATAAACTCTCACACCTCCAACCAGAAAGATGTACTCTTAGCAAAGGCCATAGAGCTGCTTTAATGGCAAATAATCAAGCAGGTGGTATCCAATAGCTTAAAAATAGGCCATTCTCATGAAAGTGCTTTGGGCTGGACTGATTGTACATACGACATTTTCCTGGCATGACCTAACAGTCGTGGCTGTAGAAGTCCCATATTTTCAGGATGGATTTGGCTTGTCTCTCAGGGAATGTTGTCTGGTCATTAGCATTCACTAAGGATTCTCTGAAGCCAAACAAATGGAAAATGATGACTTAGAAGTATGATAAACCCCAGCCTGCATACAAACCTTTGTTCAAACATAAAGTGGTTTCAATTTGGTCTTGTTCAATTTACTTTAAAATGTAACAGAGGTCCTTTGAAAGATAGCCACTGCTTAGTTAGGTGTAACTTGTCCAAGTGTCCACATGGAATTATTATTTTAGTTGAGTGCAGTTTGTACCAACAAAGTGAATTCTTTCCCTTTTTACAAACATGAGATGTTAGTGAATGTTGCTATTCACCCTCCCAGAATTAATGCTACGTTATGTGCTTTCATATAGGGTTACATACACAGTGATTGGGATCCAAAGAGGGAACTCTAGCTGTAGTGGGGACATCATGATTTCAAGTCTGATGGAATTTGCACCTTTCTGTAGAAGACAGATGGTTGTGGTGGGGGAGGGAAGTTGCACCTGTTTGTTTCCACATCTGCTCTGTAATCCCAAAATTTGGTTCACGTAGTCTCAGTACATTGAGTGTGCTTACTCATGTGTGAGTTTCATAGTGTTGGCAAGTACTTTCAGTTCTAGAGTGCCTTTGATGGTGTTTGAGGCAAATGTCCAGGAGGAGTTAATTACACAGAGAGTAACCAGAGCTTACAAAATAACACTCTCATGAGTAATTTTTGAAAAAATTCAAAGCGGTATATCTGAGCTTACTTCCTTTAAAAATAAAAATAATAAACCAGCAGCTAGTCAGAAAGCTGGTTGCAGTTGTCCAGTTTTGGTGTGAAAACCAGTGGTAGCATGAGTGTAAGCATGTAGAGATGTGCTCGGAAGAGATGGTAGTGTTTTACTTGTCAGGTGCTGGCAGAGGACCTGTCCCTGCACAGGGGAGTATGCAGCTCCATGCCTCACCAAAGGTGAGGCCCACAGGCATCCCATGTTCAGCCTGGGGCGTTTCCACCCCAGGTCTTTCCTTGGCTTCCTGCCTTTTGGAGCTTGGTGGCCGCTGTCTGCGGTGGCTAGAGGTACAGAGATTCTGCATCTGTTTGGCTTCAGAGACTCCTGTTGGTCCAAAGTGCTCTCTTGTCCCTTTTCAGTGGCTGCCACCTCATGGGCTGTGTGCCTCCCGAGGCGGGGGCAGTTGGATCAGCAGCCAGCGTCTGGGTCAGGCCCTGAGGCCACCACCTTGGGAGAGCCCAGCTGTGCTGCAGGTGGGGAGGCAGCCACATCTGGAGGGTGATCTTCTCTGATCTTCTCTCTTTATGGGCAACTGAAAGGTCCCTGGGGGTAGGAGCTGTGGCAGCCATATAGTTTTCCTTGCGGCAATGGGGATGGGAATGTTGCATTCCCAGGGGAAGGCTGAAGAGGAAGGAATGCTGTCAGCACCCTGCCTGTGGAGGCAGTCAGCTGGGAGAGACGGAGTGCTGAGCAGCTGCAGGGAGAGCAGCTTCCCGTGTCCCCCAAGAGCCACCACTCTTGCCTGGTCTGCTCCAGAGAGCCATTCCTGCCTGAAACAGATGTGGTGCCTGAGAGGAGACACAAAGCAAGAAACAACAGCCTGTGACTGTTCTTGGGGGTGAGGAAGGAAGGGCAAACGAGGAGAAGCCATGCTTAACTTCGGTAGGGGGCTGAGGAGATAGGAGGATAGGAGCCTGTCAGGCCCTGGGGCTCTGTGGTGGTCAGGCAGACTGTCATCTGAGGGAGCAAGATTGCCCCTGCTTCAGTCTTTCCCTTTGTAGCATTTGTGTTAATTAAGTCACAGGCAAAACCCCATTAAGTTAAATGTGGTGAGTCCATTCCCTCTGAGCAGCCAGGATCCAGGGTATGAGTACCTGTGGAGCTGCAGGAGGCATGGGTTGGTGGTGTCCAGACTGGCAGGCTCAGAGCAGGCGTAGCTTCAGAGAGCCTTCAGCCAGTGGCTGTGTGTCTGTGACCTTCTCATGGGATGAAAAGAGAACTTACCAGGAACTCTGTCTTTTCCTCCCTTCTCCCCCTCCCTCAGGTGGTCTTTGCTTTGAATCAGACTCTCTTGCAGCAGGAGAGCCTCCGAGCAGGCAGTTTCCAGATCCCCTATACGACAGAGGACCTTATCAAGCATTACAACTGTGGAGACCTCAGCTCCATCATCTTCAACCATGACACTTCTCAAGTGAGTCTTGCCACCGCAGCCCTTGTACTGCACACATCTCCCTGTAGTGCTAACCCTGTAACACGTGTGCTTGTCTCTCCTCAGGCAGGCTCCTTCTGGGTGAGGGCCAGGGGCATGTTGCTGGCTCCCTGGCACATCTGCTTTCCTGAGCCTTCTTTTCCAGGAGTTTGCACCAACTCAAGCCCTCTCTTGCACCCAAGCAGTGAAGGTGCACCTGGCTTTCCCTTTTTGGATGAGTGCCCTGTTCACTTTAGCATCAAAGCTCTATGAGTTAATCATTTACTTTCTTAAGGATCCTGTGAAATTACGCTAGTTTAGGTATGAGCAAACCTAACACCGACAGAGAGCAACAGCAGGCTCTCTCGTGAGAATATAAACAGAGAAATGCACTCGTGACTTGGACGCGTTTGTAAGGCTGGGCGAGTTACAAGCTTTTTAATGTCCCCTATCAGTATGATTGTGTGCTGTGGACAAGGCCCAAAGAAGAGAAATGGAGTGAAACAAAGAAAAGATAGATTTAGACTGAATGTGAAGGAAAGAGACCTTCTGAGACCTCACAGATTTGGGTTTGTGGAGATGGTTTCCTAAGCAGCACAATGGAATGTAGCACTGATCTTTAAACTATGAGAAAATGCCCAGCAGGGACCAATTTGGCCTATTTGGGCTGTTAGATTAACTAACCTCAGGCTGAGACATCAGGCCTCTCTGTTCCTGTTTGTGAGGTATTGCCAGGCAATTTGTGCAGTGAAAACACAGGCTGTATCCTTAGAGTGCCAAATAGGCCTTGGTACCTGAGCTTTCTGTGCTGAGTAACCATTTTGCTGTGACATGCGCTGCAGAGCTGCAGAGTCAAACTAACTCCTGCTTCTCTGCTGCCGAGCTTTGTGTGTGGGCTGCTGCCTCCCCGTCCTGCACACCCACCCTCCTGCAGGTGCAGGCATCCTGGTCATCAGTGCTGCCCAGCTTTTACACTGTGCACTCCATACATAGGTTTCAAAGCATTTCTCAGAGGAGACCAGCATATTAAGAGGATGCAGATGCTGCATCACTATCCTGTGGAGATGCTGCAGACATTGTTGCCCCTAAGTCCTTGGAGAGCAGCTCTGAGACCAGCGTGTTGCCAAGGGAAAACCTGTCCTTTACTTAATGTGAGGGGCTCCACCTCAGGGCACTCTCCTTGGCAGCAGAGCTGAATACTGATAGTGTGCCACACTGTCAGTTTATGTTTTAAGTAGAACTTCTCAGTAAGTTGCATTTGACTCCATGCTTGCCCAGTAGATGACTACCTCTGGGCTAACTACCCTTTGGAAAGATAGCTGTAATAGTCTCTGAGGGAATCCAAAGTCTCTGCATCTGCTGCAGTCTTGCAAGGGAAAGCACCTGGCTTATTAGTGGGTCTGCTCTCCAGAAATCACCACTTGCAGGCCCTTCAGTTAACTGTCCCTGTGACTGAATGCCTGAAGCTACTTGTCAAGAATCCAGGATTGCTGCAGCAATAGCAGACCCACGTTTTCTCTCCACTGGCAAGAGGTCAGGGTAGTGCGCAGCCACAGCTGTCCTTGGGGGCCCCAGGGGAGGAAGCCAGCATTTTAAAAGATACTGTCAGGACAGGGCAACTGGAGATGGTAACCCATTCTTTCTTGACAAAATCTGGCCCTCTTAATGTTTAGAGATTTTTCTTTTAACTACTTCAAATTGCACAGTTATTCTTTGGCAGCCTGAAGGCTCTGATACCAGTCAAATTCTCTTAGAAGAGCATAATTATCATTATAGTTATGTCATACCTGTGGCAATTTAAGAAAGAGGTATGTAGCTAAAGGCAGTTAGTGGCAAATACTTTCTTCAACTGAGCAATCAGGATTTAGGGTCTTCAATGTGGCAAAATGATAGTATTTGTTGACTTTGAATTGAAAAAAAATCCATCTGGCTAAGTCATGAAATGATGCATTGAGAGAAATGAGGCATTAGAAGTTTATTAAGTATTTTTTAGCTTGCTTTGGGTTTTGACCTACGGTATGTGCCTTGAGGGATGAGGCAGTTGCTACCCTCTGTGTGGAACCAAAATGCCTGTGCGTAATGGCTGCCTGTGAAATAAATTCCCCTTTCATGAAAAATTTTCTTTTCTACCTTAGGTCCCAAATTTCATCAATGCTACACTTCCAGCCCATGAACGCATTACTGCCCAAGAAATAGACAGCTACTTCCGGCAGGAGCTCATCTACAAACGAAATGAGCGAATGGGCAGGAGGGTGAAGGACCTGCTGGAACAGCACCCAGACAAGAGTTTCTTCTTTGCCTTTGGAGCTGGTATGTGACTGTGGTGCCATTCAACCTGAGCTCATCCTTCCCGTGTTGTTGAGAAGCATTTTGCAAATGCTCGCCTCACTTTAAAGAGGGGTCAGTATTTTTACTGTGGTGGACGTGGAACTCAGCTTTTCCCTGATAGTTGTACCCTAGCAGGAAAACCTTTTCAGTGTAGGAGACTGTTTTTCTTCAGTGTGCAAAGAGCTCACAGTGTCTGTGCTTACCACAATATCTGTTAATTACAGACGTATTTGTTGTATGTAGAGGCTGAGGTACTGAGTCAGCTACAGTGCGTGCGCAGGAGGAGCAGGTCATTAACATACACATGTGTTTATTGTCTGGGCAACCAGTGCGAGAGGTTAGGAGCAACAGGGAGCTGAGATGAAAGGCAGCACATCTGAGGCTGCACTAGTGCTTGAATTAACCTTTCAAATGTTCAAAAGAAGAATATGCCAAATTGTGTGAATCTAAGGGACTCAGTAAATGCAAGGGAATGAGCAAGGCACAATTTCACCTTTCTCTTCTTCCTGCGCCTCCTTACCTCTTTCACTACGCTTCCACAAGGAAGTTGTGTCTGCTGCTATTTTGGAGCAGCACAGTAGGCCCAGCTGGGGAAAACCTACTCCATTTTATGCCTCTTAGCAGCCAGCAGGACTCTACAGGCACATCCAGCAGCACATGCAACTCAACAAGGTTAGCATCTACACTTCAGACTAGGGCTGGGTGGAGGGTATGAACACAATTGTTTTGCCATGACTCCTTTATTCTAGCTCCAGGGAGAGGAAGAACTTAGGATCAGCGTTAAAAAAGGTAGGTGCTAATTCCCCCAGAAGTATCACATCCCCTCCACCATGAGCCATATGGCTTTTGGGAAAGGGGGAAAACTGAGACTGGTGTCAGCATCCATGTGTGGTTTTCTAGTCTCAGTGCATATTGCTTTAGTGAGGATGAAAGATCTGGACAAGGCAAGGAAACTACTTACTTAAACACTAAAGGCATTAGTATTCAGAGTCTGTGAGAATTTCTGTATTTGCAACAGAGAGTTGTGGTTACAAATTTACCATAACAAGGGCCAAATGTGTGAGAGCTGAGATGTCAGGAAAGGTGGCTGACCATGTTTGTTCAGATGTGTGTGAAGATTGTAACTTGCAGTCTTCCTGCAGTATCACTGCTCTGTGCAACTTGCTGTCACTAAGAGCAGTGAAGCAATGACCTGGTTGTGTAGATTCATGTCTTTCTGTAGGCTAAGACCAGGGCATTGCTGCACTCCACTGCTGAAGTTCTGACCACATTTGAACATGCTGCACTGATGTTTCTGACAAAAGCATGCACCAGCCCCAGGTCCAAGTTGTATCTGTTGCAGGTAGCCACTCTTTTGTCAGGAGGCCAGTTGCAGATATTTGAGCTTTGGTTACTGCTTCACAGTTTGAGTGATGAGCAGCCCACATGAGCTGACATTTGTGTTGCTCTGACATGTCCCAAGAGCAAGATCCTTTGAGAGAAGAGAGCTTCTTCCCCTCCTTGCACACACTCTGAATCCCAGCAGCTGCAAATGTCTTTAGGTGGTTTTGTGTCATTTGTTTCCCCTCCCATCAATTTCTTTTTGCTCCTGCCCTTCTGCCCAGACTGTCTTCATTGTCATGGCTGTGCACAGCACTGCCCCAGAGCCCAGAAGCACTGCAGGACCAGGACAGATCCCTGTCCTTAATTTCTCAGCTTTCTTATTCTCAGCCTTCATGACAGTACTAAAATCCTTTCCCAGGCTTACTGCTTTTGTTTTTTCCTTTTATTTTCCCTGTTCCCCCTTTTCTGTGTCCTGATTGCCAACATTTCTATACTGCATCACTCCCAGGAGCCTTGTGCCAAAATGAACACCCTTAATCTTTGGCTATGTGTACATGGCTTGATCTCCAAGCACCCTGTGTGCTCTTCTCATGCTTTTCCATCATACTTTTGAACCCAGACAGCTTCCCTGTCTTCTCTGGGGGCTTTGGACTGATTTTGAAATTGTCTCTAATTACTCTTTGGCTTTGATACCAGTCTGTACTCTGTTCTCATCTGCTCTTCCAAATAGTTCTGTTCAAAGGGTAGTGCCAGCCTCCCACATTTAGCAGCACAATTCTTGATTACACCCCTGTTTGACTGCATGAGATTTTTTTGGTGGGTTTTTGTTCATTTGTTTATTTGTTTTGTTTGTTTCATTTGTTTCTTATTAATCATCTAAACGAGAAGTAGCATCACAGGGTATATTGCAGAAAACAGATCAATTTTTACAGATTTCTGAGGTTTCCTGAGTGCGTATTGCAATTATGAATGCAGTCTTTCATTGTTTTCCAGCAAGCTAATTCAGCCATTTGCTTATGCAGATTGCTGTATGTGATAGATAATTATGTGGAAGAGTTATTTTTATGCCAGCAAGCAGTGAAGATGAACAAATATCTTGTGATCAGTTTTAAGCATTGCTTGGAATTGTACTGCTGTTAATTACTGTGGAAAGGTTCCAGGAAGGTGCTCATACAAGGCAGGTTAGAATGAGTAGTAGGAAAAGAGAAGCAAAAAAAATAAAAAGGCGATAGGAATGGAAATAAATCATGACGGTGTGGTTGTTTGCCCTGTTCTGACCACCAGTGAGGAAAGTATCTCCTAGCAGTAGCTTATAACCTGCAGGACAAGGTTGTATTAAAATGGTAGTAGGATATTTAAGTGTCTCCCAGTTAGAAGGGGAGAGAAGACTTTCAGTTGTTTTCTTTCCAGATTTTTTTCACTCTGTATTTGTTTTTAAAACAGCTAGGCTTTTTGTAAGGAAAATTCAGTCTTTCAATTAACAAAACACCATTGAAAAAACAACTTTTATCATCAATTGTATGCAAGCAAGATCATGGTTTGTAGGTGACTGTAGTATTACATATACCTTCTCTTGTTATTTAAACTACTCTTGGTATTTTTATTTTAAGTGGAGGAAAATCAGAATATACTGTTTTATTTTATATGCTAACTGGATTGATGTGATTTCGAGATTTGTAATACATTGTGAAAAAGAAGTGTCCTCCCTTTTCAGGTCTTGAAATATCTGCATGGCTATAGATGTTAACTTCTTACATCAAATGATGTGTGTCAATTTGGGATATAATTAATTTGATCATTAGATTTAGTATATTTTATGCCTTTTTAAAAATCAATCAGGCAAACTCTCCTTGTATTTGGTCAAAAATGCTTCACAGTCAGAGCTCATTTCTGGAACTTTTTTTGTTTGGAAGTAATTTATACCAAAGTGAAGAACTAAAAAGCAGCAGATTTTGCTGAAAAGATCCAAAACACTGTGCTTCTGGCCAGAATGCAAACAAGGAAAGTTTCAAGCCAAAATAAGTCTCTTTGAGGGAATTAGAGGAAAGCATGGGAAGAGAGAGCTGGCAATGCCAGCAGCATTCCACTATGTTCAGTAAAGATTTATCTTAATTGTGGACAGGCCTTTATGTATGGCAGCACCAGGGTTACGAGCCAGCCCTAATCCTTTTTGCCAGTGGTGGAACTTGCGAAGCAAAGCCAGCTATAATCTTTCACCAGCAGTCTTCCTTTCGTATGCATTTCTGATTTCACTGCATTCTGGAATGGCACGTTCGGGACCTGGATACTGAGCCAATGTGTGTGATGGCACATGTGATTCCATAGCCAGCTAACCAGGTAACGCCGTAGGTTTCTGGTTTGTCTAGGAAGGGAACACTGACAAAGTGAGAACTGCTGTACTGTGGAGAGCTTTACCACTTATCCAAGTTTTACAAGAATGCTGCATGCTGGCTAAACCTTCCTAGAGTCCAGGGATAGTTGATACTGGCAGAGAGCTCTGGAAATTGTCTGATTCATCCTTCTGCTCAGAGCAGGATCATATAGAGCAAGCAGTTTTCCTAGGACTGGAGTATGGGCAAGGATGAAGATGCCAGAATCTCTCTGCGTAATCTCTTCAAGATGCTTTTTCTTATGTTTAAGTCAGACTTCCTGAATACCACTTTTTGTCCATTGCCTCTTGTCCTTTCATGGAACATTACTACTGGGAAAAGTTCTGCTCTATTTTGCAACCTCCTGTGAGGTATTTATGCGTAAATTATGGCCCCCAAGCCTTCTCTTATCCAGGCAGAATAGTGTCAGCCTCTCCTAGAATTTCACATGTTCTAATTATTTCATAATCTTTGTGGCCCTTAGCAGCACCTACTCTCCTGTATGTCCTCATCTCTTTTGAGCTGGGAAGCTCAGAGCTGGACACTGGATGGACCCCAGGTATGCGTTACCAGGGCTGAGGAGCAGGAAAGGTTCAGCCCCCTCAATCTGCTGGCAGCACTTCCCTCACACAGCCCATGGGGCCATTGGCTGCCTTTGCCACAAGGACACCTTTCTGGCTAAAGGCCTGCTTGATCACCACCAAGACACCACATCTTTTTCTGCCAAACTAGTCTTCAGCCAGTTGGTGCTCAGCCTGTCGTGGTGCCTGAAGCTATTCCTGCCCAGGTGCAGAACTTGATTTGCTGAACTTTATGAACCGAGTTTCCCCTCATCACAAATCCATACTGACCACTCCCCACCATTTGCTTATCAGTGACACATTTGGAAATAGTTTTCAGGGTGATTTGCCCCACCACCTGCCCCAGGAACAGAGGTGTGGCTGAGCAGTTTTTAATTCCCCAGATCCTTCTTCCTGCCCTTCTTGAAGACAAGAGTCATACTTGCTTTCTTTCAGTCCTCAGGGACCTTCCCCACTTGCCATGACCTTTTGAAAGTAATTGAGAGTGGCCTCCAGTGACATTAAGCAAGCTAACACAGTTTCTCTGGATGTATCCTATAGGGACTTGAACATGGCTGGTTTATTTGAATGTTCCATAACCTGATCCTTCTCCAGCCATAGTGAACCTTCTTTGCCCTAGACATTCCCTCTAGTCATAGGAACCTGAGATTCCTGAAGGTTGGTTTGACCACTGAATAAAGTAACAGAGACATTTAGTACTTGGCCTTTTCCACATTCTTTGTCATCAGGTCTTCTGCCCCCTTCAGTGCTTAGATTATTTTTATCTAGTCTACAGCTTACTGCTGACGTGCCAGTAGAGGCATTCCATGTTCCCCTTGATGTTTCTAACCAGATTCAGTTCTAGATGGGTTTTTCTTCAGTATGGTTATTTTATTCTGTTTTATTCCTTTAGCTTAATTATGGTTTCTCTTGGAGGAGCTGGAGAATAAGACAGAGAAAAAAAAAGTGTTAGGGTTTTTATTATTGAGGAGGAAGCATACTTAATGGCTTGGGATCTTGACTTTATTTTGACAGACAAGACCTCTGCTGAAGCCAGGTTTCCAGGAGCCAAGTTGAAATTCCCTCTAGTCTCTCCTGCCTCTTTGAACAGTTGAGAAACTCCAAAGTGTCAGTTCATGAATAAGAAGTACAGAGGGATCTAAGATTCTTTATATCCCTGTGGAAGAAATTACTGACTTCAGTGAGAGAGGCTGGCTGATTTGACAACCTCAGAAGCTGGTCCTCTTAATCTTGAGAACACTGGAAAATTCCTTTTTCTCTTAGAGCTCTTTTTTCTTGCTCCTGAAAAAAACATCATTCTGAGGATTTAAAGTATATTGAATGTTGGTAAGCCACCATTAACACAAAGAAAAAAAGGCATTGGTGAGAATTGCTTCAGCTACCATTACTTCTAATTACTCAAAAAATAACAAATGTGTTTATTTGGCATTAGTCAGACTGTATGGAGTCAAACCTCCAGGGGCTGACTGGTTTTTTTCCCAGACAGAATGTGTTACCACCAATGGTTATCCCAGTCTGCTGTAGCCCACCAAATGGCTTCCTTCAGCTTCTCCAGGTTTTGAGGCAATTCTTGTGATGTGAGAGGTCAGTTTTGTGTCAGCCTTAGGTGCCATACAGGCGTGTCTAAACCCTTTTCCATCAATCCTAATGTCATGTAAAGAAAAACAAAAAAACAAAAAACCAAAAACCCAAACAAAAAACCAAAAAACCCTAACAAAACAAAATAAAACAAAAAACCCCCACAACAACAGCAACAACAACAACAAAAAAAAAAAAAAAAAAAAAAAAAAACCAAGCCAAAACAAAAATTCCAGGGGCAAGTGTGCTGTATCTGAGTGATGTGTTAGGTGGTGCTATTTCCATGTAGAACTATTTAGTCTTACTTCTTGACATTTTCTGTTCCATCTGGAATCTTTAGATCTTTAGATGTGAAATTCTGCAAGAAGACCAAGATTTCTTGTCTCTGGGTAAAAAAAAAGATGGAAGAAAGGATCTGTCAGCAGTGGGTGTAAAAAGCAGTCAACAGTGTAAAGCCCAGGATGTATCTGTCCAGCTTACATGAGTGTTTATACCCATAAAACAAAACCAAAATAAAAAAACTGCCATGGGAATACAAAAATTGCTCAGGGAAATGAGCTATCACTTTGAAATTTGGTAGGAATTAGAATCCACCATTGAAAATTTGAAGCTGTCATCAGTATATTTGGAATTGGAGGTATGGGCTGCACAGGGAATGCCTTATGGAAGAGATTTGGGATGTTTAATGAGTAAGTTCACCTTCTCTAAGAGGGTGGATATTTGTGGAACCTGGAAGAGGTAAAACAAAGCTGGTGGGAGGGGCAGGAAGACAACGTAGTGATAAAATAGATTTAAAAAACAGATTAAATGAGTCCTCTGGGGCCACCTCACTTCTCCCTGGGCTCAAAGGGCTTGCTGATTGCCTGCATGCTTCTGTCTCTGGAATGCAGCAGCATTTTAACTTCCTTGGGTGGGTGGAAAGGCTGAGTGCCTGAAGGTGTGCCTGTACCTCTGTAATCTGAGAGTGCCAGATACAACCCGGCAGCTTTGAGACTGTTTTCCTTAGTAGGCTCTTTGAGTCTTCAGAATGCTAATGACAGGGTTTATTAGAACAACAACCCCTGAAGGGGAAAGATAATGTGGTGTGGAGGCAGGACCCACATCCAGCGCCCCAGGGTTCACATGAAGGGCACTTCTCCTGACATCTCTGACAACGAAATGAAGAAAGCTTTGCATTTCTCTGTTAGAGGCAATAACCTCTGTTCTAATATATTAGTGCAGCTGTCAAAATCAGCCAGACCAAAATACTGTGCTGTTTCTGCTCAGGTACTGACAGTCTTCTTATCAGTGCTGGGTTTGCCCATTATTGCCTTTACTGGGCAGCTAATGCGGGAAAACTTTCGTCATGTAATGTGTGTTTTGAGCTAGGGGAATTTCAAGTCCTTAATAACTTTTTTTCAGGAAAGGAAGGAATGGTGTGTAATGGGAGCAGGTCCAGTGGCAGAGGTGTCTGTGAGTAGTGTAGCTCAGGTATTACACTGGTAATTCCTTCCCTTACTGGTTGGGAAGGAATTGGCTGCTATCATAGTGTCTCTGTAAGGGTCTTCTTGTCTCATACTCTAAGGAAAACTCTCAGTAAATGGATACACAGTAGATAAGGCTGCCTACATATAAACTGTTTTTCGTCACTAATTGTTTTACAAAACAAGCAATATGGGGATGTAAACTTTTCTTCTGTGTTAATTTAGCCATAAATTCAGTCTTATAATCAGTGAAAAAGCTTTTTCTAACTTTATTTTTTGGGGATTGTCAGGATGTTTGACTTTGCCCAAGGGTAAAAATGGGAATCCCTGCGGTAAAAAGTACTCACATCTTACGTTTAAGAGGCCTAATTTTCAACAGAAACAGGTAGATGAATATCTTCTTATCTTTCACAAGAAAAATGCCTTCATTTTGGCTCATGCAAATTGTAACTCCACATGCTTCTTTTCCATGGTATTAGACCATTTTTACCATGCTGTACAAGGCTACTTGCAGAACATCTACTACTTTGAGAAGTTGCATAGGTGAGTTGATTAGCAAACCACATCACTTTTGAAGAAATGGAAGATTATATTTTTTCCTCCTGAGTGAACTTAAGTCTGAGGCACTTTCTTTAAGCCTTTTCATGTCTAGGGAAAGTACTTTCTTGACCACAGAGAATACCACTGTTCTGCAATTGTACCCAGCAATTTTCCTGTTTGGTTCAAGAGTAGTGAGGTACAGTCCACTAAGGCTTTGTACTAATACAAGATTTCCAGGAAATCATGTTTTTGTGGACAAACAATTATCATCATCTCTGTAGGATAAAACCTTGGTTCAAAGTTTATGGAGTAGTATTTCATTAATATTTCATCTTGTAGGTAATCCAAGGAAGGATTTTGTTTGGAGGTCTGCAGTCTGAAAAATACAGGAAGGCATGGGAGGGCTGTTTGTGTGGGATTTGACCTGCAAGCCTGCAGAAGTGTTTTAATGCAAAATCTTTATACTCCTACACCTAATGTGAATTCAGGAATTCTTTAAGTTGACTTACAGCATCACTGGTGCCACCTCATCCCTTTCAATCTTTGTCATTTCCTTCTCCCTGCAGTACTAAGGGAGACTTAACATTTCCTTCTCCCTGCAGTATTTGTAAGACAACCATGCTCTTTGTCCGTTGGTTTCTGTTCTGGTACCTGGACTTTTCTGGACTTGGAAATACTGTGAGAAGGAAGAATTTACTGGATTTAGTATTACATGTTTTGCATTTGATACACTTAGATGGCAGATTTGGAATTCCAGCCACTTATGACTGGTCTTTTTTTTCCATTATCTAATGTAACTGTGCAAAATTTCCTCCTCCTGATTCTGGCAGAAGTGAAGTGTGAACTCGCTACACCTGGGAATATCGTACTCATGCTTGAAAACAGTGTCTTCCTCTTGAAAAGTGTGTGCAGAAAGCATATGTATGAAGCAAACTGATTTGTAATTTAATTGATCACATCACCTGCTTTCTTTCTTTTGCTTTGGATCATAAATATTTTGTCTAGCTTTTTTCCTTCATAATTATGTGCAAGTTCTGCATCCCAGTGTGTACTTAAAAAGTATAACTGTGTTTATGTTAAAGACAAAGTTATGAAGAATGAATGCAGATGATAATTGCCACAGGCATTTCCAGGAAGTTTCTAAATAATTGTCAGGTCCATACCTCTGAAACTTTCTTTAAAGTATTTGTTTCAGTGATGCATAGAGACTCTGGCCCCAAAAGTCCATTCGAGTGCTTGTTGTCCAAATAAACATCCAGCTGTATGATGTCCCCAGTGGCTGGACTAATTTGTGCTGTTTTGTGATTGCAGTGCTTTAGTTGTTCCCACAACATCTTGGAAGTCAGCAGTCACGATCAGGTTTCCTAACAAACAGTTTGGTGTCTTTACATGTATGTCCAGTGATTCATTGTCTTGGGATGTTTGTGAATGGTGAGGGCTTGACATGTTTTTGGGGTGAATGGGAAGTGTCATCTTTCTACTAAAGAAAACAAAGAATTATGTATACTTGGGGGTTTTCTTTTACACGACTTTAGGAGGTCAAAGAACTTTATTTGTCTGCTTGGAATAGTCAATTTTATTGAAATTCAGAAAGGAGTGTAGTTTTGATGAGTCTTACAGACTTGGTTTCAGTGAAAAATTAAAATTTATTAACAGAAACAGAACCTTTGCCTTGCAATATTTCCTAGTTCCTTTTGCTAGAGGCAGAAATATTTCAGACTAACAATGGCTCAAATTTGGGCTCAGCAATCTTTGCTGAGACCCAGACATCTAGGCAAAACCTACCTAAACTGGCACGGTTACAGAAGCAGCTCTGCAAGCACTGCCAGTAAAAGCTGCAAGCAGGAGACACATGGTTTCAGGGCAATAGTAGGAGCCCGTGTTCTGCAGGATTGAGCATGGCTGTTGAGGAAGGTCAGAAGCACACAATGCCTGGTCAAGTCTGCAAGTGCACATTGGCCCAGCTGCGTTGTTCTTTGAGCGTATTGCCTGTTGTGGTCCCTGCATGCCATCTCCTTTTATTGCAGATTAAAGGCCTGGGTCTTATTTACTCTCCAGTAGAGTGCATGGCTGAGCTGGTCCACACAACAGCTTCTTAGTTTCTCTTTGAGCTTGAACACAGAAGAATAAAGATTCATGACTCCCCACCCCCTGCCAGAGTAAATTGACCTCTTGGAGGCATCTCTTCACCTAGTGGTGTGAGGATAATGCAGGGCTATGTACAGAAAGAAAAGAGCAAGCTTTCTGATAAGACAGAGCCCAGGGCCTTTCTTTTGGGGAGCATTCAAGTGTGTTAGGCTAAAATAGAAAACAGGTGAAAGAGGCCTGCACCCTGTCACATGACTGATCATCTAAGTCTCCCTTGCAGCAATAGCTGCTTCATCTTAAACCTTGGGGAGTGACTCTTTCTTGTGTTTCTTACCGTTGTTTTTGACAATCTGATCTCTCAGACACCACTGAGTGCTTTTTGTGGTGGTCCCCCGTAATGAGTCAAAAGTTCTGACTCTAGTGAGGCTCCTGATGGAGTCCTGTACCTCAAACCCTCACCCTTCTGCCACTTTTTAAATTTTTGCATCTCACTCAGTTGAACCTGGGCCACAAACAAGCTCTGTCTCATGAAGAGTGAATGGCTCACCTTTTGGATAGTGAATACTGCATCACCCAGCCCTTTATGTTCCTAGCCTGAGTGGCTCCTGATTGATCACGTCTTGTGAACAATCTAATATCCCGTGCTTGTTTGTATTTGTATGCATCTCTTTTACACATATTTATTCAATTGGTCCATTCCCTTTTGCACAATATTAGACCATCATTTTCCTCTCACATGCAGACATAACTCATTGCCTTGGCAACAATGAGCAAAAGCATTCTTTGAAAGTATGTACCGATAACAGTGATAAAAAATATATTCTTATCACTGCATTAAATTAAATTAAAAATAAAGAGCCCAGCTACAGGAAATTACTCAAGCAGGTTCACTGATTGAAATGGGATTCATCCATGTGCTACAGTGATTTCCTACATTCCACTCTAAATCACTGCTCTGAGCAAGGATGACTGAAGATTGATGGAGGAGTAGTATGTTTAATGGTGTGGCATGAGCAGCTATTCAGTAGGTCACTCACATATGAAATCCATGTAGCTGTAAGCTCTAAAACTCTTAAACTGGCTTGAGGAGAATTATTTTAAGACCATATATTGCCCTATAGATTGTTTATCTTTATGTCTTGTCCCTTTCCTCCTGAAAGATTTGGATTAGGAAAATATGAGTTCAGAGACTTGGCACTGCTTTTCACTTCTGACGATGGGATTTGGCTCATGCATCATTGCCTGCATGAGGTGAATGCCTCATCTGAACTTGGAATATACACTGCCCCTATCCTTGTCAGCTGAGAGGCACTTCTCTACAAGTCCAAGTTGTCCTACCTCCCTGTCATTTAAAAGGAATGGATCACCCTTTGTAAGCACCCCTTCCTCTGCTATGTGGAGGCAGGGAAGGAGGAATGAATCTGTCTCCCCTTCCCTTTGCACATATCTCTCCTCTGTGTTAAAGGTGAGAGATGGAAACTAGGTCTGGCATCTTATATATCTAGTGTTTGTTTTACAGTAGCTAATTTTACTCAATTACAGTATTTCATTACAGTCATTCCTGTTCCTTGCTGCAGCTGGTCATTTTTGCTGACATGATGGAATTCTTGCTTAGCTGAGCCATCCTGAAGCAATAGAGACCATCAGTATTAGGTTAGGTCAACATAAAGGTACATAAGCTTTGCTCCTTCTGAGGACAAAATTTAATCTGAGGAGGTGGGGCAAAATCCAATTACTGTATGAGAAAATATGGTACCCAATGGGTGTGCATTGCAGTGTTCAGTTAAAAGGTTTCATTTGAGCTAGATTGGTTTATGCTGTTAGGCTCTGGGGGAAAAGCTCATCTTGAGCTCAAATGGTACCATCCAACTCATGCCTTAAGGTGGTACATCTTAAGCAGTTTGCTGTTGTGGCGTGAGAATCTGGAATTTTAGTACTCCATTCAACCCCTTTTGGAATGAAAAGTCATTAATCCCTCATGTTTTGTCTCCTCATATTCTCAGCACTGTTAGAATTCTCTTTATAATTTGCTTTCCCTGGCTACTAGAATAATTCTGTTGGTCCTGTTGCCACGTATTTATGAACAGTATTATCAGAAAACAGTTCTTCTGGAGTTACTTATCAGTTTTAGCACTGTGTACATCTACAGAAGCGAGGAATCACTCCAGTGAGTAATTTGCTAATGGCCAGTTTTAGTTTATGTAGGCTGTTAAATGAAGAAATGTATTCTGAAAGCTGGATCTATGAGGGAGTGTGCAAGACCTTTGTTCTCTCTTTGTTCTCTCTTTCTTCTGCTTCTCAGCAGCCTGCTCTGATGACAGGTTAGAGTGATGGTGGAAGATATTCTGTGACCAGAGCATACACTCAGGAAAGCTCCTGCAGTCTTTGAGTAGTCATTTATTCACTATGATGCCAAAATACAGCCATGACAGCTCACTGAGAATGGAGTAGAGATGTAAATCCCAGAATGAGGGCAGTACTATCTAAGTCCTTCTAAAACTAAGTCCTTTCATCAGCATGGTCAAGTTTCTGGCCCCTGTGGCATAAAAAGAAGAAGCTGATCAGTCATTGAAGCCAATGATCTAAGTCATTGGCTTTCAGAGTGGAGAGCGATAAGATGTGGCCAGATTCTGACCTTCTTTGCATCACCACCGGTGGTAGACTCACTGCTGCTCTTGAACAGGGGTCCAAGAAGTCCAAACTTCACCTCTTATTCCATCAAGTAATCCACAATGGCCTGATAATCACAGAGTCAGGTTGAAAAAGATGTCTGAGATGATAAAGTCCAACCTTTGACCAATCACCACCATGCCAACTAGACCATGGCTCTAAGTGACACATTCAGTCTTTCCTTAACACTTCCAGGGATGGTGACTCCACCACCTCCCTGGGCAGCCCATTATGCAACAACCTGTGGGACCAGAGTGATTGCAATCACATCTGCATTTTAGAAAGGCAGAAAGTAGTAATTGGAGTGACCTTGGGAAAGTTCAGCAATCACTCATTAGAGATCCTGTGTTTCTGGTGCATGTTGATGGGGAGTGATAAAGCCCTGCCTGCCTTGAGTGTGGCACACCTCCTGTGATGAGGAAGGACTTTGTTGTTCTTCTCTCTCTTTCCATGTGGTTGGTGAGTTCTGATGTCATTTTTCTTTTAACTGCAGGTCACTTCATGGGCAACAACACAGTGATTGATGTTTTGAGGAGAGAAGGGTACGAAGTAGAACACACTCCAGCTGGACAAGCCATCAACAAGTAATGCATGCTTTCACCTAGATGAGCAGCCACTGGGGGAAGTTTCTAAACAATTATGAAGTAGGAATGGTAGCTGGAATTATAACTAAGAGGGAGCTAGGCTTTTTCTCTCTTTCCCAGCAGTTTGCTTTTCTCTTCCATGAGCTAGTTTGGAAAGGGGATTTTATTTGGTTTTGTTTTGGTGGGGATTTTTTTGTTTATTTTTGGGGGGGGGTTTTGTTGGGGTTGGGGCTCTTTAGTTTGTTGGTTTGTTGTTGTTGATTTTGTGGTAGTTATTTTGTGGGTTTGGGGTTGGTTTCTGGTGGGTTTCTTTTTGTTTGTTGGGTTTTTTGTGTTGTTTTTTGGGTTTTTTTGTTCTTCTTCTTCTCGTTAATAAAATTTCCACCCTTGTAAGTTTTTAACTCTTAAATGAACAGCCACGGAGTATGGTTGCTTGGTTCATCAGATCTGGATGCTGTCTTGTATCGCACAGGCTCACAGGTTTCTCTTTCCTCTCTTTTATATGTTTGACTGCCCTGCCTTGTAATAATCCTTCTTATATACTGCTATTTTTTTATTCTTTCTGTTTACACTCTCCCAGTCTGGAACCTGGTTGCCCAGAGTCTTTGCAAACTGTCTCTGTGACTGATTGCTCTCATGTCCTCTGTTTTCTTCTGCATTTTTAAGCTAAAGTACTTGTTCTGGTTCATCCTGCAGCTGTCCTTTGGGATATACCCTTCAAGCTTCTTTTTGTCTCTCACTGGATGCTTTTATCCACCTCCATGGTTTCAGTAACTGGAGAATGCCAGATAATCTCCTCCTCCACTCTACCGAGAATTACTTGTGCTTTGACTCACCTCTTCCTGGAATTCTTGCCACCAGCTTAGGGTCTGCAATCTTTGCTTTCCCTTTCTGCAGACTCTTACCAAATATGTAGCTGTCAGATATACTAGCTCTTCACTCCTGAAAACCACAAAGGAGAAAATTAGGAATTGGTCCCAATTACGGTACTGTTTTCCTTTTATCTTCTGTGCTGGGCACAGTTTCCCTGTTTACATCTCTGTCCCTCCTCCCCCACATTTCTGATATGGGGCTCTCAGGCAGGACTAGTGCTTTTTGATAGGATTTGTGCAGGGGGCACAGTGTTGAGTCTTGGTCTGTGTCAAGGGCTCTACAGGTGTGGTGCAAGTCAGCAAGAGCTGTTTTTCTTATATTCTGATTGCTTCATCTTTCTCTTTATACCACCTTTGCTGTTGTCTGAAAACATGATCTTGAAACATGACAGGTCATGTTTCTGCCATGATTCTCGATATGGACATACATCATTAACTCTACATGCACTGAAAAAACTGATTCAAGACTTAGCCCATGATTATATGAATGCCAGCCCCTAGCCCTGTTTCTACCAATGGGCATGTGGTCTGACAAGGAGAAGCATCTGTGCTTAAGCGCAAGACTTAGTGATTCTGTGACTCTGGAGTTGTGCTAGAAAATCCAGTGTATCAGTGTTTACAAGGATGATAGAAACAAACAAACGAAAAAAAACCCAAACGAGCTTGTGCTGATATTTTCATGTTGTTTTTTCATTCTTAGCTTAGGTATTCCCAAAAACAGCTGTAGCAGCTTCTTAAAGCTTAAAGAAAGATAGCTTAATAGGTACTTGAGAATAAACAAGATCAGTGAAGATGTAACTGTAAGGGCAGACAACTGAATAAAGGAGGATAGAGTTTTACTTACCAGGAAGGTTGGTATTAAGGTTACTTGGAGTAGCTGGGCACCCAGTTCCATAACCACATAGTGAGAGTTTCATTGTGCAGCCTCTTGTGCCTTTGAAAGCCCTCAGTTTGTCATCAGTTGCATCTTAAACCTCTTATTAGGACTATTGGACAGAACATCTTCCCTGGAGACTTGATATTAAACCTGAGTAATGCGATGGCACTTCACTGTTAGCGTTTCTGGATTACTTGGAAACAGATTCAAAAATATTAAATACCTTTTAAGAAAAAAGTGGGTTCAAAGGAAAAGAGCATTTTAGGTGAGGGAAAGAACCTGTGTCAAGAATGTGTCAGAGTCCTAGGGCTTGGAAGGAAGATTTCACTTGATTGTGATCCTGGACTTGTTCTGGGAGCAAAAAGCAGGGCAGCCTGTGACAGTAAAGCCAGTGCTGATCAGGTAAATGTGGAACTGTATCCAGCTACTGTCCTTTGCCGTGCTGCACGCAGTCCAGTCAGTACCTGTGGACTATTTCTCTGTTCATGATTGAGACAGGATAAAAAGGCAAGTGGTTGAACTGAGACAGTTTAAATGACTGCTCTGGTGTCAGACACAGTAGGGATATTAGTGGAGAGGTTCTAAAATACAAGGAGGAAGTCTGCAGTCATCTCCTTTCCCTCCAGCATGATGTTTCGCTGTAGCATCACAGTCCTGTGCTCTGCCTAAACAAAAAGTTCCTTCTGAGATATGTTGTAGATATCTGTGTGTAGGAACCAGTAAGGATGCAGGATGGTCATGCTCATTTTCCTGTAGCAGGCAGGGCTGCTTGAGGTGTATTTTCTATCTGTAGAGCAAATACCCGTAGTTGGAGACAGAAAGGTTCCTTCTCTCTAGTCTCTCCCAGGAGGGAAGGCAAAAGAGGAGCCCCAAGCAGGCAGTATTGCAAAGGACCGTTTATAAATAGTACAAGTTCAGTCAAGCTCCTTCGGATTCACTTTGGTCTTTTAAGTGTTGTTCCTGATTTTAGAATGTAGTTATGTAAAATATTCAGCACAATCACAGGCATAATTAAGGTGCTTGCTGACTCTCCCTTAGTTGCTGTGTTGGGAAATTGGCCTGGAGGGAGAAGAAGGATGGGCTTTTGAATCTGTGTGCCTTTTCCAGTGGTCTCTAGAAGAACTGCCTGCAGGAAGCATGCAAAGGAGGTTTGGTATATGGATGTGTCTAAGGCCACATCTATCAGAATAAATGTCTGGCCATGCAGGATGCAGGTCATTTTCTGCCAGTAGCAGTGCTGAGCTCCAGCATGGTGTGGCCATGAATTCAGAAGGGAAGGCTGCAGGCAGCGTGGTGCTCTAATTGACAGGGGCAGGGTGCTGCCCACTCTGTGACTTAGTTAAGGAACAGAAACAGTGAAGAGAAATGGTGGAAAAGGGAATCATGGGCAGAAGACCTTGAAACAGATTAAATCAGGTTGCTGGAGAGAGCTAATGAGAGATCATCGCTCTGCAAGGTGGAGTTAAAGAGTGGATGATGTGAAGCAGCTGAGGAGGAGAGCTGAAGGGTGATGACAGTTCAGAGGCAATAAAGTGTGACAATGTGTGACACCGCAGTGGTTTTGAAAGAGATTGATAACCAGGGTACATTTTGCAGCAGACTCTCTCATATAAACTTCAGCATGTGATCACTCTGATTTTCCTTGCAACAAATAAGACAAATTATGTTTGTTTTCTATCTACTGTCTTGATATTCTACTCCACAACTTCATTTCCTCTTCTCCAGGAACTACTCTCTATTTGCTGTCAAATAAGTGTGCATATGGCTAGCTTTAAAACTGCACCCATGCTAAAATCGCCTCCTTCCAGACCATCTCCTTTTCATGTCATTGAAGCTGAAAAAGGAACACAGTTCTGGGGGAGTTTCATTGATTAAAGGAAGGTTTCTGCTCAGTGGTCTGTGGTTTTCTGTTAGTTTCCTGAAAATCCGCCCAAGCCAGTCTGCCCTTTTGTTACTGAAGACTGTTGCATTTCTTCTCTTTATGAAGTAGCCATCAAGATCAGTCAGATATTCCTGCTAGGTTCTGTGGATACACAGAGTGGTTTGAGTTTGTGTTTTTGTCCAAGATGCTCATAAACAAGTAATGAGGGAAAATTGTTCCAAACAATGAGAAATGTGGGGCAGCAAAGCCATGAATGAATAGGACACTGCAGACTGCCTGCCTTGGAATATAGATGAGATGTTGCTTGCTCTAAAAATAAACAGCTTCAGTAATCAGTGTGAAGCTGATTGTTGTTTTTTGCAATTTATCATCTTCGCAGGAAGCTGAGTAGTCATAGCCCTGAGAGCTTTTTCTGGGAGCTCAACTTGGGGTTCCCAAGATTTGTCTTGTAAGACAGTTTGTAC
This sequence comes from Haemorhous mexicanus, assembly GCF_027477595.1. Lineage (NCBI taxonomy): Eukaryota > Metazoa > Chordata > Aves > Passeriformes > Fringillidae > Haemorhous > Haemorhous mexicanus. The sequence continues at coordinate 43,843,283 of NC_082381.1, read as the reverse complement.
ATGCCCATAGTCTCAGTATGTATCTCACTGGAACTCCTTTGAAATTCCCAGTAATGCTACCAGCCTAATACAGGATCTGGGCATCTGGAAGGCTAAGGCCTGACTCCCACTCCCTCGTTACTTGCTATAAATGTGTGCAAAGCACACCTCTGTTTATGAGAGAGATGCAATTTCTCAGTTTCCTCCCCTTCATGTGGACCTCCATACTTGTCCATAAAACCCACTAAGACCACCATTTCCTGCTCCTTGGTGTACTTTGAATGGCAGAACAGCATTACACCCGTTTGTATTCAACCCTAGAAGCCAATGCCACAATTGTGTGCTGAGCTCTGGTCTCTTATGTGTCAGACACATCCTCTGATGTGATCTTTTGTAAAGGCTGTGAAGCCACTGCTTTGTGCTATCTGCCTTCATCAAGAACAAAATGAGAAGAGAGTGAACTTGGTGATGCCAAAACTAATCTGCTTTCAGTTGATGCAGACTAGATGGCCCAAAGGATTCCTTAATCATAGAATGTTAAGAGATTGGAAAGGACTTCAAAGATCATCTAGTCCTAATCCCCTGCCATGGGAAGGGACACCTCCCACTAGACCAGCTTGCTCAAGGTTTTATGCCACCTGGCTTTGAAAAATACCGGGGCTGCAGCACCACAACCTCCCTGGGCAGCCTCTTCCAGTATTTCACCACCCTTACAGTAAAGAATTTCTTCCCAATACCTGTCCTAAATGCGTTCCTTTTTCAGCTTGTGTTGTTACTTCTGTGAGTACAATTCCTGACAAAGTCCCTCTCCAGCTTCCCAGTAGGACCCTTCAGATACTGGGAAGTTGCGATGAGGTCTGTACACAGCCTTCTCTTCTCCAGGATGAACAGAGCCAGCTTCTTCAGTCTATCTTCACAGGGGAGGTGGTCCCATCCTCTTGCCAATGTTGTGGCCTCCTCTGGACTTGATCCAACATTTCTTTGTCCTTCTTATGTTGATGACCCCAGAGGCAGATGCAGGGTTCTGAATGAGGTCGCACCAGAGCAGAGCAGAGGGGCAGAATCCTCTCCCTTGTCCTGCTGCCCATGCTGCTCTGGATTCAGCCCAGGATCCCATTGCCTTCCTGGACTGTGAGTGCTCATGGCTGGCTCATGTTAAGTTTTTCATCAACCATCACCCCCAAGTTCTTCTCCTCAGGGCTGCTGTCAATCTCCACTCAACCTCTAGCTGTGTCTGGAATTGCCACATCCCAGGTACAGGACCCTGCACTTTGCCTTGTTGAACCTCATGGGGTTTGCACAGCCCCACCCCTCCAGCCTGTCCAGGCCCCTCTGGATGGCATTGCTGCCTGCCATCATGTTAGCTGCTCCACAGAGCTTGGTGTTGGTGCCAGACTTGCTGAGGGTGCCCTTGATCCCACTGTACATGCCGCTGACAAAGATCTTGAGCAGCAGTGGTGCCAGTACTGGCCCTGGAGGGAGACCACTCATCACTAGTTTTCGTGTGGACAAGGAGCTGTTGACCACAGTTGTTTGCGTGCAGCCTTCCAGCCAGTTCTTTATCCACCAAGCAATCCATCCATCAAAGCGATGTCCATCTAGTTTGGAGACAAGGATATCGTGTGGGACAGTATCAAACGCTTTGCCTAAGTCCAGGCAGACAGTGTTGCTCTGCCACATCCATCAATTCTGCAACCCCATCAGAGAAGATAATCAAATTTAACAGGCATTGTTTGCCCTTGGTAAAGCCATGTTGGCTGTTACCAGTCACCTCTTTGTTTTCCATGTTTGTTTTAGTTTTCAGGAGAATCTGCGCCATGATCTTGCCTTACACAAGAGGTGAGACTTTACTTTTTCCTTTTTAAAAATGAGGGTTATATTTCCCTTTTTCCAGGTGTTGGGAATTTTACCTGAGTGCCACAAGTTTTCAGATTATTAATAGTGGCTTAGCAACTTATCTGCCAGCTTCCTTAGAACCCACAGATGAATCTCATCAGCCCCGACACACTTGTGCACATTCAGGCTCTTTAGATGGTCTCAAACCTGATTCTCTCCTACATGGTGCTCAGAGCCTTCATACCCCATTTGCCTTTCCTGACTTGAGCAGCTTGGCTGGGGTACTTGCCATTGAACACTGAGATACAGAGGTCATTGAGAACCTCAGCCTTCTCTGGGCCCAGCATGCAACCAGGTTAATGCTATGCCAAGCGTTCCCCTTCGAAGGTGGTAATTTTCAAGATGTGTTTCTGTAGCCACGGTCATAGTCTGTGGGCTAGCTTGTTTCTTAGCTTCTCCACCAGTGAGAGGTGCTGATCCTGACTTGGTTACATCAGCTGGTGTGCTTTAGTTGTTTTGTTTGTCCCTTCCCTTTGTCTCCCAAGTTAGTTTGCTCTGGGCAGGAATGTTGAAAGGAATAATCTGGTCTGTGTTCTGCAGCACATTAGATTAGAGGAGTGTGGTTTGACTCTGACTTAGAAGTGATTCTCTTTTTGTCTCTTTCTAGATATGCAAGCTTATTGCCAAGAGTTAGTCCACCCTTATCCAGACTGCATTCTTTCCTCTGACACAGACTGCTTCTTTTACAAAGATTTTTTTTTTTTTTTTTTGCTAAAGAGCACTATTTTGATGATAAAATCAATATTGACTTAAGGAAGAGGGAGCAGGAATACATGGCAGAGAAATGAGCATCTAGGGAGGAACATCTATTTTATATGTATGTGCCCTGATACAGGATTTTGCCTCAAAGCCCTTTTAAATGTTATTTGTGTTCTCTCTTTCTTCCAGCCAAAAATCTCCCAAAACCTTGTTAGCCTTTTCATCATCACGCAGTCCCTATGTCATGTCCCATGAGCTCCCACTGCACCCCCAGAAAGAGGAGGAAGAGGAGGAGGAAGAGTTCCTGCCTCGCCTGCTATTCCCTGACAGCATCGATGTGCTCATGAAAGTAGACAGGAAGTACAAAAAGAAGAAGAAAAAGCAGCAGAAGAAGCAAAACCTGCGACAATTTAATGACCTCTGGGTTCGCCTTGAAGAAAGGTAGCTAATGGCTGGGGAGGGGGAGGATGTCTTGTCAAACTGGACTTCAGCTTAGATGGTTTAATACAGACTCTCAAACTTCTGCAGGGATAGATATATCTTGTGGACAGGATCTGACCTTCTCCACTGCTGTGATTCTGAAGCATTTGCACGAGGTTTCTTGTGCTTTTAGTGGCAAAAAAAAACCTTTCTTTTTTTTTTCTTGCATAGTTAGATTTCTGGAAAACTAAAACAAGTGGAAGTCTTGTCAAGATCATTCTTAAAACAAGTTGAAGTCTTGTCAAGATCATTCTCCATTTGGGTTTGAGGGATTGTGAGCATATGGCAGTCCTCTCTTTCATGGAAGGCTGAATCCAGTGGTAGATGGTACAGATCAAAGCCTTGGACCATTAACCAAAAGCTGCTGCATATGAGGAAACTATCATTCGTGGCATATGTTTTCCTTGCACTTGGGCAATATTCATGCAGTATTTTCTGCATGTCTCTGTATTATGTCTCTGAAAAAGCCTGACAGCCTAAAGAATGGCAGGGTTTATATAAAAAAGTTAGTGTGTTGTGGGGCAGATGTTCACACATATCCCTTACTTTTCATCCAGAAAAGTCTACTTATTTACCAGAACTACAGCAACCCACAGAAAAAAAAATTAAAAAGCCAGTTTCTCTGATTTCCTATAATAGGCCCTGTGACTGAATGTTTCCCTCCTGTCAGATAACACACATGCCCAAATCTGCTTTCTTTTGTACTTTGTGTGTCTGTATCTCTGCCATACTCAGCTTGAAGGCATTAAATTTTTGTGATACCATGAACAACCAGACAGGTGGAGGTAATGGAAAAAGTCTGACAGTTCTTGAAATGAAGCCTGTACATTATTTGGGATTTTTCCCCTCTGAAGAATAGTTCTACCTGCTCCCAAGTAACCCAAGTTACTCAGTATAGCAGAGTTCTCCTATGCCTTTCCTATCACATCCCTGGATCCTAACTGTACCACTGCTCTGAGTGAGACGTGGTTCAGGCTGGCCACAAGTGACTGCAGCAGCTGTTCTCTTTGAGGCATGGAGCCACTGTCAGATCTTTTAGACCACATTCCCTTCTTTTCCTTCCTTCAGCCTTAGTATTAAGGCTGAAGGAAGTATTTGGGAGACAAATGCTTGTGTGACATATCCTCTGACAGACCTACACACAGTCCAAGATTCACCAGTATGACAAATCCTATACTGATCACACTGGATTTTGTCTCTTAGTGTACCATTTACTTTCTATTAATGTAATTGATATTAGCTGATTGTGAATGAATTTTTGGAGTTTCTGTAGATAGTCTGTTCAGTTGAAATGCTAAGGAATGTCTGTCTTAATCTCCCTTGTGCCTCCACAGTGCCATGTTCAGTGTTTCACATGCAGATGCTCCCACAAAGCTCAGGGAAGTCAGTGGGCAGTGACTCTAAGACACCTGTGCACTTGCAGTATCGAGCCTTCAGAAGAAGAGGGAAGATGGGAAGATGTGCTACCGTGACCAAACTGAAGGCACAGTAGTGCTGCATACTAGATTTGAAGTACTGCCAGGCAGTAGCGAGGCAAAAGCAAAGCAAATGATGGCAGCCTAGGAAACTCCTGCATAAATATGGGAGCAGGAAATGCTGCTTTTCTTTTCCTTTTTTTTTTTTTTTTAATGTGTCCTTTCTTCCCCTACTATTTAAGTTATCCTTTGTGCTAGAAGCTTACCCTGGTGCTAGGTGACAAAGGCTTTGTAGGGGTGACTCCTCAGCATCAGAGAGGAGCTTAAACGTCTGGAGATGGAGATGTTGCATGGCAGTGCTGGGAAAGACAAAGGACGCCTGGGAGATTGCTGTGCCCATAGTGCCGAGGGAAGGCAGCTGTCCCTCAGGCAGGAGACCCACCCGTGCGCTGGGTTTCTGTCAAGCCCGGGCTGTCTGCCGGGCTGTGCCACAGCGCCCGTGCCGCTGCTGGGCCGGGCTGACAGCCCCACCTCGCGGCGCATCCCTTCCCAGGGAAATCCAGCGCCTCCGGGCCCCAGCTCGCCTGTGCAGGACACGTCTGACTGGGAGTCTCAGCCCTCGCTCTAAACATTCCTCAGGGTGTGCAGGCACAGGTAAAGCTGTCAGGCTTCTTACGAATGGGCCATTCACAGCTTTCAGGTTTACAGATGGGCTTGATGACCTTAAAGGTCTTTTCCAACCTACATGATTCTATGATTTCTCCTGTGAGCCTGAAAATGTGAAAAGTGCAGCTCAAGTGATTTAGTAGTGTTGTAGTGGGCTTGTCAGAATGGCTTTGGTTCATGCCCCTGTATGCATCAGCTGCTGGCTGTATTTTCCTTGATGTGCTGCCAGCTGGCTTCTCTCTGGCCATTGGTCAGATCTTCTGGGGAGCCCTTTGGGTAAGGAAGAGTAAAGTGTTTTTAAAAAGGATAGTAATTGCCTTTAGTTTCCCAAAGCATTTTTGCTTAGTGGATTGAAATAGTACAAGAATAGTGCACAGCAGCTGGGGATTGGGTGCAGAAGAAATTACTTGGTTTTTGTATTTGCCAGGTGGACTCCATTTTAGTTTTTTCCATATTTGCCTTCAGGTTCTACACAGCACCATGGGGTCCTGGGGGGGATGTGTCAGTCGCACAGCTGTGGTGTCAAGCACTGCTTTCAGTCCATTGCCAAAGAGAACAACCTGTGCAGTATCTGACCCTTCTGACTCTTGGCCTGCTGTGGTATATGATCTCCCCCAGTTCAGGTCAGTTGGCGTTAGCAGCCTGGAGCATACAAATTTCTCTCCTCTATTGTGGATTACCGTTATGTGAGTTCAGCTTCTGTATACTCTAATTCAGTTCTTGTTCATCCCAATGTCAGAGTACTCTCTACCACTGGGAGATACTCTGAAATGTGGTGATCTAGGATGTGTTTCTGGAAACCATTCTTCCTCTGCTTGAAGTACATCACGTAAATCTTTGTAATTGCTGACCTGTGGAATAGATCATACTGTATAGGCGCAGGATGGTTCTGTATGAAGTGCGGTGCACGAAGCATGGCTAAGGAAGATGTATTCAGAAAACAGGTGCCTCACTCCAGCTGTGCTCAGCAAGTGCCCCTGCAGTGCCCCTCCTCTGCGACAACACTTGTTTTGATCTTATCTATTTTCTGCTTACCTGACAGAGGTTAGGAATATGGTCATCTTACCCACCTGACAGACTGTGTGGGAGCAATGAGCAGGCTGGGTAGACTTGAGACAGGGCCAGTATTTTGGTGCTGTCATCGCCCTCCTCAGTCTCTTCACTGTTCCCCCTCAAGTCTACTTCACGGTTTGGCTGGGTAGCACCTCATCCTTGTGAGCTGGTGTGGGAGCTGTCCACATGTGCGAGGGAGGGACAAAACAGCACTCTGCCATTTAGGAGGCACAGACTTTTGGTCAGTGTGTAACTTGTACAAGAGACCGTTCGCATGGACCCAGAAAACTGACAGTGGGTCACAGAGGCTGACCACCCTCTGCTCTGTGGCTGTTGGGCAGCTGTGGTCTGGATCAGGACTGATGTTCTTCTCTTGCCTTGCAGTGCTGCTGATCCTCCTCCGCGGATCCGCATCATTAATGGCTACATCACGGTCGAGCCCCAGCCCCGGGGCCACGGACGGTCCAGCCACGCTCGCACAGGCACCAGCAGTGCTCACCAGATTCCCCATTCTCTCTTCCTTCCGCTACTGACTTTGACTTTGAGTAAGATAATGCTTCATTGAAACACCAGAGGACCCAAGCTGCAAGACTCTTGCCTTAAAAATCACAAAAAGCAACTTAACGCAAAAAAGAAAGAAATAGAAGACTATGAGTGGGACACCTATTCTTTGGGGTGTTCTTGAACTGCCTCCTTTTCCTGAGTCCAGATCATTAATTCTATCAATTGCTTTTACCTTCCCAATAGAGGAGAAGATATTTTAATGAAAGTGTTATTTATCCTTCTCTTGCAGAAGAATGATTTCATGTTATCCCATAATACTTTGGGGAGATTATAATGCCGCTATAACATAGCTGTTGTTTAGCTGTTTGAGCCCAACTAAAGTACATATTTTTTACCTTCAGTGCCTTGTAAAAAGTTTTACACACCACTGACTTGTTTATTGGAACAGAATATTTTGATCACATGAGCACAGCTGGGAAAGAGAGTTGGTATTTTATGTCTCTACTGGTAATGCTTTTAATTCTTGCTTGTTAGGGCTCCAGATTACATACAAAGGTTCATGGCAACACTTACAGTAGAATAAAACAGTGAACACTTGTGAACAGAATGTGTCTGCTGTCTGTTTGGTGCCATTTAGGATGGGTCCCCCTGAACCTCTGGTGGCCGTGCAAGACTCATAAGTGCAAACTAATGTACATTTAAGAAAAAAACAACTGTGGGAACTTCACAAATCATAATGCTGGAGTCTTCCAAAATAAGTACTCAAGAGGTGATTTGCACAATTAAGATTAAATTCTAGAAAATCCTTTCAAGTTTCTACTAAGTTAATTGCTCAGATTTTCCAAAGTGTTTTAAGTCCTTTGCTGTCTGTGTGAAGTAGATGTGCTGTTGACTGTTGAATGTAAAGAAACTTGGAAGCAGTGATGAATTTTCTGTATTTGTACAGGACATTCTCTTGAGATCCCACTTAAGTCAATTTGTGAGCAGTATTTCAACCCCATCTCTTCACAGGGTTTCATTGCCTGGGAAGATCTCTGAAGTTTCACCCATGGGTGAACTTAGAGCCACTGTGTGGAGCTCAGTAACTTGGAAAGATAGTAATCATCTGCCCCAGTGAGACGACAAACCTTCAGGTTTCCTTTCCCTGTGCCTTTACACGCACTTTACTGCTTTTTTCATTGACTGTAAAAAGTAGTTATTTTTCATAGCTTTCTATAGAATGTCAGAGGAGAAATAGCAAAGGTTCCAGCTTTCCTAACAGGCTTTTCATCTCTTGAACTCAAATTTCAGTCCATTTCCAGAAGGGCTGAGCCTGAACACAGCCTCTGTTTGCTGACGAAATCAGAGAAAGGAGAGGCTGAACGTCTCAGTGAGCAGCAGCATTGTGGGGAGTTAAATGTATCTGGGCTAGAATAGAAGACAGCACCATCTCATTGTGTATTTCTTCTTACACATAATACTGCAAGACTCTGAGTACCTGAATGCATTCTGGCTTCCTTGGCTTTCACAGCAGCCAGGCTCCCTTGTCTCTTTCTCTCTCTGGTTGATCTTTCACTGGTCATAGTCCTGTTAGGGCTGGGGCTTATTTTTCTTGATCTGAATGTGACATGAAGGGAGCTGATTGTATGGAGTGTAGGTTACTTACAAAAAATGCACTGCAGGCCTGACAAACTGGGCACATGGGATCATAGAATGGTTTGGTTTGGTTTGGTTTGGTTTGGTTTGGTTTGGTTTGGTTTGGTTTGGTTTGGTTTGGTTTGGAAGGGACCTTAGGAGTTCATCTCATTCCTGTGGCACAGGCTCAAAGAGCACTGCAAGCACTGGGAGAAAGTGGTTGAAGGAGAGTTTTCATTTCTTTTCTCCATTACAAGGCTGCTGTGTAAAACAGCCCCAGGCTGCCTTTTCTCTTTGTTTTCTCCTCTGGGGTGGCTCCTGAGCTTCATCTCTGTGGGGCAGCTGGGTTGAGTGGAACAGCCATTAATGTTTTTCTTAGGTTGGCATGAGGAAAGATGGTTATAAAATACTTTGAAATAACAGAGACCTGAAGTAACACTGTGGATAATTCAGTTCTGGTGGTGTAACTCATTTTGTAGCCTGTTTCCAAGTGCCTGACTGTCAGAGAAATAGAAATGTACTTAAACTGTGATGGATAGTGTGCCTACAGAGGCTGCATCCTGGGTGTCTTTCTGAAAGGTAATTAAATAAAGATTATTTTGAGGGTCTCAAGGACTTGGGTTGATATCTGTGAACTAAACTAGTGGTTCTAGTCCCTACATTTCCTTCCAGACCAGTCATTGCTGATTGTCCTCTCTGCTAAACCCCCCAGTAGCAGCTGGATAGTACCAGCAGGAGGTCCAGCTTTCTACATGTGGATGCCCAGTGGAGGAACTGCTTCTGGCGTCCCAAGAAAAAATGGAGCAGAGCCTTTTTGCTCTAAGGCAGCTCTGAGATTAAAATGTTGGCTAAGACTTGTTTTCAGCTCTCTCCTAGAGGGGATTTGGAACCAGAGCTCCTCCTGGTGGTCTCGTACCTGCCACTGAAAAGTTGGTTAGGGAGACATCCTCTGTATGGAGGTGGCCTTTTCCAAAGAAATGGTAGTAATCAGATATTTGGATTATGTTTAGATTAACAGTAGAATAAAATAAGACACCATCTTTTCGAGTTACATTGCAGCAGATAGGCAGCTGCATGTAGTCACACAATATGTTATTGTGATTTTCCACCTGGCTGTTTGGGTCATCCTAGGAAATGCATTTCATGTGTCTGATTTTAGCATAGTGGAATGTTATAAATATACACTCACTTGTCCCATCCCAGAGCTTGGTAGCAGGCAAGGCTGTTCTCTGATACCTTCCAGTGGTAGGTTTGGGCTTCAGTTGCATGTGGAAGGCACATGAAATTTTGTGCTGGACTTTTGCAGCAAACTGGATAGTTATTTGCCAGTACAGCTTCAATGATATAAACTCACACCTAGGTGGATAAAACGGACAAAGGCCATTAAAAGGCCATTATAAGCAACAACATTCGTGAATATCAGTCTTGTGCCCTGGAATGGAAGGCAAAAAGATGTGCAACACAAGTACAGCAGCCCTCTCTCTGTCTTGGGCACTTAATGTTTCCAAGCAATTGCTGCTGTGCAAACAGCCCAGCTGTGCTGGGGAACTTTGTCGCTGCATAGACCTCCCACACTCGGGCCCTGTGCAGTACACGGACTGCTTTTCCCTCAGCACGAGTGCCAGCTTCTTAAATGCCACACAGTGCTCCTTGGGTTTTTGCAGTGTTCTTAGCCTGCACTGCTGCCTATTCAACTGGAATATTGTAATAAAAGTACTATTTGGCAAAGGAACTTATTCTCTAGAAGGTGACTTAGGACCACTGTCACTCTGGTGAAGCTTGTTCATATTAACAGCAATACAAGAAAATACAGAGTCTTTGCAATAGAAATCACCAAACATTGCCTGGGATGCATTCATATTATGCCAAAGGATCATGGGCTGGCAGAAGAGCCTCTTCAAATTTGTTCAAACTTTTTCAGACTTGATGCCTAAATGTGCCTGGATGTGTGGAAGCTTACACACACTGAAAGTACTACACTCAGCAGAATTAACTGCACTGTTTGTTTATTTATTTATTATTGTGGGTATACTTGTCCATTGTCTGCTTGGGAGGTAAAGCTGTAATGGTGCAGTTGTTTTCCATGGTCAGACTCATATTTGAGGAAAATCAGGTTTCGGAATTCTGAAAACGTCTTTTTTTTTTCAAGCCCAAGAACTGACTGGCTATAAAGGAAATTAGGCAAGTAGAGCAGTTTGCAGAAGAGCTGGCAAATAGTTCTCACAGTTCATCACCTAGTCAGCAGGAATGGAAACTAATGATCCATGAAGTGTTTAGGTGTACCATTGTGAATGAGTACACAATAAATTGCCTAGGAATTAGGATGTCAATGGTGAAGTACAGTACAGAGGTTGGTTTACAGCCTGTAAATTGGCCAAAAAACCCTTTCCAAAATTTCAGTGACAGCTGCTAAAAAGAAGCTGAATATTCTTCAGATGCCCAGTGCTTTACTGAATTTATCTCCTTTGTCTAGTCTGCTTTCTTTACTAATGTGTTCAAGCTTTACATGGAATTTCTTGCACTTTATTTTCATTAAAACTCAAATTTGTCTTAAAAGTTCTTCATGTTTGCAATTTGCCAGCTGCATTTCTTAATGCTTCAGTTCTGATTTTTTTTTTTTTTTAAATGCAGAGTAAGTGTGCTGTACAACTGGAGGTGTTTGTGTCTCTTCTGTATGTGGTAAACCATAATACACTAGAGGTCTCTGTAGCACCTCTGCCTTGCTGCACACAATCAGCTTGTACTGGCACGGCCCACCCCTCTGTCTATCCACCACTCCCACCTGGATCCTGAATCCTTTTCCATGCTTCACAAGTCTCCTGCTCACCATTTCATACAGTTAACAGATCCAGAACTCACACGCTCATCTCACAGGTCCCCTCAGGTACCAGCGCTGCTCCTCTCCCTACTTGGTACCTCTGCTCAGACCCAGCACCTTCTGCTCACTGACAGGTGCAACTTGAGGTTTGCCAGTGAAGTGCACCCCACCCCTGCCCGCAGTGGGATGGCAGAAGGTACGGCCCCTCTTCTGCCCCACGGCAAATGGTGCCGTGCATGAGTGCCTGTGACTTGAGGTCTCAGTCCAGCTGCTGGAGCTGAGCCCCTCACCTGCTTTGTTCTCCCACACAGTTTCTGTTTTTCAGGATGCCCACTGTTCTTGTCACGGTGGCTGGTGGCCAGCACCACCACCCACTGTATTTAAGGAAAGATTTAATAAAAAGGATAGGAGAAACTTTATTGATCAGGCACAGGGCGTGTTCAGACAAGTGCAGTGACCAGCAAACCAGGCTATTTTATACCATTTCTTGTCTACTCCCTTTTCTTGTTTCTCCCTAATCCCCTTTCACTAAACATTCTTGTGACTTAGTCACTACACACCTCTCCCCTTGAACAACTCAAATCCTCACAATCCTCTTTTTTCCCCTTTTCTTATCACTAATGAAGGTGGCTGTCTGTAAAGCTGGGCCTGCGAGTTTCTTTCAGTCATCCATCAATTAGTAACTAGAAATTTTAATCCTTGGCATCATCTGTCTTATCTGTTGTCTATCAGGTTTGTCTTTTTGTGTTCTTCCTTATCACTTCCCCTCTCATTTATTTTCCCTTTTGCACTGAATAGGTCCTTGATTAAGCTAAATTGGACAGATGATCTTACCTTCACATACCTACAGCACAACATATTTTCCCAGTAGAATGACAAAAAGACAGAATTTTATTGTTTGCCACCTGGATTTGAGTCAGGAATAGTACAGGCCAGGACAAAAAGAGTATCAAAGTCACCTGAAAGCTTCCTTTGCTGAAACCAGTTCTACTTTGCTAAACCCAAGAAACATAACTATATTCCTGTCTTTGACAGTCCAGCATGGAAAGAAAAACTGTAGGTGATGCAGTTAAAGGGCTAGCATGACATCTGGATCTAATAGCTTGCCTGACCTTATGATGCAGCAGTAGCTACTGGCACCTTGCACTGAGCCCAGTGGAAGCAAATGACAACATATTTTTATTTTTAGCTTACTTGTGGCTTGTGAATGGTCTATAGCTTGCAGGAAGCATTGCTGCTAGATGACTTTCAGAGCAGATACAGGGATACCCTGTGGATTAGAAACTTGTTTGTCTGAAACACATCACTTCTGGATTGATACTGTACCTTTAACCTGCTTTCTCAAGGTCCAAACTCTTTATTAGTAAGTTTAAAATGGACACCAACAGAACAGACAGCAGTCAGGCATTGAGAAAAGGGAAGAAAATACATGATGTGTGCCTTTTGTGGTAATACCTGTCTCATCTCTGGGATGCATCCTCTTGACCCGACCAAGAGTTTTCAAGGGAACTCTTGCACAGTCATTGATTTTCCGTAATCCAGATGTTCAGCCGTTCAGCAGGTGCCCGAATGTGCAGTATGCCTCAGCTAACACTAGATGTTGCCCATGTACTTCAGGAGCTGATACTCATCATGCAAAAGGAAACAGGCTTGAGGCTTTAGGAAAACTACCCTAGGGACATAAGCTATGGGCTTCCTATTTCAGAATTATTTCAGTCAGCAGTACAAATATATTTCTGCCTCACTTTAAGTGGTGGTTATGTCTTCTTACTCTTCTCACTGTTGTTCATATCTGGCCAGTCCTGTCTGAATGGTGACTTGAAAGGAAACTCTTACCTGCCTTCTTAAAATTTCCTTTGTTTTTCTTTTTGTTATCTCTGTGTGAAACAGTGCTACCCAGGGTGGAAATATGTACACTGTAAGTGGATGTGGTAAAATTGTTACTAAGCCTTCAGGACATCCTCACTGTTTTCCATCTTTGTACTCTGTGTCTTGTTCTGTTATCTTGTTCTCTCTTGAACAAAAAAACTTATGTGGTTAAAACACTGAAGTGGGAAATTGGAGTACTTTAATCAGATTCCTGCTCATCCAGGCATCATTTGCCTGCTTTAGATTAGTAGTTTTGATGTATTTGGGCCTTGCAGTCTCTTTTTTTAAGAAGGGCCCTAGGGGTGCTTCCTCCCCACATAGGGGTGTTACATTCTTAAATATATCTTATATCTGAGTGCTTGAATGGGACTGATACATTTATATGGGAAAAAAAGTACACTTAGAGGTAAAACCATTAGAGCCATTACCTCTATTAAAGATGAGAAGTCTATCCAACAATGTTCAGCTCTCTAGAGTGTCATGTATTTTGAGGAATTAGAAGAGTTAATGGCCAGTGTACATACAGTCCTGGCAGCCAATTCCTCTGAACTCCAGCCAGACCACTGCTCTTGTTCGTTTGAGGCATACCTTGAAGACTTTGCCATATGCAAATCCTTCAAAGTGCTTTAATCATTACTCTGTCACAGAAAATAAAACCACAAGAGCCCTGAATTCCATTCAATGACCATAAGTAAACATCAGGATGGCTGTATGTCTATAACCCTGCTTCAAGAGAGACTCTGTGCTATTTCTGCCTCTTCACCTGTGAGAGAAAGCCATTCCCACTCCCAGTCCTACTGCCTTTCTCGAAGAAAATCACTTCCTTCCTGGTGTGCTGACAAAAAGTATCATCTGTGTTTCTTTGGTTTTACTGCTCTTCTTGGGATTTATATCACTCTTGAGTTTTATATCAATTATTCTCCCAATGGAATCAAGGTGCTGCATCTTAATTCTTAATGTTATACAGTATTTCAAATGCAGACTGTCTGGCAATTATCAAGCAAAACATATCTACCTAGTACATGTCCTCCTGCTTACTATTTCAGTTCATCTTGCACACGGAAAAGAGGTCCTTAGCAAGACAAAATGACCCATTTGTCAAGGATCTCTGACTTTATAGAGAAATCTCACCAGGTCATTTTCTTTCTCTGGACTGGTCTGTGAGTGGCTTCTCTGTAGTCAGACTTAATTAGAAAAATCTACAGCACAGACTTCATCTGTTTGAAGAGAGAAAATAGAAGATTTGACATTTAATTGCCACAAAATTAGACAGCAGGAGTGTTTGAACTATTGTTGTGGGTTGGTCCTTGCAGGCAGCTGAACCAGCCAGCCACTTGCTCAGTCCCCCATCGTGGCGTGGGGAGAGAGTTGGAAGGGTAAAAGTGACAAAACTTGTGGGTTGAGACACAGACAGTTCGATAGGTAAAGCAAAAACTGTATGTGCAAACAAATCTTCAGCAGGCAGATGTTCTCTGGGAAAGCAGGGTTTCATCACATGTAATGATTGCTTGGGAAGATAAATACCCTAACTCCAAGTGCCCATACCCCTTCTCCCTTTTTGCTCTCAGCTTTATATGCTGAGCACGATGCCATACAGCATGGAATATTGTTTTGGTCAGCTGGGATCCACTGTCCAGCTGTGTCCCTTCCCAACCTTCTGTGCACTCCCCTCCTGCTCACCGGCCAAGCACCATGAGAAACAGAAGAGGACTTACATTGTTCGAGCACTGTTCAGCAGTATCTAAAACACATGGATGTTATCACTCTATTTTCAGCTCCAATCCAAAACACAGAACCATACAAGCTACTATGTAGAAAATTAACATTGTTGAGCAAAACCCAGTACAGCTGTGGAGAAAGATATTATACATGCATTTGAAGTCTTATTTGAAGTTGCCAAAACTTTGTTCTTTTTTTTTTTAACAGATAATACATGTTTCATTTGTAAGTAATAATGTCTAAGAAGCTGTCTCTCTCACTGATGTCTAATCCTTCTGTTAGAGCAAACACCACATTTGACAGATATTCAAATGAGGGGCTATTTAGTGCTGTCAATAATACCAGCAGTCCAGGAGAAATTCTGTGCCTTGAGATTTGTGCATAACACAGAACTGCAAGACAGAGCAAGGAAGGGACAGCAAGTTGTAAGTGTGGAACCCTTTGAATGTTGAAAGATACAATAATGTTTTAAAGATCTGCATTTGAATCTCCTTCATTTGTAGACTTAAAAATTTAGGACAAATGTCTAAATGGTTCTTTCAAAACTGATACTGATTCACTTGAGGAATATTCTCTATCATGATCTGAGTGAGGATGACCTGGTGCCACCTACTGGGAACTTTACTTGCTAACATAGGTTAGATGATGAAAGGGGCTGGAGCATCTCTCTAATGATGAAAGGCTGACAGAGCTGGGCTTGTTCAGCCTCGAGAAGAAATGACTGAGAGGGGAACTCACCAATGTCTATAAATATCTCAAGGGAGGGTGTCAGGAGCATGGATGGGACCATCTTCTCGGTGGCCAGCAGTAGGACAAGAGGCAACAGACAGAAACTGATGCGCAAGAAGTTCCACCTGAACTGAGGAAGAACTTTGTTACTGTGCAGGTGACTGTGCATTGAACAGATTTCCCAGAGAAGGTGCAGTGTCCCTCATTGCAGATTTTCAAGAGCCATCTGATCACAACCCTTGTCAAGTGCTCTGGGATGACCATCCTTGAGCAAGGAGATCAGACCAGGTGATCCACGGTGGTCCCTTCTAACCTGAACCATTCTGTGATTCTGTTTATAGTTACAGTGCTCAGAACAGAAAATCTCAGCTCCTGAAACAGTACTCTCTGCAGTACAGGACTGTTCAATAACTGAGCATGCTAATTTTCTTGTGAAAATTATTATGACTGATTGAATGTATCTCTAGTCTGTAATATTATAGATCCCTTCTATAGGGTCTGTTTCTTTCTACTAACAAGTTAAGCTTTTTGGTCTGTGTTCAGGGGCTGAGGAGTGGGTAGAGAAGCCTACTCAGAAATATGTAGCACCTGCCTGTGTATAGGGTACTGAAGTGAAAACATCATCAAAGTTCTGTGTAAGAAGTAGGAAGAACAGGGAACAGACTGTTCCGCTCTTGGCAGCGCTGTGTGGTGCAGGAAACTGGAAAACTTCGGCAACTAGTCCCAAAATTGCTTTTATGGTGAGAACAATGAATACACAGAGGCACAGGACAGGCCAGGGCTTGTAAACTTCCTCAGCTGTCAACAGTTCCTGGCTTTGGCACTTTTCTAAGCTAGATGCATTTCTGTGTACTTAGTAACATCTTACCAATTTCTCTTCCATTAATTTTTTCCATCTCCCTTTAGACCCTTGTAATAGTGTTTGCAGTATGTTTTGTCGAATGTTTCCATGGATGTGCTTGTTCTTATATGAAGAACTATATCCCTATTCATTTTTAACCAGACTCTCGGTAACTTTATATGTCCTTGAAAACAGCTGACCTGTTTTAAAATGAAAAGGTCCACAAGCAGCGTCACCTTGGGTAAAGACATAATATGGGTATGCTCTGATGGAAATATACTGTATTAGCTTTGGAAACATTTGAATACTGGCTCCTTAATCCTATTCTAAAAAAATACATATTTCTTAAAATGTAGCTTTATCTTGGTAAATTGTATTTATTGGCTGTCAAACCTTGTAGCTAGCACTGCTTGACATTCAAAATGTGTAACACAAACTCAGTAACATGTGTCTTTGTCATATTGGAAACGGTTACATGGCAGCCTGGAGAAACCTGGAGGTTCCCAGCTCAGACAGCTGGAGAAGGAAATTGGATGTCTGTAGCCATGATATTTTCTGAAAAATCATGTCCTTAGGATTTTTTCTCCTGAGAAGCTGAGAGGCCTCAGGAACAAAATATAAACAATGATTATCTGCTGCTGTGGAATGCAACAGGTGGATCTGTGATTGGTCTCATGTGGTTGTTTCTAATTAATGGCCAATCGCAGTCCAGCTGTCAGGACTGTCTTGGTCAGAGACAAGCCTTTGTTATCATTCTTTTTCTATTCTTAGCTAGCCTTCTGATGAAATCCTTTCTTCTATTCTTTTAGTATGGTTTAATATAATATATATCGTAAAATAATAAATCAAGCCTTCTGAAACATGGAGTCAACATTCTCATCTCTTCCCTCATCCTGGGACCCCAGTGAACACCATCACAGATGTCACTGGCTCAAAGCTCTGGCATTTTCTGTTAGTTGTGTTAGAGTTTTGGTATCATAGCTCCTTTGTTGTACTGCTGCTTTCACATCACCATCTGTCTGTTGGAATCCAGAGACCTTGGAAAAGAGTTGTTGGAAGAGATCTGCCGACACCTTGTGGAGAACCCCCACAGGGCAGTGGATGCCCAGAGGAGTCTGGGCCTTCCCTTGGGAAGCCCATGCTGAAGAAGGCTTCTGGCAGGACCTGTGGCGCTATGGAGAGAAGAACCCATGCTTCAGCAGGTTTGTTGGTGGACTTGTGACCCCATGAGGGACTCACCCTGGAGAAGCCTTTTCCTGAAGGACTTCACCACAGGGAGCAGACCAGTGTTGGAGTAGTTTGTAAAGAACTGCAGCCTTTGGGAAGGACCCTCATGGGAGAAGTTCATGGAAGACTGTCTCCCATGGGATACACTCTGTGCTGAAGTAGGTGAAGAATGTGAGGCGTTCTTCCCCTGAGGAAGAAGGAGCAGCAGGAACAACATGTGATAAAAAGACTACAACTCCCATTCCCTCTTCCCCTGCACCACTGGGGAGGTGTGGAGGAGCTGGAGAATTTGTGAGTAAAGCTGAGCCTGGTAAAAAGGGGAAGGTGAAGTGTTTTAAGATTTAGGTTGTATTTCTCATTACCCTACTCTGTTAATATATTAAGCTTATTTTCCCCAAGTCAAGCCTGTTCCTTCCATGATGGTAATTGCTGAGAGATCTCTCCCTGTCCTTATCTCAACCCATGAACTTTTGGTTTGTTTTTTTTTTAATCTTGACCCACAGAGGAGTGGAAGTGGTGGAGCAGCTTTGGTGGGCATCTGGCATCCCGCCAGGGTATGTGCTACAAGCTGGCACAGTTGCAGGAAGGTAGGTCTACAGCAACTCTTCAAATATTTGACCATCTTTTTCAGGAAAATCATAACTACCTAATGTTCTGTGTTGCATTAAAGACTATGGCATAAATGCTTCAAAAATAAACTTTTTCTCTAGTTGCATTTGCTTCACTGAAACTCACAAGTTTTTCCTCCCTCACCTGGTCTTCCAAGAAGAGCTAAATAATAATAAACCTGAGATTTTGGTTAATGCTACTAATGCCCAACATTGCTCAAAAACACCATTCATCATTCAGGCAGGCCACACCTGTGGAAATGTAATTATGTACAAGCTGTTCTAAGGAAGGGCTAGTAAAATTATGTGTGTGAAAAACAGTAAAAAAGTGCTCAGATGTTCAAGGTTATCTGTTCTTGTGTAGTTCTGCATAATATTTAATTCCTAATAAGGAAGGTATTACAGAGCTCTCCTCTGAGTAGTAATAGCCTGTTTGGTTTTCTCCTATTTCTTAGAGTGGTTATAGACTTCCTTAGGACTGTATTTAAATGTGTAAGTTTTACTTTTCTCTACTTTGAAGCAATCAAATAAATGAAAATTAAAAGCAGCTTTGTTTTACTATTCTTTGGAAATTTCACTAATATTATTTGAAATGCATAAATTTTATTTTTTAGTCATGAAATAAACAAATGTTTCTTAATCCCTGCATCTGCTGAAACTTGGATAATCCTAAGAAAACTGTATTATGCACTCCATCAGAAAATGGCCTTATAATGTATTTCTTAATTTCAACAGGGGTACTGGATGCATTAATTCCTAGTAATCTTCCTAAATCACACAGCGATATTCCTAAATTAAACAGCACTGATAAATATTGATAGGCACGTCAGCAGGATTGTTACTGGGGTGTTGACCAAAGAGGTACAGAGTTTCTTCATGTACAAACCTGCCCGAGACAACAGTGTGTTACTGTGTTTCATTTCTGTAGGTGCCAACTCTGCCAGCAATTTTGAAAGGCAAAAATACATTACTTGTGGGACATGGGTCTGAATAACCAAGCCATGGGAATGAGTTTATCCCAGTGTACATTTGTTTATGATTACCTGGGTGCATGTCCAAGTTTGGTTTAACCTCAAAAATTTTATGCATTTAATTATATTTTTTGTTATTCAATTAATGCACTGTGGGATTTTTATTGGATACAGCTGTAGAAAGCTTGCATTTGTAGTTTTTAACAACTTGTGTCCATTTGGGTTGATAGTTCATACCCAGGATTATGACATTGACTTGCAGCATGGACAGAATGGGATTGGTGCAGGGTAATCAATGATTGTGAGCTTGCAACTGCTAACTTTTGTAAATATCTGTAAGCAGATAATTTAAAACATTCTAGTCTTGCATAGAGGTGTGTCTTTATCCAGACTTCAATACCTGCATCATTGTCATCACTTAGATGAACACTTTGAAATACCTTCAGCTTATGACTTCATTCAGTATGAACTTGCCAAGCTGTAACTGTAAAAAATAGTCTCACATATTAGTAAGAAACATCACCCTCGTACATATGAGCATTTACACTCAGGCTTAGGGTGTTTTTTGGGTACAGAACTCTTCTTAGATCTATCTTTTCTCTGTGACTGTGTGAATACCTGTGCATCCCGTTCCCATGGCTTGCCCTCCTCAACATTTTAGTTCTCTTTTTGCTAAAGTAATTCTCATTGATGATCACACCAATGCAATTCTTAACCTCTTCATCCACACAAAAGAATAGAAATAGGGATTGTACTCAACTTTTTGGGCATCACTTAATTGACAGATTGGGACCTACTTAAGAGTAATGCATTTTTTTGTTTGTTTCATATTTTCCTAGAAAATGGCAGTACTGTGTAGACCGCAATAGACTGCAAATACACACACCTGTCCATAGATTTCACAAGTTTGCCACTCTATCATTTAGTTAGTCTATTCTTTAAAAGAATTTTGTAATAATGGAAATAATGGCATTCACTCAGTGCAATAACTTTGTTCTGCATATAGTCCATTTGGTGTATTACCTGTGACAATAGCGTATCTATCCATAAAACTTTCCTCCCTGCTTCTACTCCATGTATGGTAGTTATTCTCAGGAGCAATCTCTATGGCTAGACCTCAAGTTTTTATTATCAGCCTTTAATTGCATGGCAATATGCTACTTTTTACCACAGGATATGCATCCTGGCTGTGAATAGCTGCTGGATTCTTGACAGTCTGTAAAAACCCAGACATGGCCATCCTGGTCACTTCTGCCTTTGGCCATCCTGGTTACTTCTGCTTTTTCTGAAACTGAATGAGCTCCTACTGTAAATAATTAAAAAGCCTAGCACTTAAATTCCTTAAAAAGCCATGAATGTGCCTCTTCTCATATGAGGTGAAGAGTTTGTTCAATGGTTTGGCTCAGTCTGGGACACAGTGCTGCTTTGATGAATTTATTCATATTGATATTGAAAGTATTTCTCTGGTTTTGCAGTAGGTGATTACTTTCAGGGAAGCTAAAGTTACGAGTATGGATTCTTTTGTACTTTTTGGGAATATTCACCTGCTGCACAATCACTTGATTCAACCAAATGATTCTGTGATTTTCTAGGTGGGCCTTCTTCACTCCCTGTGCTCCAGCACAAAGAGTTGGAAGGTTTCTTCCTAGTGCTAATTACAGAGTTGTTAATCTGTTAAGTGATAAATAAATATATGTCTGTGTTTGGTGAAAACCTGCAGTTGAACAAAGAGGTATAGCAAAGAGTAAATATTTATATATACTGTGGAGTCTTTCAAAACTATCAGACATTGATTCTTAAAACATTAATTAGCAATCTTATAAGCTGAAGAGAAGATAGTTGTCTGTATTTTTGGATAGTAAAAGCAGGGAGAACAGAATAATAAAACTCTGATAGCATTGTAATCAGGAGTTTGCATCTGTTAACAAATCTTAGAAAAATATAACTTCATGCATAGGAAATTCAGTGTTGACATATGCAGTGCTCTCATGACCCATGATTATCTCTGTTTGCAAATTTTACTTTACTATGACTGTTTTTACATGTTTTACGTACTTACACTTGTCTGACTGTTTAAGATAAAGGCCTGGGCATCATGTGCCCAAACATGATTTTAAGATATATCAAAACTAAAAAAAATGTTAAAGTAGGAATAGCAACCAAACTCAATTTAATTTTAAGAACCAAATATACCTAGACCAAGTTATTCTATACACCTTTCTCAGCTTCATTTATGGAAATATGGAATCAATACAATTTGAAAAGACCTCTAAGATCATCAAATCCATCTGTTTGAATTGACCCAGCATTGCCCTGTTCACTACTCGTCCATGTCCTTAGGCACCATGTCTAAAATACCTCCAGGGCTGATGATTTCACCACTTCTGTTCATATACCTGAAAACCTTTCAGTGAAGAAGTTTTTCCTTGTATGAAATCCAAACCTCACCTGTCACAGCTTGAGGCCATTTCCTGTTATCCTTTTGCTTGCTGCCTGGAAAAAGAGGCCGAACCTTCCCTGACTACTCCTTTTGAGTAAGTTGTAGAGAACAATAAGGACTCCCCTGAGCCTTCTTTTCTCCAAGCTAAACGATCCCAGCTCTGTCAGCTGCTCCTGATAAAACCTGTGCTCCAGACCCTTCACCCTGGACACACTCCAGCACCTCAGAGTCCTTCTTGTAGTGAGTGGCCCAGAACTGCACATGGAACTGGAGGGGTGGCCTCACCAGTGCTGAGCACAGGAGGAGGATTGCTGCCCTGGTCATGCTGGCTAGGAGGTAGGCCAGGAGTGGGTTCACCTGCCACCCCAAGAAGCAATCTGATTACATTCTCCCCCCATTTCTTGGGTCCTCTCCTTCTGCAAGGTATTGAGAGGGTGAAGGATCCTTCCCTTCCTGCGATGCAGCCAGCTGGGGCACTTATCTCAGGGGTAGCTGAGCTTGGCTTCACCAGTCAATCTCCTCTAGAGAAGAGCATCTGCTCTTCTCCTGATGCCTCTTAGCCATTCTGCCTCCTCTCTCAGCTCTGACATGAAGCTGAGCAGCTTGTCTACTGGCTGAGCTAGGGGCATCTCACACAAGTGTTGTACCTTGTGCCATAAAATAAGAGTGACAGGCTTTGGCCGTTCCCACAGCCTGACATCCAGGTGGATGCATGAGTCTGTGGGAGCTCTGTCTAGGTTCCCCACATTTCTTCTGGTGCATGCAGAGGGATCCATGCAGGGACCTGGCTGCTGCCACTCCCGGTTGTGCCTCCATGGAGTTGGAGCAGCCTCTTGTCAGAATATCTGCAGTCACTACTTAAGGACTTCTCTCTGCACTGAGATTGAATTTTTTGCCAGTTTAGGAAAACTCCCTATGGTGTTTGATGCAATCCCCTGCTCCAGAGCTTGAGTGCTAGCACAGTTCACCTCAGAGACTGCAGATTTCATCTGCAATACCTAGTTTTGGTAGAAAAAAGTTTCTGGGATAATCTGGTAATTCATTGTTCCGAAGGAGCAGACATTGCAGGTCCGATGTGCAATGTCCTGGGTGCATTGGTTTGTGCTGCTGTGTGTCCCTGGAAGTGGAGGGGAGTAGTGTAGCAGCCTGTTGCGAGGTGACCCAGAAAAGTGAATGAAGAACTTGTATCTGTTCCACATCTTCCATTAGTTTGAATTATATCATGGAACTGTGTGCAGCATTCCATAACTAAGCATAAAATGGAGGCATCCAACTATACTCATGGATATACTGTGCCTGTAGACGGAAATGTGCTATAGTTGTTATTAAAAGTTTTTTTCTTTCTGGTGTCTGTAGCTACAACTAATACAAGATAAACAGGCCATGTGCCAATTTATCTAAATTGCTCTGCTCAGACACCATCAAGTACATAAGAGATTATTGAATCCAAATTGGAAAAGACAAAGAATTACATTTGAGGTAATTATTTTCCTAATTATTTCTCTATTTGAACATATATCAACATTTTGAAATACTTTCTGTAAAGCCACCGAGGTAGTGAGGGGCTTGTTAATACCTGACATATTAACAGTGTCTTAGAGAACGTTTACAATGTCTGAGAGAACATGGTTTGTTGATTTGCCTAGAGAAGACTCTAAGGAGTCTTCTAAGTTGTTTGGGGTTGGGGTTTTTTGCTTGGTCCTTTTTTTTACCCTGTGGGTGAGAAAATACTGGAATAGTTTGCTCACAGAGATTTTTAAATCTCCATCCTTGGAGATACTCAACACTCTACTGATCAAGTAGAGATAAGTGCCCTACTGGTCAAGAGACCTAACTTGATTAGTCCCACTTTGAGCAGGAGGTTCATACACAAGATCCTGGAGGTTTCTTCTGGCCTAAAATATTTCATGATTCTATTGTTCATAAGTCTAATTATGTATTAAGGGCCATGGTGACTTTGCTTTTAACAAATGTTAAAATTTTCAATTTAACAAATGTTAAAATCCTTCAATTTTCACAGCTGAGCACAAAATTGAGGTATCTCATAGTTCATTTTTTTTTTTTACTTGGTAGCCTGTTATAAGGCAAAGTTTTCAAAATTATTGCCAGTATCTTTTCTAATGTAATGTTCAATCACACCCATATAGTCTGGCATTACAATTTATTTTAGATTATATTTGTAGTATATTACCACTCAGGGAACTTACTAGCAGTGATAGAAAGAAAACCTATCCACATTTAATTCACATCTAGCTTAGCCCTGACAGTTCAACTGAACAATTCCAGAGCTGTAAAATGGCTTTTATTATCAATATTTTTGTCTCCAATGCAGCCATCCTTTTTCTCACAAAGTTTATTCACTCCATAATCCACACAGCAGTTACCTACCCATAAAAACATGCTGATATAAAATAAACAAAAGATGACAATTTGAGCAACCCAAAGAACACAACTAAAAAGAAATAGCATAGTACAACTGCCTTTATGAAACTAATAAAAATTATTCATTGGGGAGTTTCTCAAAATTTGGCAATTCCTCTTGCCCCATGTAATTTTTCTCTTTTGTCAGCCCTGATGGCAAAATATTAAATTGTAGCAGTGAAAAAACATTACATGTTTATTTGAATGTTTTTTTTTTTCCTTTTGAAATTTTACCACTTTGGACTTTCCTGAAAGTTGAATGTCTTTTTGAAGTGTGATTTGTTTGTAGATCATAGAAGACAGTTAAGATGTCTGGGATAGTAAAATCTCTTGCCTTGGTTCACTTAGACCTTGAACCAGACAATATAAAAAATACTGAAGAAGTTTGGTCATCTTGAGACTATCTATTATTTAGAGTGGTGGTTGAAAATGATTTGCCTGATTTAAGTACTTACCTGTTCTTTGAGATTCGATACAAAATGCCATGAAAATATTTTTTTCCTTCCTATCTGTCCCTTATTTACTCTTTCTTTAATACCCACCCTGCTTTCATGCTTAGTGGATTTTGTGGGGTGGGGTTTTTAGGTGGGTTTATTTTGGTTAGTTGGTTGGGAGCTTTGTGTTTTGTTGGTTTTGATTTTGTTTTTAGGGATTGTTTGTTTGTTTGAAGGTTTTTTTGAGGGGGATTGATTGGTTGGTTTTTTACTGATTTAACAAGTTTTTCTCTTAAGTTTCACAGCATAAGGATGCAAATAAACCTATTATCTAGATGTCTGCAGCATGACTAGATCTGCAGGATGGTGTTCCTTTCATCTAACACTATATCCTATTGCATAGTGAAAACCTCAGAGGTTACACAAAACAACAATGAAGCTTGTGTTCCCTGTTTCAAGTGAAAAGTTTTGACACAAAAAATGTGAGAATTTGCCAGGTAAAGAGAAGTGAGCCAGTGGAAATCTCATGAGGGTTTAATAAGACCAAATTCCACATGCTGTGTCAGTGTTGGGGCATCAGCACAGGCTGGGGATGAACAGATGGAGAGCAGCCCTGTGAGAAGGACTTGGGGGTGCTGGTGGGTGAGAGGCTGGACATGACCCAGCCACGGGCACTCCCAGCCCAGAAAGCCAAACGTGTCCTGGGCTGCATCCAAAGCAGTGTGGGCAGCAGGGGAGGGTAATGCCCCTCTGCTCTGATGAAGGATGGAACATCTTTTCTGTAAGAAAAGGCTAAGAAAATTTTGATTGTTCAGCCTTGAGAAGGGAATGCATCAGGATGACCTAGTTGCAGCATCCAGATCCCTCTGGATGGCATCTTGTCCTCCAGGAGTGTCAACTGCACCACTCAGCTTGGTGTCATCTACAAATTCATTGAGGGTGCACTCAATCCCTCAATCTGTGTCACTAATAAATACATCAAGTAACACTGGTCCCAATATGGGCCTCTGGGGGACACCACTTATTACTGATGTCCATTGAGACTAAGCCATTAACCAGCTACCCTCTGGATGCAATTATCCAACCGTTTTCTCAGTCCGCTCATCAAATCCATCTCCCTGGAGTTTAGAAAGTGGAATGGTGTGGGTAACTGTGTCAAAGGTTTTGCAGTTCATATAAATGGCTGGTCCACTGGTGGAGTCATAGAGAAGGACTGACCAGGAAGGACTTGCCCTTGGTGAAGCCATGCTGGCTGTCACAAATCACATCCCGGTCCTCCATATGCCTTTACATTTAGCAGGAAAATTAATTTTCAGCACTTATTATGAAATGGCTGTAAATGACTGTATTTATATAAGACTGTTCTGTCCAGCTGTGGTCTCAGACTGTCAAAAAACAAGTTTCCCTTAGTGAATAGTCTGAACTACATATAACACTGTAATGACTGCAGCTTATGAGGTCTAAATACTTAAGAGGACCTGCTAAAAATTCGGAAAATAAAATGATAAGTAGAAGTTTGATCTGTTTGTCACAGAAGTAGCTGATCTGTTTTTCAGCAGAGCAAGCTGCTAATGCTTGGGAGCTGTTAATAATAATGTGTTTATAGCTGCAATAGCAATGATTTGACAGTGCAACTTCTCCAGCAGCAATTTTGTCTGAAAACATCCCAGCTTGCTGTCAGCTCTTTCTTATTCTAATATATGCCATTTCTTCCTTAGTACCTGTTTATGAAGCTGCACAGTAAGGTCATTCAGCCCTTTCTAAGAAAAGCAGTAAAAAAGCCCAAAAACATTAAAATATACTTTTTTTTTTAAAGCCCGCTTTCAAAGGCACAGTTTACATCTTATTTGTAATGGCTGAAATTAATTTATACCCCCTTCAGTGATATTTCTTGGATAGACAAGTGAGGTCCCATGGTAGATCAAGAGTTAGCAGATATACGTGTACGATACCAATAACAGGGAGCACTAATTATTCTTCCTGTCTCTTTGCAGGTCCCAGGGGAGGGTAAATTACACACAACATTTTGATCATTCAGCTCCAAGGAACAAAGGGGAAAGGGATCTGTCACTGACACCATTTGTTTTACACTAAACTCTAGCCCTGATAGAATTTTTTTAAAACAATGAGTTTCATCAAAAGAATTATGCTTAAAAAGAATTTAAGGAATAAAAAGGAATTTAAGCTTGGTAATTTTAAAAATATCAGGTCACTTAACTCTTTATCAGAAGAGGTTTCAGAGGCAGCCACCTTTTGCAAAGATGCTTCTCTGATAAGCAAATGTTCTCTGATAAACAAAGGTTTTATTGTGATTTGTTTGACTTCTGTAAGTGGAAACTTAGGACTTTTTAGGAATTCCTTTCTATCTAGTCCCAGAAGATATCTCATTGTAGAGGTAGGAAGAATTAATTTGGCACCCAAATAAGCAAGGATATGTTTATGAGATAAGAGGTGACAATAACTGAAATATTCCACCTGCATTGTGAGAGTGATTTGACAGAAAATGAGGCATGAAACATAACTTAATTGTAATTAGAATGAGCTGATTGCCTATTGTAACCTGTATTGAAAGATGGGAGGGTGGAGCTTTTAATGAGCTGAAAATCTAAACTGAAAATTGAGATAAGGGTATAAGCACACTGGAAAAGTCAAGCATGGATTTTAAAAATCAGGTTTTGGTACATAAAAAGTAAATATATGTATAAGTGTGTTGCTATATTTCTAATTTTGAAAATGTGAACCAGACTTTAGGATGTTTTAGAACTGTGCTACTTTATATAGTTTTTCTAGTTTTATTCCGGTTTTATATATTATTTTATATAGTTTTCCAGTTTTTCCACGGTTTCATCTTCTTCAAATAATTTACACTCGCTTTGGAACAGAAAAGACTGATAGGCTGCATAAAGATCTGGCTGACATGGCAACAAAGCAATTGTGTTAGTCCTGACAGTGAAGATAATCTGTGGTAACCTAAAACAGAAGGAGACAGCTGTTGTTTACTGGGAATGTCTCCCATACTGTGTGCTGGGACCAGGAGCTCAAGCAGCTGGACAGAGGGTCACGGGTTGGCTTGACTTGGGATCGCAGTCTAACCAGGGACGCTGCAGAGCTTTGTATCCATGGCTTGGATATACAACACAGGGCACACATCCTTCTCAGGAGCTCTGCTTTCTCCAAAACAAAAATCAATGTAGGAGGTTACCTGTCTGTATTACTACTTTTATGAGAAGTGATTATCTGTGGTGATTATTTGTATCAAAAGCAGCCGGTTTTTTCAGCTTCTCAGATCTTCTGTACAATCAAAAGATTTTCACTGACCATCCTTCTATTCAAGGATTTCCAAATCTCTTCTTATTTGCAGTCTAAATTCCCTTGTATGGACATTTGAAAGCTCTCATGCCTTTGTGTCTTAGGCTTCTATCAGGACCTTTTTATGCTGAAAGTGATCCATGAACCATACCCACATAATATGAAGGGTGCTATGGGTCTTTTTGACTCCATGACTTAGGGACATTAAATAGAAGCTGTGAAGAATGTGTTTGGGATTTTTGTGAATTTGAAGGAGTGGTTGTGGATTTTTTGGTCCTTTTTAATAGTTTGCAATGCTTTTCAAATTTTTTAAAAATCTATCTTCCATTGGTTTTATAATGTGAGTATTTATGCCATTAATACCAATTTTTGTGGTCACTTTGTCAGTTTTCAGTGTTGCAAATGGTAATTGAATGTATGTAGAGTCTCACCTGTGGATTGTAATACAGAATATTCTTGAAATATATAAATATTCTTCATTTTGTGGAACCCTGTCATATATTTGAAAAGGAGGGATTAGATAGGCAACTATCAGACCTAAAGTAAGAGAAGTAGAAATACCAGATTGGATTACAGCATACAGAATTTTGCATGGAAATCAAGATACTGATTTTGAAAAGAAGGAAAAGAGAAATTTTAATCAGTATCTTTTATTAATCGTTTATTTATCTAATTTGAACAGAGAAAGATATTACATTTTCTCTATAACTGAAAAAAAATACTGTGTAGGATTTCTGATTAATACAGTGATATGTCAGGATAGAATATTGATAGCCTGCTTTTAGTGAGAGTCAATAAGTAAATAAGTATTTCAGAAAGGTGACCTAAGTTCATAGTCAAAACTGAATTATTTTCTGGCATCATCAGAGGAATGATTCCTAATCAGTTGGAAAGGCTGAAGCTTAATGTTGCAGCCACTTTAACTTACTTTACCTTGTAGAAATAGTGTTCTTAGTTGAAAGAAAAAAAGGAATAGGAAGGTCCAAATATGCATCTTTTCACATGACAATATAAAAAGAGAAAAATTAAAGAGGAAAATAAAGACAAAGGAGTGTCCCTAAAATCAAATACATTTTTATATATCTCTAAGCACTTATGTATATAAATGTAGGAAAATACTTTGTAAGAAAGTGCAGACAAAATAAGCTACCCTTTAAGTGAGCAATAACATCACGATCTTTGTCCTCAATCTTGTACTATAGTCAATGTTTTACTTTTCCAATGATTCTTTTTCAGAGCCTAATATTTCAAGAGTACTGAGCAGGCCTCATAAGCTCAAAATTCTTCAAAAATATTGGCTACTGTCAATAGCTTAACCAAATGAAAAGTTCGGGGACTTTTGAACTCTTCTTAATGGCCCTTTGGGAACAAACTACAGTAATCACACATTGTGTAACAAACAAGACCAGAGATGCTGTCTAAAAAAGTTGGAGGAAAACCCCCCCAAAGACTGCTTCTCATAGAGAACTGTCCTCAGTTTGTGCGATAATGTCAAAAGAAGGAACTCAAGATAATTTTCTCTGCCTAATAACCCTAAAGGGTCAATGTGTTAATCTAAAATATATTTTCTGGTTTTCTCAGCATAAAAAGCTTTATTATTAAAAAGAAATCCATATGATGGGGAAATAATGAGAAAATAGCAGAGGTTAAGACTGTGATTCTGGAAACCTTCTTGGTGGAAGGACATTAATTTTAAGACAACATAACAGTGCTGTTTGATTTTAATTACTGATGGCAACCCACACAGACAATATTACAGTGAGAGAAAAAGGTAACAAAAATTCTTGATACCTTCTGAGAAGGACAAAGAGGCAGAGGAAGAGAAACTACAGAAACCAGATCTATGAAAGCCAAAGATAGAAAAGCTTTGGAGGAAGCAGTAAGTGTACTGACATATCTGGAGAGAAATAGCACATAGTGGCACCCCTTTCCTGGTGTTATCTATTAGACAGGCTACAGAGAATTCACACTTTCCCTGCCTATCCAGCAGGTGGCATCCAGAAGACACAAATCACATCAAATTTCTAGTTTCATCCAGTAAACCATAACTAAGAAAATTCTTCTTTGATGTTTTGTCTTCACCTTTTTACCTGGGGAGAGAAGAAAACAGTTTTGTGACCAGAACTTTTGACTGCCTAATGCATGACGTCTCCCTGTAGCACAGTAGTCCGCGAAAAAAAAAAAAATCCTCTTTGAACTAAGACTGACATTGTATAAATAAACATCCTAATCAAATAACTTGAACAGGTAGTAGTATAGCAGAAAATTTGCTTCCTCCCAAAGTGTTGTTGGGGTCAAAAATGTAGAGTATTGCCCAGAGGCTTCAAAATCATAAATGTGTAGGATACAAGAATACTTTGTTCTGACTACCCAGGATGCTTTGCCTTTACTATCCAAGTAGCTTTCAGAAGAATCGTTTCTGGTCTTTTGGAAACAAAAAAAACCAGTTCTAAAATGTTTGATTAGGTAATTTCAATACTTGAGTGCCATAATCCTCTATTTATTCCATTAAATCTATTTTACTCAGTCAATTAAAATCTCCTGTAAAGCAGTTTCTATCATGAGGTTTACTCTCTGAAATCCATTCTATGTGAAGATTTCACAGCCCATTTATGCCGAACTCTAGTCCATAAGACACTTTTTAATTTTTAACTCTGAAAATTGTTGCTTGTTAGTTGTTTCTATGCCATTACCATGATTGATTCTCAATGCTGTGTATTTCTGATTTTTTTAATGAAATTGTGACAGCTTTTTAATTTCATAATTAATGCTGTGTCATTTTTAGCACAATGGGCGTATTTATTGTATACATGTGAAGGATGCTGGTTGCCAGGCTGTTCTGTAGTTGAGGTCTTTTGGAAAGAGGGGCCAGCTAACAGAGGAAGAGCTCAGAGGCAGCCAATAAATGTGGCACTTTGCAGAGCAGGCTGCACAGAATGGGGCTCAGCAGCTTGGCTTAGAAAGTCATGTGTGTCCTCAGCAGTGGTGTCACTGCACCACAGAGCAGCCCTCAACAGCCTGCTGGGCAAGTCCCTGTGGCTCTTGAGCTGTTGTTCTGTCAGAGCTCTGTTAGGTGGATGCTGCCTTCTGTTGGATTGCACTAAATAGTTTCTTTAGTTGTTGTTTTGCACTGGGTGATTTGAAATTTGCACTGAGAAAACCCTAGGGTTCAAAACCAGGAGGAAGAAGTAATTCCCTTGGTAGCCCCTGTTCAATACTCTAGTGATAGAGCCGGCCCTAGAACCTACCAGCCCTTCTTCTATCAGACAAAGCGCGAGTTATGTAAAAATCAGTTAGAATTTGGGAAAAATAGCAAAATGTTTAAAAGCATGATGAGAGCTACGTTAACATCCCTTGAATTTGTTCCTACTGACCTCCTAGATCTTTTCCACTGCCTGTTTACCCAGTCAGAGTTTGATCTATGGGAAAGTCCTGGAAGAGATCTCTCAGGGATCTCTTGGAAGAACTTAAGCAAACCCCTCAGGGTGCCAAGGATTTAGAAAATAATAACATCACTTATGAATATCTATGTGGTGAGGGGGAGTGAGTTAAGCCTGAGGACCAAGCTCAGGTGTTATCAAAATTCATTCTAGATAAGATTTCAAAAGCTGCATAAAAGGCTTTTAACCAGCTACCAATTGTTGAAGCTAGTAGTAGTTTGCTTGACATTAAACAGTCTCCTTCAGAAAGTTTCTTGCAGTTTGTCGACCAGCCCTGAGCACAGGTTGAGACAAGTACAGGACCCCCCCAAGACACAAGTGGAGACAGTGAAAGAGATGGCACAGAGGAATGCCAATGAAGTCTGCAGCAGGGTGCTCCTGGGACTGCCTCTCAACTCCCCACCCACACTGGCAGAGATGATCACAGCCTGTGCTAGGAAGGCGTGGTCAAGGCCAACAAACCCAGAGACGGTGGCAGCTGCATCTCCAGGAGCCCGGAGGCAACAGATGTCACCAGAACAACTTCAACATGTCATTTGCTTCAGATGTAAAAGACCAGGACACTTTGCCCAAGACTGCCCCCAAAGCCAGTGACAAAAGACACCCTTCACACCAAAAAACTAGGACACTCATGTGCCCACCCCACGCCACAACATAAATGCAGCAGGCTTCCCTAAGGGGGAACCTCCCTCAAAACAGAAAAGGGGGAGGAAGTGAAGCAGGGTGCAGGAAAGCAAAATAACTGTATACAGGATAAAATCTGCGGCCTCACAAGCGTTCCAAGCTTGTGACCACCAAAGATTTTGTTTTCAGGTCTACCCATAGGACGGTCATTGGAGTGGACCTACCTCTTGACAAAAGATCACACAGAATTGGACAGTGAGTACTTTGTTGTTGGGGACACTGCACACACACCCATGGAGATTGAGGTGGCTCCCATGACCATCAAAGGGGACATACCTAACCTCATTCTCCTGGCACGCTGTCAACAGCCACCCTTCTATTTGGCCAAGGGGCAAATCATCGCCCAGGCCATTCCTGTTCCAGCAGAAATTTCAGTAGATGACAAGACATCAGGTGTATACTGGGCAGAAATTGTTGGTGAGGACAAACCCATCATGGGATGCAACCTGATGCGTGGAACAGAACATCTCCACGTGGAAGAGTTGCTGGACACAGGGGCAGATGTGACAATCATACCTGAAATGTTCTGGCTGTCACATTGGGATTTGCAGCCCGTGGCTGGTAAAATCCAAGGTGTAGGAGGAGTCACATTGGAAAAGATATCAAAAAGCATTGTGCAAATTGAAGGACCAGATGGAAAATTGGCCAGTGTCCACCCATTTGTCACTGATTACAAAGCTCCCTTGCAGGGTAGAGACACCATGTCGCAGTGGGGGGTCAATTTGGTCATGCCTAAGACACCCCAGGATTTTTAGAAACTGCCACTGTGCAGCGCCCCGCCCACAAGTTAACATGGCTGGATAATGATCCAGTCTGAATGCAACAGTGGCCACTCAGTAAGGAAAAGTTGGAGGTGCTCGAGGAGCTAGTGGAAGAACAATTGGCTAAAGGACACATTGAAGAGACAGCTAGAGCTAGCCCCTGGAGTATCCCGATCTTCGTAATAAAAAAGCCAGGGAAGGATAAGTGGCTGCTCCTCCATGATTTAAGAGAAATAAACAAGGTAATTGAGGACAGGGGGTCTCTCCAACCAGGGATGCCCTCCCCAACGATGCTCCCCCAAAATTGGCAATTGGCTGGCCTAGGCATCAAGGCCTGTTTCTTCCATATTCCCTATAGCCAGAAGATGCACCACGCTTGGCCTTCTCGGTTCCTACCATCAATGGAGAGGCCCCAATGAAGCGCTACCTCTGGAAAGCATTGCCACAGGGAATGAAATGCAGTCCATCCATCTGCCAGTGGTACGTGGCTTCATTGCTGTCCCCAGTGCGTGCCCAGAAAAAAGAGGCAATCATCCTACACTACATGGATGATGTGCTTGTGTGTGCCCCCGGTGACATAATACTCCAAGACACACTTGACCTAGTGGTTAAAGTTTTAACCTCTGCTGGTTTCCAACTGCAGGAAGACAAGGTTCAGAGGATGCCACCTAGGAAGTACCTGAACTTGGAAATCACTGCTCCGACCATTGTTCCGCAGAAATTGGAAATTAGGAGTGATCCCAAAACCCTAGCAGATCTCCATTCCTTGTGTGGGTCTTTGAACTGGGTCAGGCCCTGGCTAGGCCTCCCCAATGAGGACTTAGCTCCCCTCCTCAATTTACTGAAAGGAGAGAGAGAGAGCTAGCCTCTCCCAGGGAACTGACCCCAGAGGCAAAAATTGCCCTCCAGAAAGTGCAGAAGGCTTTGGCTGAGAGGCAGGCTCATCATTCTCAGCTCATCATTCTCAGCCCGAGCTGCCTTTCAGATTCATTGTTTTGGGGAAGTTACCACACATACACAGGTTGATATTCCAGTGGTTTAAAGGGCAGAAGGATTCACTTCTAATCGTAGAGTAGGTTTTCCTCTCCCATCAGCAATCCAAAACTATCACACAGCCACAGGAGCTGATAGCTCAGCTGATCTGGAAGGCCAGGGTAAGATTGTGTGAGCTGGCCGGTTGTGACTTTGAGTGTATTCACCTTCCAGTCCATCTTGCTAAGGAGGGAAGGAACTCTCCCGAGAGGTTGACCAAGAAGATGCTCGAGCACCTTCTCCAGAGCAATGCCAGTTTCCAGCTATCCCTGGACAGCTACAGTGTACAGGTATCAGTCCAAGCCCCGACACACAAGCTGTTCAATGAGGAATTCCACCTCATTGCTCCTGAGAAAAGGAGTCATAGGCCACTCAAGGCGCTTACAGTGTTCACTGATGCATCTGGGGCATCCCACAAGTCGGTGATGACTTAGAGAAATCCTCAGACCCAGCACTGGGAAGCTGGTGTGGAGTTTGTGGAGGGGTCGCCCCAGATTGCTGAACTGGCCGCAGTCATGAGAGCCTTTGAGAAGTTTTCAGAGCCAATTAATTTGGTTACCAATTCAGCCTACGTGGTGGGAGTAGTGTCCAGGGCTGAGCAGGCGGTTCTCAAAGACATTGAGAACGAGCATCTCTTCAGGTTGCTCTCAAAACTAATTTATTTGGTTTCGCAGCAGGAGCATCCTTTCTATGTGATGCATGTGAGGTCACACACCGATTTGCCAGGCGAGATCGCAGAAGGTAATCGCAAAGCAGATTCCCTTGCAGCTCCAGCAGAAATGGCACGCCTTCCGGACATC
The DNA here is from genome assembly GCF_027477595.1 of Haemorhous mexicanus. Lineage (NCBI taxonomy): Eukaryota > Metazoa > Chordata > Aves > Passeriformes > Fringillidae > Haemorhous > Haemorhous mexicanus. The sequence goes on along the minus strand of NC_082381.1, from coordinate 43,808,874 downwards.
TTTCAACAGGCAAAGCTCAGTCAGCAGCAATACCATCAAAATATTCCAGGTCTAATCCATCAGTTCCAGCTAACACGAAGTCAGGCTCAAGCCATTGTGGCCACCTGTCCCAATTGCCAGCTTCAGGCAGTGCCATCACTGGGTATTGGGTGTTAACCTCCGAGGCCTTGGGAGCTGCGAAATGCAGCAGACGGACATCACACACATTCCCAGTTTTGGTTGCATGAAATATGTGCATGTCAGCATAGATACATACTCAGGTGTGGTTTATGCCTCTGCCCACGCAGGGGAAAGGGCTATGCATGCTAAACAACACTTGCTGCAAGCCTTTTCAGTATCGGGGTCCCTAGGGAGATTAAGACTGACAATGGCCCTGCGTATACCTCCAAGGAGTTCCTGCAGTTTGTCCAGCAGTGGGGAGTGGAGCACAAGACAGGCATTCCCCACTCCCCCACAGGTCAAGCTGTGATCGAGCATGCCCACGATACACTCAAAGAAGTCCTGGCTAGGCAGGGCAGTTCTGCAGCGTGGATGACACCACAACAAAAGCTCTGCAAAGCCCTGTTTACCATCAATTTTTTTGAATTGTTCATTTGAAAACATGAATCCTCCAGTAATACAGCATTTCCATAATAACAATCGGTTTAAGTTGTCACAGCGTCCATTAAGGACAACAGTTCTCATTAAGGACCCAGAAACTTGGGAAACCGAGAGTCCTTATGAGCTCGTCGCCTGGGGGCATGGTTACATGTGTGTATACACCCCCTCAGGCCCTCGATGAATACCCAAAAAGTGGGTAAAACCTTTTGTCCCCAAAAATCCAGCTCCAGCAGACGGGGATGAGAAGCAAGTAACTGTCACCTCAAAGAGAAGACACCGCCGGAAAGAGGAGGAAGAATCTTCCTAAAAGAGTTAGCTGCATTCCAGCAGACCTATGAACTTGAATATGTTTTAAAAAAAATTGTTTGTTTTCCTTTGTAGAGAAGAAAATCTGTTTTTTTTATTTTTATTTTTTTTGTTTTTAACAGAAAAGGGGGAGGTGTTGGATTGCACTAAATAGTTTCTTTAGTTGTTGTTTTGCACTGGGTGATTTGAAATTTGCACTGAATATGTTATGTCATGTGGATTATTATTTCCCTTCTCCCATCACACGGTGTCTCCCTCATCCACCCCCCTGCCCTATACCCCTGGTGGTCTGCCCCCTGGTTACCCCTCCCCTCGCTTCTCCTCAATGGTATCCCATTGGCTGCAGTCCTCTTCCCCTGCCCCCATTTCCTCGGGTATAAAAGTGCCCTGCAAGAAGGCAACGCTCTCTTTTTCTACCTGGGGGGTGGCCAGAGTCTGAGGTGTCCCTTCCCAAGCCAGTAAACAGGACATTTGTCCCCACGTGGAGAAGAGTGCTTCTCATCTTTTGCTTTTGTCCATGTGAGACCGTGTGGGCCAGTGTCCATAGCTAGCCGGAGTGGACTCAAACAACAGCCCGAGAGACATGGATCTTACAGCCTTCCAGGAGAGCCTAAGGCCTCTTGGTGGGAATGGAGCAGTGGGGAAAGGCTCCCTATGCTGCAGGAAGTGTGCCTGTGCTGAGAAATGGTGTTGCCAAATGAAGAGGCTGTGGGAAAAGGTCCCCATACTGTGCAGCAGCGGAGATGATGGAGAAAATATTAAGCATGTCTTTTCCAAGATTCTGGCTTCAAGAACTTGAACTTAAAAGCGTACTGAAGGCAGCACAGGTAGAATGTGTTATGAGAGATAGACACTCCCATTATGGCAAGTGGTGAAAGTTTGTATGTTCAGGCATTAGGAGAACAGCTTCTGCTCCACCTGTAGAATTGCTAATAAGGAGTAGGTGCAGTGCTTTCTTAGCTGTCAAGGGTTGACAGCTTTGTCAAATGATGCCTCTGCTTGGGCTGAGCTTGAGCCTTGGATGAAGCAGCAGGATGAAGCAGCAAGTTACAGAAGTGTGAGACTCTATGGTGATCCCTGTTTTACTTTTGTTGAGGTAAAGTGAGACTTTCTGAAGTCCTGAATTGAAGAAAAGGAAAAAAGGATCACAAATGTCAGGGCAACCAACAGAAACACAGATCTCTCCCTAGTGATTATGTGCATCTATGGAAATCAGAGCTTGAAGATCAAAGCATCTTCAAAATCACTGTGGGCACCAATGCTGCCAAAAAAAGTACAAAAATCTGGGCCATTGAAGACAAAACTCTCAGAAAGATTCTCATGGAAACACTCTGGACAATGAAGAACTCATTGATCTACTGCAGCAATCAAATGCAGTAGACATGCTTGCAGTTCCTGGGCAGAAATCAGAATAAATTATTGATGTGCTGATTTTTGGTTTTGTGTTTCTCCAGGATGGGATTATTTCTGCAGAGGAAGTGTTGCTCTCTGTTCCATGACAAGGACTTGCTGAAGTGGGTGGATTTGTGCCCTGGTATGGATGAGGAGCCAACTGGGAGCTCATGGGTCTGGATTAAAGGCAGGGCAGGGACAGGTGACATTATGGCAGGGGCTCACTACAGGCTGCCTGACCAGGAACGTTGAGCAGATGAGTCCCTCTGTAGAAAGATAGGAGCAGCCTCACATTCAGAAGGCAGGTCCACAGAGGGGTCTTAAACCACCCTGAGTGCAGTTCAAGGGAGAATACAGCAGGACATAAGCAATCTGGGAGGCTTCTGGAATGCAGTCATGACAGCTTCCTTCTCCAAGTGACAGAGAAGCCAACAGGGAAAGGTGTTATCCTGGACCTTGCTCTCACCAACAAGTAGAGGCCGGTGGGGAATGGGAAGCCCAAGGGCAGCCTGGGCTACAGTGACCATAAAATGGTGGAATTTGAGATCTTTGGGGCAGTGAGGAAGGTACACAGCAAGTTCACTACTCTGGACTTCAGAGGAGCGCACTTTGGACCCCTCAGGGATTTGCTTAGTTGACTACCATGGGATAACTCCCTGAAGGGATGAGAGGCCAAAGAAAGCTGGTTGATATTCAAGGATCACCTTTTCCAAGCTCAGGAGTGATACATCCCAGTAAGGAAGAAGTCAGGGAAAAATATCAAGAGGCCTATGTGGATGAATGAAGAGCTCCTGGACAAACTCAAACATGAAAAGGAAGTGCACAGAGGGTGGAAGCAAGGACAGCAGCCTGGCAAAAATATAAAGACACTGTCTGAGCAGTCAGGGATAAGGTCAGGAAAGCTAAAGTCCTGGTAGAATTAAAACTTGCCAAGGACATCAAGGGCAACAAGAAAATTTACTGTAGGTACATTGATGATTAAAGGAAGACTAGGGACAATATGGGCCCTCTCTGGAAGGGAGCAGGAGACCAGAAACATGGGGAAGACTCCATGAATTTTTTGACTCAGTCTCCCCTGTGAGTGCTTCAGCCACACTGCCCAGTTTGCAGAAGTCACAGAACATAAAGGAACTGGAGAAACACCTGCTGTAGGAGAAGTTCAGTTTTGAGACCATCTAAGAAACCTGAAGGTGCACAAGTCACTGGGACTTGATGACACACATCCATGGATCCTGAAGGAACTGGCAAAGGAAGTGACTAAGATACTGTCCAGCCTATTTGAGAAGTTGTGAGCCTGTTTGAGAAGTTGTGGCACTTTGATGATGTCCCCATTGCCAAGAAAAGGGAAAATATAGCCCACAGTTTAAAAAGGGTGTGTAAGGATGGAATGGTGATCCACAGGCCAGTAAGTCTCACCTGTGTTTCTGGACCCATCATAGGTCAGATGGTCCTAGAAAATACGGAAGTGCACAAGAAAAATAGTTAGTTAATTGTTGATGGCAAATCAACAATGTGCCTTCACTAAGTAGATAATGCCTGATGAAATTGGTGGCCTTCTCCTGTCAGGTTACAGCAGTGACAGGAAGAAGGGAGATGGCTTTAAACTGAGACAGAGGAGGTTTATATTAGATACTAGGGAGAAATTCTTTAATGTGAGGGTGATGAGTCATTGGCAGATGTTGCCCAAAGAAGCTGTGGGTACCTGGAAGCTGCCCTCCCAAGGCCAGGTTGGATGTAGCTTTGGTGGGCCCAACGTAGCAGAAGGTATTCCTGGCTGTGCCATGGGGGTTGGATCTAGGTGATCCCTTCCAACCCAGACCATTCTGTGATTCCTTAAATAGGGGAGCCTTAAGGAATTGGGAATTTCCCTTTCTCGGAAAACAACTTCTATTTGCACATATTCCATGTAGATTTGTACTTAAAGGCATTCCTCAATTTCTATGGTGTGGCATAATTTAATTGACATTTTGAGTAGGCTGTCCCTCTGTAGCTGAAAAAAACTTTGATATCTCCACCCTAGAAAGCAGAGCTGAGAAGTTACTTTGTTGAAGTAAAGGTCATCATCTGATTACTTTAAAAACCTTCAGAACATGTTACATAATTTTTTCTTCAGAAAAGGATTCTTCAGAATTTTTGATCAGGAAGTCAGTTTACATGATCTGCTGGCATAGTGCCTGTAGAATAAATATCAGCTACTACCTTTTCTTGGTATTAACTTCTGCAGCTCTAAAGCCACAAAATGCTGCAGAGTCCTCTGGGTTTTAAGTTTACTTCATTATTTTAGAAGTACACAGTACCCAATACAGAAATAATCCTTTGTCCTGAGTTTGTGCCTTTGGTGAGCAGAAGAGAGAGAGGGAAATTCAAGTGGAGTCAGGTCTCCTTCAGCATGACTTAACATTTACACACCAAATGTGCTCTGACAAGCTGTCCCTGTAACCACTTCAGCCTTGGGAGAAGAAAGTTTCCTCCAGTGTTCATTTCCTAGTTACAGAGAACATGCAAAAATATTGTGGGGAAAATGTATTTCTTTTACATTATTACAAGACTGAAGGAGGCAGAAGAAAAGTTACATAAAATGAGCGCCACTCATGAGAAATAATCAGTTGTCACCACCCTGTTGTGCATTTTGCAGTGGCAAGTCTACCAGAGACAGATTTGGTGTATCAGTTTTTCTTTGAAGTGTTTTTAGCAGGTTTGTTTAGACTATGTTTTAACAAAATAGCAGTTTGCATTACCCATGTTTTAAATGCTCCAAGATATCATCTCATTAAATTGCACTAAAATTTCCACACTTACAAACTAGAATATTTGTAGGAAAAAAAAAGTTCAAAATATTTTCTAGAAGATGGGATTAGCATGGACTTCATGAATTTATCCTACAATGTAGGCCAGACTTCTTTATTCTATACCTCAAGTAAGAATTCATTCTATTATGAGAAACATTATGAGAAACGAATGAGGTCACTGAAGTTATAAAAATGTTCATGCTTTACGTCCAGTGCATATTCTGTATTAAGTCTTAGTTCAGGTGACAAATAAAATTTCTTTCTCTTTCAAAGCATATATAAACATATGCATGTTTACGTAAATTTCTTTTTAAGGTTAAGATGCTTAAATAAATCTTACGAAATGCTCTTGGACCTAGAGTGGTCATCCCCTTCTGTTCCAAAATTGGGTTTGAGATGTCTAGATCTCTCTCTAAAAGCATTTGCTTAAGCTGTTATTAGCAAACTTCACTGACAGAAATTCTGCAAGTTCCTCTTACCATATTTTGCCATCATGTTTTGAAATCAGGTCATTTTTACTGTGAGGTAGATGAATTTAAGCTAAGTATCAAGCAACATTTGACTAAATTAACTTTCTTCAAAGGCACAAGAACTCTTTAAAGGAACCAGTTCTTCTACTCTTGTTTTCCCTAATATTTCACTTTTTTCCTCTCTGGTTTATCACCATCAAAACAAAAATAAGAATATGCTGCCTTGTAGGTTTCCCCATTTTAAAACAAACTAATTTTCTTGTCATCTTGCCTCCCTAGTGCTCTTGTATGTGTTTGGCATCTAGAACTGAGCATCTGTGACATCTTTATTTTAAACTGTGATCTAGCACATGAAATCAAGAGTAATGTTTTCAGATACTCTAGTGAATTACTCCAGGATTTGGCTGTAATTAAGCTACTGAGCTCATCTAAAGCTAATCTGTTCTTCTTTCAACTATTTAGTAAAACTGCTAAGACTTTTGAAGGGAATGATAATCTGGAGAGGCTCTTCCTATTACAGCTGAGTCAGACTCTCCTCACAATAAGCACCAATGTTTGTTGAGGTCTTTCTGAGCTTCTGACAAAGTCCTGCCTAGCTTTTTGCTGTGCCTTGAAACCCTACAGCAAAGAGGAGGATTTAGAGATATGGAATGGAATTCTGCCTACAGGGGCCTTCTGACTTGGGTTGGGTACCTTGCAACAGGCTTGGGTTAAAGACACCCATCAAAGATTAGACATCTGAGGTTTACAGTGGTATTTACAAACAAGGGAGAAAGATAGTTTTCAAGAGTTTAGACTTTAAAATATTGATATGTAGGACCACAATTAATATTTTTCAAGATAAAGTATCCTCCAAACCATGCATGATTTTAAGTTACTTGTCATTTGCATGCCTGAGTCCAGAAGTATACTCAATACTTCAACATAGAGTGGAACTTAAGAACATATTTCTAGGCATGCTTAAATGCAACTTCTCATTAATTTGAAAAGTTGACTTAAAGAATGTGTTCAAATTGCTTTTGGAAGTAGAACTTTATTCATAATTCTCTTTGTTTAATAGGCTTGTATTTTTCCCTACTGAAAGTGATACACTGCCTAACTTTTATTTGTAACTCTCTTTATTTGATTTTCTCAGAGTATTCTCTCTGCTCAAGAGCAATGCCTTGTTAAACTGGATGTGCCATGGCTTGAAGACACTATGTGATTTATGTGGCATGACTGAGATGAAGTGCACAGAAAGGAATTCAAAAGGATGGGATTGCTAGTCCTATCTTCATTAAATTAGGTAACAAAAGAAACTGGACATATTTGAAAGATACTTCTGTGATTTTCAACTCCTTGTTTTAAAAGTATATTTTTCATAGTGACAGTGCCTCATTTCATCGGATGTATATTTGAACATTTCCAAAGACACCAGCTCAGCTCCATCTGTAAGTAGTTTCCTAAAGCCCATTTCTCTGTTTCCTTAGCCTGAATAAAAGGATATTGTCACACACCTCAATGGGGCAGTTCAAAACTCCTCTTCCACCTCCACAGAAGCAATGCAAAAGAGTAGGTGGAGTATTTCTCCCTTCTTCCCACACTTGTCCCAAACCCAGACCATGTCAGCGTTTGTGCGCTTGTTTGATGAGACATGCTGTAGTCACCTCTACACACAAAAACTTTCTCTAGCAGTAAGATGGGCATGGCTGTCAGTCTGAAAATGATCTATTTGTTACCACAGATTCACTGAAGTTAGAGGAGATGCAAGAGATTGCCTAGCTCAATCCTCCCACTCAGAGAAGACCCAAAGATTTATTTACTGATTTTTATGCAGTATGTGTCTTCTGATTCTGTTTTAATCCTTGTAGTGTGTTCCCAGTGAATGTAATAAAATGTGTGTTCACTTTGAAGTTCCAAGGGCTTTTATCTTAGAAGCATTAAAAAATCTGTTTCTTTTATCTGTGTCATATTTATGACCTAGATATGAGATTATTGATATGGTATGGACTAGACAATCATGGCACAGAAAATGGTGGTTCTATATGTAAAGTTCTTTGGAATTCTTGTTCATCCAGAATGGGGACACAATGATTAGGAACCCTTTCCTATGGAGTAAAAGGAGGACGAAAGAAATAAAAAAGTGGCAAAATCTTCCTGAGACTCGAGACTGATCAGGTTTAAGAAATTAATTGTGGTAAAGTTATTTATTGCAGAAAAGTTATGGTTTCTTTTGAATTCTACCTGTTCCAAACTCCAATACTTCTCTGTTATAGGAATCATGAAGTATGAAATTTGAGTCCTGAGAGAGTGAGGGCATGGGTCTCTACCAGCCAGTTCAAGCTGGGTTTAAGGTAGATCTGGACTAGCTTGTAGATTCGTAGCTGTTCTGGAGGAACATAGATCTGAAAGGTAGTTTTTGTCTGTATTTCCTGCTTTTTAGAGGCTTTTTACAGCTGTACAGTGCCATTTACAATCTATGTTTGTGAATGCAGTGGGAACAGTGGCTTCAGTAAGACTGCTTGGAGAGACTGCTCTTTTGTAGTTCCTCCCTGTGATACAGAGCAGGTCCAGCTTCTAGAATCTGACCTCACTTTCTTGAAGCAAGGACAGTTACAGGTAATATTATTTGAATTAGTAGATTGAAGAGAGCTCTTTCTTTTGCTTGCAGATACACCGAGGCAGTTGTTTCTAGGCATGATAAATTTTAAAATTAGTATCCTAGATGATTGAAATTTTTTTTTAAATTCTTAATCATTTTTCTCTTTGTATAATAATGAAAAAATAGGATACATCTGATGTTGTCGGATATTGTTCAAGAAGTAATGGATTTGCTGCTAAGGTACAGTTTGTTTTGCTAATCTTTTCTGCATTTATGTAGAGCTGTATCATTATTTCCTCTGATCCCCTCTGCACTTGCACAGTTTGGGATAGCGAATCTTAGCACTTCACAGAGAATCTCCAGGCTGGATTTTGACCTCTGCATAAAGACAGATCTTCCTCAGCGGCATTGGTGCTTATCCTGGGCGCAGGTCCTGACCCAATTGAAGCTTCTGAGCGATTTCACAAAAAGCAGGGATGTTTAGAAAGGTATCAATTACATTGGATGACTGCACGTGCTGTCAAGCAGATTTTTACAGATGTCAATATCAAATATTTTAGTGATATTTAGGAAATCATATCTTTAGACTTATTTGGAATAGAATTCTATTTGGTCCCTTTAAAATGCCAATCTCTCTTAAGCGTATCCTTATTGTGTCAAAATACTTGATGCTACATTGCCATGCATGGAATCTTAGCTGCCTAACAATTGACAAGATTTTACTGCCGCCTTAATAGAAGCTGAGATTTCATCTGCGTAGTGTAAGTGTAGATACATATTTCTACACATTTTATGTATATTATGTAATTCTTCACCTTTATAAGAACATCAGCAGGATTTTTGTGTCTAAAGTAATATGGAACAACTAAATGCCTAATGAAGCCTTGATTTCAGTTTTTAAGCCACTACCACCAAAATTATGTGCTCACAGATTTTGTGGTGTTTAGTTCTTCAGAAAATAGTTTTCATTTTAGGTCTGACTATTAGACCAAAAACTCTGATTTCAACACTTAAGATCCAGAGTTTTCAAAATGGCAAATTCCAAAGCTTCAGTTCTTTCAAAAGTGACCGGATACAGAATTGTACTATGAACACTCATAAAACTTTTGCTTTATTACAGACTGGAGTAAATTTCACTGGGATAAAACCAAGGCTCTGTTGCAGAAAAACATGATATAGGATGCAATAAAACAAATGGAATACTTCTGGTAAACTGCCAAGTCATCTTTACATGCGAGTTTGCTCTATAAGAGCTTGTGAAATGTTTAACCCAGACAAGAATGTAATTTTCATTAGAGCACATTTTCACAAGTTAATGTCAGATCAGAATTGTGCTCTTGTAATTCTCACTTACAGTTTAGGATAAATGGAAAGATGGTCTATGATTTAAAGTAGACCACTATTTGCTGTACTGTTATGCAAAATGTAACCTACACTACAGGTAGATTAGTGGCCTTCAGGCCATTCCCATTTTTTATGGCTTTTTGAGGTGTACCACATTACTTACATGTGGTTCTTTTATGAAGGAATGAATGACAATCTGCTGGAAAACTCCACACTTAGCCAGTTTTAAAGCCTGAGAGCTGAATCACAGAAAGGTCTACATAACATATGGCAAGCCATCATTTTTTGCTGCATCTACTCTTCTACCACCATCAGGTGCTCATTTTTACAGCTCCCATGATTTCACTTTGCTTAGACATCCATAATCTCTGATTTCTTTATTATTAATTTCATTGGTCTTGTACTTTTTTTTAATAGGTAGCAGTGATTCCAAAAGGGATGTCAGTATTCAAGCCATGGTGATAAAATTATATGCAAAAAAGAGATTGCTTTTGCTATTATATGGTTGCACAAACAACACATAATTATTGCCTTTTCAGTTTTCAGTAATTATCTTCTGCCTTTAGTATTAATTCTTAATTGTTATCTCCCATAAGTTTTCTGTGGGTTTTGGGCTTTTGTTCTTTCTTCTGAACCTCCAGCCAATTCCAGACTCCCCAGTTCTAGAAAGGTTTCCTAAATGCAATTAGAAAATTGTTTATTCTGTCCCCCAAATCACACATATAGGAATTACCAAATATTAGTGAAATACTCATTTTAATTAGTTTTGTGAAGCCATGTTATTTAAAAATTGGGTTAGTGCATTAAGCCAAAGTTAACAAGAGAACAAGCAGCTCACGCTTGTAGGTTTCGGTGGGATACAGTTAATTTTCATCACAGTTACAAGTATGGGGCTGTGTTTTGGGTTTGTATTGGAAACAGTGCTGACAACAGAGATGTTTTCACAGTTGCTGAGCAGCCTTTACACAGAGCCAAGGCCTTTTCTGTCTCTCACACCATTCCACTGTACGTGAGCTGGGGGTGCATGAGGAATGGTGAGGGGACACAGCCAGGAGAGCTGATCCCAGTTAACCAAAGGGAGGTCCCAAAACACATAGCCCCATGCTCAGCCAACCACAGCAGGGGGAAGAACAAGGGAGGGGAAGGACATTTGGCATGATGGTATTTGTCTGTCCAAGTCACCATCACATGTGAGGGGGCCCTGCTGTCCTGGAGATGGCTGGACGCCTGCCTGCCCATGGAAAGTGGTGAATTAATTCCTTGCTTTTCTTTCTTGTGTGTGTAGCTTTTGTTTTCCCTATTAAACTGTCTTTATCTCAACCCACAAGTTTTCCAGCTTTTACCCTTCTGATTCTCTCTCTCAGAGCCACCAAGGGGACAGTGACTGAGTGGCTGTGTGTGGTGCTTAGTTAACAGCTGGGGTTAAGCTACAACAGCTATTTCTTTTTCAGGTATTTCTGTTCATGGGAACTTCATTTCCATTTAAGCTCTCTGCTTTGTAAAACTTGTCCTGTCCCTGTGCTGCCAAAGACTGCCAATGAAATGTGTTCAGAAAAAATAGCAAAGCAAAATAAAAAAACATTTCCTTATAGAATCTCTCAGATAAAATATTTATGTTGTTTTCTAAAAAATATATTTGTGGATGTTGGTTTTACACACTGATGTATTTGTCTTTAGTTATTTTCCTTTATGTTTTAAGACACACCTTATTTATGACTACATGAAAGGGGATAAACTGTCGTCACTGGAGGTTCTTAAGAATATCAAGTTCCAACAAGTACCATTTGTTGCAATTTTCTTCTTAAAGTATAGTGTGGTGCATGTAAATACAAGTACTAAGCAAGTACCAAGCAAGTACTTATATCAAGTCTCAGGAATAGAAATGTAGGTTCTGAGGAAACCAGAATAAACTCCTCTCCTCCCTCGCTTTTCAAATATGTGTGATGTGTTTGACTCAAATTTCCAGAGAGGCAGTTGCAAAAAAAATAATAATAATAATCACAAATAGATCTTTTCCAATGACAGCAGAAGCCAGAAGTGGAAATCTCCAGTTAAACGAATGATCAAAGAATAGAATGATTATAACAGAAAGCATAAATTGCAGTTTTCACTTTCAATTCTGGTGGATGAACCTTAAGTAATTCCCAGCCAGAACCTCTCTGTTCTGTCTTTAGTATTGGCAGAAGTGATGTGGATACAACACCTGATACATTTGAGAGTTGCAAGTAACAAGAGCAGAGTAGCATTGACCTCAAAAATTTAGACCCATGCAAGGATGAAAAAAAGTGTGCTGCTCACTCAGGTGTAAATAGACCAGTTCAAATTACCTCGCATCTGCAGTTTGCTTTGTGGCAAATGTGACTGCAATTTTTAAAAAGGATTCAAGAGACATTCTTGGAAGCCATACAACAGTCTTTGTTGAGACTAAGAAAGTTTAAAGAAACTATGAATCATAGAATTTACTATCCATTTAATGATTCATTCTATGAGTCAATTTGTTCTCAGGAATATCATTACCCATTTTTCCTAAAAATGGATAAACAAGTACTCTTGGGAAGCCTCACAGAGTAAGGGAATCCACTTGTAAAGTGAAGTCAGGCCTCATGGATCAGTTGCAGGTCTTTGAAAGAAATAAAGGTGCAAGCCAGCTGTCATACTGGTACTCTGGTATTCAAAGTACTCTGCAAAGTCTACAGTGAAAGAGTAGTAAATCACTGAGTAAAAAGGAGTGTCTGTACTTGTTTAAATGCAAAAACCAAAACCAGAGGAGATAGCATTCATAACGGTACAAGCAATTAGTAAAAACCCACGAACCTCCTTGCTAAGATCACTTGTGTTCATTATGATTGTAACTGCCTTGTTAAGAGGGGATGATCAATGAAGTGGCATTATTGAAGGTATACAGAGAAGTAAAAACAAAAGCAAACTGAAGAGCTGCTGAAGAATCTCATGCAGTAAAATGAATAATAAAGTGGTAAATGTATAGATAAACTTTAAAAAATGCATGTGGGAAAAGAATCCTAATTCTTCCTACAAGGCAATCTGAGAAGTTGTGACACACAGTTCTATGAAAACCTAAGAGCAGCAGTCAGGAAAGGGCAAAAAAGTGGAAGGAAGGTAATGGAGAGGAGCACAATTCTGTACTATGCCTCTGTAAAAATCATGTTGGTCCCACTGAGTCCTGGGTGCTGCTCTGGTCCTCCCCTATCAAAAGCTGCATAAATAATAAATAAAACAAAACTAAAAATAAAAAATAATAAAAGGTTAGAAAAGAGCAATAAGCATCATCACAGATGTAAAACATCTTTGGGGTTTTTAATATTTTTTTTAAGTTTTTTTTTATGAGGAACAATTAAATAGACTAGAAACCTTCATCCTGGAAAAGAAGTTAATGAGAGAAATAACAGAGCTTTATATTGAGAAAATCAAAAGAGTGTAGAAGAGAAATAACAGTGTCCTTTAAAAGATGAGGATGGGCATAAAATTAAGCCATTAGTTAGCAAATTTTAAAAAATCCTACTATATGAGAATAGTAGGAATAGTTTTCTTTCTTTCTAAAAAGAAAGAAAACGGCCCTAGATTAAGAAAGCATAAGCACCCCACAAAGCAAGGGTACCTAGAAGAGGTTCTGAAAAATTAATATTCTATGATATCTCTGATTTTATATTCTCTCTTTATACTTACTGAACTTGCTTACCTTTGCAACCCTCATCTTTTTAATCAATCTGCTGGCTCTCCTGCCTGGCCATTCTTTCTGCCCGTTAGGAAAGGTAGCTGCTGCTTGAAAATGGGATATCATAACAGCTAAACAAGACCATTAAATTGTAATAGGATGTACTCAGTCAACTTTCAGCTAATTTATAGCATGGTTATGCCCATCTCTGCAATACCATTTATTTTACATCTTTTTCTGCTCTAAATCTCTTCTTTCCCACATTCAAATGTCGCAAAATTTTAATGCCACTTTTTATGTAATCAGCATGCTCATCTGACCAAAACCTATTGTAGATTAATCTATTTCATTCAGAAAATGGAAATCAAGTTTCCATGTTGCTAGAGTCCATCTGTTAACTTCACAGAACCATAAAAAATGGAAGGAAAATTTATATATATAGTTAGTGTTTTTTCTTTTAATTCATATAGCCAATGAACCTGCAAAAGCACTTCATGCAGACATATGGCCAGCATTCTCAGAAATGACAGCTCCATTTTTTTTAAGAATTTATCTTTTGCAAAACACAGAGAAAAATATTTTTTTTCATTTCTGGGGCTTTTCTTTTTTTTTCCTAGTGCTGTTAGTCAGGTATGTCTGAAGGTACTGAAGCACATTGGAAGAGATAGCATTAAAACAGTTATTCTACCTGTGTTATGTATTTAGGATTTTTTCTTTAAGGAGAGTTTCACAATTGTAATAGTATTTTCTGCAGATTTTATATAGTGACTAGCTCAAAAAGAAATCAGTACAGTATTTATTTTGCTACTATGAAGCATCTTATCAATCATATTAGTTATGATTCTGCAGAAAGGTCTGCACAAGATTACTACTTAAAACTAACTTATAAAATTAAAAGACAAAGGGAGAAAACACAAAAAGAAAAAGTGATCTCTGTGTTTCTGAGCAGTTCAATTAATAAACTACATATCTGAAGTATACGATCGTAGACTGGAAGTGGACACATGGATATATATGCCTCCATCATTAGTGTCTTTTCATCCTGATTTTTGAAAGTGTTTTTAAATAAAAATACTATTAATGTTCCTTTATTGATTTTGTAGTAAGTCAGTATTTATCCCATTTTCCACTACAGCCAGTGGTAGTTTACTTGTTACCAATGTTATAAATTTTATTTAGTTTCATCCCAAAGTGGCAGAAATTTCTTTTTCATCAGTTCTTGTAGATACAACTTCATATTTCTTCAGTCATGCAATGAAAACCTGCCAAGCTATGTGTTCTAGGATTACAAATGCATAATAAAGAGCCATTGGTTTCAGCTTAAATCCTGTATTCACAACATTTCCCATTATTTATCTCACTGTGCACTAAAGATTTCAAAAGCTCAGAGCAAAAATCTGGGTTTTTTTTAATTTAAAAAGTTTTTTTTTTTGAGAAAATTGCTGCTGTAGCTTAAAAAAATGCATGACCATTTTCATTGATTTCGCTTAGGAAAAAATCTGGAAGAATCTGTGTAAAAACAAATATACATCTGCAAAGAAAATTTCTTTACAGATGTATATTTTTAGTACAGACATGTATATGCATGTGTATGTGTATATGTATATGTATAATTTTTATACAGATGTATATTTTTTTGTTTTACAAAGGTGATTAGAAGTTGGGGAAAAAATATTAAAAATTATGCAAACTTGTTTTAGAATCCAAACCAGGAGATCAGCATTCAAGTAGAGATTAGAATTCAAAGGGCTCTTGAAGCAATTTTTCTTGCGCTGTATTGACAGCTTCAGCTTTTCCAAGAGCTAATGCAGTTTCAATCCAGAGGAATCTTTCTGAGCACTCGTGCTTTCTGCCACAGCACACAGAGAGATGGTCAGCGATACCTCTTTGTGCCCTAGGGGACGAGGTGTGATCCGTGCTCTGATCATTACGCGTTTTTAGAACCACGCAAAACCCATCTACACGACGCACTGCATTTTGCTTTAAACACAGAGGGAGAGGAAAACATTTGCGTCTCTTGTTTGGAGCATCTGGCGTGAATTTAATGAGGGTGCTACTTTCCTGCAGGCGCTGCTGCCAGGGCAGGCAGGGGCTGTGGGCTGCCCTACCTTGGATAACAAGCGCCGCCGTTGTACTGCGGTGTCGCGGCTGTCTGCTCCTGGCATTTGTCGGAGAAGAAGAGCTCTGCAGAGGGCAGGTTATGTAACACGGCCCGGAGCTGACACGACCAACTGGCTGCCAGATGAAGCTGTAAAGCATTTGCAGCATTTGAGATGTTTTTCTTGTTAGTGCAGCTTGTCATGGCAAACTAAAGGTAGGGTGAATTCTAGTCACTGACAGGCAGAAGTATTTCTCTTAACTGTGGCATAAAGCTAATAGGTCTATTCTCTGAGCTGTGTCTAGTATCCCTTACAAAATCAAGGAGAAGGAGGTGAAGGAGGAAAAACACAGACTGTGTAGACACAGCATATTCCATCTGTTTAACATGTTTATTCCATCTGTTTTAGATGTTCTTCCTGATTTATTATGACCTTAGTGAGGTACCCTTTTCATTCCATTGACTGGGGACAGTTCAAGATAGCAGGCTAAGAGAAAGATACTGTTCTTTCTGAAGGCTAAAATTAGGTGGGTTGAAATTCCTCTAAAACTGAAGCACTCAGTGAAACAAAGGATATAGTAACTGGAGTCCAGGATCTGTGATCCCTACTGATCTCAGACTCGTAGATTTATGAGTCAAAACTGAGTGCCTTTGAAATATTCTTAATATAACTCAGAGGTTTTGATTTTTTCAAACCTCTTTTTCTTTCTTTTTTTCTCAGAAAGATGAAGAACTTTCTAACTTAAAGACTCCACATACAGTTCTGATACACAGAGTAGGCAAATATTCTTACATGCTGCCTATCAAGTCATAGGTAATCTTCTTGAAGTCTGCTATCCAAAAATAAGTATATAAAAAAACCCTGAATTTCTCATATTAACAGAGACCATTTACCCCATACATCCCTTTTCCAAGATGAAAAGCAAATTTCCAGTTTTTATCTTCTAACACAAAATGCAGTGTCTTTTTCTCACAGTAAGGAGCTTTCACAGCTCACCATTTTCAGTCACAGTCACAGTCTTTGGCTTATGCAACTGCTTTACTGCTGTCCTCTTTGAACTCTACCATTATCTTGTCTGCTGAGTGTGTTAGCCATTACCCAGCTGATTATCTTTCTTGCTTTCACAGAAAGAGCATCCACAGAGAGGATCTTCATGCCTTTGCAGAGCAGACAGCAGCTGCATGCTCTCACCCTCTGCAGCAGGAGAGATCCACGATTCCTTGACATCATACCTTCATGTCATTTTCAAATACTGTCTGCTTATTTTTATGCCTGAAGTTTTCCCTCCAAGGCTGACCAGGCATCTGTTCAATGTATAGAGGGAATCAGTGGAGAGATTTAGACAATTTATTTCTGGCACCACAGGTTACTGAACAGGGCATTCACAATGCTGCAGTGTCTTCTACAAGGTTATTACAGTTTTTCACTCTTACAAATACCTCTCTTACATTCTGCTCTAGAACTGGTGATACCTGGTTCTAAATTCAGGCTGCTTAAGGCTGCATCATTACTGCCCCAGCTTCCACTGGAGTCATAGCTTCCACCTATGATAGCAATGGTAAGGGAACCAAGGTAACTCTGTGTAGTATAACTGAGAAAAACAGCTGCAGAGATGAGGCAGAGCTTCTATACAGATGTCTCCATTCTGTTGAAATATGAAAGTGCTTCTTTGCCCGGTACTAGATATTTTATATAGTCATCTTCCCCATGCACTAGAAGATACAAACCAAAATCTGGGCATACTGTTAAGATAAAGACCCTTATGTATTTGTTGAAATAAGTGTTTTCAAGCATCCCTCCTAAGCAAAATCCATTTTGATCTGAAGAATGCAGCCCAATATGAGTTTCAAAAGATTAGTTTTTTGGCATAAGAAAGTAAATGCTTGTTTGGGTTACAGATTTTATTTGGACTACAATCATGTAATCACAGAAAGGTTTGAATTTGAATGGTCCTTAAAGATCATCTGTTTCCAATGCCCCCCACCATGGGAAGGGCCACCTTTCACAAGACCAGGTTACTCAAAGCCTCAACCAACTTGGCCTTAAACACTTCCAGCAATGGGCCACCTACTGCTTCTCTGGACCTGCCCCAGTGCCTCAACACCCTCACAGTAAATATTTCTACCATATAACTGACCCTCTTTCAGTTCAAAGCCATTCCCCCTAGTTCTGCCACTACATGCCCTTGTCAAAAGTCCCTGTACAGGTCTCTAGTAGCCCCCTCCAGGTCCTGGAATGTGCCCTAAGGTCCTCTGGAGTCTTTTCCAAACTGAGCAACCCCAACTCTCTCAGCCTGTCTCTGCAGAAAAGGTGTTCCAGCCCTCTGATCTACTTTGGGGACCTCCAATGGACTCGCTCCAACAGGTGCATGTCCTTCCTGTGTGGGGATCTCGGGATAGTTGGACACAGCTCTCTGGGCAGGCTCATGCGCAGGGAGGAGGATAAATCTCACTGCTGGCCACTTCCTTGCTTGCAGCCCAGGATGCAGTTGGCTTTCTGTGCTTCAAGTGCACATTGCCAGGTCATGCCAAGCTCCTTGTCCAACAACACTCCCAGGATTGCTTTCTATTCATTCCCCACTGACACTGATTTTGTGCATGGGATTGCCCCAGCCAAGGTGTAGGACCTTGCACTTCACTAAACTTCATGAGGTTTTCACAGACACACCTGCCAAGAGTGTCAGGGTCTCTCGGTGTGACATCCTTTCCTTCCACTGTGTTGACTTCCCCCCACAGCTCAGTTTCAGTGGCAAACTTGCCCTTGAACCCACTGTCCATGGGGGAAAAAAGGTCTTGAACAGTGCCAGTCCCAGTACTGAACCCTGTGGATTCCACTGGTCACTGCTTGGACAGTGAGCCCTTGAGCACAACACTTTGAGTGTGACATCCAGCCAATTCCTCATCCACCTAGTGCTCCATATGGCAAATCCACATCTCTCCAGTTCAGAGACAAGGATGTTGTGCTGGGCAGTGGCAAACACCTTGTACAAGTCCAGATAAGCTCAGTCCTCAGTCACTCTTTCATCCACCAACTTTGTAACACTGCCATAAGCAGCCATCACATTGCCTTTCAAACTGTTTTACTATATTAGAGAGAGCATATACATTAATATTTGATTATTCTAATGGTTTTTATGCAGAATTAATTGTCTCTATTCAAATATATTTTTTTTGTTTCCTTTTGTTTTGTTCCTTTCTCTTATGAAATATGAGAATGCAACTGTATTGCTTTGGTATTATGTAGCCCTGACTCCTAAACTATTCTAGAGAAAAAAGGTAGATTTTCTTTCTAGACTTTACCCAAGGATTTCAAATAAATGTGACATTCATGAGAATATCAACTCTGATAAACTTGTTTTCCATTAATTGCCAGACCCTTAGAAATGGAAAAGCTACCAATGACAGAAAAAAAAAAAAGGTGTGGAAATGTAAAACCACAAGGTAACTCAGAATTAGTTTCTCACATACAGATGTATCAGCCCTTGAAGACAAACTCTGCAAAACATCTCCATGTTCCACACAGACCATATAAGGATTTCTTTTTTTATTCTTCTTTTAGCAGTTTTCTTGAAACAAAAATTAATTCTATTACATTTAAAAGACACAACATTTCTTTCGACTCCTCATATTCACTTTATTAACCTTTACTTTTTGTTTACTGTATCACAAATATTTGCCCTTTGAGATAAAAATCAGAGCACATAATAATACCTGACACAATTTTTCTTGTTCCCTTGAGAATGTTTCCACTTTTCATTTGACAAGCCAAATGAAAATGCATTTTGTGTCTTTCAGAGAGTCTCTTTGTGTATCCATGTGTAATCAAATAATGCTGATACCAAGTTAGTTTTAGAAGGTTTGCGTGCTTAGGAAGTTTCATTTATCTCTTACTAAGAAACCAGTATTTCCATATAGAATTTGAAACCCTTTCAATCATTGTCTGAAATCAAGACAAAAGTAGTTCATGTATATTGATGATCCCACTAAAGATCATAATTTGAGGTTGCAAGTGAAGAAATTGAAGTGTTTGTTTTGCACATGCATCAATTCTGCTTGTGTAGGAGATTGGGCACATATATGAGTAGATCACCCAAATAAGCTATTTGTTCACATGGGTGATGAGGCAAATAAAGGCCATAAAGCATAAATATGCAACTGCACCCATGAACATTTTTAAAGCAGGTATACTGTTGCTTATGTATGATGTCCAATATTCAATGTTTACATAATTTTTACTGCCTGACCTATATACCTTATAGTACTACCAGTATTGCTTTATACTTTGACAACTGAAAAGGACCGATTATGATATGGAGGCACTTCCACTTTTGTGTACATTACAATAAAAAACCCTCCTAGATCAATCAGAATACTCAGAATATTTAGAAATGTGAAGTAATATTTCTTGTGCAATTTTATGTACAGCAGGAATCTGTCAATACTGCCTCTGAAACTGCCTCAGCCTTTAAAAAGTCTTGAAGATACTTTTTTGCTGGCACATTGAAACATGACAAATATACAGAATCAGGTACATATATTTCGAGGAAAGGATGAAAATATTTCAGTTATCTGACAATCTGAGTAGAATTATTTATTCAGACTCAGGTATTATATTTGTACTCCATGAATGTGAATAGTTGTGTGCTTTCATACCTGTTTAATTTGATACAGAGAAGCAATAATCATCATCCAAGATCAAGCTCACTCAATGCATCTAAGCAATATGCTAAAATTCAGTTCTAGTCTTCACAGGTGTTTATATAGAAAACTGTTATTTTCTATGGTGAATTATTGCTGATGTCCCTAATTTCCAATATGCAAAGCTTTCTGATCAGCAGGCAGAGTTTCAGGGAGGCGTTCTTGGCCTGGATTTGGCGTTAGCAATATTCTAACTAGCAACAGATTTGGCACTAGCAATATTCTATCATGAATCTTGCTTGTAGATTATTTAAGCATTACTTTATTAGTATTATCTGCAGATACATAAACTGACCCAATGGTTTTATTTAATTCTTTCTTCATGTCAGAGAGCAGAAGAGCAACAAATAAACACCCTCCCTTTCAGTGACCACCTTCAGGCGATTTATTTGGCTCACTTTAGCTGCATGATTTAATTTCCAGTGCTCAAACTTGAAATAGATCTTGGGATTTCTAAAGTTTTTGTTATGTGTTTTGTCAGCAGAGGGCTTGGGGGATGTGTGTGACAGAGTGTCAAACTTCAGATTGTCCTCCATGGTCAAGACAGAGTATTCCAGAATAAAATCTGGGTTTTTAAATGGAAGCAAACCCCTCAGTTTCAGGGTTCAGTTTGAGGACATCAAAAGCTGATACTGATCTGTCACACCTATGCAAAAGTTTGCCATCCATGTCTTCCCACTGATATTTTCTTATGGTGAATTACACATATCTTCAGGTACTTCAAAGAAAATCCTTGGTTTATTCTGATAACATATGTATAGGCTGGTTTTTAATTTTACCTATTTAATTAACAAGAAAATACTTTAATAAGGATGTCATAAATATATAGATGTTTCTACAACAAGAGTGTGCTTTGCTCAGTGCATGGCAACTGCTGAGACTTTAAAGAATACATTGAAACCCTATTTTGAGTGTAGATGCAGGATTCCTTAAAATGCCCAGAAATGCCAGCCTAATGTTTCAAGTTTTGGATTTTTCTTAAATACATTTCTAAAATAGTTTTGTTAAATGAATTATACTTTGTAGATTAAAAGGCGAATTTGATTTAACCATCACAGTTTGTTAAGCAGAAATAATGAGAAATGGCTGTACTACTTGTTAGATCTGGCTTTTCTTGCATAACAGAGGATTCTTGGATGTTCTCTTCAGCCCATTTCCTATCAACTCAGGTTTTAATAAATAACTTCTTAATATTTATACATTTTATGTTTTATGCTAGCCATATCCGTGGCTTTGTAAAAGTCAATCACTTTTTGTGGGATAGTGGTTTTATACTTTCTGATTTCACAAAGGAGCACTTTGAAGG
The DNA here is from genome assembly GCF_027477595.1 of Haemorhous mexicanus. Taxonomy (NCBI): domain Eukaryota; kingdom Metazoa; phylum Chordata; class Aves; order Passeriformes; family Fringillidae; genus Haemorhous; species Haemorhous mexicanus. Next base: position 43,787,617 of record NC_082381.1, on the reverse strand, counting down.
AATACTAAAAAGCTATTCATATTCAAGTTCTCAATATTATATTTTTAAATCCTATTCATTTTTCCTACGGGTACCCTAGTAATCCTCTAAAATCTTCTTAAGCAGGACATTTATAGCAGCTGAATCAAAGTAATATTATATGCTTAGAAACACACAGGATAAGAATTTTGAGACCTTAAATGCAAACTAATGGATGCATAAACAAGAAGGAAAAAATTTCCAGTTTATGCTTAAGGTTTTTGGGTAGAAATGCAGGCATTTTGTATAATTCTTGATTGTACCACAGAACCCCTGGAAAAGTAATTTCATCTCTTTTTGTCTTTGTTTCTGCACATCACAAGAGATGACAAGATATGCTTTGTTCCTATACTTTTTGTATTTAATAGTGACCACCCTTGACTTCAGAAACAGTATTACATTCACCTTGCATCATTCTGAGTAACCTGAACTGTAAATCATAATTCTGCCATTTATCTGACAGTTTATACAGGATTTCTAATTATTTAAATTCCTTTTCTAAATACATTAGGCAACAAAACACATACCAGTCCTTTTGGGAAGATGGTATCAACTTCAGCTTTTAGAAGCAGTTTTTGAACCAAATCAATGTACCAGTCTCGTGGCTCTCTATCTGGGGGAAAAAAGCTCCAGGATGTGTCCATAAATTAAAATTAGTTATACCAACTATGCTTCTATGGCAATAAGGTGAAGTACTAGCAAAATAAAGGAGAACCCTTCCCACAGAAAATAGGGAAGATAAATAACGCAATATTTAATAAACTTTGCTCCTCTGGGCTTGCAACAAGGACTTAATAACATCTAGAACTAAGATAATGAAGCAAAATCATTAAAATTTTAACTCATTTCCTTGTGTTTAAGGTCTCATTTAGTAATATATATAAGAAGTTTAATGGTCAAATTAGAAACATACTGAGAAGAATAAGCTTCTTTATGCAGAAATCAGTGAAAATTGTCTTTGGAATGATCAGCTTGAAGTATTAATAAAAACTTTAATCTGATTGTAAGCATCTATTTTGAATTTAAATAGTATTGCTAGTCTGCAATTCAGCGGACTAGAATGGTGCAGAATTTAAAAAAATACAGTATATTTCTGGGTATGAAATTTAGGAAATGCATTTTTCCTGTGTAGGCATTCTTTTACTAAATAGCTAAGAAAGTTGGTGCATAACTAGAAAATTGGTGCAGAATACCAGAACTAAATTCTGGAGAGTGAGCCATGTAAAAAGGATAATAATAATCCCAAATATTCCACAGAAGTGTGTCCTATGAACAAAGAAAAAAGGAAGAAAAGACAGGATGAGGCTTCTGAAAAATTCTCTGAAGGATGCCTATATTTTCTTCTTTCTCTTCTCTCTACAGCATAAAGAGATAAACACTCTAATTGTAATAATTCTTGAGTTGCAGCCATGAACAAAAGCATAGGGATTGGGAAAAAACAGAGATGAAATTGTTCAAGGACTTGCTAGAACCATCTTGTCCAAACTTTCTGGTATGACAGGTTCACTTCCACCCTTCTTGGTCCCGCTGTTCTATATTGTGAACATTCTTGACTGAAAAAAAGGAAAATGGGTTTTCTCTTCAATAAACTTACTCCTAACAAAAGTGCACTTATGGTGATCCCGATCTTACTAAATGAAATAGTACCTATACTTATAGCATAAAAAGTTAAAGCTTCTAATACTCAAGATTTTTTATTTTTTGTACTTTGAATGTTAAAAGGTGAAAAAATTTTAATCATAAATCATGGGTAATCAATGGAAGTTGTATAAAGCATCATTGAGCATGAATTCTCATTTGTGCTTTGAACATCTTCACAAAGACATTTTGACTACTGAAATATAAATACTGAATATAAAGCATGTATTATTAAGCAAAACACCTTTTTTTTCTTTTAAGCTAAAGTGTTCTTTTGCTATGTATAGACAGGTGCAACACAGCATAAATATTGGGAGTTATAACTCAAGTGCTTAAAGAAATAAGACCCCCAAACAGTAATCATTGTTAAGACTGATTCTAGAAAACATTCTGCTGGGAAAACTTGCAGCGTCAGCAGCCCCTTGCCAGGTGTCCCCCACTGGCCAGTGCTGCAAACCACGGTATCTGAAGAGATGTCAGGGCAGGTGGGTGGGATAAACCATTTAAGCATTAGATTAAATTGTGTCGGCTCCTGCTGCCTTGCTGCCCTTGCAGGCGCAGCACAGAACACTCTGTCACCCACAGATCACAACTCAGGACAGAATCCCAGGCTGTGGTAATTTCAGCTGGTCAAGCACCTACTTTTAGGATTTCCTCAGTTTCACTAATCAGAAAAAAACCCCTCTTGCACTTCACTTGTTTTTTAGAAAAATAAAGTGCATGAAGATTGAGTTCAGCCTGGGTTCAGCTCCTCCTCTAGCTGAGCTCTTCCCATTTCTCGTGTTTTCTAGAAGCTACTGTTTGATGGGCCCATCAGCTGTATGGGAACAGGGAAGGGGGACCCGTCTCCTGGGGTCAGAGCAAGCACTGGACATTTTGTGGAAAAATACTGAAAATCTCAGGGATGGATTCAGACAAGCCAGTGGAACTATTCTCACCAAGTTCACTGAGACTGGATGGCAACAAACACCAACCCTCTTCAGTGCATCAGTGTAAATCAAGACAGGCAAATGTTTTCAATGGCACCTCTTATGGGTGATCATTTGTGAGATTTATGCAATGTAGGTGATGTGAGTGTTAAAATTTTCTTTCAGAAAATAAACAGTGATAAGATGTAAGGAATGTGAAATACAAGCTGTTCACCAGATACATGGTATTCTCCCTAGTGGAACATAAGTTGAATATTGTTGCTATGATACCTCATCAGGAAAATGTATTTGAGCAGTAGAGATGATTTTTCTAATCACTTAAGACTTCCAAATCCTTTTAGAAATACTGCTTTATGTTTCCAAATAGGCATTGCAGTAATATTGTGCACTTGGTACATAAGCAAGGCCAATACACTCACTCTCGTGTCATGTTTTTCTCAAAAATCCTTGCCCCTGTCTGCCTACAGGAATACTAGTATTGGTAAGACCATAATTCTGAGGGCATTTAATTTGTTTCTGTTCTGTAGTATGTTTGAAAGGATGTTATCTAAACATTGTTTTTTGCGTAGAACATGATGAAAATCATTGTGACTAACAATTATTAGACTGCATTATTCCCGGCTACCCTTAATCACACAGTTAATAGTTTTCAATAAATCCTTATGCTAGAAATGTTTACTACATTTTAGTGAAAATCTTAATTGCCCTGAAGTGTACTATGTTTTTTTTCTTTAAGAGATGCCTCTGAATATTTAGGACATCTCTTATGATGCTCTGAAATAGCCGAAAAGCAAAACAGAAAGTGGAAGTTACTTTTGTATTACCCTGCCATTACACAAATCTTTTTGTTGCTTATAATTTGAAATCATTGTCTTAGCAACTTATATGTCTGTTATACACCAAAAGTTCTTTCACCCAGTCTACATAACAAGTGCAGGAAGAGTTCAGTCTACTGCTTTCATATTACACAAATCCTTTGGCTTGTACTTTGCAGTGAATCACCAAAAGTTCCAAGTTAATTTTAGAAAGGTGAGCTTGCATGGGGTCCGTAAGTTGTTCCTGAAAACGCAAGATGAGTGTTTACGTGCAAAGCTATGAATAAGTCCCAGGATATTTTATGGAGGTCAAAGCACTTGCACCATTAGTTTATGTCTGTGGAAAGCAAAGGTTCTGAAGATGACTTAAAACAATGACAATATGCATTTAGATGCTGAGGTGTGGAGGTAGACGCCTGACTCAAAGCTCTCACTCACCCTTCAGATGCCTTTGATAAAGGAAAGCAGGGATCAACATTTCACTAAAAATATGATTGTGCTCTGGTATCTAGACCTCCTCAATCTCAAAGCTACTTTAGCAAGCCAGCTTGTAAGCAACAAAACCATCAGTATTTCATTACATCCATGCTATTGGTAAGAAGTGTAGAGAAGACGTGCTGTTAATGTTTCTTAGAATAGAGCAGTTCTGGAATAAATTAACTGGTACTGAGAGCTTAAACATTCTTCCAGTAAACAAAAGTAACTTTACGGTTGTAGCCGTGTTACTAAAGTCAGATCTAACTAATTCTGCTTTGAGAATAGGCAGCACGGTTTTGGGGGGTTATTTTGGTCAGTCAGTCTGTATCAGGCAGCTCTGGATCTGTCCATCAGGAGGGATCCATGCCCACTAAAGCTTCACGATGGGTCACTACTCTTTCAGAGTTACCTTCTCCGTGCTAAGTACAAACAGAGAAGTGCACAGCTCCTGTGCTGCAGTCAGAAAAGAATATATGTGTTCTGCTTCTCTCTATGTTGTGGAGAGAATAATTCTACCACTAGTATTCATCTACCACTAGTATTCACTAGTCTGACTTCTGAGTCTATTTCATAAACTCAGAGAACATCTATAAAAATGACTGAATGGAAAAACAGATTTAACTTCAGATCATCACTTTTTAAACACATATAATTTCTTACTGGATTTTCATATCAGGACACTTTCATCTGTACTCCTGGGAACTTTTACAGATACTTGGTGATGTTGGTGTTGAGCTTGGTTATGAATAAACTCTGATTTAGATGAGGGTGCTTGTCCCTCTTTTGATGGGTGCTGTGTTTTATGAACACAGTGAACCACTGCTAAATATTCAGTAGATGTGCCCTGTACTTCAAATGTTCACTGTGCAAGAGATAAGTACTCCTATGGCAGGGGTTTGCCACAATTTCATATACACCCTCAAGGTACTACGGGGCTCTGACTGGGATTTCCTCCTGAAGCAGAGGAAGACATTAGGAGTACACCAGGGATTCTTCTCAGGGATTGTAAGTATGTTAATATGTTGCACTTCTGGGAAGGGGCAATAAAATATTTGTCTTCTGTCTGTTAAAAGTGGGGAGCACCATGGCAAAACTCTGCCTGTGTTGAAGACTAAACCCCACATGTCTGTTTCTGCCACTAGACAAATTCCCTGTTTCCTTTGCCACATTTTTCTTTTAGGGAACTCCATGACACAGACTTCAGTTGTGCCACCTTGAAAACCCTAACCCTGTCTCAGTGGAGAAGTACTCTACAGCCTGTCTGAGAGTAGAAATTATTGTCATCTTGCTAAGAAGATGCTACTAGAACATGGTAGAAAATGTGATCCCTGAGCTACAAAACACTGGAATTATTTTTTGATGGTTGGTCAATGAGATAAAAGACAAGCTCTTTTATTGTGTCCATGGGAATGACAAAAGCTGCTATACTGTAGTATTTTTACATCAAAATCTGTCTAAAATGACACTCTTATTGCTGTCTAACATAAACAGTGCCTCTGTTTTTATCTATGAATAGCCATGGGCAGAGAGCATGGACACATGTGTGGTTTATTTTTTGTCTTATCCAGATCAGCTGGTCATTATGTCAGATGGTCTTCATGCATCCCCAGGAACTGTGGGAAAGACTTTTCTCCTTATGAACATGTCTCTTTCTCTCTCTCATCACTGAATTCTGACAATTTCATAGGAATCTTTAGTGTTTTGCAGATGCTTGTCATTGACCTTTCCAAAATCCCACATTTTTATTTGGCCATCTTGCCCAGGATATAAATCTGACTGTTTTTTGCTTTTAAAAAACTCCCTCAAATACCAAAATATCAAGATCTGAAATTGTTATATTGTTGTATAAAAAGCATGGTATTATCCTGTGAAGCAATCATTACAACAAAACAACTAGGAATAAGGGACGAGCGATCCAATCCTGATTTTGTGACAATGCTTTCAAGTCTTGTATTTGGAACTCAGGGAACTCTCAGAAAAGGTAATGCTGGGGATTTTTTTGAGTATGTCAGAAGAGATGGAGAACATCTGTAGTAGTTTTCTAAATAATCAGGTTTCTGCTCTGATGGCCGATGCAGCATATCCTCTGGAGCCTTAGGAAGCTTTGTACCAGATTCACCTCAGGATAGCCATTCTAGGTGGCGCATGCTGAACCTGACCTTTCTCAGCTTTAACTAGGAGACCTGTGCAGAGATATTAAAGAAAAGGCTGGCCCAAATTTGTTTGTATTTCTTTCTCTGAAGGTAATTTGGAATTAAAATCTAAAATTCACACAGCTGACTGGAAAATCTGTTAGTCAAGTTTTTTCTTGGACATCTGGTTGCAATCTGCTGCTATTCTTCCAAACAAAGACTTCTGGGCAGTAGAGGGAATATGCTGAAACACAGTCCTTGTGGAATATGTGGTAGTCAGCACCTCCACAGCTTGAGCCTTCCAGGTCATTGCACTGCATCAGTCTCTGAGATAGGGTCATTCCCTTCATCTGTCTGATCTCTCTGGAGCTATTGTTTCCCATTCCACTTTGAATATCGTGTGCCTAACGCCATTTTCCCAGGTGTGTGGTCTAGAATGTTTCTGGCAGCAGTATTCCAATTAAGGCTGAGTGCATCTTAACATAATTAGAGAGAACTAAGTCTCTAGGTGTCTTCCTCATTACCACAAACACTACTTGCCTTTAAAAAACTCCTGCTGAGAACCTGAATCTCTGGCAGCCTTTTCTGCTGACCTTAGATCTGTTTGTGGAGAGTATGCTGGGACACTTAATCCCAGAGCATGTTCATTTTAATTTTAGCAGCAGTAGAAATTTAGTGGAGAGGTTTGCTGGAGTGGTAGTGTTCAGTGGACACATCTTCAAAGAACACCCAAAGGACTTTAGCAAACAGGGCATGTCAAATTTTAAGTTTGGAGTTGAGCTAGTGCTTGAGATTACATATTTAGCACAGTCCTAAACCTTCAATTTCTCCTGTTCAGAATCTTATGCACCCAATAACTAATGCTGAAGATTCTTTTCCTGTCACTTCAACTTCCTTCTGCTCATTATTGTATGCCTGTGCTGTGTGAGAATCACACAATTTTGCAATGGGATTTTGACATTTGGTTGCACAGAATTATATAATTGGAAACTTTCTGAACTGGCAAAAAACTGTGCTTCAGCTCTGACTTACTTGTGGAGTCAAGGTATCTCAGCATTCAGAGTGCTGAAAAAATGCATTATTTAAATACTCAGGTCATATGTGGAGATGTTCACATTGACCACAAACATGTTTTATATTCTCAGTTCTTCTCTACACATAATATGTTGTCTTTTATTCCCTTGTTATCTGCAAAGCTGTAGAAACTAATTTCCATTTAGGAAGGCATAATCAGGTAATGGAAATTGTTGGTCCTCTTAGTTGGACACTGGACTAGAAGGACATGTCATCACCACACTATGCATAATTTAATTGTGCTTCAGATGGACTGAACATAGCTATGAACCAGCAAATTACATTCAGTCAAATACTCTGAGTTTGTAGTGTTGTGACCAAAAAGTCACCAAGAGTCTTTCTGTTCCCTGCTTTTGCTTTTCCACAGGGATTTTTTTGCAGGGTATAAAAACCCCACCAACAATCCAAAAGTAAAATCAAATCAAAACAACAATAAAAACCAATGGAACAGCCAAAGAAAAACCCCACAACAACAACAACAACAACAGCAACAACAAAACCTCCAAGCCAGCCGAACAAAAAACAGTGCTCTGAATGGAAATACATTTGTTTGCTACAGCGTTCCAGAACATCAGTACTAGCTGTTCATATGTCAGGATGTCTCCTTTTCGTTTCCCCTAGATAAAAGGAAAATGGGAGTTATGACCTGCAATTTTGGATAGTCCTCATGGCCTGACAGACTCTACAGAGATGCAAAGGTTAATTATGCATCACTCTTCTATTAACTATAAAGTGAAAAATCTTGGCTTTTGCTTAGCAGTAATTTTTCTTTATACAATCAAACTGACAGTGCTACCCAAATAAAAAATGCATTCTTAACTATTAATCATATGTCTTCTCAAAAGATCATAAAAACTAGTGGAAATTTTTCATCAGAAATATTTCTAACTAAAATGAAATTCAGAATAATATTGGTACATCTATTTTCAGAGTTCTCTGTGGCTTTGACCTTATCTCTTCTTTCATGAACTTCGATATTTTATGCTGAGTGGGTTTCTGGTTGATTTTCCTTGTCTGTGACATTTTAATGATTGTTTTCACTTTGTGATGTTCTTTTCAGTATCTGAGTCCTGAGGATATTCTATTGGTTCATGGGATGCTTTTGGCTGCTAGTCCTTGGGATAATGGTAGCACTCTGTGCTGGGTTTGGATGGGGTAGGGTTAGTTTTTTTCACACTGTCAGGTATGGTGCTGTGTTTTGGATTTGTGCTCAATACGGGGTTGATAACACAGAGATGTTTTTGTTATTTCTGAGCAGGACTTACACAGAGCCAAGACCTTTTCTGCTTTATCCCACTGCCAAACTGGTGAGGAAGCTGGGAGTACAGGGCAGGCTGGGGAGAGACCCAAAGAGATATTGCAGACCATCTGACATCCTGCTCAGTATTTAAAGTTGGGCACAAGAAGGAGGAAGGAGGGGACATTTGGAGTGATGGCATTTGTCCTCCCAAGTCCCTGTGAGGCGTGAGGGGGCCCTGCTGTCCTGGAGATGTGAAACACCTGCCAGCACATGGGAAATGGTGGAAGAGTTCACTGGGGTGCGTGCGTGTGGTTTCTACGTTCCTATGCAACTTTCCAGCTTTTACCCTTCCAATTCTCTGCCCAGTCCATCCTGCTGGTGGGGCATTGAGCGAGAATGACTGTGTGTGGTGCTTGGTTGCTGGCTGGGGTTAAACCACAACTCACAGCCACAGAGGGTTCCTCATCTACACAAATGAATCTATGGGTCCCAGAGACCTGGAACTGCAGAGGAACTGTGAAGCTGATCTGCAAGTGTAACAGTCAGCACTTCATAACCAGAGCAGGTACCTGCCAATACAGATAAGGATTTCTTTGAATTCCATTTTTCTGTTCAAAATCTTAATTTGTTTGAACTGGACAGTGAGCATTTGAATGCACGAAAGATGAAATCTAAACCTTTGCTGAGTGTGAGGTTACATCAGTGTGTACTGACATAGGATCTTTGAACCATAGAATCATAGGATTATAGAATGTTTGGGGTTGGAAGGGACCTTAAAGATCATCTAGTTGCAACCCCCCTGCACTAGACCAGGTTGCTCAGAGCACCATCCAAACTGGCCTTGAACACTTGCAGGGACAGGCCATCCATAACTTCTCTGGGCAACCTGTTCCAGTGTCTCACCATCCTTACAGCAAAGAATTTCTTTCCAATATCTAATTCAACTCTCCTCTTGTAGTTTAATACCCTTCCCCCTTTTTCTACCACAGTCTGCCCCACTATAATGCTGTACTTCATAGATTTCAGAAATCTCTACTTGAAACGCTATCAAGACTATTTTTTCTCCCCCACAATTTCACAAAACATTATAAGGAGGCTTTTTTTGCATTTTCTTTTGCTTTTTATGGTTTTTATATCAATGAGAAAGGTTTTTCTATTCCTTTTTTTTTGACATGAAATTTCTGGGTAAAAAAATCCCAGTCCTATTTGTTTGCAAAAAAAGCTGAGTGTATAGCTTTAACCTTGAGGGATCCAGACAATTAGAGGATGTTGAGATTTCTAAGGATGCCTTCCCATTTTTATGTTCTGTTATTGAATGTTAATAATGAAAATTTTTGGAATGCAACATCATGTGCCTGAAAGCCAAGAGTGTCACAGATATGATCTTTACATTCATTTTTTTTAGAACTCACTGTACCACGTCATGCATACTTCCCCTTTCTGGATTTTGTATATGTGGTGTAACCATGCAAATTATTTCAACAAAAATGATTTTCTAAATAAGGAAATGGAGACTCCTAAAGGCACAGAACCATATTCCTGTCATTGGTCTGGAATTTAGACCTTGTTTTCTCTAATAAATGGATGTAAAAATCCAAGAAGATATAAAGCCTGTGTTAGTTAAGCATGTGTTCTGAAAATCAAATTGTTGAATTCTCTCTTTTTTCCAATAATATCTCTTTTTATAGTTTTCCTTCATAATGAATTAATTTTTTTACTAGCATTCAGTTCTTTTTTTCTCTGCATTCTAATTGTATTTGAGTTTTGGGGGTCTTTGTTTTGTTTTGGTTTGGTTTGGTTTTGTTGGGGTTTTTTTGTTCAACACATTTTTTCCTTCAAGCCTGACTGGTCTGTGTCAAACCCTTGTTTTACTTGGGAAGGTCTTCATCAGTTCCTTCCATTAAATGAAAATCTACAGGGGCAGTGTGTTGACAGCCTGTGTAACAACTCTGAGGCTTCTGTTCACAAAATAAATGTGTTTTTCTTTTTATGTGTCTCTATGTGTTGAAGAACTAGTAAACTTTCTTTTCTGAAAATGTTACATGATCAAGGTACTCCCAATATTAAAATAACTGTGTCATGATTAGGACTTTGATTGCTAAAAATTATCATGATTATCACCATAAAGATTTTTTTTACTCATACTTAATCAGGTAACAATCCTGACATTTTGCTTTGCCACATAAAAAGCAGGGTTTACACGTGATTGAGATGACTAGATTCATTTATATGCTAGATATTAACAGGAGTAATAAATATGCAAATAATTTATTAGGGAAACTGAATTCTCTGTTATGGGAAGTTAAGATTAAGCAACTTTTGAAAGCACTTGAGACACAGCCACTCTTGCTCCCATACTTGGACAAGAGAAAAGTGGTGTGAATTATATGTATGATTAACAGACTTGAAAAGGAGTCCAGAGATCTGAAGACCATCTGAAATGGTGTCAGGAAGCAGTTGTGATATAGCTTAAACAGCTCAGTATCAAACATAAACCCAAGATGCTCTTCTACTGTTGCCAGTGCAGAGCCCTTTGTATTCTCTAGATCATTCAACAAGAACAAAAAAAGGGCAACATTCTGAGCACATGCTTTCTCACCTATGTTGAAATTTGGATTTTCATATGTTGCATGTCCTTTCTCCCTTAGTCTCTTTGTCATCAAGAAAAAAGATACCTAGAAACCCTTGTTTAGCATCTAATTCCAAACTGGGTATGTAATTCTGGAAAGCCTTTCAGCCAGGGGATCACTGCTCAGCCCAATCCTTAACCCAGATGTAACCTCACCAAGTGTTTAACAGAGCTCTAAATTTTTGTTCCAAATTCTGCCAAGAGGAGCCTCACAAAAGGGAAGGCATTTCAGCCTTCAAACCTTAAATGTTTTGCCTTTATTTGCTTCTGTAGGCATTTCACAGTATTTGGGGATTTCTCAGTATTTGACATTCTTATTGTCTAAAATCCCAGATTAGTCCTGTTCTTCATTAACTTTCTTCTGATTTATAGCATCCTCTTTTCCTAGGCACTTGGTAATTCAGAATAATGGATTTAGATCATGATCCCCTACTTCTTTATTTTCATCAATACTGAAAAGTTAATTTTAAATGAAAGAAGTATGCAACATTCCTGTAATATAGAAATACTTGACCTTCATGGTTGGAAGTTACACAGCTGTATTTCTCATGGTGGCAGACAAATTAGAAAACTTGCAAGACAAAAATGATCTACCAAAACCAAAGAAACCACAGATTTTCATGTGTGTTTCTAGATATGTTAAGATAACTCATGAGTCAGAAGTAAAGATTATGCTTGATTATTTGAATTGTTCTTTACGTTTGATAAATAAACCAGGGCAGAGTCTCATCTTGTTGTGCTGAACAGCTTCATAGCAGAAACCTATCGTGCCTTCTGGGAAATAAGGTGCTCCTCAACAAGATAAAGTGCACAAGGACCTTTACTATCATGTTCTCTGTTACCTGGGGACAGTAAGGTCACCACTCCTTGTGTAACATTTCTGCAAGTGCTTGGATTTTGGAAAGGATGTTGTAGGTTACTTTCTTGTTGCCATTTAACTTTTGCAATTAATTTGGGATTTTTTTCCTTCTCTGGGAATTAAATACATCACAACACTAACTGTGATGCCATAAAGAGCTGTGAATCAGTATGTATCAATCTTTCCAAGTGTACTATAATTCTCACAAAAACCTTAGATTGGTTCATACTTTATTCTGCAATGTTCTCTATGTGCAGTAACCATTTTTCTGTGCTATTTTACACAGTTTGTTCTACACACTATGTGTAACAATGTCATTACCTTTCAGAGGGCCAAGTGTTAAGTGGATAGCAAAAGGATCTGCCTCATGTGATCTGAAAAAGTAATCAGCAAGTCGTTTCAGTCCAGTGTAAAGAGTTGTAAATTGCAATTTCAGTTTCGGTTTTAGGGCATGTCTATAAGGGACAATCCAGCCTTGGAAATCTAACAGTACAAAGTCATGGCCTATAAATGGAATTTTTTAATTTGCATCGACTTTTATATATGAAAAAAAAAGGTTATTTAAACTAATTTTTCACTGTTTTCAGATAGTTTCCATCCTCATTCTGATCCTAAGGTCTATGCATCTAGTTAAAAATACTCTTATACAACAACTCATTTCATGTAAGGGAACAAGGCTTTGCATGAAGATGCTAAGTTATTTTGACTGTGTGCTTTAACATTAGCTTTTACCTTTTTTATCCTGTCACTGAAAATTACTTTCAAAAATGCTTTTCAAGCAAAAATACTAGTGGTCCTTGAACAAGTGCTCCAAAGTTCATTTAGCATCCTTCATCATGAGTTGCAGAAATAATTTAGACTTAGGGATATTTAGACTTTTAACTAACAGAAAAATGAAATTAGCATTTCAGCTGCTGTGCAAGAGAAGAGCCTGGTACAACTAACCCAAACCCTCAGAATAATTCTGCTCTTCACTGAGGTTTTCCTGTTAAGAAAAACCCTCCTGAATTACATTTTGTACCTCAGCAAGGACAATTTTGTAAGCAGAAGCAGCAAAATGCGCAGGAGAAATAACCAGGTATCAGGAGCTTTCTCCTGCAGTCTTGGAAAGAGTTACTTAGAGCACTAGTGCTCCTGTGAAGAAGAAGAGGTCTCTCTGAAATGTGGATAGAATTTTCAGTAGGGGATTTTACCATTGGTACCACTTGGAGCTGCACCTGCAGCTGAAGTAACCAGGAAAACTATGTAAAATATAAAAGAGGTCACTGTAGTCAGGACTTTCTTAGGCTGACCTCCTCAGGTGCTTTTTTGAAAACAACCCCAGGAGGTATGATAAATCCATGGGTGTGATGATCTAATCTTACTGGTGCAGAGGTTTAACATTCAAAACAGTGAAGTCTCTGTTTAAAGACAATTATCACCACCTAATAAAGGCCATAGTGAAAAACTTGAGGGAACTTCTCCTTAAAGAAATAGTATCATATTGCTTCAATCTGTAGAGCTACCAGCTTCACCATCTATTTTAGAGGGAAGTACTTCCTGTTGAGTAAAATCATGATCATATTCTTTCTCTCCAACAGTGACGGTGTAAAGAAGCCCATCATGCAGAACAGGGAAATGTTAATTTTTTACTAACCCTGGAAGAACAGGAAGTTGAGTCAGCCAGAGAAGAAAATAGATTGTTATTGTCTTCTAGTAAACATTTAGAAAAGTGTTGCGTTACTCAAAGGGGAAAGGTGCCTACAACAGACTATGTTCTTTTGTAGCTCTGCTTTGATCAGCAGGGAGAATAAAATCATGCAACAAAGGTGTCATTCCCACAGACAATATTGGGTAGAAAAAAACTGCTATTAAGAATAGTGCTTTTTCCCCCCCATATTCCAGGAACTGGCATAATTCAATTACGTTTCATTAACATACAGACATTATAGTAGAGAATATTTAGAAACAGAAAATTGATAATAAACACTGATACATCAAAGTTGAGCAAAATAAAATTAGTCTTTTATACACTCCTTCCAACAAAGTCTAGTAACCACATAGAAAGGAAACTGTACTAATACAATTTTCAAAAAAATACTACTTTGGTGGTATAGACTTTGGTGGATAGGAAATCTGAGCCAAATTAAATCTGGGGACCATTTCCTAGATATTATGGAGCCACAAGATTCTGCCCTAATTGCACAGAGTTAGTTAGTATTAGGTTGGCAACTGTGTTCCAAGAGAGCAGTGATATTTTAAACTAAGCAGACTTTCAAGGTGACAGAAACAGTTAAGCAAGCATTGTAAATTACATATATGATTGTCAGCAGGGAGAAAGAATTTTCTTTCCCATGTCACAACCAATATTTCCTAATTAAAATTTAAAAAAAACCCAAAAAACCAAAGTGATTTTCTGGGAAAGACACAGTTTTAACAAATCTACCAAGAAAGCAATCCAGTCATTGTGCTAGCTTGAGCTAATAGATGACGGTTTATTTTCATAAATACAATATACAGCATCATGAGACTGTGGAGATACATCTTTCAAATCTGTGAAGTGCATGTCACAGCCACACCAAACAATAATTATAAAACACAGACATACTGAAAACAATAAAATGATGCAAAAAGTATAGTCTTCAATGGTAATTTAAATTAACAATATCCAAAAGTTCACAAATTCAAAGTAACACATTGATACTAGTGTTAACTTGTAATAAATATATTATAGTATTGTAATGTATTGAATTCTTGTCTATCACTTATCACAGATCTTGACGTAATTACATGTGGCACTAGTCTATGAAATAAGTAACGGAGTTCAATACATTTACTATTCAGTAACTACAATCACTAACATCAGGAATAATTATGTCCTGAAATTATTTTAATCCCCTTCTGTGTATGTTAGCACATATAAGTACACTTCTCTATTTGAGTTAAATTATCTAGTAAAATTACTGGCAATATTCACTTTCTGATTATCATGCTCATCTTTGAAAACCTTATGCAAAATCCTTTGAAACAGCTTCTATAAAATTTGGAGCAGACATGAGTATTGTAAATGTGCAAATGATGGCAAAAAGGGTAAATGCAACCAGACATAATCTGTCTATGACAGCAGCTGCAAACTTCCACTCACTGCAGATCTCTTCACCCTCATCTTGTTTCCTGAATCGCATCGCTATGAACTGGACTTCCTCCAGGATCTTCACCATCACTGGAAAAGTGTCCATTAAAGCTTTCTTTTGCACAAGCTCAATATCTTCTGCTAAGGGGCAGGTCATCTTTCCGCCCTTGCTGCCCAGGTCGTTCTGCTGTGGGCAGCACGGGGTCTCCATGGCGTGGTAGCTGTAGATGGTGTTGCCATTGCTGGACGGGTGCCCGGGAAGGACGTTCACTTCCATGCTGTTTACGCTCAGCTGCTGCTTGGAATAGCTGTACTTGCAAGACAGGGGCTTTATGTTTTCCCCAGGCTTTTTCATTCGTAAAAACCAAGCACACCAATTCAGCAGGATGACACGGACCTGAAAGAGAGTTACCGTGGCAGAAATACAGGAGACTCTTCAGCATTTTAAAAGTTTTTGTGACTATTAAAGTTAGTCCGCACAGTTTCTTAGAAATACTGATGGGTTTCTGTGTTCTCCAGCTATCTGCTCTCAAAATGTTTCTTTGAGGGTCTAGCCTTCTACCAAGGACAGCCCTTTTTGGAATCTGTCCTGAACATAGGGGTGTTCAATGCCCACTTAGCTTATAAAGCAAAAGAAATGTAAAATCTTACTTTACAAAATGGTCCTTGGACACCCATCTTTATCAAACACTCTGAGATCTCTGCAATTGAGCAGACAACCCAAAGTTGGCTGCATGGTTTGCAAACATTTCTGATTGCAAGGAAAGAGATACAATTAAATACTTTTGGGTGCCAATGTTAAGATTTTGCTGAAAAAAATCACCATATATGACAGATTCTAGACATTTCCCACCCCCATTGCTCTTGTTTACATCTACGTAAAAAGGTTGGGTTTTCATGGGTTTTTTGAAAGCTAATTTATACTCCTTTGACGAGTTCAACCACATATTACAGCAGGCTTTTTTCAAAAGAGTAAATCAATTACATTTAGCAGTTCAAAATCTAAGTGCCACTATTAACTGCTGTCATTTTCCTGTGTGCTGGTGCAGCACGAGATGCTCTAACGTGCACATGGCAGATTGTGCCTCATATGTTTCTTGTCAAGGTCATTAAGTGAGCTAACTCCAGAGAGTGCTTCCAGAAATTTTTTCCAGTGAACTGACCTTCAGATGTTTGGTCTGAGCCTGAGCCTGAGCCTGCTAGAATTTCTACTGGTGATATTGATAACTGCGAAAGGCAGGGAAAAGGCTGTGAATTCAGTAATGTCTTGTGTGAGGAGCAGCAAACTAAATTAGCAAAATCTTGTAACTATAAAATCCTCCAGGTGTTATGCATACAAAAAGGGCATTTACAATGTGCTTGAGAGGGACCCTCCATGCATACAGGCCTCCTTGAGGACTTTATTATCCTGGCTGCAAGACAAATAATTGGGCTTCAAGGAGGAAACAGATGTGGCCTCTGGTTTTCCTTTTGAGCCTTGACTCACGGACTGCCTGTGTAATCCTGCTGACTTTGGCCATATTTGACTTGGGACTACACTTTTCCTGCAAAGCTGTTTTAGATGCAGGAAAAGTTGACTCCAGTGTTCTCACAGTACAGATACAGGAATGGGAAAATTACAGCTAGCACTTGAGTTACTGCTGTAATGACAAGCATAATTTCAGAAAGGAGGCAGCCTAAGTAATCACAAATAGGAATAATAATAATAATAATAGCCAAAACCAATGACTAGTGAAAGGCAGTTACACAATTTTTAAATCTGCAATGTGAGCTCTTCTATGTCACAGTCCTGTACCATTTTCTGTGAGCCACTTTGCTTCTCTCTCAGTAGTGAATTTTTTGTTCATTGTCATGGTTTGAGCTGGAACAGAGTTAAATTTTTCCTAGTAGCTGGTACAGCATGGTGTTTTAGATTCAGTATGAGAATAATGTTGATAAAACAATGATGTTTTGTTGTTGTAAAGTAGTGCTTACCCTGAATCAAGAACTTTTCAATTTCCTGTGCTCTACCAGTGAGCAGGTGCACACAATGCCATGACGAAGCATGGCCAGGACAGCTGACCTGAACTAGCCAGAGGGATCTTCCAAAAGGATATAAAGTGTGGGGAGTTGGTTGGAGGCTGACAATTGCTTCTCAAAAACAGGCTGTGCATCAGTCAGCAGGTGGTGAGCAATTGTATTGCGCATCACTTGTTTCTCTTGCATTTTATTACCCTCTCTCATCCTTGCTGTTATTATTTTTATTATTGTTACTCATTATTATAATTAATATTATTCATATTATATTGTATTCTGTTTCAATTATTGAACTGTTCTTCTCTCAACCCACAAAGTATTGGAGTTTTTTACTTATTCTCACCATCACAAGGGAAGGGAGCTGGGATGTGAGCAAGTGGCTGTCTGGTACTTAAATGCCAGCTAGATTTAAACAATGAAAGTCCTGAAAGACTGTTTTCCATTATTCATATTATTTTGCTTTAAATATTTCATTATTTCCTCCATAGTCACCACAAAAAAATAGTTACCCATAGTGTTGCAGCCTAAAAAACTGATTTTGCTTTTAATTGAACTTACTTAATTATAATATGCTCAGACTGCTCATGAACACAAAATGGGACAATATGAAACAAAATAAAGGTCTTAATTTCTAGCAATGTGTCAACAGCGTCAGTTGCGAAGGGGAGAGAGAAGTTAATTCTCCAGGACTGTGAAATTCCAAAACACTTAGTCAGACAAACTTTCTTATTAGAAAATGTTAATATGTCTGCCTTAACTCTGAAAGGAGATGTGAGGCAAAAAAGCACTTTTATATAGGAATGCTGCTTTTTCCTTCAAGACAGAGTTTTTATTCCTTAGGGAAATTACTTTTTTAACTACAGTCAAACCCATTTCCCATAGAAAAATAAACACCCTGATGACAGTAACACATCTTTTAATTAGCTTGGATTTCAAATGCCCTATTTCCTTGAAAACACAGACACTCAGGCATCAATCTGTTCTTGTCATACCAATTAATTCAAGAGACAGCTGCAGCATGCAGGTTTTTGGATAACAGCTGAGTATGATAATATGAATCTATATTCTCATCTGCATTGTCATATATGGATTTCTATGAAGGAAGAACACAGGTACAGCTGTCTCTAGAGGTCAACAACCCTTCTGTGAGCCTCTCCTGGCTATAATACAGCTATACTGCTAGCTTCCATCACAGCCACCAGCCTGGCCTAGTCCAGAGCAGACAGTCTCCAGTTAAAGCTCTCTTGCTAAGGGACATCTGCACCTGAGGAGAACTGTGCATGTCCAGGTTTGAACCATATCAACAGAGAAGCCTGAAACATAACAAACCTGCTCTAAGCACAACAAAGAGACAGAGTTCTCTTGCCTTTTCCCATCCCTTCTTCCCTCAGTGCTTGGTCTCTCCATATCTCTTTCCCAGCAGTCATGGCTGTCAGCAGACAATGGTCAGTTGAGCTGTAGTCCATACCTGATGTTATCCACTCCCAAACAGCTCCTTAGCTGGGCCTTCTTTAGTGTTTTTTTCCATGCTAGCTCAGCAGACATGATCAAAGGTGTCCATCAGCCAGCAGCTCTCATTTCTCAACTGAGTAGCCAACAAATGCCCTGACTGAACACCTTGGATTTAAATTCCTCTCTTGGAAAAAGCTGGTTTGTAAGTCATCACAGATTATCAGAAAGGAATACACAATTCTAAGCGGTGGAATAAGGAAAGTGAACACCTACAGAGAGGATAAACACTAACAGGCACTCTTCTCCCGCTTCTGTTGCAAAGTGCAAGCACAGACCCCTTGAGAGACAGGCAGGGAAAGTAAACTGCTCAACTGTAAATGGTTTAGAAAGCAGCTGTATTTAGGAAAAGCATCCATTTAAATCTTCTGGGTCTGCAGAAGCTCCCACACATGCCCAATTGTCCAATGCCTCCCCCTGCAACTGACTCCAGCAGACAAATCCATTTAAGCAGGAGTTGAGAACAATCCTGTAACAATATCCAATTAGTCAGGGTTAGAGTTTGCAATAAACTGATTCCTGGCTCTGACATGAAGAGAACGTTGTGTGAAGTAAGTAAATGATAAGGGCAGCAGCTGGTGCTGGAAATGCAGAAAAACTGTAACACAAAAATTTTTCTTCTTTCTTAAGTTACTTCTTCACTTCAGATTTTTTTTTTTACCGAGCAAAAGTCATTCAAGGTGTCGCTGTAAAAAACACCTGACATAGGTGGACAGGCAAAATTGAAAAAAAAAAAAAACAAAAAAACCCCAAAACAACAACAAAAAGAATTGAGATGAACACGAATTCTAACAACTGAGCCTTGGCCATGGCTTGTAGAGTAAAAGTGCCTACTTTGTAGGGTCAGCCTCTTACCTAGAGACTTGGCATTCACTTTTCTCCTCCTGAGATCCCTCAGCCCTGTCAACTTGTCTGGTCTATACATTTAACAGTCTATCATCTGCACTTCCCTGTTATGCTTTCCACAGTTTTTGCTTTCTGATGGCATGTTTTGTAATGTATGCCAGTTCAGCTGTCAGGCCACTGAATAAAGTTTCTCCTGAAGGAGAATTTGCCGCACATTGTGTTTCCAGACAAGAAAACATGAGACTGGTAGAGAGCAAGAGCTGACTTGCGGGGCCTGTGAGGAGGACTAACATGAACCATTGTGTCTGGGCTCCTCAAAAAGCAATAAAATGTGTTCTGTTACACTGCTGCAGACTCTGTCCATAGAGACATCTGAAGCATGTTTCCCAGAATTGTGCCCTCAGGTTTTGCCCACAAGCAGGTTCATCCAGAATTCACATTCTCTGCTGCCTTGAAAGTAAGAGGTCTTTAAATCATACAGCACTTTGGGAAATAATTGGGAAATGTCAGAATAATTGTGTAGCATGAAAAATGTGGTGAACAAGATACCAGAGGATGTTGTACAACTGGACTCCTACACACAGGCTGGTAGATAGTTGACTGTGACTATCTGCTTCTGCTTTTATCCTTTTTCATTCTCTAAACACAAGCATACCTTGCCTATTCCAAAATCTATTAAATAGATAGAACATAATTTTCTTTTAACTTGAACATCTAAAGGAAACATTCCATTTGAAAGCCAGCTGGCATTGGTGCCAGACTTCACTGGGCTGACAAAGTCTGCTGGTGCAGAAGAAAGAGGGTCCGCATGCTAATGCACTGGGAATAGATCAGATGGCAGCAGACAAACTGCCCAGTAGAGACTAGTGTTTGTTTAGCACATTCTGTCAGTACTGGTGTCTGCTGGCTAAGAAATCCAAGGTCTGCATTTGCAAAGTGGGTGGTGAATGAGATACCTTTGTAATGACTGAACCACTCCATCATAAGGTTGAAAACAAAGGCCAAATAGGAGGAACTATTTTTAATGGAGAATAGGAGAAACTGGTTTTTGTGGAAAAGCACATTTAGTATGCTTGCTCTTTCCCTTCAATTGCAAACATAAGCGTCAACTATGCTGTTTGTAACTGACTCTTGAGATTAATGGAAAACTACTTCTGCCTCTCACCTATAACAAGTTTAGGTAGCTTTTAGACAATTTTCTTTTCTTTCAGTAGTAACCTCCTGAATGTTTATCACCAAAGCTGCTTACCCATTTGGGCATCTTTCCTGCTTGGGGGTCATGATGGTGAAACTGCAGAACCAGCACTGTTACCACCACAGACAGACCAACGATGACCATGATGCTAGCGAAATACTGAGCTGCAAGCAAAAGGAGGACTTGGTTACAGGGGGAGAAATACAAAGAGCACATAATATTCCTTGGCCATGCCTCAAGGTTTGAGAAGCACTGCATCGCATCTGAACAGTGTCTTCTCTGGTCTGCTGCACTGGAGCATTTGAGGTGTGTATCTGCTCAGCTCCCTTCTCTCCTGTGAAGGAAGACCCAGAACACACGGAAGGTGAAAACTGTTTGGGTTTTGTCCCTGAAGAGGAGTGTAGGGCCTCACAGAAAGAACACCTTTGTGCCTGCTGCCAGGACAGTGAGAAGTTGAGCTGACAACACCCACTGAACACCAGCATTCCCAATCCTAGGCCTTCCATGGTACCAGCAGAGGTACTGGAGGAAGATGATGTCCTCCTGATGCCTCTGTATCCCTTCAAAAACAGTCACCAGTTCCCCACCTTTGCCCCACTACTGCTTCCAGGTGGTTAGGCATATTTCTCATTACTCTTCTTAGACCACTTATTCTAGTTCCTATGAAAGTACACTAAAGCCTCCTTGAATGCTAAATTTTAATCTGCGGTGCAGGAAAGAAACCATGATCTTGAAAGCCAGAACTGAGGCTTGAAGCCACATCTCCTAAGTGGCAGTACAGCTTCCTGATGCCAGAAGTGAGCTTGATGCTCTGGAGTGTAAAGCAAAATTGCCCACAAGGGTAATGACATTTGAAGGCTTCAGTGGCAAAATACCAGGGAGCATTTCTGTTGGCTGATTTAATGGTGTAATGTGGGAGAGCACATCACACTGCCCCAGACTGCAACCTCTTGCAACCCACAGCCCTCCTTCCCGCAGCTTGAAGGAAAAGCAAAAAAATTCAGTCAAAGCTCCAAAGCAAGTTTTGTTCTGCCTGTGTTTCTCAATACCAAATTCCACTGCTTTGGGAGCAAAAAGCATGTCTACAATAATGAGGTTCTAAGGTCTTCCTGAAAACAAGGCTGGAATTGCTTCAAGAGGTATGGCTTTTCAGGACAAAATGAATTATGTATCTAGATTAGAAGAACAGTCCCAAGGGTGAGATAAATTTAAAGGTCTCTATTGCACTTATTCATAGAGAGGAGAGTCAACAAGCAGGCAGAAGCAGAGCAAACCAGGTTTCAAGGAAGTTGTTACATGCCCCATGTAACAGAAACATAGCAGTGTTGATACTGCTGGTTTAACTACTGCCATGAGCCAGTAAATAACTTCCTTAAACTCTATGCATTTTGTTGCCATCAGACTTCAAAGGCCTGAAATGGTCCATTTAAAATTGCTTTAGCTAAGACTTTTCATGTATCCTTGGAAAATTAGTCGCCTGGTTAAACTTGGAAACAACCTGATAATATCTGATTCAAGATCCTAGCCAATGATTATCAGAGGAATTGATGCTCCCAGGTTTTTTTTTTTTTTTTTGTGCTGTAAACCCAGGAACAGATGTCAGGAAACTGCAGTAGAGAACAGCTATTAAATAGAAAACAGTTCTCTCCAGAATAGATTGGGAACCAGAGGGGAGCCAGGGACCCATAAAGAAAGATATGTTATAGTTTTGCCAGGTGGTAGGCAAGGAAGAGGCTGGAGATATGTCATCTGCATTTTGAGGGGAGGAGTGGGGTGCTCCTGTTCAAGGTACACTGAAGTCTTCAGTTGGAAAGTAAGGATGGAGGGCATGGTGCATGGCACTTGAGCCCTATGTGTTAGTATGAGGCAGTTGAATGTGTACAAGATATCTCTGAAATCTGGCAGGTAGATCTCTGCCCACCAGGTAGGTGTAGGTGCTGTATTCAGAGAGAAAGCCACAAAGTCCTGGAAATGCCCAGGACTGCTTTAAGGCTGGATTCTGCCAGTCCTGAAGGGACAACAATGAAAGTGGAGGAAAATATAGAAATTACTAGCACAGCTGCTAGTCTTTCACATCTCTAGCTGGAGATATGATGAAGTTGGTTGCCTCCTTTTGTGTGACAGGAGAAGGTAGAATTAATAGCCATTGATCTCAAAGGAATTGCTAGATCACATGCCCATGCATCTCCTTGACTGAAAACCTGACTGCCCTTACAATCTAGATGGCAGGGATGGCCAAGACCCTGGGTCTAGATTCAGTGACCACTCCCCTGTAAGGGAAGGCCTCAGAACTCAGTGGCTATGTCCACAAGGCAAAAAAAAAAAGGATATGGCTCTGAAATTATATCCTTACTTACTCAGCATTTTCTGATTTTTTCATCCTAGGGATTTAATCCTACATCCTCTCTTTCCTGGCATCAGAAAAACATAGTCTTACTGCAGCAGGAGAACTGCTGAGGAAAACTCCTGCACTGTTCTCCATGCACCTCCTTAAAAGCAAGGCCTAATCTTCTAGTCTGCTCATTTCTGTTCCTGACAATCTTTTGCCCTTGCACCACCAAAGTCAAGCCCAACACTTGGTGACAGCTACAAGGGCTGCTGTCCCTGTTCACCTGTGAGGAGCCAGTTCAGTTTTGTTCTGCCTCAATAATGGTTGTCAGAGGCACGCAGGGGAGGGGTTGCACAGGTGCCATGTCCAGAAGGCAGCCAGGAGAAGATGGAGGAAAGCCTCGTCTCTAGGGAGACTTTGCCTGGCCACCAGTTCACGTCTGACATAGGACAGGCAGTCAGCAGGGGAGCACTGAAGACACTTGTACCCCTGAGACACTCTGCAATCGACGGCAGAAGGTCTCTGCCCACGGACTGCACTGGGCCAATGGTCTCCTGTCAGCAGGCAGACTTTGGGAGGAGCTGGGGGCATAAAAAGTAACTGCATTATAAGACTTGGGGGCTCTTTAGGGCCTGTTCTGTCCTTTGCCTTTTGTACCTTTGGGGGCTTCTTGAGTCTTATGCTTTTGCCCTGGCCCCAGCTGACCTTTTGGCTCTCCTGCCCTCAGTGGCTCTTGCTCACCCTAGAGTCTGTCCTGCCTCCCTGTGTCCCTGAGCAGCACCCTGCCTGCTTCGCCTCTGTGTTCCTGCCTGAGCCACGGGCATCCCACCTTGCCTGCCTCTGAGCCTGCCCACCACCGTGACTCTTGCCATGACCCTGTCCAGGGTCCTGGCCCTCCTGCCTGATTCCCCTCCCCTTGGCCGTGTCCAGCCGCCGCAAGGTCTGTCCACAGGCAGGCAGTGTGCACAGTCTTAGGACATTGAGGGCACTCCCCAACCTCTGGAGGTAATATCCTCTTTTTCCCTCTGTCTCCTCTCTCTCTCCCTCTCTCCCATTTTTCTTCCTCTTGCTCCATCTTCTTTAGCTCTCTCTAGTAGAGTAAATCCTCTTTATTTTGTCTTTTCGTTACCAATATATGCTTCTCAGATATAATGTTTGCCTCATTTGGCTTAATTTCATTCCTGACCATCCATTATTAAAAGAACTTGCAGTTCCCCACCAGAGGTGATGTTGTGGAAAATAACACTCTGGCACTCTCTCTGATTATGTCTATGACTCAGGCCTGTCCAGCAAACCTGTGAGCAGAGAAGCCTTTCTGCTTAAAGGATCAAGCTACAATGCTCATGGATAATGCTTCCCTTGGAGCCACAGGACTTCAAACTTCACTCATTCTACCCTAGCCCTACACTGCCCTGAATTAGCAAACTCTGTTTCTGGGTCTCTCCTGATGTTGCCGAGCACAGAAATAGGATGTTTTCCTGTGAGGTGTGGCATGGGGGGCACAAGTAATGAGCTCTGGTCTCCCAAGCAACAGCTTTGGCCTGGCCACCAGACCTTTCTGGCAGTATTTTAGGAACCATCCTAAATCCTTTTTATTAATTTAGTGCTTTGAAGCTGTTGCCCCCACAAAGTCCTAAGCCCATGTGTCTGTTGGCAGAGGTAAAGGCAAATCTGATTTTACAAAGAAGCTCAGCCCCTTTTACTTTAACTGCAGGATGAAAATGTTTAACAACTCCCACTAAACATCCCTCTGTGTCCTACTTGTAAACTCCTAGTTACCAGATTAGCTTGGAATCTTTAACAATTCCGTTCACTGTAGGAAGTGTCAGGAACAGCAACCCCAGATCAGGGTGCATGTGATAGATAATTCACCTGCTCTGAGGCAGAGCTTGGAAGTGACCGACACATTCTGGAGCAGAAGTAGCTCATCTGCACTCTGCCCTGGGTAGCTGCCACAGGCCAGAAAAATACATCAGAAGACCTGTGTTTGGAGCCCCTCATCAATCCTCAGGGATACTGAGTCTGTCTCGGTCACTTCTAAATGCTCTTCATAGGTTTTAAAACCAGTATGATGCTTTCTGCAGCCGAGGTGAGTGAGCAGAACAGCTGGTTTGGATGCTCGATTGGTCTTCAAAAAGTATGAAATATTTGCTCTTGTACAACTGATATTCTTCCTTTTCTTTGCCAGAGGCATTATGTAACAATCAGGACAGCAATTTTAACATCTAGGAGTTGTCATCATCTGTCCCAGGGCAATCTGAAGATGATCAGGTTCTGTTATAATAAGAAATATGGATCTAATAAAACCACAGATAGGTCTTCTAAAAAGTCAGTGACAACAGCTATTTGTTCTCTGCAGGCATACTCTGATATCACTTATACCAAAAGGATAGCAATGATTTGCAATTCATAATTTAAAGAGCATTCAGAACCATTTTTGGATGTTTTGTGTCATTATCTGATGTTAAAGAAGCACCTTAGCATTATTTTAGAGATGTTTTGGAAGACATACTGCTGAAGTGGAACTGGATTAACCTCAAGGATTGATTAGGGACAGGGTCTACAAAACAGAATCCCTAAGATGGATGTTTTGTCTTGATTTTGTCATGGAACAGTGATATCATATCAATCATATCATATCATATCATCATATTATATCATGACAGCAGTTATCATCTGACCCAGGTTTGCTAACATAGTCTATCACAAGACAGACAGTGTATCTGCACTGTGACCAGTCACAGTTTTCTTGTTCCTGTGAAATACTAGGGGAAGGAGAAAAGTGTTGTGCTCAAGTATTCACATTGATCAAGTTGTATGTTGGGTGCCTCCCACTGGTGTTCCTGTTTCTAGTCTATCTTTTCAGAAAACAGCAGGTTTTGCATGTGAAATGAATAACTGGGTCAGAGCCACTCTAAGTCCGTAATTTCAGTCATTCAGGGCTCAATGCTTTGTACTTCTTGTGAGCTCAGAATGAAATATTCACTGCTCCTCCTTCTGGAAATGGTCCAGGTGAGATACTACAAACTGTGCAGGTTAATGAAAACCTCAGATACTGGCAGAGGGGCTTCCAACCACCCTTCTTTTCTCCTGTGGTAGGGATGAGGCCTGGTGCTCGGCAGGTACTGTGACAGTCTAAAAATAGTAATGGCAGAGTTACTCAGAATCAAGAAAATCAAAGATAGAGGAGAAAGTCTTTTTATGACTTACTGTTGTACACAGACAGCAAAGAAATACATAAGTGGACATATTATTAGGGCACTTGTGTTTAAAACTCTTCTCCTTCCACATACTTTTGAAGAATAGACATGCAAGTTTGAAAAGTAAAATTGTTCTCTAAATTCATTTGATTGTATTTTTCTGTTAAGAAAAAACATCCAAGACTCTTTGCCTTTGCAAAAGCATCACTGATCATGGGGAATGAAACTGTAAGAGCTGACATGAATGAGAATTTCTCTTCCATGAAACAGATTGAGCAGGGGCCTGATTCTGACAAGGTACCAGGCAGGACCATGAAAGGATAGGGGGCAAAAGCACACCAAAAACTCAAACAGGGACAGAGTAAAGTGAGATGGCATCAGCTGAAAACATACTGTAAGATGACAAAAAATGTAATAGGGATTAATCTAATTTTCTCTCTAGTCAGATTAACTAATGCCTTATGTTCATAACTTAAAACAATCTGTAACTCCTGAAGGTGACAAAGCACCACATTGCTTCCCTGTACTACTAATTTCCAGTCTCATTTTCTCTATGACAAATACAAGAAATCACCCCAAGCATCTGCTGCAAAGGTACTTAACTACAGTGCAAAGTGTTCATGCTTACTGAAATGGCATAGGCATGGTAAGGAACAGCAAGGAGGGGACACAGCTGGAAAATATCATTATAATGGAGCCCTAAGCAGCAAGTAAATTGGGATTTTTAAAAAAGCAAAGGAGCTTAGCAAAATAAGACAGAGAAATTCAGTTTTGCTAACTAGAGATGGAGATAACTTTATTTTTATTGTGCTTTATTTGATACATCCAGCCAAAATGTCAAGCATCACATGAACACTAATCATAGGAAGTGCCAGTTCCTCATACTTATGAACCTCATGATCCCTTTTCAAACACTATCTACATACCAGCTTCCTGGTGTTCCCCCCTTTCCACTGTAAACTAATTTTTAAGCAAAATATAGACTCTTAATCCAAAATCAGTGGTGTTATTTTGGAGGGAGCTGCTAGAAAATAAGGATTTGCAGCACTTTGAAATTTTTTGGCATGGAAGACAATCAGAAATTATTAACTACTTCTCCTGTGCAAGGGGAAGCCTCGAACTGCAAGGTCTAAAAAGTGTTTACCAAAGAAACAAATCATCTGACTGGCCTGACACATCTGAACATCTCATTTCAAGATTTGGCTTTTGGGCAGAAGCATGCTTTATCTGCTTTGACAAAGTACTTTGAAAATGATACTTCTCAGAGCCCGGGCTAGGATGGACAGAGAGCTGCTAAGTCAGAGCTGATTGCAGCTTTAGTCTAAAGCTGAAAGAGTCCAGCCATGGGTGCTGCTGGCTGTTTTTCTGTGTGACTGTACCTTCTTTGCTACCTGGGGGCTGAACTCAAAGCCTGCAGATCTTCAGCTCAATACAAGTGCAAAGAGCTGTGTGAAGTTTTCAAAGCAGGCATTTTAGGGTCTGTCTTTATATGATGTCACCCTGTCCTTGCAGGGGGAAAACAGAGAAAAACAGAGGTGAATTGCAGAAAGGGGGGGAAGTGCAGACAGTGCCGTGAAGACCCAAAAGTTTTGCCCTCTGGAGGTGATATTGCAAGCAGGGGAAATGAATAGTCAGGAAGGTTAGGCTGGTTAGGCTCCTCACTGGCTTGGCCTAAATTTTCCAGAGCAATGGCTTTTGGCCATGTCTGACTTAACTTGGGCTGTGGCTTGATCTGTCTTTCTGGAAAATTGGCTGATTTTGGTAGGAACTAAGTATTATATTAGGAGATGAATTCTTTTAAGTCTATGATCCCAAACTAGCAACTTATCCTGAAGCATTATTGAAGAGTTTCCTACAGCAGCCCATGACAAATTTGATTCTAGTCACTGCTTTATTTGGAACCACTGGATGTGGGACCAAATGACCACCAACTGTGTAATCTTGAGGAGGCTTCAGCCAAAGGATAGTAATGGAAGGTAAGAGCTGTAGTTAGGAATTTGTTGACTTTGAGGAATTTGTTCCTTAGTGACTTCTTAATGCATGATTTCCTAGTCTTAATTATAAGGTTGCTTTTGGATAGAAAACACTGTTTTATGAAACGGATCTGGGATATGAAGACTTTAAAGGCATTCAGGCGTATATCTATCGCCTAAGGAAAGAACTCATCCTTTCCTGAGAAATGGCTATATAAATATAACCTTACCAAAACCAGATCCTTGTCCACTATTATTTACCTAGAATAATAAAATCATTTAGGTTTGAAAATAACTCTAATATAATTGGTTTTAACCCTTCACTTAACATGGATCACAATGTATTTATTAAAAAAAATAGTCCTTACAGTGTAGAGTTAAATACCTCTAATGCAGTTTTCAGATGAATTACATAGTCCTTTAATTTCAAGAGGCAGAGCCTGATCTCGTACAAAGGCTCTAATTAAAATAACAATATTTGTTAATAGTAGTATTTGTTTAATTTTGATTTAGTTGCTGAACCAGGAATTCAACACAGTGGGACATGCTTATGTCTTCCTATGTAATGCACTGGATAAGTGCAATAATAGGGACTGGAAGGTGCACGAAATCCACACAAAATTACTGGCATTTATAGTGCAGAACAAATCTGCATAATTACATAGGCATTTAGAAAGAGAAAAAAACAATTGTCTTATACCTGAGCTGTATCACACAGGCTTTATGATTTTACCCAGTGATTAGCACAGTCAGATCAGTAATTTAGTTGTGTAGCACATCTGGAGTTCTCTGCATTTCTGTACATACTTTCCTCAAGTAATGAACTCCAGTTTCCTACTCATATGAACTCTTGGTAAAAGTAACTTTAAAGAGAAAAATCAAAGGTAAGTAAAATCACTGCTGCAGCAAGACACACTTCCCACAAGGCATGATTAAGCTACAGTAGGAAGGGTAAGTTTAGGACACAGTTGCGGCTGTCTGAAAGTCTTTTAGGAGCTACACTCTAGAGGTTTTAAGTGCCAGGAGGGACTTCCAGTACCCTGTAGAAAAAGAATCTTTGTTCATAAAGTTGGCATGTGCTGGATTCTAGCCAAACTGTTGTGTTTGTAGATGTCATGGGCCTTCAACTATTTATTTAAATGGTTGAGCTAATTGTTGAGCTATGGGTGAATAATGTTTTAAACAGAATCAGAGACATCATTCTCTGGTTCGGCCTTCTCCTTCCATTGGCATCTCTGAGGAAGGGCAGGATTTAAGTTTTGAAATATTTTGGTGCCTTTCTTTGCATAGATGTGTGCTGTTAAAAACTGGGCTTTGAAAATAAATATTTTCTCCAAAAGGAAGGGTGTGCTAGAGAAGTATGGGAGCCAGCATGCAGCTGGGCAAGGAGGTGCTGATGTGAATGCAAACCCCAAGAAAGCTGAGTGAGAGCAGGGGAACAGCCTGTCCAATTGGAACATATGAAAGCTCTACCCTGCAGCAGGAGCAGCAGGGTTCTGGTGCTCTAAGGTGCTGAGCAGCCAGCTACTGATTCCTAGGTCAAGTCTTGTCACTTCAAAAGTTGACCTGTTTTAACATATATTAACATGGTAGTTGGTTGGCTGCTGAGAAATGGGAATCTCTTGTCTGGAGAAGTTGGATGTGTAGAGTAAGAGAGTCTCTGCTTTGGGTAGCTTTATAAACAGACTGAGAATGAAGAACACATACCAAGGAAGGGGTGACCCAATTTGGAAAGGTACTAAAGAGCAGCTGTCTTGTCCCACTTGCATCCTTCTGATAATTTATTCTGATAGGTGCTTTGTTTGTTATTAATCTAATTTGATGTTCCCCTTAACTAAGAGGAACTAACTTATGATTTCCACATTACTCTGTAAATACGTTCCAGATCGCCAAAGTTAGTACTTTTCTTGGTGTCATATTAGACCAGTTCTCCTTTGCTACCTCAATAAAGACACTCTAACAGCAGCTGTGATATTTTTCCATATTATTAGAGTTCAGTAGTTAAAGCTGAGGTCAGAAGGAGAAGAAAGCACAGCATGTTAGGCATTAGTGGCTTTGAAATAGCAAAGGCTCTGAGGGTGCATGCAGATCCAGAGAGGTATGGATGCATGTTTGTTTCTAAAGACTCAGGTCCTAAAAATATAATGCAGATTTTTAAAGCATGTGGAGTCACATTTTCAAAGTATCTCTGCACCCACGTGCATGAAGACCAATAACAATGACTCTTCAGCAGATCAGCAAAGGATCTTTCTACTTCAAAACCAAACTATCTGCATCCTTCACAAACCACATGCTTTAGATGATTTGTTTATTCCTGAAACCTGCTGCTAACCGTGCTAATTCTTCAAAACTGGAATGAGCTTTCCAAATGTACTCCTTTTCCTTGTATTAATTCTGAAGATTTTAACTGAACTAGCAATCACACTGAAAAACTGAAAAACTATGATCATGACCTGGCATATTCTATTCAGCAGCTTAAATATTCTCTGTGGGATCACCTGTAAGACCACTGTGAGGAAGATGCTATGTCACTTTGTTAGAGTAAGTATAAGGTTTTCAGAACTCGAGATTATGTAAAAGCGCACAGCCCAGCTTTGAGCACTTACTGAAAAAGGGCTGTTTGGGTGCAGAAGCCAAATGGATAAGCAGTCTCCCTGCAAATTTGAAGGGGAGCAAGAAGATAGGGGCAGGGTTTTAAACTATAAATACTGTGGAAGGGAGATAAAAACCCAAATGTAAATGCAGAAGTAGCAGACAAGGGTGAAAAAAATAGTATTGGGTAGTCAGAGCAAGAAACACCTTGAGAATGGTGAAACAAGTTGGAAGATGTCACCTCCAGAGTGAGAAAATTCATTAAGTCTGGGTAACATGCAGGATCAACTGAAACTCTGCACATAGTCATGAAAAAATTCCAGTTACTGGAAAACTGAGATGTTGAGGGACATTTCTCACTACCAGAAGCTCTTCAGGCGATGTTATATGAAGGAGTCACTTGAATGTGAGGGGCTTCTGCCTATATGGACAAGACCTGCTGGAGAGTTTGTGGACCAGCTTCAGTGAAGAGGCCAAGAGGACTGATTCTGTGGTGGGGGTGCATAATAGACCATCCAAAGACACTGGACATGGGGACTTCTTAAAACAGCTCAGGGAAACCTCTACCTCACAAACCCTCATTGCCACCAGGGCTTGATCTACCCTGATGACTGCTGAAAAGGCAGCACATATATAATGTATAACCAGAGGCGGTGCACATTATGCTTCTCTAGCAATGAATAACTGTTTGGGAACATAATAATCAGTGGCAACCTAGGCTGGAGTTATTTTGAAATAGTGAAGCTCAGGACCATTAACCAAGTGAGGACTAAGAACAGCAAATCATAGACCTTGGACCTCAGGTGAACAGACTTGTCATTTTTGGGGGGATCTAGTAGCTGGGATCCCACCAGGGAATGCTCTGAAAGATAAAGCAGCACAGGAAAACTGCAAGGGTTTTTTAAAGCACAGTACCTCCAAATGCAAGAAATAGGTAAGCACACCAGTAGATGAGTTTGGCCAAACTATGAACTCATGGTAGGGCTTCAGTGCAGAAGAGATGGGGTTGTAGGAAGCAGAGACAGGCTACAAAATGAAAATTTGGAAGCATTATCTGGTCATTATGGTTGGTGTCAGAAATGTTAAAACTCATTAATTGAAGCTGGTGTGGGAATCAAAGGCAACAGGAAGAACTTCCACCACTATACAAACACTATACAAACAGCTAAACAAGGCAAACATGGACTTGCTGCTGGAGGGGATGATTTAGTGACAAGGTCAAGGCAGTGTGTACTTTGCCTCAGTTTGCACCATCAAGGTCTCTGACATTTCTATGTTTAGACATGGTTCAAGGATGAGGAACACGACCAGCAATAGGCAAGGAAAGACTCATTGTGAGTCTGAACCTGCCCAAATCCATGGGATCATTGAAAAATCTAAAGGGATTATTGTAAGACCAAGGAGATGGAGAAAGACCGATGTTGCATCCACCTCTCAAAAGGACAATCCAGAGAACAAGAGCTTTGTCATTCTGACTCTGTCCCTGGGTAAACCAGGCAGTAAGTCCTCAGGGAACATTTCTGGACGGTTGAGGAAGGGGATGGGGATGGGAACAGCCATCTAAAATTTAATAGGAAAAATCACGTCTCACCAGCATGATTGCCTTCAATAACAAATTTAAATATTTGCAGAGAATGAGAGAGTAGTGGATATCATTTACAGCAACTTTAGGAATTCTCTGATAAGCAGAAATTGTCTGTCATTGCAACATCAAAGTCCATAAAAATACATAATTATTCATAGCTGTTTTCGGTACAAATCCTACCTTCTATGATAGAAGACAGTATTAGTAGAAACTGTTCAGGTTAAAGGTAGTGGACTGGCCATAGGCAAGTGTACCCCTTTACAAATTCTAAACAGGTTTGTTACACATTATACATAGCAAAGTTATGTCAACAGTAGCTCAAGATGGCTTGTGTCTTCTCCCTGCATACAAGTTTCTCTTAGAATTGTGTCTGTCTCCATTACATCCTAGATATATGCTCAGAAGTTTTTTGGAAGCTCCTGTATGAGTCAAAGCCAGGAGTCCTGCTGACTTTCACTGAGATGAGTAAGTTTTTTGGAGGCTTTCAGAAACTCTTGCCTATGGGAGCCATTGTCCCTACTGTTGCATGCTTATCCTCCTTCCTCAGAATCAGGCCTAGTCTTAAAGCCTTGAAGAGAGATAATGAAGCTGTCTGAGTAAATGCTTTTTTTTTTGTCCTACTCACTATATAACGTTTTTGAGGCTTTCGTTTATACAACTGTGAGGTGCATCTTCCATCAGCACCTAGCTATATCATTGACTATTTGGTCATTTCTGCTGTCTAGAACATGTACTTTAGTCATGATTTGTACTCACAGGTCTTTTAGATAATGTTCATTTTTTGTTACTTTGTAAAATAGGACAGGTTTATTTTGTCTACCCTGCAATAAGGCCCCATGAGACCAAGGTAAAGGGCAGTCCTATATAAACAGAGGCTGTAACAACTCTGTCTGGCTCACAATTCAAAGATGATGATCTAAGTTTTCAGTACAAATTAAAAATGCTTCAATGATATACTCGAATTTTGACTGTTGTATCCTGAATTGCTCTTCAGATTTAGAGGGAAGAGGGAAGGCAGGAAGGATTTGTGTAATAGCAGGGAGGTGGTATGATGCAGAAGAAGAAAAATTAATTTTCTGCAGTGTTGATTCTATGTCCTCTCAATCCTTGCAGTTACCTGCTTATCTATTATTTCCAGTGACTTTTTGTAACTTCATGTAGGTTCTTTTCATACATGCACATGGTGAAATCCAGGTTGACATTCCTGACATTGCTGAATGCAAAACTGGAGTAACAAAGAGTCAGTCCTCAAATTGGCTCTGAACAGCTGAGAGGTTATCATGCACAGTGCACAAAGCAATGAAAATAAACTTACCTATTAGTGGGACAGAGTCAGAAGTTGCAGGCATGATCTCAGCCACAAGCAGCATGAATACAGTCAGGGAAAGAAGGACAGTGATACCTGGAGGGAGTATATATTTGGGAAGAATGAGGAAAATGAACTCTGCAGCTGCCCCTCTGATGTCTTTGCTGTTAAATATAGCATTGTTCTGATATACAGTTAAGGCAAACCCATGACTTTGTGTCTGTCAATGAAGATTAGAACTTCCACAAAGTGCGAGTGTTTTTAGATGCAACACTATCTGCTCTCTTTTCACTTTTCTCTAATACACACAAACCCTTGTGTGTATTAGAGAAATGGAGAAATCTTTTTTTCTGAGTGAAAAAAAAGCTTGTAAAAATGGTGAACTACTGTGCTTTTCCAAAACAATGAACAAAACCCAAATGGTTGTTAAGGGCTAGGAGAGACTTGCAGAGACAGCAGCCTAGGTTTTGCTATCACATATTACAAAACATCCCTCAAAGACATGCAGTCTGTTTTAAAATAAGCTCTTTATTCTATCTGGAAAGACTGTTGCTAAACTTAGCCATCCTGATCAAAAGGTCAATGCATGAACATTAGCTCCTATTTTTATGTCAACATTGTAATTCAGCTCAAATAACTCTTTTCCTTATCCCCATCCTATATTTCATAGACAGCAATTGTACCCCCGATAGCCTGTGTTTTATTTCTTGTAAAGCAGGCTGCTAAGATACCTTTTTTTTTTAACCAAAAAAAGCCCCACTGAGGACATTTCATATGATTTAGAAGTCTCTGTCCTGAGACAGAATCATGCAAAATTGACTCTTAAGATCTCAGCTGGCCCGATGTGTATTTACACTCTTGTAGTGTATTTACAGCTTTTGCCTATCTCCTCTTGGAAGGAGACCCTTCCCATTTTTATCAACACACACACAACAGTAAATCTCGTTTAGCCCTTCCATGGCTGTGTTCACAGGAGACACATGACTAGGTGTTTTGGGAGCTAATTTTGAAAGTGAAAATCCAGTGCCCAGCTGCTGCTAT
The DNA here is from genome assembly GCF_027477595.1 of Haemorhous mexicanus. Classification (NCBI taxonomy): domain Eukaryota; kingdom Metazoa; phylum Chordata; class Aves; order Passeriformes; family Fringillidae; genus Haemorhous; species Haemorhous mexicanus. Next base: position 43,753,102 of record NC_082381.1, on the reverse strand, counting down.
TCACCGCCCTTCACTCTTTGCTTCCTAGTATGTTTCATCTGAAAAAGAGAGTCAATGAGCTGTAAAATGCATTGAGATGTACTGAAGTACATAACAATAGGCGTGACAGAATACAATCACTGCCGCCTATGCCAGCAACAAGTTCAGCTTCCTCCCAGTCCACAAGGTATCGTATGTGTAGCACAGGATGTGTGAAAGTCATACAGAAAGCTGTTATCATTGTTCCTGTAACCAAAAAACTACTTCTATTGTTCCTCTAGTGAAATCTTTCTTCATCAAGCAACATAGTGACATGAGGTATTTCTTTTCCTATTTTATAGGATGCTTATAATCAAATGAATATTTTAGCACTTACCTAAAGAAATCTTCTCCCCAGAATCAGCTGGCAAGAGGAATACAAGCAGTGCTAAGCCAGATATGAGAACACAGGGAATGAGTAAGTTCAAGCCATAGTAGAGGGTGCGTCGACGCATGGTGATGGTGTATGTCACATCTGGGTATGGTTCTTTGCAGCATTCATAGTACATCTCATTCCTCTTCCCTGGGACACCTACAGAGAAGATGATCAGAGCAGTGGGGAGAGATGCAGGACTCCCAGTTAGCTCCCTGGACTGGACCAAGTGATGGTTTATGAGCCAATGTGTGTCACCTCTGCTATTCTTGGTCCACCTTCTGTGTTTTCTAGGGTTTGCTTTCATGCCTTCTGAGTCATTCAAACCTAGCTTAGCTAATAAAGCTCATCTGAGCCAGAAGAAAACAGTCCTGGGCATCACAACCTCAACAATGTGCATTCTGCCTTCCTACATTCTGAATGGTAACACACTGTTGATGTGATATTCACTAGCACATGAAGCAAATTTTCTGGGTGACAAGTGCCACTGCTTCTCACTTTTCTGTGATATTCTATACGTATTTGCACTTTCTTTGTCAGGAAAAACAGACAGGCTTACTTTTCAAAAAGGATGCCAAAGTCTGTTATATCTGAAGATTGAGACACAGCTGTCCAATACAGCTGCACTGCAGGGTTGCCCGTGGTGATCCCACTGCAGCAGATTGCCTGACATGCTCCATGATGGAGACTGCAAGAGCACAGGAAATGTCAGGAGAGCTGGAAGAAGTCAGCACCTTGTATCTTTCATGCCAAAATTGCTCACTTCTCTTTTGTTTCTGTGGACATGACAGATGATATGACAATGTGTGCATTTTGGCAGAGGCTTAGCAAAGTTCTTTTAAAGGATATAGCCATGGCTTGCCTAAGGTGCTATTTAATGCTTTTGTTGCATGAGCTAAATAAGTCCCTGTTTTGTTCTCCCTGGTCAGGGTTGAAGGCAGATAAACCACAAACTCTTAATCAGATATGCAAAGTTATTGGACAAAAATACACATTGTAAAGGAGGACTGGAAGGGAGGATTGCTCTAAAAGAGCTGGACTTTAGGAGGATTTCACTATGGAGTCTTCTGGCTTCTCATAAAACTGAATATGATTTCTAAGATGCTCTGCATGGTAAAAATACTGCATGCAGTTGGGTAGGACACTTATTTCCTTGTCCTTGCATATCCAGACTGGAAGATAAATGTATTTTTCATAATCTCTCCTTGCAGTTGTCTAAGTTAAATCAATTTCTGTAACATTGCTTGTGACTTACAGCTACATAAATGAGTTCAAAATAACTTACTAGTTCTTGGAATAACTAGTTCTGGACATCAATGCATTTGAAAATACAGGTATCTTCCAAAGCATAGAAGAGAGACATACTAATCTGTGCATTTTATGAACTGGTAGACACTTTGATGAGAAAGATCCATTTAGGTAAAAGTGTTGCTGAAATACTTTCTACACCAATCAATTCTGGTGGTGTATTAGAGTAAATGTGACAGTAGTGCTCCATGCACTTACAAGAGATACATCCAAGTTTAGTACTGACAAACTGCTCAGATGTGTCAGGACTAGTAGCTTTCATTTATGTACTCAGTGGCAGGCAAGTGCTTCAGAACACAGTGTTTTCAGACACAGTTCAATGAACATTACTGAAAGGCTGTGTCTGATATATGATTTTTTCCTATTTTTTTGCTTCTTCTTAGATCTATATCTTTAATATCTGTATTCCATGTTCAAATGATTGATAATTTCTATATATTTGAGGTTTGCCTTTGCAAATTAGACTATTGAAAATTTGTAGGTTGGCCAATTTACCCACTAAATCCCATTCTCCATTTGAGATGTAGTTGGAAACATCAGCCTCGAGCATCTGCAGGTCAATCAACCAGCCACTGTGAGTCCAGGAGCCAAACTTCAAATCACACTTCTGCACATCAAAGGGGAACCAGCGGACATCAATGTAACATGTGCTCTTCAAAATGCCTGTAGATAGAAATCAGTCATGATCAAGCATGTGCAGGGTGCATTTCAACTTACCCTTATCTGTCTCTGATTGTGAACAAGTTTCCTCCTCACAAATTCTGTGTGATACAGCCATGGGGTAACCAAACAAGTACTGCAAGTGGAAGATGCTGCCATGAGAGGAATAACCTCCCTCCCTCCACCACTGAAGATCTCTCTCACTGCATCCTTGAGGTAGGTTGCCTCCAGGAGCAGCCCAGCCTGTGGCCCTCCAGGAGCAGCCCAGCCTGTTCCCCAGCGCCAGCTGGCCCTAGCAGGTTACAGGCAGTGTTGCTTGGTCTGACAGAAGCAAAGAATACGCCCCAGGAACTTACTGTGCTGTGACCAGATCTTTGAAAGGAGCTCCTGGACAGGCCATGCCTCAGACCCACAGCTCTTTGAAAATACATTGCTGTCCTAAACCTTGCTCAGTGCTGGCCTTTATCATCTGCGTGGTAACCGAGCCTTGAGTTTAATTCTGAATGTGTCTAGTTCATGTTCTCAGATGCTTTAAGGGGTCTAATGGGTAGGACACAGCAGGGGAGCAGCCATCAGGGAAGTAATTGCTGATCCCCACTGGGCCTTGTGGACCTGCTTGGGGACAGTGCTATGCTATGACAAAAAGTTTAGGAATTTTTTGACCACCATAGTGATCAACTGTCGGATAGCCTCCGTGTTTGTGGGTGAGTCCTTGGTGAGGCACTGAACCAGCAACACAGATTAAAAGAGACTGAGACTTGGGCCCCACTGGATGAGACCAATCCCAGCTTGTCTTTTCACTTGGATTTTCAGCTTCAGCCTGGCAAGAAGGGCTTCAGTGCTGAGCGAGTGCTGCTCTTGGAGTCACCTCTGCTCACATACCTCTCCACACAACAGAGACCTAGCTGGACTGCACATGAAACATGATGACATGGTGCACACCACCTTACTTTGGATGACACCTTAGGTGGGCCTCTGGATGTTTTGAGCAAACTGCTCAGGAGAATGTTTTACTGCTTCATAAAGTATAAATGCCACTGATAATGAAATTTTCATAGTGGGTCTGTCCCACTATTAGACAGTCTAACAATGTTTGCAAGGTTGCAAAAATTAGGTTGCAAAATTTCCACAGAGGGCTTTTAAATACCTTGGTTTCATTCATGAAGGAAACCTGCTTGAAATTACTTGATTAAAAATAAACAAACAATGTCTGTGCCCTACCTGGAGGAATATATTGGCAGGATCCAGAGTAGTTCACCAGCACATTTGTGTGAAATGTTGCATCGAATCTTTCATCTGCACTGTAACACAGTATAAACAAAACACAACAAACTAAAGAAAAAGCAAGCTGATGTGTGAGTAAAGACGTAACTGTCAACATCTTTTGGCTGAATTAAGTTCCTACATCTGGGTGAAGTGTCTACCCTTGATAAATATCTCAGTTCCTCATAGTTACTGTCAGCCTGCACCTGGGCAGGCTGCTTGCATGCTGCAATGTCCTCAAAGAAGTGAGAGGCAGAGTCTTGAATGTCTTAGAAAAAAGGCAGAAGGAAAAGAAGCGAAAGTGTCACATTAGCTGTATCAGCTGTAAAAACTGGACAGTTGGGACAATGAGGCCTTTCTAGGGCACCTGTCAAAATGAGGCAGGTCACCACATAAATCACCTTATCTGTTATCTTACCCAGATATCTGTAGTAGCAGATACATTGTAACAGCAATGGTGTCCTGACATAACAATTCTGCAATCTCCTGAGATGCAGAGAGGACAAGAGTTTGCTTCTAGCATTGGAAGAAACCACTGGAGAGAAGTTATTTTAGGGGCTTGTAGGAGGAGATTCACTGAAACTCCAAGAGTAAAAGGGACCAAGAATAGAGAATTTCTTTACTAATCCAAAATTCTGAGATAATTAAAGGGGTAATGAGCCAGACAAGGACACGATTCTTCAAAGAGGCAGGTGGGGGGGCTTGTTCCAGAGGGTATCTTAGGAAGAGATTAACCACAGAGGGATCCCCTGGCTTGTAGAGCCTTCCTGGGAGTGGCTATGTGCAGGTCTATGTTGCATGACTACACCATCCTGCATACCCTGTCTTTCAACCAGATTTTAAAAATTCAGAGCCTCCATTACTCTTCTGATCTGCTCTTTATCCATGTCTTGAGCCTTCAGTCCCCAATACAAAACAAAGGGGGTGACACTGAAAAGCCTAAGTCCAGAACGAGTGATACTTATCAAAGACACAAAAGACAACAAAAAGGGGTTTTATAAGTACAAGGCCACAAGGAAAATAGGAAAGTAAGGGAAAAAAAAAACAGGGTGCAGAGAGCTGCAGTATCTTGCACCCTGTGTGCCTCACTCTTTGCAACTCATTCTCACACAGTGGCAGGAGTCCATGGCTGAACAGGGGACGAACAGGTTAAGGAAATGTAGATAAGAGAGATTCTACTCAGCAGAGCTGATGAAATTTACTCTGGAGAACTGAAAGGACTGGCCGAAATACCCTCTGAAGCATTAACAATTATCTGTAAGAGCTTGAGGAGGAGAGGGAAGGGCATGGTGAATTAGGGGAGATCAAAGAGAATTCTGACTTCTTTTAAAGGTGAAATCATAGACATCAGCCTAACTTCAAAGAAAATGGGGTGAAACATCTGGCACAGATTTGTGAAGGGCCAACTGCATCAAATCAATCTATTTTTCTTACTAAGAGGAGGCTAGTATATATCTGAATTTCAGCAGGTTCTTATAAACTACAGTAATATGGACTAAGCTGTATGCCTCATTTTTAGAGACTGAAAAGGAATAAAGAGATGGTAAGAAGCAAAGCTGAGGTAAAGAAGAGCACTTAAACAATCTAGGTCTCTCCAGGCCTCCTCTGGATATCTTGTAGTGAGGGTTTGGAATGGAATATAGATCATGGTGAACTCTGGAAACTAACAAAATGAAATTTAATCTGGGTAATTAGAAAGCATTACCCTGAAAACTGTCAGAGAAAGACATAAGAGGGAAAATCTAGTAAGATAGCAGAGCTAAACAACAACATCTGGGGTTTGCAATAGATAAAAAAATAAGTCCAGAATTAAGATATTATTAGAGAAAACCCCAAATCCCTTTCTCCTGGAAAGCATTAAGGAAACAGCTGTCTAGAGAGTTTCCACTTCATTTAACACTGCAGCAATGCTGTCTAGAGAGCTAGATTCATCTCTGTAGAAGGAAAAACAGATTAGCAAATGTTCAGAGTAGAAGAATGATGGAGAGGTTTATAAAATATGTGATAATGGAAGTGGGATGAAAATCCATTTGTTTACTTCAATCAGAAACACTATGACACATATAGGACAGTAGATCTCCTGAAGATCAGGTAATTTTGAAGAGACAATAATAGTTTCCTCTCTGTGTTCACTGAGAAAAAGTTAAAGAAGACATCTGCGGAACTACAGCAAGAAAGATCAGATGGGCTACTAGAAAAATCTGTTAGCTGGTGCTTGCTTGGTTTTGTTAACTCTTTAAGGGTAAGGCCAAATCTATAGAGGGCAAAAGGCCCATGGTATCAGTGAAGCATGGCTGATTTTCTGCACTTAGTTCTAGTCTCCTACCAGCCATTTCACATCTTGCTTACCTGTTATACAGAAGAATGTCTGGTACCCAAATCTGGTCAGCAGGAAATCGCAAGTTCTGCACTCCTGGGTATTCATATTGATCCCAAGACAAGTAAGCGTCAACCCAGGACTGTTGACAAACACATACATCAGATTATATGAGCTTTTAAAAGTCTTCTAAATTCTTTGTAATATTATGGGAACAGAATAGATTTTGCCAATAGCAATAGCTGCAGTATGATAATAGTTTAATGCTTGGTTTTAATTATTAAGAAAAGCTGGCATCTATAGAGAAAATAACTGTATGACTACTGAAGACAGTGCTTAGCACTTCATCTTGTGGCCAGAAGTCAGGCACCCCAAACCCTTGCTGGTGTGCTGGCAGAACCACTGGCAGTAGGCACCTCCATGAGGTCTGCTGGTTCTAAAGTAAAGTGGTTTTTGAGGTAGTTAGTGGCAGGTGGACCAAGGTCTGAATCTCCCCGTTGTGTGGAAATAATTTAATCTTAATCTCTTACAAAGGCTGGGTGACTCTTTTACTAACCACCTTGCTATGAGAGGAAGGCAAGTTAACTTTACATGCCAAGGGGCTGTTTCTGATCCCATCTCCTCCACCTCAACACAGTTAATTCGAGAAAGGTGCAGGAACACCTTTTGGGAAGAACCTTCTGACTTACAATGAAGCTCAATGGGAGTCTTGCAAGGGAAAACTTAATCAGTGGAACATCTGCATGGAACATCTGAACCTGTGGAACATCTCTGCAAGGGAAAGGACACCTACAGGCTCTGACCTAACAATCCTGTAGTCATATAGATTTATCTTACTTAGTTTCTTTAATATAAAAATGCTCATTTCTGCTGCAAATCCCAGCAGGTAGCTGAGGAAGAAGCAGCCTGCTCAGCTGAACATATTAATATGAGATAGTGTTTGGCTAGTGAAAATCAAAGTGGAATTAATTTAATCATTCAAGTCTCCCGCTGTTTTTTTGTTCAAGAACTGCTTTTTTCCTGACCACAAGCCCTTAAGGAGAGCTGTTTGTGGAGCATAAAACACTGTATCCCCTCACCACAGGCAGCCAGGCAGACCTGATGGGAAATTCTGTCCTGTAAAGGAGGTCCCTTTCCTTAGTAAAGGTAAGTTTTTCTTATTCTGTGTGAGCATGCAGGTGAATCCTCAGCTGGAGCAGGTTGCAGAAGAGGGAGGAGGAATGTTTATGTAAGAGGTTTGTAAAGCACGAGGGAAGGCAATATCCCAGAGAGATGCCTGGGTTCTGCCAGCAGCAAAGCAGCAGTGGGTCCTTTGTAGTCCCTGGACTACCCACCACCCCCTATGAGTAGTCAGCATGTGACCACTTCTGTGTTCAGGGAGAGATGCCCTGGCTTCCAGTCTCAAGCAGAGGTGGGATTTTCCCAGAAGTGGCAAGTGCAGGTGCCTGCTTTACTGAGTGTTTGGCTTGCTCATAAGTCTCCATCACTGATTATGGACAGAGTCTTGGGCCCCTTGAAGATTCTCTTCTTAGCTATGATTGGACCCTAACTCTGGACTCTTTGTTACTAGATCACTACATCCAGTGGCAAAACAATGCTGTTGGTTTCCATGCTCAAAAGGTCAACAGGTCTGTCCAAAGGATTAGTGTAGTCTCCTGAATTTAATTTTTAATTCTAAAAGGAGTACTAGGGAAATTTTAAAGGACTCAAAACACCTGTATTGCATTATACATAATCTATAAGATAGCAGTCTTTCTTTTCTGCTAAGAAATCAAATTTAGTAGTTTTCAATTAGAGATTCTTTACTGACAGAAGTTACTCACCATCTGCAGCCAAGCATTGGTGATCAACACCTGATTCTTCTCATCCTTTGAACAAAAGAGGGAAGGAAAGACAACAGAAAAAGGGTTGAAACAGTTTGATTACAGATGGAAGAGTTTCTGTGTCTTCTAGAGAATCCAGACTTTTGGGGTACATAAACCAAACTCCATGGAATAGATTGTGAGCTCACTGGAACATCACTATTTGGCCCAGACAATAGTGGCTCTTTTTCTTATCCTTTAAACATATAGACTCCATGTGTTTATCATAGCTGATCAACAATTGAAAGGAAAGTAACAGATGATTTCTCTTTTTTTTCTGGGGATGAACTCCTCACCAAGTTTTACCTTCTAGCTACTTGCTCAAAACAAGATGGTTTTCAGTCCCACACTGCATGTCATAGTTGGGGAGATTTTATGTTGTATTTGCTGCCACTGCAAAGCAATGGTGAAATAATGCCAGAAGTGCTGTTCTTTTCAATTGTCATTGCTATGTAACTTAGGTCTGGCTAAAGATAAGAAAGAGTTAGCCTTGGGCAGAAGCTATCACTTGGGTAAAAAGACACAAATGCTGTTTGAGAGGGAGCTCACACAATACCTGCACAGAGCAGGAGTCTGCAGGTTCATTCCTGTATACAGAGGCCATGGGGAAGAATCTCTTATAACAGAAATGAAGATGCTCTCACCACGCAGTTGGTGCTCAAGGTCTCTAGGGAGTCACAAGGTGCCCATTTTTCTGCAGTTACTCAGCAGGTGCAGGACCCTGCACTGTGGGGATGGAGAAGCAGGGCTGCAGAGTCACTGTGTTGCAGATACACAGGTACCCAAACACCACCACAGCCATGCCTTGCACCTCCCAGCACCTGAGGCTGTGCTGCTCAGGGGGACTGGCTCACTGAAAGCCCAGCTGTCCCTGTGTATGTCCATGCCCTAGGAAGCTTATGTGGTCGTCTGCAGTGTTTTGGGTGGGAGACATTGCAATTCCAAGGTGCTTGGTAGGCATTTAAACCATACAGAGAACTCCCTGGACATGCATGCCCTTTCTGATCATGTCCTTATTGCAGTACTTACTCTCTACCAAAGTAGAAAAACCTTAACTACCTTATTCACTTTGGAAAAATACTAGTCTGTCCACCTCAAGCTACATTCATTCTGCCTTTCCTCCCCTCCTCCCCCCCTGAGCTACCCTCACAGTACAGATGCAAAGAAACTATCCCAGAAGTGCCAGGGAAGCATTGCTCAAAACCAAACTGTGACATCTCACACAAAGCTGCAACCCTAGGTGCGTCTGGTCACATCTGTGTGTCCTCTGGAGTTACTTCTTCTGTGTCCCATGCAGGAACGGCAGATTCCTAGGCTAAGGCATGAAGGAGAACTGCCCAGAGAAGTCTCCTAATTACTGATTCCCCAGCACACCAGACATTGGACCAGATACTGCTGAATTCTTAGCATGAACCTTGTCTGTAGCATGATCTCCTCTTTTTACATTTGGGTTGTTGGAGCTCCAGAAATACCACAACCTAGAAAGGGAGACATCATTGACTATTACAGAAGCACTCCACTAGAGAGCCCAGCTGTAACATCAACTTCTGGAGGATTCCTGATTGTTTTGGCACTGCGGTCAGCGTTAGGCTCTACAGCACGCTCCTGTCCCAAGGAAAAGCAAATTTCTGATATGAAACAGGTCTTTGCTATAGTGATCCACATAAAACTGTCTATCCCACTACCACCTCTTGAGTCCCCTTGAGACCTGACTACACTGCTTCTGCTGCTGTGAGATGCCACACAAAATCAGATGTGATTTTATATTATTACACTGATTGTACCTTTCCCTTTCTCCTCTTTGCTGCTCCAGCAGATGCACTCCTCTCTATATGCAAACTACAACCCACCTTCAGAGGCCTGGTCTTTCTGCACCCCCTTTTGTTCCCTTGGTTGCTGTGGTTGAAGCAAGTGTAAGAAAATCTGCAGAAAAATAAGAGAAGGACTGGGCTTGTTGAGAAAAGTTTTTTAGATGCTGGAAGATTCAAACATCATCTTGAAAAATAAAATTATAAAGTAAAGAATAACCCCAGAGCTGGTAATTGATAGAGTCATCAGAGCTATCTGTGTCCACCGACCTGGAAAATGAAAGCAACCTAGAAACAGAGAGGTTGTGTCCCAGGGATCCTCAGAGGCTAGCTACCAACCCATCTGACTGATGTATTCCTGGCCACCAATGACTCCTGAGGTGTCCTGTAGGGCTGGCCAGCATGATGGTCATCTGAATTGCATGTCAAGTACTAACAATATTTTGTGTTGTTAGCCAAAGAATGCTTTATACTTGTAAGCTGCACATGTCCTCCTAACAAAGACTTTCTGTGTACTGTTAAAAGAGCTTGAACAACATTATTAAAAAGCTGGTCAGCAACAATCAGCCAATGCCATTGCTGTACAAAACTAAGGATTTTCCCCATCTACACTGAAACCTACAGGGAAGGGGAAGAGGGGACATTTCTCATTTTGTCATTTACCTATGTAAACCTCACAGGAATGCATGGAAGTCCAATGTACATTTGTGAGGCTGGGGTTTCCAGCATGTGCAGATGCCTTCCATCAGGAACCTTTCATATGTGGCTCTGATTTACAGGGAAACTAATTTTTTTCTGGCACAGTAAGTTTATACTTGACAACTTGCAAAGGAAGATATGTCAGGCTGACTTCTGTATTTCACAAAACAGTTTGTTGTCCTTACCTGTTTATCTGTGTGTCAGATACTAATGATCTGGCTGGTCAGCTTTGACTCCAAACAATTCTTCAGGCAGGTATTTCATATAGCACTAAAGTTACTGTCTTGGGTCTGCTTTGCCTGCTTCTCACAGGGCTACTGTGCTTAGATATGTTTTGTAGTCTAAGGAAAACATATAGTTTTGAGTTCTCAAAAGCTTATCTAGAGAGCAACAATGGTCTTCCTTGTCGGCTGTTTGAATAGCAGCAAAATCATAAGGTCCGACTAGGACTTTGGGCTGCTAATGTCTCTCTTAGCTTGGGTGAAACAAAAAATCACTTCAGGATTGATTTCTTGGCCATTCAGAGACTATTCCTATCCTTGCCTCCAGGCTGCTGAGCTCTTAAATGGCATCTGACATTCTGGCAAAATACAGAAAATGCTTCCATACGTAGTGCTGGTCAACAGAGACAGCCTGATGGGTCCTCCTCATTGCATGACAGAACAGTACATTTTTCAAAAAAGTATCTGAGTTTTCCAGTTTGCAGAAGCAGCAAAGCTGAGTTTCCACTGGGCAGGCATTTGTCCAGGTGTAGCTCTCCTGATAAGTCCTTTCTAGAGGAGGACTCTGAGGAACCAAGGAAAAAGTGCCTGCTGGGACTGACGAGGAGATGAGGGCCATGGGAACCTTGAGTCTGAGTCCACCCCCTGTTAGAATGAGAGGCATTTCAGAGCTGAGGTGTTTATGGAGCTTTCCTTCTTTGTGGTGGTCTACTGAGCCATATAGCTTTGCATTCTGTAAGGAAATACTTCGGCCTTTGCAGCAGACTGGTTGCCTTGCCTTTCCAGAGCTGCTGATGAATTACAGCTCCTGCCATCTTCATCACGACCTGTGTGCTGTATTCACCTCTAAAATACCTTAGCACAGAAGGGACTGTATTTTTCTGTTACACAGATACTCATAAACAAATAACCTGGAGAAAGTGTGTGCTTTACTCTGTCTCAGGAGATCACTGGTCACTTAGCTTTGCCCAAATTAAAGGGTAATTATTGAGCTTGGGAAGTGCTGGAGGCAGGTCGCTCATTCTGTGTCACTGGTTTATGCAGAGGGGTTTAAAGGTTAGTTGAGAGGATGCCTTTCCTCCCAAGAGAAAACTTGAATAATCTCTCACACTGCTTTTTCTGTCTTGGCACTGTCAGCCGTGGGAATGACCTTCCCTCTGCATTGGGCCAGCTCTCAGCTCCCATCTTTTTATGCAGCAAAGCACTGAAAGCAGTCCTGCAAAGATCCTGGGTGAGGCTGATAATGATCAGCTTCCAGAGGTGCTTTTCTATCACTCCTTTGGCAGTTCTCCTGGTTCGCAAATGCTCAGCTCAGACAAATAATTTTGCTTCTAGCATCTAAAAATGCTGGAAAAGCAGTGGTCACTAGTGAGTTCAACACTTGTTCTCTAAATCCTTCCTATATTTATCTGGGTCATTTTCTCCCCTTTCTATCTCTAGCCTTACTCCAGTTAATCCTCTGCCCTGGATATCTGCTTATTCCTACAGCCACCTTTGACCCATGTAAAATGACAGTTTGGTTTGTTCTGGTGCACATGCTGTGACATGTGAATGTTTTAGTTTGGTTTTCTTTTCCCTGTCCTAAATTCAAAGCTTACAATGTGTGTACAAGTGCCTCCATTGTGCACCACTGCCTGTCAACAGATTCTCCCTTGCCAGGTCAACACGTAAATAAATTATAACTGCCCTTAGCCGCATAATTACCTGGGTCATATCACCTGGACAAAAACCCCAAAGCCCTCCTGGTTCAAAAGTCACATCATATGATTACATGCCATCTATGCAGCAAGGCATTTGTTACCAAGTGATCAACAGGAGTCATTAATTCTTGCTCTCTCACAGAGCCACAGAAGTGGGAGTTGAATCAGCCACTGAATTATTTCAAGACAATGATCAAAAAAGTCCCTCACTGCATAGGTAACTCTCAATGATCATGTGCGACTACTTTGATACTACGTCAGGTAATTTAAATTTTTTTTCACACTGTTTTTGTATCTGAAGATGAGAAGTGAAACAGTTAAGTGACATGAAAAGATGGATATGGAGACTTGGAAAGTTTTGTTAGCAGAGGCACTGATCTTTGAGTGGGATCTTATTCAAAGAATCCAAAGGAATTGATCAAGCTTTCAAACGCTTGTATGCTCAATCTACAACTGCACAGGCACTCCTTTCCATTGCTGAACCACAAATCTGTCCACAATTTTCAGGTGATTATCTAAAACTCAGCTCAAGTGCATTGAATAGTTGAAGGCTCACAGAACCGGTAATTTTGAAGAGTGCCCAGGTTGTCCTGGAAACATTCAAGTAAGTATCGCTGGACAACCTTTTTATTTCAGGGCTCTCATGAAGAAGCTGAAATAAACCTATGCAGGAATAACTTATGCTTAAGTACTTCATCTAAATCCCTTTAAAATAGCACCCTCAGGAGGAAGATGGAAATCAGACAGGAGGGCCCAGAGTTAAGGTGAAAGACTGGGGGGAAATACAAAAATACAAAGGAATAACAAAAGAACAAGCACCTGCTAAGTATTTTGTTGCCCATCATGATGAAGATACATCTGGGCATGTGCTCATAGCTCATCTTTGTTGCTCAGGATTTCCTCCTATGAATGGCTGGAAGTGATGTCTAATAAGTCTTTTTTCATCTTGAATCACACTCCCATCTGATGCCACTGGCTTCTCCTTGAAGTCATGCCTTTATTCATTCCCTCCTGTCTTGTAGAGGAATGTGTTCCTTCACTGTTGATGAGAAGTGCAATCTGCCTTTGGTCTTTCCACTCTGTAGCAGCTACTACAAAGGCAGTGTAGTAGGCTATGTAGGCTGTGCGGTCCCACTGTCTTTCATCACCTACATTCTTCTCTCCCCAGTCTGGAGGAGTACCATTGCATTTCCATCTGCTGCTTTCAGCAGAGTCTATTCCCTTGTTTTGAGACAGGAACTTTACGTATTGGAGGTTTTGGCCCCTGTCAGATTGCACTCCTCCCCTTACAAGCCCCTGAGCCAGGAGCAATCACGTGGGGCAACAGTGGAGAGTTTAAGAGAACCCTGTACTTGGAGAAACACAGCATTGAAAGAGGACTGTGCCAGAGAAGCCTGCAAACACAAGGATGCCAGCCATATTCCTTAGGCTGTGTAATGCATGGTTATCAAAAGTCCTCTAGAGGTATTCCTTGTGAAAGCCTTGCCTCGCTGTATGTCAGAGCCCAACCAGACATGGATGTTAAATGCAAAGACCTGGATACAAAAGCCACTGCAGCAAGTACTGAACCCAGGCATTCCCCAAAGCTGACAGTAGAAGTAAGAAATAAGGGAAGAAATGCCAGTTTCTGTTGCCAATCAGGGCCTCAGGGTAGGCAGCCCTCCCGTTCACCAGCACAACTGGTGACTGAGAGTCTCCCAGTCCTACTTGATTTTTCTTCCTTTCCTTGCCGCCCAGCATTTTCCAACTTTCCAATTTCCATTGCGGTGAAAAAGGGCAGTCTTGTTCTTACCTGCACACGGGACATGACTTCCAACTACTCTCTGTGGCAGTGGGTACTTGACTTAGGAAACTAATTTTATTTTTCTAGGGTGTGGCTTTGCACTAGTCCCTGAAGATCAGGGAACTGATCTCCTTCACACCCGTGAATTGTGACACAATGTAGCCTCACTGATCTTGAGACTGTTTGACTTCAAGTTCCTCCATAAAGACCGGCAAATTGCAGGACTCCCTGCTCCAGAGCTCTCTGACATCCTGGGAAGAGTGAAGCCACCAGCTTTGTCCCTCTATTTCAAAGATAATTCTTGTGGAAGCCCTGGAAGGTGTGTCAGAGGGCCTCACATGGCCTTCCAGCACAGTGCTGCTCTCTAACTGCTTGGATAAAGTGACATAAGTACGTAGTTCCTGGGGGAAAGGGTGTTATGTCACCATACAAAAGATGTCAGTCCTCCATAAAAATCCCAAAATATCCACATATAGCATGTAGGTAGTTTTTATATTCTCCAGGGTGGATACCTCCTCCTTAAATAGCCTCCATGTATTTTGTGCACAGTTGGCAGGTGCTTCAAACAAACAGGGTTAGACACAAATCTTTATTCTAGGATATTAATTATTAATTGCCCTTTTCAGCATTTGAAATCACAAGGAAAACAGCAGAAGGATGGTTGAGAAAGCCAATCCTGAGTACTTACCCGAGACTCCCACTCAGTCTATCTGCAAGGTTCCCTATGTTTTTTCTTTCTATATTTGCATGCTGGTGTGACAGCACAGCAAAAAATAAGGGAATGTAGGTATGTTCCAAAACTCAAGGGAGCTCTTAAAGCCTGTGATTAGGGATAGAAAATGGGAGGAAAGGTTTTTACTCAGGAGCTGAAGTCACTGCCTCTCAGGACTTACTCTCAGAGAACTCAGAGAAACTAAGAAATACTAGGTTCAAGGCCACCCCAACAGCTTTGGCTTAACTGTTTTACTGCAAATCTTTGATGCCTCAGATTAGTTACCCAAAATTAAGGAATATACATGTCTAAATTCCTACAACTACAGAGTACAACAGAGTACAGTACAAGCAACACAGTGCAGTCTTTTCACCAGTCAGAGGGAAAATTGTTTAATTATCATGAAATGCCCAAGCTGGATGACCACAACCAAAAATCTCAGAAGGAAATCAGCCTTTCTTTTGTTAGAGCCACTGCCACTAAGTACAGCTTGGGGAACCATGCTGAAAGAAAGCAAACCATGGCATTTCTTCTCACTAAGTGAGGTGCCTCCACTCTGAGCTGAGGGAGGCAGAAGTCATACAAAATAAAAAGATGCCAGTAAGGTTCAAGTAATTAAAACTCCCTCATAATGTTTCATGCAGGCATGTGCAAGTAGTATTAGTCAGGAAGCCATACTACCCATGGTGCTTAACTTCATTGTGCTAGCAAATTCAGATGTTGTGTGTTTAACCGGTTTGGTGAGACTGGCGTTTTGATAATGTCTGGCACATAGGGGACAGCCAAAATAATAATTCATGGCTCCATTAGCCTTGAATTTCCCAATTTTCAATATCCTTCCATGCTAATGGAGACAAATTTTATTTTTTCTTCCTGGATTTGAAAATTGGTCACACTAAGTGAGTTCTGTGACCAAGAGAGAGATTTTGGGATTTAACTCTAATGAATCTGTTGGTCTAGAATCCTTTCTGTAATTTTTCTGTCTGGAATTTTAATGCCCTTGGTCACAAATTGATTTTCAGATTTTATAATGGTATCCAGTCTGTTTTTCTTTTCAGTTGCACCATTTTGCATCAGCCTTGGTCTCATCAAATTGTCTCTAGTAAGATGAGAGTGAAAAAAACTTTCCAGAAAGATATGTGGTTTTGTAGAATAGGTCTTTCAAAGAGAAACAGAGTAAATATCGCTCACAAAAGCTATGCAGGAAGCCCACAAATAAATACAAAGGCATTATTAGGAAAGAAAAAAAAAAAGATACTTTAATCTAGAAGGGCTGAAAGAATCAGTTGAACGGTCAAGCTTACATAGTTGAAGATATCTATCTGTAAAAGATTTGTACGGGATGTACTATAGGGATTATAGTTTAATCTAGTAAATACTGATACTATATTGGGAATAACAAATGAATAGGTTCTTATGTGCTCTGCATAATTTTATTTGTTTCCTTGAATTGCTTGTATGTTGCTCTGGGTTTACTACATAACACCCAGCACTGGGTGTTATTTTTGTATGTGATTATGTGATTTGTATATGACATGATTTTTGTACGTGTGAGAATGCTAGAATGAAAGGTGGGAGGGAATGACCTAGATGCTGTAAGGTCATTTAACAAGAAGAGGTGAATTAGAGCTAGAAAATAAACCTTGAACTTTCTGGCCTTTCAATACACCTGCAGAGCCAGACCTAGAAAGCTTATGAAACAAAATAATTTAAAAACAAGGATAACAACTGCTAAAGACATTCAGATCTAACAGAGGTTTTGTGAAAAACTCAACAGTAGGAGAGCTGTGTCCAACAGGATGCATCCCAGGGCCAGGCATAGAATCCCCTCCTGCCTTCTCACCTTTAACATCTGGCACAGTACACTGACAGGCAGCCTCTAGTTCTAGCAACTCTCACTCACATAGAGAACTCCCCAGCAAAAAGGTCTGAGCTCCTGAGGACTGAGTTCAACAGTCCTATTATTTGATGAGCAGATCACCGGAGAAATGAGCAGGCTGGAGAAGGCAGCTTCAATGTCAACAGATGCCTGCATTTAAAAGTTGGTCTCTTACCAAACACTTTCTAAAAACACCCCACAAACCAACCCAAAATAATAAAAAAACTCTAACCCCTTCAGGGTTGTATTCTTTGATTTAAAGGAAAACAGTGGAAGCTTAAGCTTGAATTTCAACATTTTGATAAGGTCTGGGTACAGAAGGCAAAAATATCTATGCTGCTAAGCTAACATGCTGCTTTTAGTGATAGCAACTGCACCTTAGTGCATGGTGAAAGCATGTGAGGGTCTTTTCTCTTGTTTTCTCTGAACAGCAGGGCTCAGACCCAGTTTTCAGGAAAAAAACCCAAAGTGAATCTGTTTTTATTGTCCTACTGAACTCCTACATTACCTTGTCTTCCTGCTTTCCAAAAATGTGGAGTGCTTTGACACACCATAGCAACAACATCTGTAGTTTAAAAGAGAGATTTTTTGCAACCTCGTGATATCCCAATCATGAGGTTTGGGACAATCCTGCAGTCCCTAGGATATACAATCATTTTATACACTGTGCAATTGAATCAAAACAGTCCATAATAAATTTTTCCAGACACAGCATTTGTTTTGGGTATACAGCCCGAAATACATGAAGATTACGTAGTTTTGGCTTCTGGAAGTACATAATGACTCATGGATTGTTGGGGATTTTTTTCAGCACTGTTGTGGCTTCCCACTGGTTACCTGTAATTCCTTTTTTTGTCATTATGACCTCTGACAGTGGCAGATGTAACATGGAGGAGAAAAGTACCACAGGACTCCACCATATGCGGGGACGTCAACACCTGTATTTTTTTTTTTAATAACTTAACAGTGCAACCACATATACTCCCCTTCAGATAAAGTCTTCTGCAGATGCCAACACGAGATATGAAAACAATCATTCATGATGACAAATGGTTTTCACCTAGCAGCTTCCTTTCACATTGTGCCAAAGGAAAACATTTGCACTTCCTCTGCTGCCGATAATGCCATGCCTCATTTCTTAATTACTCGACCCTCACCAACTGACTGGGCTCTCAGACAAAAAAAGAGGAGAATTTTTGGTCCAAGTACTCTTGGACGTCTACTCTTGCTTTTGGGTTGGCAGAGCTTGGCAGTGTCTGACAGTGCTCTGTGAGAGAGATCACCAGCCAATGCCCTCCTGATGCACAGGGAGTGCCTGGAGGTCAGGCTCCAAACAAAAGTGACCCTCGGAAATGGCATACATGAGACAGCTCAGCATTAAGCTGTCCTTACACATAGAGGACAAGGCAAACTGAACTGAACCCTGCTGTTAAACAGGGGCTCTAACTGTCCCTCTTTCTGCTCATTTGTTTCCTGAATTTAATGGGCCTGTCATGGCTGTAGTTATGAATTAATACAATTTTGGGAAAAAGTCCAAACCCCAAAGTTGTTCATTTGCATTTTTCTACCCCAGCTGTGACAAGCAGAGAACATATTCTTCTCAGCTTTGAGTATGATGACTGGCTTTGAATCCCAAAAACCATACATATCGTGTGTAGGCAAATACATGCACAAATAAGCAGAAAACATAATCCAAAGCAGTCATGCTTTGACATTTTCTTTGACGGGTTTTAAGAAGAGGAGGTGAGATTTTAAGTAGTTAGTTGTACTACTGCATGGAAAACGACAGTGATCTCAGAGCAGTCTTTTCTCTCTGTGTAGCAGTGTGCATCTAGATTGTCACCAATGCTGTTCTCAGCAGACGGTCAGCAGAAGCTGAATTTAGGATTCATTACATCTTAATACGGCATGTGTAGGAAACACACTTATAGAGGCATGTAATGGAACCTGTCCCAGACAGAAGGACTTCAGATGTGATGCCATGGGTAAAGCACAAGGCTCTTTGAGTATCAGTGGCAGACCCCTTCTCATTTCCATGCAACAATCCAACAGATTTGTTTTGATCTTCTTCACATTGTTTTCTTCTGCAGGGAAACCAGAACAGGGTCCACTGTCTCATGCCCATTGCTGTGACTGCTTGCAAAGTATCTCAGTGAGTTCAGCAATGCTGTAGTATGTCTTGGCACACGACACTTCCCTGAGCATGGAATGCTTTTATCCTCCCCAGGGAGTATGATGTAAAAAGTGCCTTCATGCTGGGACCCTGCCTAGCACCCTGCTCTTTTACAGTAATGGGCCACATAGGACACACAAGTCCTCAAAAAGAGCAGCTTTTCCCTTTGTTGATGCATACACCATTGCTAAGACTGTGATGCTGTCTTTCCTCTTCCCCAAGTGAAGAGCTGTGCATCAGCTGCTTTGCCTTCCACCAGGCAGGGCAGCTGAGGAGGCAGAGCCTACTCACCCCAGACTCCCATCTGACTGAAGAGAGATGGCCACTTGGTTTGCCTTTTGGTGTCTTAGATGATAGTTACCTCTTCCTTGTAGCTTGACTGCTTCTCTTTACATCACTGTGGCTATAACTAGCCACCTTTTAAACAGACATTTACTTCAGCAGCTGGAGCAGACAGATATTGCCATCTGTCCTGCCAGCAATTGAGGATGAAGGGCTCACAAGTACAGTGCTTGCTGCTGGCATAATTCTGCATTGATTCCTGATTTAAGGATCCAGGAGATCAGTGTTTTGTGCACTTTCAGGCTGGTTGGTTTAGCCACTTGTTGATGCCACAATGACATTTTCAGTATAGGGATTCAACAGCCAAGTGATTTTTTGTCCTCCACTGAGGAGACAGGCACATTTTCACACCATTCAAGGTAAAAATTTCAGGTAAGTCTGGGTGTTTGTTAAAACACTTTGGGTGCAGCTTGCAAGACCACAAGCCTGGAATATGTTCTGATTAAAACAGATTAACATCTAGCGTCTGTACTGGGTAGAAAGATGTAGAGAAGAAAAGCTTCATTTCTGAAAGGAATGAACATCTAGAATACCTATTTCCTATTCTGGACAACCAAAAGGGAACACTGGAACTACATTTCTTTTAATAGGCTTTGACCTAATGTAGATAAAGTACTTTTAAAAAAATACCAATTTCCTGAAAGGTTTGGTTTCATATATGAATGCGAAACACAGTTGAAAACTGTTTTATGTAACTCCTCCTGACTTTGAAAATGTACAGTTACAGCCCTACGGCCCTCTAGTACCCACAACCTTCAAATGAGGTTGAAAGAAAATGCCAAAATGAAATAAAGAAGGACTAAAGGAAGATCTTTGGAGCTGAGACACCTCTGTTAAACCTAGAATTGCTTGCTGAAATTTACTTGAAATTAGCTGCAGGAAATCTTTGCTCTTTCATTCATGTAGAGGCCTTTGGTTGACAGTACAGATTTCCTCTCTCTTCCAGTTCAATGAAGTTGGTAACATTTCAAAACAGAAAGATGCATACCCTATCTGAGTGGCTCCTGCCTGCCTCCAGGAATACTGCAGCTGACTGGACCTGCCACTTGCATGTTGTGATGCTGGGGGGCTACACCTTCAGGGTCCTGTCTGCCTCTCCAGGGAGAGCACCTGGTGTACTGCACATTTTCAGAAAGATTGTGAGAGCTTTAAGAAGTTTAAGTATTTGAGGCTCTTGTTAAATTGCTTTGCGACTGCACAAATGTGTCCACATCTCTCTCTCTATTCTTCATTCCCTCCACGACAGTGACAGTGTATCAGAAACCAGCTCCAAATACTGTTTATGAAAAAGGTAGGATGAAGATAAGAGCACTAGTGTGTTCACCTGTTTGCTCTGCTGACAGGGTGAAGATGGTCAAAATTGTTCACTTGGCTTATTTTCTCATGTAGATGAAAGAAATCCTGTCTATATATATCATTGTTTCTCATACAGAATCCTCTTCATGATGAAAAAAAGGATTTGGATTATTATGTTAAAATTTTCGGTGGGTCAAATCTCCAATTCTGTAAA
Source organism: Haemorhous mexicanus (assembly GCF_027477595.1). Classification (NCBI taxonomy): domain Eukaryota; kingdom Metazoa; phylum Chordata; class Aves; order Passeriformes; family Fringillidae; genus Haemorhous; species Haemorhous mexicanus. Next base: position 43,732,474 of record NC_082381.1, on the reverse strand, counting down.
AGTATGTTGCAGTCAAGACAATAAGAGGGCTGTGCCTCCAGGTTTTACTTTTATATAATTCTAAGCTCATCTCACGGCAGACTCATTCAGCTGCAGTGCGCAGTAAAAAATATGATGGGAGAAGAGGGCAATGCCATTATAATATCTAATGAAAAAATGTAAGTGCAGTGATGGTAGCTTTGAATGCTGCACATGGTCTTGAGTTATTGCATCCCACACAGCTCTGAGAAGAATGTATCCTTAATAATTTGTAGTGACACATGGCTTCTAATTGATTGAATTATTTTTTCTGTTTAAAACAAATGGAAAAAAAATACATAATTCATTTCCTTGAAGCTCATGTTGTGTCAGAAATGGCTGTGCTTTTAGGACGATATTCACTCTTCTAAAGTGTCAAAGCATGTACTCCAGCATTCAGGGAGGATGCTCAGCAAAAGACAGACTGCTTTCATCTCTGATAGCCTGATAAAGAGGAAAAATATGTCTCCTAGATGAGAGATCAGATTTGTTATGCTGAATGGGTGCCATAGAGAAGAAAACAGCAAGTAACTTACCACATCAATTATCTGCAGCAAGGAAAGCTGGAGTTCGACTACGAGCGGTTGGGAGTCATTCACTACGGGTCGTTCCAGACGATTGTAGTTCCGCAGCAGTTCCCTGTACAAGCGTCTCTGGCTTTCTCCCTGCTGAGAGACTAAAGGAAAAGAAAAAAGGCGTCTGTCATTCACGCTGTCACACAGCTACCATTGTTTGTCTGTTTCGTTGAAAACTCCCTCTTATTTGGTTTGTAATTAGAAAGCAGTTCCTAAAGAAACCACCCAAATTCTGCACATGGATGTGACACAGCTTTACTGCATATGTGAATGATGAATTCTCAAAAAAATTGACTATTAACACTCTAACTCATTAGTAACATTCAGAAACTACTGAACAGAATTTGGGGCTCTGATTGAATGACCTCATTCCTTAGAATCCCTCTGGCTGATGGACAGTGGAGTTGTGGCTCCAAAACTACCAAACAGCTTCCTGAAAGGCAAGCAAACGAATTCATTAATTTGTTTGTTCTTATTTCCTAGACACTGGCTACTATGAGCCAGCATTGGTATTACTTAGCCATATTGAGTTTATACCAAGCATGGGTAACAGGTACCTTATTTCCTGAAGCTAATGTATCAAGCTTTTTTCTATGCTCAAGAAACAGTAACAACTGTTACTGTTACTACCCTCTTCAGTTTTTCCAGGTTTTGGGTTACTTTCCTTGACTTTTTTCCATCTGATGGCAGCACAATTTGTTAACACCTACCGAGGTGGTGGTATGAAGGCTGGAGTATTTAACGGCTATTACAGAGATATTGAATTTCTGGTATTACACACTTAACTCAGTTTGCACTGAGAACAGACTCCACACAAAGCTGTCATGCAAACAGCTGAACATGTTAAAGATTAGCAGAACTTCAGTCTATGCTTAATTTCCACCACCTTTGGGGTGGGTGTGGAGAGCATCCATCTAACCTACATGACCAGGTTTCCTTGCCATGACAATTATGGACAGTAAAGGTTTGGGTATCTTCCCTCTGCAAAGCAGTGTTGCTGGGATACACCGCTCAGAACACTATTTTCTCCAAAACTGTGCCAGTCTTGGTGCTAGTGTGGCTACTGGCAGCCTGAGCTCTACTTAAGAGCTGCACCTAAGAGAGGGAAGGTCATGGACTGCAGGTTCCCGGAGGTCAACCAGACCTGTCAACATGAGTGTGTATTCTCTGAACTGTATAAATTCAATCCCTGGCAGAGAATCTGCGCTCTAAATCATTATTACTTTGGACTGAAGCAATTTTTATCCGCTGCAGTTCCCACTCTCTGTATTTGAGGTTTTTTACTTCTTGATCAGAGCCTTGTGCATTGAGACCAAAACTTCTCTCAGAGAGGTTGTGATGAATATTTTCTTGACATTGCAAACAAACTATAACAACCTGTTCTGCCTTCCCAGCCTCTTACTACGCTTAGCAAACCCTTCAAATCTGAGACAAGCTGCCCTACAACAAAAGCAGCCATGTCTTTTAAAACTAATAATAAATTCAGTTTATAAACACTTCATAGGTCTATTTAACTTGTGTTCTTTTCATTTTTGCTGATACTCAAGGGAGCTTGTGACTTTCTAGCATGACAGTGCCTAGTAAACAAGAAAGAAAAGTATTTTGGTTCAGTTTGGTAAATTACACCATCACATCAATTTCATGGGCCATATCTCCTCTTGCATAATATTCTACATGATCACAGGCACTTAGAGGAGCAAAGGCTGTAAGCAAAGCCTTCGATAGCCCTTGCTGACATCTCAGTATTGGTTGCTGTGTTTTCACCAATGGCAAAGACAAGCTCTGACTACAGCACCTCTCCTTCAACATATTAAGTAATCTTTCCTGCTTACTTAAGCAGAGATTTAAGTCCTCTGTTATGACCTTAGTACTTTCCAGTGCCTCAGCAGGAACAGACTCCATCATAAATGTCTTGTGTGTGAAGGAAACCCGTGAAAATCACCACACGTTGTCCAATGCAAAGAGGCTCTGAGTTTGGAGCAAATTTGCCATCCTTTCACTCACCTACCCACCCAAGCTCCTGTGCTTTAGGGAAGAAATGACTTCCTGAACTATTGCTCTCATCTTGAGTACTTACATAATACTTGCCTTCAACCTTTCTTTTAAACTGGCTCCCTCAGCTTTTAAAAGGGGAAAAGCGCCCTTCACCAGCCTCTGGACCCAACTGGGCTGCTAGACTGCCCTGGTTCTACCATTGTCAGGTAAATTGAAGAGCCCCCCAAGGGAGTGGGGGCTTGTAGAAATCTAAGCATAACCCTTTGCTCTAGGCTTTGGAAAGATGTCTTTGCACTGTGTGCTTCATCCATGCTGAAGTCAAGCCTCTTTCCCTGTTAAACTTTGTGAGGTGAAGTAGTCAAGAACTGCACCTAGTTTTCCATCCTTTCTTCAGCTCTCCTCTCTGTAATGTAATCCTGAAACTTTGCAATCTCTTGTATTCAAAACTGTTAACATAGTCACAGATGATCTATTCTTAGTCTGCCGAGTTGGCAATGGTGACCACGTATTTTTGTGCTGCATGGTTTTGCTTACAAAATGACATATATTCAGAAGCGATGGCACCCTGGGGTGTCCTGGCAAACTGCCACAGCAGCTGTTGGTACCACAAAGAGCTGGCTAGCCTAATCACACTGCCATCTCTCTGATACAGCTACTTTGGAGAAGGGAACTGAGGTGGAAGTCTAGTCTGACTTATATGTTCACAGACTTTTTCTTTAAATTGTAATTTCAAATACTTAATGTTTCATACTCCAGAGAGATTTCTGCTTTTTTCTCCTATGTTTGTGCTAATGTCTTTTGACACTACAACTCTGTGTGCTAAATGGAGTGCTTGCTGGCGATGGGGAAGCCTGAATCTCTCAGGACTAGTGGTAGAATAAGCTTTACCACTGACTACCCCTCAGTCACAGCAAGTTTAACCAAAAGCATTGGAACAGATTCATCTTTTAAACCAGGCTAGATGACAGATGTCAATATTTAAGGTTGCCAAGTCAATCCCCCAAAACCAGTGCCAGACTTGCTTGCCTATGTTACCGGTAAGTAAAAGTAACTGGAAAAGGGCATGTTTTCTAAGGAAAGGATCTGAGAGTTTTAACAACCCACTGCCTCTGATAGTGTCTCCCTTGTCTATGAAATATCTGTGAAGCAGTAGGAAAACATACAAACTCATTAAAATTTGAGGGAAGAGCAGTGTAGGAATTTTACCTCAAGTTTAGCAAGACTTTTGACACCATCTCTGAAAAATTCTCACACACATTTGTCTATGCCTTGCAGGCTAGATAAGTGAACAGTGGGCAGAAAAGTGGCTGAACTGGCAGGATCGGAGTACTGTAGTCAGCAGCAAAAAGTTCAGCTGAAGGCCAGCCACTAGTGGAGTAATCCAGGGATGGATACTGGGAACAATGATATTTAACAGTGTTACGAATGATGGGACAGAGTGCACCCTAAGCAAGCTAGGCTTTTTTCAGATGGTGCAAAACTGGGAGGATACTGGCTGATACAGCACAAGGTTTTCTGCCACTCAGAAGTACCTTAAAAAACTGGAGAAATGACTGACAAGAACCCGGCGAATTTCAATGAAATAAAGTATAAAGTTGTCCTGCACCTGAGGAGTAACCCCAGGTACCAGAAAAGGCTGGGGGCTTGCTGGCTGGCAAGCAGGATAGCACAAAAGCCCTGAGAAACCTTATAGGTTCTAAGCTGACTATAAGCCAGCAATGCACCCTTATAGCAAAGGTCACCAGCATCCTGAGCTACAACAGGAAGAATCACACAAGTAGATCAATAGAAATGATTCTTCCTCTCTACTCAGCAGTATTGATACAGACCGGGAATACTGGATTCAGTGCTGGGGCTTATCAGCAGAAAGGAAACGTGGAATTACCAGATCAAGGGTTGGACTGTTTTTCAAGATTTACTGTTTAATAATCTGAAAATGTTCCCTAAACTGCTCATGGAGTTTGCAGACAACTGGGAAGCACAAGGCAACCAATCCTTGGACGGGCTGTGAAGAGCTCTGTGGAAAGCAGTTACTTGTGCACTGCGTTAAACTTTTAAACACCTCTCTGGAAATTCCTTCCGTGCTTCTGCATGTGCAAAGAAGTCTGCAAGAAGCCCGCTGATAGAATGATTTATATAAACTATAAACTGCTACCAATCTTTTCAGAATAGATGCTATAGTAGTATTTCATGTTTCTTTCCAGGATGTAATTGCTGAGAATTGCAAGCAAGGGAACCTGAAGTTAGGTCCGGCCAGACTATCCATATGGCATCCCCAGGAAGGACAGATGCTCTCTCCTTTCCAGGAGCTGTGCTGTCATGTCTGGTCTTGGCTGGTTGATTTTCCTGCTCTGCTTTGCATGCCAAGGTCCCCAAGCTATAAGGCAAAAGTCCAGCCCTTCCAGTTCCCCAGGTTTGTTCACAAAGTAGTCAGCTTCTAAACTGAGAATGCTGGTATGAGACACATTCTGGCTGGTTGTACACAGTAAAGACTAAATAATGAAATATTGACAAGATGATAGGTAGTATACCATGGATTTCCACTAGTTTTTCAGCAATGACACCTGTATTATCAATCATTCTATGCCTGTTTCATAGTGTTCCCTGGTTTTGTTTTCATAAGCTCTCAACTTTTTGAGAGGGGGAGCTTCTAGCTGTTTTCTAGCTGTTGCTCACTTCTTTAGGCAGACACCTGAGTCCAAATACACAAGTTATTACTTTATTCATACAAGATTATCGGTACATAACATGATGGCTTTCAGACAAAATATCATAGTCTTTCCATATCACTTTATATTACCATATATGGATGCTAACATGCCTCTGAATGATAAAATGTCTCTTTGTTTTCTTCTTTTGTTTTCAAAGACAGTTTCTGGAATCACTTTCATTTATAATCCTTTTAAAGAACGTGGTAAGTTACAATCAACAGTATGTTTCTGATCCATCACATTCTTGCTTTTATATATTTTGCCCCCCAGTACTTCATGAAAGGTCTCAAAATGGAGTGATACTGCAGTTGTGACATTTATTCACTCCCCTTGTACCTTCTGCAAGTATTTCACCACATCTATGTAACTTTTTTCTCTGTGTACTCTTACTTTGACATGTATCTTTTGTTTTGGCTTATTTGTTTGTTATTTGTTTTGTTCATTATTTGTTTCATAAAAGAAAATTAGTAAAGTTCTGGCATTTATAAAAAACAAACACAACATTGCCATTATACTGTGAAGTACTGTTAAATTTAGTTGTGTAATGATTGTACCCAATTTTCTTATAGCTGGAATATTTACAGAGGAAAAATCCATTAAAAACTATGGTTATCAGAGCTAAATCCTAGAACTTAAAACTATGTTCCTAAAACCTTCCTGCCACAGTTTCTTCTATTATTTATTTTCATTTTAGTTTATCACTGTGCTTTTGCAGGGGTTTTTAGCTACCACTTGCAGAATCCAAACAGAATGATCACAGGAAACATACATGCGTGCACACACACACAGGCACACACACAAACAGACACACACACTACATGTAATAATGAATTATGGGGGAAGCAACATGAAGAGTATCAGGAAAAAAGCAGGTTTTTTCACAGACAATTTCATTCGCATAAAGAACTGCAATGGCAAGAGCATTTACAAAATGAGGCATATTCTAATGATTTGGTAGCTATATAAAAAAACCTATTCTGAAAATTTTGCAGATTTTTGAGAATGTAAAGCATGTCATTGCCATATGTCACTTAATCCCAAGAGACACAGATGTGTCCCATCTGCTTTTGTTCTTATGTGCAGCATTGTTACTTTTATCTGTAGCAAATGCACTATTTCTTTCAATGCCCTTTGATTTAAAATGCATGCCATCATGCCTTCAGGGAAGCGGATTCACGGAAGAAACAATGGAATCACATCAGCTACCTCTACCCTGTGTATGTGTGTGTGTGTTTATGTGTTGTGCATTTGACTATTTCTCTCATTTAAAACCTCTATTTAATCTGCTTCCCTTCTGGGTAATCTTTGACTCTAATCTTTGTCTCTCGCTATGTAGATTGTTTCTGCATTTTACACACAAAATTCATCAGCTATCCAGAGGAATGTGAGAAATTACTAAGCAAGAAGGGCCTAATATTCCTGATATGGGTCGTTTTTGTTCCTTCGTAGCAGATAAAGAATTCCCAGCAGTGATGGGTATTAAAAAGGTATGCAAGGAAAGGATTTTTTGTAGACTCTAGGCCCATGACAACATGCTAAAACAATATAATAAAAGGATGGGCTTATATTTTTGGTCCTATGGGCTTGGTTGCAGGTGTTTTAAAGGCTGAGTAATGTGTGCAAGGTAGAGAGACACACTTAGAGGTATTAACAGTGGGATACCTCTCAATCATAGTTATCAACGTTATTTGAACTGCCTCATTACTCCAGGTCAGAAACCTAAGTAGCTACAGCCACATTTTAGTGTAATGCTAGTTTACATTAGCTCTATGCAATACAAGTGTCACTGTTACAATACTAGATGCACAGGGAGCACAGGAGGAAGAATCTGGAGCAGTCACGAAGAGAAAGACACCCCTTGCTACACATTACAGAGTGCTGTGACTGTCTGGAAGCAACTCTTGCCAGCCGTTCTGGGATTTCTGGAGAGGAGTAGTATTGGAAGCCAAAGAAAAGAAACAAAACCATAAGATAAAAGCAAGATACCAGTGATATGGCCATCAGTATACTGGATTGGGCTTCTGCACTCCCTGATCCCACTGGCTTGCAAAGCATCTTGTCACATCCCTTCATCTCTACATGTTTCAGCATCCAAACCAGTTAACCCAAGGAAAGAACTTCTCGGGAAAGCACTATGAGCTTCATCCTCTAAGTGCCATCCATGCAGCAGCCATGGCATTATCTGAAGGCTCTGAAAAGGGTCAAGTCAGTCTGCACCTCCCCATCAAAAGCCCACTCTACACATGTGGAGAGCTCAGATCTGAGAAAGTCATAAGTTAACTGACAGGTGTAATGACGATTTCTGTGGAAACAGACAGGCAAGTCTGATTAGGCTGAGAAAAACAATAGGTAGGAGGAGTTATTTTTCCTAAACCTACTGCAGATAATAGCAATGATGGAGCCTGCAATGGTGTTGTCGTTTAACCCTACACTGCAACTGAGTACCATGCAGTCACTCACTTACAATCTCCCCTCCCTCAAGGGGAAGGAGAGAAAAATTAGAAAAAAATTACAATAACATTAATGAAACATATTAATAATAAACCAAAATGAAACATAATAATTATAATAATGAAAAGGGAGACAACAAAAGGAGAGACAGAAACAAAACCCAAAAAAGAGAAAGAATGCACAACACAATTGCTTGCCACCCATTGATCTGCGCCCAGCCCACCCCTGAACAGCAATCAGCCTTTTCTAGTCAGTTTTCCTCAGTTTATATACTGAGATATACTAACTTCCCAGGAAGAGAAACATAATCAATTTGTCCCAAGATGTGAAGAGAGAAAAGATTACAAGAGCTATTCCTTAGTCACAGGGATGTCTTTAACAGGAAAAAAAGCTTGTTGGCTTTTATTATGGTTCAAAGATGAGGGAGAGATCGTGATCTAACCATTGCCTTAGAGTGTTATTGGTGAAGCAGTGGTAATATGGTTTAACTCCTCTGGGCAATGCAGAGGATAGGCTGGAGTGGAAATGATACAGACAATAATACTGTGAAAAGGAACTGCCCAGTGTGCTCAGAGATGTTGCAGTGCTTCTTTACATTTCTGCTTCTGCAGTGTTCATCAGCTGGTTGTGATCCCAGAGACAGCTAGTTTCCCAAACTATGAACTTTTGTCTTGCCAGCCTGCCACCTGTACTTGCATAGCAAAGCTAAGCGGCAAAGTCATTGAGGATGCAATAGGCAAGGCTGGAGATGGCTTCTCCTGCCTTTTTCCCTCATCACTCAAGTTGTAGCTGTTGTCCACGAACAAAGTAAGGCACAGGCAAGACGCAAATGTCCCTAATGAACACAGAACTGAGAATGCAAAAAAAGTTCCAAGTTTGTCTTTACAATACCAGAAGTCAAATGATGGATAATGAGAAACATAGTGTAAGAGCCCTCTGAAAGGGATGGGGGTTAGTGTGATGAAAATTTTGACTGCACCTTGAATGACTCCTAATTTGTTCAGTGCTTAGTATGTGAACTGGGAAATATGGAGGGACATTTTCTAAATGTTTCCTAAATCTGAAACAGTTTCACACCTGGGGAGCAGAACTTTCACAACACACCTACAGATAAGACTGAGCCCTGTTTTAGGCAGCACCAATGAGCTTTCACTAAGTCAGGTCAAATTTGCTGCCTATTTGAGGTATTGTGCTGCCAATCAGCGGTGATAGTTTGGATGTTTTGGCAGCAGAAGTGGCTGCTATCAAGGGATTTTATCTAGGGAAAGAAGTCTGGGGCTTTGGTTGTTGAGGTCTTCAAAGACAAAGGGAACTGTAAATAACGGCATGAAAATTCTAAGCAAGGAGTCTGAATTTATTTCAAATTGAAGAGAAAAGCTGCTTCTAATACTGTCTTGATGAAGTAAATGACTGGCTCTGAGCAAATTTGACTTGTGACAAATCAAACAAGGTTTGTGGAGATCTGACCTAAGACACTTGAAACTGTATGTACTATACTTTGGCTGACTCAGTCCAGACTTGCTTATAAGCATACAAAGTGGCTTAAAAGCTTACATCTATTTTGTTGTTTGACTTTTTCCCCCAGACTTTAAAGGTATTGAGATCTCAGTGACAGCTGAGTTTTGGTTAGCCTTGATCTGTTTTCAGAACATTAGATGCTATTGTCTTTTCCTTGGCTATATGGCTCAGGTCCTGGTTTTGTTAGTGGTTATATGAAATACTGGTCTCTCCCTGCTGCACCCTGCCAGCCAAACCTGCATTGGCTGAGTCACTCATCCTGGCTAAGAGCAGAAATGAATCACAGTGAAATTGAGGTACTTCTAGAGAATGACGATCTGGGGAGCGTGATTTTGTCCTGTCTTTACTCTGTTGCTTTTAAGCTTTGGTAACTTCAGTCTACTGCTCCTGAATTATGTTGGTGCAGACAAAACAAAATTAAAACAAAACTGGTGCCCTTTGCATCCAGAGGGAACATGATTGTCATCCTGTACTATGCAATGCCACAGATGCCGGATGCTCAGTCTCTCAGTGAGACCAGAACGAGCCTGAAAGTCAGAAAGTGATCCTGTGCTGCCTAGGCTGCCCTCTTGTACTCCCCAGCAACGAATTTCTGAGACTGCTAGAGTATTTTGACCCAAAGGTGAAGTAATCTGCCCATTTGACAGAGGCCTCCTCTGGAGAAGAATGTCTCTTCTCCTTAACCACAGACTGTTTTCCCTTAGATCTACCTTCTTTTTATCCCGCTGCCCCCTCTTTCATATAATCCGGCAACACATAAGTAGATCTGATGATGCCAGGAGTGCTGAAGTGCTTGAGCTGAGATACCAATCCAATAAATTTAAATTATAATTGGTGACCCTAATATCTTTGGAAATTACATTAGAAGTCGTAGACTATGAACAAAATGCTACTGCAGAGAGTACGCTGTCTGGTTACAATAGAAAGGCAAAGTTTTTGCTTGAAGCTCCTGGAGCTGCCCAGTTGCCATTTATGGATTGTGTATGAAGCCTGAACATGAACAGGTTTAATTCAAAGTTGCTGCCCATTCGCCACTTGAAACAGTGGGAACTGCAAATTATCTGGCAACTTTTTATTTAAGTTTTGATCTCTTCTTCCCGTTGTTACAATTGCTCAAGCTGGATTTCAGTTTGCTGACTACCTTTCTAAAGTGACACAATATTAAAGCAAAAGCACTCCATCAATTGCTTTATCACTTCTGCAGGATCTTCAAAAAAACCCAAAAGATGGCTAAGAATTATGTAAAGTATTATCTACATGATTATATGACTTCCTACTTTTGTTTTTTTCCAAATGCACTCAGATGTGATGAGAACATTAACCAGCATCATTCTCTACCGCAAGCCTGCGCTCAGTGACACCTGCTGTGTGACACACAGTTAGCTCTGTGTCATGAAGCCACCATAGGGCAGCACTGATTCCTTGGAGTGAGTGGAGTGGAGGCCACAAACAACAGGCTGCTGTAACACAGATGGATTAGAGTTAAAGAGGTATGCCTTTGATCCGCTTGGAGATGAAAAAACAAGGGGGAGTTCTTTTGGCTGCCTTCAGCTTCCATGAGGAAGGGCTCCATCATAAAGAAGCCAGGCTCTCCTGGGAGGTGCACAGGGACAGAACTGATAAGATAAAGGCGCATGATGGGGCATTCCTGCAGTACTGAGAGAGCCTTTTTTTTTCTCAAGGGTACTCTGCATAAGGAAAATCACTGTCCTTGGAGATATTTGCAGCTTGACTACTCAGACAGCAACCCAACAGAGAAGAAGGGCTGGACTGAAGGGCTGGACTGGACAACCTCTGGAGGACCTTTCCAGCCGAATTATTCTAGCACTATATGAACCTGTATAGATAAGACCCTCTCTCACCTCAGCTGCCACAGACACAGCTTTTTCAGTTTACAACTTAATATTCTCCCTTGGTATGGTGAAGATCTAAGTGACCAGTGATGTTTTTCCACGTAACTACAGCTGAGCTTCAGGGAACACAATGTACTGTCTTAGTCCAGTCTGCAAACTGACTTCAGCCTCTCGGAGATCTCAGTGAGAAATGAGACCTCCTCAAGCCTGCCTGTTTCTTCTAAGTAATTTTTCTGCCCAAATCTATGTTGGATTAAGAATAGAAATGAGGACTGTGGTTTTCTCTTCAACCTTGTGGAAAGTAAAAGTGTTGAAAATATCCATTCCTGAATGGTGTTAAGGTTTGCAGGCATCTGTTTCAGCACTCCATTAAGCACAGATTTTCTAATTAAGCAAAGCCAATTGACAGCAAGGCAAGATGGAGACACCTGCACCTCCACTGTTTACATACGTAAGTACTGATGCTGACTACAGGTTCCTCTTCCATTGCAATTTACTGACTTAATTGCAAGCCCTGGGTGGGGAGATTCTTACTTCCAAACACTCCATCTGGTTCTGGTCTCAGTCTTCTCATCAGCTGTTTTGTTCCATGCAGAAAGTATTTGATAGGCAAAACTCTTCAAGCCATATTTTCTCCGGACTGTGTTCTAAAACAGCAATAAGCTCCTGTGTGCCTTTCTCATTTCCTGGGTTGATACTGATTGCCAGTGCTAGCCCTACCTGTCTCAGTCAGATTTGATCTCTTTTTTAATTAGTTTATGCAGGATCTCTAGGCAGTAGACATCTTCAAACAACCATGTTAGGACTGATGCAAAGGGTTTTCATCTACTTTAATCATACTCTAGAGCTGAAGAGACTACATCTTCCTCTTTGCTTGTCACATACAATTGAAATTGTATGTACTACCACCATCACTAACTCATGCTGTTTTCCACATGCCTTAGGAAAATAAACCAGAGAGAAAGAAAAGTTCTGGACCTGCCTTTAAGAGGTGAAACCTCTGCCTGGAATGAGAACTTCTGCTCTGAGACCATCAGAAAACTCTGTGAGCTGAAGCAAGGCTGAAGGTCCCCAAGGCATCATCTCAAAGACCAGATGGGCGCTACTTTCTCATGCATTGTATCTGCTTCTGGACCCCTCCCTACATGCAAGACTGCTATACCAATAGGTGCATGTAACAATAGGCACTGGTGATGTCACGACTCAGTTGCTTTTTCTGGACCTGCCCACTTTTTCCAGTGATATTTGAGAAGAATTAACACAAGATCTAACTCAGATCACTATCAGCAAATGCACACAGAAACTCCAACTTTCCTGGAGCCTGGCAACTTCTCAGAAGCTTGGGCCAGCTCCACTGTTGCAGCTGTGCCTATGATAATACAGATCAGCCTTAGAGCTGTGCCAGTGAATGCACATAGAAGATTATTGACTGAACACAAGGTCTGGCTCATTGAACTATAAAGTCAACCTCAAGAAGCATGCATGGACAGCAGGTTACTGTAGCAGACAGTCATGCAGAGGAAATAGGGGTTTGCACAGGACCCTGCCTGCCTGTCTTAAATGTACTGACAAATATCAATGGCACTAGTGCTCCTGATCACAGAGCATATCTGCATGTGCCATGGGCAAGCACATTTATTCCCTTGGCTCCATGAATATGCAATGCCTTAGCACGCTCTCAGCATTCAGAGTGATCAGCCCTGCTGTCTGTGCTATTAGACAATAAAGTAGTGGCAGGGATCTGACAGCAATTTTCCATGTCTGCAAGTTGCATGTGTGGCATCTTCTTATGCCATCAATATCTAAGAAAAGAGATACCAGTACAAGCTAAGGCCTAGCTCATATGTTTTCTATTTTAAATGTGTATCAGCTGCATTGTTATCTTTGAAACTGTATCATTCAGTGCATCAACATGGAGAATGTGGAGAGCTGAGGTGAATACAAACTTCAGACCTCTAATTAAGGTATGAAAGATTCTAAATTATTTAACTTTCACACCTGGTTCTACTCTGACAACAGTTATGAGATGTAAAAATACAGCTACTTCACCAACCACCTAAATTACCAAAGATATTACACTGCACTCCTATAAGGCACATGAATCCTTTTATCTGTTCAACCGTGTCTCTTTCGAGTTTGATTAAAACACATCATTGCAGTTCTATCAGGCCTAAACAGCTGAGGCCTGGAGTTTAGACTCCATATATAGGTATTTACGTAACATTATGTGTTCTTCCTACTACACAGATCTCTAAACTCATGCCACCTCAGTATAATTAGCTCACATTAGAGAAATTGTAGCTTGGCAGTGGAATCTGGCCTTCTGAGACTATCTTGCCAATGCTTCTGCTGTTGCAGAAACAGCACCTGCTTGCATGGAAGTGAATCAAGAAATTTGTGAGGATTTGCTCCAAGAGATCATCAGTTCTGTTCTGATGTGATTACCAGACCCCATCAAAATAAGCAAAGGTGTGAAAAAGCATGAAACAGGGTGTAGCACCGCAATTCAAATCTGTATTGTGAGTGAGCCAAAGAAAAGCTGGTTTGCACCAGCTGGGTACACCAAGTCAGGCTGAATTACTTTAATTCATCATTTACATCTTTGAGCTGGTTAGCTCACTTGCAGCCTCCCCAGCCATAGGATTTGTCCCATCCAGCTGAGCACTTACATTCCCATCAGACTGCAGAGAAATGTTGCTGTCCTCAGCTTGCCTTTGCCTTTGTTAAGCTTTTCAAAGCCACTTGCCCAGATATGACCCTGATGGCAGTACAGGGCAAAGAAACTGAGAGGTGCGACTCTGCTCTGTGTGGTATGCGGACATTGTAATGGTCTCACTCAAAAAATAAAAAAGGATATAAAGGCACAGTAATTAGAATACATGGTTTGGCTGCAGACTAGGTAAGTGCGTGTTTAACCTCCCTGGCTGTTCAAACCCTGTGGGTGACCATGCTCTGATCTGAAGGTAACTCCTCAGAGAGGCTGTGCGTCTTTGTGGTCACTGTGACATGTTTCTCAGAATGTCCTTGCAGGCTTGCCTGCATCCTATCTCTCAGACTGCATCACACTCAAAAAAAGGAGCAGGAATGGGTCCGATCCCTCCTTTCCAATCAATCCCTGGACAAGGTTTTTCAAGTCCCTCTACCCAAGGTTGTTAGGGAGCTGTTGAGGCTCACTGGGTCCTTCTGCATTCTGGGTGCTCCCTCAAAGATTTCCCCTGGCCTGGAAGGGATGTCTGACCCAGAGAGTATTCACCTGGGATATAGGGAGGTTGAAAACCAGTTTTCTAATTTCTTCCTTAGACCCATGTCTCAAAAAAAGCATCATCATCCCTTTAAGAAGGAGAGCTGTAATGACCTAGCTTAAATGACATGACTACTGGGGCTTCTAACATTATTGCATGTAAAGTCAGGTTAAAGCAGAGAGTTGAGGAAAGAACTGGGAAAAAAAACTGAGTTCTTCATGTGTTGTTTGTGTTTGGTTTTTATCTAGTTCTTGTGACAACTTTCCTGTCAAACAGCCCTACAGGAGTTTTCAGTACTTGATAAATTGTTATGAACAACTCAGAGCTGTGTGAGAGTGATGTTAGCTATGATTTGAATTTGGTGTGACTTCCTTGCGGAAGAACTAAGGAACCCGGGGGCAGTTCATCTGGATTTACTGTTAAAAAACTCTGCTACTGATAACATGCTAATATCATCTTGACTTTTTTCTCTTCTGCCCCAACTGCTCAATTCCCAGGTATTTCTGGAGTTTTTTCCTTTTTTTTTTTTTTTTTAATAGTTAAAAAAAATCTGTAAAGCAGAAATCAGTTACAGATCAACACTATCAGAGATGAATTTTATTCTGCTTTAGCATTTTTCTGTAAAAGTGCATACTTGTAAGCTGTTGGTAAAAGTGCCTAACAAAAAATTCTCTGAATTATTTATAAAAGCAGTTTGTCTTCATGTGCTGACGAGAGAAACTAGGCATCCCCCGATGAATTAGTGATTACTCATTATTTAAAAGGCAGGATTTACCTGACACACAACTTTTCAAAATAGAAATGTCCACAAAATTACTTATCTCATAACTAGGTGCTATAACCCGCCTGTTAGTTCAGCTCCTACAGCAGCACAGAAATGTTTTGAAGGTAGCAAGGTTCTTAATTTAGCAAGGTGGGAAACATTTTTCTGCAGTACCATTATTACATTAGGCAGATGAAATGTGGATCTGTAATGATGAAATGCCCAGATATTTTACAGCTTCAGATGAATTAATGAGGAATTATCTATGTGGCATGAATAGTCCAGTGCAACATAGCATATATACAAGTTTCCAGTGCCCTTGCACTTCTGCAATAGGTGGACAAATTTCTCTGCTTTAAAAAGACAATCCTGCTTTATATATAAATTGTGAGAAACAAGACATGGTTCTTCACACCTAGAATACTCAGTTTTAGAATTTTTGATTGCTGCAGGCACTTATGTTTCAGTGAAAGGGAGTCATAAAAGCACATTTTGTGTAGAATACTGAATATCTTTCATGACTGTTACTATTTCAACATTCTCACTTTAAAAAAACACTTTATTGTCAGCCTTGCTATCCTGAATGTTTTGAAATAATCACACAGCTCCTATTTTTGTTAGCACCACTCTGAAACTTCTGAAGATAGCTGTCAGAGCTGACATCTTAGACTACAGAAGCCCATTATTCTTCTTATTAGGTATTTCCAGCGATCTATCCATCTCTGTCTTAACTGTTTTTTATTAAGCATACTAAGGGTATGTTTAATAAAAACAAACCAGAATTAGTAAATTTATGTATTTATACAGATTTAATCTTTCTACATGATGCAGAGAGAATAAACAGTTATGAATTTTCTTCTGCTTGTATTTCTCTGTAGAATACCATTGTACTCACACACCTACAGGGTTCTCAAATCATTCTGCCCAGCCTGAAGTTAGATATTTCCTGTTGTCAAAAGAACATGGGAAGGTTACATTTTTCAGGAAAGCAAGAACATATTTCTTTTGAAACACAACCATTTCAATTAATTTCTGGAAGTCGAACTTACCTTTAATTTAAAAAAACCCAAAAAACCACAAAAACAAACACACATGCTTCTTCCTTCTAAAAAAATGTGCCTGGCACTGTAAGATCCACAAACGTACCCAACCTGATGACAAAAGTCAGTTAAACCAGCATAGGACTCTAATGAAGTTCAAAATACAAGCAGATACAAGACTTACTAAAAATAAAATTTGGGGTTGGATGTAACTAGCATTTAGAAAATTAAAAAAAACAAAAACAAACAAAAAAACCCAATCAAACAAAAAACCCCAAACAACAAATTAAAACAACAGCAACAAAAAACCTAAACCAAAAAAAAAAAAAAAAAAGGAAAGCCCTGGACAAACACAGATGAGCTTACCTTTAAAGAGTGAGAAGAACAAGGATGACCAGAGATACAGCGCAGAATAAACAAATGCCAAGCACTTTTTTGTGAGCATTGTCAAAATAAGCTGGCTCTCCTTCCTGAGCAGAGGGTGAAAGAGGATGAAGTCTTGAAGACAGCCTGCAATGACTGATGGATTTGGCAATTACGGTAATAAGGCATCAAACCAGCTTCCCACCAGGGGAGAAAAGTGCATTTGCTCATGTGCTTCTCCAGTCCCCAGGAGCCAAGTCAGCTCAGTGCTTGGTCAGTAAATCCAAACACAAAGGAACAGGTTACATTCCTTTGGACTCACATTGCTCGACACACTGAGCCGTTCCCTGGTCAGGAGCAAATGCAAGTGATCCTCACACACAGCTGTCTGTGTACTGCAAGAAGGGGGAGTGTGCTGCCTCGGAGATGCTTTCCACATCTCCACATACTGTACCTAACTCGAGACAGCACGGCTGCAGTGTTTCCAATGCTTGCACTCGAGTGCCTCTAGAGCTGTTTCCCGGTGAAATGAATTAGTGTGTGTCCCCCTCTGCTCTCTCCCAGCTGCCAGGGCAACTTGCAGTAAGCACCTGTGGCACACAGCTGCCTTTTCTCCCAGCAGAGGTGGCAGGGGGGATTCAATAGTGCAAAAGTTTGAAAATATGAAAATGGCCAATCTCCTGTCCGTTTCTGGTGCACTCCTTCCTGTAATCGCTTCCACCAGATGTAGGGAGCTGCTCTGAGTGCCCTCTTCCCCAGCTGTCTACTGGAGGATTTTGCACACACCCTGGTTCCCTTTCCTCTCCAGTTTTATTCACCAGCAAAAAAAAGGCAAGATGAGACAAAATCTTGAATGATTTATATTCATCATTTGGGCCTTTCTTTTCTCATTTGCCTGTTCTGAACACTCACCCACTTTTCTTTCACTGCAAGCAGGGATAGGACTTCATACTTCCCTGTTGAATTTCTTGGGGCTCCTGCCTTGACAGGGTACAACCCTGGACTGATGCAGAAAGCAGCAGCAAGTCGTGACTCCGGGCAGGAGGAGGGATTTGGGCACTGCCATAGTGAAGCTGCAGCAGGCAGTGCAAGCTGGTAGGAGAGCAGAGCCCTGGCATGTGGGGAACAGGGCATGCTGAGGAGGAAAGCTTGCAAGGTTGAGCGGTGGGAGACAGGCTGACCATGGAATCACCCTGGCTGGAAACATCTGCCCTGGGATCAACTGAGAAATGCAAACTTATGATACTCAGGAAACATGCGAGAAATCAGTGGTCGAAAAACCAGGAAAGGGGAGGAAAACATTACAAGTAGGCCGACCAACACCACCAGCATTAGTTAGTAACACTCAAATGTCTTCTGCAGTTTTCATGCTTTCATTTTCTTTTAATAAATGTTAAATAGATTTGGAACACTGAGACCATAAGGGGCTGGCATATACCCCAGCTGCAGCCTGGACTGATTTAGCTGTATCCTCATGTCCTCTCAACCTGTCACTGGTGGGTGGGGTGTCTTCCTGGGTGTCTGGGAAAGGTCCTCAGAGCTGCTGACCCTCCCTCTGCAGGTTTGCTGGGGTGCCCCAGGTGAGCTTTCATCGACCAGTTGCACGTGGAACAACAAGGCTCAGCCTCCTCCAGGTTCTCCCAGGCCCCTCATTGCTCTCCATGGGTAGGAATGGGGACAAAACAGGACTTGCTGCTGGGACCCCATGAAGGCCGGCCTGGAAGACCCCCTTGGATGGCATCAGGGGCAGGGACCATAGAGGGGCTGTCCTCCCACTCTCCCGCTGCTCTGCTGACTTTCGGTCCCTTTGATGTGGGGCCTCCCAACTGAGCCTGTAAGTGATGATGTCGATAAGCTGGTGGGCAAAGCTCCTTTTGTGCCTGTGCAGGGAGACCCATAGAGGCTGGAACAAAGCCTCATTTGGGCCAAAGTAGTGCAGGCTGGATGGGACAAGGCACTGTTGTGGGACAAGGCTTCCTACCATCCTCAAAGATATGCCCCAGCTCCCGATGCAACTATGACAGCAGGTGGTGGAGGACAGCAAGGTAGAGGAGGGATGCTGAGATGCAGTGCAGGAGATGCTCACTGACCCCAGGGCAGTGGCCACATGGCTGATGGCAGGACTACTGCAGTGCTGTGGGAACTAGGGACAGCAGGAGGTCCTACTCTCAGGTCTGATAGTGCTGCAGAGCAATGGAGATTGTGAGCAGCTAAGTGCTCAGGAGATCATGCATCAGATTTTCTGTGAGTTTGATACATGATCACAGCTCCCTGCAGGGGAGATCACTTGAGCAGAGTCCATTTCAGAGTGTGGGAAATGGATTTGTAGAGAGTTCTCAGGGCCTGAGAGAAGGCCCACACAACATGGATCTGTATGCAAACTTTGAGACAAGAAATGCTGACTTAGGAATGCCATAGAATAGGACAGATATTGTTGAAAGAGAAACGGAGCTAGAAAAAAAGTTTCAAAGGATGGACTTGAAAATAAGACTAGATACTTTGGAGAAATAGAACTATGAAAAATGCATTGTAGTAGGACCCAGCAGGGGTGGTTTTAGATGATTGGCTTTAAGGCATCTACAGTATGGTGTGGCAAAAAGCTGATAGGCCAAGAAATGCTTATGGTGTACTGTAATTAGGAAATAGTCAGCTTCTGATTGTGATGGCATGAATTATAACATCTGTATTGTCACACCCTTTTCATGAGACTAAAAATGGAATATAAGCTTTTAAAACACTGCTCAGTTGTCCCACCTCTGGGTCAGGAAAAAGGTATTGTCCAACAGCAGAGCTGCCTGTTCTTGCAGCCAATTGTACTGACTGGGGTCCACCTGTACCAAAACTTCTCCTTTTTCTCCTTCTCTACTCCCCTCACATCCCCACAGGAGAACAACGTGGAGCATAGTTTTGTCTATTATTTTTTGTTTAGATTTGGGTTTTTCTTAAATTCCTTTAAAAATGAAAGCTTTCATCAGTGAGTACAACTTCACGCATACTGCAGTTCCAGTTGCTGTACTCACCTTCAGCCACTGTATGTGGCTGTCCTCCCACCGATGGCCAGAGTGTGGGGACTGGGAGCAGCTGGGTACCCAGGACCTCCTCCTCTCAGGTGGAACATGTCCAGTGGGGCCCTGTGGGGTGGAATGACATGTTCCTCAAAGCTGTCCTCCCCCCACACCAAGTACAGGATGGAGGTCACTCTCCTCTTGCAGAGGGGACACTCAGGCTTGCTCCCAGCCCACTGCAGAAGGCACACTTAGCAGAAGCAGAGAGGCAGTGCATAGCTGGCCTCCTCCCAGCCGTCCAGGCAGACGAGACAGCAGTTGTCCATCTCCATAGCCATGCTTGCCATGCACAGTGGGGTATGAAGACAGCTGGGGATGACAAACCACTTCACTGCCTCTCAGTGACACTGCAGCAGCAATTGTTGTGCTAGAAAAGTGAGGCCACAACTGTTGTCTGGCCTAAGGATGCATTCAAGTAATACCCATGTCCCTCAGGAAGGAAACCTTCCCTACTCCCCAGATAGAGTTTTCCCTCCCAGATAATTTCTGCTGCTGCAAGAGTGACTCCTGAGTGCCCCAACTGCCTCAACTGAGAGCTCCATTTGGCAAATGACTCACAGGGGCACAGGCTGAAAGTCACTGATCTCATGAGGATGGAAAATCCACCTATATTATGGTTCTCTGCAAGTAGGAGACTTGGTGCTGCAATATCCCACTTTGAGCATGCAAATGCAGACAGACAGAATCCAGGGGCTTTGCAGTCCAGCTCCTTTTCTGCACTCCTCAGCTCTTAATCACATTTCATAATTAGGCTACAAGTGAATTCTTCTAAATGCCTGGGTTGCTTTGTTCCACAGACAGCTATTTAACCATGCCATCTGGCAAAAGCAAGCATGTCTGACAACCAAATATATATACACCATGGAGTCTAGAAAACATAACGTATTGCACTACTGAGCTGCAACCAGGTTCTTTGTTGGGATCACTGCTCACATAGATTTCATCATCAGTGCAGGGGCCTGAAGGTGTGTTTCTCTCACAGGTTGTCAAGGAATGATACAGCAAGAACAAAATTATTGTGCAAGTCTGTTGTGCTCCTCCTCTCCCATGCCCACCTGAACTGTGCTGCCTCTGCAAAAGGTTTTCCCAAAGAAGGTAAAACCAGTCCTTCTGGCTCAGATCCTATAGTAAGGATGTACACCTGACCCTCAGCTCTGGATGTTTTCATTGCTCAGTCCCCATCCCCTACAGAAGTAGATGACATGAAGACAGAAAAGAGGATTTTTCACCAAAGAGCTAGGAGGTAGACATTTTCTCTCACTGCCATTTCCCTGTGAAACCTGTGATGGACTGCCACAGACTGGGGCTTATAGACAAGGACCATGTCAAAGCTCTATCAGGTGGTTCAGACTGTGTTCTGACCTTGTGAAGTTATGTGACTTGTTCCTCTTCTTCTTGAGGTTCTATCTCCTCTGGGTCACATTGGTACAACTCAACATTGGAGCTGGGCATCCTTCCTCTGTGGATGGGTTTGTCTGCAGGTGAGACAGTTCTTCTACCACCTTTCACCATGCTTGCTGCTGAGTTTGCCCAGTCAGCCCTTCTAGCACTGACTTGACTTCCAAGGCAAAACTCAGCAGCTCATGTTGTGAGTGAGCAGAGATAGAGGACAACTGGCCACAGTCATACAGCTGAACAAGAAGAAAAGAGGATGAAGAAAGCCCTTACAATGCAGGAAGTGCTGGAAAGTGCTTTATCCCATGAGGGGTTTGGATGAGTTGAGTGACTTTGGGAAGTCTGATAAAGGAGTCAAATGCTGGAGTGGATTCAGTGCATTGTTCAAAAGTTACATCACCAGGGTTTCACCATGCATGTCAAGCTGCAGAGAACTCAGTGGGTTCAGCTCCTCTCCAAGGAAGGCAGATGACACCAGGCCACACATACACAGGCCAAGTGACCTTGCTGGTGAGGCTGGGGATGCTGGAGGATAGGAAAGTAGTGCAGGATGTGAATATACCTGGCTGGTTAAGCAGGGAGCTGGGCTGGGGTGATCCCAGTTCTGCTGGGAGCTATGGAAGGGCCCACTCCTTTGCTGGTGCAAAGGGAGGCAGATGGTGGCAGGAAGGTCTGCATGAACTAGGGATCTCATGGCTTCCCACTCCTGCAGGCAGTAGATGCCTTGTGGGTGAGCTGAGATGACAACGGAGCTGCCACCTGAACTCTGCATGCTCCAGTGGCACATGAAAGAGCTGTACAACAAAAGCAAGGCACAAGGAGCTCCAGCCATGTCAGACAGGCCTGCAGTAGCCCCTCATCCCCAAAGGCTCAGGCTCTGATTCTTCACCCCTGCTCTGTCCTTCCCCCACACAAGAGGAAGAGAGGCACAGAGGTGTAGGGCACTGCACCAGAGCTCAGATGAGAGAGTGATTTCCCCTTCTCAGCTGCTGGGGTCTGCACCACCGGGCATGGTGGATGCTCAGCTGGTGAGGGAGCAATGCCAGCCCCTGGCCCTGCTGACAGGGGCTCAGCCAAGATGGCTCACCTGCAGCGCTCCTGGAGTCAGCCTGCATCCTTAAGGCCTGCAGATCTTCTTATCTGTCCTATTTCCCACCTCTGCATTTCTTTTCCCAAATCAGTGTCCACCTCCCTCTCTCCTGCTGTGCCTCCTTCCTGCTCCTCATCCCTTTTCATTTTTGTTTCTGCCCCACTTCCTGTTTTTTTCATTCTGCCGCTCTTTCCCAATTTCTTTTCGTCCTACTGCCAGGCCCTCAGGCTTGTTTCTGTAGCCTTTTTGTGTATTTCCTTAGCCCTTCACTTCCCTGTCCCCAGACTTCTTTCTTTATCCCTGTCTCCCTTGTGGTTCTCTCCCGCTTCTTCCCCTCCTCCTCCTCTCTTCCTTGTCCCTCTTTCATTCTCCCTATCCCCACTTCTTGTCTCACCGTCCCTTTTCCTCTCCCGGTTCCTCCCTTCCACTCTCGTACACATCCTCACTCCTCGCTCCCTACCCTTCTCCCTCTCTCCCTCTCGTCGCGGGACAGCGTCCCTCCACCGTCCCTGCCTCTCTCCGTGCCCGGCACAGGCGCGCCTTCCCCTCGGAGCCCGCGGCGCTGCGCACACACCGCCGCCATGTGCGCGGCCTGCGCAGCCGCGGCCCCCCGGCCCTGCCCGCCCCTGAGCGCCGCCCGCTGCGGCGGGGCCTCCGCCTCCCGCGCCGCTCCCGGCACGGCCCGCCCCGCCCCGCTGCACTTCCGCGGCGGCCGCCGGCACCCCGAGCACGGCCTGGGGCGGGCATCGCGCCCGCCTGAGGCGGCACCATGGGCAGCCGGCGC
Source organism: Haemorhous mexicanus (assembly GCF_027477595.1). NCBI lineage: Eukaryota > Metazoa > Chordata > Aves > Passeriformes > Fringillidae > Haemorhous > Haemorhous mexicanus. Next base: position 43,709,611 of record NC_082381.1, on the reverse strand, counting down.
TGCTGCGGCGGGAACGCTGAGGCGCTGAGGGACAGCGGCGGGATGTCCTCTGCTGGCGGGAGCCGGGGGAACGTGTCCCTGCGGCGCTGAGCCAGCCCACCGCCAGACGTGCGCTCAGTTTCAAAAGACTCCCCACACTTACTCGGGGCTCTTGGTTATCGCTGGGCACACGCAAACCGACTCAGGTGCCCCCAGGAAAGCCCGAACGAGCCCCATAGCCTCAAACTCCAAGAGCTTTGCTTGAGGCGCCCAAGACTCAGCCTCACATAAACACAGAAATACAAAATGTTCTGAGTTGGAAGGGACCCACGAGGATCATCCAGCCGAGCTCCTGGCCCTGTGCAGCGCTATCCCAGAGAATCACACCATGTGCCTGAGAGCATTGTCCAAATTCTTCTTGAACTCTGCCAGACTTGGTGCTGTGACTACTTCCCTGGGGAGCCTGTTACAGTGCCCAAACACCCTCTGGGTGAAGAACTGTTTCCTAATATACTAAACATCCCCTCACACAAGTTCTCCCTGTTTCCTCAGGTCCTGTCACTGGTGTAAAAAACACCAGTCACTTGTTTTTAAAATATTAAAAGTTTATTAGTAATAAAATGGTTATAAAAATGGTAATACAAATAGAATAATAATAATTTGGACTATTTGAATTAGGACAATATGAGACAATACAAACAAAGAGTTACAGATGTCTGGGTACCTTTTTCTGGGCAGCATAAGCCCGAAAAAAGATACCTGTGAACCGAGGATTAACTCTTAAAAACAATAACCTGTTGCATATTCATTCATCTCATACATGATGCATAAATTCCATTCAAATACAGGATTCTGTCTGGTCATCATCAACTTCTTCCTCATAAGCCTAACGGCATCATCTGCCCGAGCAAGACGGGAAGAAGTTCGTTTCTCCTGATAATGGAGCAATAAATTCTCTTTCTCTGAAAGATTTAGGTGTCCTGTGACTGCTATCTCAGTACAAGTCTTTTCTTTAGAAAAAAAAGTATCCCACATAGCATAGTTTCTATTTTAACATTTTTTTATAACCTAAAACTATATTTAACACACTACTGAAGAGAATTAATACAGCATTACTTTCTAACACAACACATATAATAGTCATTTTAATATTTGTGAAAAACCAATCATAAAATACACATTCTTCACACTGGTCACCAGTGAGACCAGTGCCTGCCCCTCCACCTTCTCTCACAAGGAAGCTGAACAATGGGATGAGGTTTCCCTCAGTCTCCTCCAAGCTGACCTCAGGCACTCCTCATATGGCCTCTCCTCAAGGCTTTTCAACCATCTTTGTAGCCTTTCTTTGGATGCAATAGCTTCAGGACCCCAAATCCCTAAACCCAAGGATGCCTGAGTTGTACTAGGGCCCCAAAATATCCCTAACTCTAGTCTAGTCTCCTCCCTCTGAACCTTGCTCAGCAGCTTCCTCCCACCCTACCCAAATGTCCCCAAATGCCCCCATCCCCATGCCAGCAGCTCAAAACCCTCTTAAGTCCAGCTCCAGGGTACCTCCACTTATCCCCACAGCCTACCTGAGTATCTCTGGTATTCTCCAATCCTGTCAGAGTACACTCCCAAAATTGCTTTCAAGGCATCCAAATACTTCTGAATGGTCCTCTGAATGGGACCTGGAGTATGTCATCTAGGTGTCATGAATACCTGCAAACCCTACCCTAGTACCCTCAAAACTCCCCAAACCTGCCTCACAGCCCCCAAAGTTCCCATCCCCTGCTTCTGAACCCCTGAAAGTCTTTCTTCAAAGACCCACAAACTGTAATTTCCTATAAACACCCCAAAAACCTTTTTTGTAGTCCACAAAACATCCATAAGTCCCTTCCAGGAGTGATCAAACAAACCACAAGCTTGTCGATGGCCCCCCAAAATTTCTATACCCTGTGTCCAGGGCTGCAATCACTAAACTCCCTGAAACCTTTCATTTGGGCCAGGAATACATCTGAAATCACATCCAACTGCCCTCAAAGACTCATCTAAAATGTCCACAAACCTAAACCCTAAACCCTCCCAAGATTTTCTCAGACTTCTCCAAGGCCATGCCAAAGGTTCCACACATATACCAAATATATTCCAAATATACTGTGAAGTGCCATAGCTCCTGCTGGCTCCAGAAGATTCTGTGCCCTGCCTAGCTCTACTCAAAGCACCCCAAATTTGGGTTCTTTTCTACAAGGTGAATTGTCTGAATGAACTGCTTTAAACATCAAGGTGTGCTGCTTTCCCACAAAATACTCACAATGGCCATGAAGTTTTACAATTACCTGGCAGGTTCTTTCCTGTAAGTAAGATGCTAGCTTCACACCAAAGGATTTTGGGCCTTTCTTCATCATTTGGGCCTTTCTTTTCTCATTTGCCTGTTCTGAACACTCACCCACTTCTCTTTCACTATGAACTGCACTTCCCCTTGTTGAATTTCTTGGGGCTCCTGCCTTGACAGGGTACAACCCTGGGCCAATACAGCAGCCCGCCGTGACTCCGGGCAGGAGGAGGGATTTGGGCACTGCCGTAGTGAGGCTGCAGCAGGCAGTGCAAGCTGGTAGGAGAGCAGAGCCCTGGGATGTGGGGAACAGGGCGTGCTGAGGAGGAGAATTTGTGAGGTTGAGTGGTGGGGCATGGGCTGACCATGGAGTCGCCCTGGCTGAAACATTTGCCCTGGGATAAACTGCAGAAATTCAAACCTGGAGCGGAGTCCATTATCTTTGTGTTAGATTTGTTCAGGTTTTTTGTGGGTTTTGTTTATTTGTTTTGTTTGGGGTTTTGTTTTGTTTTTTGTTTGTTTGGTTGACTTTGGGTTTTTTTTTTTTTTTTTTTTGCTTGGTTGGTTTTGTTTTGTTTTTCACATTTCTCTTTAAATTAAGGCATTTGCCAGTGAATACAACTTCACACATACTACAGTTCCGGTCGCTATACTCACCTTCAACCACTGGAGGTGGCTGTCCTCCCACCGATGGCCAGGGTGTTGCAGGGCTGTGCAGATGGGGGTGCAGCTGGGTACCCAGGACCTCCTCCTCTCAGGTGGAACATGTCCGATGGGCTCTGTGGGGTGGAATGACATGTTCCTCAAAGCTGTCCTCCCCCCACACCAAGTACAGGATGGAGGTCACTCTCCTCTTGCAGAGGGGGCACTCAGGCTTGCTCCCAGTCCTCTGCAGAAGGCACACTTAGCAGAAGCAGAGAGGCAGTGCATAGCTGGCCTCCTCCCAGCTGTCCAGGCAGATGAGGGCGAGCGCCAAGAGCAATACGGCTAACCAACAACAGCTTTGCATGTCGTCCCTTTCTGGCTGTGGCAGCAATGCTGTTGGCTTAATAAAAGCCTTTGGGAAGCTCTCTCTAGTCCACAGGCAACGAAAAATGATCTTGAAATTACTGTGGAGTGTCAAAGTGATAGACTTAGGCAAGGGATGCTTATGCTTCAACTATTTGATTTTTGGATGTGTAACTTTATAGTTCATGGGTAACTAAAACTTTCGCTTTGGTTACACAACTCCCTAACTGTGTTACATATTTCTAAAAGTCAAGATGCCATGGAGGGTGTGATACAAGACTACTCTTGTGAAATGCAACTGGACCCAAAAGTGCCCAACCCCAGCCTACCTGAAGATATTCTGCAAAGATTCATACCTGATGGTGGGGCACATGCAACTAGATATCCTCTACAGAACATGTGGCATGTTTGAACTGCTTGACATAATTTGGAAACTGGAAATAGTGATCCTGAAAGTCTGGATCCCATGGTAGTTGAGTTTCTAGAGGGGATTTGATGTACATACCACCCACTTGTTTTCTTCATCTGAATGTGGACTGGCAGGACATTTAGCCTCCTTCTCACATCAGGACCATCCCCAGCAATAGGTCTGTCACCACACCTTTGCCAATGCCAAAACAGGTGTTACTTGACAGTGACTGAGATGGCCTAGTTACAGTACCTATACAGTATACCTATGGAATAATTTCTTGTTGCCCTTGTTGTCCCTGGCCAGATTAATGTCTATGAGGACTTGTCATGGTTTGACACTGGCCAAATGCCAGGCTGCCAAGAAAGCCGCTCACTCTCCCTCCTCTGCTACAGCTGGGCAGAGGAGAGAAAAATTTAACGTAGGGTTCATGAGCTAAGGACCAGGAGAAAATACTCCAAGGGCAAAATAGGCTCAGCTTAGACATACAAAGTGAGTTTATTACTAAAACAATCAGAGGAAGATAATAAGGAGTAAAATAAAGCCTTAAAACCACATTTTCTTCTCCCAACCCCTCCCTCCTTCCCACCAAGAGCACAGGGAGACAGGGCACCTGAGGTTTCCTTCTGCTGCACAGGGAGAGGAGCCCTTCCCCTGTGAGACTGTAGGATCCCTTCCCACGGGAGACAGTTCTCTGTGAAATTCTCCAGCATGGCTCCAAATCTCAGGAGCAGCAGTCCTCCCAAAACTGCTGCAACGTGAATCCCTCCCAAAACTGCTGTGGCATGCGTTACTCTTCCACGGGGTGCAGTTCTCCAAAGACAGGCTGCTCCACTCTGGAATCAGGACCACCACTCTCCACTGGGTCTCCCTCAGCCTCCTCCAGGGATCCGACTGCTCTGGCATCAGCATCTCCCCCACGGGTTGTGGGTGGATCTCGGCATCCCCCGTGGATCCCCATGGGCTGCTGGGGCACAGCTGCTTCACCATGGTCTCACCATGGCCTGCAGGGGAATTTCAGCTCTGGGGCCTGGAGCAGCTTCTCCCCCTCCTTCTTCGCTGACCATGGTGTCTCACATATTCTCACTTCCTCTTTTTCTCTGACTGGAATTAACACTGTGCTCCCACCTTTGTTTTGGTGTCTTCTTAAAGATGTTATCACAGGGGCATTACCATCATCTCTAGCCTTGGCCAGCGACATGTTCATCTTCAGAGCCACTGGTTCTGCTGGACACAGTGGAAGTTCCAGCAGTTTCTCACAGAAGCCACCTCTGTGGTATCCCCTGCACCAAAAACCAGGCCAAAAACCAGCTTTCCTTACTTGATCCCTGGCACTTCTCCCAGGCTACCTGTGCTTGCCTCCATCCGCTGTGTGTTTCCTTGTTGTGTTTAAGTTTGTCCAGGGGTTCCTGGCATCTCTGGCCTCCTCGCATTTTTGCCTGAGTTCCTCCTTGCTGGGGTGTATTGCCGCTGAGCTTGAAGGAGGTGATCCTTAACATCAACCAGCTTTCCTGGGCTTCTTTTCCCTCCAGGAATTTATCCCTAAACACCCCTGAAGAAGCCAAGATCTGTTGTCCTGAAGTCCACGGTACTGAGCTTGCTGTGCCCCTTCCTCACTGCCCTGAAGATCTCAACTCCACCATTTCATGGTCACTGCAGCCAAGACTGCTCCTGGGCTTTACATTCTCCACCAGCCTCTCCTTCTTGGTGAGAACAAGGTCCTGCATAACACATCTCCTTCTTCTCTATCACCCGGAGAAGGAAATCATCATTGTGTTCCTGAAACCTCCCAGATTGCTTATGTCCTGCTGTATTCTCCCTTGAACTGCACTCAGGGTGGTTCAAGTCCCCTCTGTGGATCTGCCTTCTGAATGTGAGGCTGCTCCTATCTTTCTACAGAGGGACTCATCTGCTCAACGTTCCTGGTCAGGCAGCCTGTAGTGAGCCCCTGCTGTAATGTCACCTGTCCCTGCCCTGCCTTTAATCCAGATCCATGAGCTCTCAGTTGGCTCCTCATCCATCCCAGGGCACAAATCCACCCACTTCAGCGTGTTCTTGGCACAGAGAGCAACACTCTTTCCTTCTCTCTTCTGCCTGTTTTCTGTAACCTCTCATTCCAACACTTGATAGGAGTGTTGGCTCGTAGGAGCCACCCCACTATATCTCTGTGGTGCCTCTTAGCCCATCTTTAACTCCTCTGGTTCATTCCCTGTGATGTGTGTGTTGGCACAAAGGCATTTAAATTCAGTCCCTGATGAAGCAGACTTACTGGAGTGTCAGGAATTCCTTCACGACTTTTCATGTATTCTCCTCCTGACCCACTCCAAGCTCTGGCCCTCTCTTGCTGACTTGCCATCAGACTGGCAGAGGGACTGAGGTTCCCATCTCCTGACACCTTGAATTCAAAGCCCTCTTCACCAGCCTGGCAAGCCTATGGCTGAAGATGCTCTTCCCCTTCCCTGACAGACAGACCCATAAGCCAGTTTCCCAAGGTGAGTCATGTGGTTCAAGAAGCTGAAACCTGGACTGTAGTACCAGCATGTAACCATTTCTTGATTTACCTGCCTGACTGGCCCTTTCAAACACCTTCCCTTTGAGGGGGGGAATTAATGAAACAGCAGTGTGTAATAGTCAGTGCACTCTACAAGGCTCAGCAGCTTATCAGTGACATCACTGCTATGACTCCCCACTAAGCAGCACCTCTCCAGAGAGTGTGTCAGGTCTCTCAGTACCTCAAAACCTCTCAGAAGTCACCTACTACTATCACCCCTTGCCTTTTCTTAGTTGTGCTGGCTGTGATGTGGGACCAGATGGGGCTGCCTTACTGTTTGTTATACAGGGAGCAGATGGGGCTGCCTTTCTCAGCTCCAGTGCCTCTCAAGATGTGACAGGTCTTTCCTCTTCAGTCCGCAGAGAAACAAAGTGGTTATGCAAGGGCACTTCAGGCTTCAGGGAAGTCTCTTCCCCCTGCGGTCCTTGCCATTGCAAGTTTCCATTCTTCTGCATTATTTGCCCCTCCCTTCCATATGTGCTAGTGAGGGAGTTTTTCTGGCTGTGTGGTCGTTGGCTTATGGGGCCACTGCAGGCTGAATTTGGGACCAGCTCTCTAACACCTTCTCAGTCTCCCTGATGTTATGCAGCCTTCTCACTGCCTTCTGCAGCTCAGCCACCTGCTGCAGGAGGTGCACCACCTGAGCATGTGTTCTGCACGCAGGTCTGCTGCCTGTCCCTGCCCCAGGAGAAACGTGTCTCTTCCTACAATCTGAGATCTGTCCTATCTCTCCTGGTGGTGTCTGCTGTCCCCACCCAGACAGAACTGCTGTAGGGAGAGGCTGCACTGCGGTCCTCAGACTGCAGCCACAGCAAGATTGTCTACCCCTGCCAGTTTCAGAGGGCTTCTCTCTGATCCACTGCTGCAATAGGACCAGTGACATGGTCCCACATCTCCTCTCCTTTGACTTTACAAAAACAGAAGGGCTCTAGTGAGACCCAACCACAGCAAGGACTGTTCACCTTTGCAGGAGGCTTTCTGCAGTCTTCCAGTGACACCTACAGACCTAATTGTAGAGGTCTCTGCTGGGGCCATGGAAGGCCAGTCCTTTGGCAGGGAAAGGACACGGGTCCCCAGCAAACCTGGCCCATGCCTTAACATCAAAATCCCTCTGTTCTGCTAAGATTTCAGCTTCACATTTTCCATAGGTTTTCCAAGGAAAGGCACATCTGTTAGTGAGCTGTGAGATAGATTGGTTATACAGTCTTGAAGAGAAGAGTACACAGCAGAAAGTCTCCTTCAGCTGCGATGGTAATTACAGACTAGCATGGACACTCAAGCATCTTTTGTTCTGAACACAAAATGTGAAGTTAGCTGAGCCAGCAGGAACAGCTGATGTTGCAAAGCAGGTACCTGCATGAGCTGTCTGGCCTCACTGCTTGGCAGTGCCATCACACCTTTATGGCACACTGTCAGGGTATGACAAATCATAGAGTGAAGGATCAACTACTCATCAGGAATTCAAAAAGAGCCTCACACACCTCTAAGTCTCATGCACTAGTAGATAGAAAAATCTCCCCTTTTTATCATATTTTTTATGTGCTTGGATAAAGATAATAGTGTCTCAGCTGGTGCAAGGCAGACTCTCTCACCAGGACAACAGCAAGTTTTGGAGACAGCTGCTAGCGGTATTTCCTTACTCCTTTAACCTATCCTTCAAAACAGAGCTAACCATAGTTTATCCTACAGCTAATTTCATATGGTCATTTTAAGAATCTGAGATTAATCTGAGATTGTCACTGTAAGCACATCTAGCAAATACAGGGGCCTTTGCTTTGTGCTGCACAGCAGATCCAACACACCCTTGTGTCTATAAAATACTTTTTAAAAGATGATACAGTGAGAAGAGGTTAGTCTTTTCTAAAACCACCCTTTATTAAAAAAACATAAACATTTGTAAATATATAAAATTATAAAGTATCAAGTCCTTTTTGCTTCCCAGTACAGTGGAATTCAGAAGTGGCAGGTAAATTTGGCATTAATCTGTTTGGTGTGTTAGTTCCAGGGCTGCAGAACTGATCAGCTAGTTTTGCAAAAGACAGCTATCTCATTCTTCTGACAGGTTTAAGCAATCTTGTTTCACTTTAGTTATGGTCTTCTCTCCTGCTCCTTTTGACAAACATCAGTGCTTCCTAGTGAGAGCACAGCTGGAGCTGTAGGAACAAGCAAGCTCCCTAAAAGGATGCAAACGTGTTTTACAAAGGGAGAGCCTTCCAGTTGCTAATGGGGAAGAGAATTCAGGCACTGAGAGAGCTCCTTTGTACAGTGTTCCTCGGGCACAGTGTGTTCTTGGCATTGGGTTTGTCTTCTAGCTGGACTGGAGGAACTTAGTAACAGGTTCAATTTGCGTCAAGGTCCCTTAAACAAGAGGTACTCAGATTCCCTTGAAATACATTTGACATGAAGCATCACAAAATCTCAACTATCTATTTATATTTTTTTTTACCACGTAAGTGTTATATAGTAAGAATTTCTCAGGTAGTACACCTAGACCTCAACTCAAAGCAGGACATTACACTGCTGTGGAAGTCCTGTAAAATTAAAAATCCAGTTGTAACCATTTTAATTGTCAGTGTAACTGGACTCCAAATGGGATCTTTTGTGTCACTTCCCACCTCATCTAACACTAAAGAACAGATGTCAGTTGCAGAGAGAACAGGCATCTTTTAATGTTATTTCTTACTTGGTCTCCTCCCTAAAGTCCCTGTCACCTGCAGAAACTTATGACAAGTCCCTGCACTAAAGTGTCACCTTTGCCAGTTCTTCTGCCAGCTTCCACCATGCCAGGCACAACAGTGTCATTCCCCAAGGAGTGATATGCTTTATAGGAGAGCATCACATTAGTCTAATACTAAACCAGCAAGTTTGTCTTCTTGTGGAGAACTTAAACCACTGAAATTGCAGGAGAGCTGAAGAAACAGAATCCCAAGTAAAACAAGCTAATCCTGAATGTCTCAGCATTTACCAGGGGAGCAGAAGGGTGAGAAATGGTGCTGTATTTAACTTCTGCTGCTTACTGATATTTTCTTTTATAGGCAGCACTACAGCAAGGCTCTTCTTTTCTCGTAGAAGACAAAGTGACTCATTGTAACAGACTTCCATTACAGATCACATACTTATATATCCCCGCTGGAATGGAAGAATGCTCTAGCTTCTACTGCCCTTTAGCTAAAAGGCACAATTAGCTCCAAAATGAGTGGAAGACTTTTTATGCTGTACCACAGTCCTTAGATAGAAGTTTTCCACTGGGTTTGTGGTAGGCACAGCTTCTATCTTTCTGAAACCTTCACCCTTGATCCACATACATGAAAATTTAAAAATGGCTAAAATATGATGCTGCCCTCCACTGTGGCATTTCTTTAGGTTGAATCAAGTCAGCTAAAAATTTTAGTTGCAAGCACAGTTGTCCATTGCCACTTTGACCTTTCTGGCAGGACAGTCTTTCTTAACAGCCCAGATCCCCAGATAAACACAAGACTGAGAGATGCACAGCAAAGGTGCTATTTGCTCTAGTCCTTACTTATTGTGCAACATGACACAGATATCCCAGTGTACCAGCTCAGGACTGGTCCATGCCCATTGGTCTGAGTCCTGGCCCTTGGCATCCCCTTTTGGCCTGTTTAGGATTCAGGAACATGTGCTGTCACTGCATCTTCTGCCTTGACCATATCAGCACCGATTGCCTCAGCATGAAGCCGCTTGTAGTCAGTGTGGAAGAAGATGACGTAGAAACAAGCCATACCACTGCAGAGGCCAGCCAGCACCAGTACCGGAGCTGTGAGAGAGATACACTTTTAGGCAGTGAATCCAAAACTCCTCATGAGTGCAGAAATGCATAGGTCAACTCCCCAAAATGACACATTCTGTCTGACCTCCTGCCAAGGGATACCCCTGAGGACAGGGTGCAGACCACAGTGGGACATTACCAATTTGATAACAGACAAATCTTGCTCTACCTGACACTGGCATAGGAAGAGTATTAAGGTAAAATGTGGAAGGCTTCCAGAACACTGTGTCCTGCATGACCCCCCAGGTTGGCGGTCTTACATCAGAGCACACATTGTACTTGTAAGAGTGTGCATCCCTCTGTAAGTGTACACATTTGTGTCTTGGGGATTAGTGAAAACCATTACAAAAAAGATTGAATCAAATCAAATCACTTGAGCTCCACAAGGGAACAGGTCCTCACAGGTAGTGCTTCTTGTAATATCATCTGAGAGCAACATGTAGAAAAGTACAATTAACATGAACTTTAATTTATGACAAATTTCTGTTAAAAGAATCTTTTCTGAAGGGAAAGAAAAAGTATATCTAAAAGACAAAGCATCCTTAAAGGGAAAAACCCTAGAAGCAGCTCTGGTCCATGTGCAGTGGTGAGAGCACTGGACATGGAAGGAAGAGTTCATGATGACAAATGTTCTCTGGGTGGTGCCACACGTGACATCGAAACACGAGAAGTTTCGACTGTTTCCTGGGTGAAGTCTGTGGTGCAAGAGGGACTCCTCTCTTCTCGAGGAATTGAGAATTGATTATCTAAAGGGAGGTGATGGACTGAGAGCGAGTGATCTAAAGGGTGGTAACGGAATTAGGAAATTTGGTGGGGGGAGGAGGAGTAAATTTGGAAGGTTTTCATCCTGTGTTCTGTGTGTTTTTCCTTGTAGTTTTAGGTTAATAAAGTTTTATTTCTTTCAATCTTAGGTTGGAGCCTGCTCTGCTCTGTCTCTGATCACATCTCACAGTAGATACCAGGAAAAGAGGTATTCTCATGGAAGCACTGGCATTGCGCCAGGCTCAAACCATGACAAAGCTTTAATCCCTTAAAGCTAGTAGACCTTATTCTGGGGAAGTTTCTGCTCAGCCAAGCAGGACATGTTTAATAGGTGATGATCAGCCTTTGCTTATGGTGTCCCCAGGTGTCAGTATTACACAAACATGAACCAGGTGAGAGATCAAGACTAGGGTTTAGCCTGCATTTAAAACACTTATGTGCTCCTGCTGATCTCAGTTGCTGACCAGCTAGAAAAGGAAGGGAAATCTGGAGTAAGTGAGAACAAAGCTATAAGAGTATGTTACAAATACAGGCAGCTGTGTGTGCAGAATAAAGGGATGCAGCTTTCAGTCAAAGCATTTGTAACCTTGGCCTCCAATATGAAAACCAGCCTTGGTTGTGCTACATGGACAGTGTCTTCCCCTCAGAACAGCTGCTTTCTAGTTTTATGAAACTCAAGTCTCTGCAGGGTGACTGCAAGAGAAATTTTAACCCAGAGCTAGCAGTGGCAAGGAGTGCACCATCTGATTCAGAAAGGGGGTTAGAAGATATTCTACAACTGGAAACAGACTGGCAAGGTTCCTCACACTGAGACCTGGAGGAAAGTGGGGAGTACATGGGGTGCAACCGAGTGTCCAGCATCATTTCCTAAGGACATACTTACTTGTCCAGTCCAGGGCTCCATCCTGGTCAAGGGCACAGGTGGAAAATGGATCCTCAGAAACACGGACAGTGAGAGCTTGTAGAAGAATCATTAAAATCACACCCTCAATCTGGCTGTGGGGAGAAGCCAACATGCTGTTATGTTACCTGCCTGAGGTACCAGTGCTGCAGACAGGACCACCTTCCTCAGCTGGAAGAGAATGATGCCTCTTTCTGCAGCATGGTCCTTCTAGCAGAGAAAGCTACTGCTGGATTCCTCTGGCCCAGGCATTTGGTTAACTGCTTCTGTCCCACAGGGTGTCCAGGTCAACTCCAGACACAGGGCCAGTGTGGCAGATCACTACATACTCCCTCTGAACGAGAGCAGGTGTTGAACTACACTTATCAAAAACCTGAGGCATATTCACTGGGCAGAGACTTGGAAACACTTCTCACTGCAGGACTGAGGATACAAAAAAGGCTGTGGCTTCAGCCTCCTCCTCATTCACAGCTGGCTGGCAGCAGTCATTAAGTCCACAACCAGTAAGAGACAACAGCCTTCAAAGGCAGTGTCTGATGCCCCTCACTGGCATCAGTTCACTGGTGTCACTGCTTAGAGCTCCAGCAAGTCATTCCTGCTGAAGTCCAGAGCCAGCCCAAGGCAGGTAAATTGGTAACTGGGAGGACAGTCACTGTCCCTCAACAGAGCACCGGGAGCTGACTCGTCCCTGTACTGTTGTGGGAATGGGTGCCTCTATTGGGCATGCAGCCCCCATCTACTTCAAAGGCAGGTGGTGTTGGGCATGGTTAAATCATGCTTTGTGCCAACCAAGGGAGACCTTCATCTTCCTTACTGTTTTCTTGCACCTCTTTCACATAGTCCTCCCTTTTTTAAAACATTTAGCTCTTCGACTCTATGGCTCAGCCAGCCAGCTCCCCTTGCCAGGGCCATGTGCACAGACACCAGAAAGACATTCAGCAGGACGGCAAGCACTGATGTCTGTATCTGCACCCACACCCCTGTGTGTGTGAGTGTTGGAACCCAAGCTCATGTGTCAATTGGATTTAATCTGCCTGCTTACCTTGCAACAAAAATCAGGCCTGTAGATGTGCCCTCTCCTACGGGGTAGGAGCACTCCACAGCCAGCTCCATGGCAATGGGGTAGATGGCAAAACCAAAGAAACCGAAGAGCGAACTGGTGATGGCCAACGTGATGGCCTGATGTCTGAACCGAGAAGCCTGCAGGCAAAAAAAAAACAATACCAAAGTCTCAATGTCAGCACTGTTGTGTAGAAAGTCTCTGAACCTTTAGCCTGCAGGAAGTCTCAGGGGTTTTCTCACCAGTATATTCCCTACCTTTTCCTGAAATCAAGTTTTTACTTTCAGCTCTCTAGAGTCAACAGAAGGCCGCAAAAAGGAGAGCTGTCTGTTGAACTGAAGTAAGGAGAGGATCAGCAGAATTATCTGAAAAGCACTGGTGTGGCTGTACTACAGTAACTTCACTGGTCAGTGATTTACCAGTAGTATGTTCAATATCTCTCTAGGGCCAAGTGAAACCCACACTTTGTCCCAAAGCAAAATAACATTTTGGAAATTATGTTTGCATTAGGCTACTTGTGATAATTCTGGGTTGCTGCAGCTCAATGATAGGGAAAATCAGTCAGAGACACATTTGTAACACTAGGATTTTAACACCAAAAGACCCAAACAAAAAAGCAAACAAAGAAACATCTGAAATATTTACAAAACCTGGAGATAGTTTAGTGCCTAGAACAGCCTTGTCCCTAACTCTGGAGGAAAGAGCATGACCTTGTTCAGCCAATGCTATTAAAGACAAAGTACTTTGCAGGCATGCTGCTGATACCTCCTTCCTTGACCATGTAATAAATTCCCACAGAGGAAGACAAGGTGTCTGTCCTGGGATGGCAGCAAACCTGGCCTAGCTAAACTGGTTCAGTCAAGGAAAATTCTATGTGTCTGGAATCTGAGTTCAAAGCACAAAGGGATCAAACAGATTTGAATGGGTGATTTTTGTTCTACCACTTTGAGCTATCAGTTCATCTGTATGGGATGAAGGTGAGGAGGAAATGACAGAAGGAATAGGTTTGCTTGTTGCTCCTAACATAGCCTCTTACCAATTTGGTGCTTCACCTGAGTCCAGACAAGCTGGATTGTATTCAGATCATCCTCAAATGCCAGAATACGGAAAATGCAAGGTGTGCTTTAGACACCTTGTCCTACATTGAGAAAAGCATTAGATTTGTCTGTCTTTCCCAAATGGAGCTACCATCTCTGGGGCCTTGGCCCCAAGGAAGGTGTGATCACCCTCTAGTTAAAGTATGGACTTTTTATCACACAAGAGAAATGCACAGGATAAGACTGCTGGGAAAGCAGAAACCTGCACCATTCTGGATCCTCTGTGGTGTTGTGATCAGATTCCTGCTGTGTGATGGCTCCCACTAGCAATGGCTATGCTTGAGTGCAGCACTTGTAACTTGGCCCCAGGGGTGTAAAGTTTCCAGGTTGAGCATTCCTCTCCTGGCTGAATTCAAGTGTTCTCTTCTTCTGTCTCTCTTGTCCCCCTCAAGGAACTACTCCAGAACTAGAATATAACTAGGCCCTTTCCACTAATGTTGTAACCCTAACACTCACCACTGTTAAAGGCAGGAGTTAGAAAAACATGACATTCTTGTTGATTTTTGTGATATAAATACTTAGCAATTCCCTTTCTTTTTTGTTTATTTTTTTGGGGCTTTTTTTGGTCTTTTTCTTTTTTGTTTTGTTTGAAAGAATGGTCTCAGGAGTCAGTAAGCAAACATGGTGATCCAGTATGGAGAAATAAAATTATGCCTATTTATCTTTATCCCAATTCAGTCTGTCTCAGGCTCCACAGTGACTGTCAAATCCTAAGTAAAGGGTTTTTCTTTAAACCAAGAAATTCCTAGCCCAGAGATAATCCCAAAGCATAACACAGGGCTTAATAAACACTATGACATCAAATGACCTTGGTTTAGGTTGATGATTAATCAGATAGCAAGAGAGATAAGCCCATGGGAATGGCAAAATGCAAGGGAGGACTCACCACTGCAAACATGATGCTGGCAAGTGCACTCAGACAAAAGCTGATCTTGGTGGACTCTATGAACTTCCTTGTCCGGTCGACATACATGCCTAGCAGGAAAGCACCCAACAAACCACAGACTGTGAACAGTGCACCATTCAGGCCAGCAAAATCCTGGAGGGCAGAAGAACAAGTAATGAGAAACTAGAGCAGTTAGGAAAGAGGTTTTAATGTCGCTGACCCATCTGCCAGCTACCAGTGGTTCACTTACTGAGGTAGGAAAAGCTTCCTTGCCCATTGCCGTAGCTGAGGCCTTCAGAAGGTTCTGAGTAGCAAATGACAGAGTCCAGGTGCTTTTACAAGTGTGTGGGGACAGCAGGGTGACAGCACTCCCAAAGGATGACAAGTCTCTATACACCTGTCAAGGGAGGCTGGATGCAGAGCCGTAGCAGGTCCCTGGCACTAAATATTCCAGACTGGAGCCACTGGGCTCTTCCAGGGGCAGTCAGGTGCTTTGTCCACACTGGTGGCAACAGGCCCAACTGCCTTGGTACCTGCTGATGTCTCTAATTACCCTCCTGTCCCTTTTCTTACCAGGGACCTGCACTGGCACACCCAAAGCATGTTAGAGGAGACACCAGCTGTGTCAAAGCCTAATTAGAGAGGCAGTGAGAAGTGGCTAGGATAGGGTACATGCTCTGTTGCCTGCAGTGATTGCCCTTTACTTGTAGCACTTCTTCAGCTCCATAAGAATTCACACAGACAGCAATCCTGAAAGCAGAGAAGCTTTTAACAAACTTGGAAAAACATTTTTGGGACCCTCAGGGGCACTGGAAGGAAAGGGTATGTGGAATAGCTTCTCTGAGCTAAAGGGCCAGCACAAGCCAGTCACACAGAGACAAAATCAGGATGCACAGAAAGCAAGGATGCAAAGTTTAAGAGGTTTCCAGTTAAAAGCCAATGGAGTGTGCAAAATATGACCTGGCTATGGAGCCCTGAGCCAGATATCAGTTCTGGAAGCTGAAGAGGGGGTGGACAGAGACCAAACATGTTAATGTGCATATGTAACAGCTGGAGAGGTGTTTTGAAAGGATTCCCATGGCAATACAAACACCAGGACTGAAGTGCAGCCTGCTGAGAGGAAACACCTGAACTTGGGGGGGACTTCCTAATAAGAAGGAGGGAGAGAGCAGCACGAACCAGCTGTGCACATACTGTGCTGAATTGTAAAAGCAGCACCTGCTGATGTCATGAGAAGGATGAAGAAACAGCTGTCACAGTACCACTGTCCTCTACTGCCCTGGCTTCATGTAAATCTGTGCAAAGAGCAAAAGGTGTTTGCAACATCTGGTCTTCAGCTTCAGTCTAGGGCCTGCCTGGGCCCCATGCTACTATGGAGTAGGTGACAGAAGGCTGCATAGAGAGCAGTGCTCTGGAGTGGTTTAGAAAAATCAGAATTTTCTTTTTCCTAAAAAATTTTTTGTTTGCAAGTGGGAGCTTGGCCATGGGCAGTAATGAAAATGCAGGTCATCTATTATACTAAGAGCCTGACTGTGTTCTAGATTAATCTGCTGCTTAATCTATATTAGATAACATGAGTGAATAAGATATGAGACTGCAGCATATTCAATTGTCTTCATTTTGCTGAGTCCTTTATGAGGAATATCAATCTGATTGTATCATAGACAATGTGGACAATAGAGAGAAAAGAAAGAAGACTCACATTTGAATACCCCTTTTCACAAAGGATCTGTTCTAGCAGAGCTGAAAAGCAGGTGAACATTCCAATTCCTCCTCCAAAACACACTGCCAGGATGATGTATGGCTTGTTTCTCAGGAGCTAAGAAAATAAATTAATGTAAATAATTAAGGAGGAGCAAAAAGGCCTGTCTGTGACAGCAGGCTTAGGGTCAGTGGCTCTGACTCGTCAGTTGAAATTGCTGTCAAGGTAACCCCATGATCACTGACAAACATTGGGGACCACATTAGGGAGGAAGGAACTCTACAGCGCTCAAATTCTTCTTTTGCTTTGCCAAGTACTATCCTAACTGTTACCACTTCTGTTGAGAAGATTCAGGTTGTGTGCTCCTCTTGGATGAGCCCAAGTCTGCTTGTTTGAGCTATCAGAATGGCTGCCAGCCCACAGTTGAATGGTCAGATAGCACCTCTTGCAGCTTTGCTGTGAGCAGCTTCCACTCCCTGAGGAAGGAAGGAACACTGTTCTCCTTCAAGGGGCTTCCATGGCAGGTTCGGAGGAGTGGCATATAGAGTCTGTTTTGTAAGCAGATTGTTCAGCATATCCCCACCTTGCAGGGCTGCATCCCTCACTCCAGCATGGCAGTCCCTAGGCTGCAACACTTACCATTTTGAGCCCTGTGAAGAATGGCTGTGAGTTGGAGTTGGTGGCACTGGCTGATGGAGGCGTTGGCGGGACCTTCTCGTGAATCCCCAGAGTTGCTAGAGCACAGGCTGTTACTGCTGGGACAGCATAAATACCCAGCTATGCAACAGAAGGACAAGACAAGTTACCAGTCTTTCCAGCTCCACCACCTCCAAACAAATAAATCAGCTGGACCCAAATCAGCCCAGCTGACTGATTAAAGCAGTTCTCATTTACCATCAATGGAATGTGCTTTCCTTCAGGAACTAGTGCAGGGGACAACAAGTTTGCTATAAGAATTCCCAAGGGATTGGCTGGAAGGAAATAGAAGAGAAACATTTTTTCATGCGAGCACTCAGAAGCGTGTATCCACCCCTACTGTCTGCCAGCATCACAGCTGCAGTGTGCAGCACTGTAATGAACAAGGACAAAACAAGGCGCATATATAAGGAGAACCAGGAGGGGACCATTTGGAGAAGCTGACTGTGTGGTCTTACTGTTGCCACATCTGTTGTCTCACCCTCATGAAATT
Source organism: Haemorhous mexicanus (assembly GCF_027477595.1). NCBI lineage: Eukaryota > Metazoa > Chordata > Aves > Passeriformes > Fringillidae > Haemorhous > Haemorhous mexicanus. The sequence goes on along the minus strand of NC_082381.1, from coordinate 43,691,966 downwards.
GATTCTATAAAACCATCTCCCTTCAACTCCTAACCCCTCTAAACTGTTTTTCCACTATGGGCTATGATGTCCTCACTCTCACAAGGCTGCCTCAGCAAATGTCAAGCTGAAGGGACAAAATTAAAGTGGACGAATCCATGTCATCTGTCCTGTTGTTACACAGCAGGAGTTACAGAGGTGTTTTTCTTTCTGTATTCCCCTATGCCATTAGGCATGTATACATTGTGTAGAGGATTCCTCAGCTCAAGGGAGAACAGCCACAACTCTCTTAGCCTCTCCTACCATGATAGATGCTCCTTTCCCTTAATTGTCTTAGTGGCTTCTTAACTGCACTTACACTAATACTTACTATACATGTCCTCCTTATGTACAGGAATCTACAACCAGACACAGTTCTTCAGATGTGGACAGGCAACCTCCCTCAAGCTGCTGGCAATGCCCTTTACGAGGGTCACCAGGATGCCATTACTTTTCTTTATCAAAAGGCCATGAACAAAAGTGACACTAAGTCATTCCTGTGACCTTTCAAGCCTTTATACTTCCTTTGCAAAGGCCAGGCAGGTATACAAGTTGATCTCTGCTACCAAGTACAAAAATTACATGGCAGCAGAGAATCTTGCAGATTTTGGTCAGGAGGAGGCAGATGCATTACTGTAGGGCTGGAGCTGAGCAGTGTGTGAAGCAGCACTCCTGGGACTCAGCTAGGGAACATCCAAAATTGCAGGCAACATTTTTTTAATGTTAAGGCAACATTCTGCAAATAGTCAAACAAGTAAAGCTGCTTTTCTACTAGCGTGCAGAGATGGGGTTAAGAAAGCCAAAGCCTGGTGAGTCTGGTGAAGGGCAATGAGAAAGATACCCTTAAGAACTTTTGAAGCAAAAGGAAAGAGAAATGTGGGCCTGTTGCTGGATGGGGCAGGAGACTCAGTGATTAAGGACACAGAAAACATCAATGCATTCTGTGCCTTCTTCACCTCTTCTGTGATTGGTAAGACCGACCTTCAGCCCTGGGATCAGAGGTAAAGTTTGAAGCAATAAAGATTTACCCTCAGTGGAGAAAGACTAGGTTGGAGAACATTAAGTAAGCCAGACACATGAATCCATGGGACTGTTAGGACGCATCAGTGCTGAAGCAACAGATTGTTTCCATTGCAAGGCCATTTTTTGTTACCTTTAAAAGGCCACAGCAATTCCAAGAGGCTTCTGAGAACTGGAAGAGAGCAAATGTCACTCCCATCTTCAAAAAGAACAAGAAGGAGAATCCAGGGAACTTCAGGCTTTTCAGTTATACTTTGTTCCCTGGGAAGATCACGGAATAATCAATCCTTGCCACCATTTCCAAGCACATGAGGGATGACAAGGTGAAAAGTTAAAATGCTTAACTAACCTGGTAGCTTTTATACAGTGAAATGACTCCTGGATGGATGAGGAAAGAGCAATTGACACTGTCTCCATAACAACCTTGCAGACAAGCAGTTGAAGTACTGTCTAGACAAGTGAGCAGTGAGATGAACTGAAATCCAGCCGAATGGCTGGGCCCAGAGGATTGTCATCACTGACAAGAAGACAAGCTGGAGGCCCATCATCAGTGATGCACCAAGGGGTTGGTACTGGGGCCATACAGCTTACCTGGATGACAGGACAGAATGCACCCACAGCTAATTTGCAGGTGATGTGACAATGGGAGGAGTGACTTGCAGAAGAGATGGCCATACTGCCACTCAGAGGCACTGCAATAGACTGGAGAAACAGGCACAGGGGAACCTTGTGAAGTTTGACTAAAGGAAATATAATATGCTGCACCTCGGGAAGAATAACAACTCATTCACCAGTACCCCCTGAGACTCACCAACTGGAAAGCAACTCTGCAGAGAAGGACCAGAGGAGAAGTGGGCGGGAGTCCTGGTGCACACCAACTTGACCATAAGCCAGCAAAACAGCCTTCTGATAAAGAAAGCCACCACAATGCTGAGCTCAGCATTAGGCAGTGCTGCCAGAGGGAGCTGGTCTTTACCCTTTACTCAGCACTAGCAAGTTCATATCTGGAGAATTGTGAGCAGTCCTCAGGTTCCCAGTGTGAGAGAAACATGAATTTACTGGTCCAGAAAAAAGATGATTAAAGGACTGGCACTTCTGTCATGTGAGGAGCCACTAAAAGAGGTGGGACTGATCAGCCTGGAGAAGCTGCTGGAAAGCATTTTTGCAGAGAAGGACATAGGGTCCTGGTGGATTGCAAGTTGACTATAAGCCAGCAATGAATCCTTGCAGAAAGGTATCCAACAGCATGCTGAGCTGCATCAAGAAGAGCAGGTGGAAGATCATGATCCTCCTCCTCTGCTAAGCCCTGGTGAGAAACATACAGAGTGCCAAGTCCAGGGCTGGGTTCCTTGATACAGGGTACCAAGTTAGTGGAGCAAGTCCAGTCAAGGGCCAAAGACATGACTAAAGGTCTGAAACACCTCTCATACCTAAGGAGGCTGGGACAGCTGGAACTGGTTAGCCTGGAGAAAAGAACATTGATCAGCAATTATAAAGATGGAACCAGACTTTTCTCAATGGTTTACAAAGCGTAGCACAGGAAACTCTACCTGAATATAAACTTCTTTACTGTTCAGAGAAATAGCAGATTTGTCTTTACAAATGAGCTGTGGGTCTGGCTGGTGGATAAAACTAGCACTGGGAGATAAAAGAAGCAATGGGAAGGATTCCACTGATTGATGAATGGAAAAAGATATTTGCTTTTACAAATAAACTTTAGGTTTGCTGATAAATGAAATTAGACATTGGAAGATGAAAGAAACAATGGGGAAGAAAAACCCCTAAATTCCATATCAATTTAAAATTAAAAGGGAGGATTATACATTAGAGGGAAACCCTTGGTATCAGGCCTACTGGAGAGTCTGTACCTCTCAAGTACCTCAGCCAATGGAGAAAGAGATAAGGGAAATCTGGTCAGAAAATTAGGATAAAAAGGAGGCTGTGTCCTCCAAAAATTTGAGAGATCCCAGGCAGATGCCCCATGGCCTCTCCCTTTATTCGAATAAAGCCAAAAAGGACTGCTCTGTCTCCTTTTTGGACATAAAGCTCTGGTGTTTGTGGATTAATTTTCCTAACAGTGTGCTAGATGTTCAGCACTGAAACAAGATGCTCTGATAAGCTGCTACACCTCCATCCATGGAGATAATCAATACCTGACTCAACATAAACCTGGGCAGCCTGGTCTAGACAACTCTGGTTGAGCAGGGCGTTGGACAAGATGATCCCAAGAGGTGACTTCCACCCCTGTCTGTTCTATAATGATTCTGAGGCATCATCAATAATCCTTTAGCACACAGCTGTAGCATTTCTACTCTGTGCTTGGGAAAGTACTAGCTTATGACGCCAGTGAAATATTACCTGCTCCTAAGTACATGAAAACAATTAAACAGCAGTTTCCAAGGAGATGGATTACATCTTCTCTGTTGGGGTAAAATGCAACTGGGCATTGTAGGGGACTGCCTGTAAACTAGTCAGATGTTTCCATAAACTATCAACATGCTGAAGCAGTTCCAGAAAGCGTAGATGAGGGCTGGAAAGGTATAGGTGAGCATTGGGCTAAATTTGAAAGGACTGAGACCACTTGAGTAATTACATGGTTTCAGTTGCCTTCTTTTTCTGGGAAGAGCTATAACATGGCCTAGATTATGAATTGAAAGGAGGCCACTGAGTTAATCAACTATACAATATGGTCGATGGGTCCTGGTGGACTAGTCGGCAGTACTCGGCAGTAGGGCTGTGTGTTTTGTGGTCAGTGATCCTGATGCAGTGGAACTCTTCAGGGTGAAGAAAATTATATATCAACAGACTTCAGCAAATGAAGACTCCTATGAATGAAGCAGAGGTCACTTCACTGGACTCAGACAACTCTTTCTCCTTCTGACACAGGAGAATTTCTTGTGATCTTCACAGGGGATGAGTTCTTGGCCCTGCACTGCTTCTCTCTAAGTAAGTCTCTACAAGTGACGGGTAGAACAAACACTTGAGCTGAGTCATTAATCATTATGACAGCTGAGTCATAGTAATTTCAGCTGCTCAGCAGGATCCTGGGTGCAAGGTTCATATTTATCACAAAAGCCCACGGAAGCCTACCCAAAGGCATTAACAGCAGGAGGCTGTAGAGCCAGTTTCTGTATGCAGCACTGATACTGACAGTACCGGAATGCTGAGTCCTGCTCAGCATTAATTACACAGGAAGTGGGCACTGATAAATTGGAGCAAGATGACACAAAATGCTCACATCAGCAACAGGAAGAATGGAGACAAGTGTGAAGAAGCAAAGGGAAATTTGGCTGGGTGGAAGCCATTCAGTCTTTCAAGACAAAGTGGAGAAGAGCTGATAACTACCTGATAGACAGGTGCAACAAGACTGAATACACTGAGCATAAAGAGCATTGAGATGTTGACTTTTACCATGAATTAATCAACCACTGGATTAAAAGACTGGGGCTGCGGTAGATGCTCCTTCCAGACAGTACTTGAATTTTCTTGAAATTAAGTCCTGATATTGTACAACAGACATTATGGACGTAATCAGGCATTATTAATGGAAGCCTTCTCTAGAGCAACATGCAGGTGTTGCAGCAGACAACAGTCACAGCCCATTCAGCCTGCACTCTGACATCCCAACATGCCAGACACAGAACAGCTTCAGGTCTTGGGGTTCCACTCTTCCTTGCTCTTCAGGTTTGTTCTTTGTCATAGTTAGATTCATTTGGTTCTGTAAAGATTGAGGATGCTGTGTGAACAAAATGCTCTTTAACTTCTCTGGCTGCTCTCCCACTTAAAAGAGCCCTTTGTTTTGCAGGCTGCAGTCCTTCCGAGCAGTGAAGCACTGAGTGCCCAGTGGTTCTTGGTAATGCTTGTAGTGTGCCACACTGACAACAGAGGTCCTTCTCCAGCAGCGAAGGTGAAGGTCTGTCTCAGCACTGGAAAACCACGTGAGTCATCATACCCACGCTATTCTAGGAAAAGCAGTGCAAAAATAATTTATTCATTCTGACATCATAGATCCATTCTTGCTAAACAGCAGGGCCCATGCTCTAGTCCAGTAGCAGCATTAGAAAAGCTGCGTAGGGGTGCTCTTCTTTCCCCATGCCTAACCCTTCCTTACAGCTTCAAGGCAATGGGGAGGGAAGGCAGCTGCTGGCTGTTTTGAGGGAAGGATAGATGGGGCTGCCACACACATGGAGGTATCATGGGACTTCACAGATGGAGCCAGTGAACCAGCCCAGTTTCTAGAGCACCTCTCAAGTCCATGGAGAAAAGAGGAAGAGATTTCTTTGGCTGCTGGGTAAAGTGTCTCATGAAGGGAGGAAACAGGTCTATCACGTGCAGTATCCTGTCTCTAGCTGTGCCCACAGGAACCAAGAGAGGAATGTGATTAGAGCAAGCTTATCTGCTTATCCAGTTTCCCAGATTCCAGGCACTTAGCAAGGCAGGTGTGTTTTCTGCATGGATAGTCCTGCCATTCAGCATCCCAAACATGTTCGTGCAGACAGACAAGTATATTTTGTTTGTGTGTGCATACAAACCAATTAGGAATACGTGCTCAGCCTTTCTGCTGGATGAACTGGTGGGCAAAATTAACACAGCAGCCTCACCTCACCTCTATCCAGTTACAGAACTTGGCAACTGTGACCATTGGCACAACAATGCAATTTAAGACACCCTCCTAAGAAACTGCAAAATTAAGGCCGCTAAAGACTTAGTAACATTAAGGGCTGTTGTTAAACTATGTGATATTTAGGCAAAGATGACAACCTGGTCCTGGAAGAGAGGAAGAAGGTTAGGAGTCTGGGTGGTGAGCCCTGCACCTGGATGTGGCTGATTTCCATTTCTTGTTCGTCTGTGTTGTTGCACATGGCTACAAGACTTTTGGGTGAAGCCATATTTGCAAGGGCAAATGGCTGAAGTACAAAGGACTTCCTCTGCCTGCTGCCTCTGAAAGGCAAACAAATTGCTAGCGAGTTCTGTGAGGCAGCAATGTTACTTTGCAGCTATCACTTACACATTGATGCAATCATATTTGCTGTCGCTCTCTGGTGGTCTGGGAACCATAGTGCTGCCAGCTTTGTTGGTGAAAAGATGATAAGAGGTTGTGCTAATGCAGAGAAGCATTGTCCAACAAACAGGTACCAGTAACTCTGGGAACCCAAGCTCAGGAACTTCAGAACGCTGAACATCCGGGTGATGCTACCAACCATGTTCAGCCATGCACTCAGGACCACCTGCAGTGAGCAGAAACAAACAGGGTTGGCATGCTGATACCTGAAGGGCAGAGCTTAATACAACAGATTAGCATAAGCAAGGTCTAAAATGCACTACAGAAGACACTGGGTGTTAGTAATCACTGCCTGCAGACCATCCCCACCCTCTGGGCCACTGCAAGATTCTCCTGATCCTACCCACCTCCTAAGGGAGTGTCTTGGGGTGATAGGGAGCAAGGTGGCTGTCTAAGCCCCATACAGGAACCACATTGATGAGAAACCTGAAGTTCACTAATTACACCTTGTTATCAAGTTTGCACCATCACCCATATTTTGCTGTGACAATACAAAGATAATGGCAATGAATCATCCAGCTTATGGATCCTGCAAATCTTCTTCTAATCTATCAGCATGCTAGTGTTACACTGCTGTATTCCACAACACAATTCTGGGATTGTGTACAGATCAGATCGCAAGCTGGCTTAGCAGAGGCCAAGCTCTAACCTGACAGGGGTCTCTTGCTTGCACTCTGTCCTGCTATTCCTTAAACTGGCCCAGACAACAAAATTGTGGTGCTAAGACTTTTCCACAGCAAATCTGACCCAATTACAGAAAGCTCTTCACAGAGTCAGCTCACATATCTGTCCCTTAGTTGGCTAACACAATGAAAACTGAAGCTGGAAAAGGCAAGCATGCAACTTGATTCTGACTTTTCCCACTGCTCTCTCCACCATCGCCACAGAAGTGATGTTCCTGAATTAAGACAGCGCTTTCAATGTGCTAATTCTCTGCAGCATTTGGCGAGACTCCTAGTCAAAGCACGTACATTGCTGCTTTGTGCTTCTACTGCTACCTCTAGGTGAAACTTTCTCAGGGAAGCAGAACACTTCAACTCACAGCACAGCGGAGCCCCACGCTGTCAAGGACCCATGTTGCCACCAGACCAAATGGGATTGAGATGAGGAGGTACACCATAGAGAGCCAGTTGACTGTCTCCAGGGAAATGTGGAAGTAAGCAGCTGTCTTATCAGCCACAGGAGCAAACGTCAGCCAGAGCTGCCGAACAAAGACCAAAAATGGGTAAGCATGAACACCCCCAACAGAACAGTAATTCAGCATCCCCTCAAACTGAGTTGTGAGGAGGCTCGCTGTCCTAGTCTCTCCTTGAAATTGTGATGTTAAAGCTGGTAATAAAAGCTCAAACCTTCGGTGTCTGCAGTTACTTGGCCCAGACCATCCCATACATTTCACTGCTTCATCCCCAATCCCCTAGTCCTGATGCTGGAGGCTGGCAAAAGTACAAGTCAGTACCTTTTCCTGTTCCTGTGTTGAACAGGTTTGCTCTGATGCACTTACTTACCTGATGGAAACCACATGGACTCATTCTGTGTTAGCATAAACAAAAGAGAATCTGCCACCTCCTCTCTGCAGCTAAGATCCCCTTAAACTTGGACTGGTATTTTCAGTTCCGTGGCCTTGTAAGAACAACTTTACTATGTGTCAGGCAAAAGATACATTATTCCCTGCCTTCCTAGACACACTCAGCAGATATTAAATTACCTAGAGATTGGATTATGTAATGTATTAGAACACATAACGGGGAGGTACACATAAAAGAGGTACTTCAACAACTATCCACATTTTTCTTTCAGTGCCATATCCAAACACAGCTCCCTAAACTTTGTTTCAGACACAGATTTCATGGGACCTGTCTGCTTCGGGTTTCTTATGTGAATGACAAGAAATGCTTGATCCTAAAATCAGGTTCTGAGATCACATCCACAAGAAAGAAAATGGGGCACTACAAGTTAGAGGATGTTCCTGTAGATTCTTCGCCAAGATGCATCCCGGTGCTTTTCAGAAAGACTGGTCTAACCAGTCAAATGGTCTAACCATTCAATAATGTTGATTACAGGCTACCTCACTGTTAGAAGATGATCTTGCTGCTGCTGGATACTCAAGAAATGTGAGCAAAAACTTCAGTTATAGCTTTCTACAAAAGAACTACAGCCACAGTCACTTTCCAGGTACTCCCCTCTGTCATCACAAGCTTCCTCTTCACAGCCCGCATCCTGCACCCAGCATCAGATGTGGTGTTTATGTGCAACTGAAAAAGGTGCGGATAATCTCAGAGGAAGGCGTACTCCTACAAACTGCTTCTTTTTTTTTCCAGTGTTCCTGGGGTTTTTTTCTTACATGATAGGGACCATAAAAACTATCACATTAGACAGAAGCAGAGAGGAGATGGGCTTTTCTTGCCCCTAGAGTCACCGTGTGATAATAGCAACATGCAAATGATTCTTTAGGTTGGCTTTTCACCTAGCAGGGATGCAATGAGTAAATGGTAGTAACAGAGAAGTTTTGAATACATTCTCAGCAGCCTAGCAAGAACTCCTAGCATCAGCCCTTTCTTCTTTTCTGAAAGGAGGTGCCATGCTGTACCTCCTGTAATCAGTTCAAAGATCACATCAGCATGCTGGGCTCAGACACACCTATGTGACATCATTTAAAGGTCTGGTAGGAGATGGATTTGGTGTTTACTCAGCTTCTACAGCCTGGTGAAGGAAGATGCTAGGTGCTGAAGGAAACTGTACTGTTAGACAACAAGGAGATGAATCCAGGTCACTTTCCAGACTACCATCAGACTGGGATGGGAGTTTAATTGTTTAATGCCAATGTAACTGTTTAGATGTTACAATCATGACTAAGGCATGAGCACTAGTTTGCTTATGGGATGCTAAACTGCTGCTAAACAAATCCCAGCTGTGTATTTCCTACAATAGCACTTCTGGGTTCCTCAACGCCTTCTATGCAGGGGTGGTGGCGATGAAACACTCCACCAGGAAACACTTAAAGAGATGATACATTTTGTAAGCCAGCTTCAGGTACATTTTCACCCCTCTTGCTCCTCTACACAACATGCTCAACCATCCATTACATCATTAGGAAAGTGATGCCACAAGCCAAAGCACAGCATTTTCTGTTCAGTGACTGTATGCATCTAGGTGATCTGGGACCAAGCACTGGCACAATTCCATTAGATCTAGTAAAACTATTTCATGCAGAAAACCAAACATAGGGGCTGCACCATATTCCTATCCTGAGCAAGAGCTCCAGTCCTAGCAAATCCATGTGAGAGCATGGAGGGTGGAAAGTTGCAGCTTGTTCAAGAATGAATTTGTCCCTCAAAATAGGAAGTGGGTCTGGAGAGAAAAAGTATGTTTCATTGTTTACCATGTGCTGCTTTAACACAGAAATTCAGAACTGGGCAATGGAGCTCAAGATGCAACTGTAGTCAAAGAGGCCACCAAATGCCCCTGCAACAAAGAAGTGGCATTGTGGAGTTTTGCCTACACGGGAAATACACAGTCAGTATTCCACCTTCTGCTTTTGGTTTTCCCAATTATGGTAACTTCACCCACAGCAGTAAATAAGCTCTTCTTCTGGAAGCTAGAGCCCTTTTCCAACATGCTTTTCTGAACCTTTGCATTGCCAAGGCTGGCACCTACAGAGGGGCTGCCTGGAGGTAAGCCCTCTCGGGTAGAACAGGTAAAGGAGATGCAGCTCTCTCTTGATGAGGTCAAAGTCCTGTGAGTGCCAAGGATGCAGAATAGAGACAGAGACAGATTCTGCCCTCCGCCACTCCCCAAGGGCCATTTTCTTCACTCATCTTTGGCACACCAAAACCACAGAATCACAGAATGACAGAATATTCTGAGTTGGAAGGGTGCCACAAGTATCATCAAGTTCAAGTCTTAACAGAATGGCCTGTATCAAAGCTCACCACTGTCGATCACGGTGACAGATGCAAGCGTAGAGACAATGTGTGGGTTATAGGATGTCAGACCCCAGAAGCTTGTTGCTTCTGGGACAGATAAAGAAACAGAGAGATACCTCTTGCAGGGTTGTTCAGTCCTTGCAATTTCCAGTCCCTGCACAAGCTTCACTTCGTGGAAATACACTCCTGTGGTCCGGTCGAGCTGCACGCAGCTCCACTGCCTGAGAGGCCACACAAAACCAGAGCCTCAGTGTGAGTTGCAGAAGGCATCAAGATGAGCCCTTGCTATGCACTGCATGGCTTCATCTGTGCTCACATGTGCTTTTCCAAATGCAGCTCAATAGATGCCACAAGATCAATTCCTGAATGTGATGCTGAGAAGCAATTTTCACTCACCTACCATATCTTATATCCCTTCAAAGCCCTGCCAGTGCAACAAATAATGAAAACCTTTTCGCAAACTTTGACAAAATTCTCAATTTGGCACAAGTTACAGCAGATGATGATGAAAGCCAACAGCAGTTCGCTTCCTGGACCATTGCAAGTGGTCTTTCAACCAAAAGATTTACATAGAAGCCCATGCAGAGCCACTAAATCACAGGGACTCTTACCTTTGCAAGCCAAAAAGCCACAATGAGTTTGTGAGCTCAATCCCCTGACACTTGTCAAAACTCACTTCCCCAATCTCTCACAGATTTTGCATTAGTTGTTTTCAAATGACGGCTCCTCCTGTAGTATAATCCAGTATCACTCGTTATTTCACTGATGTTTTAGATCACAGTATTTGCTCCTTCAGCATTTGGTATGGAGTTTTCTCTCCTTTCAGATGTGCATCTAGCAGGATGTTGGAACAGCCAGCGTAATAATAGACGCTGTTTCTTCTCCAAAGGCAGGAATCTTAGTTCCTACACTCCTCTTCTGAGCTCAAGCCTTAGAAGCACCTTCATCTCACTGTGGTTTCTAGGTTTAAAGATAGCAAAAGCTCCAGAGCATGTTAGTCTGGTCTGGAAGACATACCTCAGCATACACTCTTCACTATAAAAACTTGTGCTCAGCAGATGAGGAAGAGGACAGAAGGGCCCGTGATGATCCACGAGCCTGTTCCAGCTGACACAGGAGTGCAGCTGTAACTCCCACTGCCCACAGCCGTCTCATGGGGAGCCATGCCCCAACACTAGAAGAAAAGGACAGAAATGTTTTCCACCCACAGTCGACTCATATCCTCAGTTAGAGGAGGGCCTCTCCACACCTTCTTTAACAATGAAGCTTGCACCCAGGCCAGGGCATTGACACTCAAACTATCTGACTAATACTCATGTTGGGAATGGGTCTGACTCCACTTTCAGCTCTATTGCCCTCTGCTTTAATCTTCTTCTAGCTGACATTTTAATTCTCCTGCACCTATCAGAGACTGCTTGGTCCCTTCTCCATTAACTGAGATTTAATTTTCATTAAAGGTGGCTGAAAGGAAGGTTGGAAAAGGACTTTTCACAAGGCATATAGTGGTAGAACTACAGGGAATGGCCTTAAATTAAGGAAGGGTAGATTTAGATTGGATATTAGGAAATTTACTTTAAGGTTGGTGAGGCAGTGGAACAGGTTGCACAGAGAAGTTATGGACTCTCCATGCCTGCAGGTGTTCAAAGTCAGGTTGGATGAACAACTTTGTCTAGTGGAAGGTGTCTCTGCTCATGGCAGATGAATGGAACTAGGTGATCTTTGATGTCCCTTCTAACCTACACCATTCTATGATGCTATGATCATGACCTTATGACAACTGCAGACCTGCATGGGCATTCCTGTAATCAAAACAGGTTACAGCTGTTCTCATCCTGATTCCATTTTTAAGTTTTTATGTTGGCCTTTCAGGTATCCTTGTAAACCCTTAGCTGATAGGTAAGGGTTTACAGGTGTCCCACTCTTTTCCTCCCAGAATCAGCCCAACTCCTTTTGTTTTCCTCCTCACTCATTCCCCTTATAACTCCATCTTCTCCTGGTTCAGTTCTTCCACCCTACTGCCTTCACTGTTCCCACTCACACACAGACTCTCCAGGATCAATTTCACCTGCAGGATCTGGTTTCCCTCCACGCATTCCAAGGGAGCCCAGTGCTTGTCCTTCCTCCCATTTCTGCAGGGGGTAGGCTGTGAGACTCCAGTTCTCTGTCTGCAAGGTAGTGGCTGAAGGCAGGACTCCACACAGGCTCTCACTTTGGTAAGAAACAGCTGTGAGCTGTCGTGTGCCGAAAACAGCATACATGACAGAGGCAAGATTTTTGGATCTCAAAGTGCAGCAATGATATATTGATGCATCACACATATAACCAGGTACAACCTTGCCAGAAGCAGTGCCAAACATGTTCTTCACAAAAGGCAAGCTGGTAATCAGTGCCTACTTTCCCTATGAACAAATCAAGATTCTAAAAGTGGAAAGCAAAGTATTTGCAGAAAGGCAAGCATGTGCAATCAGGCAGGGTGGGAATCAGACCACTTTGCCATGTCAGTGGTGGTATCAGCTAGCAAAGGTTGCTATATGAAGTGCTTTTCATTGTCTAGCATACTGTATGGCTGACTATAGAAATAGACTGTAAAAATGCCCCTGCAGTACCTTCTATGTACAGTTTTAAAAGGAGCAGCCAAGGGGGTTGTCTTGCACAAAATGGGAATTTCTGCTTCATAACAGGCACCAGCACAGCTCACCAGCACAGCTCACCACACAGGCTTTGCCTACAGCAATTCTGCCAACTCCAGCATGCTTTCTTTCATGCACCCAAAGACAGCTTTCAAGGTGATGTAAGAGGTCTTTCTATGACAGGGATGCCTTCTTCTCTCCTGAAACTGGATGATGAATCCCTTACACCAGAGTCCTCATCTTCAAGGTTAAAAGGGCCACACAGTTTGGAAGCAAACAGCCCCTGTGCTCAGCTGAAAGCACCAATGCTTAGCATGTTAGAACAGAAGTGTGATCTTCAGAAAATGCCAGATCCTTGCCAAGATGTCCTTTTTAGTCTCTACAGCTCTCAAGAGAAGTAGCAGGAAAAAAGAGCATCAGCTGTGTGTGCATGCGTATCTACAGGGGCACTGCTGGAGCAGACAGGTGTGGGTGAGGAGCATGTGCACCCTGCCCTTGAGCATGCCAAGCTCCACTTGTGCAGCTCACTTTCCTCTCCCAAGTACACTGAGTGGTGGTGTAAGTCCTCCACTTAAGTGAGTCAGGAGCCACTTGGCCAAGTGTGAGTTAGCGCCAACCCTCTGCTCCCCTGCTCCTGCCCAGCTTGCTGGGGAACACAGAACTGGGCAGCAAATACTCTTGGTTTCATTCTTCTGTCGTCTTCTGTGTCCCCAGTACTAAAGCAAGAGAAAGTCCCTCCTGTGAAGCACAAAGTTCCCACCTGTTCAGCTTCACAGGAAGGAGAAAAAAGGAAGGAGCTATGTGCTACAGCAGCTGCAAGCACAGCATGAACGCTCTTGAACATTAAGCTTTTAGATGAAAAAAAATCATGCTCAAAACCACAGTGTAAGTTTGGCAAAACAAATCTGGGGAGAAACCACAGGCAGAGTTATGTCAGCCTCCCATCAGCAGTGCTGCAAGAGATCATCTAAGCTTAGCTGTGGTCACAACATCCTTTCTGCACACAACTTTAGGCATCAAGTATACCATGCTGATGTCTGCTTACAGCCTTCCTAAGATAAGGCAGGAGTTTCTTACACTATATTGTCAGCTAGAAATTCCCAGAATAGCCCTATTTAGGAAATGACAACAAATTCCTGCTAAGGTAGTACCCATTTTGTACAGCAGGGAGAGACAGAGGCTTTAAAACTCAGGTCAGTAATAGAAGCATAAGTAAAGGGCTATATTTATTGTTGGTGTAAAAGCCTCTATATCATATTAACTCCACTCTGCTCCAGTTAACGAAAGGATTTCACAAGATGAAATGAAGCAGGAGGATATAGGGAAGAGTGCCTCTTTCATCACCACATGGTCTGCTCTGGCTTTGCTCAGTCACACTCTAAACCAGACTAAGAAATATTCCCTTCTCAGCCTGCGCTTGCTGCATGACCAAATGTGCTGTCCTGCAGTTAAGTTGCTTCTACCTTGTCATCTTGACACTGAAAGTCTCCCCCACTCAGTACTGTCTCCTGATTGCCGCTGCTAGTGGCACCAAAGGCCACTAAATAGAAAAGTGCATGTCTATGGACAAGAGTGAGGAATACAAGGCTTCATTCTGGAAGCTTGATCCAGCAAATGTGGTCCAAGTCAGACAATTCAAAAGTCATGTGTCCTTACTACATGCATTTGCACATAGCCTGACACAGATGTACTTTGAAGAAACTGCTGCATGCAACATCTGCAGGGGAATTGAGGACACAACTTGCAGGGCAATTTTGCACATCATAGAACTGGTTAATTAAGCTTTTCATCTGTAACTTTTAAATAGCAACCAACCACTTTGATTTCATGGACTTTCAACTACTAGGTGCATTTTAATGTGATTTTTATCAGGAATGTTTAGAAGAAACTTTAGCATCAGGAATGTTTGCTTACAACTTTATATGTTAGCATAGTTGCCATTCCAGACCCTTGCAATGGCTTAGAAACAGTAATTCCACTCTAGAAAATTTATTAGGCACTCAGTTTTGAGGTTGTAAAGTAGTAATTTCATACCATGGAAAAATAATAGTACGGGCAGTCAGGAAGTTGTCAACATACAAAGGAGACAGAACAGGTCAATCTTCCAGGGCAACAAAGTTTTCAGCAACACACTGAGGACGCAGTAATACTTGCAGATATACTGAAAATATCTTTTTAAGAAACCCTTCAGTTTCACCTTTAAGATTTCAGCAAAGTCAAAATCTGGCAAGACATCCTGAAAAAGGCTTGGTACAGTTTCCTTCACAAATGCTGTCACCATCCATTTCTAGCCAGGTGGGTTTATTTCTTGTCACATAATGTTCTTCTGCTGTGCCAATTTAACTGCAAGCTAGCAGTGGGGCTTTTCCGCAGTACACTGTTTTATGCTCTTAAAGGATATACTGATTTTCCATTGAGAAGGTGCATTCATTTTTTTTTCCCCCATACACAGCCAAATTCTCACTATGTTTTTCCATTTCTCTACTCCAGCACTCTTGCATCATGGAATACCTAATCGTCCTTCAAAGCATTTAAATGTTTGCAGGTAGCAGCGCCTGATCTTGTCTGCCAGACAGCCTGCATTCACAGCATGGTAATCCTCAAGAACATGAATAATTCTACATCAGTCTGATAATTATCAACAATGTTCTCAATGACTTGATGAGCAAAGATCCAGGCTTCTTTTTCATACTAAGCCTTGATAAGAGGAAACTTTAGGGGTTTATCTCTGTAACTACTGAATTTAAATCTGTTCAACAGGTGGGGTATGATCTGACATCCAATTTTTTCAAGTCTCTCAGAACAAGGCAGAGTAGGCAAAAAGAAGTTCATACAACCATCTGTTTAGTGCATAATCACTCCTATAGTGTTCTGTATATGCAACACACCCTGAAAGGAAGCTTGCTTCTTTTCCTGAGCAGATAAATCTGCTGTCACAGGCAAGCAATGCGGCAGAGTTAACTCCTGCTCCTCTCCCACGGCATTTCAACACTGCTCTGCTATTCTTAGGCTAGAAACATGTGACCCTCAGAGACGATGAATACTTTCTCTGTCTCCCCATGGCATATGAAGCGCATTCGGCAGCAACTTTTGCCGTGCTCCAGGACACATTTCGCTTCATCCCAGTCTGACTTGACGCTGCGGTACTTCCTGCTGTGCTCGTGGAGATCCCACACACCCTCCCGCCCCATCCTGCCCTTCCCCCGTCACCACCCCTCGGTGCCCCGGATCCCACCGGGCAGAAAGGAAAGCGTGAAGGCCTAGGTCATACCCAGAACGACAAAGTTCAAAAGTAAAACCCGGTTATTCCGCCCATAAGGCACGGCCAGGCTGACGCTTCTCCGAACTGTGCGCGTACAACCGATTCCGGTGCCCCAAGGATGAGGGGGCTGGATGTGAAACGGGGCACTGGGACAGAACCCTGAGGATTGCCTGGCTGCTTCTAGGAAGAAACAGGAGGTGCTTTTGGCTCTGGCGAGCCATGTCAGCCCGTTTTCCCTCCGCAGCAGCAGCAGCAGCCGCAGCAACAGCAGCAGCAGCCAGATCTGCTGCACAGCGAGGCGGCAGGGAAGGGCTGCGTGCCCTGCCTGCTCTGCGCCTCCGCCTGCTGCTCGCGCACCCGGGGCTGCCGGCGGCCGCCCCCTTCCCCACCACCCCGGAGGAGCGTCCCAGCCTCAGGCCGGCTGCGGGGTGCGGCTGTCCGCGCCGGGAGAGGCGGCCGCACTCACCATGGCATTGGAGCAGTTCAGCAGACACACGACGGCCAGCAGGAACCACCGCCGCCGGTACGTCTTGAAGCGGACCGGCGGCCCCAGGCTGCGCTCCCCCAGCAGGCTGGCCGCCTCGTCGCCCTCCATCGCGGCTCGGCGCGGCGCGCTCGGCTGGGCTCGGCTCGGCTCGGCTCGGCACTGCCCCGTCCGGCCCCGCCCCGCCGCCCTTCCCGGCCTCCCCGGGGCGGCCCCGGCCGCGCCGCCGCCCGGCTCGGCGCGCTGGGGCTGCGCTGCGGGCGTGCCCTCGCTGCGGAGCCGCCCCGGGCCGGGCGCCAGCCCTTCCCCGCGGAGCCGGGTCTGGCCTGCCGCGCTCCTCGGCGGGGAAAAGGCTGGCGCCCCGCATCGGGGCTGCTGCGGTGCGCGGAAGGGGGATGCCGTGGCGAGGAGACACCTCTCCTGCTCGCGTGTCGCCAAAAAAACAACATCAGCGTCGCCACCATCACTAATGCCCGCTGACGGCTCCGCGTTCCCGTGGGAGTCACCGTTAGCTGTCGCCGCCGGGCAGCACCCGAGCGGCACCTGCCGCAGCTGGGGGTGCTGGTGGTGGCATGAGCCGGGAGAAGCCTTGCGGGAGCAGCCCTGTCCGAGGGGTGATCGCTTGCTGGAGTAGAAAAAGGACTAGAGGACAGTAAGGGGAGAATGTTAAGACCTACAGCGGTCTGTCAGCCGCAAGATATATAGTTTGCTTATGGATTTTTATGACTGGTTTTGCTGCTCTCTTTGCCCAATGTAGAGACACCCTGCTAGATGTTATCTCCTACCCAAAAACTCACCAAGGGAAAAAATGCAAAGGAATGCAAAAGAAAAGTCTCCACTGGTTCCAAACAAGACCTGTGACCAGATCAGATGAACACTCGTAGTGCTTCGGCATCTTTATGTCAACTCTGAGATGTAGTCACCCTCACAAACCCACCACACACCAATGCTCTGCCTCAGCAGTACTGAGCCGACAGAATGGATTCCAGAAATGGCCCCAAAATACTAACATCCACTATGTCACCTCTTGCTCAGGCCTTTGAAATCCTTGTGCCATTCTTCACCACAACCTGCAAAGACCATATCACCCTCTCAGTAAGAGGCTGAGGTCACTTACTGTAAGAAGGACCTTATGTCAAATGCATTGAGCATATTTGGAAGAGTAGATAAGGAAGGTTATCCTGCATGCCAGTATTCTCACATGAACAATTTTCTGGGGTAGAAAAGGAGTAGGGAGTGGAGAGAGGAAAATGAAGACGAAGAAACCATTTCTGGCCCATGTCAAGCCTGTTATTTCACGGTAGAGAGAAGCATGGGTTATTTGTGCTAGTGAGCAAGCTAGTCAGCTTTACTGACTAATAGATTGTGCCTTCTAGTCTCTCTTAGCTGGAATGAGAGGTTGACATTCAGTAATACCAGCTGACATTTTGTAATAGCAAGTGGGAATATTAAGGTAATGTTATTGATTGACATGTTCGTCTGTCTACAAATGCCTGACCTGGTTTGCCTGGTGTGTGAGCTGCTGACAAATGTGCACTGTTGTTTGTATTTTGTAGGCTGATGCACAGCAGCTTCTGCCCTGCTCTGGAAAGAAAGATGATGCAGTGATCTGAGTTGTGTGCATGAGTGAACTGCCCTCCTGAGTCAGCAGTGCTGTCACGTGCAGAGAAACTTATCCACCAACATGCTAGAAAGAGCCCAGGTGTGGGGGACAACAGAAAGGCACAGCAGCCAGTGCTCACCAGGAGAACCATCATTCCCTTCTCTCCCTGGTCTCTCCTGGCAGACAAGCCCTGTGTGAAAATCAACTTCACTAAGACTTTGTGTAGATGAACATCACCATGCTCACACCCTTTTCTGCTTAAAATCTCTATTGTCATGAAAGATGTCTGAACAAAGCTGTCAGAAACCAAGATCCCATGTAAAATTTCTTTGCTGATTTATTTTGTTAGTAAAAATACATCAAAAGCTCAAATGGTACATATTTGTAGGACAGATCAGAATCAAGTCTGCCCTGTTTAGCCCCTTTCTATATTATTATGTCAAGATAACGTGTGCTGTTTACTTGAAATAGGGTCCCAGAAAAAAGTGGAGCTCAATGGTGAGGGAGATACTTTCTGTGAGAGCTCTGCCATTTGGGTGCAGACATCAAAAATCCAGTGTCAAACAGGGCTACAGAAAGGGAAAAGGATAATGCAGCAGAAGAGAACTGCTTTGATGTTTGGAGCAGAACAATATACTCCCACACCTGGGAGTAAAATTAATCCTATTCTCCACTTCTAGATGTGTTGCCTTGCTGTATGCACCCTGTAAGGACTGGTCTAGGGCTGCAGAAAGGTGGGAGTACTTCGAGCAGCTTTTTGCAACCTCATTTCTCTGCTCTACACCACATCCCGTATGAACAGGGCACCATTTGTACTGGCAGCACAACCAGGACCGCAACAGGGTTAGTATTAAAGGAGAATGGCTTTGTCTGCCCTGCATCTTCTCATTCTTTCCTGGTGCTTTGTTTGTTCCTAATGTATTTCTATTAGTCTCTTTCTCCCCAGTGCCACTCTCTCTTTCCCATCCTGTCCCTATTTTCATTCTTGTTGTTTCTATGAACTGGAAAGATAAGCTAGATTTCTGCTTCTTAGTTAAGCAGTTTCTTGTTTTGTATCCCAATACTTGTATTGGGATACCTGTAGTCTCTGATATGTGAGCATATCTAAGATATGCTGAACAGATCCAACTATGCAATTGATAGAGTAAGTAAGGGAAAGAAAGTTTTCAGCAGTGGAGTAGTTGAAGTCTCTGTACCTTGATTGAAAAATGGATGTGAAATAACTTCATGTCAGAAGAGAATTCTGCTTCCATAGCACTTTTCAAGTATTCAGCCCTCATAATGGTAATTACAGTATCATCCAGTTCAAAGCAGGATCAGAAATTGTGGCTTAAGGGGGAGGGGAGTGCCCAAGATTTGTAGATGATCATGGTTGAAAGAAATTACAAGTCAGAAGGCCTGCAAATCTTACAAAGCTTTATTAGTAAATGACATTCTTGGCGTGTAAATTGGTATAAGCACATGGCACCGGGTTTGAGTCATGGGGTAGGTTGAATGAGAACAGAGGCATCATTTGGAGAGGAGGAGACAGAGTGAAAGGAAAAACAGGGAGAAGGTGAGATCACCAGTCCTGGCTCCAGCACAGATCCAGCTGATGGTATGTTTAGGGTTCTGGGAGCACCTGAGCACCCAGGCTTTATGGTGGTGCCTTCTACAAATAAATCTCCCCATTCTGGTGAGATAAGTTTCTCACTTTCTATGCAAATTACTAATCCTGTGCAGTCCATTCCTCTAGACTTTTCTGGAAATGAGCTGGGGATGGCTTTGGGGATCTGTGGTGGTCTCAATCCCCTCTTACAATCCATGCCCACTTCTCAGCCTCATCCCTGCATTTGTGCTGTGTTGTGCTCATCTCCAGGAGCCAGAACAAGGACATTTGTCCCAGAAATGTGCAGCCCTACCTCCTTTCGGCCTCTTCTCTAGCCACATCCTATTCTTTCTCAGTGTATTACTACCAACAATTCTTGGCTGTTATCACCAACAATCCATGGCTGGCTCCATCTGGCTGTCGGTGTTTGAGACAAACACATTAGCCCTCTTGTCTCCTAGGATTTTACAGCAATGAAGTCAGATCAGTTTGCTTAGGACTCAGTTGGGTCTTGAAAACCTGCAGGAATGGAGACTGCACAACCACTTTGGGCAACTGATTCTCCTCCTAGGACAGATGCCACAACACAGGCCTCGGATAGAGGACAACTCATTAAGCACAACCCTCTGACCTCATTCAAAGTTGGATCAGTTGGCTACACATCCAGACTATAAGGTCTTAGCTTAAATACAAGAACGCTGGTAGACAGAGTTGAAAATGTTGCTACATTCAAGGTAAATAACATCCATTGCTCTCACCCATCCACAAATCCCATTCTTTTATCAAAAAAGGGCAATCAAGCATGTTCACTGTTATGACTTATCCTTGGTGAGCCTGTGCTGATTATTCACAATTTCCTATTTCTCCTTCATGTGTTCAGAAATATCATGCAGGAGAACTTGTTTTATGGTCTTTTTTGCCAGGTATTGAAGTGTGACTGGACCGTCTGCAGTTGCTTGGGCTGTTCTTTGAGTTCTTTTTAAGTGTAAGTGCAACATTTCTACTGTTAGCAGGGATATCCATGGCTCTTGTTGAAATCTTGTACTGGCTTCAGACGGCTCTCTCAGCATCCTTGGACACAGCCCTTGTATTTCCATGGACTTGTATAGCCAAGTTTTCTCCAGCAGCTCCTAATTCACCCACTCATGGTCATGTCTCTCCTCCATGAATACCAGGCCTGAAGCCCTAGGAGACCTTGCTGTGTAAAGAAGGCATTGAGTTCCTCAGGTTTGATTGCATCCACTTAGAGTAAAACACCCAGCCTACTCAGTGAGCAGATGCCATTTTCCTTGTCTAGCTGCTTACCATTTATCAGCTGAAGCTCTTTTTGTTACTATTGACATGCAAGTTAAAATTCCAGCTGAGCTTTTACTTTCCTGACACCATTCCTACATGCCCAGGCAATGTTTGTAAATTCCTCCTGTGAAGCCCATCCCTACTTCCATCTTCTGTGTATTCCTTTTTTGCACTGGAGTTCTGCCACAATCCCATTTACTGAAGCCAGCCTGCTTATTTCTCTCTTTTTTTCCTGAACACTGAGATGGCCTGTTGTTACACTTGGTTGAAGCTTCAGAGATCTCCTCCCTGCTGGAAGGAGTGACAGAGGGAAAAGCAGCTGTGCAGGAGGTGGGGAACAAGATGTCCTGAGCTGCATAGCTAAAGAGTCTGCACCTTAGGTCTGAACCTTTGGGTTGACTAGCACTGAGTAAGTTGCAACCCTTTCATTGTGGCTGGGGCATTAGTAATATCTTCCTGCATGGATCATCTGCTTGCTGCTGACACTGCAGGTTTTTGTGCTGCGGTGCTAATAGGTTCTTTTCTCTCCTTAGCTACAGGTTTTCAGGAAACTGTAGGGACTTTCCTGGTGTTAGGAATGCTGCATCTCTGCCATGTATCATTAAAACTTGGTAACATTAAAAAAAAAATAAAGACAGAAAGGAGAAGGAAATAGGCGAACTTAGTAGTTATGTGCATTCTGTACTGTCAAAGGAGCCTGCATAGTACCTGAAAGTGTAATTAAAGGCCATGCAAGCTCATTAAATACAGAATGTGTGTATGGGGGTGGCGGTGGAATTAGGATTGCTCAAGCAATTTTTATTCTGCTATTTCCTAATGTTTTAATGTTTAAATTAGCAAGACTTACTTAATTTTCATTACACAAAAATATGGTGAAAAGTGCTGTTGTTACATAAATGGATCCACTATCCATTGCTTTTTTCTTACTAGATCTCAGAAGCAAAAGGAGGTTTCCCCCAGGGAATCCTGATTTTTTTTAATCTGGATGTTTTAATGCTAATTAAAGTATGTATTTGTTTAGTTTTTAGCAGAGAC
Organism: Haemorhous mexicanus; assembly: GCF_027477595.1. Lineage (NCBI taxonomy): Eukaryota > Metazoa > Chordata > Aves > Passeriformes > Fringillidae > Haemorhous > Haemorhous mexicanus. Next base: position 43,670,045 of record NC_082381.1, on the reverse strand, counting down.
GGCTCTGAAGACTCATTCTGCAGACCTGGAGGCCAGCAATCATACTGTTTGTTTCCACAGTGCACAGTGTGGAAGGTGAATTGAAAGAAACTAGTTAAATCTTTATGTCAAAGACTGCCATGATGCAAGTCTAAGACCCTTCATGGAGCAGATCATAAATTAAAAACAACAGGAACAACAAAAGATTTCAGAAGGGAGAGCAGTTGTTGAGTGCACAGAGCAAAACAGCAGCAAAGTATCTCCCATACTGCAAGAGAGTATTGCATATGCAAGTTCCGCATTACTGGCAGGTATGGAGAGGAAACAGGATTGCAGAAGTCACTGCACTGGCATGTTTGCAGACTGCTGAACCAGACACTTTCCTCCAGACATAGATTAGCTGCTTTCTTCAACAAACAGAGCAAAACAGGCCTGTCCAAAAAAAAAAAAAAAAAAAAAAAAAATCATAGAAGACAGCAAAACGCATGTCCAACACTCCAGGTAGCAAACCAGTTGTCCAGTGCCTGAATCTCTTCACAGTGAGGCAGGTCCTGGGAATGATTCCTTGTGTTGCCATCACTGTCAGTTGTGAGCCTGGAAAACCAGCTGTAAGGGAACTGTGAGGAGCTGCCAAAAGCATGGGAAGCTGTGTCCTCTCTGCTGCTCTAAGTGCCAGTGAAAGACAAGTCCATTATGCAGTTCTCATCTTGGAAAAATTCTCTGCAGGGTAAGTTTAAAGACTTGTCTACACCTTGTCTCGCTCCTCCTTGTGGAGATGCTCCTCCTTGTGGAGATGTTCCTTCTCCCAAGGCTGAGTACAGGTTTGTCTTCATAGCTACAACCATTCCTTCAAATGGGGAGATCCAGTCTCACAACAGATCTTTTTTGGCAAAAATAAATTACAAATGCTTTAGAAGTGGATCCTATGAATATGAAGTAAAACACACTCCTGACTGCTCTATTTCTGCTGCCAGTCTTTTCTGAAGCATAAGATTACTCAATGAAAGATGTAAAAATTTCCTAGATATTTCAAAGTATTTTCTTATTTTGTATTTAGTCCTCCTTGACCTATTTTGTTTCCATTTATAGTTGTACCAATTTTTCCCACTTATACAAGACAAGCAAGTGGAATTATAGTTTATCTAAAAATCTGTCCTTTGTGAACTCACAGCTTCCTTAGTGCCTTGTTGGATAAATTTTTCAAGAACATAAATGGAAATAATACTTTAGTTTACTCTTTTCTTTGTAGAAAGACATAATAATTTTAATTTTAACAGCTTTGCAAACATGCATAGCTGAAACTATTTCAGAATCATTATATTGGACCATATTTCATGCTCCATTTAAAATAAGCGAATGTAAAATCCAAACAAAATAGGTCCAAATTACATTTTGAAGTAAAAGGAAATTTTAATTATTAGCTTTCCTGAGGCAGCATTGTCTCTGCTCTTCTTTTTTCTTTTTTTCTTTCTTATTTTTTTGTCAGCACAAAGGTGGCTCACTGGGTCAGCAGTGTCTGGGCCTTGTCCCCTGGTATGGGCAAGGCAAGACAGAAATCTTCCCAGATTTGTCATCTGTTCTCTGCACAAAGAAATGTGTTAAATGGGAGCTAGTGAGCGAAATAAGGATCCACATATTGCCAACACAATTATCAGATGCCTGATGGTCCCAGAAAACAAGGACTGCAATTCCAGGTGCACTGCAACAAAGATGAAGATGAGAAGAGATGGTTGGTGATAGCCAGGTGGAGCACACAAGGGACTTAGTTAAATCTGCTTTAAGGATATTGTGCAAAGGCCATACCATTACCATTTTTAAATACCTCAAGAAATTATTGTTCATCTTCCCAGAAAGCAGTGACACTTGTGGACAGTAGCTCCCTGTTCTGCCTTTCCACTTCTTGCTCTCTCTCCTTTTCCTCTTTCCTTTTCCTCCTCTCTGAAAAACAAAAAAAAAAAAAAAATTGGGTAATTTATCTAGGCCTTTTCTGCATATTGGTCATCTCAGTTCAATTTCTAGTATTTGGAAGACTATTTTGTGGTACCTTCAGTTTTTCTTCAGTGGACTTTACCATGTCATTGCATGCACATTCTGTTATATGCCACTTCAGCTGGACTTTTTTCTGGAATGGAATTCCCTTCCTAAACCTAATTCAAAACACCAAAGAAAGAGGATGTTGTCATTTTTGACTGCTAGTGACTACAGAGTTCTTAAAAACCTTTTCTAGTTTTGCATTTCAGTAGTCAAATGCACTAATGTATTCCTTCTGCTTTATACAAATATGCAGATGTAGAAAGCAGCTCAATTATACAGGCTGGGTGAGGCGTAATAGGCTGGCAGAGGATTTTGGACAGCAAAGTGCAAAGGTTACTTCCCTCCTCTTCTGTTTTGCCTGTGTCTGTGCATGTCAGAAATCCCCAGCAGGGGACTTTTTAATCTCTCTGCAGGAGTTCACACAGTATGTCCCACACCCGCAACGCATGGAGGCAGGCATGCTTGCTATGCTCCTGGTCTTCTGTTGTCAGTTTGTGTAATTGGAAAAGAGAAATTCAATATTTTTATTACACAGTGGTGGCAGAAAGTGGCATGTGAAAACTTCACAGAAGTCCAGAATAAACCAGTTAATCTCAGTCCTTCTTTTGTTTCTGATATAGCTGCTGACCAGTAAATACAAAACAAACCAACTGGGCCTAAACCAGCCCAGAAGGATGAGAAATGGAAAGGCAATTATGTTTGTTATGCATGTAGTCACTGTTACTGAAAATGAGAGCTAGCAAGTATTTGTGAAAGGACAATTCGCTTAGAGCTGCACTAGAAGACCCATCCTTTTGCCAAGGGAAAAGTCTGTGATCTGTATAAGTAACTTCTTGTGTGTGTTGACCTGTTTCAGTCATGCTGGAAATCCCAATGGCTTTGATGTCATATAAATTTTGTAAAAATTGGTCTCTGGGAAGAAAGAAGGAAGACATAGCACTGTAGATAAGGGAAGGCAGAGAAGGGTCAGATATTCTGTCTTCTGGTGAGCACCCCAAAAACTCAGGAGCAGAGTTAAGCTTCTCTCTTGGCACCCTGTCTCCTGTTCCAAGCCAGCCAAGGCACACACTACCCCTTGGCCTGCTGTACCCTCAGCCAAAAAGAGCTCAGGGTCAGGAGAGACACTCTAGGTCTTGGAGACCAAAAGAAAAGATTCACGTGGTAGACTGGATACTGGGAAGAAATTCATGAAAATTACATGGGTTCTGCAGAAAGACCAGTTTGTTTTGATTTTCATTATACCAGGCCTGAAAGTAAAAATGAGCTAGTTAAAAACCATGCCTATTTTCTTGCTGCTTTTTTCAGCTTTATGATTCTTTTTTTCACAGTATCACAGAGTTGTTAACAAAATACGTAGGGTGTAGTTTAGATCTGTCTTCAAATTTGTTAGACTAGGATAGTATTTCACAAAGAACCTCTTCTGTGTTCTTGTGCTGAATTTCACAGTTGCTTCCCACCTTGAGCAAATACCCAGTTCTTGTCTCCCTGTATAACTAACAGATCTGAAGACAAAATCATTTAATACAGATCCCAATTGTTATGAATTAAATTCTCTTTATGGCCCTGCAGAATTACTGAAATGCTTTAAAGCTCAACTCCTGTTAGAACTTTATCCACCAGAGGCTGATTTGTTCTCTATCTTGTGCTGTCACATGTGCTAATATATCTGAAAATGCAATTACGCCATTTAAATGTTCTCAAGCAACACAAATTTTTAAAATCAAAATTGTTACAGAAAATTTTAAATACTTTTAGGGAATAATTAGCCCCTGTGTAAGTGATGGGGTGTTTACATGCTATGGCTTGAGACTACAAAGCTGGAATTATCATTTGATTTTGAAAAACTCATAGACTGTATGGATGGTAAAGCTTCCGTCCCTAACAGTTTTTATTCCAGCAGAAATAATGAGATTGATATTTGATTGTCACTGTGGCCTTTGCACATGCTGAAGAGAGACACTGTAATGTGTTACCCAGAGGAGCTGTTCATACAAAGAGCATGGGATAAATTACATACTACAGAGGCCAGTGAAGGTAACCTGTGTAGAACTGGTTGCTTGTAAAACAAAGGTCAACTCTGATAGCAGAGCCAGTGCAGTCAGCCATTCAGGCTGGCGCTGCAGTATATTATGCTGGCTCCTCACTAATGTAAAGGAAAAAAACTACACAAAACCAATTTATTTTACTGTATTAATGCTCTAAAATCCAGCTGTTAATTTCCACATGGAACACGTCATCAACTGGATTTTTAGTTGAGCTTGCTTGTAGACTGAAAGGTTTAGTGTAAGAGGGGAAGTGTGTGCACTCATTTCAAAAAGATGAGGTTGCTTACTTTTCACCTATGCACTCAGAAAATAACACTCTTGTGAAAAAAGCATGCCCTTACCTTTCTCATGTCTGAAGTACTGTGAATTGCAGCAGGAGCTACTGTTGCCTCCTCAGACACCACATTCCCTCACTGGAAAAAGCAGCTTCCTGCTGACAATAAATCAAGCTGCTCTCCTCTGCTTTGTCTCCAAGTACAGTCAGCATGAGCTCAACTGTTTAGTCTGCCTAGTTAACAGTCAGCATGGTACAAGGAAATTTTATTTGTCGAGGTAAGCTTCTGATTTGGCACTGAAATCTAGAAAGAGGACCTACAAAAAAAGTGGAGTGGAGAAAGCTGTGTCTTAAAATTAAATCTCTCTTACATGACTTCTTGGGCAGAGAAGCTGTCTGAAATGGGCTGTGAACTACAAGAGACTGCCTGGCTCTTGTACTTCACCACAGTATGCTCACAAACTTTCCTTGTAGTAAACTGCTATACACTCATCACTTCTGACACTGGTGCAATTTATTTCTATCCCTGAATTCCCCTTGGGTTGGGGATAAGACTGTAGCTCTGATAGCTGTTCGTAAAAACATATAAGCTAGGTTTTCTCCTCTTACACGTGTAAATATTTAGCAGTCTGCATTTTGTTTAAAAGATAAGTCTTTCCTCTATATTGGAATAAGTATTTCAAACACTTTTGAGAAAGAAAAAAGCCATCTCTCTGCAATTAAGCTATACAACCTTTTCCACACATTTTCATTTTCCTAAGGAGAAGTATTTTGAGTAAGACTTATTGATAACATTCTTAAAAGCAAAGTTATTCATACATTCAAACTTAGCTAATTTTCTTTTTTGACCTCTGACTATCTTATTGAAGTCTTGGCAGACTCAAAGGTTGACCTCCTATGCTAATTATATTGTAAAAAGTATAAATAAGTTTCCTTTATTTAGGTCCAATATCTGGGTTCACTGCAATAAAAGACTTTATAATAACATATTTTATTAATAAAATAATCACTTTATAATAAAATATTCACTGAAGATTTCAGGGAGCTTTTCAAGTATGTATTTAGGTTCTGTGTTAATAGTTCATGCTCTGTTCTTTAATCTGGTTTTAATTGGGTGAAGTAGCATCATTTCAAGTAACAGCATATTAACTAATTAAAGAAATAAAACTAAGTAGACTTATATCACTGAACAGTAACTATGCTAGATAATGCTCAGTGTTTAAACTAGGGTAAGTATCTGCAAGCCAATAGTGAAGAAACTGTGAATGGTGACACCTATTATAAGGAGGAGTATTGGTAGGGGAAGGAAGAGAAACCATAACAGCCTGGACATCCTCTTGCCAAGAACATGCGTGTGGAGCAACAAACACCACTCAACAAACACTGCTCAAACCAAAGCTTCTCGTGCTTTATGACATGGGCAAATTGTTTGCCCTTCTTTTTTGAAGGCCTTCTCCTGCTGTGGATTGTTCGGGATCACAGGGTCAAACACACGAATCGTCTGCCTTGCAAACATGGTTGAAGAGCTGTGGAATAAGAGCCAGTCACATACTGGCTGTCAATTCCCCTTTGACCTGTAGCTCAAAGGCACATCAGAAATGCAATTTAACTAATCTCATTATTAACACGATGAAACCCATACCGCACACATTGGAGGCCAACTATTAAGCTAGAACTAATTTGCATTAAATTGTAGGAGTTTTCGATAGTCTGAGTGGAGAAAGTAGTACTATTTTAGCATGTTTGTCATATATTGCTGATGTCAAATGTCTGGAAAAAGTATTTGGTGTAATGTGCCCAGTTTTCAAGATGAAAACATACACAGGCATGTTGGTTGTAATTAAGCCATAGAGGGTTCTGATGTGAAGTTGCCTCCCTCTTTGCAGGATTAGTTTCCATCTATCTGTCTACACAGATATAATGTCTCTTGAGCATGTGTGGAGGCCACAATCAAAGAAAAATCTCAGTGAGATTTCTGCTGGAATAAAACAGTCATTCAGATCTGTCTCTTAGAAGTCTGCACAGGCAGATGGAAACAAACTAAGGTCTCTAGGCTGCTGAAGTGTTACTGCTTGAGAAAATGAAGAAAAGATTTCAAAATCTGCTGCTGCATCCCCTCTGAAGAGCATGCAGAAAGCCTGGCTTGCATTTAAAACTAGTAGCAAAGGCATATCATAGTAATGAATCCTTTTGTACAGCAAAGTACCTATCTCCACCAAATCCTCCCAAAAAAGACTTCTAACAAGATAATTTACAGGCCTGGTCTAAGTGGGAAAATGCCTATTATAAAAGTCTGCTCTGTCCTGAACAAACTGGGAAAATAGCAACTTTTAGGCAATAGCACATCTGGTATGGCATTGTGGTTTATAATTTCCTTCTTCAGATAACGCCTTAATAGCAAAACATGAACATGTCTAGTGGTTAGCCCCACATCTGCCTGACCTAAACATTCAGTAATGAAGATAAGATAATCTCTATGGTTTCCATTTTCCCTAATGCTACTCAGATGGTAAATCACTCATTTAAGATAAATAAAATGTGAACTTTATCATTGTCTTCTGGTCATCAAGCTTTTAGGATCTCTCATTTGATTTTGACATTATTTCCAGAAGTCTGGAATTTTACTTATGCATGCATTCAAGAGGTCTTTCTGGTAAAAATTTTGCATTCCCATGCAGTCATACATACCATGAGAACTAGTTCTCACTGCAGAGAGATCTGGATGGCAACAGGGTGAGGAAACCCCAATGCCCATTTGCAGCAATGTCAGCATGGTCCAGTGTGTTTTCCCTTATGGGTATTATTACTCAGACTCATGCTTGGCATAAAATTCAACAATGTATTGTTTACATACCCACATCTCTAAATCATTCCAAGTTCAGGAATTTTTTTCTCTTGCTTCTGTTTAATTTATGTCCAGCAAGAATGACTTGTTAGGCTATTTTTTAGCATCCTTTTGAACGGGGTTCATTGTACAGAGGAGAATGGCAAGATTGTTTTTGTTGTAAGAACATTAAAGAACATAATAAATTAAATCAGCCATGCCCAGGTAATTTCTGCATATAATCTGTAAAATTACTCTTTAAAGTAATTTCAGGGCAGGAATGTATTTGTTCCGATTACTATCGTCTTAAAGAGTATGGAAAATGAATTCATGTCAGCTCCTCCTATCCCAACAAATGTTCTACCTCTGATAAATGTTCTACCTCTGATGTGCAGCCTGTTTTTCCTGCTGGTAGGTTGCTGTGGGTGGGTATGGGAGGATGTTTGGAGCATGGAAATGTTGTTACAAAGGCAAGTCAGGACTCCAGAAGCCAGGGTTCCTAAAGTCTGTGGTGTTTGTGAGGGTTTCTCATGTTTATCACTCTGGCTGCACTTGGGTCTCCTGCTCATGACCCTGCTAGCACAATGCAGCTCTGACCCTTGAATCATGCTGCCTGTGAGCCTATGGACCTCTGTTTTTCCTGTCTCACCACTATGTCCTAGAGACTGATTATAGCTTTTTCATTGAGGCCAGAAGGTTTCTCAGTCTCTGCAAAGGGGTTCCTCCCACAGGCAGGAACAGCAAACAAGGAATTATTCAAGATCTGCACCATCATCACTCAACAGTTTCTGTTCTTCCATAACAATGTAAAGCTACCCTCAGCACCAGCACTGGCCTCCAGAGAAGCAGCCTGTGTCACCTGAGAGAAACCTTTATCCTATCTCAGCTGGGAGTCTATGCTTTCTAGGCTTCTAAGCTTTGGGGTGTCCTTGATGCTTCAGGTCAGGCCAGGAAATGCATGGGGCTTCAGCTCTGGTGGGGCAGCTCTGCTCTGCAGCTCGGCATTCCATGCTGACGTAAGCACCTCACCATTATTATCCTCCTTCATCTTTCTTCTGAGTGTGAGCTCCTACCAAGTGACTCTAGCCTGTCAGGAAATGCGTCGTCTTGCCCTCACCCTGCCATTGCAGCTGGTAGGGGACTTGCTGGGCTCTGGTATTGAGCAGGAATAAAGAGCTGAGACCTCCTGACCTGGGGTTTGGCAGGGGCACTGCTCTGCACAGGGAGGAGGGCTGTCTTAGGGTGGCTGCTGACCACATCTCCTCATTGCTGTGGTGGGGATCACAACTTCTGCTGCTGGGGAGCTGCAAAACAGCTGAGGGCGGCAGGGGTCTCTGGAAGTCCTGGTCCAGTCTAACCCCCCTGCTCCAGCAGGGTCACTGAGGGGCAGTTGCCCAGATGAGATGTGAATGAGCTGGATTTAATTGCAGAGGGAGTTTACATTAGACACAGTCTGCAAATTCTCTGCAATTAAAGGCAGCCAGTGGCTCCAAGACTGCAGACAGTAATTATAAGTGGTTTCTCACTTCCTCATCATATGAGAACAGACGCTGTGGGTTTGCAACAATAAGCCCTTGCCACTCCAAGGAAAGAGCTGATCTTGTTTCCTCCACTTCTAGGGTTGTTTGTAAGTATTTTTTATCTACAATGATTACAGAAGAGCTGAGTTTGAACCATGGGATTTGCTCTGCTAAAGTGATTGATTTTAGTTTCTCAAATTTAAATCTTAGGTCAAGCTGCTTAGAAAACAAAAATAACTGATCATTTTTGAAGTCCAGCTTCAAATTCAACAGTTTACTTAAAGAATATAAAATTATTTCTATGAATTTTTGTGTCTGAAATTAATTCTGTCTTTTTGAGAAAAGAAAGTGCAGAGATAATTTTAAATTAATTCTTTAGTCCTGAAAATAATTTAGATCATTGTACAAAGACAAGTCTTTGAGCAGTTTTGGAAAGGTACTTACAAAAATTTTAATTAAAATACTTTTATCATTGTTTAAGTATTAGTATGGAGTGTGTAGATATTCCACATAAAGGTTAGGGAGTCTTTCAGTGGTTTTCTCAGGGACAAGAAATCTCTCTGCACTGGGCAAACAGGCAGTGGGACAGTATAATTTTATTGTGCTAGACTCTGGCCACTGTTTCACACATCAGCATCTGCCAGAAATGAAAACCAAAATTAATAAGTAAAATTATTTAAAGGGTCTCATGGCATAAAATAGATTGCAATCGAAAACCTGTCACTTTTTTACCTCTTATGAGGCCAAAGAAAATCAGGTACAAGGACTTAAGGCACAAGACAGTGGAAAGAAACACGTCTAGTCTAGCATCCCTTGATGACAGTTTTAAACAGTGTTCCCCTGCAGGGCTGGCACAGTGCTAAGGAACTGTTCTATATACCTGATTCTGTGCCACTCACACTTAGATGTCTCCTCCTGGAGAAATCAGTATCTGGTACACAAAAACTTCTCACCCAGGAATTCCCCTGTCAAGTTCAGGAGAGCACCAAGACCAATCCTTCAGATGACTCTACTAGCTGCCTGAATTTGCTTCCATGCTCCGTCATCTCAAATTTAGGTGTTTTTCTCCTAGCATTAGCACCAGGGTGCCTGGCTGCATCTGGAGACCTGCACCCTGTTTTTCCTCCTCGGAACTGGGCAGCCACTAACTCCATGGAAAAAGCCGAGCAGATGCCACAGAGATAGAGAAGGTGCTGTAGCACAGTTGTCCTGGTTTAGGGCAAAACTGGGAGAGAATCCCCAAAAGGGGGCCCCTCCAGAAAGCAAACCCACACAGCCCCTCCCCCCAACCGGTTTGGGAAGAATTCCTCAGAGAGAGGTGGAAAGAACCTGTTTATTTAACAGGCGCAGCACCCTCCAGCACACAAAATGAACAATACCGGATGACACCACTCTTTCACCGCTCTGAAAAAGATGACAAATTCAGAAAGACTCTCTTGGGGTGGTCGCTCTGTTATCAGTCCCTCCAGCACTGGGGCAGCTGCTGCAGCCACGGGGTGCAAACTCTCGGTGTTTCCCAGGTCCCAATCCAGAGCAGGTTTGGGTAGGTCCAGACAGGAAAGGGGAAACAGTCCAGGAAGGAATTTGGACTGTTTAGCTAAACTAACTAATAAGAGGAAAAAAGCAAGAGCAAGCAGAAGCAAAGCAGAAGCGGAGCAGAAGTAAGAGCAGAGCGAAAAGCAGGGCAAAAAGCAAAACCAGCCCTATGTATGTCTGTATGTCCCGCCGGCTGTGAGGGAGTGGCTGATAAGAAGCCAAAACAGAACTTTCCCTCTTCAGAGCCAGCCTTGAAGGCACAGAACATAATATCCAGCATAAATAACACATACAAATGGGGATAACAGCATCCTAACATCACCCTAGGACATTCCACCCCTTATCCCCATATCGTTGACATACTACCACACATTATGCATTTTATTCACATAAAACTTCCATCTGTTCCCCGAAAAATTACAAGCATTACCCATCATGCCCTCATCACATCCCCCCATTCACTGGACCGCTGAATCCAGGCCCCATACTACAGAGCTGCAGGATTCTCCACTTTCACTTTACTCAGACCTTCAACACCTACACATTTCCTTCTCCATCTTCCACTTGCTCAGACCTCCGACACTTACAATTTCCTTCTATCTCATGTCTATATGGTTTAGTGTACAGACAATGGCAATAACATAGCAAACAGTGATATTTGCACATCAATCTCACCCCACAATCAGATCTCCATGGGGTACACATTGTGTCGTTCCATCTCTTTGCATTATCCACCATGTGCAACCTGGTCCCTGAGCAAAGAAAACCCCATGGGTGGGTTTGTCTGTACTCGAGGCAGAATTGATCCACACAGTCCTCCCTAACAAACCTCTGACTTGTACCACTGGGACTTTATCTCCATCTATTATATTCAGGGACTCAGACTAGGCAGGACATGCTCGGTCGGTGGAACCTCGGGTGTTAACTAACCAGGTGGCCTTTGCTAAATGCTGCTCCCAGTTTTTGAAAGATCCCCCACCCCAGCTTTCAGCTGGGTTTTTAGTAGCCCATTGTACCTCTCTACTTTCCCTGCAGTTGGTGCATGGGAGGGGATATGGTACACCCACTCAATGCCATGTTCCCTAGCCCAGGTGTTGATAAGGCTGTTCTTGAAATGAGTCCCATTGTTTGACTCAATCCTCTCAGGGGTTCCATGTCTCCACAGGACTTGCTTTTCAAGGCCCAGGATGGTGTTACGGGCAGTAGCATGAGACACAGGGTAAGTTTCCAAACATCCAGTGGTGGCTTCTACCATTGTGAGCATGTAGCACTTGCCTTGGTGTGTCTGGGGCAGTGTGATGTGGTCTATCTTGCAGGCCTCCCCATACTTGTACTTGGACCACCGCCCACCATACCACAGGGGCTTCACTCGCTTGGCTTGCTTGATGGCAGCACACGTCTCACAGTCATGGATAACCTGAGAAATACTGTCCATGGTTAGATCCACCCCTCGGTCTCGTGCCCACTTATAGGTGGCATCCCTGCCCTGATGGCCTGAGGCATCATGGGCCCATCGAGTTAGGAATAACTCTCCCTTGTGTTTCCAATCTAGGTCTATCTTGGACACCTCTATCTTTGCAGCCTGGTCTACCTGCTCATTGTGTTAGTGTTCCTCATTGGCTCTACTCTTGGGGACATGGGCATCTACATGGCAGACCTTCACAGGTAGCTTCCCTACCCTAGTAGCAATGCCTTTCTACTCATCAGCAGCCCAAATTGGTTTTCCCCTATGCTGCCAATTGGCCTCTTTCCACCTCTCCAGCCATCCCCACAGAGCATTAACTACCATCCATGAATCAGTGTAAAGGTAGAGCCTTGGCCATTTCTCTCTCTCAGCAATGTCCAGGGCCAGCTGAACAGCTTTGAGTTCAGCAAATTGGCTCGATCCACCTTCTCCTCCAGTAGCTTGTGCAACCTGTCGTGTGGGGCTCCATACGGCTGCTTTCCACTTCTGGTTCATCCCTATGATGTGACAGGAACCACCCGCGAAAAGAGCGTAACGTGTTTCCTCTGGTGGCAGCTGCTTATATGGAGGAGCCTCTTCAGCCTGTGTCACTGGTTCTGGTTCATCATCTGTGACACCGAAATTCTCACCTTTGGGCCATTTTGTAATTACCTCCAAAATCCCAGGGCGATTCAGTTTACCTATACGGGCGCGCTGAGTGGTAAGAGCAATCCACTTGCTCCATGTGGCACTGGTGGCATGGTGAGTGGAAGGAACCTTGCCTTTGAACATCCACCCCAGCACTGGCAGTCGGGGTGCCAGGAGGAGTTGTGCTTCCGTGCCAATCACCTCTGACGCAGCTTGGACTCCTTCATAGGCAGCCAAGATTTCTTTCTCTTTTGGAGTATAGTTGGCTTCAGAGCCTCTGTAGCTACGACTCCAAAATCCTAGTGGTCGACCCCGAGTCTCCCCAGGCACCTTCTGCCAAAGGCTCCAGGACAAGCCATGGTTCCCGGCTGCAGAGTAGAGCATGTTCTTCACATCTGGTCCTGTCCTGACCGGGCCAAGGGCTACTGCATGAGCAATTTCCTGCTTGATCTGGGCAAAAGCTTGTTGTTGCTAAGGGCCCCAGTGGAAATTGTTCTTCTTACGGGTGACCAGGTAAAGAGGGCTCATGATCTGACTGTACTCGGGGATGTGCATTCTCCAAAAGCCTATGGCACCCAGGAAAGCTTGCGTTTCCTTCTTATTGGTCGGTGGAGACATAGCTGTGATCTTGTTAATGACATCTGTAGGAATCTGACGCCATCCATCTTGCCACTTCACTCCTAGGAACTGAATCTCACGAGCTGGTCACTTTACTTTGCTCTTTTTGATGGCAAAACCAGCTCCCAGGAGAATTTGGATGATTTTCTTCCCTTTCTCAAACACTTCCGCAGCTGTGTTCCCCCACACAATGATGTCATCAATATACTGGAGGTGTTCTGGAGCCTCACCCTTTTCCAGGGCAGTCCGGATCAGTCCACGGCAGATGGTGGGACTGTGCTTCCACCCCTGGGGCAGCCAGTTCCAGGTATAGTGCACTCCCCTCCAGGTGAAAGCAAACTGAGGCCTGCATTCTGCTGCCAGAGGAATGGAGAAAAATGCATTGGCAATGTCAATAGTGGTGTACCACTTTGCTGCCTTGGACTCCAGCTCATACTGGAGCTCTAATATGTCTGGCATGGCAGCGCTCAGTGGTGGAGTCACTTCATTCAATGCACGGTAGTCCACAGTCAATCTCCATTCTCCTTCAGATTTACGCACAGGCCAAATGGGGCTTTTGAAGGGTGAGTGGGTCTTGCTGACCACCCCTTAGCTCTCCAGCTCTTGGATCATCTTACGGATGGGGATCACGGCATCTTGAGTGGTTCTATACTGCCGTCGATGCACTGTGGAAGTGGCAATTGGCACCTGTTGCTCTTCTCCCTTCAGAAGTCCTACTGCAGATGGATTCTCAGATAGTCCAGGCAAGGTGTTCAATTGCTGGATGCCCTCTGACACTACAGCTGCTAACCCAAATGCCCACCTGAGTCCTTTTGGGTCTTCGAAATACCCACTTCAAAGGTAATCTATGCCCAAAATACATGGGGCCTCCGGGCCAGTCACAATAGGATGTTTCTTCCATTCATTTCCCGTCAGGTTCATCTGCTTCCACCAAAGTAAAATCCTGAGATCCCTCTGTCACACCGGCAATAGAAACACTCTGTCCCCACATGTCTCGATTGGATTAATGTACATTGCACACCAGTATCAACCAAAGCTTTATATCCTGTGGTTCCAATGTGCCGGGCTGACGAATCCACACAGACCAGAAAACACGATTTTTCCTAGCCTCTACCTGGCTAGAGGCAGGGCCCCTCTAAGCCTGGTTATCCTTCTTTCCCTGGGTATATGTCTTGGATGTTCCTTCAAGGGGATCGGACATGTCATCATCATCATCATACCTGGCAGTTCGGCTATGGGCAACTGGAGCTGCTTTCCTTTTGGTGGAACTCCCTCTCTGAGTCTTCCTTCAATTCACGCACCCGTCGTGCCAGAGCAACAGTAGATTTCCCATCCCATCTCCATATGTTTTCTCCACAATCACACAGGAAGAACCACAGCTCAGCTTGTGGGGTGTACCTTCTCTCTCCATCTGGGGAACGTCTGTATTGGGCACTAGGACCTCTGATCTGTACTGCTGAGATTTGGAGAAGGTCTTCCTAAATCTCCTCTCTGAGCTTCTTGTGATTCTCCTCTATCTTATCCTCTAACTTCTGCAGACGTGTTTCCACTGCTGCAATTCTGACATGTGTTGGGCCATGCACAGCGTCTGCATATGCTCGGAGCTTCTTCGCCATATCCAGCATGGTCTCATCCCTCTCATTCCGCTTCATTATGGCTAAGGCAGAAGTATATTCATGTGGCCCGAGTCGTACAAGTTTCTGCCACATCACAGACGTGCATGGTACCAAGTCTGGGTTCCTAGTTGTTACGTCATCTGAGAAGACAATCTCTGCCACTGCCATTTCTCTCAGGCATTGGATCCCTTGCTCTGTGGTCTTCCACTGTGTTTGCTGCATATAAAGATCATCACAGGTATCTTTGTGCAACGCTGTCCAAGATCTGTGCCCAGAGGCTGTGAGGATTAACCCCCCTCATCATTCCTTGGTCAATGACAGGATCATGTGACAGGGATCCCAAACACGTGGCTTCAGTGCCATCCAGAATTGTGGTCTCACCTGCAGCATCCCAATGACGGACTAACCAACTAATTATGGATTCATCAGGTCACTGGGTGTAATCCTTCCTTAGGCCATGGAGGTCCTTCAGGGAAAAGGACTCAATATTGGCTTCTGATCTTGCACCTGCTTCTGTGACTCCTGATTTTATGTCGGGAGGCATTGAGGCTCCTTCTCCTGGATAATCATTATCATCCACTGGTTGATTAGTCTTGCCTGTGCATTTTCCACTTCTAGTGCTAGTAGCAACAGCCATTGGTTTAGCTGCTGGCTTTGAGCCTGGGGTGTTGGCTGCAGCCTGAGTGACCAGGATAGCGGCTGCTTTATCTCCCTGCCCCCCTGCCTCTGTCTGCTGCCTGACCGTATCTAGCAATGTGCGATAAGCATATGCCAAGGCCCAGCTCACTGCAATGATATTTTTCTCCTTAGGGTCATCCTGGTACTTCTCTTTCAGATATTTCCCCACCTCAGCTGGGTTCTTTAATATAATGAATTTGTTCATGGGGAAAATCCCAGACTATAGGGTCAGAGAATTCCTTCAGGATTTAGCCCATATTCTGCCATTTCCCACACCACTTAGGATTTTCCATACCTGGGTCTACTCCTGAGTCAGGGGTCTCATCAGCCTGTCTAGAAATCTCAGCCCTCATTCTAGAGAAGCAGCAGACTGTGTAGAGGAAGCTTACCAGATTGAATACCAGAAAGATGGTTTCTTTAACATTCAAGGGAAACTGAACATTCTCCAATAGTAATGTAACAGATTCAGAGGAGAAGAAGGAAAGCAAAGGCTGAAAAGCCTCACCCCCTGCTCCTCCATTAACAAACTGGATGCATAACCATAACCACGAATCATTCATACCTGGAGCAGACCCCAGCATGTTTATAAACTTCTTACAAATCATTACCACCAAGCCCAGCAGGATAGCTATTCTGGTCATTGCCCCTCTGCTGTAAAAGCTACGTATTAGGGACAATACAAGAGCTATTTCTAGATAAGAAAATAAACTGAGGGACCATAGAGGTATTAAGATCTCAAAAAACCCTAGGCACCAGAAATGCATGCAAGCCTTCACCCCAATAGACATTATAAATTCAAAAAGCATGGCTATTAACTGCTTTATACTGACACAGAGTAATGGCAACCAAAATGCACTCAAAACAGGGTTTTTCCACTCTCTCTTGAGCCCCACACACTGGGCGCCAAAATTTGTCCTGGTTTAGGGCAAAATTGGGAGAGAATCCCCAAAAGGGGGCCCCTCCAGAAAGCAAACCCACACAGCCCCTCCCCCCAACCGGTTTGGGAAGAATTCCTCAGAGAGAGGTGGAAAGAACCTGTTTATTTAACAGGCGCAGCACCCTCCAGCACACAAAATGAACAATACCAGATGACACCACTCTTTCACCACTCTGAAAAAGATGACAAATTCAGAAAGACTCTCCTGGGGTGGTCGCTCTGTTATCAGTCCCTCCAGCACTGGGGCAGCTGCTGCAGCCACGGGGTGCAAACTCTCGGTGTTTCCCAGGTCCCAATCCAGAGCAGGTTTGGGTAGGTCCAGACAGGAAAGGGGAAACAGTCCAGGAAGGAATTTGGACTGTTTAGCTAAATTAACTAATGAGAAGAGGAAAAAAGCAAGAGCAAGCAGAAGCAAAGCAGAAGCGGAGCAGAAGTAAGAGCAGAGCGAAAAGCAGGGCAAAAAGCAAAACCAGCCCTATGTATGTCTGTATGTCCCGCCGGCTGTGAGGGAGTGGCTGATAAGAAGCCAAAACAGAACTTTCCCTCTTCAGAGCCAGCCTTGAAGGCACAGAACATAATATCCAGCATAAATAACACATACAAATGGGGACACCAGCATCCTAACGTCACCCTAGGACAACAGTACATCTGGAAAGGGATGGAGAAACGACTTTTGTACAATCTGGAGACAAGAAGGGAGAGGAGGACTCTTTTGGATGTCTTCAACTTCTTTGTGGTGGGGAAACAGAAAGGAAAGAGACAGACCTCTTCTCTGAGGTACAGAGGGACAGCACCAAAGACACTTGCCAGAGACCAAAGGGGCCCCTTTATTCCCCAGCAAGATGCTTGACTGAGGAAGAGAGATACAGAGAAGCCATGGGATCTCCACTCCTGTCGATCTTCCCTGCTCTACTGAATTAGTCCTGAGGCACCCTGGTTCAGCTGGCGCTCCTTTAAACATGGAGCTTAAAGGTGATGGGGCAAGTGGTGGATCACAGACCTCCAGAGGTCTCTTGTGAAAAAAATATTCTACAATACTATGTCACAGCTTCCTGAGCACTGTTTCAGCTCATTTTCCTGAAATATCTTCTGCAATCTGTTAGCATTCCAGAGCTAACAGGAGTAGGACTCAGTGTGTTAGATGAATCCTTGTCTTGGAGGACAAATACAGACAATAGGAGATAACTTGTGAGGCTTCTTTGTCCTGAAGCTATAGTATTGGTGACAGTTGCCCTGGTGGCAAGCCATCAAGTGTATTTCTACTGCCCATTCCTCATGAAACTCTTATGCCTTGATTTATCCTGATTTCAAGTTACTAATGTTTTAAAAAGAAGAGACTTTTAATGTGTCATGTTACGGCCAGGCAAATAAACTGGGATTATTACAAGTAAAGCTTTAAGAAAGCTTTACAGGAATAAAGGGAGTCAGAGGCTTCTGCAAGTCAAGCTAGATGATGGCTACTGTAGAGGGCAAAAGAAAGTTGGTGGTAGAATCTGTAGCAGCAGCACCAGGTGCAAGCAGGTACAAGACTAATGGCCTAATCCAGGATGAAAGTAGCAGAAGAAGAATGAAGAAATTTATGAACATATTACTGGAGAAAAACAAAACAAAGCAAAAACCAGATTAGCAAGGAACAGGGTAGACCTGAAGTCTAACACAGGTATATGCTTTCAGCTTATCACAAAGATGGAATACTATCTGTTTGGCATGCTTAAAATATGAAAATTTTCTAGAGGAAAATTATCACAAAGCTACGGGACAACGTGTTTCCCTTTATAGATAGCTCTTATAAAAAATAATATGTGATTTATAGCTAGATATGGACTTTGGGATTATTTTCTATTTCCTGTGTCTGAGCCTTGTATCCCATGACTTGCCCTGGCTTCCTTAGCAACAAAACATCAATGTGCAAGCTGAAAATAACTGAGCTGTGATGTTTTCCTCATAAGAAGCTTTGTGTTCCTCTGGTATCCAGCTTCACAAATGCATCCATTGTTTCTGCTTGTTTTCTTCCTGTTGTACTAGAAATACTGAAAAAGTAGTGCTGTACTCTCAGAGTTGTACTTGGGAATGCAAGAGCATTCCCTCATATCTCAGCTCCAAACTTCTTCATGGCTAGGACAGTGTTTGTTTCTGTTTGTGTTTTTGCTTTGTTATCTCTGGGAAACCTTCATCTCTGGGAAACCTTCATCCTCCTTTTAAAGTGTACTCAGCTTCCCTAAAGGTCTGGCTGCTTCAGGAGCCAGGATTCTGCCATTAACATCTCTTATCACTGTACTCTAAATATGATGCTGCACTGGTCACCATAGTAATACCCTGTCACTGTGAGTCTTTCTTGCATTTCTCATCATGCAAATACATTTCTCAATTTTCTTTTTTAAAACTGAACTGCAGTAAGCTAACCCACAAATGTCTTGGCATGATCACACTATTAATCACTGACATTGCTTTTTAGAAGCCTGGCATCTTGTTTCATCCTGTGTTTGCAGTTTGCTCTTTGATATTAAAGCTGACTTGTGAGAAGGGAAGAAAGGTGGGATGGCAGCTTTACTGCCCTCCAACTCTTTGCCCACTCAGAGCTGCAAAAGCTTATGGAAGTTCTATGCCACTGAAATAAACCTGCAGCCAGCAGATCCTCCCCCATGTGCTTGGAAATGTGGCACAGATGGAGCTGTAAAGTCTGTGGGGATTACATACTGGGGAGAGTGGCTGTGCACAAGAACCCTGTCAGTATTTAAACCCACTCACTGTAGGCTTATGGGGTGAGTGGGTAGAAAAGAACACAGAAAAGAGTTATGATATCCCGATATTGGGCTGGGTCCTGTCCTGGGCAGGGAAGCACAGATTGAGAGGTTTTCTTCTGACCAGAGAGAGAAGAACCTCTGGAGAACCACAATGGAAATGAATTTCCTAGCACCTCTAGGAAGGCCATAAGTGGGGCTGAAAAGTAGATTTTTAATGGGCAAAAGAAAAAAAAAATCAAACTATGTGTGTTTTCTGTTTGTACAGAATGTGAGTTACAATCCAGGGACCTAAAAGGATCAGACCATGTCAAATGGAAGTAATGTCTGTCCTTTGCTTCTGTTCTCTTCAGGTCTGCTTCTCCTCAGCTCCTATTAAAACTCTTCCATGTTGCACCATTCGAAGGCTACACATATTACCAAATCAGGAAGTGCCAAAAATTGTTGTTGAAATAATTTCTCCTCCTCAAAGGAGAATCATGTGGTGTTTAGTATTCAGGAGAGTTTCAGGTTGTTCAGTGTCCATCTGGCATTAGATATGGGGCTAATGAGGAGGAAGTACTTCTTAGGCCACTTACTCAAGAGTAGGTCTGAGCCCTCGCAGATTTTTTGATTGCTGTGCTTTTTTAATGACAGTTGAGCATTACATGTATTTCAGATAACATGGTAATTGAGCTGGTACTGTTGACCAAAGAGGCTGTTGTAATGAAGCCGTGGATGGCTGCTCAGTATGCAAATGTCATAATGACACTGAACTCCAGAAAGCGAAAAGCACCCATATGGGAACTGTTTGCTGTAGCAGGCAACAAATCTTTGAACTGCCCAGTGTTAAATGAGCCAAGCTGAATCTTTAAATAAATGGAAGTAGATTAATAATTAGATTATTATCTTCAGTAATTGATTAAATTCTAACCCACAGCACTCAACAGAATTCTCTTTGACAGAGATTTGGACTCCCCAGGAAAACTCCTTCCCACTCTCACCCATCCCATCCCAAAGAGAAAGGTCATCCTGTAGGAATATGCTGAGGGATTTGTTCATCTCTAAATGGAGAGCATAGAACAGCTGCAACCCCAGCTAAGGTGGCCCCAACATTTTCTCAGTCCATGCCACAGCCTATTGAGCAGATTGACCACTTAATTCGACAGGATATAAATGTGAAGAATTGACTCTGTCTTTACATATAATGGAAATTTAATTTAAATGTCTTAGGCATAAATTTAAATGCAAAACTTTGTATCCACAAACTTGGTTAGTTAACATTAGGGGCTGGATCTGATTTCAGAGAGTGGTGGCTAAAGGAGCCGTATAATTGGTTTTGCCCTGTTAACTGCTCACCTTCTCCAGCATCCTTTACTGTCAGCCTGGTTTTCTCCCAGGTTAATAGTGAGGGCTAGCTCTCTAAAACTGCCAAAACAGTGCTAATAAGGTAGCATTTGAGGCACAAATAAGGAAGAAAAATGTTAAGAAAAAAAATCCAGATTTCAAAGCAGACTAGTACCATGGTTGGTACTTCAGCAGTGCTTGTAGTTTTATTTTTTGTTCTCATAGAAACATGGCACACTTTCATTCAAGCAAAAAACCTGAGGGAACCTAAAAGGGATTTAAGAATGGAAGCCAGGTTCTAACTCAATTTTGCTTCTTATTAAAAAAAAAAAAAATTAAAGGCCAATATATTTCAAGAGGGACTAAAGGTATTGATTTTAGAAACCAAAACGAGATGCCTGACTTCTAGAGTGATTATGCGATGCTTCTCATACTGCATCAACTTAAAATACTCCAAGTTGTTAATCACTGGTGACTAACATCATTTTCAGAGTTCATAGAAAGAATAAATGTGTTGCTGTCCATGACTGGCAACCTCAGCAGACTAAGATTCATTAATCAGAGCTGCCTTTTTCTCAAGGAAAATGACAGCTCTTATAAATTTTATCTGTAGTTTTCATATGTGTGGGTGATTTGGCTGACTCATTAATCCAGGCAGAGATTGTTAATCAGTGGATGACTGCTATGCGTGCCACAAAACCATGATTCAGATTTGCTCCTTTATGGAAATGCCTGATTGAAATAATAGTATGTCTTACATTAAGCTGTAGCCTTCTTATTTTGATCTTTGTTTTGCTAAGGAAAATGGCTCATGTCTGCCTCCTCCAAATCTTTGCTTTCCTTTGCCAATCTCCAAGACATTCAGCAATAAAGTGGTGACCTCAGTCTCTAGCTGTCACGAGGTTTATGATAGCAGGTGGCTGGGTCAAGAGACACTTCCTCACTGTAGCCCTCTTGATGGAAAGAGCTGCAGTCCTTACTAAACCTGGGAGGAAGAAGGGGTAAAGGAGCCAGGCCTTCACTTCCTTTGTTAGGCTCAGTGAGGGTGTCATTGCAGGAAACTCCTTTGTGGCCAATGCAGAAGGAGTTTTAGATAGGCAATTACAGACCTCCTGCTGAAACGTTTGCCCTTTTTCCACTCAGAGAGCTGATTGATTTCTTTGGTTTTGAGCGAACTAGTTCTTCTACAGTTGTGTAGAAAAACTATCCATGTGTGCAGTTACAGAATGGTACAGATACTGTAGAAGTGAAGAGGACTTAGAGGAGGTAGTTAGTATTCAACTCTTAGGATTCTCTGTTATAAACTACTGTAAGAAGGTTAGTCATAAGCCTGAACATGTTGCAGGCTTTGGTACATGTTGCTGGACAAAGGCTATCTGCCTCAAATCAGCAATTCCTTTACTAAAGCTGTGTAAAGGAATATGAAAAAATCAACCCAGAAATTCCTGGGCTTTACAGTGGTTACATTTAGAAGAAGGCCTTCATTCTAAATGTCTTTTCAAAACCTGTCATAAATTCACAGCTTCAACTATATTATTGTTCAGTATACCTTGTTTTGAAGGTAAGAGGAATGCACTAGTGTCAATTTGAAAAAGCAATAAATCTAACAAGCAGGGGGCTTTAGGTCATGGCGCATAACCTTGAGACACTGCCACATAACCTCTTAGGCTCAATAACAAAAGGGGGGACACTCAGAGTGGGGGAACACAAACAGAAGGGGGGACACCCATTTCATTTTCCCTACCAGTGCTTTCAAGTTTCCTGCAAAAGAGAAGTGTGTTTGCAGAATATCTGAAAGTGATAAATGGGGAATTAGCTTTTATGTACACTTACTACATTTTCTGTAAAACTTAAGAAAAAACAAATCCAAACTTCATATGCTCTTTCCTTCAGTTTCTGTCTTTGCCCTCTTTCTCCCCTCCTACAGACTTCCAAAGTTTGTTTTAATTTTTTCCCTTCTTCTTTGTATTCTTCTCTCCCTTAGTATTAATTAGTGCTTAATTTTTCCCCTGTTCAGTTTGCCTAGCAGATTTCAGTGTGCCTGTCTTCCAGCCTGCTTTCATTCCTCTTGCACAGCTCATGGCTTTGCTCCTTGGCCATTCTCTTAGATAAAAAAGAAAATACTATGCAGTATCAGATTATTGAGAAGCGGAGGAACCAGTTTAAGTTTTATGGGTAGGTTCTGTAATTATAAAGAGGAATACAGTCCAAACACCTTCAGTGTCAATATCTACATGAGATTTCCCTTAAATTTGAGAAGTCTAAGACTGTCTTTGGACAATTATTCCACAAAATTTTATCAGTATCTCATCCAAAATAAATAGCTACTTTGGGGACTTTCACTCACCATTCAACATTTCTCTTTGTCCAAGGTTCTATCTGTTCCTCTTTCCTGGTATAAACTCTTCCAGGTATATATCACAGAAGCAGGAAACTTGTTCCCCTGTGAGACAGAATCACAAAGATCAACCAGAAAAAACTGATTTACAGTAAAGGGCCTTGCCTTGCCAAGTGCCTTGCGAAGGTGGATATTTTTCACTGAGTCACATTATCCATCTGAATGTTAAATTATAAGAGGTAGTTCCTAGGTGTGAACACTGCTCTTAAAAGGTACAGGTCACCAGCTAACTGGTTTAATCAAACAGCTTTAGACATCTGTTTGCCCTTCATATATATACACATTTAAATCCTTTTCAGTCCTTGGAGTATCTGCCTAAAGTTGAGTAGCTCACATGCTTCTGTGGAGCTTCATGGTAATTAGGTGGTGGTGCTAGTAGTTCCTGCTTTAGGAAAGGCTGTGAGAATCACCTACATGATGCAGATCCAGGTATTTCATGGAACGGTTTGTGTCACTGAGCACAGAAGGTCTCATGCAGAATCCCTGTAGCTCTTTGAACACAGTCACAATAGAAAGTCCCATGAAATCCCATCTAAAGCTGCTCAGGATATGGTTTCTCCCTGTGCCTGCAGGTGCAGCCTATTCTTGCTGTACTGAAGTCCAGCCATATGATGCAGCTTATCATAAAACAACTTATTCATAATAGACTATAACTTTTTCTTCAGAGTGGGGTGGCTGTTTGTGGCTGTGGCTGGCACAGTATGAATATGCTAATCCCCCAAATGGATATGATCAGAAGGTGAACATATGAATTCCTGAGGTCTTGATGGCAATAAATTATTATTATTAAGCCTTTTTTACTTCCTATGTCTCTCTTCTCATTCCTAGATCAACAGCATACTTCGCCTCAAAAGCTGCAGCAGCATCTGGAAACATTTGCACTCCAGTACATCTGCTATTGTCACTGATCTGACAAACTTTAGCATATCATCAGGATGTCCCCCTATTTTTCCTGCCACAAGAAACTGGATCATAAATTTAGAAATCCTATGGTAGACTTTCCTAACTACTTGTCCAATTCCATACGGATGAATTACCAGGTGACCGCATTTATAAGGAAAAATGCTTTCCAACAGCATACTGGACATGTCCATCTACTTCCAAGATAATTCATTAATCTCTTGTAATACCATTGTGAAAAATGCTGTAGAGAAGCTTTGCAAAGAATTGGAAAGCTTAGGAAGGAAAGTCCAAGGATGCTCAGGACAGGTTTTAAAAGGAGATTGTTAAAGGCCTCAGGAATCCCCATGCCTTGCTGAAGATCACAACATGTGCTAATGTGTCTTCCCATGGAAGGAAATATTCCCATGGAAGTATCAGCACAAAAGACAATAGGTGATATGGGTCACGATCAGCCAAGATGCCAGTGGTTTTCTTGGCCAGTCCTGGTTCATGTTCAGCCGGCTGTCAACCAGCACATCCAGGTCCTTTTCCATCAGGCAGTTTTCCAGCCACTCTTCCTTAAGCCTGTGGCACTGTGTGGGGTTGTTTTAACCCAAGGGCAGGACCCAGCACTTCACTTTGCTGAACCTTATACAGCTGGCCTCAGCCTATCAATCCAGCCTGTCCAGATCATTCTGCAGAGCCTTCCTGCCCTGCAGCAGATCAACACTTCTGCCCAATTTGGTGTCATCTGCAGGCTGACTGAAGGGACACTTGTGCTCTTGTCCAAATCATTGATAAAGATGTTAAACAAGAGTGGCCCCAGTACTGAGCCCTGGGGAAAAGTGCTTGCAACCAGCTGCCAGCTGGATGTAACTCCATTTGCCACCTCTCTCTTGGTCCACCTATTCAGCCAGATATTTACCCAGCCAAGAGTGCACCAATCCAAGCCATGAACAGCCAGTTTCTCTGGGAGAAAGCTGTGGGAAATGGTGTCCAAGGCTTTGCCAAAGTTCACAGAGACAATATCCGCAGCCTTTCTCTCATCCACTAAGTAGGTCATCCTGTTATAGAAGGAGATGAGGTCGGTCAACCAGGACCTGCCTTCCCTAAATCTTTGCTGGCTGGGCCTGATCCCCTGGTTGTCCTGTATGTGCTGCATAATGGCAC
Organism: Haemorhous mexicanus; assembly: GCF_027477595.1. NCBI lineage: Eukaryota > Metazoa > Chordata > Aves > Passeriformes > Fringillidae > Haemorhous > Haemorhous mexicanus. Next base: position 43,645,375 of record NC_082381.1, on the reverse strand, counting down.
TCAACATGATCTACTCCATGTCCTCCCCTGGCACCAGTGTCAGACTGGCAGGCCTGCAGTTCCCTGGATTGTCTCTCCAGCCCTTTCTGGAGGTGGGTGTTACACTGACTAATTTCTGGTCACCTGGGACCTCCCTCTTTAGCCACACCAGCTGGATTGAAAATGACTCAGTGACTCCACTAGCTCCCTCAGTACCCTTGGGTAGATCCCATCTGGTCCCATGCACTTCTGCATGTCTAAGTGGTAAATCAGCACATGCTGGATACTCAAGAAGAAATTATTTTTATCCCTTTTTCTAAATGTTCCTTTCTCCTGGAGCCTGCTCCTCTTTACAGACTTCACTTCTGGCTTACCACCTCTGCTTTAAATTTTGTACAGGTTGCATGGAAGTGTATCTGAAACTGAGTTGCTGGAATTTAAGTATTGAGGTTTGTGGTTTGTACTTGTGTAGTCAATCAAAAGACTGACCAGTGTTCTTGTCAGTGTTCAATCTGGCATACTAGAGCCAAATTTAAATTGATGGTCATGAAGAAATCAGGAAGGTAAGCACCAATCAGGAAGAGAACTTCCTCCTCCGTTTTAATGCAATATCTATAGATGACAGTCACAGGGACAGCACATTGCCTTGCACAACGCAGTAGACTGCTGATAACTTTTCTCTTACTGGAGCAAGCTCCAGGTTCTGAGAACAGAATATCTAAGACACAGAACTCCTGGGAACTGAGCAAGAGTTTCTGTTTTGCTTCTCCCTGCTGCCCCCTGCCCTCAGTATAAATTTAGTAATTTAAAAGTAAGTATATTGCTAAAGCTTTTGTGTTTAAAACCCAGATCGTTGAAGGGATCTAAGCTGTATTTATGTAAGTAATTAGTGGCAAAAGATTCTTATTTTTTGAGTCACTAAATCTCTCACTATTTTCACTTCTCTATCTAATGCTCATCTTTGAAACATTAAGAGGTTTTCTGGTGAGGAAGACTTCATAACCAGAAGTTTCTAATTGCTAGCTAACAGTTACATGCTCTGGCAAGAGTATTAATCTTTCACTTACCAGTGGAAATATTTGTAAGACTAGAGATACTTAAATGTCTGGTATTTGCTTTTTCCTCTTTTACAAATGATTGCTGAATCAGTTTGTCTTGTACAATTGAGTGGATTTGACTAGGAAATGAACTTGATTTATTTGACATTGAGACCAGAGAGAAAATGAAGGATTTTTTTTTTTTTCCATGGGAAATGGAGGACCTTGAAAGGCAAGTAACAGTGATGCTTGAACAGCTTAAGTGGGTTGGAATGATTGAGGGTATAGTTAAATATTTATCACCTGGGTTTAAACCTCTCTGAATTTTATACTATCCTTAATTCATAAAAAACAATTATGCAGATCAGTTTAGGAATAAAACTCTTTAGCTAGAGACTCAGAGAATGCTTTATCAATTCTTTAGCAAGGACAACAAAGAGAAAGATATCAACTCACCAAACCCAAAATATTAAAGGTTTTTGAAAGAAACAGGGATTTCCTACTATTCTATAGATGCAGGAGGTTGCATAGCAGTTGTGGTGTTAAAAACTTATGGTTATTATGCTTATAATAAGTTTTTATAAGCATAATAACCAGGAAAAATCTATAACAAAATGCTGAGCCATATTTCATAATGTCAGAATTTGGGGAGCAGTGAACCTCCAAATAATCTCTTGCCAAGACAGTTTGCTGGTTGACTGGACTGTCACATTTGCAGCTGTGTTCATAGGGGGTGGCAGCTCATAGCTCCTCCTGTAAAGGACCTCTAGGTCTTTATTTTTAGATCAGAGGATTAATAGACCATATCTCTGAAGCCAGAATGTAGCTGTGGTGAAATTGACATTCAAAAGACAGTTTTCCAGTGGTTCCTGGGCAAGAGTGAAGTTATCATTCAGTCCTTAGGATGACCATGCAGAATCTACAATATAAGAATGGCAGTGCTTGGTCTGTTGATAACTAAAGAAGTGACACTGATGCTCTACCTTATCCTCTTTTGTGCAGGGAGATTGTCCTGAGTGATCTCCAAATGCCCTTTCCAACCTCACACATTCCATGGGCGTGTTCTGATAATGCCCATATCTTATAGACTGACCCATTAGAATATGGTGCTTAAATAATTTGTGCCTTGCACATATGTGCATAAGAAATAAACTGGTCAATGCTTGAGCTCTTTGGTTTTAGGCTGCAAGATGTTTGAGCCCAGCTCTGAGATCTTTGATTTCTCCATGATTCTCAGGGACCAAAGTGAAGCTGTAGTTCTCTAAATGATCTTTCTTACTGTTTTCAAAGACAGGTGAAATATTTACTATTCTCCAGTACTGGGGGACTTGCCTGATCACCAGGATCTCAAAAAGGTAATAGTTGGGGAGTAGCCTTGCAATGACATCAACAGACACTCAGCACTCGTAAACAGTCTCATTCACAGAGTTACAGTATCGATGCAGCTCTTGTGCTCTGAGAAACTACTGCAAATAATAGTTCTCAATGTTTCTGTTTCTAAACACTTTGTCATACTAAGTCTTAAATTAGAGTAATTTTGTCCTTTATTTTCCTACTTTGTGCTTTATTCATTTTATTTGCTACTTTTCTGCTTTGTTTATGAAAATGTGTTGCTTTGTTGGGTTCCTAGTAATTTCTTTGTTTATACCATTACTATTAATGTTCTCATGCTGACCAGTTCCTTTTCACTGTTAGAAGACCTAAAGAAGATAAAAAAACTTCTTTTACCTGAGATGTTTGGGGTTCTTTTCTGTCAAGAAGTTCTCAGATTCTATTCCATGAAAATTGTTTCATTGAGGAAATATATGTTTCTGGAAGTTAGAGATTCAATTTACCCATGTTCACGTCATGCTCTTATTTGGGTGAAAATTGTGAAGACTAATGCATGTAAAGCTAACTTAAAGACTCTTTTAAATGCAGTTTCTAGTTCTCCTCAAGTCACTCTCTGAAATTCTGTAGTTGACCAGGGCTCACTGACTGCAATGCAAACAAAAAGTTTCACGTCTCTTCTAATATCCAGTGTTGTAGTTCAGAAAAAGCACTCTAATTGTGATATTAGATGCTACAGTCACTGGCAAAGCTTATGTTTCAGAAACATCACTTATGGCTAACATACAATTTAATGGTATTGCCGAAGGCATTAGAACTGATGTTAGGTGATGAGGTTGAGAAGAGAGCAAACCTGTGCTCAGTGGTTTGTCATAGTGGGTATATTACAATAGTTTGTTGTAGTAGGCATGCTCGTCTCATCTTGCTTAAGGCACCATCTTCTAAAAAAATTCTATAACAAGAGAAAGTCAATGACTTTACACCATGGCCTTAATGGTTTTCCCAATTTGTAGCATTTGGTCTGGAAACACTAGGGAAAAAAAAGCCAACCAAACAAGAAAAGCAGGCATACAGTTTATAATTTCATGCATATTCTTATGGTTTGTTACTTTTTCTTCTGGCTACTTGAACCCCAGTTCCAGGGGTCAGATAGGAAGCCCCATTATTTTCTACAACACACAAGAAAGTAATTTGTGGTTAAACTGGAAACGGAATTTATATTTCAGATAGACAAGATGCACTCATGTAACTACATAACCCTTGAACTGAAACAAAGCAAATCTAAAATGCTGACATATTTTCCATTAACTCAGGCTTAGCATCTGGAAAACATAGCTCCCAGAGCCAAGCACAACCCCTGTCTTGGCACACAATAAAAGCTCAGTAGTTTGTAGAACATGGAGGCTTATGCCATATCAGATAGCCCATTTCCAATGGCATTTTTAGACAAGGTGGAAGATTGTCTCATGGCTCATTCTTTGTTGGAAAGGAAGAAAGAAAAGAAGGAAATATGAAGGTATTAGAAAGGATTACATTCAAAATAATTGCTTTTTTGAGAAGGTGAAGATTGTTTTGGTGTCTTTAGTCTTTGGACAGGTGAATTTTTACGTACTTGTCTTTTCAAATTAAACAGTCAGCTGTTTGGTGCAAACTTGAACTTGGCATGGGCTTCCTAAGCTTTGTGCATGCTCTTTCACCTATGACTTCACACCTTCAGGAAGACAGAATATTCGTAATTTCATTAGTCAGGTGTGTTTTGAGCCACCTACAGTTTGATACAGTGTGTCTTGCAACCACAACTCTTATTAAAGTTTCTCCTTCCACCGAGCTCCTACTCAAGTTTCCACTCTCATCAGTTGGAAAGACACCTGTGCACTTTTGAGGAAAACCTTTCAGTGAGAAGAGGTGGCTTAGGGCAATGCACAGGCACATCCTGCCTAAAAGCCAACCACCGTTGCTGATCTCACCTTCATGCTCTCAAGTTGCACAAATTTTTCAAGGTTGGGCACACAGCCTCTACTCCTACTTCTGCTCTCAGCTGGTGTGGCCTCACCTTGAGTGTTATGTACAGTTCTAGGCACCTCAGTGTAAGAAAGGTATTAAGCCATTAATGTCCAAAGGAGGGCAGTGAAGACAGCTTAGAGGAGAAGCCATTCAAGCAGTGGCTGAAGTCAGTTGGTCTGTTTAGCCTGGAGGAGACTTGAGAGAAGATTGGAATTTCCAACATCCTCACCAGGGTCAGGCAAGCACTGATCTCTTCTTTGTGGTGACCAGTGATAGGACCCGAGGGAATGGCCTGAAGTTGAGTCAGAAGTGCTTTAGGCTGGGTATTAGGAAAAGGATCTTCACCCAGCGGGTGTCTGGGCACTGGAACGGGTCCCCCAGGGAAGTGGTCACAGCACCAAGCCTGAGAGAATTCAAGAAGCCTTTGGACAATGCTCTCAGGCACATGGTGTGATTCTCAGGGGTGTCCTGTGCAAGGAGAAGAGTCGGACTCGATGATCCCGATGGCTCTCTTCCAACTCAGCGTACTCTACGGTCCTTTGACCAGGACACGGCTTGGGCCCAGGCCTGTCGGGGGCTCCGGACCCCCTTTCGCCGGCCCCGCTGCCCGGGGGAGGGAAGGAGGGGGCGGCCGGCGCCGTGCCCGGGTGAGCGCCCCGCGCGCATGCGCCGCGAGCGCGGCGCGGCGCCCCCGCTCGGCTCCGCTCGGGCCGCGCTCGGCTATTTCCGCCTCTTTGTTTTAAACTCCGGGCCGAGCCCTTTAAATCCCCCTTTTTTCTTTTAAAAATTTTCTTGGGAAAGGGAAGAGGGGCCGGTGTTTCCCTCCGCCTCGCGTTTCCGAGTCCTCTGCTCTCTGCCCTGCGGTGGCGCTCGGAGAAGGACGGGCCGGGGAGCGGAGGGTCGGCGGCGGCGGGGGGAGCCCCCGCTGTAGCCCCGAGCGGCGGCCGCGCCCCCCCCCGTCAGGTCAGTGCGGGGCCGGGGCGGGCGTGGGGGTCCCGGCCTTGCCCCGCCGAGGGGCTGGGGGGCAGCCGAAGGGCTCGGGGGCGGGGCGGGCCCGCCGCCCCCCCGCTCGCCTGCGGGGTATTTGCGGTGTGGGCTGCGGGGTGAGAGGAGGGGGTGCGGGGCTTGCGGGCCGAGGTTCTTCTCCGCCCCGACGGCTTAGGGGGCTGCGGAGGAGCGGGCCGGGGCTGGGGGGGCCGCGCTGGAACTTTCGGGGCGGGCGTGGGGTGGTCACAGGCGGGGTGGGGGTTTTGTGGGGTTCCTCTCCCGAAACTGTCAGGGAGTCTCTGTGGGCCAGGGGAGCCGCGTCCCTGTCCTGCCGCGTGTGCCGCCCGCGGGGGAAGGTGGTCTCGGGTGCTGGGGGAAAGGAAACCCGCACACCCCCCGCCCCACCCGTTCCTACCCTCGGGAGGAGTTGCCTGTTGTGTGGAGGGGCCTGGGCAGGGGGCAGAATCTCACGGCTTGGGGAGAAAGGGTCTCTTTGAGTAGAGGGGTGAAGATGGCGTTTCCAGTAAGGTGGAGATAGAGGGGACACGTCCCTTGGGTGTGCGACTTCAGCCGTGCAGGTATGTGGCTCCAGTGCTGTGTATCTATGATATGAAGTTGTGAGAAATAGGAAATGAATTGGTACTCATAGGTAAAGTACAGGGGCTTGAATTGTTTTACAGTCTAAAATCTGTAGTCTGTTTTACAGTCCAGAGACAAATATACATATATGTGCACACACACACGCAGACACGTATACATGTGTGTGTGTTCAGTATTAAGAAATTTGGAAAGTTTTCTAAACCACTGAATTCTAGTAGCTTGTGGAGTCACATTTGGCCTTTTAAGTTGGTAACTTCTAGCCTGAAAGTGTTGGGTGTTACTTCAGTGTCCTGTGTGGAAAGTTTTGCCTGTCAGAAAGTTAATAAGGTTCAAAGGAGGTTTGATTATTGAGGGTTTTCAAGCGCTTGGATGTTCTTTTGCTGCTTCATATATTTGCAATTTCTCCTTTTTTTTTTTTTTTTTTTTTTTGGTTACAAAACTGTTTGTGCAGGCTTTCTGTCAGATCAGTTTAGGCTCTTCCTGCTTTCTGTATGAAATGCATGCCTCTGAGAAACTAGTTCAAGAAATCTGGTTTATTACCCCTACATCCTCTGGAATGTTCTGAAAATATTTTCTTTGGTGTTTTTTAAAATAATACTGTGTATTTTCTTCCAGAGTATAACAGAAGAATTAAGTCCATGGATGAAAAGCTTTGAATTAAAAAAAAAAAGTTGAGATGAGCCTTTATGTTTAAGGAGCATCCCATGTATGCATCCTCCATTATATATTGGTTTTGTTTATACAGAATGAACAATTAAGCATGTGGTAGCTATGTTGTTAGGAGTCGTTTTAGTACTAGGTACTGTGCTGTTAAAAGATTACTATTAGTTATTTTGGGGTAGGATACTTGTAAAGTTTTGTATTCTTTTAGTAGCAGATCAGATTAGTCTCAGCTGTGGTACTCATCATGTGTCTCATAAAGGTGCTCTGAAATTCATAAAATTCTTTCATGGCAAGGGGAATAGAAACAGAAACTGTACCCTTTCAGTGGCATTACTATTTCTTTTGAAGCTATACTTGTAGACAGTTTATAATGTGTTTAAGGGAATACAGAAGCTGTGCAGAACCCAAGATATGTGGTGGAAAAACATAGGATGAGTTAGAAGAGGGTCAGGCGATTTTCTACAGAAAGCTTGGAAATAAAATACTTCATAAACCAGGTTTTGAGGAAAATCTGTTCGATTTCTTTCTGTGGGCTGATCTGGCTGATTTGATCTTGTTACTCTGCTGTCACTGTAGAAAATCAAGACTGAACACTTGTAAATGTTACAAAAAAGTCGACTTAGAGTTTGTAATTATCCTAGAATAATAGTAATGCCAAGAATGGCAGAAATTAATTGCTATGGTATGAAAGATTTCTGCTACTAAGAGACTATAAAGTACAGCATTTAGTCGCTGCAGCTGTCCTGCTCTTACATCTCCTGTCCACTTACATGATTTAGAAGAGGTCATCTCAAAGCTTTATATTTGAGATACAGGTAAGTTTTCTTGTCAAGAACCATTCTACACTTACTTTAATAGCTTTCATTTCTTTTTTCCCATATGATCATTTAGTCTAGGTATCGTGGCCTTTTTAGCTTTTGTCATGTAATGAACTCCCAGGACTGAAATAATTCTGGATTAAATTCTCGAACTCCTTGGGTGACACTGTGAGAAGAATTTGAAGCATTTCCATTGAAACTCTAAAGTGGAGCTATTAAGCTGCAAGCTACAAAGTGGTGGACATGATGTTTTGAAAAGCATGCATGTTTATAGCATTTCACTCTACATCTGTTCTTCTAAATTACAATACCAGCTTACAAGAAAGTGTAGGGACATCTTGTATTTTGTAAGATAAATATTTTCTCTACTTCGAGCTTTGGATCTATGGTTGTTTGGTACATGTATGTAGTAAGTCAGTAGTTACTAAGTGGAAGTTTGTTTTGATAGTATCATTTGGAGATGCAGTTGATATAAGACTGTCAGTATTTCCGAGAGTTTATTAATCTAAACCCTGATCTCTTTTTGTCAGTGCTACTAAAGTTGTTTAGTGATGTTTCTCTGATCTGCTGGGTTAGGTTTGCTGTCATATTTAAAGGAAATGGGGAGGAAAACCTTCTCAGGGCAGTTTGACTGCACTAGATTAGAAGCCAGGCAGAAGGTGCCCATGTCTTCTAGCTTACACAAGATTTATTTGGAAGCTCTGTCTTGAAGTAGTTTTGCATTACTTACACCACCCTTTTTAAAATACAAGCTTGCTGTATTAGAATGCAAGTTTAGGTAGTATGTGAAGGTCTTACATGCAGTAGAAGAGAAAAAAGAATCAGGTTATTCTGTGTTAAAAGCAATCTTACCTATTGTGATATGAAACACATTTTCATTGCTAACTGAAGAAACACTATAAATAGTGGTTTGTTCTATAATTGCTCTGAAGAGCCTAGAGAAAACTTGCTGCTTTTATCAAAATTCCTAGAATCATAGGATGTTTGGGTTGGAAGGAACCTTAAACATCATTCTGTTCCAACTTCTCTGCTGTGGACAGGGACACATCCCACTAGACCCAGTTCTTAGGGCAGCAACCAAATTGGCCTTGAACACCTCTAGGGACGGAGCTTCTCTGGGCAGCCTGTTTCAGTGCCTCACTACCCTTACAGCAAAGAATTTCCTTGCAGTATCTAATCTAAACCTCCTGGCTTTCACTTTGAAGCCATTCCACCTTGTCCTGTCAGTAAATGCTCTTGTAAAAAATCCTTCTCTTTTCTTGTAGGCTCACTTCAAGTACTGGAAGGTTGCTATTAGGTCACCCTAAAGCTTTTTCTTTTCCAGGCTGAGCAACCCCAGTTTGCTCAGCCTTTCCTTGTAGGAGCTGCTCTAGCCCTCTGATCATCTTGATGGCCTTCTCTGGACTCACTGCAACAGGCTGATGTCCTTCTTGTGTTGTGACCCCAGAGCTGGATGCAGGGTTAGGGTTAGACCCATGTGGGGTCTCATCAGAGCAGAGCAGAGGGGCAGAATCCCCTCCTTCACCTTGCTGGCCACCGCCAGCAGCCCCAAGTCCTTTTCCCCTGAGCTGCTCTCCATCTGTTCATCTGCCAGCTTGATTGGCTCACCAGGACTTCCAGGTCTGGATGCAGCTCTGAGCTCAGGAGTCCCTGAGCTTGGGAACCCGCCTGTACATCTTGATCTAGTGCTCACCCCCACACTTACCTCAGTCACTCCTGGTGATGCTGCCTCGTTGTCTGACTGAAAATTAGCTTTTCTGAAGTCAATTTTACTGAATAAGTGCATCTATACTTAAATCAATAGAATATGAAATTGAAATACTCAGTGTGGTGGGAACTAATTGGACTGAAAACCTTACATGCTACTGATAGTTTGGCTGAAGTTTGTAGAGACCTGAAGTTTTGCAGTCATACTGAAGAGCCAGCCTTGTAGGAACAAATAAACCAACAGTGAGTTCTTCAATGGCATTATTTTCTTTCCGCATCTGCCTTTTTTCTCTTTAATCAGAAACAATACTTTAGACTTGAAACTTCAAACTATTTGTGGGAACGTAAGGGTCTCTTTATTCGTTTGACAAACACAACACATACTTTTCAGAAGTAGGGGGTGGTACAGTTCATTAAAAGTAGGGGGAATGACAAACTCTGGTGAGCTCAAGTTACTTGTTCTTTGTGCCAGAAAATGACTGTTCTTAGAGTTATGACTGCCTCTTTCAAATCACAGTTATAAGTTGATGGTGCCAGTGGGGGAAATTGTTGAGGGGGTGGGGGTGGGAACTGGAGTAAATCAAGGTAGCATTATGATAGTGCCAGGATTGTAAGGTGGAAATATGTAAGAGTGATAATCAGTCTTTTTTGTAGTTTCGTTGCCAATAGAAGAACTTAAACTAGCTCTGACACTATTTTTCATCTCTGCAAAGTGGCATGGAGAAGACTTACTCTCCCTGCAGACATCTATATCGGATAATCTTAAGAGATAACTATTTTGTATTATGAATTTTTAACTGATGGTAACTTAGAACTTTGTCTACATTAAAAAGGTCTGGCAGCAGTAAGGATCCTTCTTGTTTGATACTGAGACTGTCCTTATTGGTGGAAACTGTTGCTTTATGAATAGCATTAAGTTCATTTTGATTTAAGACAGAAAGTATTCTGTATATGTTTGGTGTCAGTGAGAAAATGTTGTGCAGTACCTGAGTAATTAGGAGAGGAAAAGTTAATTTTTTAGGTTGATGGAATGAGTTTGATGTTATTTGCTAACTTGCAAATGGCTGTTTTGTCAAGATTTTCTCTTAAGAACTTTTTCTCTCTACATAACCAGAGAGTGTACAATACCTTCTCTAACTGATTATTATCCAGTAACATCAGTTATTATATGTAATGTATTTTTTATTTGAATTATGATGGTATTATACCAGTACAGGTCATCTTTGTTATTCTTTTACAATATGCATGCAAGCAATACAGTTTTTGTAATCACGATTGTCATTTTTTCATGCAAATGTGTCAGTGCAGTGTTTGATGAATTTTCAGGGAATGTGTTGTTCTGTACATTTTTTTCTGGTTTGTCACCTGAAAGAAGAAGCTGGAAGATACAGTACAGCTGGCCAAGTTATATATTTTTTATTTATGAATAATTGTATGTGACACTGTTGTATTTGAACTATTGAGTACACAGATTGGCAGAATAAAAGCCGTGGGTCAGTTGATTACTTAGTTAAAGGACATTGCCAGATTTATTTTAACTGACTAGACAAATGTTTTTACAATAAAAAAATATTTGTTTTACTGAGCAGTGGCAATCAGTAGAACAGATTTGAGGAACAGGATTTTTTTTTTTTTTTCAACATACTGTCCATACAAAGTACCGTAATTTGTTCCTTCAGAGTGACTTCTCCCAAAATTCGTTGGAACATGGAGACATTTAGAATCTTAAGCTCTGTCAGGGCACTAACATCAAGACGGTCTGGGATCTTAACTCTTACATTTCAGATGATTGTATTTCCTACTTTTTTGTTGTGATAATAACTTGATTTTCTTTCATTTACTTTTCCCCCCTAATATATAAATTATATTCTGGACACAAGGACCCAGATATTGATTTCAGGATTCAAAATAGGAAGAGGTAAGGGAATTTTTTATGTGCTGTGTAAGTTCCTAATCATGCATGCTGCTAAATGTATATATGCCCCTGTTCCTATCCAAGTATTTACATTTTAGAACATAACTTTTCTGAAATCTGTATCTGTTAAAGATACTTCTAATAGTATTTCATCACTTTTAAAAAGTGCTAACACACTGCACTCAAACCTGTCTTCTTAATGCTTGAAATGGTTTTCTTTCCATTTTTGAGTTATTCCTTTCTTCTGAGGTCTGAACCCCACGCCACTGTACAGTGTTTGTCTGATTGCTTCTGTGTGTACTTAGGAGAGCCCGCCCAGCTGCAGTGCTGTAGCAAGTGATCAATATTTCTTGCTTTAGCATTGTACTAGTTGGTTGTTTACTGTCTGTTTTTTAAGCTTTACTGAACCTTTTTTAGGAAATGCAAGCATAACTTGTTAAGTGTTCGCTTAAAATTTCTTATCCACATGTGCAAGTTGTTCTTAACACAAGCAAAAGACTACACTTGTGGAAAAGTTCTGTGGTGTGGAAAGTGTAGCACTCTTGTGTGAAATCTTAGAGAAAAATATTTGTCTTAGAGAAAAATATTTACTTTTTTTAGTAACATTTCCATGGATTTATTTAATTTGTTGAATGAAGTAAGTAATTAAGCTATGTTTTCCTGTAGTGCTTCCCTTAAACTAATTGCAAAGTAGGCTTCCATCCTTAATTGATTTATGCTTTAAGATCATGCTTTTTTTATTGGGTTGCCATTAGATGATTACTTCACAGATATTTAGTTTGAATATTGGTAAAATAAAGTTCTCTGATTTATGCTTGTTCTCAGATAAGATAAATTGCAGATGGACAATATTTTTCTATTTTCCCTTGAAAAATCCACATAGGCCTTTTCTGTGACTGAAATTACTGTGGTAATAACATGTTTTACCAAAAGTTTCAATCTAACTATTGCTGAATAGGAGGAGTTTAACTGAAATGCTTTTCAATAGCATGTATTCTTGTTAATAGTAGTGTTTGCATTGGTAGCGCTAAGTAGGTAATTTATTTGCATATCAGTTTATTAATTTTCTGTTTCTAGTCTTGTACTTCTCTTTCTTGATTGGCTAGAATGAGGTAGAAATCCCTCCCAAGATCAGGTTATTCTTCAGCAATTTCAGAAGACTTGTGTTTATATTGGTAAAATACTTAATTTGGCATTCTTTGACCATTGGCCGCAGGAAGAGTAGCCTAGTATTTTAAATGGCACCACACCAGGTAAAAAGGACTCCCCGTGGAGCAATTTTCTTTTCTTCACTTTATTGCTTGTGAGATTCTTTCAAGTTTTTAAAAAAGTCACCAGAACTGATCTATGTGGTATTAAGTGAATCTTGGCACTTCAGGGTTTCATTTTACTGTTGTAGAAATACATAAATGTAAAAACTGCTGTATCAGTTGCAGTAACTTTTAATGCAACATTTTAGGGATAATCTTAGATACTGCCACTGGAAATTGTTTATCTAAATCTGTTTTCTCTAATCTGTAGCAGTTATTCAAATTATGTAAGGTTATTTTGCCCAGACAATAATAGCTCGTGGGTTGTGTGATTACGATTTTCTGACTAAAAATGGCTTGAATTTGGACAAAGTTTTGCAGATACAGGGAGGATAATATTTTGTTTTGTTTCCCATTGGTTTTGGTTTTTCTTTTTTTTTTGGACAAAGATGTATTTTACCCTGGCCTTTTTTCTAATTTACTGAATTTGAAATGCTATGGGTTGAAAATAACTGTAGGACTAATTATTTATATAAGCCATTCTGTGATCAGATATCACAGAATTACCATTAACTTGATTATGGTCTTCTTTTGCCACTTCCCTTAGGGAAGAGAAAGTACATCCTGTCCCCATTTTTCAGTTCCGCCCTCCATCACTCCACCAAATGGGTCAAATTAACTTTCATAGTGGAACTTGATGTACACTTTCAAAGCCAGTGTTCTGTCATTTGTTCTCCAGTCACAAGCATTAGTGACTGGAATGAATTGAATTTCTGGAGGTGATAGGAAAATGTCATAGTTTTGGTTTTGGTTTTTTTTTTTTTCCCCCCTTAATCTTTAGTATGGGAAATCTAAGGTATAAGTAAATGCAAAAAGTTTCTGGAGTCCTCTTCTGTATCTTCCATTATTAGGCCTGATGATACCATAAGATAGATTCACTGTAAGAGTGAAAACAAGGGAAAAATGAGCTGCTTTTGCGTCTCCCCCAGATTCCTTAGCCATTTATGGCTTCCCATAAGTAACCTTTTTTTCTACTTACTCATCCATTATCGCCATCTGCAGAGTTTGACAATTTTAGCATTCAAATGGAAAAAACCCCAAATTCAGCCCTCTTCTCCCGACTTTAATCCAGAACCAAAGGAATGATTTTTTAAAAAATTTTCCTCTGAAATTACATCTTTCTAGTATGAAGAGACCTATAGATGGTAAATCCTGAGAACAGAAAGTCTTTGAGATGACCAGGATTTGCTTTGAGAAGATTGCTGGAGGCATGGTCCTTTCTGACCTTGTCAGCCAAACTTTTACTGGTGCATGCTTGTTGAGATGAATGTTGTTCTGAAGAATGGAGGGAGGCAAGTGTCAGTGTGGGTGTCATCTATTAAAAAACTATTACATTTGTAATAAAATTATGAAGTTATTTTGGTTGTCTTTTACGGCATAGTTCGGTCACCAAAAGCAGGTATTCATGAATTGCAGAGAAGGAGTAAATACAAGCCTACAGATACAACTAGTAGGCTGCAGTAGTTAATAACTTGCAGTGAAAGATTTTATTTTCTTTTTACTGCATAGCATACATCCATCTAGCATTTGAAATTTTTTGTAGGAAGCAATAGGGATGTATGAAAGTGATTTGACTTTAAGAAATTTCTGAGGGTAGTTTAAAAGTATATCTAGAGTACAATTATTAAGATAAGTAGCAGAGATAATGTTTATTTATTTACTTATTCCTTGCATGGACTGTTAGGGTCTGTTTAAGCTGAGCCTTTTCAGAGAATAGTTTATTTCTACAGTTTTTGAACACTTTGTATCGATGTGTAGCTGAACAGTTTTGGGTGGTAATGGCTATCTGAGTGGTAATTATCAATTCTGTAAGTTCAGTGGTGTTTCTAATGATGGATACCTTTTTATACAGACAAAGCAAAAGATAATTATAAAAAGCTGTAGCTCAGCAATGACTTGACAGTGCACTCTTTGTATTTTGCTGCTTTCTGATCTTAAACTGTGGATTAGAAAAGTTTATCAGTATATGAGAAATCTGAAATGCTGTCATGACTCCTCACAGCAAAAAATCCATTTCAGTCATTATTTTAGTCATTATTTGTCTGCTTTCGAACTAGTTTTCCACATAGGTGTTTTTACTTCGTTTCACCTGTCAGTTAGTGCTGGTTTTTTTTACTTGAAATTGGCAAGAGGGACAATTTCCCATTACCTATAAAAGTTGACCTCAATGTCTTGTTTTAAGGGATTATGAGGAGTTTTGTGCAAAGATCTAAATGCAGAACATGTCTTCAATTCTTTCTTGGATTAAAACTAAACTATTCCGGAAAATGTAGAGTACCATTACCGGGACTGGATAAGGAAGAGCAACTTAACTTTTGCACTGCTCAAGTGTGGTTTTTCTATATTTCTGACTCCAGAGAGACAGCCTTCTGTCTGGCAAAATGACTATAGGCAAGACTAGAAAGGGAAACTTCTACTAGCTGGATTATGTGAATCTTTTGTTAGTGTTGCAGCAAGTGCTGACGTGCTTGTAAGAGAAACTGCTAACTGCTTACCTTCTCTGGGATTCAGTTAAGCAGCTGGTATTTGGCAATTTAGCAAGTGTTTCCTTGGCTACTCCTTCCTGATTAAACTGCAACTCTTAATGAACTGGGGTAAGGAAATACAGACTATCATTTTGGCAGATCTTAATAATGTGTGCTGTTAAAACAGTACTTGAGAATTATGTCAGTCAGGCGGGTTGGTGGACGTACCTCTTCCTACACCTGCCTTTTCCCCTGAAATTTCTCCTTGCTCTTCTGCTATATGAAGCCTGTATTGCCATGAAGTTGCCTTCATCATTAATTTGTGGTAGTATCTGTTAAAATAAGCACCTGATCTCTAAAAAGGTTTTGCTTCCAGGTGGTCATCTCCAGCAAGGGGAGTGGACAGTTCCAATCAGCCCTTTCTAAAACTGCAGAGAAGTGATTTGTCTAGGCTCTTGCACAAGTGAAACTAGCCATGGGTGAGACTTTGTTGCCTTAGTAATTTAGACCTTTCGCCTCCTGCATACTGCCAAGCAAATTTTCTCCGTTTTAAATAAACTAGCAAATGTCACATCATGGCAGTGATTAGGTCACAGCAAAGAATTCAAATGTAAGTGCTGAAGCCTCTAATGCTGTGGTTGTGCACTGTGAGCAATGTTCTTCATTGACACTGACAGACAAAATAGTGATGGTGTAATGGTGTCGCTCTGCTTTTTGGTCAGTTTGAGGAACTCTCTGTTAATGACTTTGATGCAAAGTTTGGAATGATTGATATTCTGTATTTACTATCAGGTTTTCTTGAACTGTGACACATTATTAGGTTATGAAATGAAAAAATATTGTCACAGTAAAACTTTGGAAGTCTTTTGTTTCTGCAGCGTTTACAGTGAAATATAAAAACAGACCCAAAATCCGCAAACCACCCAACAAACTGAAACAAAATGATCAAAAAACCTCAAACCAATACCCAGCAAAACAGAAAAAGTTTTGATAACTGCAGATATTTTTTTTGTGAAGTATCATTTCATTGTGGAAGATAATGCATGTTTTCATAATGCTAGACATTTAACTTCTTCCCTTTGTTCCTACATGCATGCAAAACATCAGATTTTAATTTTGTCATCTTAATGATGACAAAGAAATGAAAGTAGAATGTGTGTGCTTTAAAGGTATTGTTCTTTCTGCAAGTGTGAGTTTTCAAATGCTGTTATCTGCTGAGAATATTTTTAAGTGGAAAATGGAGTAATTCTCATTTCTGAAATCATTCAGACTTGGAAGTATAGTAGTTGTTTTACATGAGCACACATAGCAATGTTAAGAAATTTCAGAGACGCCAGGCTCATGGTCTCTGTAATTATTTCATTAAGCCTGCCACAAGCATGAGTGGAATCTTTCCTTCACATAATGGGACCAATCCTGAGTACAAACATAGTAAGAAAAATTCAGAATACATGAAATGTGAGAGACATGGCTGATGAAATGTAGTGATGAATGTCTTTTGGTATAAGATACTTTGAGGTCTCTGTGCTGTCTGCTGGCTCTAATGGATACAGCACCTAATTGCTGAAAAATTGTAAATGTTAAAAAAAAAATCTCTTAGGACAGCTGGGTTAGTAGTTTAGGGCTGCTCTTTTATGTACCTGTTTTGATTTAATGAGGTAAAAGCGGTATGTTCATCATGTCAAAATAAGCTCAGATCTTAGAAGCTAGAGTTTTACTATATTGGGAGGATGTGCTTTCGTGCTTATTGGACGAGTCTAGGGTTTTTTATGCCCTGTCTTAGTCCTCCTTTGTTCAAACTGCTGTTTTTCACTTTCCTTTTTAATACCTGTTAATATGTCCATTTCTTTCCTAATTCCTCTTCTACTACAAGCGTACATGGTTTTGTCACTCTAAAGGCAGCCTTCCTTTTAGTCTCTTTGTATTGAAGGCTGTTATTTGAGTGCAGTTTGCATTGGTACAAAGGGAGAAAAGGAGAGTTCTGCTAAGTTTGATTTGTCCAGGTAGCTGTTTTTTCCCTGCCTTTATAGGGCTGACAAGTGCTTATTCATTGCCCTTGATTCTGCAGAGGACAGATGGGCCTAAGGGGTTTTTGTGCAGCTGAGGACTAGTGTCTCACATTTTTTGGACAGTTCTGCTGCTCAGTTGCAGGCTGATGGAAGTGGCATTTGGACCTTCACTGCTGCCTATCTGCTGTCTTTCAAGGGAAGCTCATCACATGCCATGAGTGGTACCTGAATGAAAAAGACTTAACCATGAGAAACATATGCACAGTACAAGGCCTGTGGGGTTGACACTGAAGAGGGGTCTGCTAGAATAGGAGTAGATGCTGCTTTGTGACACATGCAATCTCAATAATAAATAATGATTTTTTTCCTGGTATATTATTTTACTTGCCATGACTGACAAGTGTAGCTTTATCCCAATTATTAATGGATTAATGTATCATTGAAATTATTTGTAGGTCTTCTTGTTGAAAAAAAGGAAGCTTTTAATAGTATATTCTAGCATTATTTAACAAGCAGAAATCTTCCAGTCTTTGTAAATAACACATAAAAGCCTCTTGTGGTTTAACTCCAGCTAGCAGCCAAGTAGGTCCTTGTATTATCAATGCTGTTCAGCACACATCCAAGACATGGCCCCATACTAGCCACTCTGAAGAGAATTAGCTCTGCCCTATTCAAAACCAGCAGATTTCATCTCTTAATTCCATATCATTTACATCACGTTCAGGTCCCACACAATTCCATAATTCCCTCTCTTTGATAAAATACCCAGGTGGCATTCCTGTAGTCTGTGGACCACCCCTGCAAAATGTCCATAATACATCCTTTGATTTCATTTAGTCCATGACTTTGGGCTCCATCTGTTGTGGCAGTCACTCAGGATAGGAGGGGAGGTGTGTTGCATGCGATTAATTTAGTCCAATTACTGGACACCAAATCCAGGTCAGATTGTGTCACTGCTGTGCTTGTACTTCTAGAAGGCTTCTCCTCTGTTGGTTTGAGTAGTTCCTGTTATATTTATTCCTGCAACATACAATTCAGATAACGGATTGTAACAATTTAATGATATATCCATAATAATATTCACACCTGATCCTTTTGGGTTTATAGGGTGTAATATTGCAGTGAAATCCTCTTCTTGTTTCCAGCCTGGCTGCAAGGCAGTTCAGGTTAAGAGTCCACTGTTAGTGGAGTCCACATCATAGGCCTTCCTGGGGCACTAGGGACACAGCCTGCCTTACCATAGTCTTCAGCACAGGCTGCAAGGGACTCTGCTTCCCCTACTCCAGTGTGGGGCCCCACTAATGGGAAACAATTGTTATTGAACTTGTCCAGCGTGGGTCCTTGCTATGGGTTGCAGTTGTTCATAAACTGATCCAGTGAGGGTCCCCTGTGGAGACGCAGGTCCTGCCAGCAAACCTGCTCCAGCATGGGCTTCTTACAAGGTCACAGCCTTTTTAAGTCGTCTGCCTCCTCTAGCAGGGGATTCTACATGGGCTGCAGGTGGATCACTCCTCCACCACGGAGAACACATCACAGTCTCTTCAGCTCAACTTCAGACCAAAGTTCAACCTGTCATCACAGCAGCGCTACCCTGGACATCTGCCAGCCCAGGTACATTGATGTGGTGTTACCAAAGTGTTCCCAGGCATAATTCAGGAAGGTGAGAAGCAGTGCAGCAGTACAGAAAGCAGTGAAAGCAAAAGGCAAGCACTAGGCTCTTAATACATGTCAGGAAAGCAAGCCCCAAGGCAAGCCCAGGAGGCTGCTGTTTACCAGCTTAACAGTACTAATGGCTATTCAGTCTAATACATCCCAGTGGAATCTGTGGTTATCTTGAACCCTTTGTGCCCCATATCTGATGCAAAAAAGCACTGTCACAGTTTAACCAAGCCCCACGCAGCTGCTCACCCACTCCCCTGGAGCAGGAGGAAGAAGAGAATTGGAAAGGTATACTTTAAAAAAACTCATGAGTTTAGATAATGACAGTTTAACATGGAAGGCAAAAGCTGTGTGCAGTAGCAGAGGAAACAAGAAAACAAATTCACTGCTACCCATGGGTGGTTGTTCAGACATCCCCAGGAACAGGGCCTCATCACTTTTAACTGACAGTTAAGAAGACAAATGTCATCATGCCAAATGTTTCCCTAGTTCCTCTTTCTTATCCCCACTTAACACACTAAGCACTTTAACAATTATGTTTGTTTTGAGAGAAGAAAGATGGAAAATGTTTTCAAAACCAAAGTTTTAAGACTTCAAGGTAAGAGTTGAGGGAATTAAATGCTGAAAGAAATGGAGGACTGAACAGCTATAGGTAGAAAGAAAAATAGCTTTTGTGCTCTATTGGTTAAACTCCTGCTGTAGTATTTAATATGAAAAAGTAATGTAAACTATTAGTTTGTTTCTCATTGCCAGATATGAGGGTTGTGTCTGGGGTAAGAAAGCTGCTGCAGCAAGAGTTCAAAGGAGACTTTGAGTTTGTTGTATCATTGCTGCAATTTATATCTGAAAGAGCAGAATGTCAGAATAATGGGAGAAGCATATGAACAGAGTGCATCTTAGAGTCCTCCCAGGCTTTCTGGAACAAAAGAACAATTTTGGAAGGCTCCTGTATAATTTGAATTATATGGTACATGGATAGGTAATTTTATGTAATTTACTGTCTGTACATTTGAATCCACAAAGATTCCAGAATACCAGCTAACCACTTGCAGGTTATGGAGCAATTCTAGCAACATTTTTTTGTTGTCTGTTGCAGCAGCACAGAGGCAATTATTGGACAGTTCAATGAAGTTGAAAGCTTTAGTCACTTGATTTTTTTAACCAAAGGATATGTAGTTTCTCAGGCCCTTTCAAATCTTTGGATTAATTAACCATCAAGTGCTGCTATCTGGGCTTAATCTACATGGAAATGTGAAAAAGTGATTGTTGGTAAAGTGTGTCTTCAGCTGAATTGTAGTACCCTTTTCTTACCAGCGGGTAGCTTCTGGCCTACTACCTATTTCTGTTTTAATAGCTAGTCTTTTACTGGTCTGCCGGTATACCTGGACCAATAAGTGGAGTCAGGTGACTGAAAACCAGAATTTTTAAGGACCTTTTAATAGATAGCATGAGGAATTGTCTGAAGACAATTACATGAAGATTCTTCCTCTCTATTTCAGAAACAATTGATAGAGAAAATTGTTGTTTCTGATAGAGATCTGTGATGAAAGATATAAAAATCCTAGTACTCAGGTTATGCGTACTTAGTAGGGGTACGCATTTTTCTCATCTTTGTTAATAAGTGGTTGATTTCTGGGGCTATAGAATTAAATTTAATTTCTTATGTAACTAGATGTTTTTATTGTATGATTAGGATTTTTCAATGACAGAAGTTAGAACATACATATGTAAGTAGGATGAGGAAGGCAAAGATCACCAAAGCTTAAAGGTTTTGAGGAGTTGATGGCACAGATCCATAAGGCTTCTTGCTTTTTAATGGTAAACCTTTCAAGCCCTAGTTTTCTTGTCTAGATGGAGTCAGAGCAATCAGTTCAAACATACACCATCAGGTTCAAATGACAACTGAAAGTCATTTTTTATTTTGAATTGTTCATCTGTTCCGCAGAGGTCTTCATAATGAATGTTACAGTCTGTTTTAGCTGTGGTTAAGACCTTAAATTACTTCTCTGAAGTGCATGGATATTAAACATTGAAAAAGTCATGTGAAATCAGAAATGAGGTAATAAAATCTCACTGAAGATTTTTTTCTTCTTGATATTCAGGGCTGGTTTTGATCTCAGTTTTAATTACTGTAGTCAAGGATCTCTTGGTCTATGTGAAACAAAGTGCTTTTTTAATGACTTGTAGTTTACATCTCTAAATTCTCAACATGTATTATGCTGGAATGTATTCTTCCAGTGTATGACAAATGTCTCCATAACATTTTGTCAAGACTTGATCTGGGATAGCATTCAAGAGTAGTCTTTTCTTCAAAAGCCAGGAGGCAGTGATTTTGATTTCTGATAATGAGCCAGATTTTATTTAGAGAATATCATAGTGGTATTCATTGCAAAAAATAAGTTCACTTCTGCAGTAATGCTGTTATAATATTTTAAGACTTTGGGAACTTTGGCATTCTAAGACTGCTTCCCAGTTTTATCCATGCTTGTAAATGGTTGTTGATTGGAAATGACCTCAGCACTAAGAAAGGAAATAGCAGAATGTAAAGAGTAATTTGAATGTAATTAAATCAGTGTTTCTTTGTCAGAAGTTGGAAAATGTTTAGTTGGATAAAATCTTGCCAGACATTTTTATTCAATCTGTCTTGCAGAGAATTTTATCTGTTGTTGCACAAATATTTTTCTGTGTCCTTGTATTTGTTACTTTGTTGTTCGGACTGTGTCAAGACCTTGTTGTAAGTATCTCATGGTCTAAACAATAAAGCATTTTTTAATTGGAAGAAGAGTCTGGAAAGCACCTAAATTAGGAGTATTGAAGAAAGTGGTTTCACAGACTGAGGAAGTAAGCCAGTGGTGTTTTGCTGCCAAACAAATTTCAGTTTTCACCATGCAGTGTATCCTCTTTGCTTAAGCATTCTCAAGTTCTCCATTAACCTTCCTGTTAATAAGTGAATTTAGCAGTCAAGTGAGTTTTTAAAACTATGCCCTCCTTATTAACATATAAGCACAAAAGTTGTGAAAAATAATTCTTAATCCTATGACTCATTATATTTTATACCTTTTTTGCCCTGGAGTTGGTACTCAGTATATTGGGGTGTGTAAAAGAAGGGCATAAAATTCTCAGTAATAAATTTCATCCTCTTTCTAAATGGGCTTAATAGTGGAATAACTGTCCTGATAGTTAAGTATACATCCCTGATTTCTGTGATACTGAGTACAAGACCAGCCAAAACAAGTGCAAGACACCAAGTTTTAAAGGTGTTTTGTTGTTTTCAAAACCTTTTTGTCTTGCCCTTTCTTTCTCTCTGGTTTTGTGCTGCTGATTCCTGCTCTGCCCACTGCATTACTTGTCTCAGAGGTTAAAAGGAGTGAATGATTCGGAAGGCTGGAGCTGAAAATGAAAGAATCACATTTCCCTTATCAGCAGGCACTGCAGGTACAACAAAACTTAGAAATTTTTGTGCTGTTGCAGTAGAGCCACCTCATATCCTCTCAGTATGAGTCTCCAGATACACTGCTGCTTATTGCAGATCTTCTGCCCAGACACTTTCCCTGTCAAGATAGAGAAATTCAGTTCTAGGTCAAAAAAAGCTTGTAAATCTGATCCCAGTAGTTAGGGTCTCATACAAATGCAGTTCAGTATCTTGCATCTGAAATTTGGCTAGATATCCAGTTGCCTTCATCCTGCCTGATGAAGGAAATGTTGAGGTGGAAAAAGCATGTTTAATATTAATATAATGTTTCAGGAACACATGGTCTTTATAATTAATGTTTCTTTCTTTAGGATGAATGTTTTTTTTCCAGTAGTCAGCCCCTGTTTTTTTAAAATACTTTTTCTTTTGTAACAGCAGCAGTCTTTGAATTAGTTTCAATACATTTTGAATATTGATTTTAAGATAAGATATCATTTCACAGTGAAATCTGTATTGTGACTTACAAGCTCAAGTAAAAGCCCTGCAACTACACTTACTGTAAATTTATTTACTTTTAAAGTTAATACTCTTGTTGAAAGAAAACTGAAAGTACCTATACAAAATTCTCATATCATGTATTACTTTATGTTCATTATCATGTTTTATTTCTGATAAGAAATGCCTACCATCTGTTGCCACTTGTAAAGCTTCCTATTGAAGAACATTCCTATGGGAATGTAAACTCTTTCATAATAACACTTCCAATGTCTTGGGTGGATGTAATACGTATTTATCCCTTGTCTGACTCTAAGAAATGTTGAGGCAGTGGAAAAAGTGGAGGAGGAAGGATATGGGGAATAATGCACTGGGGCTGACAGTAGTGATGGTAGGTGGGAAGCAATCAAGTAAGTAGGCCAGGATGTTGCATTTAGTGTGTATGTATGTACATGTTCCTTACTTCAAAAATCTGCCATTCTCTTGTTTTTCACTCTCATTGCTCTTCCTAAACAGAACCTTCCAAAATGTCAGCTCTGATTTAATATTGGTGCTTTATGCCTATTAATATAAGACATTTTTTATCATCATTGCTTGACATCAGGAAAATCTAAATCTTTAATTTCTTTGCACTGTGTTTGCTTTTGCTTTCAGAGTTGAAGGCAGCTAATGCCAGAATCTGTCTCCAGCTTTCTACAGAGAGGCAGGGTGCTTATTTCTCTGCTCTGTTGAATTCCCATTTGTACATTTTAAATGCAGTTTCTTTTTTTTTCCTCATTATGTAGTTCTGCAGCAAAACTGTAGTGGGTTTCTGTAATAAAGATTTGGAGAAGTTACAGGTGGTCTTTATTCGAGGGGTTAGATAATGATTGTGCTACAAGTCAGAGTTGGGAGTATGACATCATTTGCGTTTGTTTTTCTGCAGCTGGCATACTGAGAAGAAAAAAACACTTTTATTGTTATTTTCCTGTGTTTGCTGTGACCTTGCTGTATCAAAGATACCATCTTAGAGAACCTGTAAAGCCTGAAACACTGTCTGGATCATTTAGTTGATTTCACTCTCCCCCTGTCTTTGAGTAAACAAAGAAGGTGCCTTATTACATTTCTACATTATCTGAAGTATAAGAGTATTACAGATATTTGGGAACATTTTTCTAAAGCCCACCTAAATATAGCTCTTACATAGTTTGGCCATGTGATTTCTTTCCAGTGTATATTTAATTTAAATAACTCTTTTGGTTTTCTCCTTATCTTGTAAGTAACAGTCATATAGCCCTCTCAGACCAGGATATGATAGGTGAATATAGGAAAGACAGAGGGATTTTTTTTTTACTCCCACAGTGTTATGATACTTGATCTGGTTTCATGTCATTATTTCTTAATGTGTTAATCTAGAATTGAACATTATTTCAAAAGATGCTTTACTTAGTGGCTTACAACATTGCATTTAAGGCAGACTAAGTATTTAAGTTGGCCCATGATACATTCTGGATTAGTCTCTGTCTGATTATGGCTGCAGTAAATGTTGTCAGTGTTTGAAGCCTGTGCTTTCACATGTTTGGACGGAAGGTACTGTCCATCTGTCTATGCAGGGTTTTTATACTGTTAAGTCTTGGCGTCTATAAATTCAAGTCTACAGTGAATCTAATGAAAGTCAATATTTATTGAAAATGAAATATGAATCTTAGTGCAGGGATTATGTCTTTCTTCTTTGAAGTCTTATGTTATTGGTAGGTGAAGATGTAGATGTGTTTTTAAAGTAAACACTGTATATAATTAAACTCTAGTGTTGCCATTTTTCTGACAAATAGGTATTTATTGTCTTCAATTGATTTTATTAGAGGACTAATGGTTACTTACTTGATTTTCAATGTATCTTCCTTAATTTAGTGCTTTATAAGCATCTGTTTTCAGCTGAAATTTTAAAGAACTCTAACTTTGATGATTTTGGTATTTCTTTATCTCTTTGGCTGCAAACACATTGATGGATCAGTTTTGCAACCATTTTTTAGCTAAATTTAACAGGTTCCTTTAAATGGTTCAGGATTTTAATGCAGTCTATTAATTTTAATAAAAACTCCAAATCTAAGCAATGTATAAGAGAAAATACTGAAATAAAACCTTATATTCAACCCTGGTATTAAACACATCTCTAGTAAATGAGATTTTTAAGATATTTGGCAAACTGAGATTAAATGGCTCTTGTTGTTGTTTGTGATGATCACTTTGTGTGTGGGAAATTAAGTTTATTTTTAGTATGTTTAACATTTTAATAGTATTTATGTCTTAGAAACTTTCTAAGGAACTTAATTCCTCTGACAGCTGGGAGGGGGTGGTGTTTTATGTTCATCATTTCATTCTTCAGATTGAAATGACAGAAGATGTTACCAAAATTTGTGTGAAAGGGTGTGGGACCTAGTTTTGAGTCACTCAGTCACTTAGACTTCAACTTCATTGCTGTTACTCCTGTCTTAAATAAAATCCTACTTTTCTTCATTATGCCTTTCAGTAATGACATGTAAGACAGAAATTTTGAACATCTGTGCTGTTTTGACAATTTACTGCAGGGCCTGTTTCATTTTCTCTGGACACATGTTTGATGGAGAAGTACCAGATACATCACCTTCTCATTGTACCATAAAAGAAAATATGTGATGTGACTAAAGAGTAGATGGATAGATTTAATGCGTCTGTGTCCTGATTGTTGCTTCTACTTTATCTCAAACATTTGTGTCAGTTTTTACATGTAATTTATTATCAGTACTGTCTTTTACATTGAAATGAATGAACTGTGTGTAAAAGTGAATGTGTTCTGCTTTGTGGTGAACTTTACTTAAGCCACCTTAACTGGCTTAAGCAGCTCTTAGTAAAATAGTGAATATTTTTTTAGTAGTTTCTCTTTAACCAGTTAGTCAAGTCTTCTTGAAAAAAAAGCCAGGTTCTCTTGAGTGTAATAGATCAAAGAAATAAGTACTACATGGTAATTTTCAAGGATGTTTTCATGAAAGTGGTGTAATCATGCCACTTCTTTGTTTTTGTATGTTATCATGCCACTTCTTTCTTTTCTTTCTCTTTTGTATTACCTGATAGCTGACATAACCATTAATCATGATCCAAGTTCTCTAACATGGCAAACTTAATTACAAATAAGTTGGTTAAAGATACTGTTTTGTGTGCTTTGGTAGACTTGTCAGCTCTTTGTCTTTTGATTGTGAATGTGAAATGGGAATTGGCTATCGAATAGTAAGACCTTCTAGAGTAAAAATCTGTCTAGCTTAAAGCTGGTCTCTGAATCAGCCTCTTGGGTGGCTGTATTGAAGATCAAGTTATACTTCTATGTGTAGGAAATTTTACCACAGAAATGTTCAGAGTTGCCAGCTGGTTGCAGGAAGGGAGAAAAAAAAAACATTTCACTCATTTGTTTAGTTCCAAAACCAAAAGACTAGCGATGAAAAAAAAAAAAAACAAGTAACAAAATCTAAACAGCCCTTTCAGTTACCAACTCACACAGTCGCTTTAAAACTGGGATATAGGCTTTGGTTTTTAAAAAAATTTCTCCAGTATTCTTGTGGCAATAGTAATGCTCTTGTATAAATTAGAAATTTTAATAGGTCTGTATCAAGGATGCTTTTACTTGCTGTGTGCAAAATTAGGTGGGGATTTTGTCCTTGGTTGGTTTTCTGGGTTTTTTTTCCCCCTTTTTTGATTTCCTCTGAACTGGACTTGAAATAAATAAACTTAGACTTGGGGTCTATTGCAGGGAGGACAACTTGATGGTCTAGAGCTTTAAGTACTGCTCCAGTTTTTCTTCTCGTATCACCTTCTCTTTTGCTTATTTGTGTTCTCGGGGTTTGTGAATGTGTTTGGTAAGCATTGTTTTTGGAAGCAGTTACCTCTGACACAAGCATGCAGTAATACGAGTTACTGTGAAGAACTCTGTAACTTTTTTGCATCTTATAAAGTTATCCCTGCTAAAGAAAGTTCCTGGTTTATTAAGGAACAGTGAAATGTCCCAGCATCCCCATCCACCTTGTTCTTCCAAAGTATTTGAATACATAAAACCAAAATAGATATGGATGTTAGCCTGGAGTAGGAAGGCCTGGTGAGTTTCTTCCTAAACACTTCATGAAGGGTAAATGCATTCTCAAAACTTTTATATACGCCTTGTACTGACCTAGTTTTTAATCTTGATTGACTGACCTGATCTCCTTCAGTGACAAGGTGACCCGCTTAGTGAGTGAGGGAAGGGCTTATCTTGTTCCTATGAATTTTAGTAGAGCCTTTGGCATCATTTCCCACATTATTCTATAGAAACTGGCTGCTTAGGGGTTGGGCAAGTACATTCTTTGCTGGGTAAAAATTCTCTGAATGGCCAAGCCTGGAGACTGGTGGGAAATGGAATTAAATCCAGCTGGCCGTTGGTCACAGGTTGTGTTCCCAAGGGCTCAGTATTGGGGCTGGTTCTATTTAATCTTTTTATCAACAACCTGTATAAGCGGATCAAGTGCTGCTTCAGTCAGCCTGCAGATGACACCAGATTGGGTGGGAGTGTTGATCTGGAGGGCAGGAACGTTATCTGGATAGGATGGATTGGTTGGCTGAGGCCAGTGATAGGAAACTGAACAGGGCCCAGTGCCATGTCCTGCCCTTGGATCAAAACAACCCCATGCAGTGCTACAGGCTGGGGGCAAAACGGTGGGAAAACTTTCCCGCAGAAGAGGACCTGGGGATGCTGGTCAACAGCAACTGAACATTAGCCAGGAATGTGTCCAGGTGGCCAAGAAGGCCAATGGCATACTGGCCTGTATCAGCAACAGTGTGGTCAGCCAGAGTGAGGCAGGAATTTTGTCCCTCTACTGTTACTGGTGAGGCCACACCTCAGTTCTTGTTCAGTTCTGGGCCCCTCATGTTGGGAAGGACATTGAGGTGCTGGAGCAAGTCCAGAGAAGGGAAAAGGAGCTGGTGGAAAGGGTCTGGAGCGCAAGTCCTGTGAAGGGACGCTGAGGGAGCTGAGGTAGTTTAGTGTGGAGAAAAGGAGGCTTGGGAAGACCTTCTCACTTTCCACCTGAGAGGAGGCCGAATACACGTGGGAGTCAGTCTCTTCTCCCAGGAAGCAAGTGATATAAGAGGAAGTGGCCTCAAACTATGCCAGGTGAGGGTTAGACTGGATATTCGGAAATATTTCTGTGCTGAAATAGTGGTCAGGCATCAAACCAGGCTGTCCAGGGCAGTGTTGGAACCCTGAAGGTGTTTAAAAGATGTGTAGATGTGGCATTAAGGGAAATCGTTTAGTGATATGCTTGGCTGAATGCATAGTTTGTAGTGCCAGCAATTACAGTGAAATGAATTAGTGCTACTGACAAAACAGCCAAGCTCACCAGCATGGGCAGGCTTGTATGTCTCTTAAGGGGGAGATGGAAGGAACTGACTGTTGGGGTGACCAAGTGAGTCTGGATGGTTGCCAAGGACACAGTAGGATCTTGAAGTCTCCATCGTGAAAATGATGGGGACTGTGTTTTTTAATTTATTTTTTTCTGTTTCAGCGCAGTCCTGTTTTGGTCTGTGCTCAGTTATTGAGATACAGCTACTGCTTTACTGAAGGTAGGGTACTGGTGCCATCTGGTGGTCTTAGAACATTCCCAGGAATGAGAAAAACCACTTGCGAGGATTTCCACTGAGATGAGAAAAATTGCCAGCATGATACTAAAAAAAGTACATGGATATATTTTTTGCCTTAGCATGTAATTATTCTCTTGAATTAGGTCATAAAAATCTGCACATTTACTCATAACTAAGCTTGCTACAGCAAATTTAAATCTTTAATCTATTATTTTCTGCTCAACAGAAAGGTTTGTTTCTAGTAGTATCTTTTATGAAACAGTGCTTTGCAAACACAAGATACAAGAGTTTTATTGGAGCTTACAATGTTTTAAAACTCATTTTAAAAGACAAAATATCTTCTGTTACACCATTTTGCTAAACCCAGCACAGACTTCTCACTGCTAATGTTTGAAGTCACTGTGCTCTTTTATAAGTTGCTTATGTATTGTTTCAAAGTAAAAGTTCAACAACATACATCCAACAACAGTTGAAATAAAAAACCTTTGGTATCTGAAGCAAAAGTAGCCACAGTACTGTTTGCTTTGTCTGTCCATCTGTTGAAATCATGTCCTGCATTTTAAGTTGCTTACCTGAGGTAATATCCTCATCCTTCTTCAGAATACTGTACTGGCTGTATTGACATTTCTAGCAATGGAAGTAGGACTATGACTGCTTCTCCAGTTCTCTTGAAGTAAACTTCTGACTGATAAGTATCTTGCCCTACAGTGGAAAAACTTGTAAAAGAGAAAGGTACTTTAATCTGGTGAGGTTTTAAAATTAATTTCATTTAGCTGTTACTCTTCATCTGTTGCAGGTCACCATATTATTTTAATAAGTTACTTTTCAATAAATTTCCGTATGGAACAGAGGTCTGTTTGTTCAGTCATTAACAACTTCTGTCTTTCTATTGCAACGGATTAGAATAACAGACTATTTTTGTTTTAATCCAGATAGTTGAAAAAGACAAATTCTGTTCTTGTATCTCTTCATAATCTCTGACCTCATGACCATGCAACACTTTACTTGCATTGTGATGGAAGTGTGAATTAGACTTAGTTCTAATAAGTAATTTCATTAGTTCTCCTATTATGTGGTTGTGCTTACAATATCAGGAGCCATTTTTTAATTCTGTCTTTATGGAATAAGGTGTTTCCAGGCCTGGTCAGGTAATATAGTTTGTGGAAATAGATAGAAACAGTTATTAAATTTGAACATATATAATAGTACTTAAGACTTTAGTGTTGATATTTAAATTAATAGTTAAAATGTTAATTTATCAATATTTGTTGGTCAACTTTGAGAATAATGAAACTGATTGCAATAGCAAGGGCTGTATTCTTTTTCTGCTCATTGAAAATCTAGGTTTATCTAATGAGTGAGATGCCTGATTCATGATCTCACAAAAGTGAGATGCTTATGCCCAATGTAAGCCACACAATCATAACATCAGATTTGAAATTTTTCTTTTCCACACTTAGTTTTGAATCTGCATGAAGTTCTATTGTTGTAGTGCTTTGTTCTTAGAGCTGTGTCTTTCACCTTAAATACACTCTTTGTGAGTTGAGGTACACCTCTTCCTTCCAGTACAGTTGTCATTCAGCTTTCAGTGCTGTATGACTTTAGTACCTTTCAGCAAAATTATTCAGCTAAATTGTTATTATTTGCTACATATAGTTGTTTTCCTTAGAGTTTCCCCACTGTGAGCATTATCCTTCAGTTTTTTAATGAATTAACATTATTGTGCTATGTTTCAGCGAATGAAAAGTATGTATGCTTATTATGTTAAAATAGAGCAAAGGTTGTAATGGTTTGTAAAACTGCCATTCTCTTCAGTTCTGAATTTTTACCTGGGAAGAATAATTTCCTGTCTTGTTGTACCACAAAGCTAGGTGGTACAAACTGCAGTTAGTTTGATAATCTGACAAGTTGTTAATAGCAATCACAGCACTTAAAAAATCCTTTAAAGAAAATATTAGTACTCACTTCTAACTTATTACAAGATCAGTACAATGATCCACTTGCTCAGTCTCCAGCAACCATTTAGATCTGAAAAGGAACTTCATTTCCCTGTTGTCAGCTTTCATAGTGTGTCGCTATCACCTTAGAACTAGAACTAGAAGAATATAGTGATGATTTAGGACCAATTTGGTAGTTGGTTTTTTTCCTCACAAATTGAGTGCCACTTCCTTTTCCCACACGAACCAGTGTGTAACCTTGTCCTCTTCCAGCAGTAGCGAGGGAAGATGCATGACAAGGACTTTTGGAAGACTTGTTACTCGAGTTCATGTTGTGATATGCTTTTGGAATTGAGATAAGCCTCTGAGCTGGTTTCTTTAGAAGCAGAGGGACTGCTCTGTTCTCCACATTTTGCTGGAAAAATAGATCTTAAATAACAAAGTCTTATGGAGTTAATTCTACTGTATGAGAGGCTTTGTGTCCTCAATGGGGTTCTTTTTTGTGGATTCTGACAAAGGAGCATCTCCTGCAACTCTGCATTGATTTCAGTTAAAAGTAATTTTTTATTTTGATTTCAGTCAAAGGAGTTCACAGTGGAACTGCAAAGAGATTTTTATTGGCATTCTTTTAAAGTTTTTGTCAACTGCAATCATTAACAGCTTGTTTTGTCATTGTTTTCATAATTCTCTTAGCAATATAACAGCAAAATCATTAACTACAGGCTATGCCTTTGATTTTTTGGAGCAAGAAGATGGAACTAGTAGTACTTTTTACCCATCACTGTAACAGCTGAATCTTCCCTATGTGAATCAATAAGAAAAATTACTTCTTCTCTGAAACTTACCTATTCATGTGAGATTGTATCACCTTTAGCCAAAGAATAAAGATCTTATTTTTTAATTTTTTAAAAAATATAATTTTGTTCTGGCAAATAGCTAGAGATTCTGGAAATACTAGTTATTTCCTTGAAAGTATTTTGAAAGATTAAGATACAAAGAGCAGATTACTTGAAAACATAGCTTGAAAACTGAGAATGCTGCTTGTCTAAATGTGCATCTTCAATTCCAAATGTTTTCTTTTCCTACAGACTCTCTAGTCCATAGGTTGTTGTTAAAAAATCTGCTTATTTATTTGGTTATTTTCCCTGTCATTTTTGAAGATAATTTCTTTTTGTTTTTCTATCACATGGTAACAGGACTTCTTAGAACTTATTTTTTGAGCAATTTTTCTTGTCTAGTAGGAGACTGTGTTAAATCTTATTTTTCTTTATTTTTCTCGAGGATCAAATTTTTCCCCCATTTCTTGCTTACAAGTGCTTCTGCCCCACTGTTCTCTTAAATTAATAGAGATACCTAAATACTTAGGTGAATTTAGTGAGCTGAGTATTTCTTTGTGCCAGCTATATTTTGAGGAATTTTGGATGTTAACTTTCAGACTATTTTTCTGTCTTTTCAGGTCTCTGGATGGCAGACTCTGAAAAGAAATGCTGTTTTAAGAGGTATGCCTCATGTAGGCCAAAATATTCTGGACTGGTTTCTATATAAATTGCAAGCCTGTACTTCTCAGGAGTCCCTCTGCTGATCCTCTCTGTAATCATGCATGAATAATAGTTTCAGTGCTGACATCTCTCTGAAATGTGAAAGCTTGTGCTGAGATATGCAGGCTTGTCATATCAGTGTTAGAGGAGAGGTCTGTAATATGTTGCTTAACTTTTTTCTTGATCATCTTAAGA
The DNA here is from genome assembly GCF_027477595.1 of Haemorhous mexicanus. Classification (NCBI taxonomy): domain Eukaryota; kingdom Metazoa; phylum Chordata; class Aves; order Passeriformes; family Fringillidae; genus Haemorhous; species Haemorhous mexicanus. The sequence goes on along the minus strand of NC_082381.1, from coordinate 43,613,697 downwards.
GAACACTGCCTTAGTGGACGAAGGGAATGATGCACAAACAAAACAAGTCAACTTTCTGAAATATGCATGTCCCCTTTCAGCCTCTCATGACTTTGTGTGTGGGTTTGTTTGTTTGCTTGTTTTTTAACTGGGAATATAGTCCAGATTTTGTAAATGCCCTCACTCCCTTTTTGGTGTTCTCTAAGACCTCCAGACAGTGAGAGGCTGACACCGTGCCAGCAGTGTGGTTTAAAAAATGTCATTTGGATCCAAGATGAAGAAATACGAATCTTTTTGCAAAGGATCTTTTTTTCATGTTAGCTAAATATTTGAAACATTTTCTGTGTTTGTTTGGGGTTTCATGTTCCAGCACTGAAAGAAAGTTTCTCTTCTCTCTCCATTGTTGGTATGTTGTTTTTGAATAATTCATTGCGTGGCAGCTGTTAAGAAAACTGTCTCTTTAAAATGGAATTCTTCTACCAGGTCTTCCATCCATTTCAAGCAGATGTGGTGGCATATGTTAGAAAAGTAGGCTTTGTCTTTGTAAGAAAAAGATTTGTGTGAGTATTTTCTTTTTTTTAACTTTTTTAAACAGGATCTCTCGATTCTTTTTAAGCACTTCGAGGGGCTTCCTATTTCTCTAAAGCAAGTGCAGTGCTGATTTGTTCTGCCTCCAAAATAATAACCAGGATGAAGTACTAACAGCTTGAGTTAAGAAGGCTCTTCAGCTATTGAGTAAGATTTTGGTGTTGCTCTTTTTTATGCAGCATTTACAAAACTCCTAAAGAAAGTGATGCTAAGAATTAGGGAAGATGTTATCGCTATTTTCTACACAACCTGTGGACAGAAATCAAGATGAGGGTACTGCACTACTCTTGAAGGTGCATGCTTTTAGGATGAGAGGCATTGTACCCAAGTTGCAACGCAGGAGATTCTTATGAGATGGTAGGAGCATTTTTTGGCAGTGAGCGTGGTCAGCCACTGGAAAAGCCTGCCCAAAGAGGCTGTGGAATCTTAATTGTTGAACACTTTCTGAGTGAAGCTGGAATAGCTCACTGTAACTCTATGTAAGTGGGCCTGCTTTGAGTGCAAGGTTAGATAAGAGAAGCTTAGGTTACTTCATTATATCCATAACGTTATCCTATGAATCTGTGTTGAAGGGATACTTTTTATGAATTTTGCATTTCCTGTAAAAAACATTTGAGGCTCAGGTTGGTGTTTTGCGTGTCTTTTTTAGACTTTTTTCTTTTGGTTTTGTTTTGTTTTGTTTTGTTGGTTTTTTGGGGTTTATTTGGTTGGTTGGTTGGTTGATAAGTGAGTGGAGTAGAGTTTTGTGAAACTGAGGAGTGACTTCTTACTATTCCAGCAACGTGGTTTTGAGGGAGAAGTGTGGAAACCCAGGGCACCGGGAATATTTCTCTCTCTGCTCTGGGGTGTCCTGACCCCCAGGGGAGCACTGACTTTGACCCTCATTCATGGAGAAAGTTTCGTAGACTTCAAGATAAACTAGAATCCACAAAGGTGTGAAATAGATTATAGAAAGTAGTGTAGGTGTATCACTTGGTGAGAAATTTAGGTTTTGGGATTTTTAGTATGTTTTGGATGGAAGCAAAATGGAGGGCACAGGGTATCATCCTGGGTTTCTTCTTCATGCTTCTTCTTCCTTCTTCTTCATGGGTTTGGGTGGCATTTTGTAATTGGGCAGAAAAGTCGGCATTCCAGGCTCTGTGAGATCAGTTATTGGGTTAAAAGGGAAAATAATCCAGGTGTCAGTTCTTAATTGGATAGCTTAGTCTTAAAAGAACTTTTAACAAGAGACTGTTAGCCATTTTGTGCCTTCTAATGAAAAACTGCCGAGCTCACAGTAGTGAGACAGTTTTACTGACAAGAAATAATAAACACTTGAGTCTGAACATGAACTACCATCTCAACTGCCTTCAATCCAGACCCAGAGAAACCAATGACTGGAACCCCCACGGAAACTGTGTTTTGGCTCCAGTGTTCATTTGTTGACTAAGTACAAAACAAGACTTTAATGTTTTTTAATCAAGTGTCACAGTTCAGTCAGTGAATTCAAAGTTTCAAGGTTATCTACAGTTCTTAAAGTTTGGGATTGCTTGCTGTCAAAGGTTACTATTTGAGCAGGTAAATCTCAGAAGAACTAACAATTTAATTTAGAAGAACTAAAGAAATTCTGTTTTACAGAGATTTGCCTTTCTTGGCTTTGGCTTTCTTAAAACTAAATTAAGGTGTGGTATTTTCTCTTGTCTGCTAACTGCTGTGGGAGCCTGAGGTTCACAGTGTTCAAATGAGCTATTAGGTTTGGAAAATGATACTGTAAATGGTACTGTACTGTACAGAATTTGGTCTGTTGTCTGAATTTACCTGGTTTTATATTGGATGGTAGCTTTCTGTGAAACTTTTGCTTGACTATGAACTTGACTGTGATCCTGCGATCCATGGTCAAGAAGCTCTTGAGCATGCGTCTTCTACAGTGCATGATGGGTCATGTTACAAAATAAGGCAAATGTAAATGGTCTCTTTTAGAGGCTTGCTACGCCTACTAAATCCTGCACAGTCTAGTGAGTCTCTGTAAAAAAGAAAGAAGTGTCAATTGGGAGATAAGCTTTTGATCTGATTTTTTAATATACATATATCTATATATGTTTTTAGGCAAAAAGATACCAGCCTAGGTTGTGCTTTGGAAAAGTAAGCTTATCTCCTGTTATTGGTTCAAGCTGGTGTTCATGACTTTAATGTCAACCTGTGTGTTTTGTTTTTGCAGCAGTCAGTTTTAGATGTTGAGCTCATGCTAACTTCATTGAGTTGGTGTCTCTATGATTTTCTAGTGGTCATCTACAGCTTGAGATCAGTCAATATAGTAAGAAGTTCAGCTTGTTCAATACATGGATAGGCAGAGGTAATAAATTCATAGGATCATATGATGATTTAGGTTAGAAAAAGATCATGTCCTTCGTGTGAGGTGGTTACCTGAGGGAATGGCATGACCTGTGTCAGGGCAGATTTAAGTTAGGTACTGGGGAAAGGTTCTTTTCTCAGATATTCTATATAATCCAGCTGCTCAAAGCAGAGTAAACTGAGGTCAGACCAAGTGGCTCAGTGTGTTATCCAGATACCTGCCTGTGCTTTTAAGCTGCACGGTTTCCTGGGAATATGAAGTTAGATTTGTGTGGTTTTTGTTTTTAAGGTTAGGTTACTTGTTTTGGAGGTATGTGAATTCATTTTTGGGTTTCTTTTCAGTGTATAACTGTTTGAGAGATGGGAAGATGAGATCTGTGAAAGAGGTCATCTGGAACTGAGATTTTAAAACATTTCCCTTTTTCAAAGGGAAGTTGTTTAAGGAAGACCTGTTCATTTGTCTGGAAAATAGAAAAATAGCTTGTGTGATTCTTAGTCAGACTTGATGTTTAGGATGTTGTGTAGACTTGCTGTTTAGTTCCAGTTTATATGAGATTACTGGCATGGATTTTGGTGGGGTGATAACAACTTGGCTGTGTTATATGATAAAAGCGGTGCTTTTGTTTGGCACTAGGCTGTAGAAACATGGGCATCTTGGGATGCCTTCCCAAGAGCTGATTTTTGGTTCCAGTAGTGCTAGTACCCCTTCTGAACTGATAGTGTATTCCAGATAGGAACATGAAAGATGTCCTGTATTAGCCACCTATCCACATGGAGTGTTTCTTCTTAAGCATTGTGAGTAGTAGCTTAGCTTTGTATTTCCTGGTATGACTGTGTATCATCTTCAAATGCAATAATAATGAGAAAAAAAATAGTTGATGATGAAATCTGCAGTTATGTTATTTACTTCCCTCTGAAGTGATACAGAACAGGCAGGTGATAAATGTGGAATTACTTTGCATAATATGGAATTACTTTATGTTTTTAATCAGTTGCTATGATTAGTGAATTTAATTTCTTATATGAGGTTGTAACATTAGTGTCTCTATTTTTCTTTATATGTGTCATTAGTTCTGCTAAAATTTTTTTTTCTATTTCCCTCTAGGAAGCAATTCAAGTTTTCTGCAAAGTCTGAGCATTTATGTTATCTGACTGAACTGACATCTTGGTAATATGCCATTTTTGCAAGCTTCTCACTACCTTTCTAAATAGATATGAAGTGGTCTGGCCTTTTTTAAATTTTATTTTTAATTATTTTTAAATTTTTACTAAGTCCTCTAGTTGTAACAAGTTAATTGTTTTGAAAATCGAGAGAGACATTCTGAGTTCTTTTTTTTTTCCCAAGACTAGAGCATGTGGGTCACAATTGTAGAAGACACAGGCTTAAATAAAGTCTGACACTGATAGCTTGCTTACAAAGCCAGTTACCTTAAAAGCTGCATTGTTTACTGGAGATTCAAGGTGTGCTGAAGCAACCATGTCTGGATCTCTGCATGACCAGAGAGGAGATCCTTCTCCTGTTTTAGTAGCTGCAAGAAGGCAGCATGGGACAGGTCCTCTGGAGAAATATCCTCCTGTAGGTTTTATCACCTTTTGAGGTGTCTACTTACCTTTCTGTTGCTTTTTCCAATATTTCTTATTTTCAGTCCTGCAGACATCTAATGAGAGCAACTTTCTGTCCTCCTTCAAAGGCATATGAAATTTTCATAAGGTTGATTTGATAGGCTTGCTCTTGATATTCTAGAAGATACTCATTTTTCCAGTGCCAAAATGTGTATGATTTTTTTTCCTATATGGCTGGAAAAGTGTGTATTATTCTCGATAATCCTCTTTTTTTTTCCCCTTGGCACAATGGCTTTATTACTATTTTGTATTATTTTTGCCTTTGTTGTGTGGTTCAGTCACTGTTCTCATAATGCTATACCCCATCTGAATTTTTTGTTTGTTTATTGATGGTTCTTGTAGTGGCAGCATTTATCTCTACTGTTGGGAAGAAAAATTGTTAATTTTTTTTCTAGAAAATAAACAATTTCTTTGCTTCAGATTTCACTGTTTAGTCTTTGGCTCTTCTGCCTTAGAAGTGTTTGGATTTCTGCCTGTGGTTATCCTGAACACTTTCTGAATTCCTGTCCAGACAAGCAACTAGTTGTATTGATACTGCCTTTTTCAGGATCTGTTTAGGGTAATTTCTCTTTTGTCTGTTATTAATTGTGTTTTTTAGCATGCCCACTTTTAAATTACTGGTGGCTTCATCTCATCTTGAATAGTGATGTTGAATAGCTCTTCCTGAGCACCACAAAAACCTACATACCACGTGTAGGATGACCTCATGCACTAACTTGAAAGGATTTAATATGTGTCTGGTTTTCAGAGGGTTAAAAATAATTCTACAATTAGGAAAGTAATTCAGGTTCTGAGTATATGTTTCTCACCTATTTTGTCTACTGCAAAACCAAGCTGCTCTTTTATTCTTCTTTAATGGGAGGTTACTAGATTTATAACTAAATCTCAAATACTATAAAATAATACTGATTTTTTTTTTCTCCCATTGTTTACTTCTTAACCATGAGAACTGGAAATCTTCCTAGTCTTTTTTGTATAGGACAATGCAGATTTGAATGGGTGGGTGTTGGATATGTTTCTCCGCAGTTCACAGTGGAACATTTGGTACTCTTCTGCACTGGAATAGTTCAGATTGGTGTGGAAGTTTGCTGTTTGATAGTTCTTTTTTCTTAGTTACACTTCACTGAACATAGGGGAAAAAGAGATGACAAAATTACAGATCAGACAACCTTGTTCAGTATTTCAGTGTAAAATTTAGGGAACATGTGTCACCATTCAAATTCTGAAATGTTTTCCAAACTGAGCTAGATGAGAACCAGTATTTGTGAGCCAGGGACAGTAAAATCTGGTGACTTCTGCAGTACAAGAACCAAATGTAGTAGGTTGTAAGCAAGTGTAGCCTGCTCTGTTAATTGACTAGCACGCTGGTCAAGTTCTGGTAACAGTACAATTTTCAAAATGTTTTGAAAAAAATAGTAACAGCTGTGTTTAAATTTTAACAGTTCATTTGTAAAGGCATGGGCTTTGTGTGTTTTTTTTTTTCTCTAAGCAATTTGGGTTACTGCAAAAAAAAGTTAAATGAGCTTTTTCATTTTTGATTTCTATTATTTTTCCCTTTTAAAGATGTTATGCCATCCCATGCGCAAAAGAAAGGAAAAATATTTAGTTCAAGTTTTAGTACAACCAACTGGTCCTCTGCCAATGAAATTATTTTAATCTGTAATGTAGTCTTCAATTAACTTCTGTTTAAATAAAAGGGATTTCAGAAGGTTTACTTTCCAGCCCCTTTATTGAGAGACAGATTCAAAATTATGCTTTAACATAGTGACACAAGGCAAACACTTGAATATAGATTAGTGTGGTTATATATAGTGTGTGTATATATATATATAAAGTGTGGTTAAACTGAACAGTTGCTTTGCCTTTTCAATTGTCAAAACACTTTTGAATCTGAAAGCCACCTACTTTGAGGATTTTCGTCCTCTATATTTTGTGAGCTTTCCATCATTACTAGACTGAATAAGATGACTTAGTTTGCCAGGATAGTAGGATTTCACCTTAAATCTGAGTCTGTTGTTTGGGAAAGGAACTTATTAGCGTACTAGAAGGGCCATTTTCTATGCTGATACAGTACTACCTGCAAAACAGTTGCTTAGTTTCTGTGAAGTGACATAAAAGTTAGTGCCACCACTGTGCATGCACATCCATGTACATTGTACAAAAGTCTAAAGCTGGGTTAACCCAAGTTAATAATTTATTCCCCAACGACTTACAGCTGTGTCACTTTATATGTCTCTTCTGCAGACACCAAAGATGCTAACAAGGAAGATTAAGCTTTGGGACATTAATGCCCATATAACCTGTCGTCTGTGCAATGGATACCTGATTGATGCTACTACTGTAACAGAATGCTTGCATACTTGTAAGTAGAAGTATAATTAAATTAAAGTTGCTGACTTGATTTCTGTTTGTTTCTGGGTTTTTTGTTGTTTTTTTTTTTTTTCTTTAAACTTGCAAGTTTAAAACATGTTGTATGGTTTTCAGTTGAAATTTCACATAGCTATTGTGCATCAGCCAAAAAACATGTGCTTTACTAGACTGCTTTCCTTTAACAGATGATTTGCTTTTTTAACAAAGCAAATGGAGGGAACATTAAAGCTGTACTACATAAACTTGAAGCCATATACAATTAGTGGTAATGTAACTATTCAAGAATGCAGTCTGTCTTCATGCTAAAGGAATGTGGAATACCTAGGTCTCACTTCTATTACAGTTGATGTAGCATATGTTCTCCAACTGGAGTCTTTCAGATGTCTCTTTCTCTCCCGTTCCTCTGCAGAAAACAGAGTAGTTTATTGATAAAGAATAAGTATGTTGTATTGAATCCTAAAAATAAGCCTGTATTCCAAAACATTGTGATAAAGCAGTTGTTTGTTGATAAGTTACTCCATGAATTTCTATTTTCATGTAAGCGAAGGATGACTTAAAAGCTTGCAACCCATCCCATGTTTTGAAATTTTTCTGCCACAATATTTATATTTATTCTGGTAAAGCTAGTAGGTTGTATAATTAGCTCAATGACTTAGTCCTAAATTTTCTTGGAAGACAATTATTTGGTGACTCTATCATAAAACAAAAAGTGTCGGCAGACTTCATCTTCTGTATCTGACAAAGGGGAAAGGCAATGTTCATGATTTGTCAGTGATTATGTTTTTTATTATATTCCATTTAGAAGCTCTGTTTATCAGTCTTGATAAATTTGTTGCACTTGTCAACACTTCATGTTGTTCTGAATATCCTTGTAGAATCTAGGATAGTAGAAGGGTTTGTTCTATGATTCCAAGAATCACAGAAATGTTCTAGAATCTATATTCAACCACCTGGTGGTGGAAATATATAGATGCACAGCCCTACAGCACTTGCTGCAAAAGTCAGGAAATGCACCTTACTACTTTTTCCTGCTGCTTTTTTTGGGGTTTTCTTTTTCTTGTTTCTCCGTTATTTTGACAGTTTATATTTTATGAATACTACTTTGCTCTGTGCCCTGTATAATTAGTTTTGTGAGTAGAGGCACAGAGTCCTGTCTTTTTAACAAAACTTCATACACGTTGGCATTGTTTGTATTGTGTAAGATAATGCTAATGATGTATGCTCCTGGAAAAGCATCCTTGCAAAATCCGTCATGAAATTACCCTGTCTGTTGAGACAGCGAATTCTCTTCTAAATTATACCACCTTGAAATTTTCATTCTCTTCTACTCCAAACTGCACATTTTACTGATCTTTAGCCATTTAAAGACTCTTCAGTAGTAAACGAAGTTCTTGAGTCCTTTAGTGGACGTAATTTGGAGGACCGAGGCCCGCCTTCTCTAGGAACAGGGCAAATTTTTGGAAAACTGAATTTAGGAGAAAACAAAGTGTTTTCACTTTCTTTCCTGCTTATTTCTCTGCTGTGGTTTTAGTTTGTTGGTGACAGGTAGGCCACTAAGTCAGTTGCTAAAAACTTCGTTAGTAGTAACTAAAAAAAGTCAAGTCTTTTTTTAGTTTGTATCTGTTCCTTGATTAAACTTCTCGGTTAGATGATATCTCCAGGTCTTGCTAAAGTTGTGTTTATACTGTCAGTTTTGTTAGTGTTTACATGTGAAAGCTGCCCTTCTATATTATGAAGGGGAAAACCTCACATTATGAAACGTATCATCTTCTGATGCATCAGGATGATAAAACTTCAACTTGAACTAGATACAGAAATTAAAAAGATCAAGAGAGGTGAAACTGTTAAAATAAAAAAGTGATCATTAGCCTTGCCTGTTCCTTTTCTGATGAAACCTCTCTGATGTGTTTAAGAAATCAGAAAATGTACAGCTAAGTTCGTATCCACAATCAGTGCCTGTATATTTGGGTAAACAGAGATCAGAGAGACTGGAAAACCAAAGTAATGGAAAATTCTAGAAATAATATTGTTTCAGACCACAGAACGATTTCCATATTGCCTCTCCATTACTCCAAAGACTTATAGTTTCAGGAGAGTTTATAATCCCAACCTGACCCCAGAAAAAAAGAACCTAGTTGGCTGCAGCACCCTTCATAAGCCATCTAGTGGCATTTATTTGGATGCTGTGCTCAGACTGAAACCTGCCAGAACATTAGCTAACTTGTGACCAGTTCATTTTAGGAGGAGTTAGTGTTTACCTAGTCCAAGCTGGAATATGTGCTAACGTGGGATGATATTTTAGATATCTCAGAATGCTTTGGGTTGGAAGGGAATTATAGAAGTCACCTAATGCATCACCACTGTAATGGTCAGGGGCGTCTTCAGCTGCATTTAGTTGCTCAGAGTCCTTGGTGAAGCTGTGCTGGCTGTCTGGAGTCACCTTCCTGTCCTCCACGTGCCTTAGCACAGCTTCTAGTACTCATTGATCTTCCCAGGCACAGAGTTAAGGCAGACAGGTTGGTGATTTCCAGGTCTCTCCCTTTCTACTACTTCCTAAAAGTGGAAGCAGTCTTTCCCTTTTGCTAGTCACCAGGGATTTCATCTGACTGTCAGGACCATCACTGTTAATGACTTGGCAACTACATCAGCCAATTTGAGACCGTGGGACACGTCAGGTCCCAGAGACTTAAGTGTATTCACCTTCCCAGGTGTTTGTGAGTCTGACCTTTTCACACAGTAGAAGGGACATTATACACCCAGTGCCTCCTTTGCAGTTCATCTGTGTGAGAGCTGTGGGAGGAGAAATTGCTAGAGAAGACTGAGGCAGAAAAATTGAATACCTCAGGCTTCCCCTTGTCCATTGTTACTGGCTTGCCAGTCATTTTTATCTGAGGGTTACACATTCTTTGGCCTTCTTTTTGTGACATAATTACAGAAACCCTTATAATGCTTCATATCCCTTGCCGAGTTCAGCTTCAGCTGTGATTTGGCCTTTCTGACCCTTCCCTACCCAAGTTGGCAACATCCCTATACTCTTTCCAGGATACCTGTCCCTGCTTCCTCTGTCAGATTCTGTTTTTATTGACTTGGTAGGAATGGAGGTTGGCTTCACTTTTGCAAATGGATCTACTGTTCTGGCACTCTGCTGGAACAAACTGCTGTGCGAGATGAGGCTTTGTCTAACCTCTGCCACCCACAGTGCTGTCAACCTAGGTGTGTGAATGCAAAACACAATGCAAAGTTATAGTACTTCTTTACTGTTACTTTTTTTAGTCAGTGGGTGTTTGTGTAATTGTACTGTCTTCCTTTTTGAGAGGTAGATGGCACTATAGTTAAAGAAATCCTTTTGTTTTGTGTGGAAAGTGCATTAATACCAAGACTACATGAACTAGTGCACTTCAAGAAAACCTCCCTTCTTTTCTCCATACCTTTTCAGTTGTAACTTCAAGTGAGTAAGGATATCATGTAGTTGTGTATTTTATCAGTACTGTTTTGGGGCAGGAGAGGAGAGTGGTGTATAAATAGTTTACTTTGAAAAAGACGGGTGATTGTGTGTTTGCGTATAGAACCGTGCAGCTTAATGGTGAATGACTACTTGAGCAACTCCTAGCAGGACATTTTGCTAATAATGAGGGTCTGTGACAGTGTAATTTTTTTTTTTTCTCGTGGAAATTCAGCTGTAGTGTACTCTGTGAAAGTTAGAATTAAAATAACACCAAGATATCCACTTTCCTGCTTTAGAATCCTTTTTGTGGGTTGCCACCACACACACTTGCTCTATATGTCGCCGTGGTTTTATTGCCACCACACACAGTTGTTCTGTTGGTGGCCATGGTTAAAGCAAATATGTTTTGTTTAATATCTTAATGGCAAATAGTTCCTGTAATGTCATCCATGCAAGCTGAATGTTGACCTGCTAGAAGTTTTTCTAGTAAATTTTGAAGTTAGATTTTGTGTTGTGTACTGTGTTAAGGTTTATGATAGGTATGGATGCTGTAGTTCTAGTGCATCCTTTCCCTGTATCAGGAAAATTTATGAAAGGTACTTGAAACTGTGTTCTGCAAGATTAGACATGGTGCACATATGATGCAGAAAAATTAACTTATTTCAGTATTGTGCATTCTGTGACTGTATAAAAGCAGACTTCTGTTATGCTACTTTTATTCCTTTTTAATTGTGAATGTCTTTTTTACTAGTCTGTAGAAGCTGCCTAGTGAAATATTTGGAGGAAAACAACACCTGTCCAACCTGTAGGATTGTTATACATCAGAGCCATCCATTACAGTATATTGGGTAAGTATAAAAGCAGAAGTCCAAGTAGCTTCACTCTAGACTGGTTCATCCCCTTTGATACAATAGAGCTTCTCTCAGAATTTTCATTCTTGCTTATCAGCATGTTAAACATTGAAAAAGAAGTATGAAGGAGATTGAGAAGGAGATACAGGATGAAACTTCTGCTCTAAGTTTGCAAGGCCTTAGCACAGCAGCTTGTTCCAGACTTACAAACAAGTGAACTATACACTCAAATGTTTAATTTCTGTGTGATTTTAATGGGATGTTGTCATTCATCATTTTGTATGCTTGGGTTGTAAAAATTATATATATGAAACATTTTTAGGAATTACACTTTTACAAAATCATCAAAAATTAGTCTCAGTTGAACAGTGCTTTTCAGTGTCTGACAGTAATAAGAGAAATAATTTTTAACTTTATTGGTCATTTAATCTTTCAAAGGTCTGCTTAGGTTATAGGAACAGAATGTCCTAGAATCATCATAAAATGGTTTGGGTTGGAAGGGACCTTTGAGATCATCTAGTTCCAACTGCCCTGCCATGGGCAGGGACACCTTTTATCTAGACCAGGTTTCTTAAAGTTCCATGAAGCCTGGACTGAACATTCCCCCCCCCCAGCCTCCTTTTTGGGGGTGGGGTATGCACAACATCTCTGGGCAACCTGTTCCAGCCTTGCCAATCTCACTGAAGAATTTCTACCTATTATCTAACCTATATCTGTCATCTTTTAGTTTAAAATCTTTCCCCCTTATCCTATCACTACATGCTTGTGTAAAAAGTCTATTTCCAGCCTTCTTTTGGGTTCCCTGCATGTACTGGAAGGCTGCTCTGAGGGTTCTCTGCAGTCTTCTTTCTCCAGGCTCTACAGCTCCATCTCTATCAACTTGTCTTCACATGAGAGGAGGTCCATCCCTCTCGTAATTTTCATGGCTCTCCTCTGGACTTACTCCAACAGGTCCACATCCTTCTTATTTTGGGGGCCCCAGAGATGAAAGCAGTGATCTAGGTGGGGGCTTTTGCAGGCAGAGTGGAAGGACAGAATCACCTACTTCGATCTGCTGCCAAGTTTCTTTTCATGCAGCCCAGGTTGCACTTGGCTTTCTGGACTGCAAGTGCACATTGCCAGGTCATGTTGATTTTTCCATTTGCTAATATCCCCACGTCCTTCCCCTCAGAGCAGCTCTCAATCAATTCTCTGCCCAGCCTATATTTGTGCTTGGGATTACCCCAATCCAGGTGCAGGACCTTGTATTTGACCTTGTTGAGCTTTGAGCTTCACATGGACCCACCTCATGAGCATTCCTTCTCCAGCATGTCCACTGCCCCACACAGCTTGGTGTTGCTGGCAAATTTGCTGATGGTGCCCTCAATCCCACTGTCACTGACAAAGATGTTAAACAGCATTGATCCTAGTACTGACCCCTAAGGGACAGCACTTGTGACTGGTCTCCTCTTGGATATTTAACTGTTGATCACAACTCTTTTGAGTGTAACCATCCAGCCAATTCTTATCCACCAAGTGCTGCATTAGTCAAATCCATATCTCTCCAGTTAGGGAGAAGGATCTTGGGCAGGACAGCATCAAATGCTTTGTGCAAGTCCAGGTAAATGCCATAACTCACCCTTTCTTCATCCACTGTCTCTGTAACCTCATCGTAGAAGACCACCAAATTTGTCAGACACGGTTTTGCTCATACTGAAAGCCATGTTGACTGTTGCCAATCGCCTCCTTATTTTCCATATGCATTTGCATAGTCAAATTGCATGTTCAGCAAGTATTTTTGTTGGTTTTTTCCTCCTTTTCTTGTCAGAAAAGACATTATCTTTCTTTTCCTTGAGTGCTTTCTTTCCATTTTACTCCTGCTGATGAAAATACATTGTAATGGTGTGTTGGTATTAGCTGTTGCATATCAAGTAGTGTTTTGTCTTCCATTATAAAGAACTTGTGTTTGCTCATAGCATTTTTCAATGTGCCTTTCTCACGTCTGTAACAATTTCGGAAGCAGTGGTTTTAGCAAATGTGTCTGATTGCACTTTTGCAGAAAACTGTCAGTGTTTTATACACGCTTACATTGCTCAAGCTATCCTCATTCAGGAGCCTGTAACTAAGTATGCTGTCTCCACATTTATATAATACACTCATACAGGAGTATGAGTGTATAATTAAAGGGACAGGTACATGCAAAAATAGGCAAGAATGAATAAATGATGTGTAAGACAACATGTTTGCCTTGGTTCAAAAACGTGGTTTTTGTGCAAAAAGGGCTAGGAAACAGCATGATATTGAGAGCAGCTGGAAGGCAATTTGTTATTTGTTTTTTATTGTTGAATACACTTCAACTTAAGTAAGCTGCTTAAATTAGTTGTAAAATATTGCCCCATCGAAACTGAAACAGACTTTGCCCAGCCTGCTTTTGGATATATTTTATATATTACCTTTTTTAAAAAATAATTGACAGTCTGGAGTATCACAGGGTGTTTGAAAATGGAGATTTAAACTGCTGTTCATCTCTCTCTGTCTGAAAAATAGGTAAACCAAATGTGTCTCCTTGTTTACATTTCTAAATACTGTTAAATAACATCACAGAATCTTAAATTCTTTGGGACCTAAAGATCATCTGTATGATCTAGTTCCAACCCCCAAATTGTCACCTCTGATTTAATGGTGGTGTCATACTTACATATTTTTGTTCAAATAATTTTGGCAATGTGTTTGCAGTCCATAAATGACACTTCGTAATCTCAGCCTGTACAAATGGGATTGCTGCTGGTGAAAATGACATGAATTTAGGATAAGTGATATTCTGAATCTTGTTGTAGTGCTACTTACAATATTGTAATTACTGTTTGTACATGTCTTGATTTGTCACCATTTCTGTACTTGCTTACTGATCTCCACTGCTGTGAAGTGCTCATGTCAGTTGATAAAAAGCCTGAGACTACTCTTGTAAGCCTTTTCTTTCAAGTCCGATTCAGGACTTGATACTGCAGACACTTTTGAGATAATGACGTTGCAGCAGCCAAGGCAGACACTTGAAATGCTTCTATGCTATTTCTTATTTGGAATTTAGTGTAATATTTAATTTCTTTGAGACCATAATTTATTTTAGATTAGAGCAGGATTTTTCTAGGTGAGCTGGGGATTAAAGTTTAGAATATTAACTGGTCCTACTGTTCTACTTGCAGTGGGATTATTACCTTTTTTTCATTTGAGCTACACTACCTCTACAGGCTACTTAGCTAAATAATGTTTCTCACAGTTACTCTGTCCTTTTAAGAACAAAGTAAAATTTAATTTGTTGTGGTCTTTTTCTGTGAACTTGTCTCATGCATTTTAGAAGATCCTAGTAAAGATAACTAATTTAGAAATGGTAGAAATTAGTCTGTAGGGGTGAAAAACAAGCTATTATTGATTCTTTTGTAATAAAAATGAGTTTATCTCTTAAGTTGGAAAAGAATTTTAGATTATTAATGACATACTTGTCTTGATGCAGAAGATTATACTCAGTGGGGTGAATTCTTCTACAGCCTAGTTTTTCTCAAACTTTCATTTCTTTTCTGTCTTAGCTTTTACTTTTTCATAATTTCTTTTGTGTTGCTGTTCCTTCTGGTTTAATAGAAACACTGATTGAGAAGTAAAATTCTTCTTAGGTGAATTTAGAGATTTTTGCATATGGTTACTATTGGAACATTTTTAAAAGAAATGTTTTCATTCAAGATTGTGAACTTAAGCTTTTGATTTTGCTTTTGGTTTTTTGTTGTTTTTTTCCTGTGTAGTCATGACAGAACAATGCAAGATATTGTTTACAAACTTGTGCCAGGCCTCCAGGAAGGTAAGTTGTGGTGTGACCTTTTTAAAGGTCAGTTTGCACATACTTCTGTGACATTAAAGAAAAAAGAAAATTTCAAATGATGAAAAAAGGGGCCAGGAGGCAACTGAGAAAAAATACAGTGGAAAACAAGGCTCTTTCACTTGTGTAATTTTTAGCAATTACTTTAATTTCGTACCTGTACTAGCAGCAACTGAGTGTGGGGGTGGTGGGAGGCAACGTGGGATGTTTCTTCCAAAAGCAGTATTATGTAAAGCAGAATAGTCATTCAGCTTTTGAATGTTGCCATTCCATAACACAAATTTGTTTTTGTTAAACTGTATACCTGTTGTGCAAGCTTTCTAGAATTCACAAGGGTAAAATGCAATTTTAAAATGCTTTTAGTTTCTGCTATTTTGAGAGTTCTTTTTTGTTAGAGAACTTTCAATTACTGTTTTCATAATCCTCTTTGACACTAGATCTGTTAAACTAAAGAAATACTTTATAAATACTGCTCAGTGGGGTATTTTTTGTCTTAATGTATGTTAAAGCTTTCATTTAAATAGAGTATTTTAATCTGTTGAAGCTGCTTTTTAACCAGAGCATTTTCAAATATCAGTGTGATTAAATAGATACTTTAAAAATTATTTCTGGGATATTGAAAATCAGAACTATGAATAAAAATTCAAAACCAATGTTTTGACTGAATTACAGTCATATTCAAAATGCGGGATATTCAAAATTAGCTACAGTATTTAAAATTCCATCTCATTCTAGCAATAATAGTATAGTAGTAATTATAAAGATAACTTTATACTTTTGTAATTCTGAAAAATAAGATTAGGCATTACGTGATGCGATCGGAGAGATAGAAGACGGTAAATAATGACACCACTGCCACTTGTTGGCAATCCTTAAGTGGGAAGGGATTTGGAATAACTTCATAAATATTGCATTAGAACTTTATTACAGGAATTAATATTTGCAATTTTAAACAGCGGAAATGAAAAAGCAAAGGGAGTTTTATCACAAACTGGGCATGGAAGTTCCAGGGGACATCAAAGGGGAGACTTGTTCTACAAAACAGCACCTAGATTCTCATCGAAATGGTAAGTAGTCCTTTATTTATTCTGTCTTTGGTGGGTGACATATAGTAAATTGATGAACATATCTGTTGGAAGTATGTGCCCAGTGGGTATATTACAATTATAATTGTTTCCTAACAGCAAGGAATAGAGTCAGCATAGGATTGTTGCCTTGTCCCTTATTTCTGCGCAGAATTTTTGGTTTTAGCTGTTAATTGCATGTTGCTTGTGGCAAAGCTGGTCTCCATTGTAGTGCCTACATGGGGACTGTAAAATTACCCAG
Source organism: Haemorhous mexicanus (assembly GCF_027477595.1). Classification (NCBI taxonomy): domain Eukaryota; kingdom Metazoa; phylum Chordata; class Aves; order Passeriformes; family Fringillidae; genus Haemorhous; species Haemorhous mexicanus. The sequence continues at coordinate 43,597,337 of NC_082381.1, read as the reverse complement.
CTTCTGGGCTGCTAGCAGCTGAACTCCATCAGTGTTCTCTTTAATGTCACGGGCTGTTGGCTGCAAGTGTTGCTTGAGCCGATAAGCACAATTTGGGAATAGCAAATCTTATTCTATACTGTAGTCCTGAAACTTACTGTTTTAATTGTATTTGCACTGCTGCTGAGTATTTCTGGGGTTTATATATGAAAATAATGTATATGTATCCCATATATCTGGGTTTTTTTATCTAAGGTGAAACTAAAGCAGATGAAAATATAAATAAAGAAACTTCAGAGGAAAAACAGGAAGAAGATAATGACTACCACCGAAGTGATGAACAGGTGGGCTCATAGGGCATGTTCAAGTTTTGTCTTGTGTTTTAGCCGTTGTGTTTTGGTAAGGTAACTTTGATAATCTAACAGAGAAGAAAGTAAGTTTATTTCAAGCTACTTTTTCTATTCTCTGATACAAACACAATGCAGTTTGGGCAATGCTTTTTTGTAAGCATGAGGTTTTACCTTTGGGTTTTGGCAGGAATGGAGAATACATTCAAATCTTCATGCAAATGTCTTTATAGTTTTAACTGTTTATGAGTCTTCGAAGTTTGCTGTCAAATCAAATTCATGGAATTTTTCACCTTCTACAGGAATGTACCCCAGCATTACCATGATTTATTAAGCTGAATGTATATTGATAGTTATGAATTAAACCTCTGGTGATTTTAACACCTTCAGTGCAGTTAGCTCAGGGTGCATTTGCATTGAGAGCTGCAGGCTGAGCTCTGGATGGGAACCCGAGGCAAGAGGCCAGGAACTGCCAGCCCTTGGCTCAGGAAGGGGCACAGGGACCTGTGGAACCAGCCTGGGGACTGGACACTGAGACACAGCAGCAGCTGAGACTCCCCAGACTTTGGTGCTGTGAGGGTATGAAAGCCCAGGGGTTCCTTTGTTCAGGGCCCCTTCTCAGAGGCACCAGCTGGAGCTGTTGTTATTTACTCACTGCACCACGATTAAGCTGTTTGAAGGACCTGGATGTCTGAGACTCTGCTATGGGAAACCTGGGGTTGAGCTGGTGAGGAATCCTGGTCTGACTGTGAGTGTGAGGGGTGTAGCTATGATGGGATTTCAGTCCCAGCTTAGGTCATGTGAATGGGACTGCCAGAGTGGCTCCTGGATGGCCAGACAGGTTTCCTTAACAGCACTCTTACTAACTTATTACATGTTTTGTTTTCAGCATTTAATACGAATACAGTGTTAGCCCTGTATCATAAAAATATCATAAAAGCAGGGAAGCCCACTGTTAATTTTAGAACACAAAGCTTGTTTGAAAGTGAAAATTCCCTTTGGTATAAACAGGCCATACCTTTAACGTTTTCTGGTTATGCAAGTCCAGAGGAACTTTAGCTTGGGTTAACTTTCTTCTCAGTTGCCATGTAAGGGAACTTTCAAAGGGATTATATTTGTTACTAGATCCTCCTAGTGCAATACAAGCATACCATCACAAAGAGTTTAGACTGTAATGAATAGCTGGCTGGGAGAAAAAGTGAGAATTTGAAATATTTGCCATATCATTTGTATTAATTCTTTTTAAACATGTTAAAATTAAACTAGATTAGCAGTTGCATTTACAGTAATAAATTATGTTAGAAGCAATCATTAAGAATTTACAATGGTGTTCTTACTGTTTTCTTGCTCTAGCTTTTAACATATGGTCCTCTTAAGCTATTGACAGCCTGTGAATTTGGACTGAAGAAGCCTTGTTCTGACATCAGAAATTACTATTTGAACATATTTGTCTTATCACTTACCACTCAGGTTATGAAATCTTAGAAAATGTGGTTTTCTTAATTGGCGTTTCAGTTTAAAGAACACTAGTACTGTACCTCACTGTATTGGATTAATAAAACCTGCATGTGGAATACATAAGACTGCAGAAAATTGTTGCAGCCAACTCTTGATTTTTTGCCTTTACCTGAAGGTAAGCATCTGCTTGGAGTGCAATAGCAGCAAACTGCGTGGATTGAAACGAAAATGGATTCGTTGCTCTGCACAAGCAACAGTCTTGCATCTAAAGAAGTTCATTGCCAAAAAACTCAACCTTTCTTCTTTCAATGAGGTAATATTTTAATTTTTTAAAATACGTTTCCAGATACAAAAACTTGAAGGGGTGGGTTTGTTCCTTTGCAAAAGTATGTCTTTTATTCTGATCTTATTTTCAGAAAACAGACGCACACACTGCTTCTTGAATTATATAGCGAGTTGAGTTATATAGCTTCTTGAGTTATATAGCAATTTTCTTGTCCTTTTTTGGGTCTGTACAGGACTTTCCACTTAGTTTACAGTGCATCTTTTCATGTGCATTTATAAATAGTTGAGCAAAAAGGCTTGGTTATGTGCTTCCACATGTGTTTAAATGGACTCTGGCAAGATGATTTGTTTGGTATATTGTAGTTGAATTTATCTCCAGCATTTTAGGAAGTTTGTTCTCTACAGAGGCCAGACAGAAACCAGCACTTCAACAATGAAGCCCAGTTGAAGAGAAAGCACCACAAATATGTTGCTCTTTTCTGTGCTGTCAGTGAAGCTCAATCTGAAGTTGCTACCTACACCACAACCAGAGTGTTGTCAGATGTGTATTTTTCCCTGTCTTTACAGGGTATCATGGGAACAATTTAAGTTGAAAGGTACAGAAGGAAAGGAAATACTTTGAACTTCTCCTAGACCAGATTAAAAAATTAAAAGTGTCAAACTATGAACGCAGCCCCTATTTATCACTTGGCTGGATCTTGGTAACAGTTTCTGGACATCTCAGTTGACTCTCAGCTTGACATCTCTCAATTCCATATTATGACACTGATTCACTGAATTTCATTAAGATATTTCATACAAATCAAATCATCTGCTTTCCAGTCCAGTGTATCAACACCTTGCTGCTCAAACTTGTCAACAGGCAATTTGCATCTCTATCAGTTTTCCTCCATAGCTTCTGTACACTTCAGACTAACTCTCTCTCTCTCTTACGGTTCAAGTTCATCCCTAAACTCTGCCAATTTTCCTGAAACAAAACCATATATCCTGTCTTGTCCTCAGCTGGCTCAGGTTGACTCCTGGCTTTAGCCCAGCAGCTACACAGCTACAAGGGTTGTTCAAAAGGGTTTTTTTTAATAAATTCTTTTTGTATATGCATGTGTACGCCCTCCAATGCAGTGTGCCAAGATTTGACTTAAAAATCTACTTGGTTTCTACTGAAAGAAAATCTTTTCTGGAGTACTGTTTATTTCTCTGTTATCCCTTTCTGCCTTCTTAAAAATACATAAATGATCATGTAATTGTTGTACTAGTACCAAGTCACATAGAAGGAGAATTTGAGCACGTAGTTACTTGGTTGCTCGATACAGACTGTTCCAGGTTTGAGTTACTGCCATGTAAGTGGACTGCATGCACATTCAGGCCTTTCTGGGCTATGAGGTAAAGCATTGTAACATAAGCCACTTTGGTGGAACTTGCTGTTTTCATACATGTTCCCTGGTTTTAGTTCATGATCAGATATTGTAGTTCAGCTGATTAGTAGTTGTGTGATCCTCATGCTTTTGTGTTGACATCCTCCTTTTTTCTAATGTCAAGATTTTTTAAAACAGAGATAGAAAACAAAAACTACCTTTTGTGTATCTGTAAAACCCCTGTAAATATAGCATATAAGTAAATGGCGGATAGTGTTTTTTAAAAAACACCTTTGTCCTTGTAACAATGCCACCTGACTGGTGTTAGGTGAAAAAAAATACATAGTGTGCTAAATAACAGCTGTATTTGAGATTTCTCTGCTCTTGTTCATGTATTCAGGCTTTTTAAAAGCATGCAAAGCTTTCAGGAAAGGACCTTAGTACTGCTTGGGAAGATAAATCAAACATTAGTTCCATATCATAATATATTTCTTAGGCAGGCATTGACATGGTCTTTCAGTACTTTATGTTGAGAGCAGATATTTTCTTTCTTGGTATGATTTTTGTTTGCAGGGCAACTTCAGGATTACCAGTTCCAGTGTCTTCAGAGAAAAAAAGTCTTGTCAAATGTGTAGTAATATCTGAAATATGTTATTTGGTGCATTGGGTCCCAATGAATTAACTGTCACCTTTATTTTGTCAGCTGGACATATTATGCAATGAAGAGATTCTTGGCAAGGACCATACACTCAAGTTTGTAGTTGTTACTAGATGGAGATTTAAGGTATGACACAGTGATTCAATGTAAATCATGAAGTGGTCAAATAAAATATTTATAAAATAGCAATAATTTGGTACTGTACTGCAGTATACCTTTATAGAAGGTACTTTTATAAATAGCTACTACAATATCCTTAGACACCAAGTATTTATTTGTTTCTGGTAAATGAAGGAAAGGAGAATTAAGTATTCATTGGAAGAGAAAAGGGAACACTGTATTAGCTGTCAAATTGTTATCAAGTCTGTCAGAGGAAGTAGAAGCTACAAAAAGTATTATTTTTAACCCCTTCAGGCAGTAAGAATGAATAGCAAAACTGAACACTTAGAAGGGAAGTCAGTATATGTATGGATGAAGTTACCGGAACAAGAAGTTTGTATTTGTAATGCAGAAGCAACACATTCTGAGCATACAGTGTACACTGAAGTGAAATCACTTGGTGACTTCGGATGCATATCTAGAAGAGGTCCATGTGGGAGTAGAGAGGAGCATTTTTCTGTCTTGGAATTACAAAATAATTGACCTGTGTAAGAGTCACAGGATAAAGTCAATGGTCAGTGTTGAAAATACAGAGATGTCACAGGTGGAATCCTTCCGGAATCTGTTTCGTATGGTGTTTCTGAATGACCTGGAAATAGATTTGAGTAGTTCGTTACCAGTGCAGTGACATCATTGTCATTAATTAGGTTAGTGATAGATTGATGATAAAGTGTTGGTATAAAGAATGAAGTCTTTACCATTCTGAGTGACAAGTGATTAACAAACACCTGAAGTTGAATGTAGGTATAGATAAAAGGATACAATGCAAACATTAGGGTTTTGTGGTGTAGCAGGGAGAGTCAAACAGGAGCATCAAATTGATGTGCATCTATACTCTACTCTTCACCTTCGGGAGATCTGTGTAATTGTGAGTCATGTGGAAAGCAGAACTGTAAACTGCTCTCCCAAGTGAGAGAAGTGGTGGATATAAAATGGAAATGAGACACAGAAGTCCATGGTGCAGGATGTTGTGGTTGTAAAAGTTTGCCTGTTTGTAAAAAAAAAAATCAACGTATGCTTTCACAGAAGAGGAATCATGTGAGAGCTATTAAATGTGAAGTACCACATACTCTAATTTCTACTTTCTAGACATCCCTTACTTCAGGGAGTTTCCCAAGATAAACATATCTGCTCCTGAGATAAAGGGGAAAGGGTTCTTTGTCGCTTGCTTGAGCCCCGCAGATGAAGTTGTACCTTGTCTTTGACTTGGTGAATGTTTGACTGGTCAGATAGCTGCTCTTTTCTTTAATTGAAGCTTTAGTTTATGACTCAGAAGTTTTTTCTACTGAACAGATTAGTTCTGGATTTGTTTCTTAACTTACTGGTATTTCTGTCTTGCAGAAAGCACCTCTACTGCTGCATTATAGACCCAAAATGGACTTGCTGTAAGGGAACTTAATTGTCCTTCTGGACAGAGCTTTTTGCAGAGACTATCATCTGGCACCTTCTTAGTGCATCACTAATCACATGACACAAACCAGCTGAATAATTTTGGAAGACTGGAGGGCTTTCATAGTGGGCTGTCCTGAATATTTCTTCTAGGGATATGTTACCTAGACTTCTGGGCAGACAATATTTATACTTTTTTTGTATGGAAGAAAGAAGTTTCAACTCAGCAAGACACTACCAGCATTAAGTTTACAGATACTGAAAACACTTCACAGTTCCATGTAGCTCAGCCTGATTTGTCTCTTACAGTTACACACAGAAAAAAAGTTTGAGTGTTGTGGGGTGATATAAATATGTTGCTTTTGACACCAAGTTGCTTTAGTTACTTCTTGCATTCTAAATCTTTAAAGACTATATTTTTGCAAAGTGTTATTGTCTTACATAGTATGCCTGATTGCATTGGCTTTATTCAAGTTATTCTGTAGAGCATTGAACATACCTGATTATACAGTGACTGGTGATAATTTATTATGCTGCATTGAAAACTTAAGAAAATCTGGGAAACCAGTAAATTTTCATTTTTGCCCAGTTATTGCTCTCCCTCACCTTGTGTTTTAATAAAGTTTTGATACTTCTGTATACGTGTTAATTTGGTAAGACTAATAGAAACAATTTCAGTTGATTTTATTGTGCTGTGATATATATTTTGCTATGGTATAAATTGCACCACGTAATGACAAATACTCACAAGTGCTAGATTTGTGAATTTCTTAAAAAATAAACATTTATTATGTATTTGTGGCTTGCAGAAATCAGTTTTTAATTTAGAGAGAATTTACTATCACTAGCTATTGAAACAGTGGCTCTTGGACAACTTTGGGAGTATTGCAGATTTTTCATTTCACTGATTAAACTTAAGAGCAGCTTTAAATTTCTTTAGCTGTTTTCTTATGAAACCGTAGTATTTTCTGTACTGCAATTCCAAACTTACATGGGGTGGGGAGGAAGGGGGAGTCAAGACAAGATTATTTTTGCACCTTTTGGCCTTAACTAGTAATTTTGCTTGCATCAGCCCTAATGGATGCAAGGTAGTACACATTAATGTATGTATGGGTACATACATCTATATACACATATAACTATATATGTTATGGAAAGCACCCTCAATGGCACTTAGCAGGGCTCACTGCACTTTTTGTAAGGCTTTTGGAAATAATTGGCTTTTAAAAAACTGTAGTTGAAAGTGATTTCTGCAAGCTATATCCACTATGTATCATCCATAGTACAATTGTAAGAACATTTGTCTGGCGCAGGTGTGAAGTCACTGAAAACAGTGTATGCCCTATTATTGCCAGCTGGAAATAGTTAACCTAATTTTTGGAAGAGTTTTCCTATCAGCTGAAAATGCTAGTCGCTATTCCTGTTACTAAACCCTGTTATTTTTTTGATAAATTGTCTTCTGATAAGAAGCCCTGCTTCCTCTTGCTGTGCTCCTTTGCTTCTTCTGCTAGAAAGTGTTACTTAGTAACCGGAAGCTGATACTGCAAGAGATGCATTTTAAATATTCTTCCTCTTGAGTTTTCAAAGCGCTACATTCCTCAGCACATTTCCCTTAATGTACCCTCTCTGGAGTCTTCAGTTCTCCTTTCCCAGCTCTGCTGCTGCTTGTGCTTACCTTTGACAACAGGGCTCCTTATTTTTGATTACAGTCACAGATGTGAGTAGGAAGGAAATGAAAAAGAAATTATGTGAGCAGAGAATGAAAGGGAGCCTCCTGAATTGTGGAGATGGAAAGGAGAGCCACACAAAGGCCAGAGCATGCTGCTGTCCATGCGGGTGGAAGTCTTAAGATAGCTGCATTTGAATGTTTAAGTCACACAGAACTCCCCATCTGGTTCTTGTGTGGTGTTTGTGTGCATGTCTGTGATTCATGCAATCAAATTTGGCTCTGATTTTGTCTTGCTATTTGTGTTTTTTCAGCTTTTTTTTTGGCTTTAGCATTACTTGATCTGGCAGAAAAGAACAAACAAGATCATGTGTCTACCATTTTTAAACCTTTCCATGAAAGCAGTCAGTGCAGGTTGTGGTATGGATGTGTACACAGGCTGACATACTGGGCCTCTCTGGAGCTGTTTCTTACGTGATTGTTATTGTTCTAGTGGGAATAAGAGGCTGGCTTTGCTGCTGAGGCCCTGAGAATGTGGACAGGACTGTAAGGGTCCCAGCTTTGTGCACCCAGCGTACACACACAGTGGCTGTACCTGATGTAGACATTAAACTAAAGCTGCCAGACAGCATTCTGATTAACCACCTTAATCAGAATATATATATATATATATACACACACACACACACACACACACAAAAAAAAAAATATATATATATACATATACACATATAAATGAGATCTGTCTACCTCAAGTGTGTGTACTGCAGGAAACTTTTGTATGACTAGATATTGACGCAGTGCTGTTAAAGTACATTGGGATTTCATTTCTTCCTTGTGTACTTGAGCAACTGAGAAATTAATTACGAACACACAAATTCAGAAGCCTTTCAAATCTATCTCTTGCTGTAACAACTTACAATACAAAACTTATAACTTTATAACCATCTTTAGAATCACTTGAATTTGTTATGGTGCTATCAGTATATAGAAAACTCTGTTTATATGGATGCATAAATTCAAGCCAGTATTAATACCTATTGCTGGGGTTTTTGCTTGTAATTGTGTGTAACTGCTTTTGCAATGTGTTTAATCTGATAAAATCGCACCAGTAAGAAAACAAACAAAAACAAATAAACAAACAAAACCAAACAAAAAACCCCCAAACCAACAAAAAACTCCAAAGTTACTCAGTTGTTTTTCTAAATCACATGTGATAACATCTTCACTACAAAAATTGCCCTCGGGAGTGGTGTGACTCTGTCTGTACCATATGTTAGTCTCACTAAAAGACTACAGTGTAGAGCAAGGTCTTCTTTGGGTCAGAGCCTTGTTTAATTTCTGTGACACTTAAGAGACAATTTACATCAAGATTATATTGGGTAAAGTAACCCTGATACTGTTGAAAGTTGAACTAAAATTTCAACATGGCCATACTTATTTCTTAGTCATGATGAGATCATGGTAGTTGATTTTGACTTTTGTGAAGATGCCATTACTGTGAAGCAGTTTTTACAATTTCTTACGCTGGTAAATAGTTGCAGTAAGGAAGTATCTTGTTGCATTATCCTCAGCAGCAGTGAGACTGATGAATCACCTGGGCTTAGAGTCTCATTAAGTATACTTTCATTAAAAATAAAGAATTCAAATAGAATATATAATATTGAATTTAAATAAGATTTGGGGGTTTAAATTTTAACTTTATAAAATTATTTATTCTATTTTAAGCCTTCTGTCTTATTTTACCATCCAAGTATTTTTGGTTTTAGTGGTCCAGCTTTATTTACGGGCATATAAATTGAAACTGTAAGATGTTTTTACAAGCTTCTTCATTTTACATTGAGTTTGAGTAGCTTTCATCTGTATGTTTTTGTTTTGTATGGATAAAGAGCATTACTTATGCTTTTGTGCAATAGGTTTGAAACATGCATTTATTAGGCTTATGTTTAAATTGTAAATGTAGCATCTACTTACCATTACATTTAAAAGGAATGTAGATGGCTTTTCTCACTTGTTCAAATGGAGTTTTATTTGGGGCTGTTATTTGGGGGCGGGTGTGTGTGTTTTATGCTTTGTTCCATTTTTTATTTTACGAGTGAAATGGGGGATTTAAAATTTCTGTAAGTACAAGAACTATCTGTCAGCAATATTTTAAAATAAACGATCTTGCAAGAAACCTTAATGTGAATTGTGGAAGCAATCGACAAGACTTGCAGCCTATCTGAAAATGTTTTGTGCCATTGTTAGGTCTGGTATATTTGTGTACCATCACACCTGGGAATATTTTTTTCTATGGTTGTGCAATAGTATACACAACACTGTCACTCAGGAGATATGGGACCGTAAAAAATATCAGACCACAACTATAATGGTGCTATTTTTTCCAGTAGGCTATGAGCCTTTGAAAGCTTACGCTGGCTCTTATTGTCTTTATAACAACACAGTCCTAGGGGATTTACAGATTTTTTTTTTTCTACTAGATAATAAATATAACTTGCTGTTTTACAGCATTCTGCATATTACATTGAGATAAAGATAATAGGAAGAAGCCAACCAGTCTGTACATCAGTGAGATGAATCTTAGGTACACATTTTGTACAGAAGGCTTTACTGAACAGAAAAATCAAGTTTCTGCTTTTCCTCAGGTAATCACTTCAGTTTGGATGTTTCACTGAAAACATGAATGCAACTTTAGTTAGTCTGCCTAAAGTTCATAACAGAAATTGTTCCACACACAAGTCTCCCTACATAAGATACAATTAGATGTTACTTGGGTCTTGAGATCTGTTTTTGAAGAAAAAGTTGCAGAGAACAATACTAAAGAACATGGAACAATGCTTCAATCTCTGCTCTCATCAAAACTTGCAGTCAGGACAAAAATTAAGAATTTGGGTCTTGTGGCAAATCAATAGGTAGTCTTTTACCTGTTTATTTATATACAAATTAAAGGTATGACTCTACTATTTGTTCCATAATTTATCCTACTTAGAGTTTTTTGGAAATCTTTTGAAGCCACAATGACCTGTCCATGTCCTGGTGGTAGGGTAGGAACTACATGTCCAATTCTATGAACATTTACATTGGTAACTTTACTAATAACCTGGATGGTTCCACAGAAACCAGTGGGATCATTCATTCAAACAGAGGTATGGCTGAAGGAAGAACTGAGTTTTGAGTACTGATGTTCCACTATTTTTGTTATTTCTGTTTGAAACGGAAAGTATTGGTTTGATGGAATCTTTAATTCAAGTGACTTATCTGGACAAAAGGAAAATTTGTTCTTTCCTTCTGCAAACAGGATCGTTTTGCAGTTAAGGGACAATTAGCCAGTGCAACCACTAAGCCTTTTATCCTCATATGTGGCATAATAAGATTCTGTAACTGTCAAGAGTGTAAAACCATATTTTTGGCTTAGCTTCATTTAAAAGTTTACAATTTTTTATGCTTTGTGTTGCTGTGTAATTTCTGTACTACTGGTGGCTAGTTTTGTCTGAATAAGCCTTTGGGGATTAATGCTTAATGTTTTAATTTTATGATAGTGAAGCTTGTATCCAGTGTTTTGCCAATGAATATTATATGCTTGTTAATAAAAGCAGAGAAACTAACTGAAATGCTGTGAAGCTGAAAGTTTTTGTCCTATTCTCTCCCAGGAACATAAGGAGCTCGTAGTCATCATAGCGCTGAATAAATGCAGTGTGACTGAAACAGAGGTGGTGTGGCATTGCATTGTCATAAAACCTGCCTTTTACTCAAAACAGAAGGATGGCTTAAAAGTATTACTCCACTGGCAGTGTGTCTGTGACAAGTGTATGTCAAGTAACTGCCAGATAGGAAATTAAATGGCTTCAATCACCAAGAGGGAAAATGGCATTATCCTGGTGTCTTTATGTATCTGGATAAAAAGGTACTTACCTGACCTGGATGTGTTCCTTTCAACCTTACCCTTACAACCTTACCCTGGCTGGAGACGTTAACAATACAAAACAGATGCTACAGTGGTTGAATTTCTTGTATAGCTTGTGAACTGCTCTACATGCTGAGAGGACAGTACCTTTATTTATGCTCTTGGCTTGTTAGGCACTGCCAGCAACTCCGGGCTGCTTTGAAGTCAATTTTATTCATACATGCATTTTTTATTTGCACTGATACTAACCATGCATAATTTTCCTGAGGAAATTAGGCATTTGCCAATTAGTATCTTCATTTAAATATCAGTATGAGAGACTAACTGCAGAAAAGCCCCTTTGCCTGTGTATAGTCACTTAAAATTGAATGAAAATTAGCACTAATTCAGCAAGTGTTACTTTTTGGAAGTCTTCCATGCCTTTATTATAAGTGGTTTTAATACCTGAACTTTGTACTACTGCTTGTTTCCATCTATCTGTGAAGTAGCGAGTGATGGGCCTGGCTCCCTCCCTTTCCTGAACATGGTGTCATTCTAATAAATAAAGAGTAAAAACTTCTCCTGTTTGACTGGAATTCCCAAGCATCACAAAATGAAATTGTGCTAACAATTGTGTTTGCTAGCCCTGAAAGCATAAAACTGCCCTGCAGTCAGTAGGAGCTAACTACATTTTTTTCCCCAGAGGAAATACAACATGAAAAAGTTTTTACTGGTATTAATTTATTTGTAACTGATATTTTCTTATTTTCTTATTTTGCTGATTGACTATTCTGCTATAAAAAAATCATTACTTTGAGTGCACTTCCTCTTTTTGTGCAACAACTTCTCCTTGGGATTAAAGCAGTCAGAGAAAAAATCCATATCAATTAAATATGTGCATTTAAGATAGATAAATTCAGCTATTTAAACCGAGGTGTAGACATAGTCACTCAGGATTCAGTTGGTCACAACTCAAGTTAGGCTTAATCCAGTACTGCATTTGAATAGAGGTATACTGCAGTGCAAATCCCTGGTACCTCCATAACAAGTCCCTGCACATCTCTAATTTCTAACATCATCCTTGTTTAGCTTTTTATGTTCTTGATTTTTTTAGGTTTCCTTTTGATTAGTTTTTCTTTGAGAAAGTCAAGCAGTGATCTGGCATCAGTGAAGAAAAAGATTTACAAGAGTAGTCTGAGAGATTCGGCTACTGAAAGGAAGATCTGGTCCACATCTGCCTAAATATGCCTAGTCTTTCACATGGCAATATGCTTGCACTTGTCGCTGTGTAGAGGTGTTTTACTGAAGGGTTTGAATTTGACATATCTGTGCTTTGTGTGCTTTGTGTAATAATTGCATGTTGCTGTGTCTATGGAAATAAGAACAGAACAAAAATGAAAACCATTGGCTTTAGTCTGAAGACTGATTGGGTGATTTCTATGAGATGTTGCCGTTTAAGCCTTGTTTGTTTCCTGCCCATTTGTAGTTTGCAGTTGTTTCTTCACACACCTGAAGAAAGTGAAACTTCATTCTCTTAATTCCTTCAACTCTCTCATTCAACTTAAATGAAATTCTTTAAGGCTATTTGTTTTCTCCTTTGATGCAAAGTTCACTGTCCCTTGCCTGAATCCTTGTTCCAAGAGAACACAAAGGCTTTGATTGTGGGTGCTCCAAGTCTGCACCATATGATAGTTTCCATTGCTGTTGGGAACTGAACTGACTACTGATGCAGCAAATAATGTCTCTACTTCTGGTCTTTTCTACTGGTTCTCTGCAGGGTGCAGACCTGAAGTTCTGCTTTGGTGTATTTTGTAATCAATGTATTGTCCAAATGCCTCTGCTTTCCCATTTAAGCAATGCCTTTGTAACTAGCTGCAGTGGGTTGTATTAGCATTACTTGGGTTATAGTTTAAATGCATTTTGCTGTTTTACAGAAGTGCCTAGGAAGAGAGTAGTACACTAGTGAATCTGGATATCAGGTAGAGTGTACCCCTTGAGCTCTCACACCTCTGGAAAAGATTTCTTTCTCTGCTTTGTGTCAGGGTTATGGACTGCAGCTGCAACATCTGAGAATTGATGATTTCAACTGAAATGCTCAGCTTTGAGGGTCTCTGTAGATTTTATTGTAGCCGTTGCATTTGGCATTGCTTAAAAATGGTCAATGCTGATTTGAAGCACAGACTATGAGTTGTTTCTGGATCCTCTGCCACTGGCACCTCAACACATCCTCTGTGTTGTGACTCAAGAGAAAACAGGTTTCTCATTCTGATGACTGTCTTCTTTTTCTCTAGGAAACAAGCAGTCCCAAGTCTGTGCATTCTGATATTACAGGGACTGCTTCACCATTTCCCTCTCCAAGAGCTTTTTGAGATTAGAGTATCCCTTACAGACAAGGTTGTCTATTCAGGCTTACAAGCTCTCACAAGTAACTTTGCTAGTTTTAATCAGAGTGGCTGAAGGCTAAGCAGTTGCAAAGAGTTGCTCACAGGGCTGTGATGGGCACCTGGGGTACCTCACATTGCCTTCAAGAAAGTTCTCAGATCTGAGATAGTAGATGGGTCCCACCTTCAGCATTTTTCATAGCTGATTGGATCTTGGTACTGTTTGTCTGATCTCTGAGGGTCCTTCTTAAGAAAGTATGCTTTCAACTTGCCTTGGGCTTCATCCTCTTGCTTCATTGGCTTTGGTGGGTTGACTGCCTTTGTTGCTGCAGTCTGGGAGCTGTTCCTGCTGGATATGACAAGGCCTCATCTCTCTCTCTTTCTTTGATCAGTTACTCTGATCTGTGTGGCCCATTTGATGTTGGATATCATGTTGTAAGTGGTGCAGATGACAGTTCAGCTTCCTGCTTCACGCTGGGAGCAGGAGCCAGTTCTCTTGGTGCTGTTACAATCCACCCCCGTCATGGAGGAGCAAAGAAAAGCTCTCTGTGAATAAAGCAGGATGAACTCAAAGGTTCAGTTAATCCCAGAAACAAGAATAAAACCAAAATGAGGTTAGACACGGATACAAAAAAATTTGATATATTTTATTTAACAGTAAAAAGAGACAAAGAGAAAGAAAAGTAGAGAAAAGTTAGAAAAAGCTAAGGTAACTTTAAACAGTATAGTATAGCTCACCACCACACTGTTGCTACCTTTTTTTGTCACTGATACCAGGTTGGGGCAAAGCAGTTTGTGCCTTTTTTTTAATGCCTTTTGAAGTGTCTTATCTGCCTTCTCCAATCTCAGGAGCAGCTTAGCAGGAAAGCAGCCACCCTTCCTCCGAAATGCAGGCATGGTGCCCGATCCCTGCGGTCAAGCTCTCACCACAGAAGGCAGGAGCAGGGAGAAGAGAGGTTCCCACTTGTGACTTGGATCCAAGGAAAAAGGAGGGTTCTCCTTGAGCTAGCAGCATAAGCTCCAGGAGGCCTTGGGGTGTCACAACAGGTGGTGGTGGGTGAGGGAAGGCAGAGGTCAGAGATTCTGCCCTTCTCTTTCTTCACTTTTGCACAGGTTTTGCCTTCCTTTTTATGGATCTCAAGCTGGGCTGTACACAATCAATCCCGCACGTAGTTTTCAGGTGTTCAGAAGAGATTTTGGTAAAGCAGACATAATGATGAAGCACTTTTTGTAGCCTTTCTCTTAATATCAGGTTCATGATCTTAAAAGTTGGCTACTGTTTTCTGGATTTTGTGCTGGAATTGGAGAGGAGGCTGATTTTATTACTAATCAATCGTGATCCATAATTCATGGAAGAGGTAAGACCTGTGTGTAGAACTAGCACACTAAGTGCCTGGAACATACAAAATGTAATTATTGTGGCTGTGGATCTGAAAGAACAGCAACTGTTACGTAATTGATGATTGACTTAATTTAAAGTCAAAGAAAAAAAATTGAATTCTGCTGGAGATTCTGAAGGTCATCAGGAAGAGTGAGGTGACTCTGAAACAGTGAAGTCTATGCTTAGACAATGGTAAAAATGCAAGCTTCACAGGGATTACTTGGGATGTCTGAGAATTCTATACACTTCTGGGCGCAAAGTTATTGGAAAAAGACACAATGGTAAAGAGAGATGAGTTGGGAAGTGCTTGTTTCAGCAACATGAGGTTGCTTTGGATTTTGTGTCACGTACCACTAAATGTCTTGTTGCGTGTTGGAAGTGCTGGGCTGGTGTCCCTGCACACTTCCTGGTGACCCAGCAGCCCCAGTGCAGCAGCTGTGCAAGAAGGCCCTTGCTGAGTCCTGTGGCTGTGAGGGAGTCAGGTCCTTGGTTAGAAGGGACACTCTGAGATGGTGAGTTACAGCTAGAGGGGCTGTGTCCTGGGGTGTTCCAGGGTCATTTGACCACCTCTGAGGTGGTCAAACAGCCAGCAGGAGAGGTAAGCCCTGGAAGGAGCAAGAGGGGTAGCCAAAGACAAGTCTGTAGCTTGATGGACAGCTACCAGCCAGCCAGCCTCAGGGAAAAGAAGGCATATCCTTGAGAGAATGGGTATACCACACCGTCAAAGTGACAGCTGGGGTGAAGCCATTAACTGGGAAGTCAATGGTCCACCTCTCATCCCTCTGTCCTCTCACAGATCAGTTTTATCAAAGATGCATGCAGCTGTTTTAAACTTAGTACTGGTCCAGAGCCAATGTCAGCTAGATCCCACCCATCTGCTGGCAGCTACTCACAGGAGCTTTAGGGGCACATGTCTGCAAGATTTCAACATGAAAGCAGGCACAACTTGGCATTCTAAGTCCTCAAAGGTTTATACCGTGTTCAGGCTCTTTGCTCATTCCACTTCTGTAAATCTTCTTGGTCTTGGAATCCAGAAATGGCTCTGATTATTTTACAGGCTGGATTTTCCTAATTTTGCTGCATTTTTTCTTTCTTTATCAAAGAGCTCCTTACTTGATTTTCCCTTCTTTTGTTTCACTTTAGGGCATCTTGTATCACACTATGGCAGCTCCTTTCCAAATGTTTTCTTGGTCTGGTTCATTCAATGATTATTAATGGTAGCAGGGTAGTGTTGCACTGCTCAGCTGACTACCCTCAAAGCAAACAATTGGGCCAAGGTATTGGTGGATCCATTCTCTGAGCTGCAGCATAGAAGCAGTTAGAAGTTCCCTTGTAACTACAGGGTCTAGAGTTCTACAGATCTCAGAGGAGTGGATGGGCTAGGTGGGGTAGATGATGGCTGCAGATAATGTGATGCACTAGGGAAGCCAGCTTTGTCACTGTACACTGGGCTGTATGCTAACACATCTCTTTTACATTAGAATTATAATGCAGGAAGCTTCTTGGTTTTATTCTCTACTATGTATAAACCCGGCATCTTGGTAACAGCCATGAAAGCTGAGTTACATGGGCTTTCCTTGACATTCATGCATCTGTTTTTTGTCTTACTGTTCAATGGGTCTATTTGAAAACTGTGTTCCTTGCTAGCCATTTGCAGCTTGTTTCAGAGCAGCCAAAGTCATGCATAGCATGAAAAAAACAGGTGCTGAACAGAGCACAGCTCACAAAAGTGCATTTGTTAGGGACGAGCAAAGTTTTGAGAAAAACAGGCACTTATGTCTAGAAACCAAAGACAAAACAAAAGCTCAGAACCAGCACCAGTAGCAGACCATGTGGACTGCACGTGCTTGTGTGTGTTTGTGTGTGCTGGGGCCTCTGAGCTTCAGCTGTAGTCATTCACAGAAAGTACAAAATGGACTGCACTTTGATGGTGTGGTATACCCATTCACTCAGTACAAGGTGGACTGAACTCAGTCCCCTGCCCGTCGGATAGCTGGACATCAAATCCCAGTCTCCCCAGTTGCTTTTGCTTGGACATACATGCCTTGGAGGGCACAGCTCCATCCCAGCTCCGGGTACTGACCATCACATACACATCACTCACCATCCCCCAGACACCTGCAGCATAAGTGAGTGCCCCTCATGCAGGAAGGGTGTGGAAAGGAGCTAACTGTGAAAGATGAGACAGATGCACCCCAGGTACATGGCACAGTAAGACATAGGTACTGATGAGCTGACTATGTACACAAACCTGGTCCTTTTAAATCCCTGTACAGCTCTGTTTTCCTTTGGGTTTTTTCATGCCTCCACTCACCTAAGCCTCTCTTTTCCTGGCTTTGTTTCCTCCCCATAATGAATCCTGCTTTTCCCCTGCATTTCATAAAGCATCTCATAGCCCTAAGCAGCAAACCCCCTCAGACACCTGATCTGAAGAGCTGCTCCTTAATGACTCATGAGGGTGGGTATGACACCTGAACACTGGCCTGATGGTTCTCCTGGGATAGCCCTCAGAGGGGTCGGACAAGGCTGCTCAAGAGTCATTAATTTTCCTGCCATTGTCCCTGTGTCAGAATTAGATGAAGGCTAAAACTAAATCATCCTGGTGCAAAAGTGATTCAGTTTCCTGCTGAGGACATGCAGAGTAGCAGGAGGGGCAGTAGACAAGAGCTGGTTGCAGAACTTGCTCACTTCTCTTTTTGGAGAGACTGGAAAGGATGCCCACTGCTGCAAGCTATCCTTAAAGGACAATGAGGCACATACCAGCTCAGCTGCATGTAGACTTTTTCTGTGTTTATGAATTTTCCAAGGCATTGTGAATAAACTCTCTTTAAAGCCCACCATTACTTTCTAGAAAAGAAGAAGAAGCCTACTTTTAACAATGTCAAGCATGCCTATGTTAAATATTTCCCATCTCTTGCAATGTGGTGGCAGTGCTCATCTTTGCAGGAAAAACAGTTCTTCCTGGAAAGCCTCTGTAGGTGATCATCATGAGGTTTTGTAAGTGGTTTCCACAGATTCCTCTCCTCATGTGTTCAGCCTTGCTGGGGATGAAATAAATATCTTCAGGGCAAGAATAAAGCATTATAGCTGGCAAAGTAAAGTATAAGCCGAGCTGCCCACAGGCTTTGAGTGCACTAACAGCAGTGTGACATCTGCCTGATGGCTTTTCAAAGCAACAGGCTTTCTAGACAGACTGGAAGTGGGGTCACAGTCAGGGGTGGACTGTTGTAAAATGTTGCACGAAGGAGGACTGACATTTAGAGAGCACTAAAGTAATGGCTTATTTCATGCTATGCCTCCTCCTGGCTTACATTTTGGGGCTATGTCCATGCTCATGCTTTCAAAAGTCAATTTTCTTGAGCTAGTTGCAGGTTCTGCAGAGCATATCCTAATCTAGGGAGTGCAAAAAAAGCTGAGTTTAGTTTAATGTGCTCTTTGATGTCTTCTCTTCATCCTGGTCAGCCTTGCTTTTCTCTAACCATTCAGTAAAACTTCCCTCATACAGCCATGCTTTTTATGTGCAGTCTGTGGGCATGAAGGTACTTCAATAGATTTGGCTCACTGGGTGAAGTATTGGACTGTTGGACAAAATGAGGGGGCCTGGGGACAGGACAAGCAGAGCTCTCTTGGTGTGCTTGGCAGTAAGCTTGGAAGTACTTTGGTAAAGCTGACCATTTCCAGGTTTGCAATAGAAACAGAAAGCGAGTCTAAGTTAGGTTAGTCCTGGAGGTCTGGGTCATTTTGGAGGTCCTTCCAGGCTTTCATCAGCTTTCTGGAACATAATCTAAAGCTCCTGTTTGCAGAACAATTCTTTCAACTGCTTTGTGCCAGAGGGAACCAGCAGTGTATGCAGAATGTTATATGCTGACATAATGAAATATTTCAAGGGCACCTCAGATGGCTGGGCTGGTTATAAATAGTACTGGAGGAAAGCTGCATGAGAGTCACATCCAACCACTCCTAAAAATCTCTGCAGGGAGGTATTTTTAAAACCCACCCACTGCAGTTTCATTAGCACCACCTGTCTTACATTTGGAGAAAGACAGAGATGATGTTCTCCAAATATTTGTGGTACCCTAAAAAGCAATGTGTGCAAGTGATTAAATATTCATAGTGTCCCTTCATATTCAAATGTTTCTTTTTTAAGCCTGCAGCTGACCATTGCCTGCCTTAGAGAGACACTTGAGGACTGCAGGATTCTGTGAGATTTCATAGCTAATACCTGAAACAAAATAACTGTTGGCCCTAAGAAACTTTCATTTGAGATGTCTGCAATAAACTCAGCTATGGGAAACCAGCAGAAATTACTGTATATTTCATAGTTGCAAATTTTATTTAACTTTCCAAAGGAATATTTGAAATTATGAGAAGATAGTAGAAATACATAAAATTCAGGGGGCTAATCGAGTAACACATTACTTTTTTAAGAGCAGAAAGTCTCCCATCTGTTCTAGGGAGGTATCAGGGGACATTTTAAGCATACTGTTGCTTGGTGGTTGCGCTGCAGATTTAGTTAGGACAAGTAAATGGAAGATTTGAGACCAATCTAACTGGTCCCAAAACAGTTACTGAAATTTTCCTCAAGATACAAACAAACTTTATCAAACTTCCTCCTGCTTCAGCCTAGGACTTCAGCCTCTTACAGTAATGCAAGGTAATTCCTGGAGCAATTCCTTTCTGGGACATGTCTAGTCCACATCCCAGCTTTTCTTGTAAATGAAGAACTGCAGTTGTTTAGTTAAACCGGGAAGTGGCAGTATTTGAAAGGAATGAGAAGTCAAGCGTGCTCTGCAGCTCCCAGGAAGGCAAATTCACAAGGAGATGGATAATCGGGTGGGACAGAGGGGTGGAGTGTCTGACCAGACCACCAAGGCTGTGAGTAACCCTTCTGTGTCACTACTACACTCTGAACCCTCTGTGGGGGTCACCTCTACCAGAGAAAGACATGTAATGGCAGAAATAATCACTGGTTGCTTTGCTTCTTACCCTTCAAACCCTCTAACAGAACACAGATAATTCAGCAGGTTCCTTCTTGCAATGCCTATGTCTTTTAATGTTTCACTAGGTACAACACAGAGAAGAGAAGACATGCAAGCCCAGGTTGTTCTCTTAAGGCATCACATCTCTTCTGGAAAGCCTTTTCTTTGAAAAAAAAATCAGAAATGCTACTGAGAGACTGACACCTGCAAAATTAAAGACATGTCTCATGTTTTGCATGGTGATCTGGTGGTGCTGCTGTTCAGTACTATTACCTGTGATACAAAAGAGAGCACTTGAAAATTTTCAAGGCATAAGACACTGATTTAACTCTTAGAAGTTGTGATTCCTTCTGAGAGAGAGAGGATGAGTCTCTCTACCCCAGGAAGCATTATTTCACAGCTTCTCCTCTTGTGGGCCACTGATGTAAACCTTATCATTTTTAAAAATGATCAAATACCAAATAGTCGTGCCCATAGTTGCCTCTGTGCACTGCTGTTTTGTCTCTTCCTGTAGCTTGATGGCAAGGAACTGATATTTGACTGCTAGAAAGAAGACACCAGCAGGTTGGCCATTGTGCAGCATTTGAACTTTGGAGTCACCAGCTGTATTTCTCTGAGACTAAATTTACAGCAGCAATTTTTGGAACTTATGGAAGTTCACTACATTTTAGAAAAAAATGTCCTTTTTCCTTTCCTCTCCTTGCCTTGTCTTTTGTACAAATAAGCTCTAGGTAATGCCATGCTTTGTAAATGGACTAACATGCAGCTCCCTTAGGTTTTCAGAAAGAAACAAATCCTTGATTTGAAT
The DNA here is from genome assembly GCF_027477595.1 of Haemorhous mexicanus. NCBI lineage: Eukaryota > Metazoa > Chordata > Aves > Passeriformes > Fringillidae > Haemorhous > Haemorhous mexicanus. Next base: position 43,576,612 of record NC_082381.1, on the reverse strand, counting down.
GTCTGTGCAGTTGCCCAGCAGCATGGTGCCATCATATGCCAATGTTACCATGCAGAGCTCCAGGGTGGGAGTGGGAAGGTGCAGGCTGGTGAAAAACTGAGTAAAACTCCTCCCCTGCCATTGCAGAGATTTGCATCCTCATTCCATGCAGACTGTCCGTGTTTTTCACACTGCGGCTGCAAAGATTTAGGGGTGCACCAGTCAGAGCCTCTAACAGATGTGACCTGGGAGAGGAGTATGTGCATGGACACTGCTGGTGGATTTCTCCCATGACCTTGTCCATGCTGGTTAGCATTGCTCTCTGGGTATGTGGTATGTAGAAGTTGAAAGGTAAAGCAGTCCTAAAGACTGAGGTATTGTAATGAACAGCTTTTCCTGATCTTGGTTTCTAGGCAATTTCATTCATTCAAATCTGCTGTAGTATTGTCATGGGTTATTTGAACAAAAATTTGTGTTAGGTTTCTTTTAGGGAGGCAGCTGAAACAGCTAGCTCACCACCCAAACATTTTCAGTGTTAATATTTTTTCTGCATTCCCCGACCTGCCAATATAAACTGCTACTGAGGATCTCCTAGCAGAGCTGCAGTAGTAAACATATAATTCTTTTGGCAGTCTGTAGCTGTTTTATAAATTTAGACAAACTAAAATATATAAGCATTTCTGAGTAATATATTGATGTTTCAAAAAAATGATCCATCCATTTTGGATCACTATTTTACTAAATGAAACATCTTTTGTTAAGCATAAAAGTGATCCAAAAGAGAAAGCTAATCATTTAGCTTTTAGTTACATCAAAAATCTTCAATGCTTCTTTCTACATATTCCTCTCTTACAGTTTTTATGAGAATAATCATATCTCCTCTTGGGAGAGTACTGCATTTAATTAAATACATGTATAATGGTAGTGCAGCGACTCAAATTTAACTTTATGCTCCCAAATAACCAACTTTGGCTGATGCCTTTTCAGTCCATGAGGCATTTAAGATTTCTGGTCTAGGCATATTTTTATACAGGAATTGCTGTATCTGGTCCTGGGGAAACCTGGCCTTTTCCCTCAATGCTGGAACAGGACTGCTTTCTCACAAGGCTCCTCTCTCCGAAGCTAGACCAGGGCTGGTGAGGGGTCTGAACCACAAGTCTTACAAGGAGAATCTGAGGGAGATGTGTGTGTTTTACCAGGAGAAAAGGAGGCTCAGGGCTGACCTCATCACTCCCTCCAACACCCTGAAAAGATGCTGTAGCCAGGTGGGGACCAGCCTCTTCTCCCAGGCAACTAGTGACAGGACAAGGGGACACAGCCTGAAGCTGCACCAGTGGGTGTTTAGGTTGGACATTAGGAGGAGTTTCTTCATAGAAAGAGTGATTAGATGTTGGAATGAACTGCTCAGGAAGGTGGTGCAGTCACCATCTCTGGAGGTGTTTAAGCTAAAACTGAATGTGGTGCTCAGTCAAAGGAGTCTTCATGGTCAAAAGGTTGGGCTTGATGATCTCAGAGATGGCCTTTTACAACCTAATCAATTCTGTGATTCTGTGCCTGTGCTGCCCCACCTGTCCCCAACAACCTCACTGGGCTACCATAAAATTTACCTTTGACAAAATCAAGGTGCTTTCTTGGCATTTTGACAGCCCAGAGCAGCCCCTTCCCACTGTGAGGAGAGAGGCATGCACCTGCTGGCAGGGAAGATGGAGGCTCTGTGGGGGCAGTGCTGCTCTGGCTGCCCTTGGTTAATGCCTCAGCCAGTCCAGCTGGCAGGACTACCCAAAGTACATTAGCAAAACTACTTCGGCACCGATCAATGACTTTATCCCTCACTTGAATTCCATTACTTAATTTTGGAGGCTGCAGCCTGAAAGTCAAACTTTCAGCAGTAATGTAATTTGGGTAGATAATAAAAAAGGAAAAGGAAAAACCACCCTTAAAAATAGTCAAGAAACATCTATTTTGTGTAATGCTATGGGATATGTTGTAATACCTCTTAATTCAATGCAGAATAAAGCTTATTAATATAGGTTTATTTTCCTGCAAAGTTGTGGTGTATTCACCTTATTTGAGGGTGTAAGCCATTGTCTTATTGCTTTATTAATGCAGAGTATGTCACTGCACATTTCCCAGCTATCTTCTTTAGCCTGACTCCTTTATACCTGTGCTTTGCTTAGTCCAGCTCCACACATCAGATCAAAAAAGAGAATTACAGTTGCCCCAGGAGAGACAGTTTCTATCTTAAAATTCATGGTAAAATGAGTTTTCTGCAAGTGGTATGATAAGTATGTTTTTTTTTAATTAAACTTTTTAGTCTATCAAGACCAAGGAAGTCAAGCTGGTGATTTAGTACAGGGGAAAGTACCACTGCATATTTTGATACTTGCACTTCTTATTTCTCTATGATTTATTGCTGTTATATACCTTAGAAGGACTGGGAATCAGAGTAGATATTTTTTTTATTGTACTGCCAGGCTGTAAGAAATTGATAAAAATATAATGGATAATGTTTAAGAAAAGTTACACTGGATTTTAAAACATACTGCTCGTGGATTTAGAGATAAGATCTTTCTCTCTGGTTAGGAATAGCATTTATCTTCTATTCTTCTTTGGAATTTGCAATAGCGTGGATGGGATCCTCACATTGTCTTCATTTCCTCTTGGACAAGAGACAAAGAAAGAAGCTCAGAGATGGGAAGAAAAATAATTTCAGTTTTGATCATCAGAATATTTTGGGACAGACACAATCACTGCTTACAAAGTTTACCATACTCTGTAGTACGAGTAAAGAAGAGTTTTGAGTTCTTGTGTTTGGAGCCTTGTTCTCTCACAAGAGAAATGAGTAAAAAATTTGGTTGCAGTGAGGATTAAATGGGGGAACTCCTGACAGCTCTCTGCTGGGGGAAGAGAGAGTACTGCTATGACAGATTAATTATAGAAATTATGGGGAAGTGATATCCCTGTAACACATCTGGATGTAAGTTCCCTTGAATAGCACTATGATTTTACAGATTTGAGTCCAATCATGTAGCTTGGCTCTAAGTGAAATATTGTATTTTACACTTTTTGGTTATTCCTTGATGGATCCTTGTCTTACGGCATCTGAAACCCCAACACAGCTTTTGACTAGGAGAACAATTCATGTTTGACTTGGCTGAGCAGTGTGGCCAAAGCTGCAGCAATCTGGAGCATGCCAGCATCCTCTCATTCCATCTCCAGGAAGACAGAAAGGTTGTTTTCACATCATTCATCCCAGTAGGGATCAAAAATACTTGGGGAGAGCTGGGGAGGAACATCCTCCACAGAGCCCTTGTCACAAATGAACTGTATCCCTTTGGGCTGCTGCAGAATGAAATCTCTCCTAGGCCTGCAGGCTGGCAGACAAAGACTTGGACACTAATGCTGCACTGAGCTCTGGCTGGCTTTAAATTTCACCTTCCCTTTGGCTCCCTCCTCCCCCACATGCTGCTGATGTTGCTGCTGTAAGGTGTTAATTAACATCTTCTACAGAAGCAGCCTTTTCCACCTGACCTGATGGAGACACGTCTGCCATTGTTATTCATTAGGTCTGCAGGAACAGGTCTGAGCTAGAGGCTGGGAAGAGGTTTCTGAGGAATTGTCCCAAAGCCTGCCTGCCAGCTTCTCTGCCTCATTAGGTAACAGATTGAACACTCTTCAAAAGAAGAGTTAACAGCAAAGTAACCTAGAGTGACACTTGGTAAGTAGCCCAGCAGTTGGAGGCACAAACTGTATTATCCCTCTTGCAAATATTCAGGTTAGTCACCAGCAGCTCTGATCTGCATGTGTGAGATTCCTGAGACCAAGAAGTTGGAGAGGGCTGCCTGGGATGGTTCTCCTGGAGCTGTGCAAGGCCAGGTGGAAAGAAAGCTTGGAAATCTTGATAGCCATGCCAACAAGGAAGAATTTCATTTAGCAAAACTGAGAAACTCTTCCTCCCTTCCTCACAAGGACCTTAATGCAGCAATCTCAGATTTACTGCACAGTATATGTGCAGGGCACTTTTTGGATGAGGGCAAATAGCTCACATTTCACTGATAACTCTGCAGGGTGCTTCAGAAGATTGGCCATTTCAGGCTTTTGATTCTTCTTTCTGATAACTGAATTTGATTTGCCATCACACTCACAGATCTGCTTGAATGTGCTTCCCTCCCACCTCAGGAAAGTAGAGACTCTGAGGGAGAGAAAAGGCAATTTTCCTAGTTCAGCTAGAAGTCAAGATTTCAGCCTCTCTCATGCTATGATAATATATGCTGTGATTGGTCCATCACTACAATCACAAGGCAGCTTAAAGTGCACCTGAAAATGGAAATAAGAGACAGAGATATGCCTTAGGACCTCAGTTGCTCACAGCATCCACTTCTGCTTTAAGCCTGTCTCTGGCACAAACTGAAACAATCTAAGTGTAGAACTTTGAAATGTCTAGTGAAAATGGGGTGCATAGAAAGGGGGAAAATATTTTGATTTATGATCAGGCAACAGAAGTTACCTGTAACACATGGGACCTGCACATTTTGAGTTTATATGGGAATGCTCTTTTTTTTTCCTTTAGAGGAAAGTGTAGGTAAGAGGAAAATAGCATTACTTGATTGGAGCAGCAGCAAATTGGCTGTAGCTTAGCTAGGATGTTGATGAACCCACTGGAACAGCTCCGTTCTAGTTTGCTTCCTACAGTGTGCCAGAGCCAACTCTTGGCAGGGTTATAATTATATTGTTTTTAATTATGTCCACCTTTTGATGTTATTGATTTTGTAAGGTGCTACTATTCCAGCATGCTAGGCTATATAATCTATAATTAGATAGGTTTGCATATGGCCTAGGAAAACATGCTGCAAAGAATGACCGTGGTGTCACCAAGAGTTATTTAACCTGGAAATGCTTCCTTCCTTCAGGTATTAATTCTACTTCCTTCGTGTCCTGTACTGCTGTCTCCAAGATGCTGTGCTATGCTGGTGCATAAGGAATAAACTCAGTGATGACAGTTAACAGGTCGGGGTAGCAAGTTGTAGTTTATATCTGGACTGGAGTTATATAGTTGCATATTTACCTAACTAAAGGTCTACAATTCTAGTGAGCTGTCATGGCAACAAGTGCAGGGAACTCGGGATTTATTCACCTATAAGGGAAGATAATAATTATATTCTTTACAGTGTCTTCCACTACTTGTGTAATAAATCTGAGAATGAGAAATTTTTGACTACTGCTGAGTACAAAACTGGTGGTTTTGGTGTATCATCAACTAAGATGTGATCTCTGAGGGGTAACTATTAGCTCAGATACCATTATTTTATATATTAAATTGATAGCAGTATTTTCCCCACCCATGTGCATAATTTTATGCTTATCCACATAGAATTTAATCTGCTCTTTTATTGTCTAGTCACTTGATATTACCAGATACATATGCAAAGTCAGCTCTTGTCTGGATAACTGTGATTAGGCTAGTGAAGTTTCTGGCCTCCCTCCTTCTCTTCTGACCTTTTACAAGCTTATTTGAGACTGTGTTAAGCAGCAAAGGTCACTGATACACACCTCTCTTGAGATTTTCCTCTGCTGAAATAACCCCCTGCTTTCTCCTCTTCTTTTCTTTTCTATTTTAACCATTTATATGAGGGCTTTAGCCTGCCATCCCATGGTAGATTTGTATCTCTTGAGGGCTGTGTTGAAAGCCATCAGAACTGTTTCAAGTTGGCATGTTTACCAGGTCATCCCAAAACCACAAATAAATTAGTAAAGCACATTTTTCCTTCACAAACACGAATGTGACCTGTTCTTAGTGCCTGCAGTTTATCCATGTGCCTGTAAGCTCTGTTGATCAGAAGACTCTCTGTGAATTTGCCAAATACAGACAGAGTGTTTGCAGGCCCGTGACTCCCCAGGTCTCACAGCTCTGGCTCTTGGTGACCTGGTTGTCTCTAGAGAGGTTCCCAGTCAGCAGCAGAGTCTGGACATTTTGTCAGGTCAGATAAATATAGATTTGCCTGAGAACATGCTGGGAAGAAAAGCAGAGGGAGAGGTGGCCACATAGGACCTTCATTGTTCTTTAGAGCTCTGGACAAAAAGGAACAGAGAAGCTTTCAACTCTCTGCAAAGAGTGGCAGAGGAGTGAAGACAAAAGTTGTGTGAAGGAAGTTAGGTGAGGAATGAAAAGCCATTCAGGGATAAAGGGAGAACTGACAGAATGCACTTTTTGGTAAGTGCGCACAGGTATCTATATTCTGATTTTTGGCTGAAATGGAGAAATTAGAAGAATTTCCATCTCCTTGTTAATGATTTATGAATAAAATAATAATAAATATAAATAAAAGAAGCAGCAACATAAAAACAATCAATCAAGTCATGTTTGTTAATTTTCAAATCAAAGTCAGTTGCTTCAGCAGAGGAGAATTGATGATAGACTCACAGTGGTATGAATATTTATCTCTGGTTGTGGTGGTGTTTCATGGGTGCCAAGCTATTCTGGCAGATAGAAAAAATGATCTATGGTAGTGCAAGCTTCTGTTTGTGTAGTTAATTCTCTCCCAGTATACTAGTAAACAAATGCTTGAGAGAAATATCTTGGCTACCTGATTGCAGAGCTGCATCCAGAGTAGTTTTCTACATTCACCTTTGGCCAGCATGACTGCTTATCCCATCTGCCCTAGACTGCCTCAGTTGTTCTTGCCCTCCTGGCTGCCTCCAGCAGTTTCTGTTCAGGACACAATACCCCTTGTGTGAAACCTTCCTGTTTCCTTTCTTTCTCTCCTTTCTTGCCCTACTTACCGGATGTTAAACTTTTCTCATAGTACAGAACATTGCCAAGAGCCCAGTGCAATCATCAGCAGTAATAGCAGAAAGTTATCATTTTAGGTGTGACTAATAGAGTGAAGAATAGAGTGAAGGCTTCATTACAGTAAAGGCCTTGCAGACAGGAAAAAGTAATTATTGCCACCTTGGAAAGCTTATGGCCTAGGGATGCATTTAGTGTTCAACACCTTTTGATTGTTGATATAATCGAAAAACGGTAACCTTGTCTTCAGATCATAAAGGCTTCTGAAGTTCCAAAAAGTAAAGCTGTGAATTCCACCCTCTCCAAAGCTATTACCACTGATTTCATAATTTTCTGTTCGGTTTTCAGCAGCGTTGGTCTCACAGTAACAAAGGCATTTTCTTTCATGATCAGAGGACAGATCTTTCCTGTCCTCTGTATACTCTTTAAAAGACCAGTGTACACATACAGGCATAACAAGATCTCCAATCCTCCCCCAAAACCATAGCTCAGTATGTGGATTTCTAGGTAAATTTTTGTGTTCTTTCATGGCAGATCTGGCTTTCCCTAAAGATGTTGAATGTTTAGTGATCTGATAAGATGAATTCACAGTCAAAGCATTTTCATGACAGCATCTCCTCTTTTGCAACTCCCAAACCTCTGAGGATTAATAAGCTGAACCACAGTCACTCCTGGGCACCTTTGTGATACCAGTCAGGCTCGTGGGTTTGCATTACTCCACCTGTGACATGGCCCTGTGACATCCTGGAGACAGAATTGCACTTGGCTGGGCATGCCTCTGCATCTCCCTCCTGCTCTGGTGCTGGTTTGAATTATCGGCTGTGTGATTCAGAGCGACCGGCTTGCTCTGCTTGCAGTGTCCACCTCTGGCCAGTGTTGCTTCTTTCAAGCCATGCTGGGTAAGTGCTCCAGAGCCAATGCAATCTCTGAACAACATGGCAATAAGTGGCTCTTGATGCAGTTTCTGAGACTGAGGAGAGCTTGGAAGGCCAAAACAGATTGTGATTTCAAGTAGTTTTGCATACTCAAATTTTGCTACAATCCAAAGTTTAGCTTTCTAATGACAGAATCTGTTGTCCTGCAAAATTTCTGTCTGTTGCACTGTAAATGAAGGAATCAATCTCTGGTGAAGAATGTTGTTTGAAATGAGGGAATAAGGAAGCAAAAATGAGAAACCTGTTGTGTCCATGATATTTTCCTGGAAAAAAGCTAAACTCCACTTGCAAGTGAAAACCTACTCTCTGTTGTTTTTTTTCCCCTCGGGTAATATAAACAGCTTAACTTGTCAGCAGTGACATCAGTTGTACACAGAAGTGCTTGTGTGGGTTTTGTGTAAAGCAGATTTCTTTATTTGGAGTTATTTCAGCAAACATTCCCCCCTTTCCCTATGTCACCAAAGGATGTTTTGAGACTACAGTGTTTTCTAAGCAATTAGATTTTCTAACCTGCTGTTCTGCTCTTTACCAATCCATACAACTGATTTTAGATGGGGAAGTTCAAGCTGGCCTGCCTGCTATGGGGCTTTTGCACATTGCAACAAGCTGCAAAGAACACAGCGACAGATAGAAACACAGTGTAATGTGGTCAGGGAGGAAAGCTTCTGAAGGTCAGGGCTACAGCACTCTGTGGGGAGGGAGAGTGAGCTACAGTAGTGCCACAGGAAAAGGTGTGGGGATGATTTCCTAGGGGCTTGAGGAAGGGTGAGTGTCTGCCTCAAAAGCTGGTGTTCTGTAACACCTTTTTTCTTATATTTTCTTTTTCTGCCTTGTGGGAGTTTCCACTGCTTTATTTTATTATTCCCTCCTGATTCAGAACAAAAGGTTAGGTCTAAAAATAAACTGTGGACTGGAAACAGGAAAAAAGAAACCACCAGCCTACACACACACACACACACACACACTCTCACACACACTCTCTCAAATTTCAAAAGAAGGGAGTTAAGTACCAAAGTCGAATTCCAAATGTTTTTAAAACAAAGAAAATTATAAAGCTCATCTTTTCTTGACAGTTTATGGGAACCATTGTGTTTATGGGCAGAAACAGGAGCTTTTACAAAGAGGCTGCAGGCTGATGACTGTTTTGGGTTGTGTTTATCCTTCCCTCTGGGATCCACTGTTCATTCCTGCACTTGTGTTTGTTTAACTGATCCGGGACTTGCTCTGTAGTACTTATCCCTTGGGTAGTTGATGCAATTGTCCATTCATCTGCAATTGGTCTTCCTTGAGACTTTCACCAATTGGGAATTTAATCAGGATTTGAAGATGTTCCCCCCACCCTCATCACTGGCAATGATTTGTTTTTTAGTTTTTCACTGAATTTTGTGTTTTGGATGGGTCTGCCTTTTCCATGTGTGTGTGCAGATTGGGAAGGTACTGCCTTCTTTCCCAGCCGCCTCTTCCATGCTGTCTTCTTGGGAACACACAACCTGTTTTATTTTCATTCATTTACTTTTCATATCCAGGTTTGTTTTCTTAGAGAGCTTCCAGCCTCACCAAGACTCTTCTCATTTCTCATCATAGAGACACAGCGGTGATTCCCAAAGGAGAATTTCAGGGGTGTTGAGATGCCACAGAGAGCCAGGGTAAGCTGCACAGGAGAGGTGCATGCCCCTTTCTGTTGAGATTTCCAGGCTGTCTCCTGTCAACTGGCATCAAGCCTCCCCCTCTGCAGCTCATACCACAGTGAAGCACTGTCTCCAGGGAGCTCTTTTTGATGGTGAAATCTTTTCACCAAGTGGGCAGATGGCTGTGAGGTACAGCGCTCTGACAGAGGCATTACACTCAGTTATGTGGTTCCTGTTTCCACATCTAGATTGTTGAGTGACCTGCGCTGGTGAGACAATTCCTGCCTTTATCAGCAAACTCTGTCCCTCTTGGCTCAACCCCTTTACAGCCGAGAACAAAGATCACTGCTAGCAAGTGGTTCTTCCTGACCCCAAAATGTACATTCCTCTCTCACCTTTCTTTGAAACATTTTATCTGTTAGATGTAGCTGAGAGAAGATAGCACCTGTGAATACCTGCTCTGTCTTTCATCATGTATTACATACAAAAGGACATGAAGAGTTTGTACAAGGAATCTTAAGGAGTAGTCAAGAGTTTTCCATAGGGAATTAATTGTGAATTATTCTGGTAATGTTTTATTCAGAGCCTCCAGGATTTTAGGGGTTAAAGGGAAGTTATAACGTGTGTAAAGTTGTCCATTCTCATTCAATTCAAGTTCTGGAGTTTGGTACTTGGCAGAGAATATATGAAGGAGAATTTTCACAGCACCCCAGCAGGTCAAATGTTATGCAGGAGCAGAGTGAACAATATGTGATTTTCTAAATCCATTTTCTATGTGCTTGGTAAGAAATGTTACTTTTGTTTTGTGATTTCTCTGTTAAGAAGAATTTGGAAAAAAAATCTGTACCACTTCAAATAGAAGACTTTGATTCCTACAGGAAAGGGAACGGAAGAACGGTGTTTTGTCTGCTTGTCCACAGGTTGTTTTCTGAAACTCAGTAGTCTCAGCTGACTCCTTCTAGATGAGATTTGGTATAAACTGGAGGGAAGATTTTGGCAAATTGGAGTACCTTAGTAAACATAATTTTACTGTCTATGGCTTATTACAGTATGCACCAAAGCATTTACTGTGCTTTAATGCTGATGTGTGTCTCTCAGTACTATCTGATATTTAAACTTCGATTATTTCTTATGCAATCTAATTTATATTACACCAAAACTTCTGTCAGTGCTTGTGCTAATAACTTGACAGTTTGAAAGATGTAGCCCATTAATTTCCAAATAAAATGTAGCAAATCCTGTCAGAATCAGCACAGCTAAAATGGTCATGAAGAGAGCATCTTCACAATGTGTGCCATTTGTTCACTCTAGAAACTAAAGGAAGAAAATAATTACAAGTTACTAATGGCTTAGTGTACTCTGTTCAAAGCCCTGCCCAGGTGTCTGTGTTTATGCTCTGTCATGAAGGATTCTGTTGTAAAAAGGAAAGTATTTTTTTTTTAAATAAAATTTTGACAGTGTGGAAGATGCAATTTCTTTGTCTTCCTCCAGTTCAGCCTCCTTTGTTTGTGTGCCAAGTATCTTAGACAGCATTTGGTAGGTGTGGATAAAAGATGGAGTTGAGCTTGAATTCATAATAAGTTTGAATCTGAAAATAGATTTTTGAAGGGAATTGATTTTTTTTTCTAATCCAGAAATATGCCAAGGAAAGAGTTGCTGGAAATTGTCAGGGCTTGCAGCAATAAAATGAGTGAAGATGAAAGTCTAAATCTATAATAGAACATATTCTTTTAAGCAGTCAAATCTTTGAGAAAGGATGGTTCTAGTGTGGTACACAGTATGTAACCAGTATTTGCATCTCTAGCTCTCCTGCCTGCTTAAGCAAAGTGTGTTCCATTTCCTTACCTCTACAAAATAGCGCAGTCTGAAGAACAGATGACCTTCTCAAAGTCTGACACACCAGGTCCTCTCTTGATTCCCAAGCTCAGCCTGCTGGTGAGTTTCTCATGGCCTTGTCCATGGAGAAGCCACGGGCATGGACCCACATGTGGACAAGTGCCTTGTAGAACAGGGCTCAAGCAGCCTAAAGCCTGCTGCAAAGGTCTGGCCTCTGCTTTGGGACTTCAGTATGGGACAGAAATACACACATATGTAATTCAACAATTTAGACTACCTTGGCCAACAGAAGTACATAGTCCATTGCTTGGTCTATGAATATATTAAAACATTTCTCCTAAGGAAGATTACCCGATTCTGTTGTAAGGAGGAACACCTCTCTAAGCAGAAAAATGCATTTTGCAGAATAAAGCAAGGCGGGGGGAGTGTGGGGGGCGGGGGTGGAGACGGGAGGAAGTATTCTCTGAGTTTTGCTGCATAGAAATGAAGTTAAAAAACAGGTTCTGGAACAATAGCGAAGGACAAAACTTTCCCTTGCTTCGGCCGAGTCTTCAGTTGATCAGAGATTAAAGTGTATGTCACTGCTGAGTACTCTGTCCTTGAATTTTTTTTGCCCTCAGGCCAGTCTGACCTGTTCCCCGGAATGGCACAGACATCTTCAGGGGGTCGGGGAACTGCGCTCATACATAAATAAGCTGATCTTTCTGATGTGAATCTCACAGCAACTATTGATTTCCTTTTATCTGAAAGTACACTGGAGAGGAAAAATGAAAACTTTTTCTTGTGGACTCGTTCTTCATTGGACTTTTATTATGTGTGAAGACACAGTTTCTATTTCAAAGGCATTAGAAGAGAATTTTTATTTAACCCAGCAGTCTCTGGACTGCAAAACCTTCTCTTTATCTCCTTTCTGAAGATTTCTGAAGTCAAATTTGAGGCAGTGAATAAGAAAATTGTGGATGTGTTGGTTTAATCAAAATCTTTATCATCTAATGATGAATTTCTAGAGTTTTTAAACTCTGGATTTAACAAAGTAGTTCAAGTAAGTGTTCTGGATAAAGGTTCCTTAACAGGAATAGAAACAGGAATTTTTAAAGCCTGTCTTTCATTAGCTGGCGAAGCATAAGCATTCATAGCTGAGGTCTTACACCCATGGAGCCCCAAGTCCCCAGCTTTTCCCATGTGAGCTCTTACAAACCTTCCAGTATATCCTATGGACCACAGGATCCACAGCCAGAGAGAGATGGAAGTGAAGGAGCAATTCAGACCTCAGTGTTTTCTTATTGTGGTGTCATTATTGAAGCCAGGCAGTGTATGAATAGCTGCAGCCTAGCAAACTTTCTATTCAGTCAATTGCACACTGTGAGAAGTATATTAATTTTGTGAATTTCCTTTTTATGGTCCTGTTAGTGGTTGAAAAGATATAGGAGAACTAAAAATTTTGCACTTGAAATATGCAAAAACGTGATATAGCTCGTATGGAAGCAGAATTTAGAAGCAGCTGTGATCAGATTTCCTAACTCAGACCACCTTGGGAATGAAATGCGTCAGAAGGTTTCAGCCCAAATAAATGTGAGACATTTAAAAATTCCAGTGAAAACAGCATGCAGCACTAGTAATTGAAATGTGACATTGCCCAATCCCAAGTCCTGTGGTTAAATGCAAAGCAACTCGAATAACTCAAATTAAACAAATAACTCAAATTGACCAGTACAGCAGGAGGGCTAGACTGTATGAACTCTTGCATTCTCCTGTAACCATGCTTTTAAAGACTGTGAAGGGTTTTGTAGCCTCGTGTGCTACTTGTGCCGCAGAAAAATTTCCATAAATAGGACGCTTGCTAACAAGTAGGTAACTACTTGAAAGTAGAGCAGTGCCAAGGTCAGATTTGGAACTGTAGTTACTCAGTCCTTTGAGGGCTTTAAATCTTTGCAAACCTAGTAATCCTGGGTTAAAAAAGTTATAATCCATGCTGATGAGGGAAGGTACATAGGTATCAAGCGTGAGCCCAGCTGATTTGTTCATAGAAAATGCTGTAGGGCACTTTTTGAGCTGCCACACCCTGAAAATGTGTGAAATCTTGCAGGAGGGAGATACAAAGGAGGCTCAAATACAACCACCTCAGTAGAACTAGCTAGGCAGTGTAGTGGATATTAAAATTTACTCAATCTATGCAAATAGCAAATAAAATCCTACAGCAATATCCATCTAAAGCTCAAGTTGACAGGAGTTCTATCTCGCATGAAGAGCCAAACTGCTATCAGTTTGAAGAAGCTCTGGGTTTTGTCTCAGAGAATTTGCACTGACTGTGCACTAAGGAAACACAGACTTGCCCAGAAGATTTGCTTTTATGTTTTAACACCTGTGAAGTGTTTTAAAGATAAAAGTCACAAATATCATTTGTCATCATTTGTTGCCATGTCCAGTGCAACTATAATTTCACCATTGTGTTTTCTGCCAGATGTGTCTGGCCATGAGCAGAGGGGTTTGTAGTCTGTTCTAAGTTTGTGTTTTATTTCTGAAGGATTTTGATATTTCCTAGCACTTCTGAGCATTACATTTTTGCAATGACTTCCTTCCAGTGCACAGGGGAAGAGAAGAATTCAAAGGATTTATAAGATCTACTGGCTCTTCAGTGCTGGTTGAGGCTGAGCTGGGTTGGCATGTGCTGTCATGGTACTTCTAACTCAGCAGATGGCAGTGCTTGGGACCGTATTTGTGCCTCCTAATGTCAGACAGGACTCAATCATTTCTCTGAGAGGTTGTGAGCAGGTGTTGATGGGTGAAGATAGCTGCTACCTGAGGGGGATGACAAGGCACACATCTGGTTCGTCTCTGGTTTGGTTGAGAATGCAATGATGGCTCTGTAAAGGCAAGTTTGTCCTGAGCCACAGAAGATTAACAGCTCTACCAGCAAGGCAAGGATGGAAGAACTTGGTAGTTGTTGGCTTTTACAATTTAGGGCATCAGATGTGCCTTCTTCAAAGCTGAAGCAGGGGAGTTAAAATGCACAGAGTTTAAAAACATGTTTGTGCTTTCCTTATTCAGAATTTTCTCCAGGAGAAGCTGTGAGTGACACATATAGGTGAGTCCCACCGTTCCCTTTTAAGAGACTGAATGTGTGTATATGTGCAGTTTGGGTTTTTTTAGCCATGCTGTCACAAGTGTTTTCTACGGTCCACTCACCTCCAATCACACTGTGGGCCCAGTGCTCAAACCCTGGCCAGACTCTCCCTGTGGGATCAGCGCTGCTCGTGGTGGTGGGAAGCCTAAAAATGGTTACAAAACCTGTGAAAATTGTGGAGAAGGCTTTCATCTCTCTTTCAAGCCCAGGAAGGCTGAACAGGGCACTCACATTTCTTTGCATCCCTGAAAGCTAGAAAGGGAACTTTTCCCCAGCAGAAAAGATTTTTGTAGACTTTAATGATCACAGGAGGTGTAGATTAACATGCATGAGTCATAGATATTTTTGGCTCTGGATGCAAGCAGAAGTACTATACTGAAGTATACATCCAATCTCTCTGTACAGTGCAGCAGCAAAATTAAGCACAGAGAAGACACTGAACTTCAAACATCTTGGCAAAATCACTTGTATTTTCTTGATTTTACCTTAAAGACTGTCTGCAATTTACAGTAGAGCCCTTTTCTATTCTAGACTGAAGCAGCAGGACTGATTTCTGGGTGTGAAAAGTGACAGTTTTTCTCAGTACCACTGTTGCAAAATGAGGAATATGTCGAAGTTATCTTAAGTTGGGATGTTCTTTAAATACTTTATCTTGGCTAATTACGACTTTCCTACATCGGCAAGAAAGGACTTCTAATCAGTGGAATGAACAGTTAGTATTCCTTAGTCAAGGGTATCTGGGAACAAAGCTGTAAGAATGTAATAAATGGAGACGTTATATGTCTGTGAATGTCACTGAATAAACTTAGCAAATGACTCAAGGACCCTGTATCCCTTGGAGGAGCTGTCTGTGTTGCAACACTGGAAGTCATGCCTCAAAGTCAGAATGACACAAGCCTTCCCTTGGGCTCGTGTAGAAGTTAGGATTACCTTGTTTAAATGAAAACTACTACCCAACCATAATGAGTGGGCTGTACTTGGGAAGTTACTAACTGTGTGTAAATAATGCTGCAGAGGGTCCTACCGATGTACTTTTTTTGTGGAAAACTTCCATGCACAGAGCACAGATCTGAAGAAAGTAATCCATATCTCTGTCAATGTGTAATTAGTGGTTTGTTGCACACCAGGTAACAAATCCAATTTTTTGAGCAATACCACCATGCTTTTCCTTCTGCTCAGAAGGGCTCATTTCACAGTGGCGTGAAACAGGTGACTCCAGCAAAATAGAGAAGCTCTTCAGGGACGCCTTCTATTGTTCATCTCTCACAATGCATGTTTTCGAAAACTGTTGAGAAATTATACAGGACTTAGAAATAATGAAACCGTTTTCCTGGAATATTATAATTCTTCTAGGAAAGCATGACATCTGCAAGTGCTTCAGTCCTTTCACTACATAATGTTACTTAAAATGTGGGAAAACAGCTGGAAAACATTTTTATGAAATGCTGATGTGACATTTACAGAACTTTAGCAAAACTGACTTTGCTACAATTTTTATAGCTGTGAAATTGTTGGGGAATTTAATGCTTCTAAAGGCCATTTACTATTTTTAAACACCATTAGTCACACTATTTTACCAGTAAAAGCCTTCCTTGCAGCTGATGATAATGTACTTTCTCTTTCCAACTTTAATGAGGGAAGGGTGAAGGGATCAGAGATAGGAGGCTGAACCATTATGTAATTCCTCTCTACAGCCTTGGCTATTGTAGCTTGTGTGCACAGATGGGAAGATGAGCTTTGCTTGTTTTGTCTGGAGTGGCATCAAGTGTACCAGAATGCTGACAAATTTCAGAGGTGAGTGGTTAAAGCTGCAATTTCTCTTCTATAGGGATATTGTGACATTTTCACATATTTTTCACACTTATGAAAAGGGGAAATGACACATTTCTCTTGCAGCTTATGAATTCACTTTTGAGTCAAGTTTCTCCTAGTTTCCAGCAGCCTTCCTGAAGAAAGCTGGGAGCCCCAGAGCCCCTACCTGTCAGGCAGTTAGCTGAAAGGCACTATGGATGACTGGCATATTCTCCCTAGTACCTGAGGGACCAGTTGTTCCTTGGAAAACTTGGGCTAAACCCTACCCTACACACTCAGAATTGGATACCATGGCCCAAAGGCTGTAAGGGAGTTTTGGGAGTTACTGGCCCCATTGTCTTGAGCAGCCACAACGCTAACTGAGCTGTTGATGAGATGTTTGATGAGGGTGCCAAGTAGCTTTTTCCAATGAAGTTAAGGACAGCAGTTCCTCAAAAAAAGCTTCAGACAGGGATTTCTGCTTCCCTCATCTTTTGGGGCCCAGACACCTCCTGCCATGACGGGAAGGAGGGCAGACAGCTGGCATTTATAGGTCTTCTTTAAGAACCCTTTCATTGTACTGATTTGCTACCCAGGAAAATGTGAAAATGCAGAGATTTTTTGAAATTCCTGTTGATGTTTCAGGGATGCAGTCACAGGCTGTCACTTAAAACGTGAGGTGATGTTCCCAGGTTGCATCTTGTTTCTTTGACGCCCTTTCTGGGTCCAGGCACTGATGTAGATCTGGGCAGAGTTTAACTGCTGTCCTTGGAATGGGAACCTCTGATAGAAACAGTCCATCCTTTTCCAGCCTCAATTTCACCATCCTAGCCCATCTGAAAGAAACCTGAATGTCTGCAGGCAGTAGCCAGAATCACTGAGCAATGCCATCCCTGCTGTTGCTTGTTGTACAGCCTTGTATTAGAGCTGTCTGTGACATTTATTTTGTTTATGAAGCAAAGACTCCTACACCCACTCCTGTTTTTGTTTGTTCATGTAAATTACGGCACTTTGCAACTTAATTGCTGTGGGCTTTATGAAACTGCATTAAGGACTATGCTAATTGTGGGCTTGCTCCTTTCCTATTTTTGAATAGATTTTGAAATTCTGTAATTGGATGTATTTAATTTTTTGTAACTTTATATAATGAAATTGTGGATTAATATGAAAGAAGCAGAAAAAATCTGGCTCTGCATCAATGCAGAGCTGTTTCTAGCAAAAGGTTTTGTGTTCTGGGAGTTTAGGCTGGTTTTCAGAACAGTGATTCTGGAAAATACTTGGGGGATTGGGATTTGATAATTGGAGAGAAGAGGTCTACAGAAATACCCGAGTTAACCCTCCTACAGGTAGGAACTGTGGAACCTACCCAACCTTCCCACCTGTCAGAATGATAGATCAGGGGAAGTGGTTTTTCCATGAGGTACAAGAATTTGTGGGGAACATTCAATGACATGAGCCATTTGGAAACATGAACATTCAGATGGTGGGTCTGGATCACTGCAGGACAACATCCTAGGTATCGCTGTAATGGGCAGCAGAGGGCTGAATCCTAAGTTAGGAAATATTTTTCAGAAAAGTTATGCCTCTGCATTGACTTGGGATGGAGAACATCCATCAGTCATTGTTTCCTGTTTGTCTTTATGAGCCCAGATACTCATACAAAAGAGATCAGTAAATTTGGTGAAAACAGTCTTTCCACAGCTAGCTGGCCAAAGATCCAGGCTGTGGATTAGACATTTATATCTGAGTTACCTACCAGGTCCTCAGATATTCACTTATTCTGTCACTGGCTCTATGCAACTATGGAAATTGTATCATATTCAGCAGTTCACTGAAGCAATCCTGCTTTTTGCTGATCCAGTCTTTCATGGTGTAGTTGAATCCATGAAAGCGAAGAGCACCAGATGGGCCCGACAATTTGCAAAACATTCCTTTTGTCTGGTAAAATGTCTTTGTTATTTTTAACCCCATTTCATAGTTTCTCTTCTCCTTTCTATTTTATCTAATTCACTGTGTAAATGAAATGCTGTATTTGGTTTTCAGTGCCAGGTTTTAGTAGAGAGGAAGGTAGGGGAGGCAGCTGTAGGGGTGGTTGTGGTAAGAAGCTGCTGGAAGCTTCTCCCATATTTGTCAGAGCCAATGCCAGATGGCTCCAAAACAGACCCACCACTGGCCAAGTGTGAGTCAATCAGAGACGGCAGTAATGGCTCTGTGATAACACCTTTAAGAAGGAAAGAACTGGTGAAGACCAGTTGGTGAAGCAGCTGTCCCCCCATAGAACACGGAGGTACATGGAGGGTTCTCAGCTGTGGCCAAGCCCCACGCTGAAGCAGGTGGATGCCTGAGAGGAGGCTGTGACCCCTTGGGAAGCCCAGGCTGGAGCAGGGTCCTGACAGGGCCTTGTGGATCTGTGAAAGAGGAGCCCATGCTGGCAGGATTTGTGACCTTCTCTGGAGCAGTTAATGAAGAACTGTAGCCCACGGGAAGGACTCAGGCTGAAGAATTTAGTGGGGAACTGTCTCCAGTGGGAAGGACTCCATGCTGGAGTGAGAGAAGGATTCCTCTCCGTGAGCAGGGGCAGGAACAGTCTGTGGTGAACTGACCATAGCCTCCCTTCCCATCTCCCTGTGAAGGTAGAGATGGGAAGAAGGGAGGGGTTAGGGAAGGAAATATTAGATATTTCTTTTACTTCTCATTGTCTTGCTCTGATTTTGATTGATAATAAATTCAATTGATTTCCTCAATTAAGTCAAGTTTGTTTTGCTGTGACAGGATTTGGAGAGTGATCTCACCCTGTCTTTATCTCAACTCACGGACCTTTCACTGTCCTTTCTCTCCCCTGTCCTGTGTTAGAGTGGCTCTAGTGGGTGTCTGGCATCTGGCCAGGGTCAAACCACCACAACCATTCAATCGTAATAAACAAGAAATCTAACCTGTAAAAGAAATCAAACTTACATCATCCCCGCTTGCCCCACAGACAAAGAGGACTGGATGCTTGACTTAGAAAACAGGATTTTTCTGTATATAAATTAAGCTCTATAAGCTGAGCATCAAAATGTTAGGCAAAGGCTTGTCAGCTAGGCTTTTACCTTAAAGCAAAAAAGATTTCCACCTTCCAAATGTTTGCAGGATTATCTGCATGACTCACATTGCAGCAGCATTTTCAGCTCACCATACTCCAGCTAATAAGTGTGGCATATAAGGATCCCTGGTTTATACTGATATCTAGTTAAGGGCTATTCAGCAACAGAGACAAATTTAAGAGGTAAAAAAAGTAATAAACAGATGTATACACAAGCTTTAATAAGCTGACCAGAGCTGTTAGGTCAGGTCTTTGCTGGAACTAAGCGTAGCCTCAGAGATGTTTAACTGGAGACATTTCTGGTTAATGAAAAGGGGGGAAAAGGTTGTATTTGGTCTCCTGAGAATAAGTAAATTTATTATGAGATATTTGAATGGGCTTGTACAACTGCACAAACCTTCCATGGGATTTCTTAAGGGGATTATGGAAATATGTGGGAATCCTCCTCAACTTTTTCTCCATGCATGTGGTCTTGTTACCCTTTCTTGGATGCATCACTGCCAGTGAGACAAAACCTCAGCATTCCCTGGGGTTTTCTATTGGCCTGTTATACATTTGCAGATGCGTGAGGGACATATGTGTGGTCATGTGTCCACGTGGTGTCAGATCAGTAACAAAATATTCCCACCTGACCAAATGGTTAAACCTGCTCATGGTATTACATTAATCAGAGTGGTGAGCGGAATAAGTTTTTGTGTTCTTGTGGCTACAGATAATAACAGCTGACTGCTTAAATATTATTTCTTTGTAAGGTCATCCATGTTTTGAGGTTTGTCTCCGGCATTGGGACAACTGCTCTCCTTTTTCCAAGAATGGATATTTGCCCAGTGATGAATATAAACACAGGCAATGTTTTGTACTTCAGTCTAAAAGGATTTCTTTTTGACTAGTTTGGTTTCCCCTGATTGTGAGGGAAGTTTGGTTCTTCCTTGATCATCAAGAATTGAGAACTTCTTATCATTTGTTTTGGTCTGGTGTCGTAATTCATTGTTTTCCTAGTTTAGAATGGAAAGTCAGCTTGAAATTATGATTATGACCCTGTTGTAAACTGTGCATCAGCAAGAGGTGAGGTTTCTGTGTGTCTCATCCTTCTTCTCTTGCACCCAGTTCTTAGGTGAACTGCATAACAACTGGCTTTTCTTCTGCTTTTGGAGGAGCACAGGTTTACCTGCCCACTGGATTGGTCCTATGAACTTCAATGAGAATGAGCCTAGAAGAAAATCACTCAGAATATTTTTTCAAGGTAAAAAAACTCCAGTGTGCTTTTAACCAAAGTCCAAGGTTTCCTATTCATAAGAAATGGATTTTAGTTTGGTTCAGTTGTGCAGGCCTTTCCTGAGAGTCTCTTTTTGAGCTCTTATCTCTGACAATGCATGTCACCAGTATATCCTTGAATCAGTGAAGGCCCACGCTGGGGTGGGCTGCATCACTGAAGCAGAAGCAGCTGAATTCAATGTGCAATCGCAGGACAAAAGGTTCTAGCTATATCACTATTCAAAGGATTTTCTCTTTCACCCTTCAGGATATGGATTTTGGGGCCAAATTGAGTGCCCATGAAAAGATTTTGAAGCATGGCTTGGGGTATTTCTGCCTGTCTGCAGTGGTCAGCACTTCCAGCTTTCTGGCTAGATTAACTCTGAGAGTTTCCTCTGCCTACCTTTACGTCCCCTCAGTATTCACTGAGGAGATACAGAGGCAGATGAGCTTGGATTTGCACCTAGCTGGCTGCATTAGTTCTGTGAGGGAAGAACAAAAATTAGTCTGGTTGCTGAAGAAGTGTGGTGGGAGAGGTTCATAGAAATGCTGTTTGTAATGAAGTTTGAATGTATGAGCAAAGGCCTTCATGGAAGGAGTAAGGAGTCTTTTAACAAATTCAGGTCTGAATTGCTATCTTTCCTAAATTTCAGTGGAGGTGTGTCCATAAGCCACCATCTATCTCCTGCTTAGCAGAACCAGGCTGTATCGCTGGCAGTCAAAGAAGATGAGGAAATTCCTGAGCAACAGTCAAGCTGCAATAAGGAAGTATTTTTCCAGTGAGCTTAATCCACAGTGTAAGTGCTCTCTCTCTTTAGGATAACTAATGTAAAAAGTGAGCACTCTTCATAGGGAAGCTGTCCTTTTTTGGGTAAAGTCCTCTGTGGATCCTAAGACTGTATTCCAAGTGACAGGGAGTAAGTGTCGCTGTGGGACAAGGGGCTTTTGCAAAGCATGTGTAACACTCCCAGCAGAACAGGTTCATGAAGAGAAAACCTCTTCACACACCAAGAGAGCAGAACTTGCCTTGGTGCATCTTGGTGAAGCTGGAGGGTTGCTGTGAATACTACAACAAGCCTCTGGCAAGACAAATGCGTTCGGTGCCTGTTGTGTATCTGGCCTTGTTCCCTCTGATCTGGAAGCACAGTGAACTTTAATGCTCTGAGCAAGCACTGACCAGAGGTAGCTCATGAGGACAGATGCAGTGAAGGTTTCAGGCATGCCTCGGTTAGTTCAGCCTGCTGTGCCCACCTGACTGCTCCAGCTGACTGGCTGGGCAGTGACAGTGGTTTTCAGTTTCCAAGAGTTTGTGACTGCACACTCTTCCTGAATGCTGTGCCTGTTTCTCAAGAAAGATATTTTGCATTTGCCTCTGGATAGTTTTGTAGTAAGATCTAAACAGTTACTCTGGGTCCCTCCAGGATATAATTACCCTGTTGTCCTAATCAGTTTCAGACTACATGTCATGTCTCCCTTGATCATTGTGCTCTCCTTATAGTACTGCATAGGATGTTTTCTTCATACACAATTCCTGACTTTTGCAATTGTGTGTAGCTAGGGAAATACCACTGCAGAACTGTGAAGAACAAATTGGGCAGGAAAAGGGAAAATAGACGTCTACAGTGACCAACTTTATTTCTGCATATTAATTATAGTTGATACAGTTGTTGGCTCATGTTAATAAAGTCAACAGTCTTGTGTTAATAAAATAAGTAATTTAATATTTATTAAGTCAACAGTAAGTTCCAAGAACAAGTCGTGTGTAAGGCCCTCTGGAGAAGCAGTACATTTGTAAAGAAGAAGATTTGTTTCCACTTTACTGCATGGTTGACTGACATATCCAAATCATCTTGTTATTAGCAGGGGCTGCCTGATTTGTTGAACTGAGACCTGAGGAGAAACAGTTTATAAATAGAATAAATTTTCTGGTGTGGAAATGCACACCAGAAAATAAGACAGGACCTTAAATCTCTTGTTATAAGTGAGATGAAGAATAGGTTGGGTTTGGAGGAATTTACATACATATCTATTGTTGAAATAGAGATTTGATCCAAATTACACCAGGACCTGTGGAAACCTCTGCACCAAATGACAGATCTACAGACGTAGCTCTTGCTTATAGCTATTTTGCATTCAGAGCCTGGAACCTGTTCTCAGATAATGTGTTATTCTTGGCAATTCACCAGTTCCCTGACTTTATATTGCATCAGTTAGGCAACCTGAAAAGTTATACATTATAATCAAGTGCTAAAATGTAACACTTGAGTAATAATTTTAATATGAGGTACCCACCATAATTTCTTATAGCTTTATTTGATTTGAATTCTTTTGAATAATAAATAGATGAAACACAGGTCTCTAGGCTAGCTTTTTGATTTGAGAAGCCAGTCTGATAAATGACAGTGCATATTTAATTCTCCCAATAATTTATTTTCAAATGCCTTTAAATAATATTTTCTTCTAGTGTTTGGAGGAGTCTCTGTTTTGTTCACTGAGTCTGATTCCTAGTAAGAAAACAATTGATTTGAATGGAAAAGTATTCAGAAAACTGGAAATTTCACTAATATACTGCCAAAAAACCCCAAAAACTCCAGTGAATTAACCTCTTTCACGTTCCCACTCTTAGCTATCTGAGTGCCACCAAGTGCTTGTTTTGCTTATTCTTGTGTCAAAGTTCACATACAGGGGATGACTAGTGGTCATCAGCAGCAGCTTCTCTCTAAAAGGTTTGGAGCTGCCAACAGAGATTTTTGAACTCAGTAAGACTTCTGGAGGACCTAAAGACCAGGGTTTGTCTGCGGTGGGCAAATGTATCCCAGCAAGAAACCACAACCAGGCTTCAGAGGGACAGGCGGTTTTAAAATATGACACCCTGGGGGTGACCATTCACAGTCTAGGCAAGGTGATACCTGTCAGAAAAAATTGTGAATTGTGTCCCCAAGATTCAAATGAGTTTTACTTATTAGTGGTCACAAACATAACAATGCTAAGAGATGATGCTTGAGCTGATGCTGAAGAACAGATCTTCTTTGCCACTTTCTGAACACATTCAGACCAACATTGTTTGGCTGGGTGCTCTTGCCTACTGAATCATTCTTATTTTGCCTTTGATTACTTGTAATTTACATTTTCACCTGCAGCCCTGTAACTTGGGCAGGTGAGGAGCAATTTCAAGCCTGTCGGTATACTCAGGGCAATTTAGATGACCTTAGTAAAATGTTTCTCCATCCAAAACAGTTATCCCTGATCAGGTCTAGCAGCCTGTGGGAGAAACCTCTTCTAAAACACAGGACATTTCTTGCACGTGGTTGGAAACTCTTCTGCTTCTCTCATTTAAATGACTCTAGTGCAGACAATCTGATTCTCCAAGGATGAGGCCGGACCAGAATTTTATAAGCTTTACTTGCCTGTATTAATTTTGGTATCTCCATCTCATCCACTTCCAGATCCCACCCTTCCAGCATTACAAATGTTACTTCTTCAGAAACAAAGGCGATGGTAAAAAAAGGTGAACTCAAAGAAGTTATTGGAGGGAGAGATAAGAATCAGATTATGCATCCTTTGTTTAATTCAGTATTCTGAAAAATCTATTTATTTTTATTTAAATGCAGATTCTGTTGAGCAGCTCTGCTACTGCAAGTATTTAGTCATATTTCCCCTTCGCTGTCTTCAGGTTGACCATGCAGTGAAACAAAGAGCACAGATCAGACTCTAAGGAGGACATTGTAAATCAGAAATCCACTATGACAGAAAATATAACAAGACTAATAACTCTTGTACTGATTGTTTCCTTTCCTGAAATAAACTGTAGATTTTTTTCCGGGAGCTGTATGTGGGTTTAATAATGATGTGGATATTATGCTGAACTGGAAGTGAGACTGCGAAGTGGTCCTGACTGCAAACAAGTATGCAGAAATAAAGACTCTGGAGGAACCATGAAATGAAGAATACACTGGAAAATGTGACCACAGGTGAAAATCTCTCAATGCTTTCGAGACACTGATGGGAAAACAAACAAAACTTCAAAAATGCAGAGCAACTCTGTATACTGCGAATCAAAAGGTCTGAATTGAACTACTGAATCCATGCAGCTGGACTCTGCACCCACTTTGCCCCTTCATAATGAGCACTTTGGATGCAAGTAGAGAAAGGGGCCAGGAATCAGTTCTCATGTGACTTCTGAATTAGTGCCGACCAGGGCAAACCCTTTCTCTTAATGTAGCTATTCCTTATCCCATATTTGGAGAAAGTCGGGAATTTAACAGTAGACAACTCGGGATGTGTGTGGAGGGTTCAGTCTCCTCAGGAAGATGACGAACAGCTACTGAATAAGTCATGCAACAGACTGCTCATGGCAAGTGATAATTTTATACCTAGAGCACAAGGAATTTCAAAGCCTTGAACATGACTGGGCCCTGCTTTGGGAAGGAAAGAGAAGACATAATATTGAAGAGAGGAGATAAGCAAGAGCTGGGGAAGAGATAAATTTTGCCCTTTTGTCTGAAATTAGTTTGGAGTCAGAAGAAAGCTCAGGGCTGAACTGAGTTGTGTTGGATTTGCATGGCAAGATTTTGGCAGTGAAGAGACTACACTGTGAGCAGCTGCTGGAAGTTTCTTCCATGTCCAACAGAGCCAATGCCAGATGGCTCCAGGACGGACCTGCTGCTGGCCAGGCCAAGCCAATCACAGATGGCAGTAATGACCTGGTAACATATTTTAGAAGGAAAAAAAAAAAAAAATTGCGCAGATGTAATTGTGCTCAGAGAAGTGAGGAGTGCAAAGTAAAAGGAAGAGCTCTGCAGACACCAAGGTCAGTGGAGAATGGGGGCAGGGAGGATGTACTGATGTACTCCAAGTGCCTGAGAAGACATTCTCCTTCAGCCTATTGTGAAGACCATGGTGAAGCAGCTATGCCCCTGCTTCCTGTGGAGATCTCTGGGGGATGCAGAGATCCACCTGTGACCCATGGAGGAGCTCCACACTGCAGCAGCTGGGTGCCTAAAAGGATGCTGTCCCCCTGTGGGAAGCTCATCCTGGAGCAGGCTCTTGTCAGGGACCTGAAGACCCATGGAGAGAGGTGCCCATGCTGAAGCAGTTTTCCTGGTCGGACTCATGACCCTGTTGGGGAACTGTCCTGTTGGTTTCAGCCAGGACTGAGTTAATTTTTTTGCAGTGTATGTGGAGGGGCAAAGCCTGAAGCCATGTGAGCACATCTAGATTGTTATTCCATACCACTTCAGGTCACAGCCAGAGGGGGAGGTGAGGGACTTTTGGGAAGGAGGGCATGGCTTGTGGTCAAAAAACCCAAAAAGGGTGGGAGGGTAGGGAACCTGGCTGCCATTGTTTTTGATTGTCCCATGCTTGGTGAGTATTTTTTGTGTGTATCATCTTCTATCTGTACAATATTAATAACTTTTGTTATTAATATTGTTACTGTTCCTATTCTTTTTTCTTACCTCATTGCTGTTACTGGGGAATTGTTCTTATCTCAACCAGTGATTTTTGCCTTTTGTACCTCCAGTTCTCCTCTGCAGCCACCCACAGTGGCGGCAGAAGAAAGGGGAGGGGGAGTGCGCGAGCAGCTGTGTGGTTTGGAAAGTCTCAGTAGGAGAACTTTGGGGAATACCACTCCTGAACCACGACAGGCACCCACACTGGAGCAGGCTGTGCCTGAAGGACTTTACCTAGTGGAAAGGAGGACAAGCTGGAGCAGTTCCTAAGGAACTGTTTCTCATGGTATAGACTCACCTTGGAGAAGTTCATGGGGAACGGTTTCCCATGGGAGGGACCCTGTACTGGAGCAGGTGAATGGCTCCTCTTCCTGAGCAGTAAAATGTGTGATGAGCTGATCACAGCCCCCATTCCCTGTCTCCCTGTGCCACTGGGAGAGGAAGCAGACTGCAGAAAAGGTAGGGGTAGGGGAGAATTATTTTTAAAGATTTTTTTTTACTCATTATCCTGCTCTGATTTCATTGGTAATAAATTCAACTAATATCCCCAAATTCAGTCTGTTTTACCCAAAAATGGTAGTAACTAGGAGTGATTTCTCCCTGCCCTTATCTAAACTCATGAACCTTTCATTTTACTTTCTCTCCCCAGGCCACTTGGGGAGAGGAGTAATTGGTGATACCCAGCTTCCAACCAGGGTAAACCACCACATGAGTAATGGAAAACCTGCTTTCAAATTTAGCTTTTCTGCTCTCAGAAAAAAGAGATGTCTCACTCCTTCCAAGCAGAGAATTCAATTCTCCAGGAGGACATCTGCAAGTGGACTCTCTCCTGATAGAAAGAAGGAAGCAGAGAGAATCTAGCGCAGGTTTTTGCAGAGAGCATTGCCTTAGCTGTGTTGTACCTGCACAATTTCTTTTCGTCTCTGTTCTGGATCAACAGCATTTTTCAGTCAGGCCTGTTTTGCAGTAGGTAGTTATAACATTGGGTAGTTATAACAGGTACTTTCAGAGAACTGTCTGTTTTCTGGGCTGGCTGTTGAAAACCATGTCTACTAACACCCATGTATTCTGCTCCTACCTTTCCAGTCTTGGTATGAGTGCCCCCCCCTTCCACCTTCTCAGTTTTAGTCTTGCAAATTTCTGCTTTGCACACAATAGCAGATAATGCCACCACTTTTCCACCTGTCCCCAGTTCTTTTTCTTAGGCAGCCCACCTTCAGCATTGTGGCCCATTTATACTCTCAAGCATGGCAGCTGTGTGGCAGGAGGGAGGTTGGCCTCTGACTGATTCTACTTCATTGCTCTTGAAGCAGAAGGGGAAAGGAGAGAGTTAAACAACTGTAGTTGTCCCAGGTATCACCCTTGCATAAAAAAGCTACAAGATCTTTGCAGGGACTATGATTTTTGCTGCTGCTGCTGCTGCAGATTAGTACAAATTAAAAACATGCATGTGTGGGTCACTGACCTCTTGGCAAGATAGTAATTTTGTCCTAATTGTAAGGTTTCATGCCTGTGAACATGGCAGCAGGAAATAAAATGTCATTGTGTGTTCTAAAACAAAAGTACTCTGGTAAACTTAGTCTGGAGAAAACACAAGACACGAGTTTATAATTAGCAGATAAAAAATATGGAAAATCTATCAGTTACGCTGCAAAGGTTTGTGGAAACAAATATTTGAGTACCAGAAAGTTGATGGTTTGACTTGCTTTGACTTTTAGAGAATCATTCTGTAAATTGTACACAACAAACTGAACTCAAGAGTTCTGAGAGGCTCCACTCAGAGGGAGGTGCTGGTCACAGCTCATTGTGGTCCAGGTCAAAGGGTCTCACCTAGGATCACTGTTTGTAGGGTAGCAAGAGAGTGGGCTTTAGGCATAGTAATTTTCCTTCCTGTCTGAAATTCAGATTGGTAGCTTTCTTTGAAATTTTGATGATGATGAAATTATTATTCCACTTTGGTTGTTATTCAAGCAAGAGAAATAAGTTTCCCACGGTGCTTGTTAAAAACAGGTGTTCATTAAATAGCATCAGTTCCTGGGAGCAGACTGGGTTTTCAGAGGACCTGAGTCCAGGTGCTGTGCATCAAGGCTGAGGCCTTACCAGCATTTCTGGGATCACGGTGTGACTCCAGGTTTGAGATGGGGAAGGAGGATGCATCACTACAGCTATAAAAATAAGCCCTTGAGGGTGGGTAGAGGCAGGATCTGGCTCTTCTGTTTCACTTGACCAATATATGTATCACCTTCTTACAGCCTGAGTAAAATGCAGAGTTACCTTCCTGCAGTGACTGCTTCTCTCTCTGCATTCATGTGGAGTGTGCTTTCAGTGTTTGCTCTGCTGGGTGGGCAGGCAGAGGATTGCTCCTGCTGCTGGCTGACAAGCCTGAATGGTCATGAACTGTAAGGGAGCTAAAATGTTTGCTTACAACAGATCTGTGAACCTATGCCCAGGAAGAGAGATATATTCTGTTTCTTGGCATAGTGAATGGGAGTTTCTGTAAATGGTGCTTTAGCAGATGTCCAGTGTTGTGGCACTTGCTGTTCAGAGTTATTTCAGTGCTGATTCAATACTATCAGGGTCCAAGTCTAGATGCTGAAAATTACAGTAAAATGCTAAATGTATCTCTGACTACCACAAGAAATTCTCTGACCCACTGTTTTGTGACATAATTAATGTACTCTTAATGTGACAGCGACTGAGTCACGTACTTCCCAGGTAGAACTTTGATTATTTTGGCTATTGTCAATAGATCATAGGCAATCCCCACAAGTTCAAGTGTCTTGCTTCATGCAGCATGTGCATGCCGTTGAGTGCATGCCATGTTTCTGCTGTGGGTTGTGCAGCCTGAGAGTGAACTTTCTACCTAGGCAGGAGCGACATATGGGAGGTGGCACTGGGATGAGTGAAGTGCCAAGAGAAGGACTAGAAACAGACAGACTTGCAGAAGAAATAACCAGGAGGAGGAGGGCAGAGCAGCAGAGGCAGTTGGAGTAGCTGGGACATTCGGTACAGAAGAGTTCCCTATACGAGAAAAGGAAGAGATTGATGGAGACTTCCTGAAAACTGCTTGGAGACAAAGCCTGCCTGATGAGAACCAAACTCTGTACGAGTACTGGAGGGCAAGCCAAATTGTGGAGAAGCCTGATATCCAGAAAATGTGTATGAATAGCTTGGGGATAGTCCTGTGGAACTCAGTAGAACTGTGTTTAGGACTTGAGAACAGACCTGAATGCCAAAGGAGGAGGAGAAAGACATTTCTTATGCAGTCAGTGGAAGAAGAAATGAAGGCAAAGTGAGAGAATAGGGGTCCTACATCAAGAAAGGTCATACTGAGAGCAAGACCTGCGCAAAACATGTGGACAATGTTGCTTTCCATGCCCGGCTCTTGGGAAGCACTGGCTGAAGATCAAAGAAACCTGAAGAGGTTGCAGCGGGACAGGGATTGATGAGGAATCTTTGTGTGGAATAACAGGTCTGAAGATCCTGAAGGCAGATCCCTGGTGAAAGGGACTAAAGTGGTCCTACCTGTCCAAGAGTACTTGCAACAACCTTGAAAAGGAAATGTTTCGCCAAACATTGTGACTTCTGCCAAAGTTTGCCATTAGCCCCGTGAGCTGGGCTGCCTTCATGAAGGACAGGAGAAGGATATTGTGTACATTATGGCTCTGCCATGTTTTGATGAAGCGTCAGATACTTGAGGGATGTCCTTTTGGATGACATGATGACAGATCTGGTCTGGAGCAATTCCCCAGATAATTCCTGGAGAGCGGCCAGGGGCCTGTGGCACTTCAAGAGGTAACGAAGGGTCACTGTCACCTGATTCCTTTAATTCTGCTTATGCTTTGAAGAGTGGCCCTGGTAACTATTGACAACACAAGCAAAGGTTGCTCCAGCTGGTTCCTTGACAGGCCATTCAGCTTACATGAATGTGTGACCCACAGCAGCCCAGGACTTATGGCCCTGAGTGCCAGGGGAAAGTGTCAGATGAGGAATCACACTAGGGCAGCATACCTGTCCAACCAAAATGCTGATGCTGAGTCCAGGGAAGATGGAAATTCAATGTTGAGTGGAAGGACAAAAGCTCACTTGTTTTCATTTTCAGATTTTTGGTGAAAGAGGGACTTTATGGTACATCTGAGTTTTTGTTTTGTAAGCTGTGTTTAGTAGGTCATGAAAGCTACCACAGAGATGACAGGGAGTCCAAGTGCTTATAATAACACAAAATTAAAAATTTGAATCTGGGTTTTATTCCCCCTATTTGTGTCTCCTTGTCAGTTTAAAGAATAATTCACTAAGCTCTGGATTGTTCTCCCTCTAAAGAGAAACATGACCAAAATTTTGGCTGTTGCAAGAAAAGCTAGTTACAGCTTTAGAAGCAAAACAAAAAATAAAACCAAAAAACTCCAACACTACATACACATAAAATCTGTCATTGTTTAACCTCAGGTGGCAACTAAGCACCACTCAGCCACTGGCTCACTTTCGCCATAGCAGAAATGGGGAAGAGAACCAAAAGAGTGGAAGTAAGAAAACTCCTGGGTTGAGATAAAGACAGTTTATTAGGGAAAGCAAAAGCCACACGCACAAGAAAAGCAAAAGAATGAATTCATTCACTACTTCCCACTGTCAGGCAGGTGTTCAACCATCTCCAGGAAAGCAGGTCTCTATCATGTGTAATGGTTATTTGGGAAGAAAAACACCATCACTTTGAATGTCCCTCTTCTCCCAGCTCTATATGCTGAGCATGATCTTTCATGGTATGGAATACCACTTTGGTAAGTTCAGATCAGGTGTCCTGGCTGTCTTCCCTCCCAGCCTCTTGTGCACCTGCTCGCTGGGAGAGCGCAGGAAGGAAATATCCTTTGTCTCACGTCCTGGCTAGATGGTGACAGTGGGGGGGCACCTGTTCCCCTTTTCCGGGACTCCGCAGAATCCCAGCTACCAGGGGAGGTGCACCGTAGAACCAAAAGGGCACAGCAGGGGCCTGGGTGGCACTGGGTTACTTTATTTGATGTAAACTCAGATTTGACTCCCTGAGTCTCGGGGTCCCAGGCAAGGAGCTGGGGGCAAACAGCAGCTTATAAAGGGGGGCAGGTCTCAAGGGAAGATACAATGTTCAACTAATCAGGAAACTGGGTGTGGAACACAAGGCAGGGGATACAAGGGAGGAAAACTGCTTGGGACAGGAGGGGTTAACAACTGGATGTGGGAAGAAGGGGTTTGAAACTTGGCAGGAAAGTAGCTAAATAACAAACAGATAAACGGACACCTGCTCAATTGAATAACAAAGGCAGGTCTGTGTCCCTCTGAAACAGGGGGAGAAAAACCCAAAAGGACTATCAAGGCACAAATCAAACAATAACCTGCAAAATAAAATCACAGTGTAACAATCCTTGACTTAGAGTAAACCCTACTTACTAACTGCTAAGACATCAGTGTGTTATCAACATTGTTCTCATAGAAAACCCAAAATACAGCACTATACCAGCTGCTAAGAAAACCAACTCTATCCTAACTGAAATCATGTCTAAATTTTTCTCAAGGTGAAAATGAAGTATAGTAATGATGTTCAAACCCTACTGAGGCTCATTTTGTAGGGAGGGCTAAGCATTACTTGTTAGTTACACGTCCCCAAGAAAATATTCTTTGTCCACAGAAGAACTGGATCTTTTTCTGAGATGCAGGAATGTGGCAATTTTCAAGTGAACCATGCATTTCTTTTTCCTGTCTTTTTTTCATACTACTTCTGATATCCCAGAGATGGTGTTAACACTTCCCAGTTCAATGCTTCTGTGAATTTAAATAGCACACAGCTGACCCTTATCTTCTAGCTCATTAATAAAATGCTAGAAGATACCTGACCTACAATCTAGTTCTTTTGAGAAATATTACTGCTTGACTTAATTCACTGCTGTTCAACACTGCCCTTTGTATGCTAAATCCCTTCATGCTGCTGAAATTAATGCAACAGCATTGATAGCTGAGATGATCTGAGTTAGCACTCTTGGGTAAGACTGTTCCAGTTTTTGTTTTCAAAACCAGGAAGAAGCTTCATCGCTGTAGTTCACCTATAGAGAGAAAGCATGAGAACTGATGTAGTGGCTATTTAGCTTTCTCTGGGTTAGCTATTTGTATTGAACTATAGATGTCCTACACAATAAGTTATAATTAACTCTTAGCAAAAGAGTGATCAGCATTACTGTTCCTTTAAAATTTCTGACTGTTCGGAAGTCATTAAAAAAATCTGACTTCTGTGAGCTTGGGGTTGGATTCTTTGCAGTTCAGGCCTCTCACACTGTGTTTGCTCTATTAATGGTTGTGGTGGTCTGTGATTGTTTCCCAGTGAGGCCCTCAATGCCATGTAAGTAATCAATACAAGCCCATAGGTGTTCATGTATCTTTTGCCAGCTTATTACAGAACCTCATATACCCGTCTGGATGGTGGAAATAGTGTGGGATCTTTTTTACTCCCTTGCATCCCCGTGGAGCTTCAGAGAAGTAGATGATGTATAACTTGATCCACATTACTTCTCTGAGTCTCTCTCAAATGTGGTTGTTGGCTAGCTTTTTCTGCCAGGGCACCAAGAGAAGCTATTACCCAATGTTGTGGAAGGAGCTTTGTCATCCATTTCTTTACAGTTGCCAGTCTGTTTTTAACTTGGCAGCCTCAAATCAGTCTGGAGCCACAGAAATACTGCTGGTAATTTTTGGCTTGAGATAGGTGTAGATGCACTGTGCAACATGCCACCAGTCAGCAGTCACATTGGCATCTTTACCAGTGCAGAGAAGAAAAGATATCAGCCCATGAGTCTGAATTTAGATATTCAGGGGAAAGAAAGGCAGGAAATTATGAATATTTGCTTCTAATTTGAAGACTGATTTAGAGAAGAACAGATGTAGGAAATTAATCAGAAACCCAGGGATGAACACTGTTTAATATTCACTCCGTTGTCCTCAGGACCTCACTACATGCTCTCTGGAACTGGAGTCTGAAGAGCTTTTCTGGGAGCAGTTTCTGGAGAAGTGTGGCATGCCAGGACAGAACACGACTTCAAAGTAGAATGGCACTTGATGAAAGAAGATCCCATTTATGCTCTCAGAGCTTGTGTAGTTATGGCTTGCTAAATGAAGCCATTACATAATAGATTTGATCTCTAGCCCCCTGGAAGGGGATGAAACTGTCCAGTGCCAGGTGACCACTATTGTTTCTAGCTGAGTGACCCTGTGGTTCTGTCCTAGCCCTGAGCCATAACCTCTCAGCTGGCCTGCTGCTCCAGCAGCTGTGTGGCACATGGTGGTCCCTGCTCATTTCCTTTCAGCTCTTCAGATAAGGGATTTTGTCATTGCCTTGCCCAGCAGTCAAGCACTGAGTAAATTTTCCACCTTTGTGTTATTTTTCCTAAGGTTTTCTGGATGTGATACAAGGACTGGGAAGGGAAGTAGAAGCCAGCTTTGTCCTTCACTTTTCCAGCATGGGGTGAGGTGATGTATAGATACCAGGGCTCTTCTTTATCTGTTTGTCTTCAGCAGATGGCTGAGGCTATGAGAAAGGACTGGATGAAAGTGTAGGGGATGACACAGTTTTCTCTGTTGAGCAGAGTAAGAGGAGAGAGACCTTTTTCATGAGTCTCTTGTATAGCCATCTCTCATATATTGCTTCCTGGGAGGAAGGGAAACAGTGGAGATGTTGACTGGATTAGTAGGAAGCTTATTAGTTTGTGCTAGAGAATCTCTTGCTGCTACTCTTTTGCTGCTTTTACTTGCGTCAGCTGAAATATACCATCCTGGTCTTGTTTATTTCATAGTGCACAGGGACTTGGAAACTCTGCTTCCCATTTAGGCATTATAAAGCTTTCATTATCGTGAATCATCAAGTGTCTCAAACGTATAGGACATTAGCCAGCATCTCCTCCATGCATAACTATTTCCCATGCCACTCTGGCTTTCTTATATTTTTTTAGTGTTGAGCCATGAACTTTTCACCAAAGGGCTTATATTTATTTCTGTTGGAGCTAGAGCTTCAAACACACTTTTAGTTTTGTTTTAATCTCAAAAAAGCAATTGTGCTTGCCTGCTCTGCACCTGCATTGTTTCTATTAATAATAAATATATGCCATCTAAGAGGGGCTTTTTACGAGCTAAGTGCTTCATAAACAATTTCAAAAAACAGTGTTAAAAGGAGCTTTTGCATGGCTGGGCACTTGAAAGCTGGGAAATGCTAATGTGAACCTGGCTACCATGGTTATGTGCTTTGTGCATAATTATTATTTATTAATTCTTGGCCTATTCAAGTCCCCAGAAGTTCCTGTTGTAGGAGGAGGATTTCAATGAGCTGGAAATACACAGAGAGTAGAACCAGGGACATGTGGCCTAGAGAGAGTGCTGGGAAACAGTTCAGATATGTAGGGATGGGATCAACAAAGCTGAGACACAAATGGAACAGGACTTGGTGAGGGATGTAAAGAATAACAAAAAGAAGCTGCCTATGAGTCAGAAAAGAAAGGCCAAGGAGAGTGTACCCCCTGATAAATGAGAAGGGAGAACAGGTGTCCGAGGATCTGGAGAAGGCAGAGATACTCAGTGAGTTCTTTGCCCCAGTCTTCACTGGCAGTCAGGCTTCCCACTTCTCTCAGCTCCTGGAACCTCCAGGTGGGGGCTGGGGGAATGAAGTCCCTCCCAATGTAAGCAAAGAGCAGCTTCAAGACCACCTGATGAAACTGAATAGGCACAAGTCTATGGGGTCACAACATACATCCCAGGGTCCTGAGGGAGCTGATGATATTGCTACCAATGCAATCTACACCATACTTGAAAAGTCACAGTGGTCAGGCAAAGTCCCTGGTGACTGGAAAAGGGAAATGTCACTCTTACTTTAGAAGGGGGAAAAGGGAAGATCCAGGGAACTACAGGCCAGTTAGCCTCACCTCTGTGCCTGTGAAAATGATGGAGCAGATCCTCATGGAGTGGATGTCATGCACATGCAAGACTAGGGGGTGATCTGAAACACCCAGCACAGCTTTCTTTACTAAGGGCAAATCATGCCTGACCAATCTGAAGATCTTTTGTGATGGAGTAATGGTCAACAAGACAAGACTGATGGATGTCACCTACCTAAACTTCTGTAACATTTTTCATGTAGTCCTGCATCACATCCTGATGTCCAAACTGGAGAGACGTGTATTTAACAGATGGACTATTCAGTGGATACGGAACTGGCAGGATGGATGCCACCAGAGAGCTGTGCTCTGTGTCCAGGTGGAAGCTGGTGACAAGTGATGTCCATCAGGGCTCTCTGCTGGGACTGTGCTCTTCAGTGTCCTCATCAATGGCACAGATGCTGGGATTGAGTGCATCCCCAGCAGGTCTGGAGATGACACAAAGCTGAGCAGTGCAGCTGACACAACACAAGGATGGGATGCCATGCAGAGGGACCTGGACGAATTTGAGAATATGGCCAATGAACTTCATGAAGTTCAACAAGTCCGAGTGCCAGGTGCTGCACCTGGTTTGGGGAAATCCCAGATGTAAATACAGAGTGGGAGATGGGCTCACTGAGCACAGCCCTGCAGAGAAGACCTTGGGGCTTCTTGTGGGTGAGGGGTTGGATGTGACCTGGCCAGGAGCTCTTGCAGTTCACAAGCTCTACCTGATCTGGGCTGCACCAAGCAGTGTGGCCAGCAGGGTCAAGGGGATTCTGCTGCGCTCTATTCTGTGTCATGAGACCCCGCCTGGGGTACTGCATCCAGCTCTGGGGTTGTCAGCATAGGAAAAACATGGGCCTCTTGGAGCATAGGAGGTCCCTGAAGATGATTACAGGGATAGAGCAATTCTCTTCAATGAAGACAGGCTGAGAGAGCAGGGGTTGTTTCAGCCTGGAGAAGATTTGGGCAGGGTTGACCTCATTGTGGCCTTCCAATATTTAAATGGGGATGAAAAAAGTTGATTGAATTTCAGGAGGCAGTGAGAGGACAAGGGGCAATGGAAAGAGAACAGGTTTAAATCAGATATTAGGAGGAAATTCTGTACAAGAATGTGGCGGGGCACAGCAGCAGGCTGCCCAGAGAAGTCATGGAAGTGGAAGCCTCATCCCTCGCAGTTCTCAAAACCAGCTTGGATGGGGCCCTGGCCAGCTTGAGCTCATGGATATAACAACCCTGCCCATGATAGGAAAATTACCTTAAAAGTCCCTAAGAACCCAAACCATTGTATGATTCTATTGATTCTGTAACTCTATGATTAACAACTGGCTCTTCTTTTGAAAAGTAACAGAACAGGAGAGGGATTGCAGGATAAGAGAGAATAGACCCAGGAAGTAGAGTACACCAGGAAAAGAAATGAACTCTGTAGGTGAAGCTGAAAGCCCTACAAGATGCCTGCTTTTCCTGTCTCAGCATGTCACTTGTTTCAAAAGCAACACAGGCACTTTCTGCAACATTTTGTCCCCATGATATAGGGAAATTTCATTCTTGTGAAAATATTTTACCCAGCTGATGACACATTTTATTTGAGTCATGTTCCCTTGACCTTGACAGGACAGTGAGGTCTTCTGATTAGATTGCTGAATCAAGGAAACAACTGAATGTCCAAGTTACAGAATTTGTTTTTAGGAGTCTGATCTTTCAGCAAAGAAAAAAAGACAACTAGGTTTTTATCTTTTTTATTTTTCTTCTCTTTTTTACCTTGCCCTAAATAATGATTTCTAACTAGAGAGGACATAGTAGAGTAGGTATCCTGGACTAGTAATCTGGGAAAGAGAGGAATTATTTTGACTTCCTGGCTTCAATACCTTTCCCACTACCTTGATTTTCCTCTCTCTATTCTCAGTAGTGCCTAAGCTGCAGTTGATGCCCCCTGCTGTAGATAATATTGATTTGGGCTTAGGTTTGCAGTGCTTAGACCCCTCTTGAAGAAAAGCTTTTGTGCATTTGCCACAGTGTAGAGTTCCGTAGGACTTGCTTCAGGTAGCAAAATAGAGTTTAATAACTGTCCTCTGCTTGGCAGAGGCTATGGGGTCAACACAGCTTGTGTGTAGCTGGGTTTGTAGTTTAGTTATTTGTAATGCTGTGCGTGAGGACAGCAATCTTATGCAAAGCCTGAGACAATCAGCACAGGTGCTGGCTGTACCCTCCCTCAGCACAAGGGTTCTGCAAAGTTGGTGACTTGCAGCTAGGCCACAGAAGCTGTGTTTTTGATGGTACTCAGGCTTTCCTCTGTGCTTCATGTCATGTCATGTCCATCTTGTCATCAAGGAAGACAGAGTCAATCTTGCATGAAACAACAGCAGAGAAGATATCTAGGCCAACTCACCCAATCTTCTTTTCCATTGTCCTTCAAAGGGAGATCCTAAATTTAGTGTCAAACAAAAGGCTTGCAAGCAGAGGGGGTTAGTACACGACAGCTCTTAATGTTCAGTAGCAGCACAGAATGGTGTTTTGTGGCAACCTTTCAGAGCTTTAGATGCTATTTTCAACGTGCTTCTTTTTTTAACATTATATTAATATTTAATTATAATTAAATGCATTGCATGCTACATTAGAAATAATTTAGTACATCATTTATATATACATGAATATTTTAAACCAGGCTTTCTAGAGGAGAAAGGTGATGAAATATTGTGTGTAAATGTGCAGAAAAACTATACTAATTTTTCTGCTCTCTTTGAAAATTTTGAACTTGTCAGCTGATTTCAGGAAACTTGATCAAAGAACAGAGGTTTCAAAGAAGAATTGCTTTAAACTTTTAATGAAATGTTTCTCTCCGTTAGATGAAAGCAAGACACTCAAATCTGAGTCACTGTGAGTAGAGAACAAATTTTTACACTCAGGCCCTTGATTGGACACCAGAAATCAAAAGTTATCATCCCCTCACATCTTTTCCCAAATACAGAACAAACTTGTTTATATTGGAAACCTTGTGCCACACAACAGCACTGGTGTGGTGTACATAATTTCCCTGAAATTTGTTCAGGTCTTACAGATTCTTCAAGCTCAATTCTCTCCTGAAAGTTCTTTGGATAATTCTCGTTGTCTCTGTCCTAAGTGACAGCTTCATATCTGCTCAATGCTTTGTTGAAATCCTGACAAAGGAACCCTAGTGCATTTCCTTTGTCCAGAAAATAAGTGATTAGAGAAAGACACCAATTCAGCCAGCCATGAGGTATGTATGATGAAAGCACAAATTGTGCATGGTTTCTTCTTCCCCTTTAGAAGTGCTCCTCTGTTCACAGTGCTCTGCCCTTGGCTTGACTAAAGGCCAGGTGACAGCCTGTGTGTTTTCTTTTCCTTCATGCAGTGTTACTATACTGCAGTCTCTTGATAGAGCTCCTCATTTGATAGGTCCATAAAAAGGTTTCAGAAGTCTGGAAAGGAGGCAGCAGGGTTCCCATCTATCATCAGACTCAACAGCCTTAACAAATCTGGAAAAGCACTGCATCTGGAATACAAGGATTCTGATAAGGAGTCTGTTCCAGGTTAGCCTGGAGTTTTGTTATTTGGGTATGTAACTTCAAACTGTGGCTGCAGACACTTATGCAAAGAAATGGAAATATACAAAGATCTTTGTCCAAGATGCCTTTCCACTTTGTGCCAAAATTCTCTACTCTGGAGATGTTTCTTTCTCAGAGAAGTTCTCGCAGAAATGACAGCCTTCATTTTCAGTGACTGATTTCTGCAGCATAGTTTTCCTGTCTGACCTCATCCCAGAGTTGTCAATATGTTTATCTGCACCTGAAGCTCTCCCCTACATTGTGCAAATTTCCTAATTTCCCTGTATTATCATTACCCCCTACTAATAGAGCTCATCAGTGTTATATTTCTGCATCATCCCTTTTCAGCTGTTTTCATCCACACAATTATTGAAAATACAGACTAGTTTGAGAGCAGCCCAGATCTTCTTCTCTTCCATTCTCAGCCCTGAAAGCAGCCATAACATTGCTCCTAAATGCAGGACTATACATCAGTCATTACTGCTCTATGTAGATAGTGTCTTGTCAGAATTCTAAGAACTGTTGTTCCCATTAAAATCAGATTCCTTCCATGTCCATTACGGTGAGTTATGCAAACTTGTTTGGCTGGATGTACCTGTCTCCATTCAGACTTCTAGTGGGTATTGTAAGCAAGGAATTAATACTGTTCTTAGGTGGATATCTGAAAACTGGCCATCTGATTTGAGCTCTAAAAATAGTAAGTTCTCACCATGAGTGAAATGATGAATGACTGAGTCTGAAGTAGAATACAGCTTAGGTCAGATGAACCCAATTACATTTAAAACTATGTGACTCAAATTAGTTTTTGATCTGCTCAGTACTTCACCTGTGTATGAAACCCAGGGATGCTGGTCTATGTTTGCATCATAATCTTTGAGCTTTGTCCTTACTAACTTCTGATGGCCCGAGCTGATATTAACCAGAGGACTCCAGGAGGGAGAGAAAACACTGATCTGAGTCAAACATTGCCACATCTGATCCAAACACTGGAGTGGGGCTCCCAAGCTTTTGGTTCTGCCAATGACTTCTGTGTATCTCCAGTTTCAGATGAGCTTCTGTTACCCATCCCTATTTTGTCTCTGGCTTGAAGACTGTGCAACACCAGCCGTAGGGGGACCCTGTTTGTTGTCACTTAACAAATGGACACTCTCCTTCACAAAGTGGTTAATTTTGGACAGCCAGTGTTCCTACTTTTATCTGTGTTATCTCAGTCTCAGTCCCTTTCTTCTGCGGTTCATTCAGCTATCAGAAAGACTGTTCCACTCAAATTTTCCACAGAAGCTTGAATATTTGTATCCTAGTTATACGTATCAAAAAATGGCAATACTATAGGAAACCTGAGTGAGGATCCCATGACGCCTTTTTGAACTTGGTGATCTTAAGGCTGTTTTCCAGCCTAAAAAGTGATATAATTCTACATTGTCTGGTTAGGAGACAATGTAGCAAACTCTGTTTTTCATGATAAATAAGCTCAGTGGATGCCAGCCAGTTCAGTTCCCAGACATCTATTTACAAAGACCAAGGTGTACTCAGCTCTTAGAAATAAGATACACTTGCATGTGTATTTTATATATATTTAAATAGGTGAATACTTCTTGGGTCTTCTGGAAGTAAATTCTATTTAAATTGTATTCATAAATAGTTTCTCAGACATTTAAATAATATTAAGCCACATTTTAATTGGTAATATGTAACCTTTATAAAGCATAATAATATTTTAACTATTTATGAGTCAGTGCTTTAACACAACTGCCAGGCAAGGCCTGAAATTACCATTTCTCAACTAGGATGTGACTGAATTGTAGAAGGAGGTCTGAAGAAGGCTTGAAATCTGAGCAAGGCTGGTTTGGCATTAGAGATGAGATAGTCCTTCCTGATAAAAAAAGGTTTTCTGCAGTGTTTCCAGTTTAGTCTCATGCCTTGTGATGTTTTACAGTGTAATGACAGGTCAAGACAGAGACCATTCACTCACTTTTCAGTCTGATCCATCTTGTCTGGGAAGCAATAAGTGATTGGTACAAGAATAAGAGAAGTGCTGTGTTGGGCTGTGTTTTTTGCAGAGCTCCCCTGCTGCTTCTCCCTCTCTGTGTTACAGTTCAGGACAGCGTGGCTCTGCTCCTGCTTGGACATAGAGCCCAATATTTTCAGGTGTGCCCTGACAACCACGGGGGAAAGCTTTCATTTGTTCTGCAGTGAAAGTACCAGTCACTTACAGAAGCTGTTTACAGCAAAATTTTCTTTATTGAATGCTTGATTGCAAAGTTTCACTCTGGTGCTTCTGAGGGAGCGTTGTAAAGTGTTCATGGAACTTGCCGGTAGTGGCCTTTGTGGGTGACTTGAATTAAACTTTCTCCTGCATATCCCTGAGGCACAGGCATGCCAGGACTGATCTGGGGAGAAATGGGGCTGCATTTGTTGATGGCATCTGAGTTAATTGGTCTTGCCGTGCAGAGGAGTGCCAGGCTTCTCTCCTTGCCCTCAGAAAAATCCAGGGAAAGAAGTATCTGTGGGGAGATTTGGTTTTTCAAAGTGAGTAGTTTTTAGGTAGGATTGTACGTGCCAGAGACCCAAAGCACACAATCCTTGGAGGCTGTTTTTTCAGTGATCATGGAATCATAGAATCATTAAGTCTGGAAAAGGCCTCTGTGATCTTCAAAGTTAGATTTAAAATTGGGATGACCTCTGGAAGGAACAGGAGTGATGCATGCAAGCAGCTCGGTTTTCAGCACACGGTCATGTCTGGTAACATGATCAGAGCCTAATTTTCATATTTTACTGTGGCATGGAGATTATATGATCTGGTGTAATACCAATATAAAAAAATGGACTCAGCTGGTGTTAGGACAAACAAGACAGAGAGGAGAGAAGTGACCTTGCCAAAAGTACTGCTTTGGCTGCATGGTGAGGGAATATGTGCTGAGTTCTGCATCTCTAGGCAAAAGCAAATCTCCTTTTAGTGTGCATCCTTTTGGATCAACTTTATCCTTTCTCTGCTCTGTTGCATCTCTGCCTTGACTTTCCTAGTGACTGAAGGTTTGGCAAATACTGCAGGTTTTGGATTACAGCGCCACTTGAAAACTGTGGAGCAAAACCAGCAGGAACGTCTGAAGAGTTCCATATTTGCACAGGGACTGTCAATTTATGGGAGAGTGTTCTGGATTCTTGGAGCAAGCAACTTTGCATTATTTTATTCTATATTAAAAGGCAAAGGGAAATGTAATAAATATGCATACAGGAATACAGTTTGTACTACTGATTGTGTAGTTACCCAGCTCAGGAATAAATAGGTGCCTTTGGACAGTAGGCACACAGCTGTTGCTCTGCCACAGAAATGGAAATATTATTTCAGAGGAGACACAGAGGCTGGAGGTGAGGGTAATATCAGACTGAATGGTAACATTAGATTGAAAAAAGAGATCTGCTGCCATCTTTTTACTAGAGGAAAGCAAGGACAATCAATGTTAAGCAGCATGGTTTGCTGCCGCAACTTGCTAATGTCAGCACAGTCCCCATCTCTTCCTGTTTGTTTCAAGAGCATAAGTCCCTGGCTGGAGTGTCAGGATCTGCCCTTTTTTCCTTTCATTCGTGTGGCTTGACTTCCCATAGTGCTCTCCAAGAAACTGAGAAAATACTCAGTTTTTTCCTCTTATTGCCTTGTACTTGTTGGACAGTTGTTTTTTCTACATGTTGTGCATTTCCTACTACTCTCTAAGGGCTGCTGCATCCCCTCTCCTACCCATAGCTGCTGCTTTTCATAAGTGTATTGGGGTATTCATTAGTGTATCTCATTAGTGTATTAGGAAAGGGACGCATGGGAGAGTCTGGATAGAGAAACAGAAGCAACTATGAAGGCTGGCACTGCAGCTGGGACCACGCTGCACGTGTTGGAAACATTTCTCTACGAACAGATAGCCAAATTACAAAGAATAAACTTTTACTTTTAGATAATCCCTCAAGTTTTCCAAACAGTTTCCAAACCAGATTGGTACTGGTGTGTGGAAGGTACAAAAAAACCCAAAACCAAACTCATTTTTTTCAATTCCTCTGTTCTTACCCACTCTCATAGGCAGAGCTTTTGCTCTGACACAGGCATTGCCTGAGGCTTTGTTCTGGATTTGTCTGAACTAGAGTTGATTTTTTTCATGAGTCTAGTATAGGTTATGTTTTGGACTTGTGCTGAAGACAGGGCTGATAATTTAGAGATGTTTTTGTTATTGATGAGCAGAGCTTACACAGAGCCAAGGCCTTTTCTGCTTTTTGTACTGCCAAGCTGGTGAGGAAGTTGGTGGTATATGTGAGGGTGGGGGGAGACACAGCCAGGGCAGGTGACCCAAATTGACCAAAGAGATGCTCCATACCATCTGACATCCTGCTCAGTGTTTCACTCTGAGAGGAAGAAGCAGGAAAGAGGGGGGTGTTTGGAGTGATGGTGTTTGTGTTGCCAAGTCACTGTGAAGTGGGATGAGGCCCTGCTGTCCTGGAGATGGCTGAACAGCTGCCTACCCATGGGAAGCAGTGAATTAATTTCTTGTTTTGCTTTGCTTGTGTTTGTGGCTTTTGCTTCCCCTGTTAAATTGCCTTTATTGGAAACCATGTGTTTTCTCACTTTTATTCTTCCACAATCCACTGTCTGAGCAAGTGGCAGTGTGGTTCTTTGGTGTCTGGGCTTAAACCACAAGTGACATACAGGTATTTCTGCATTGAGGAAACACAGTATTTCAGCCTGGAGTAATGAGACATGGCAGGAACATCTTGCCCTGGTAAGTGTTTTCATGTTTTTTTTTCAAACTACCTTCCAGAAAAGGGTACAATCAAGAGAAGGAAAGCTCTTGTTTATGCCTAGTATAGCATGAAATATACTGCTGCACATGTTTGTATTTGCCCCGCAGGGTGTCTGTTGCATCCCTTTCACCACTCTGCATTAGCAGTGATAGAGCAAGAACAGTCCAATAAAGCCTGGAAAGTTTAAAAATTAGTCTCATCGCACAAACAATGAGTATGCAAGGATCATTGCTGTTTATTGCAGTTTTAACAAATTTTTCTTAAGTGCAAATAGAAATATATATATATATATATATATATATTTGTACATACACACACTCCACATATATTTATCTGGATTTAACATACTTTGTTTGAGGCAGCTCTGCTGATCAAACTCGCTGCCAGACTGCTAATGCTCTTCAGCACTGGGTGAAGAAAGTAGGATGAGTAAATAATAAAGTGAGTACCTCATGCCACTTCAGAGCCTGCTTCTGGCATGTGGCGCTGTACTTGGAGAGCTGGACCCCTACCATTACTTTCCCAGTTGTGAGTTGCCTTGTGCTTCTCTGCAGGTTGGAGTAAAGGAGCCTATTCATGCTTCCAAAAAAGTGGCATTATCACAAGGGGCCTGTGCTGAGCAGCCAACCTGACACTGTTTTCCCTCATCCCACAGCCTCGGGGGCACATGGGGATGCATAGCTCACCACATTAGTAGTTCTGTCTGTAAGAATATGGATAGTCACCTCAGAATGGCTTTTTACTTCTGTTTGTAAGCAACAGCTTTTGGAGTGGGATGGCATGGAAGAGTTTGTGCATGGTTACTTCAGGCAAAATCTCATGAGTGATATGAGTTCTATGGTCAGGTAAGGAATGCTGTCTGCTGCAGGAAATTCTTAGGCTTCTATTGCTTCTCCAGTGCTTTGCTCTTTGTCACTTCCACAGTGTCAACCTTACTCTGCTGCAGCAACACTTCCAAGGACCATGAGCAGGATCTTTGTTTCTGCATAACAAAACCAAAATCAGAAAAAGTTTCAACTTAAGCCTGTCTACGTTTAAATGCAAAGTAAACAACAAACTAGAGGTGGGATGGCTGACATATACACACATGTACACATACATAGAGGGAGAGGGAGGAAGAACTGACTGAATATTGCAGAAATTGT
The DNA here is from genome assembly GCF_027477595.1 of Haemorhous mexicanus. Taxonomy (NCBI): domain Eukaryota; kingdom Metazoa; phylum Chordata; class Aves; order Passeriformes; family Fringillidae; genus Haemorhous; species Haemorhous mexicanus. The sequence goes on along the minus strand of NC_082381.1, from coordinate 43,532,335 downwards.
GATATAACAGCATTTATGGAACTTGTCTAGCGATTAAGGTACCTAGAGACAAACAAATACATGTCTCTGGGAATATTTACTTTCAAACATGATCCATCACATTTGCTGGTTTGCCTGATTGTATGACTGCTCGGATGCTGTCAATTCTGATAAAAGTTCTGATAAAAGGTGGCTCTGCCCAGCCATTTGATGTGAAGACCAGGATGGGCTGCTGGAATGACTGTTTCCTTTTTTTTTAAATTCTCATGACCCAAAGTGCCCTCTGTTTTGCCTGGGTTTTAGCTGTGATAAATCCTCTTTTATGCCCTTGTGAATGTCACAGAGCTGTGCAGAGGGTGGAGTTTCTTCCAGAATTCATACCATGATCTACTGGATCTATAGAAAGAGCACATATATATATATACACATGTATACGCACACACATATTGGGAGAAGGAAGGCAGCATCAGACAGATGTGGAAACAAGGACTGAGGGGCAGAGTAATTTTATGCCATGGCAATCTCTTCCATAGATCATTTGTGCTACATGGGAAGTCTGTGTCATTATCCAGACGAAATGACGTGTCTGTCAGATTTGTCTGCAGTAGTGGAATGCCTGCTATCATTGCTTCCCAGATAGCAGCTCCATTTATTATCAACAAAATCACCACTGCCATAACACCGCTTCATGCTGCAGCATGAGTGGCTGTGATGCTATAAGATGTGACACTAAAGTTATGTAACAACAGTGCACACCACAAATGGCCTAGTGGGACTTGGTGTGAGTGTAATCCATGGAGATTTACTGAGGCATTTGTGAACAAAGGCATGTCAGCATTTTCCTGTGTTTTCTTGAAGGAAGAGCTAAATGGACAAATTGGTGCCAAAATATGTCTTTATCCCATGATATTGGGAACCTCAGGGGGAAATTTTGTTTATATCCTAAAAATTGTCAGTACCACTTTGAAAAAAATTTCCGTTGCCTCCTTTTGTTCCCTTTTGTTGCGCTTTTAACTGTGCTGCCTCAGCATTGCTTTGTGGTGTGACTATGTAGCAAAAAGGGAAGGGTAATTCATTGGCCGATAAACAGCGGGCTCCTTATGTAAATTTATTCTTATCATGCTTTTGACCAAGCTCAAAAAACCTCTTATATCCTCTGCTGACAGTCAGAAGGCTAACAGTGCAGAGCAAAGAGCCAGGCAAAACAAAAGCATCTAAGCTGGGGGTTTGAGGTGAAATTATCTTTTTATTTTTCTGGCAGTTGCATTATTACCAGCTTTGTGTGTGCTATCCCTTATGGGGATCCTGATATTTGGTGTTCTTTGGGAGAAGGAGGAATTTCTGCAATTAATAACTGTGCAGTAAGTTCTCATTCCTCTCCTTCTCCTTACATCACTTCTGCACCCTGGGCTGATGACCTACCACTGAGGAGGTGAGCAGCACAGCCTTTCTTGGCTTATTATCTTACTGATTATTTCCCATAGACAATTTGTTTTCTTATGGGGAAAATCTATTAGAGTTAGATCTAGCGAAGGACAAGCTCTTCCTTCTTCTGCTAGAGGAGCCCCTTTAGCAGAAGAAGGAAGAGCTTAAGCTTAAGCTTAAGCTTACTTCAATCTTATGCTTTGCTTGTAAGTTTCCTGGAGGCATGGTGCAAACCTTCTCAACCCTGATGGATAGTGAGGAAAGACTGGGGATATGTAAATAGCTGCACTAGGTTGAGGGAGGCTCACACAGCTGATAGGAAGTCCTTTGGCATTCTGGTTCCACTGTTTTTGGCTTCCTCCTGGCAGAAACACAAATGGCAAGTTGAAGAACATTTCACAGTGTGCTTTGGATTCATGTAGGCAGTACTCTTCTGAACTAAACGTGGGAGGGAGGGAAGGAAGATGGAAAACTCAGCCATCTGTCAACATTTTTAAAGTCACATTGAGAAGGGACATTTTTATTCTCAGGGCTTTTGGGAAACTTTCCCTGACAGCACATTTCACAAAGGACTCTTTTTGACAGGGACCGCTATCTATTTAGTGACACATCTGGGAAGCAGATTGCACTGTGCAGAGCTGAAGTTCACTGCAGGGCTATGAGCAGTTCAGGGAAGTGGAAGATTGGAGGGAAAAGAAGATTGAAGCCATTCTTGTGGCTTGACTCTCACACTAAAGTGCATTTTTAGCTGGTGTTTACTCTCTGGGAATATCCACTGTCACTCAACAAGGTTCTGAAAACCTATGGACAGATTTTCTAATGCATATACTGATAATAATTAACAAACTGAAAACACTCTAAATGTCATGAAGAAAACTAAGCACTTACTTCCCTGATATTACAATCAACCCTCCCAACCTGCTCTGTCTCCCAGCTTTTCATATTTTTCAAAAAGCATGCAGAAGAAAAACCTAAAATAGTTAACAGAATCATCTGGGTGTATTTTGCTCTTCAGGGACAAAGAATGCATTAATACCAATGATAGTAGTAGGACACAAAAAATAGACCTTCTGTATTTCTTCCTGTATTTGCTTTCATGGAGTGCACAGTCTCTTGTAATGCATTGTGCATAGATGTGAAAAAAAACCTTCTGAATTTCCTGTTGTCCATTGCTACACTAAAAATATTATTTGTGGTCAAGAAGGAAGCATATCAAGGAAGTAAGGAAAGAATTTTATTGTTAGTATCATTAAAATATTGAAAGACTATTCAGTTTTATTTCATCTCTAATTGTTGCAAAAATGAAGGAATAGCAATAGCTGGAGTACTGCTCTCAAATTGTCACAGGCACACAAACACAGACACACACACACAGAGTCTCTGCTTCATTTAACTCCTGTCCTTGATGCTGTGCTCACCCTTCCACTGGTCTCTTGTATTCTAGAAATTCCTCACTGGCGGAGGTCACAGGGGGATGTTATTGGGAGCTTTCAGCACCCAGAGTCCTTTGCCAGGGAGAATGTTCATGTTATTCTTCTTTCTCCCTCTAGGATCACTTGGGATAATTTGTATATGCTGATGGGATACTGCTCTCTTCCTACACTGGTCTGCAGCTCCGAGTTACATCCAAATTAAATACGCCCTGGGCCACCTCAGTATGTTCTCTCTCTGTTCTGTTCATGACCCCTGAACCCAGTTTGTCCAGCGCCAGGTTCACCCTTGAGCTGACCATGGGCAATCTGTTTGCAGCTGTGCTCCTCTGTGCCACATCCTGTGTCCTTCTCAAGGCCTCTGCTCTCCTGCCAGGCCTGGCTTTGAGAGCACTTTGTCATCAAGTTGCTGTGGTACAAATCTCATTGCACATGGAAGAGCAGTTTGCCATTGCTGTCTGTGCAAAGCCATGGTTGTACACACCAGGAGAAGCAAAAGTGAAACAGAAGAGGCACAAGCTCCTGAGTAGCCAGAGGAATTGGTGGCACAGCCAAGAGAAGCAACATAAAGCTACAGACAGGTCAAGGAAAGTTCAGAGAAGGCAAACCTGAGAGGTCTCAGTTCACAGGTCTTGCACATTGCTTGCAAAGTTTACAATATAATTTCCTACCTGACACTGACATGTTTTATGAAAAATCCTTTCCTTAGGATCTTTCCTCCTGAGAGGCTGAGAGGCCTCAGGAACAAAGTGTAAACAATTCTTGTCTGCTGCTGTGGAATGCAACAGGTGGATCTGTGATTGGTCTCATCTGGTTGTTTCTACTTAATGGCCAATCCCAATCCAGCTGTCTGGACAATCTTGGTCAGAGACAAAACTTTGTTATTCATTCCTTTTCTATTCTTAGCAAGCCTTCTGATGAAATCCTTTCTTCTATTCTTTTAGTATAGTTTTTAATATAATATATATCTTAAAACAATAAATCAAGCCTTCTGAAACATGGAGTCAACATTCTCATCTCTTCCCTCATCCTAAGACCCCTGCGAACATTGTCACAACTAGCAATGGCAATGTTCTGAGTGAGGGTCACACATAGAGGAGAGCAGCAATACTTGGTCAGCTTTGTGCTGGAAATACCCTGGCTTTGACAGCACTGGGTGTGAAATTCTAGAGAGCCCAGAGGCAGGTTCAGCTCCCAATTGCATGTTAACCTGCATGCCTGCTTTCCAAGCTGAAAGTGCAAGTAAACAGCCAGAAGAGGAAGCTAATTTTCTTAAACTCATCTGGATGCTCCTGAAGGCAGGTTGAGAATGTGGGGCGTTCTGCATGGAGTCAGGGGAACAGCAGCCTGTGTTCTGACCTTTGCCTCACCACAGGCTCCCCATGCACCCATAGCTCAGTCACCTGTGCTGTCTGTGGTACACTGCCCACACTGTTAGCATCTTGCAGCAGGCACTGGAAAGGTGGGAATGGCTGGGTCACCAGGGCCTCACTGCAGTTGCTGGATGTCTTGGTTTGGATAAGACAGGTGCCTGCTAAAGAAGGCAGGAGCTTCCCCTGAAATGGAGAATGCAAACCCTCCCCACCCCTCCAAATTGCTATGAATTTTAAATTAAGGGGCTCTCAGGCAAAAAAAAAAAAATACGGGAGCAGGAAATAACAGTTCTTTAATAGGGAAAGGGGGAAAAACCATAAAATGATAAAATAAAAACAATGCAGTACACTAAAATGACAGAGTCAGAACTCAACCTGACACCCTGTTGGTCAGGGTGCTGGCAGCAGTCCAGTTGGAAAAAGTGGCTGCAGTCCTCCTGAGGTGTCAGGTGTGGTTCTGTTGGAGCAGGGGGTCCTGTAGAAAAAGGGTGATTCTTCCTCCGCAGATCCGTGGAAGAAGAAGCAGCTGCTGTTCCTCTGGTAAATCCAGTGGAGAAGCTGTGCTGGTGTGTCAGAATCTCCTGATTATATCTGGATAGCAATGCTCGGCTCCTCCCTCTGGGCGGAGCATCTCACAATGGGATGTTACAGTTCTTATCAGCCATGCAGTGACATTCAATAGCCTCTTATCACGGGATGCCCCCTGCTGAGGGAGGAGTGATTGATCTCGCAGGGAGAGAGATAAGGGGAAATTGCCCACTTAACACCTAGACAACTGCCATACAGATGGTAATAGAATACATCCTGCCTTGCAATCCAGAACATAATCCACCCCTTATTCTATTTCCATCTGCATCACAATGAATCCTTACACACAGTTCTCACTTAAGACTAGGTTTCCCTGTGGTACACAACGGCTTTCTCCATCTTTCTGCATTACCCACCAAGTGTAACCAGGTCCTTGAGCAAAAACAATTCCACGGATGGGTTTGTCTTTGCCTGAGGTGGGAGTAATCCAAACAGTCTTTCCTAAAATACCTTTCATGTGTACAACAGGGACTTTATCTCCATCTACAGTGTGCAGGGGTTCAGACTGGGCAGGACCAGCTCGATTGATAGACCCTCTGGTGTTGACCATCCAGGTGGCCTTTGCTAAGTTCATCTCCCAATTTCTAAAAGTCCCCCCACCAAGTGCCTTCAGGGTAGTCTTGAGTAGTCCATTGCACCGTTCAACTTTCCCGGCAGCTGGTGCATGGTAGGGGATATGGTATATCCATTCAATACCATGTTCCCTGGCCCAGGTGTTGATAAGGCCGTTCTTGAAATGGGTCCCATTGTCCGACTCAATTCTCTCAGGGGTTCCATGTCTCCACAGCACTTGCTTTTCCAGGCCCAGGATGGTGTTCCGGGCAGTGGCGTGAGGCACAGGGTGGGTCTCCAACCATCCCGTGGTGGCTTCCACCATGGTCAGCACGTAGCGCTTGCCTTGGCGTGTCTGGGGCAGTGTGATGTAGTCGATCTGCCAGGCCTCCCCATACTTGTACTTGGACCACCGCCCACCATACCACAGGGGCTTCACTCTCTTGGCGTGCTTGATGGCAGCACACGTTTCACAGTCATGGATAACCTGAGAAATACTGTCTTTGGTTAAATCTACTCCTCGGTCTCGTGCCCACCTATAGGTGGCATCTCTACCTTGATGACCTGAGGCATCGTGGGCCCATCGAGCTAGGAACAACTCCCCCTTATGTTGCCAATCTAAGTCTATCTTCGACACCTCTATTTTTGCTGCCTGATCTACCTGTTCGTTGTTTCGATGTTCCTCATTAGCCCGGCTCTTGGGGATGTGGGCATCTACGTGGCGGACTTTCACAGGTAGGTTCTCCAACCGAGCGGCAATTTCTTTCCATTCCTCAGCAGCCCAGATTGGTTTTCCCTTACGCTGCCAGTTGGCCTTTTTCCACCTTTCCAGCCAGCCCCACAGAGCATTGGCTACCATCCACGAATCAGTATAAAGATAGAGCCTTGGCCATTTCTCTCTCTCAGCAATGTCCAGGGCTAGCTGAACAGCTTTGAGTTCAGCAAGTTGACTTGATCCACCTTCTCCTTCGATAGCCTGAGCAACCTGTCGTGTGGGACTCCATACGGCTGCTTTCCACTTCCGGTTCAACCCTACGATGCGACAGGAACCGTCAGTGAAAAGAGCGTAGCGTGTTTCCTCTGCTGGGAGTTGGTTGTATGGTGGAGCTTCTTCGGCACGTGTTACTTGCTCTTGTTCCTCTTCATCAGAAAGACCAAAATCTTCACCTTCCGGCCAGTTTGTAATTATCTCTAAAATCCCAGGGCGATTCAGGTTTCCAATACGGGTGCGCTGTGTGATGAGGGCAATCCATTTACTCCATGTAGCATCAGTGGCATGGTGGGTGGTGGGAGCCTTTCCTTTGAACATCCACCCCAGCACCGGTAGTCGGGGTGCCAGGAGGAGTTGTGCTTCCGTGCCAATCACCTCTGAGGCAGCTTGAACTCCTTCGTAGGCAGCCAAGATTTCCTTTTCTGTGGGAGTGTAATTGGCTTCGGACCCTCTGAAGCTTCGACTCCAGAATCCCAGTGGTCGGCCTCGAGTCTCCCCAGGCACCTTCTGCCAAAGGCTCCAGGACAAACCATGGTTCCCGGCTGCAGAGTAGAGTACGTTCTTTACCTCTGGTCCCATCCTGACTGGGCCAAGGGCAACAGCATGAGCAATTTCTTGCTTAATCTGGGCAAAAGCTTGTTGCTGCTCAGGGCCCCAGTGGAACTCGTTCTTCTTGCGGGTGACCAGGTAAAGAGGGCTCACGATCTGACTGTACTCGGGAATGTGCATCCTCCAAAAGCCTATGGCACCCAGGAAAGCTTGTGTTTCCTTCTTGCTAGTTGGTGGAGACATCGCGGTGATCTTGTTGATGACCTCAATGGGAATCTGACGCCGTCCATCTTGCCACTTTACTCCCAGGAACTGGATCTCTCGAGCAGGTCCCTTGACTTTGTTCTTCTTGATGGCGCAACCGGCTTCTAGCAGAATCTGGATGATTTTCTTTCCTTTCTCAAATACTTCCACTGCCGTGTTCCCCCACACAATGATGTCATCGATGTATTGCAGATGTTCTGGGGCCTCACCCTTTTCCAGTGCAGTCTGGATCAGTCCATGGCAGATGGTGGGGCTGTGCTTCCACCCCTGGGGCAGTCGGTTCCAGGTGTACTGCACGCCCCTCCAGGTGAAAGCAAACTGAGGCCTGCACTCTGCTGCCAGAGGAATGGAGAAAAACGCGTTAGCAATGTCAATGGTGGCATACCACTTTGCTGCCTTGGACTCCAGCTCGTACTGGAGTTCCAGCATGTCTGGCACAGCAGCGCTCAGTGGTGGAGTCACTTCATTCAAGCCACGATAGTCCACAGTCAATCTCCATTCTTTGTCAGACTTGCGCACAGGCCAGATGGGACTGTTAAAGGGTGAGTGAGTCTTGCTGACCACCCCTTGGCTCTCCAGCTCACGGATCATTTTGTGGATGGGGATCACGGCGTCTCGATTCGTCCGATACTGCCGGCGGTGCACCGTCGAGGTGGCGATTGGCACTCGTTGCTCTTCCACATTCAAGAGTCCTACTGCGGATGGGTTTTCTGACAGTCCAGGCAAGGTGTTCAACTGCTTAATGTTCTCTGCCTCTACAGCAGCTATGCCAAAAGCCCATCTGAGTCCTTTTGGGTCTTTGTAATAGCCATTCCGGAGGAAGTCTATGCCTAGAATACATGGGGCCTCTGGGCCAGTCACAATAGGATGTTTCTTCCAGTCTTTCCCAGTCAGGCTCATCTCAGCTTCCAAAAGGGTCAATTGCTGTGATCCCCCCGTCACCCCGGCAATGGAAACAGGTTCGGCCCCCACATGTCCCGATGGTATCAGGGTACACTGTGCACCAGTATCCACTAAAGCATCGTACCTTTGTGGTTCTGATGTGCCAGGCCATCGGATCCACACCGTCCAGAAAATCCGATTTTCCCGTGCCTCTCCCTGGCTAGAGGCAGGGCCCCCCTAACCCTGGTTATTATTTCTTCCCTGGGCATACATGGTAGAGGTACCCTCAAGGGGATCTGACGGATCATACTCAGCAGCTCGGTCATGGGAGGTTGAGGCTACCTTCACTTTACTGGAGTTCTCTCGGTTAGTGTTTCCCTCCTTGAGTTGACGCACCCTTGCTGCCAGGACTGAAGTGGGTTTTCCATCCCACTTTCCCATGTCTTCCCCATGGTCCCTCAGAAAGAACCACAAGTCAGCCCGTGGGGTGTACCCTCTCTCTCTAGGTGGAAAATGTTGGGCTCTAACTCTGGGGCCTGTGACTCGCACTGGTGCAATATGGGAATTGTTCCTTCTCACCGCCTCCCTCATCTCCCTCATCTCCTCTCTGAGTTCTTGGACCACGGCAGAGACATGAGCTTGCATGGGGCCATTGATCATACTTTCATAATTTCTAAGTTTGTTTGCCACAGAACCCACTGTCTCTCGGTTGGTATCAGCATTGATCGTTGCAATGAAAGTGGTGTATTGAGATGGCCCCAGATTTGCCAGACTCCACAGCATCTGCCCTGTGCACCTGACCTGGTCGGGGTCATTATCATGCTGTCCATCTCTCCCAAAGAGTACCTCCAATACTGCCACTTCCCTCAGCTGTTGGATCCCTTCCTCAAGAGTCTTCCAGCGCATTCTGTGGTGCTGCTCCTGCATTCTTTCCCTGTGGACAAATCTCTCTCTGACACTTGTTAAAAGCCGCTCCCAGAGGGAAAGGGACCCTGGCTCCCTTACAAAAATCTGATTGATACCGGAGTCCTGAGTTAAGGGTCCCAGATTCCTTGCCTCACCACCATCCAGTTGCACACCTGTACCCATAAGGTCCCAGACCCGAAGTAGCCAGGTTGTATAAGCCTCACGTCCCCGTCGTACAATGTCTTTGTGTAGATTACGGAGACTTTCGTAAGTCAGGGACTCGGTGATGATTGCAACCTCTGGCTCCCCTGTGGGTTGTGAGGGCCCTCCCCTATCTGGGTGCTCTGCTTTTGTTTTAGATCTCCTTGTTTCTACAGGGGCAACTGCTGCTGGCTGTGACTGCCTCTGCAGTTCAGCTGGAACCTGGACAGTTGTAACATCTGTGGGTTCTGCTGCTGCACTATTAGATTCTCTCTCTTCAAAGCAGGGGGAGGGCTCTGCACCAGCTGGGGAAGTGTACTCCTTCAGGATCTGGCCTATCTCACGCATCTCCTTCACCAGACCCCCCACCCAATCTGGGTAGTTCACATCTGGCACGGGCTGTGGGGTAGGAGTAGGCTCTGGGGCAACAGCATCCCTGGACTCTGGTGGCGTGTTAGGTTCTGATGCAGGTGTCAGGGTAGTTATCCAGGTTAGTCTCTCTCTCTCTCTAAATGCTAAATAGAACAGGCCTATCAGCAACACCAGCCACTGTATGATATCATTAATGTTTAGATTGGATCTGAACCCTTCAAAAACTGGTGGGGTGGACCCAAAGAGGTGATTAAAGGGTTGGGAGAAAATTTCCCCTGGTGTAATTTCCTTACAGCAGGTGCCATTATTAAAGTAACCCCAAAAACACATAGTTAAGGTGTGATAGCTGTGAATCCATGTGCCTGCCTTCCAGAGGAAGTTAAAAATCCATGAATTCCTCACCTTATTCACCCATAAAACAAACCGGATAATAGCCACAGTAGCCTTGGTTATAGGACCCATGTTAAGATAAGGGCCTACAAATGGGAGAAATACAGCCATGATCACGTGCCACCCAAACCAGGGTAAACTGGACCACATGGTGTCACTTGATGAGGTTTGTATAGCCACACAAAAATTAGATTACTCAAGAACTGTTATTCCCTTTTTTGTTTATTTGCCCTCGAGCCCCACGTTGGGCGCCAAAAATCTGTCTTGGTTTGGATAAGACAGGTGCCTGCTAAAGAAGGCAGGAGCTTCCCCTGAAATGGAGAATGCAAACCCTCCCCACCCCTCCAAATTGCTATGAATTTTAAATTAAGGGGCTCTCAGGCAAAAAAAAAAAAAATACGGGAGCAGGAAATAACAGTTCTTTAATAGGGAAAGGGGGAAAAACCATAAAATGATAAAATAAAAACAATGCAGTACACTAAAATGACAGAGTCAGAACTCAACCTGACACCCTGTTGGTCAGGGTGCTGGCAGCAGTCCAGTTGGAAAAAGTGGCTGCAGTCCTCCTGAGGTGTCAGGTGTGGTTCTGTTGGAGCAGGGGGTCCTGTAGAAAAAGGGTGATTCTTCCTCCGCAGATCCGTGGAAGAAGAAGCAGCTGCTGTTCCTCTGGTAAATCCAGTGGAGAAGCTGTGCTGGTGTGTCAGAATCTCCTGATTATATCTGGATAGCAATGCTCGGCTCCTCCCTCTGGGCGGAGCATCTCACAATGGGATGTTACAGTTCTTATCAGCCATGCAGTGACATTCAATAGCCTCTTATCACGGGATGCCCCCTGCTGAGGGAGGAGTGATTGATCTCGCAGGGAGAGAGATAAGGGGAAATTGCCCACTTAACACCTAGACAACTGCCATACAGATGGTAATAGAATACATCCTGCCTTGCAATCCAGAACACTGGAATCAGGTAAGTGCAAAGGAGGATGGCCAGGCACGCTGGAAATGTAGCACATATACACAAGCACAGGAGCCTTGTTACACAGAACTGCATCCATCTGTCTCTAAGTACACGGACCTTCAAATGTCATTTCCAGCTTTTGGAAACTCTGAATATTTTAATTTTACCTCTGTTCTTTATGACAAAGATAATAATAAAATTATTTGCAAAATCCAAGCATTTCTGGGTTGAAATTTCTGGGTTCTGTTTTTGAAATGTTTCTGCCTTTCTTCTTAGGTGGAATTTCCACTGAATTACTACAGCCTAGGCACTACAGAATTCTGTGTCTTTGAGCTCCTCTTTCTCCTTCCTTCCCCCATTACCTCCCCATTGAACAGGCTGTTCAAAGCCCTGCAGAAGACGTAGTCACATCCACAGAACTCTACACAGGATGGTTCAGCTGTGCTGCAACATTATTTTGCTGAAGATCTTGGACCAGGGAGAAGAGTATAAGGTGCACTAAGGTCTGTATCTGTGACATACCAATGTATCTGTGCATGCTGATAGCCAGGCAGACAGAAACATGAAAAATGTCAGAAATAAGAAACAGCAGAAAGGAGAGCACTTGTTTAAAGAAGCTGCTAATAAATGATGAGTGTTGGGAAGACAACGACACCATGTGGATCCAGTGAAGGTAAAGAAAACCTGCAGACTCCCAAGGGAGTACTTCTGCTCCCAGCCCAGCCCTCTCCAGCAGCCCTGCTGGATACAGCAGAGTTGAGCTCCCCATCATCACAGCTGCTGCCCTTAATGTGGGTCCTGACAGCCTACTCTTCACACCCAATCCCATCTGTGGGCAAGAAGAGACACAGGAGGACCAAGAAGATACCATGCCATGGCCCTCTATTCTCAACCAGATCCGGGAAGACTAATTTGTCCTGAAAACCAGCTACTGGGAGATCACTGTGACTGAAGAGCTGAGTACCAGTGACTCAACTGCAGGTCACAGCACGTGTACCTACTGCCAGCTGCTGTAGTGAGTGTTTGTGCCTTCCCTGGAGTGTGAATGACTGTGCACGTGTGTGGGGGGGTGTCTGCGTGGTGTCATTAATTGACAATCTTCAATCTCAACCAGCTGGAAAGTAGAGGGGCTTCAGGTCCAGGCTTCTGTGTGGGGAGACCTGTGATTTTGGGGTGCCTGTGGGAGAAGCCCACAAGGAGGAGGGGGCTTGTCTGTCTGTGCCTCTGCCTGTGTGAACCCCGTGTGTGGGGGCTGTGAAGGCAGCTTGTCAGTGTCAGTGTGCATGGCTGCCTATCCTCTGTGTGTGTGTGTGTGACTTTGGGGTACGTGCTCCGATTTGGTACTGGCCGAACCTGAAAATGAGAAAGAAGCAACCCTGTTCCTCAGCCTAGGCACGGGCCCAGGGCACTGGGCTGGGCTCCAGGAGCTGCTCCTGACAGAGCCCATTTTCTGTTGGCTGCACGCTGTCTCCAAATGGAGCAGTATTTCTGTAGTTACCTGTGAACTACTCAAGGAAGATAACTCCATGCTTCTGTCTGAGAGGTAACAGCATCTCAGCTGCTGTGCCTGCACTCCTGCTCTCTTGTGCAATTGGCTCTCCATCAGATGGCCCTGAGACGTTCAGAAGATCCCAAACTGTGAAGAGAGAGGCTCAGAGAAGGTTATATCTGAAAATGAAACATTTTTAAATGAAATTGCTCTATTAGCCAAAGCAGGTGGTTACAGAACCTCTTCCTGATATGCTTAAATTTTAGTGAAGTTAGCCAATGTGTTTATCATCAGAACCTCATCTCTGTTCATGGATGGGATTAGCTGCAGTCAGTCTAGAGCTTGGTGGACTGAAAACAGAGTACTTGGGAGATGCAGAGGGTTTAAATCTACCTGTTTTCTGGTCCTTCAGGGTAAGAAGGTGACTGCCTGCTTCCCACTGGCTGATGTGAGGGAATGAGCATGGCCACTTGAGGGGTAGAAGATGCTCTGCCCTCCTGTGTGCTGCTCTCTCTTCCCTTTTTCTGTACAGCAGAGTGATACCATGTGGACACTCTAACAAAATTAATCTGTTTATGCGTCCATTCATGTTCATCCAGATATTGCACAAACATCAGAAATCCAGAAAGCAGTTTTCAGGCCATGGAGGGCCAGGAAAAGATCAACAGAGTCTGACAACATGCAGAAATTTTCTGGTAGTGTCATCTTCCTGAAACATCTGCTGTGAAGTGCTTCTCCTCCAGTTTTATTCTTGATTAGCCCTTTTTCTGTGTCAGCTTTATTCTATTTTTATTGGTTAGAGTACAACTCAGAGCTTAAATAATTTCTCAGATTAATAGAAGAAGAGTATTTCTATCCTTCAAAACAGGAATGAAAGTAAGGAAATGTCAGCACTTTTAATATAGGCTTGTGGATTTCATGGGGGCTTCTGCGTAATTAAAGAATTTTTAAAGTTGTGACATCCTTCTAGTACTCTCTTTGGTCCCTATGCGGTAGAAGGAAAAATAAAAACATAATAGTTTTTCATGCCTTCCTGTACTAAATGTCAGTGTGAATAGGCTTAAATGTGCTCTCATTTCTTGGTGGGCATTTTATTTCCAGGCCATTTGAGAAAGTAGTTACTTAGATTTTTCTGCTGTCACATAGAGTGGAGGAGAGGAGCAGAGTGTTACTTCTGCAGTATCATAAAGAATTGGAGCACTCATTAATATTTATAATTAACGGCACAAACAGCTGCACATGCTCTGTCTGGCTCCTCTCAATTCGAGTTAGATTCCTTGTTTACATACATCCAGCGGTCACTTAGCTACTGTTAAAGAACAGGAAATGTTTCAAGGTGACACTGTGGAGATTCCCGTGCACGCTCCGTGCCAGACATTGCACTCCTTTCCAACACAAGCACTTCTTTCTTTGCCACAAACCAGCGCTGAGGCCAAGCACATACAGAAACTATGCTCTCAAGTTTTTACTGTTCAAGTCTGAAGGTGACTTATTAAACAACAAATCGTGAAGAAATAAAGATAGAAATTAAAAAGCTGTGTTTTCCTAGTACATCTTAAAAACAACACAAGTTCTTCCCAAATTCTCATCACTAGGGCAGAAATGTCCCTCTTATGCTTTGCCACTGTGCAGGAGGGAATATACTCACATTTACCCCATCTACCAACGTGCTGCCATTCAGCACTTCCCCTCCCATTTCTAGTGTATATGTGGTGCCTACAAGAAAATGTGAGAATCCCTGTCAGTAATTCTTTAGCTAAAGGAGTGTCAAAGCACTGCTCTTCCTGGTGCTATAGTTCAGAGACAGTGAGAGAGCCATGGACTGGCTCCTATATTCCCACCTGCAAGTATCTGTAACACTTAAGTCTGTCTTTGGAGTCCTTTCCCTGGGAGGGCACTCCCGACCTTGCTCTGAGATGGGTTTGGTGAAAAAAGAGGGCAGAAAAGAACTGTGAAAATTACATTGCCCATTTCCCACCTTAGGCAACATGGATCTGCATTCTACTTCATCTGCTTGTGAGGTTAAGGTTGAAAAGTCTGGTCTAAATGGTCCCTATCTGGCAGTGAGACAAACAGTATATATTTGTGTTGTTCGTGCAGCTTTACTCTTGTGTTAGCTTTTGTTTTACCTTTCACATCTCTTTTGGTTGCATTTCTTTAATAGTTATGAAAAATTGCATTCCCTTCTCCCAGTTTCCTTCTGCAAAGCCCTCAGCAATATTTGTTAGTTTTCTTTTCCATATTTCAGTCTCAGATCTCAAGATTAGGCTATTTCATTCTTTGAAGGGTTGCATGCCTCATATTTACTGGCTGAACAGCCACAGATGCTGCTATTATTTTTCAATTCATGCAGAAGCATTCCCTCTGCTTCTCATGGCACTGAAATTGTGGAATTTTTTAAGTGTCTTCCGTATCTTTGATCACATGATTAAATCAAGCAGACAGAATGCAGTCTTTTGTTGGAATGTCCACACTGTATGGTCTACTATCCACCCAGTCATGGAAAATGGTTTTCTAAAATGAATTCTGAACACTTTAAACCTGATGAAATCTGTAAAATCTTTCTTCTTCTCCACCTTTCCCTGATAAATTCTTTCCTATAACTGAGAAAACAGTTCATGCTAGACTAGGGTTTTAAGTAACTTCTTGCCTAACAAGGAAGAGCAGTAATCTCCACTAAGAAACTTCATGAGAAATCTGAAAGATAAAAGAGCACATTCTTTCGTTTGCCATCTGTCCTTTTCTTTGTTTGTTTCTGAACAAACAGATGACTAAAAGTACCTTTTATTTTTATTTTTATTTTTATTTTTATTTTTATTTTATTATTTTTATTTTTATTTTTATTTTTATTTTTTTTTACTTTTAAAATTTTTTAAATTATTTTTTTAAGTTTTAGTGTCTTATTTGCTTTTTAAACACCTTGAGAAATGGGGTTTTTTTCTTTCTACTTTTCAATAGTTTACATCTGGACTCTCAGGTGTCTGGCTACATGTTACATCAGTGTGACTATACAGTATGGACAGATTCTTCTAGATAGTCTGTGCGTGGAGAGTGTAATGTTTAACACAAAATTTGTTTATTTGAACATATCTGATGTCACCCTGGAGTTTTCATTTACCCCAAAATGTATGTTACAATCAGCAATAATACACTTTTTCAATACACAGCTCTATGAAAAATACCAAAGTGGTTCAGTTAGTATTCTCTGTAATGTGCTCCCCACCCTGATGCTGCCTGTTCCCAGTCTCACCAAGATGTGACACATGGGTTGAAGCCAGCTCTAGTCCATTACTGTCTAGGTTTTGTGCCTTACCTAACTTGACTGGGACAAGTTGTTCAGTGTTGCACAGTCATGAAATTTTAAAGGTTTTCAAGTGGAGTCAAAATCATGTTGTCATGTTGGCAGTTTTCTATAATGTATCTAAATCCACGCCTTGGTAGTAGGCCATAATTTTATCAGCAAATTGCAAAAAATGTGGTATTTTCAGCTGTTTTTAATTTCTTCCCCTTATTAGAGAAACTACTCTTTAGAGAACCCAAACAAATTTTCAGCCATTTTTGATAATTTTGAACAAATGACCAAAGACAGTACAGTGAATTTCATTATTAAATTTGAGCTGGCTTGTCTGAAAAGACTTAAGATGTACACCTAAATCAATCCAGGCTAAAAAGAGCAGAAGTAATTAAATTAGTTCCTTTCCTTGGCTATTCAGCCCCCTGTTCAACAATAAAATTGCTGAAACTAATTAATAAGGCACAACCATTGATTATAAAAATACCATATTTCTGAAATACGAACTATAAATATATTCTAATGAAAATTGACATGCCAGTTCCTAGGTCTTAAATGAAATATGATTCCTTATTGTGCAAATAGCCTGGAGTCAGGGGAGTCAGAGAATGCTGTGAATTAAGAAAGCTCTGTGATAATCTATGACAAAAGGGAATAAATCATAATTGATAATCTCTAGATTCCATAGAGCTTTTTTTTTTTCCAGAGCATCATTAGAGAAAGAAACAACATGGGAGACTCAAGAGAAAACCCAGAGGACTTGTAAGAGGAAAAGAAAGTGAATTGCAAATTAATATTGTCAATTAAAAAAAAAAAAGTAGGATAGATAATTAGCAGGCATCTACCACTGAAGGTAAAGTCTAATCTCTCAGACCGACAGTTTAAAAGGTCACATGAGACCTGTATTCCTACAGTTATGTTATAGTCATGTTAAATTCAAAAGAGTTATGAAATTTACTAAGGAATACATGTAGTACCCAGTTCATTTTGTTGAAATAGAGTATGATCTGCTGGGTAGAAACACACATGATATCTGAGAACAAATTCTATTTCTCTTGAGGAAGGCTATGAAAGCTTTTCTGTTCTAAATAGTAAGATATTGCACTCTACTGCCTGGCAGAAACAAGCTCAAACTTCCATTGTAAGCTTTTGGATAGTCTGCAACCATGAATTAAGAGGATGACTTAATCAGCTTATGGTTGACACTTGTTATACCCTGGAAATTAATGAGTGACTTACCTCAAAGTCTATGGAAAAACATATATTTTCAGTGACTTCAGTGAGGTGTGAGCGTTTCGGAGGTGAACCATGGTTTGTAACACATGATATTTTGTGATATTGTTGGCCTTTCTAAAACACTTCTGTTTAGAAACAAGAAAGACAAGAGGGGACAATTGTGCTATGACAGGTGTATGTGTGCCAGGTCTGACTAATACAAATAGCTTAAGGGTCCTCAAGGGCCTTAAAAGCACTGCCAGATTCACCACAGATCTTTTCAATTACATATCACACTGTGACTTGACCGTAATGCCATTAGCTATGCAATTTTAATCCAATTTGCTGTCACTGAAGACTTCATGCATTGTCCTTCAGGTCTGCTTTCTGAGAGCTCTGACAGTCTGGGTAAAGCCAGCTCTCCCAACCTATTTTTACCACAGTTGCTTCTCTTGCTGAGCATATAAATTTATTAATAGAGTTCAATTCTTTCAGGCTTTATGTGTTAATGCAAAATGAGACTTATGCAATCAAAAATCTCGGTTGTCAAGTGGCTGAACTTCAGGTAGTAAGAAGCAGTGGCCTGGTTACTGTCTTATAGCTGTCATAACTACATTAAACTAGTAGTACCTGCAATTAAGTTGTGAAATCTATCTCCCTGTTTTAACACTTTAACAGGCACACTCTGTCAGTATTGGATGTAGCAGGAGAAAATGAAAGGCAGGTAATGGTCTGTGTATTATAGAAGTATTCTGGAGATCTTCTTAGGAAATATTGCAGATGCTTGATTCTGCTGTTAATCCCATGCTTTGGTTATGACATATCTCTGTGCATCATGGAATAACAAGGCCAGCTTGTCTGTAGCCCATATATTGAGTATTTAAACACTCTTCAATGCAGATAAAAGCATATCCCTATTTATCAAATGTCCAAATGTTAACAGTGGCCTCCATTTCATCAACAGCACCAGCCTCCATAAACAGGTTTTCAGTCCAGCCACCAGCTTTATCCTGGCTGATTTTGTACAGGGGTGGAGAAGAGATACCTTGATGGTGTCTACAGATCTTGCTCAATTTTCCTGTAAACAGCTCTACTTGAACATTCACCTTTGTTATGTTGCACCCAAATCTTGATATCTGGAATAAGCTGCAGCTGTTTTGTAAGGTATTTGTCATGGAAATTTGTCATTTTTTCTCTGCAATATTTGACTGCTGCTATCCACATCTGGTTTGAATCAACTTATTAAAAGATTTGGGGGATAGGATCTATTTCTTTCATTTTGTGGGATCATAGTTCATGAATTAAATTTTCTGCAAGTCAAAGCAGTAGGAATTTTATCAGTAATGACTGAGAAAATGAAAAGATGCAGTTGTTTGGTTTCAACTTTAAAATTGCAACCAATTTAATTTTGATGTGGAAAATACATCTCTTTTTCTAGTTTCATTTTGGTTTTCAGTACACTATTTGTAGTGGCTAAGCATTCTCAGCAGTGATGGGACCTCAGAGTATGAGAGAGGTGCCCTGTCTGTTAGAGTGGAAGATAGACACAGCCAAACACGTACCATTGCTTAGTGATGGTGGTGCTCTTGAGCCCAACACAAATGGTTTAAGGTCTCTTCTAGCTTGATGAAGTTGGTGCAGTACACTATGGACTTTATTTAAGTTACTGTCATTTATAAGAAAGCACTCATAGCCACCAAATTACATGTTCAGAAGGTTTTGAGCTTTTTTAACTTGGTGTTTCCTGTTTGTTTTCAGTTTTCAATTTTTTTAACAGAGAAGGAAGATAGATCAATTATGATTAAGGCCTTTTCAGGAATTGTTATTTTACTCTTGGCTCTCTTTGAACTTCTGTCATTGACAGCAATTAGGCTAGGGTTTGTGTGCAAGCACTCCTAGTGTTTTGATCTCTAGTCCCTGCTCTCTTTCCATTGGAGCAGAAAAAAAATAGTGCTTTAAATTCTTATATGAATTATGTTCTGTTCCACCACCATGAGTAAAGCAGAAAAATGACCCTAAAAACATTGCTTAATCTGTTGGGAAGATAAACTTGCATAATGGCAGGAAGCTGTTTAGCAAAGAGATGAAATTGGAGAGAAATTTTTTAATTTGGTTTTCCCATCATCTTAATATAATAAGCAAAGCAATTTTGTACAGCAGGTCAAACAGTCTGCAAATGCAATTTATCAGTACCAGAGGGATATGACAAGAAATTGTAGCATAGGAGCCCTTTTGCATTTAAGGAAAGGCAATGCTGCAAAGCCCCTCTTCCTTTTGCTCTTTGGTCTTGCCTGAGCACTCAATTTAGGATTGAAGGTGGAACTAAATTCTCATTTTGTATGCTTGTTGGGAAAATCATGTTATTCTCATTATTCTTAATCTGTGCCTCTTTAAAAAGGGTGGTTGAACTCTCTATGTCAATTTAACATGTTTAGCTACTCAGTGTTGCTAGCAGAATTATTCCAGGAATCCTCCATGCTAAGAAACTGTTAAAGTCCTAGGGCTTACGTACTGGATGAAAAAGGCATTAAGAAAGTCACTTTTGATATCCTAATTCATGTAAGCTTGTTCCAGAATTATCTGGTTGCCTCTGACTATAGTTTCTGCACAATATGAGATAATTAACCACAGCAACAATTAAATCATGTTAAATACCATCCAGTAGTCCATAACCATGTTACTTGTGGAATTATAACCCCCAAATATTTCTTTCCAAGCATTTTGTGCCCTGGTGCTCTGCTGGTAACAATAATGCTAAACATCACTTGGCATGATTCACTTCAGTGGTCTGTGTCAGCAACCAGTCAAATCCTGCATCTGCTTTGGTGAAAGGTGCCATTCAGATCTGCTCTGGGGTAAAGACATGGATGTTGCAGGCAGATGGTCTCCAAATGACCTCTCTTTAGCCTCTGAAAACCTTCTCAGAAGATTTATTACTGTGGCACACAAAAGGGATTTAGAGCTGAACAGAGTGAAGTGCTGCAGTAGATGAAGATCTAAGAAGATGAAGATCTATGGAGATGAAGAGCCAGGGTTTTTTCACAGATGTGCAAATGTGTGGGCAGGGCTCAGCTTTGCTGACTCTTAGCTGCTGGGGAGGAGCAGCAGGTGAAGAAAGGGATGTGTAGGACAGTTTTATGCTTTCCTCCCTCAGACCATGCCCCTCAGGAGGGACACGTGGCCAGGTCCATGCCATCCCCCATCCCAGTGGTGCCCTGAAGGCACAGCACCCTGCCTGTCCTCCTGCATGGTCCCAGCTCTGCAATCAGTGAGGGCCAGCTCAGTGTCCTTGCCTTGGGACTGACTTCTAGGTAACTGCTTTATTCCCCTTCAAGTTCTGTCCAAACTGTTTACGCTATTTATGCAGCAATGTGCAGAAATGTTTTACTACTGAGTTGAGGGCATGGAAAGCAAGCAGTGAAGTCGATAATTTCGATCTTGAAGACAAGATTTAAAAATCACCAGTGGAACACCTTCCAATATAAAACACTTCTTTTTTTCTGGGATTATCTGTGTACCAAATTGACCAGAAAGATACGCTGTGAGGAAGGAATTACCTTCCCACTGCTTTTCAGCTAGACTAAGTGAAAAGTAGGCCCTTTCAAGAACTTCAATTTTGCCAACAATAATTTTGCTATCTCTAAAGAGCTCCACACAGGTGTCTGCAAGATGTTTATATCTGTCCTGGAAAACTATTTGTTGAAGTGTTTTTATGTGGAATTTGTAACACATTGAAGAGTGCAAGTGCACGCTTGCTGCAAAGTAAAAACCGCTGGTTCAGCAGATGCTAGCACCCTTTCCCAAGCATTGTGGGAATTTCAACCTGCATGGGAAATGGACAGAGTCACAGCACCTTGAGTGCTAATCTGGTCCTGATGAGTCATTGCTTGTTGGTAATGGAATTCTTTAAAGACAAGAGTGAGTCATCTTGTGCAGTACCAAGCAGGAATAGAATTGCCTCTGGGCATAGAATTACAAGAAAGCAAAGCCAGGGAAATCCTTTTAGTGCTGCAGTAAAAGCACACAGATTACAGGTGCTGATGCTAAATTGATCAGTCAAAGAGAACAGGACAAACATGTGACTTGTAGTGGTAGCCAACAGAAGAATTTTAGCTAGAATGTCCTAGATGACCTCTCAGTAGAAAATTATGTATGCTTTGCTGCTACCCTGGTTTCTGACGGGAATCTTGTCCAAGTCTGCCAGAATGATCTGAAAGCAGTCTTTGTGATAGCACAAAATCTTATGTCAAAGCATTTTTAAACTGGTCCTAAATTCAGTATTTAATGAAGGTGCACAGAGTGGAGAATTTTGTAGCAGAGAATCACCACCCAGTGTGTGGAACACAGGGCAGAAGATCTGAGCAGCCTAAAAGCTGCCTTTCTGTCTTCTTGATCTGGAGCTGCTATCGAGCAGCACCGTCTCCTTGTGTAAATTAACAACTGTGTACCGCCTTAATGGCTTCAGGGCTGCCTGAAATTTGTATAATGCTGCTGATTGAAAGTTGTGTCTTATATCCTCAATGCCTTGTCTCATGACAGTAAAATGTGCTTATTTCATAGAATCACAGAAGGGTTGAGTTTAGAAAACCATCTAGGGATTTTGAATCCAGGCTCACTACTAAAATAAGGACCAACTAGAGCAGGTTGCTCAGAGATGTGTACAGCTCAGTCGTGAGCATCTTCAAGATGAAGATTTCACAACATCTCTGGCTAGCCTTTTCCAGTATTTGATCGCATTCCAAGTAACTAAATTTTTCTTGAGGTTTTTTAGTGACTTTTTTTCTCAGACTTGCTGTATATAGTTTATCCATAGGTAGACTGGAGTCTCAAAACTGTTGCATATGCATTACTCATCAGCAATAAAGGTTCTTCTGTGCCTTGCTCAACCATTCCCCCTGTGTAGGGTGTATACCTGCTGAGGGTATAATTCATCAGAGGGACTTTGCAGGTTGCTGCTGTGAGAGTTGTATGCACTGTGCCACTATCTATCAGGCAGCCTGACCTGTGCCACGATGCATTTCTGTAACTGCAGTGGTGCCATTGCTGCTGCTAAAAGTAACCACCTGATAATGTGGAATGAGCTGATTTCCCTGTGGGAGGGTTCATGTAACTTCTTTCGGTCTGCTCAGCACAGTGTCTCAAGTGTACCTGGTTTCTCAGCTCATCTCTGACTCCTGCACTATGGGAGGGCCCATGAAATAAAACTTATGCTGCGCTTCCCAGGCCTGGCCTTTCTTTAGAGTAAACTAAGGGCTAAGGGCAGGTGTGCCTTTTTTTTTTTTCAATCCCTGTTACAGTGATAAATTGTGAATGCACTTTCATTTTTAGGCCACTTTTTGAAGCCTGTACTGCATTCCAACCAATAATGTCCCCATGTGTTCTCAACTTCTGGCTTTGGCAGCCTGTTGGTTCAGTTTGGTAACACATCCCAGGTCTGGCCAGGAGGACCCCAAATCCTCATAAGAGCAGAGGACTCTTACTTACCCCTGACATCAGATGCTGGAATGACAGATGCCCAAACATGGGTCATATCAGCACTGTCTTTTAATGCGTTATTCTTTCTTTTGGCAAGAGTGGCAAATCATCAAAATTTTATAAGGAGACATAGTACACGGGCAATTTGGGAAAAAAGCAAGTTTTTGTTTTGCTTTTGTTTTTTTCCCCCTAAAGTTTTGGTAGCTGTAGTAACCAGCACATTCAATGCCCGGTTTATGCCACCAAACTGAAATGGCAAATGTTGCCTGGCAATTTGTATCATTGTGCTCACAGCATTCTCTCTTCCAGTTTTTTCATTTCTGCAATGTCCTCAGGAGAAGTTACTGGTGCTGAGCCATACAAACAAACTGAGCCTTCCCTGGTCGTCTCCAAGTCTGAGATAAGGAAAATGGATGTCAAGTGTGTAATAAACTTGGGGCTCATTAGACAATCCTTGACCAGCTGGCCTGGCTGCCTTCTGAACTGAGAGAAACACAGGTGTTAAAAGTAGGACATGATGACATCTAAGCCATGTATGTGAAATGGTTTGGAATATTTCCCTAGCAGGTAAATTTGTAGGTGTGGGTAAATTTGTAGGTTAGACGTTTTGAGATACATTTACACTGACTTTTGTAATTTATATCATCTAATGCCATATCTTAGTCGACTCCTTTGGATTATGAGGACTCTTTTAGAGTCTGTAGGAGAATACCAGTTCAATGGACTTATGAAACTACTTGTTTGACTATGGTTTTCTGATTATATTAATCATCTGAGTACTCCACCCAAAATCTGAATTTCTGGTTTCCATATGTGTGCATGCCTATGTGTATGATCTGCTTTCATCCAATATCAGGTTTTTCAGATCCCTGTAGAGAATTTCCTGCAACACTGATAAGAAGGTAAAATATGAAAACTATTTATAAAAAGTGCTAATACTAGGTTTGAGAATACTTGTGTGAACACAGTAAAGAATATTGGACCCACTTCTGCATTTGCTGCAGCAGAAGGGAAAAAACACCTGGACAATATCAGTACTTGATGGTACTTTAGGTACCAGTTTAGAGGAGGCCACACCAATGGTGCTAAATATTTGCTGCTTATGTTGTTGCACAGCAGGTGTGTGAGCATAAAAATATTGGTGAGTTGTGTGCAAAGAGGGTCCTTATTTCCAGCATTAGACACAGATAAGGCTCATAATACTTCTCATTTCCTGTCAGCTTTTTGAAAGCACTGGTGAGGAGTATTGATGCAGAATGTACAGCCTTGGTGAGGAGTATTGATGCAGAATGCACAGCCTGTGGGGTTCAGAACAAGGGACTTAAGGGCCAGCCTTTTGACTGCTAAATGGGAACAGTGACTTTTCTTTTGTCCCATCATATTTGAAAGTTTATGCTGAAAGACAAAATCTGTTTCATATTACATGTATCATGTGAAAGCTAGTGGAAAGATGATACTTCTGAAATTATTCTTTAGTATCTTCTGCACTGGCTATCTTTTGCCATTATTTGGGAAAGGGCAGGAGGACAGAGGGAAGAGGAGCACAGGCAATCTCTCTCTGTACCATTTCACCATTCACAACATGATGATCAATCTGAACAATTGAGAACATGGTTGCCACTGTCAAATACTGAATATGTGGCATTTTGTTTGCCTTCACTATGCCTCCTGGATGGTTTTGTTTCTACATGCATGCCATCTTCTTTTGATTCACTTTCCAAGTTGGAACTGGAGCTGAATGTTTGTCTTCTGCTTCTGGAAGTTTACAGTGCATTAGCCTTTAATTTTTTTTCTTTTTATTTTGACAGCTATTTGCCTCATTTTTCTTCTTGTCTTTCAGTGTACCTGGGCTTGCCTTGATTCCCACTGGGATTTCAGAGGCATGGAGCAGCAGCAGCAGTGCTGATCTGCTGACTAACAGGTTCATGAGAACTCAGTAAATTCTTGTTGGTCTCGTTTGGCTTTGCTTTGTAAGTAGAGGAGTATGTGCTGGTGTCATAAGTACATCTGAAGCTTCTGTCCTCTGATATGCTTCTGCAAAGAGCAGCATGTCCCAGCAGATGGAGTAAGACAAACAGCAAATTCACAGCCCCTGCTATGTGCTGGTTTCCATCACAATTTGAATGCAAACAGGATGTCAGTTATATACATATACATATATATACATATATAGACATATATATATATATATATATATATATACACACACACACACACACACATACTGGATGTCAGCAATATATATACTACTGACAGTATATATGGGCTGTAGTCAGCTGATTGGAAAGGTTAGATACTTGCCCCTGCTTTGCAGTTCTGTGAGTTAGTGTTAACTGGGATGGCAGATGTCTCAGAAGTAAATTACCAGTAACAGTCAACTGGAAATCGTACACTTCCCCAAGCACCCTACTGTCTACAAAGAGAGATAAATCAGGGAAAGATGTCAGTAGTTCTTAGGAAATTAGTTATTCAGTCTTTTATTAAAGGGAAAAAAAAAGGATTTTTTTCCCACAATTCAACATCATTTCATATAAAACAAAAACAATGTCATAAGGAGAAGCCCTGTATTATTCAAAAGCCCATAATTCTGCAGAGCATTTTGCAAACATTAACATCAAACCTTGGGTGGCCTACACAATCAAAAATACATGTCTTTTTTGTTGCCAGCAACAGAAGTATGCCAAGAACTGAGTCAGAAATCACCCCCAGGAAGTTTGTTTTTGAAAATAGGCAGGTTGTATTGGGATGCATGGTGAGCCTGTGGGAGTAAGAGGCTATCCACGTGCCATGAGTTTGAATGCCACTGTTGCACTTGCCAAGGCTTGTATTGTGATAGGACCCTTGAAAATGCCAGAGAAATGTTAATAATAAAAGATATCTAGGGATCTAATCCATGTTTATTTTCTTTCAATTTTCTTTTTCTTTTTTTGTTTTTTTTTTCCTTTTTAAATACAGTTCCTGCTTCTATGAGTAAACAAGGAAAACTGGTAGCTTTCTGCTTGAAAACTCCCATATCTTCTGATATATTGGCATTCATGTTCCTGGTGCTGTGTTTCGTTACCTCTGCAGAAGATTATGCTGCTTTCTTTCCCTTAATAAACTATTGCTTTTTTTCCTCTTTTTTTGGTACAGTTTGGGCTTTATTCAGTGACTGAAATCATAAATGTATGTGCTTGTATTTTAACTGTTAGCAGCCATCTTGCAAGTATTGTGAGTTAAAAACATGTTCAGGTGTTTTTTAGAACTTCTGATATGAAGCAGTTATACAATGCTGTTGAATAAACTGCCCATGCAGAATGCTAGAAGGTGAAACTTTTACTGGAACTATGATATTGTATGTCAGCTTCTGATAAAACTGCATAAAAATTACCATTTTCAAGATACATTTATCCCACAGAGTCATTCAGAGTCATTCTTGAAAATTATCATTTTCAAGATACATTTATCCTACAGAGTCATTCACAATCCTATCCCCAAAGAACAAACAATAAAACAAAAAAATCCCTCTCCAAAAACCCTCTCATATTAAAAAATGTACATTACTTTATCTGTATACATATATATGTGTGTGTGTGTATGTATATGGTAATATTATGTAACTGCTGTTTCTTTCCCTTTCTATTTTAGTTTCTCAGCATGACTGCAGTTGTCTACAGAGATAATTGGAATATTTTTGCTGCTGTTGCCCTAAAGAAGGAGGGCAGGAGTGTTGTTGCTGCTTCACTGACAAAGAGAAAAGAGGTCAAGTGGATTTTCTCAAGGTCACACAATGACATCTGCAGCAGAGCTGTGATTTGAAGCCAAATTTCCCAAACCACAGAATTTAGACTATTAAAAGATCAGAATATATTGGATGTAACAACCATGAAGACACCTAAATCAAATGCATAGTTTTCATGACCTTCCCACTCCTCCCCCCCGCCAACATTACAGCAAATTGTGGGCTTTGTTTAAACATTGCTCCTGTAATGTAATAGCTCTTTATCATTATACTTTGCAAAGCTTGATTGGACTGTTCACTTAGTCCCAGATTTGTTGGCGTGGCATTACTGCAGGGGAACCGCAATTTTCAAAAGAATATTTATTTTGAAGTAGGTATGTGCCTCACAGTTTCTTTCTTTAAATCAACTGGATAAGAAAAGCTAAGACATTCACCTCCTGGTCCTGAAAGGAAGGACTCCAGCTCTTTCTCATTTTCTATCTTTAAAATGTATCTTTGGTGAACTACTTTTGGGAAAAGTTTAATTTATCATGCCCACAACCTGCCATTATGTGCAGTAATGATCTATTTTTTCTATGTGCACCACTGTCTCCCTACTCCTGTTTGGTTTTTTCCCCTTCAAAAAGTCAGCATATTTGGACAGAACAACTTTTCTTGCTATCCCACACAGGCTTTAGGGTTTGGGGGCCTATTGAAACACAAACCAGAAATAGACAGTTTCATCCTAAATGCCCCATGCCTTTTCCCCAGTAAGTGGAGGTATCTCCACTGGCTTAAATCAGCACTTAAGCCTGAGAGGCTGCCAGTGTTCTGCAGAGACCAAGTGGTTCTGCTTACATGTTTTGGGGTAGTTCTCTCCTGATACCTTAAATAACCTGATTTTCTGACAGCTTGGTCTATCTACTTTCGCACCCAGCTCTTGCATTCTAACCCTGTCAGGGTTATCCCCTACCTCTTGTGCGTTGATTAGTTGAGAAACTGGAGCTAGGTTAGTTCTGGTGTGCAGAACTGTAACAGCTTTCCCCCGCACCTGGCAGCTTCTGTTCTCATTGACAAATCTCAGCTCCAGAAACACTCTGCATTTTTTTCTTTTTTATCTCTTTTCTTTTTGTCCTTTTCAGTTTTGGCAGCTTGGTCTGCTTCTGAACAGTTTTCACTTAGGGTCACATATCTGCTGACTGCAAAGATTCTGCTGATTTCTGCTGCTTCCCAGACTCATTTTGTCCCTTGCAAACAGCCGGAGCTAGGCTCTCTTAGAAAACTTCACCACAGTGGATGACTTGGGCAAAAGATATAAGTATGTATAACTTTGAACTCTGGAGGCCACAGTACTCAGTGAAGATTTCTGGAGTAGCTTCCTGTCTTCACTTGCAGAAGGAAAATCAGAGGGAAATGTTGTATATAGTGGATTAATAGTTCCCTTGGTCCCTAAGCATTTGTTTATGTGGAGAAGAAAATCGTTCTGAGATGGGAGGATTTGCAGTCCTGAGTTAATGTGAAGTAAGGCAGTCCACCAGTACAGTGCCAGGACATTAGTGATTTATTTCACCTGAACTGGCCTTGTTGGTCTGTTTTGAGAAAGCCGCTGTGTTGCACTATTATACTTTCATTGACATGGCACTGAAATGCACTACGAGGTGTATGTCCATCAGCACTGTACTCATATCCTCCTCTGGTTTTGAAGAATGCATTGAAGTGACTAGGGACACAGCTCTCTCAGGTTTGGGTGTGCATCTGTAAGCAGCAAAGTATGCTGCTGTTTTTCAAGAAAAAAAGGGACATTGTCAGATTTTGCTGTTTAGTGAGAAAAGAGGAAACTGAATAATCAGACCCAATACTCAGACCCAACAGTTTAGTTCTGTTTAGAACTAAACTGTTGGGTCTGAGTATTTGTTTAGTTTAGGTGATCCCATTCATCTCCAGACTTTTCTGGTCTAGGAGAAGGATGTAATTTAAAACTCTTGGCGGCAGATCAGACAGGGAGGTCTGGGACTGGCAAACTCCTCTCACTACAATGTTCCTTTGCCCTACTACACAAGTGTTCAAAGTGGAGTTTTAAAAAGGGTGTCTGCAAATAAGCAGTTTGGCACAACCATGCCAGGTTTTAGTGTGTTCTGCAAAAGCACATGCTAAGCCCCCTTAACCATAATTTCTGTGCTGAGTTGTCTTGATTTCATCTGCTATTTAGAATATTTCTGTATGAGCACCTGATTGTTAGCCTTATCTTGTCTGCTCAGGACTCTGCTTGGATAATTGTGAGCGCCTTTAACAACTTTCCCCCACCCAAGCTTTGGACAGAACAGTATATGAGATTTAGCTCAGCCTTTCCACTAAGCAGGTACATAAGAGACTCCCTACTCAGTAAAAGGTGCTGAGTTTTCAGTCACGTGGTTTGTGGGAGCAGTAGGGGAGGCAATGTGTTCTTTAAATGTACTTCTGACAGGAGACAAAACGGCCTCAAGCGGCAGCAAGGGAGGTTTAGGTTAGATACTAGAAAAAATATCTTCTGTGAAGAGTGATCAGGCATTGGAATATGCTCCTAAGGGAAGTGGTAGAATCACCATGCCTGCAGCTATGTAAAAAACATGCAGATGTGGTGCCTAGGGAGGTGGTTTAGCAGGGGACAAGGCAATGCTAGGTTAATTGTTGGACTTAGTGGTATTTTCCAGCCTGAATCTTAAACAATCTACCATTCAAGTCCAGAGCTAAGTTTTGCACAGGAGTCCACGACGAGACTTAGGATGGAGATGCTGGAGGTCGAAGGGCCTCACTTGGGACCACTGTTTATGGGTTCACAAGAGCATTGGCTTTTAACACATTGATGGCCTGGCCACAAAGTTCGAGTTGGTAACTTTCTTTTAAAGTTCAGCAACAAAAACGTTGTTCCTCTTGGCTTGTTTTTCAGGTGAAAAAAAAAATTTCCCATGGAGTTTGTTAAAACCAGGAGGTTTTTAGACAGCACAAGTTCCTGGGAGCAGACAGTGTTTCTCATAAGCTCAAGAGAAGCTGAGCTCAGGAGCTGTTCATCAAGACTAAGCATTTCTGAGATTATAGCGTAGCCCAGGGTTCAGGACAGGGAGAAATGCACTACCAGGGTTTCTAATGTTTCTCGGATGGATTTTTTCAGTGTGTTTTGGGCATTTTTTGGTTTGAGTGGGTTTTAAGTTGCTGTTGTTTTTACTTTAATGGGCCAAAACTAACTTCTGACTTCTAATGGAAGGAAATTTGTGTAAAGAAAAACAGTTTTCAGTTCTCAGTTTCCTTATTTTGACAGAAAAAAAATACTATGGGCTGAAATATTGTATTTTCACTTGCAACAAAGGAACTATTTTAAATGCTTTTTTAAACTCCAGAAGAAATTTTGAAAATGCTAGTTGAGGAACTTCCAAATACAGATTGAACTTGCTGTCATGTAAGCATCTGTTTTATGTCAAATATTCCTGGACACACCTTCTGTCCATAATTAATCTCATTAATAGAACAAATGCTGAAAAAAGTGTTCTGCCTACCAGAAAAAAGTCAGAAGTCCTGCACTGGTATAAATAATCTTCAAATGCAATTCAAACAACCACTATCAATAATCATAATTTTAATTTATAATGCAATAATAGAGTAAAATGCAAATATTAAATACTATTATTCTATTCACTTAATTGAAATGGAAAATTACAAGGGGAAATGAAATATCATTCTTATCTTTTTTATGCTGTCACATCTAAAAGATTTTGTCCCTAATCACAGCAGAAAATACATTTGGAGAATACTCTTCCGATATCCTAAGCATCTTCACCTATGTATAAGGTGAAGATTATAGGGTAAAACTTTTAGTCAGAAAACTTTTTCTTCCCCACTCTGAAGTCCTTTGTGGAAGTCCTCATTTCCCCAGCCTGTCTGTAATGTCCTTGTTACTGCCCTATGGGTTTTCACCAAAAGTGCTCAACACATTTCAGAAGGACTATGCTTCAGACAAATGAAGTTCTCTTAGTATTTCTGCTAAGGCTTGCTGAAACAGAAGGTTACTCTCTTCTCTCAGCAAGTCCATCCCCATACAGTGTTTGGTTCTGCCCAGCAGTCCAACACTACTTACAAAGCTTCTTAGCTCCTAGGCTGCTCCAGACTTTGCAGAGTCTGGAGCGGCCCTCTGGTATTGTCCATACTTTTATTTCCACCAGATGATTGTTTTGGGCCCCAGTCCGTGTTCAGGGTCTTCCTTTGTTCATCCTCATCTGCTGGAATAAATAGCATGCTACCACAGATAGCTATCCTGAGGACCAATAAACTTTGGTACATCGTGGCGGCTGTTAACATGGGCCCTGACAGTAATTTTCGTGCTCCTGAAGACCCTTCCTGTTCCCAGTCAAGCCAGCTGGAAGCTTTGGGGATGCTCAGAGTGCCATGGTCTATTGCAATGGAAATGCCATTTCTGATCCCTGACTTCTGCCCTTTGTGTTTATGTTTACTGCAGCTGAGCCCATAGCAACTGCAGTGTTGAATGTGAATAGTTTAACAGATCATCTGGAGATGTGTGTGACTATTTGAAAGTAGACAGTTGTCTGGACATGCTTGGCATTGCTAATTGCTGTTTTATGTGCCTAGAATGGATGTTATGCCTCAGAGCAGCAGCCTGTAGATATAGAAATAATTAATCCACTGGCAGTATCCCTAAAATTGCCTGCAGGGTGTCCACAGAGCCCCAGGGCTCCATGCTGCTCCCATCAATATCTGGCTGTGAGGATAACATGCTTATAAATTGCAACCAATTTAAGGCACCCACGCTGAAATGCAGTGCTTAAGTGAAGAGAGAAGAGGGCATAAAGGGCAGTGAGGAAAGGCAATTTAAAAGGATGAAGTTGCTCTTGAACTGCTTGATTTGCTTCTTTCTTTAGGGATGAATTAGATTGAAGGACAGGCCCTGGAAGCCTGGTGCTAGCATACGTCAGCTGAAAGGCTGACCCTAAGCCTCTACAGTTCAACAGTTTTTAAGCTGTCTAATTCTTCTGCCCTTCCTCTGGTGTGGTGTATGTGAGGAATGCACAGGACCAGCTGTCTGCTCAGGATTGCTCATCTGCTGGGTGTATGTGCCCTCTGTCCTGCCACTGCAGCACAGCATCACAGCCTTTTCCCCTGCAAGGCCACTCCTTTGTTTTCCCTCAACAAAAAGAGGGTTCTCTCCCTAGTCATGGTCCTGAGGGAGTAGTACCAGACTCTTCTACATTTGCAGGATCAGCCCTGCATTTATTTCACCAGTTCTGTGGAGTCATAGCCATTTTTGCCTCATCTGTATAGGTTTAGTTAAAATCTTCACACATGGGCCATGAAGGATGGATTTCGCCAACTACAGAGGACAAATTATGAGATGGTTAACTAACGTATGTGTTAAGATTGAAGCTTGTGCCTTACCAATAGCATTAAAACCATTGTTTTACTACTATTTCTTGAATATTCTGATTTCATACAGCTCTTCAGCTAGTATGAGAGGAGCTGTTTTCTAAAGGCATATAAGAAAAGGATGAAGGGGTCTCTCTTGAGCCTCTGAGCTGACATGGGAATATCAACTCAAAGAATGGTTTTTATGGATACATAAAAGACAGTGCTAGACAAAGTAACACACTGATTCTAGCATTATATGTTGTTGTTTGGGACTTTTTGCAAATATAAGAATGAAATCTCATATTTCACCCACAAAAATATATTAGTACCTGTCAAAAAGCCCTGGAAAAAAGGGAAATCCTGCTGGTTTAATTTTTGCCAGTTGACCGTTGCTTTTATTTATATAGGCTAGAGAAGCTAGAGATTGGAGAAATAAATGGGAATCATTATTTGTATAAAGCTGGTGAGCTGGAATTCCCACTGACTCTATTTCAGTTACATTTCTTTCCTCCTCTTTTATTGCCCATTGTTTCTAGATTCAAAGAAGAGGCAATGTAGAATGAAATGCTGCTAATTCTGTAAGAAATACGTCACCCAGACCACAATGGATTAGATGGACTATTAAGCAATGAATGCTGGAAAAAGCAATTAATCTGCTGAGAAGTAATTTTCCAAGTGAAGCATTTTTCACTGGGCACATATATTTTTTAAGAGGTATCTCATTATTTAGGCCTCCTATAGGTTAGTATCTTTCTCTCTTTTAGAGAAGAGGTGGCCTAAATTCAGACTGTACATATTCCTCTTGGAACTTGAGCAAAACTTTGATGTCTTGGAAGCCCTTCCATTAACTGATTTTTTCTCAGAGTTCCTGCTGCTGTCTCTGCGTCCCTTTTTCCAAGGAAATTCAAGTCAGGGGTCCAGTTTGTCATGCTGTTAGTTTAGGATCATTTTACATCAGCCTCTGTGTCCTGACCTCTGTGTACATGTCATCTCACTGCTTCCTACAGTGGTCTAGGAGAGGCAGTCACAAAGCTGTTCTTTTGTTCTCCTTCTGTGTGCTGATTTGCGCTAATGAAGGTGTGTGGTGGTGTGCTAAATTCCAAGCCAAGTGTTTTCCCCTGATTACTGTCCTGCCAGTCCTGCTGTGTGCCTGCACCTGCTCTGTGTTCAGGCTGCCTGTGTTCCTCCTGCTGAAGCTTCCATTAACTGCACTTTGTGAGAAGCTTTTTGCATCCATGGTTTGGAGCAAAACTGCTAAAATGTGTTTGGGGGTGGAGAATGAAAAGAAGGTGAAGAGTACCTCATCAGTCTTAATCAACCTGCTTTGGTCTGAGCCAGCTCCAATCAGCCAGAAGTGGTAGCTTTCCCTCTCTTTCACTCAGTATAACTCCCAGCAGGCATGCTGGACAGTCAGTGTACAACTTATTAACAGTGACTAGGCCAGGCTGTGACCTTTCACTGCCTGCCCAAACCATACAACCAGGTCTCCAGATGCAACAAAAAAGGGAAGGTGCCTCTCTGCTTCAAGCTTCCACTCTATGTTAGAATTGGCTTTAGACAATCAGTTCAGGGAGATCACCGTAAGAGAGCTTAAGGGGCCCTGCTGAGACAACGGGACATAATTTTGCTGTCTCTGCAATGTTATTCTTGTGAAAACAGTCCAGTAACACTGTCACTTTCCAATACAGTCAGCTGTGTAACACAAAAGTGTTCTGCTAGACAAATATGCATGCCTAGAGTGTTCCCTCCCTGTGCAAGAATTTTTCTCAGTCCTTCATCATCTTTAGAGACAGACAAGGCAACTGCCTTACTTCTGCTGGTACCCTATGCATTTGGTCATGTCCCTCCCAAAACAAATCTCATATCAAGATATGGAAGGTGGAAGCAGGAGGGGCAGGCTTTAAGCCCAACTCGCTGTTACATCAAAAGCACTGGACTATCTCAGCGTTGTACATAGCAGATTGTTTTTAATGAGAAACAAAAAAGAAAAAGCCTGGAATTTCCTAGGTGTAAAGGAATCACAGTGAAGGATCTCACCCAGAAGTTTCTGTGCTACCTCACCTGTGTACTGTCTGGTGTTTCTCACTGTAGAATCATAAGGAGTCACCGTGCAGTGTGGGGAAGGACAGTCTTGTTCTAACCTTCTGCAGCACAGCAGCCCTCTGGAAAATTCAAGCCATGGCACCCGCACCTGTTATTGGTCTGTTAGTTTTTAAAAGTATGAAATCAGTAAAAAATTCTGAAGGAACTGTTCAGCCATGATAGCCCTCCAGGTGGGCTCCTTCCCTGTTTGTGAGGCCCAGCAGTGTTTTTAATGGGCATAAACAAGAAGGAAACAACACAATGGATGAAGATTCAATCCTGCCCAGCAAAGAAGGGCGTTGAGCAAAAAGCCATTGCGAATGGTGTATTAAACCAGTGCATATGTAAAACTGTTTATCTACAGAAATAAACCTTTGAGCTCTCTGTTTCTGTAACTGGTGAGAGTTAACTACACAGAAATAGAGGATTTACTTGAATTGCAGCATTACTCGGACCCAGAGTCTTTTCTATCTATCAGGCACCCCGCTAAAACCATTCTTTATTACTAACAGTGAAACAAAAAACCATCGCATAAAAAGCTCAAAGGCTGTATCATGTTACTTCACGTGCTGTAAATTGGGGTGTTTTTTTCACTGCTTGAAATTTCCTGGGTGAGAAAGAACCATTTGCATTCGTGTTGCTGCCAGATTCAGTGACAATGAGGCCCTTCCTGCTTTCTCCTCCTTCTCTCTTTTCACACCACTCTCCAGCAACATAAAAGAAGGATTGAGAGGACATTAAATACAAATTGATAAAGTGGGAATGGCACTGCCCCTCCAAGCCAGCTGCAAAAGCATCTCAGGCACAAAGAGGTGATGAAACAGCTATAAAGTATTCTATTATTTGCTATGTGTAAAATGAAGTTGTAATCATTGGTCCTGCTGTGTCCATGCCAAGTTCCATTAAGGCTGATTTTGAAGCCAGTCTCTAATATGTTTATGGAAATTAAAAGTAAGAGTTCCTTGGTTAAAGAGTCAAACTAGTGTATAAGGACTTCTATATAGGTAAAAAATAGTGGAAACTGTTGTATGTTATCTATCTTTGTGGGGGTTTTTATTGCTTTGTTTTGTTTTGTTTTGTTTTATTTTAAACATCTAGGCTGTGTCTAAAAAGAGTTTTATCAAACAAGCTCTTTCTCCTGTGGAGCAACTCTTCAGTGTCTGAAGTACTGGCAAGAGTAAAGAGGTCAAAATTCTGAGTAATAAGTACAAAAATTTCTGATGAGGGTCTTTACATGGCTTTCAGATATGCAAGATGCAGCTGGTGAAGCTTTCTGCTACCTGAAAGACAAACAGCATTTTCTTTCTTGTGCTGCTGCACACAGTGAACCTGCTGTATTGCAAAGAAGCCCTGATTTCATGCCACCTTCCCAACCTCAGAGTTTTTAGGCCTAGAAATCCCAAATATCCTCAGAGATTTCTTGAGCTGTATGCCACCCTTCCCTGTTAGGGCTGTGCACAAGAGTGCATGGTCTGTTGCTCTCCATTTACTTTTGATAACTTCACATGCCAAACAGCTGGGGAGAAAAAAGACATATTTGTTGATTTTTGCTGAACTGTGCTAATTCATGCTGCGTGTTCCTTCAGTGGCTGTTTGGCACAGTGATGCCAAATTGGATTTGGTGTTGCTGATATTTCCAAAGTGGAAAAACCTTTCATTGCTTCAATAAGTCTTTCTGTGTACTTCACAGATGAGAAATTTAAACAGAATTCAACATTGAGATCAAACCATCTCTCCCACCGAGCACTACCACAAAGAATAGATAACACTTCCTGACTTTCTGCTATGCACTGCCAGCTCTGTGCCTCTGCTAGACAACCAGGAATCTTCTTCTTCACTCAGAGAACCGGTTTTGCCTTGTTAGACAACTCCATGACATCATCTTTAGTAACACCAACACACCTGTCCCTGGGACACAAATCACATCCACCAGTTGTTGCCTGTGTTTCATGCTGTGCTGGGCTTGATTTATAATACCTGCACGGCACAATTCACCCAAGCCATGAAGAAGGTACAGTGAGTGCACACCATGCAATTGAACATGCCATCACTCATACTTCTGGAAATGACTGCACAAAACCTTCTGAAGGATCTGACTGACCTTATGTGGAAACAGGTTAAAACTTGAATAGTGCATTCATTAGTGTGTGTGGGGAGAGTGAAAAGGAAACTCGGATGAGTTTCCCATGCACTTTTCCCAGGTTTTCTGAGATTTATTTAAGGCAATACTTAACTTTAAAAAGGGAAATATCAAAATCAATATTATATCTGGTAAACATTATAGAGCAAATACAACTCTGCAGAAAAACAGAAAAATGTTCCTGTCTTAGACCTTAATAATGGTAGCAAAAAGTCCCACACTTATCATCAGGTCTCATCCATGCAATAGGCATGTGGTACATTTTTCTCTGAGTGATGTAGCTGCTGTCTGCATCTTCCTTGGAGAGCCCTTTAGACTACATAAAAAGTGGAGGGGAATTCCACTGAATAAAAGGTGATGTTCTTCAGCAAAACACCAGATTTACAGGGCCTTTTTATACTTTATCAAATCTACTCTTAATCTGTAGTCTTCATTAGTTGGAGGCATTCTCCTTGATGACTGCAAGAGAAGCAGCCCTCAGATTGCTTGCTCATAAAATGAAACTGTGTTCCAGTGCTGCAGAGGCACATTGGCTGGAAAGCCACAGCACTGAAGTGCTCTCATTGACTGCTGTTCCATAGTCTAGGAGTGACTGCAGAAGGGTGTGCGGAGAAAGGCCCAGAGCCTTGCCATGCTCCCTGCCCATGTTAAAGGAAAAATTGTAACAAAAAAATTTTTACAAATCAGAATAATTCAAAACAAAAACAATCCAAAATTCTCATAGTGTTACAATTGCAGCAATCGTACCTACTGGCTCTCATCCTGTTGCTGAGCACCACTGAAAGGGTCTGGCTCTTTCTTGTTTTCAGCTTCTCTTCAGGTTTTTTGCATATTGATGGAGACCCTGCTGAGTCTTCTCTCTTGCAGGCTGAACAGCCCCAGCTCTCTCAGCCTTTTGTTGTAGGACAGGTGCCTCAGTCAATCATCTTTATGGCATTTTGCTGGACTCTCCCCAGTATGCCTGTATCTCTCTTATACTGGGGAGCCCACAGCAAGTCTGCCCTCACCAGTGCTGGGAAGAGGGGAAGGATCCTCCCCTCTGACCTACTCACAATATTCTTCCCAGTGAATCCCAGGACAACATTACCCCTCTTTGTGCAAGAAGTGCAAGGGTGCAGAGCTGGCTCATGTAATGTCTGGTCTCCAACAGGACCCCCAGATGCTTCCCAAATTGCGTAGCTCTCAGCCTCTTCTGGGTGTTCATCCCCAGATGCAGAACTTTGCATCTGTCCTTGTTGAAATTTATAATGTTCTTGTCAGCCCACTTCTCCAGCCTTTCATCATCTCTCAGGATGCCAGTACAATCCTGTGGCATATCATCACTGCTTTCTTTTCTATCAATTGCAAACTTACTCTGAACTATCATTCAGATGACTAATGAAGATGTTTCCTAGGACTGAACCTCGTATTGACAGCTGGGGTACAATGCTATTTACAATGACCTCCAAACACACCTTGTTCCACGGATCTCCCTGTTCATGACCTGACCTTTCATTTGTTTTTCAGTCCATCTCATTGCCTTTTCATCCAGCCTATACATTAGCATCGTCTAAGAGGATCCTGTAGGAGATAGTATTAAAAGCTTTACTGAAGCTCAGGTAGACAATATTCATTTCCCTCCATTCCTCTACTGAGCAGGTAATCGTCCCATACCATTCATAAGTTCTGAACTAAAATTTCCCCCTTACTTCACTGATACCACATGCTAACAGCAGACTTCAAATGAAAGGCTGTGTCTTATTCATATCAGGTGAGTGTAAATTGGTGTTTCACCCCCAGGACAGTAGGGCAGCTCTGCTTACTAGAGGAGTTTTTATCTGAAGTAGTTTTGCTCTACACTGAATAACAGGCTAGTGTTGACCTGAATTCCTCCTTGGGTTTATTATCCCTGTTATTACTGGAAGGACTGTCTGAGAAAGACACCACCAGCAGGAAGTAGCTTGTCTATCCCCTTTTAATTCTGGTGACCACAGCATCCTTATTAGGGAATGCCATACTTCCATGTACCTCTGGAGCTCATAGCAACAGAGAAACCGAAGGAGAAGGAGAGCCAGGCAGATCTCAACAGATTGTTAGCAGGAAGCTATGATGGTTAAAGTTCAGCTCAGAACAGAAGGGACACGGTTTTCAGAAAGACTGGGTGCAGTCCACCCATCCTTTATCCTGTCCTGCTCCTTCTGAGGTAAGGGATTTG
Source organism: Haemorhous mexicanus (assembly GCF_027477595.1). Taxonomy (NCBI): domain Eukaryota; kingdom Metazoa; phylum Chordata; class Aves; order Passeriformes; family Fringillidae; genus Haemorhous; species Haemorhous mexicanus. The sequence goes on along the minus strand of NC_082381.1, from coordinate 43,494,501 downwards.
GCTGATACAAAATTCTTTGCTGCCCCCTTAGTGTGATGAAGAATCAAGAATGCAAGTGACAAAATGACATTCCAGGGAAGAAATAGTAGTTGCCTTGCCTTCATCTTTCATGAAGTCTTCATCTTTCAGAAAATTTCCCCATTGAAGGTGAAAAGTTTTCTAGCTGAATAAATAGATGGAAGTACATTTTATTTTATGAAGTACTGGCACTGTGTTTGAACACTCCCCCCTCAGTATAATTTCTTGAGATAATATCACAGCTTTTCACAGGACTTATTTTTGACTGGTTTCTTTACAACACCAAGTAGAGTCACAGGGATAACTGGATGCCTAGTTGATGGCCTCAGCTCCGTTCAGTAAGTATTCTGTTAATATGCAGTGTGTGCCTGCCTATAGTCATAACATTTATATTCCAATCAAATTATCTTTTACAGTTGTAATATGTTCAGAGGAGGGTATTTAAATATAAATTCACTGGAGAGTCTTTGTGTTAAAGTTATAAATAAAAAGGACTCATTCTAACAATATTGTACATTGTGCCTTCATTACTTACATAAATCTTTTTCTTCCCCAACTGCTTTTAGAGAACATTTTGTCTACACAAAACATTGATTTTATTTGGTGGTTTAACATACTTTATTAAGGTTGAAATTTTTTAAATATTACTTTTAATATGATATTATAAAATTGTGCATTGGTATTACTGTGTGTTGCTTGGCCATTTACATCTGTGCTTGATCTCAGGCACCCCTCAGAAGGACAAGATGTTGATCTCATAATCAAAACAGTTCTTGGGAGTATGGGTAAGAAACTAGCAGACAAGTGCCTTAGGATTTTCAGTGTCTTCCCATGCAGCCTGTGAAAACTAGAGTAATTTTCTCTCATCTTCGTCTATTTCAGTGGATTGCCCATTGAGGTACCAATATGTGTAGTGACAGCTCTTGTGGGTGTGATCCTGTTATTGTAAAAATGTATGTCAGTGGAGAGAGGAAAACAGTGAACGCACACAGAAGTTCCTTGTTAGACTGCAAGGGACCTCTCCTGGTTAATCCTTCTCCCCTCAGTGAGTTTCTTGGTGGCTTGGATTACTTATTTTTTTAATGTCAAATGATCAGGAAATTTTGGACCTTTTTGTACTCCCATGGCTGAGGGAATGATATAAAGGATGAGGTGTACATTGAGATCAGAAAGCTTATAGCACCTGGGAACCTGGTCCATAATGACGAAATGAAAAGACCCCAACTCTCTGTTACCCTAATAAAATTATGAGAGGATATTTACCTTCTCTCATTCCCTTCCTGCTCTTATCTGTACTGAGCTCTCCAGAATCACTGAGAATCTTTTCCACTTACTCTCTTCAAAGAGCACTGAAAAAAATTGCTGTGTACTTTGACAGAATTATAAATGTAATAAAATTGGCTGTAGAAATGTCATGTTTGTCTATAAATGTCCTTTACTTCTGGGAATATTTATTCTTGGGTAAACACCCAAAAACAAAGAGGAAGAGAAAGGAAACCAAATTATATTTTTAAAATAGTCCAGTTTCATATGAGGTACAAGCTCAATCTTCTTTTATATGGAATTTCCATGTTAATTCTTCCTAGGGCCTGGTTCAGCCAAGTTAATTTCTACTGATTCTACATGCTTTAGTAGTCTTGCTAAAGTCTAAAGGAATCAGTAATTTCATTGTAGATAAACTCAGCTTAATGAATTGTTAAGCTGAGGTAGAAAGTGCAGAATCAGACAGAAAAGGTCTGCAAAAGGGACATGTAGCTACCTTCATGTCTCACTGAAGGACTAGCTCTACTTAAGACATCCTGACATGTCATTGCCTAGGCTGTCTTTAAAAGCTTCTGAAGGTGAAGATTACAATTCTCTCTACAGCCCATTTTACCTGATTTCCCTTAGTGAGTAACACAAAGGGAAATCAGGCTTCCTTATGTTTATTTAATACTGCTTCCTATCCTATCCACTTCCTACATAAGAAATGTTACTCTCTACCTCTTTACAGCAGCCCTTTATGTGTCTGAAGCTGTTGGTGGAGCTCCTTTCAAGTCTTTTTTGGGAATTCCAGCTATGTAAGCATCTACTTATTCTTTCTGCTTGCCTGATGTGCCACATATATTTCCCAAAATGTCAGATCCCTATACTGTAAATAGTATTCTTGCTGAAACCTTAGCTGAGATTGTATCTTGCACTCTCTAGTCATGCATCTCAGAAGAGATTTTGCTTTTTAATGTTTAATTTGCGGTCGGCATTTAATCTGTGGATGAGATGAACCATTTGTCATGATGTGGAACCAATCTGAGGTGGAATCAGCAATTTGTAGATTACCACTGACACAAAAGTAAAATGCTGAGTTCCTTATAAGCTGATTATGGGAGACATAATGGGAGCTTCAGACAAAATTTATCAGAGAAACCCTCCCATTGAGTCATGAAGTGCAGAAAGGACCCTCCTGTTTTCTGAAGACCTTCTCACTTAGGATCCACACTTAGCCTCAGAAAAGGAGAATATCCACTGTAATCAATTCTTCATGAGCACGTTTGAATCTAGACAACAACTTTACCTTACAAAAATCTCTGCATTCTTTATCATGGATGGAATAATTATAAAAAATGGGAAAGCAGCAAGTGTAGGGAGTTTCCTTACTCCAAAATCTCAGCCACAACAACAATAGAAAAGCCCATTTTCTATACAATCTGAAGGCATGAAAAAGCTTTACTGAGAGGAGAGTCAAGCAGTGTCAAGCAGGATGCCCAGAGAGGCTGTGTAGTTTCCAAATATGGAGATCCTCAAACCCAAATTCCTGGGTATCCTGTTCTAGCTCACCCTCCTTCAGCAGGCAGCTGGACTAGAGGATGGCAGGACAGCCCTCTTAAACTTAACTGTACTGTGGCTCTGTGAAGTGAATGAGCTCTTTTCTGTGGGTTAACCTCCTGTTGCCTTTTGGCGCTGCCAGTTTTAATAGGTTCTGGCCCTTCTGAGTGAGACTTGGATTTTACTTCCATTTTGCTGAGTGAAAAAGGCACTTTTATGTTTAAAACCATGAACTTTCAATGTTCTTACAAATTGCTGCTATTCATTGCCCTGCAACGAGCAAGCTGTTGCATTGAAAAACTTGTTTATGGACAAGAAGGAAGCACATTTCATTTATTAGTAAGGCCAAGAATCTGTTGAACTGAAATATAAATGGGATTCTTCAGTTTTAACCCAGCTCCAAGTGCTGCAAAAATGAAGGAATAGCAATGTGGTGGAAGAACTGCTCTGAAATTGTCATCACATATATATTCTCTCACTCATTTTGCCCCTTTCTATGTTGTGCTCACCCTTCCACTGCTCCCCTGTCTTGAGAGGTTCCTCACTGGCGAAGGTCACAGGGGGATGTTATTGGGAGCTTTCAGCACCCAGAGTCCTTTGCCAGGGAGAATGTTCATGTTATGAATTCTTCTTTCTCCCTCTAGGATCACTTGGGATAATTTGTATATGCTGGTGGGATACTGCTCTCTTCCTACACTGGTCTGCAGCTCCGACTTACATCCAAATTAGATACGCCCTGGGCCACCTCAGTATGTTCTCTCTCTGTTCTGTTCATGACCCCTGAACCCAGTTTGTCCAGCGCCAAGTTCACCCTTGAGCTGACCATGGGCAATCTGTTTGCAGCTGTGCTCCTCTGTGCCACATCCTGTGTCCTTCTCAAGGCCTCTGCTCTCCTGCCAGGCCTGGCTTTGTCAGCACTTTGTCATCAAGTTGCTGTGGTACAAATCTCATTGCACATGGAAGAGCAGTTTGCCATTGCTGTCTGTGCAAAGCCATGGTTGTACCACACCAGGAGAAGCAAAAGTGAAACAGAAGAGGCACAAGCTCCTGAGCAGCCAGAGGAATTGGTGGCACAGCCAAGAGAAGCAACATAAAGCTACAGACAGCTCAAGGAAGGTTCAGAGAGGGCAGATATCCATCAAAGAGGGGCAAAATCTCCCTGGGCACTTTCTTTTGGGAAATTCAAAACTATCCATGTATCAGTAGACACCTTTTCAGGTGAAGTTTTTGCCTCCTTGCATACAGGAGAAACAGCCAAGCATGTTTGTCACTGCTTCTTGTAAGCATTTGCCTCACTAGGTGTACCTCAAGAAATAAAAACAGACAATGGTCCAGCCTACACAGGAAAAAAAGCAGCCACGGTTTTAATAGAGGGCTGACCTGAGAAGTCTCAATTCACAGCCTTGCACATTGCTTGCAAACCTAGTAGCCTTTGTTAAGAATGGCAGGGCTGTGTTAAAGGGCTGCATGATTACCACACCACTGGTATCTGGGTCTGTTCAAAGTGGCTGGCAAAGTTATCAGTAGCAGCTGTCTCCTCATTCTGCAGTCCTGGTTCCTCTTCAATTAAAACTTGTTTTCCAGATAACACCTTCTCTTTAACAACCTTGTCCTGGTGAGGGTTACTTTCTCTGGAAAAGCTTTCTTCAACAGTCTCTTCTAAAATAACCCTTCATCAGCTAGATGAGGTAAAGGACACTTTCACCTGGTACTTTTCCAACTATCTTTTTCAAATTGATTTTTATTCATCCAGTTAATTCATGTACTTAGCTGGAGCAAAATTATTACCATTAGCCCTAGGGTCTTACAAATTTATCTGCCATTGAATTCTCTTTCCCCCCCATCGTTATCTTTGGCAGACTTATGCCTATTGGCCAGTGTGCTTTTTTTCAACAAAAATGAACAAATACCCATTTGCCTCTGGAATTATCGTCCATTTGTCATTTGATACAGCTCTGTCTACTGCTCCTGCAAAAAATCTCTCTGCTGGTTTTTCCAGGCTCTTTGTGCTACTCTGTTTTTGAATGCCCAAAGAGACTTGTAGGGAGATGAGGCTCCTGCACCTTGTGCCAACATAATCTCAGTCTGCCGTGTCTATTGCAGCAAAAATAAAAGCCCACATTGTTTCCTATCTTATGACCTCTGGATACCTTTCTGTCTTTGATCTTTCCATTATTTCGGCTCCTGTTTAAAATGGCAAAGCCTTGTGGCCCTCATTATAGACTTATCATTATATGTATGCCAGGCTTCCTCAGAATGTAAAATTATCATTGCTTTATCAAAATTTAATTTGGGAACTTACATTATGTCTTTTTCCCCTGCAAACACCCTCCATCTTCCAAGAGTTTTCTATCTCTGCTTTTCTAGAACATCTATGTGGCTCTAGCCCTGCAAATTGAAAGAAATGTTCTCCAGTCTTCTGCCAATTGCAAAGTTTTTTCCTACCTGGCTTTTTCTTGTATTACATTAACAAAACAATTGTTTTCTGGACATCCAATACCACTCCAGCACATTTCTCTCACCCCATTAATTCATTTACCTCTTGACAGTTTACACTGTCCAATAATCAGTCAGTACTAACTAGTCCAGCAGTGCCTTGTTGCCTTTTCTGCATTTTCCTGAGTGGAGAGGTGTAACCAGAGCCTCTTCATAACACAGCAGCTGGTTTGAAGCCACTTCTGAGAGGATGACATAGAAATACATTTCCCCATCCTTTCTAGATTAGTAACAAAAGTAGATAGACACATTTAATCTGACTTTTCTTCTGATATTTTATTATTCCACTTGATACTGACTTAGACTTTTATCTTATTTCTTTAAAAAAAAGCCTTATTTGTATATTTACCCAGAGTTTTTTTAACACCTCTTCTGTTTTCCTTCTCACACCTAATTTTAAATTTTAAACAAACGAAGTTGAAACTGATTGAGGTACAGAGATCTCCAAGAGGAAAGAAATACAAACACCATGTGCCTGGCTCAGGGAAAGACAGGTGGAGCTCAGCTCTTTTTGGAGGGAGCAGCCAGCTGGTCAGCACTCCTGTTTGCACCAGACAGTGGCCCGGAGCTCCAGGTCATTTGTGGCACACTGCCACACACACACTGCCTCCAGCCCAATAAAAAGCAGGAAAGGAGCATTGGTGGAGGGGTGAGGCATGGTGTAGGATAGGAAAGGTGCTAATTTATGAGGAGATATCAGGGCAGATGACACAGAAATCTCTAGAGTGTTTGGCTTCATCTGACACTTGAAACTGCCTCTCCAAATTGAGGTGCAGGGAGTGCATGATGCTACATGGCTGCAATTATGGTCATGGACAAGGGGGGTCAAGTTCTGGAAGTGCTCTTGAAACCTTATTTTACCCATCTGTCAAATGGTATTGATGACTGCTTTGGACTTTGGTTTGATCAGAAACTGTAGTGTTAGGTTGCAGACTCTGTCATGTGTTACCCCTTTTTTTTTTTTAGTGCTGCTTTTCCTGTAGCATTTGATTGAGAGGTAATTGTTGTCCTGAACCTGATTCTTGAAGATCTCTGAAGCACAGCAACCACTGCTTGCACGAAGAGATCACTCATGTTGGGAAAAAATATTTCTTCCAAAACATTCTTGCAGAATGTTTTGGAAGAAATCATCTCTTAGCTCAGATCTGCTCTAAATGTACAGATCTGAGCTAAGAGATATTTCCTACTCCAAAGGTTCAGACAGCATTCAGAATTCATTAAATATGTGAGTGTGGGTACCTTTACTTTATCCATGTTTGAAAGGAAATTGTGAAACTATATTGCTATTCAGCAGCCCTCTTTTTGCCATCATCATGGGTTCTAAGCACAGAAGAATACAGATCTACAAACACATTGAGCAATTGTGTGAAGTGTTTTGTTGCAAGCCTTTTTGGTCCCCTTGCCAAATTTCCTGGGTAAGTAACAAAATTACTTGGACACCATTCTGCTAAATGAGATGTAGATAACACACAGTTTGGTTAGCTCGTGCATTGTAAATATAGCTCTCATCAGATATTTTAGTGGCTAGCACTCTACCTATTTATTTCTCAATTAAAGGCCATCTGCAGCAAGTTTTCTTCATGTTATTTCATGAATTAGCTGTAAAAATGCCAGCACACTCCACAAAACACCATTTGTCATGTTTCTTGCTAAATTAGACATTGCTAAATTGGAGTAATCAGTGCAAGTGATTTCCATTTGTGCCTTGTAGAGTCTGTTTCACTGTGTTTCCACCTTTGCATTACTAGAGTGAAAAAAATAACAAAAACCTCTTACCATCCCCTGTGCTGGGGATCCAGAACCTGGATTCCTGCTCATCCTATGCCTTGTTCAAGGCTAAACTTGTTCCTGAGGAAAATCAGGAAAGGCCATAAATTGTTTCACACTCAGAGCAGCCCATGTTCTCTGATGTGGAGTGTGAATTTTCACATCAGGGGTGCACTGAGCCCATGGGTTTTGCTCTGGTTTGAAAACAGTGAGGTGACAAGATAACACTTGTCATCTCTTTCCATCCCTTGGGAAGCCCAGATGAAGACAGATCAATGGATTCCCCCATTTGCCTCTACCTGGCATTTGGGATTATGTATGTTATAAAAATCCCAGAGGAGTAAGTTCATCCTTATTTGAAGGATTGTGTCTTGTGAGATATATCTGAGACAGCTGCCTTTGGAGGTTGAAAGCACTTGACGCCCTCCTGCATTCTCAGTAGCTCATGGGAAGTATCAGATCTAATATGACTTATGCAAAGTATGTATCTTATTGCTTGGCTAAAAAGGTTAGGTTTGTCTCTGAGGAATGATTTTTAAAGGTTACTTTAATGTCAAATTAGTGGTTTTGATTTCATAGTAATACAATTTTCAGTGTTTGGTGGATTCTTTTAGTTAAAATAGCTATTGGGTGACATTTTAAAAGCAATCTGCTGTTTTACCCAGCTGAGACTTTAAAGTATAGTGATTAAAAATGGAAGGTCACAAAAACATTACTAAAACAGTTGCCCTTAATTTTAAATGCTGAAGTATAATTTCTTTCCCTGGACACTTTCTCTTCACATGCTTATCCATATCCATATCTTAAATATTATGCAGCTTCAGTAGTTGCAGACCCATACTCAGAATTAGATGCCTTCCCTGTGCTAGACAGAAGCACACATTTAGTGCCTTTCCCTGCTCCTGGAAATGTTTACCTGTAAACTCAGAAGGGCTAGAAAGAAACATGTTGACAAATGGAGAGTAAATGGCTTGCATAAGGGCATGCTTCAGATCAGATCTGTACAGCCCAGACCTTGTACACCTCTATCTAGTGTGCTGGCCACTCAACTCCTGCTAAACTATGCAAGAGTACATTTCAGTCACCACTGAATTAGAAAATTTATTTGCTGTATCAAAACCCCCTGTGATGGTATAGTTGTTAACAGTGTCACTTCCATTATATTTTTCAAAAGAAAAGATTGATTTCCAATTTTTTTTTTTAAGCAGTACCTGGTTATGAAGACCAGAAGAGCTGTGCATGACATAGCATAGTCATGTAGTCCAACATTTAATTGTCGGGACTTAGTTTATCACGTAAGTTCCAAGGACTCTAGACAGTCGTCCTCTCCAAAAGTATCTGTTCACACAGTAAAAGCCAGTCCCCTGGTTGTAGAATTTGAACCATGAGTAGCAAAAGCAGAGAGAAACTTTCTCTCTCTTTTTCATAGTTATTGGTCTGCTTAATAGAGCCCTTGAAACAATGAACAATTACTATTGGTTCATTACCTTACATTGTTTCAATGGACAACTTCTATTTTCCTTTTCCTGCTTAGGAATACTGAAAGTCACTTTTGCTTACTTTTTATTCTCATTTGCTCTACTTCAAAATACTAGTGACTACCAGGGCAGAAAAATTACACCTTACTAGTATCCAGCTTCTCTTTCTAAACATGTCGAGGCACAGGTAGATTTACCAATGGCTCCCGTGGACATTGTGCATGCTGGATCTGCACTGCAATCTCTCAGTTTATTCTCACACGTATCAGAATGAGGTGTCTGCCCAAATGTGAGAGTGGGGCTCATTAGCTTTACCTTGGGTGCCAGCTTAATTATTGAAAGCTGCTCCAGAATGTAGTGATCTTGTGCAGGACTTTCAGTTGAATAAATACTTGTATGGTAATAATATTAAACTCTAGAATGTTTCTCTTTTAGAGCTTCCATTTCATTTCCTCTTCGGTTTGTCCCTTGCAGAGACAGGGAAGTAAAGCAGAAACTGCAGCAATTTTCCCTTTGAAACTTGCTTTTCCCCAATTCCCTATAATCCTAATTTGCAGACTTGACATTACACAGTCCTTCGCAAGAGCAAGAGGATTCAATATTTGTAATTTCTCCACATCCAAATGAATGTGTTGTTAGAACAGTCCCATTTTGACATCTCTCATTTTGCCAAGGCTTGCGGTCTGCTCTTACATTTGCAGGGGGACGTTTGGCAACAGTGTCATTTCCAATAGCTAACTAGACACACTGAATGATACCTCCTGTATATCCAGGCCTACTAGCCTCGTTGTGTTTTTAATTCTGTTGCAAAAGGGTGTCTTTAAAGCTCCTGTCAGGCAGTAGCCTGCAACGATCTGTATTTTGTTGGATCTATGTCTTTGTCTATGTTGTCTATTCTGTTTTAGTTGTGACTGTGCTTCTCAGGTCCAGCTAAATAGTCCCAGCAAGTGTATCCTCAGGCTACTCACAACCACCACAGCCCTACAAAAACTGGTAATACACTTGTATTAGATGTTTTAGGGAGCTTGCCCCTGGGCTAAAACTGAACAGCATTTTTGCCTTGCAGCGGACCAGAAAAGGAAAAGGAAAGCAAAAAATATCTGTGTCTTCTGCCAGAGAGCACAAGGGCGTGAACTTTACTAAGAAATCTTTCCCATTACACCCTAGAGGCATAGAATGAGGGCTGTGCATGAAACTGGAACCAGCTGCAAGAATGAGACTGCTGGAACCTGTGCTGCAGGGGGAAAACTTGGAAAGGAGATGCCTCTTTAGTCCAGCTCTGCTCCTAATTGAAGTCTGCAAGACTATCATTGTAGTCTACAAGACTACCTACATCTGCACCTAATTGCAGTCTACAAGAAGAATCGACCCCTCTGTTTAGAGTGCCATAATTCAGTTCATATTAACAAAGTCAGAACAGAGTAGTCATGACCTGAATGCCTCTGAGAAATGGGAAAAAACTCCCATCTGGGTCAGATGTATCTTTAGGTCTAGAAGAAGTTGGAAGTTCGGACTGAGACTGTTCTCATGGGTGATAAGCAATAGGCAGTGGTTCACAGGGGGACAGGTAGCTTCTGACATCCTAAGGTGCGTGGCAGCTTTCCCTCAGTCATCCCACTGCTCAGCAGGTCTGGCTTCAGCAAGCATTGGGCTTTGCATGATGTTGGCCATAGATATGCCTTTCCATGTCCCCTTGGGCGTATTCAGAGAAGACAGCTCTGACTGCCTCATGGATGACATGCATTTATGGTAAGTGCCAGCACCTGGAAACGGCGTATCAGAGACCTGAGGTAGCTCTCACATTTCATCTGGGCAAGCGTCTGTGAAGAGTGCCTGTCAGCAATGTGAGTGCTGTCCCAGGAAAGGAATGGCAACCTCAGAGGAAGTGGGAGTCTGACACTGGGGCTGCTGTCAGGGACATCAGGAAGTACGGTACCCTTCTGCCATGTAGATGGCACTAATTTTTCTTCTTTGCTGCTAGCCTGTACTTCTGGGATGTGTTTCTGCTCCCTTCTCTGATACTGCATGTATTGCTGCTGATATTTTCACCTGCCTGGGCTGCAATTCAATCTTGGTGTGTTTCTACATGCCTTATGAACCAGTGCCTGGTGCTCCTGTCATCACAGGATTGCTTTTCAGTGTGGCAGAAAAATAGCCACAAAGGTGTTTCCTAATGTGGCAAGGGCACACACCAAGACTTGGACAATCTAACAGGTTTACTGTGCCTTACTGGGTTCTGCATTTAGTTTAGTGCTTTGGTTTTTCTGTTTTCCTGCCATTTTCACAGCTCTTCTTAATAATGAAAAGGTTTGCAGAATTTTATTCTGCATACTGCACCTGATTTTTTTTTTTTCTGGTCCCAAATTGGACTTTTCTTTGTATTTTCTTGCTGAAATAGCTTGCATCTTTTGGAAACAATCTTGTAGCATCTCTGCTGTCCTTGCTAAACCTCAAGCAGCAATGCAACCTCCTTCAATGCACCAGCAGTACACTTATGCCTGTGTTTTGCTCTCATCAGTCTGGGGTGACATGTTGAGGCACAGGTAGATTTACCAAATGGCTCCTGTGGACATTGTGCATGCTGGATCTGCACGTGCAATCTCTCAGTTTATACTCACACATATCAGAATGAGGTGTCTGCACAAATGTGAGAGTGGGGCTCAAGAATGAGATCAAGAATGGATTGCCTCAACTGGTTGTTTATGTTCATCCTTTTAGTGACTTGTCCCACCAGACAGGGAATCTTGTCTCCTTACCACAAAAAAATATAACTGCATTTGGAGGCAAGACAGCACTGGTGGGTGTGGATGGACATGGCATCACAAGAAGCAGTGGGTAGTTTTTATCATCATAATAGAGAGTTGTGATTCATGCTTTTCTGTGGGCTGTGGCAAGTTTTAGAAGGATTTGTGGGAGAGCAAAGGGACATTAAGATGTGTGTAAGGAACTTTTTTGGCTATGAGAGGCTGAGGTTCCTTATGGAAAACTCTTTTTACAGAATAGGATTCTGGTTCCTTAGGCAGAACTCCTAAAATGACATGGAAGAATGTTTTGAACAGATGCAGGCACCTTGGTTCTGAGCATGAGAAAAAGCCACAGAGTGAGCTGGTGAACTTCTGTAAGAGTTATAATCATTCTGGTCTGTGTCAGAAAAGGACCTGCATCTGTGCATGACACAGCAAATTGTCCTTTTGGAGATGCTCCTTTCCTTCCAGTGCTGTATTCAGATGACATAAGCACAAAAGCAAGCCAAAATCTTATTAATGGTTTGGACTGGCATGACTTTGGGAGTGGATTCTCCTATCTGTGCTGAATCTGGTGTTTCAGATCTGCCCATAGAAGGTGTCAATTCTGATCTATCAGGTGTCTGTGTCAGACCAGAGAAGCATAGTTTGAGTCATGAATGGCAAAACAGATTCCAAAAGAAGGAAATTAAGATAATTTGTGCTATCTTTCTGAAGTTAAAGGTAAGTATGAAAGCCTGTGGAGCAAAACTCTCATGTGAGAAAATGAGAAAATAAACAGAAATGCATCTGGATTTCCTATGATATGAAATTGAAGAAGAAAATTATAGACTAGGTTAAAAGAAGTATTTGTCAAGGCAAATAAAAAGGACATTTATTTCAGCTTTCAGAAGTCTGTGCTGTGGTTTAAAGAAATCCATTGACCTTCTGTCCAGAGTCATGTCTGCAGGTGACACTGAGAACATTTTGTTTCCCCCGGTTTCCAAGCATTCAGTTTGCCACGTTCTTCTGTTCTGAGCATACTAAAGCAGCATTATTGAATATCTCCAGAAATAGTCTGAGCTTGAGGTATTGAAATGCCAAGAGCTATTATAAGAGAAATCAATTTGTTGGGCGGTATTTCCTGAAAGCGCCTGACTACTCTCTCACATCTTGTTATCAGACCCAACTCAGCATTAAGAGCCAAGAAGGGATGCCAAGAATAAGTATTTTTATTCAAAACCTCTTAACTGTAGCAGTGCCTGGAACCTTAACCTCCCCAAAAGAATTGTCTCTGTCCTTTGTTATAGAGGAGAGTGCTTCTCTTTCACTGTAAGCAGACAGAATGGCAACATGGGGTATAGAGTTTTCTTTTATTCTGCACTTTTTGATTCTCTTTGTAATAACATTAGAGTCAAACCACATGAGTTAATAAATGGTAATCCCACAGACCTTAATGGAAGATGAAGGTTCAGTGAGTCTATTTTTCCTGTAATGCAGCAAAGAGGCTGTAGGTAAGTTCATGTGATTGGATGTTCCAGTATTTCTTTCAGGTCTCTTCATGCTTGTAGCTGTGTACTCAGGTTTTTCAATTCAGAACAGGTAAGTCTTTCAATAATATTTGTGTTTCCTTCATAGTCTTACTCCTTGGGATATTTGTTGAATTTTGCTTCTATTTTGTCCATTATCTGCTCTATGTAAAATATTTATTCTCTGTCAGTGAAACTCATCTTCTGTGACAGCTGGGGAAGGAACAATTACAGTCTTCAGGTTTCAGTCCTGGGCTTGCTTCTGCAGTCTGAACTATTCACCATCAGATTGATCTTCCAGAGTACAACTCTGCTAGTTGACATAGAAATGCTGCAATGTGAAGGTGCGTCAAAGTGAGGTAGAAATGGCAAATTGTTCATGTGTAGTTACCCTTTTAAAGCCACTTTGGTGCCCTAGTTCAGCTGGATGTACGACATGGGTCCTGAAACTTCACGTGCTATTTGGTGTGCAAAGCTATTCAGTGCTGAAAAAGTTTGTTGGGAACTTCTTTCCATCAGAAAAAATGTGAGGATAAATTCAGCACTGAGCTTCCAAAGTTCCCACTGTCATCTTAGGGTTAATCCTTAAACAGGCTTCAATTTGTCACAACTGAAATCAAAGCAGAGTCATTCTACTATCTGAGTTTTGCATTAAAAGCATTAAGCTCTGCCTGAGCAAGGCAATGCCCTTGAGGTTCACTGGGATGCTGAGCTCTGCCAGAAGCTCTTGTTTTGCTGCTGTCCTTTGCTCAGTCTGCACAGACTGCAGCACTGTGGTAGGAGTGCGTCACACTGCAGTGCGCGGTCATCAGCTCTCAATGCAGACTTTGGAGGCTGCAGTGTAAGACTGCAAGGCTACACTGCAGAGATGCTGAGCTTTTGAAAAGCTGCAGTTAGATCTGGTTGAACAAGCAAAGTGTTCACGGGCAGGATTAAGCCTGTTTTGCCGTTTGTCAGCAGATTGTGCTCTTTGCAAATATTTCTGTAAGAGCTACAGGGCTAAAGGAAAATCAACACTCTGTTTCCCGATCGGGTGGGAGAAAAAGGATTTGGCTCTGGCAGCCTTCTTATATACATTGGAGTGCTGTCCCAGAACAGTTTGCATGCTGCATTGTTTGACAAAACTATACAGAAAGACCCAAGATTTACCTTTCATGGTACCCTATGGTATTGGTGAAAGGGAGGAGAGACCAGCAGCAGCACTAAGTAGGCAGCTGACACAGAGAAAGAAATTCCTGCTCAGTAAGACAGCTGAGGGTGTTTTATTTGAACAACCTGGCTTTCATCAGGAAAATCCAACAGGAGTCTATAAATTTTCCCTGTATCTTTCTCAGGGTTTGGTAGGGCTGGTGCTGTGGGACCATGATGATGAATAGCTAGTTTGGCAGGATGAGGAGCATAATGGTGGTCTTTTTGAGGTCAGAAAACTCTCTCCCTCTCTTCCACACACCCTTAACCATTACTGGTGGGTCTGATGGGTGAAAAATGGTATGTTCAAAATAACACCTTTAAACTACTTGTTGACCAGAACTACTTGAAGACAATAAGACTCTGTGAGGATTTTTGGACTGGAAGCAGAAGAGGAGGGCACTATGGAGCAGACCACTGCTGTAGCACATTCTTTGCATACCTGCTAATTGCTCTTGTCAGGACATCAAGGGATATTGCTCTTGAAACATCTTTGTAGGGTCTTGCTCTCCTAAAGTCAAGAAGAAATCACTGGAAGGTAGCTTTTTATAAGTTGAGGTAGCCTGTTTTAGGATTGGCTTCAGATATTTATAATCTGTCCCTGTGCTCCTAATCAGGGCAGCACAAAATGTTTTGATATATTTAAACAGCTATATTTAAAAACAGATGGATCTCTATCTCTCCAAGAGCAGCAGAGATGGTTGTGTTCTACTCTTCAATGAGCAAATTTACCATTCAGCCTTCTCCAATTGCATTCCCCACATGGAATGTGGGGTGTCTAGACAAGGACTTCTGTCACAGACATTTATATTCAGATGCAAATAAGTCCAATTATACACAACTGTGCCCCTTTACACATGAGTATGGATAATTATGTAAAGCATAGCTCTACTTCAAGTGATCATACAAAGAGTACTGCTATGTGAATAAAAGGAATAAAACCCAGGATGGGGCCTACATTTCTCACCAGAAATAAGTTTCTCCCAAGACAGAAGTGTGCAGCAGCCCCTGAAACCCACTGCTAAGGAGCAGAGGTTTAGGCTTGCTGAAGATAGAAGCCACATATCTGAGAAGGGAGGAGAGGGAGGGAGGACCTTGTTTTTGTAAACTCTCTGATGTGACCGGTTTGTAGGGGAGGTCCTGTAGAGACAGGTGATTGGTTGGAGACAAGAAAGCCTGTTCTCAAGTTCTGCTGGGATTTTTGTTTTGTTTTGATTTTTTTTCAGGGTTAGACAGTAGCAGGGAACATATCCTTCTAAGATCAGAATCATCCAAGAAATAGACAGGCCCTTTTTGCCTGGCACTATAAACAAATAACCACGTGCATCTTGGCTGGTTTCGCCTGGAATGGAACAAGAAGAGCCTTTCAGGACCCTGCTAAAAGGGTGGGTGACAAGATCTGACTGCAGAGTGATGATTCCTCCTGGGAATTCTGCAGAAAGATACATTCTTTGGAACCTATTTTTAATACACCGTCTGTTTTTCAAGCTAGCAAGAGCCAGTTTTGCACTTCTAACACAATGGACAAATCAAAATAAGATGTATGCTCAGCTTCAGTCCTGCACATCTCTTATTCAATTATTGTTTACATAACACATTCAGAAGGGATTGTCTCTCTATTTGGCTCTTAAATCTTTAAAAAATATTTAATCTCTGATCTATCAGTTGTCAAGGAGTCGAAATAAATAGACTGTTACCTTGTTAGTGTGCTTACTTTTGTATTATCTGTGTAATCTTAATGGTGGTCTTTAAGAGAGATGTTTCAAAAAGAGAAAGACTGTAAAATATAAGTTGAATTTTTTTTTTTTTTTAAATAGCAGAGAATTAGATACAGAAGAGAAAGCATAAGATCAGATTATGGTCAAATTCTGAAATTAATTATCTCTATGAGACATCTAAGCCAAGACATTATATCAAAGTAGAATCCCACCAAACCTTTTTAAATGTAACTGATCATTATTTTTGCAGGTACAAAATCGAAATGGCTGTATTGATTTTCTGAGAGCCTACTTACAAGTGCAAGGATATAAGTATTTTTATCTCTTCCATGTGCTGGTTTTCAGTCTTGGGGTATTCAAAACAGCTGCAAAGACCTTTCCTTTGAGGGTGCTTTTTTAAGGGGAAGTTGTTGTTATTGTAGGATTCTGATGTGAGTTTCAATGTTGGCTCTTTTGCAAAGAGCTATGTTATCTTAAAGGAACAGGACATGAATAGTTCACATAAGGCTAAATGTCCTAAACAAGAAAAGAGGCTACCATTGGTAGCAAGTATATTTGGATGCCTGTTTATTTTTTTATGTTGCCAGAAAAATCACAAAGTCCTTTTAGTACATTCAAGAGAACCAGTC
The DNA here is from genome assembly GCF_027477595.1 of Haemorhous mexicanus. Taxonomy (NCBI): domain Eukaryota; kingdom Metazoa; phylum Chordata; class Aves; order Passeriformes; family Fringillidae; genus Haemorhous; species Haemorhous mexicanus. The sequence goes on along the minus strand of NC_082381.1, from coordinate 43,478,153 downwards.
TGTGCTAGAAATGCTGATTTTATGCTCTGCTAAAAGGAAAGGTAGGGTAGAGCAAAGTAAATTAAATATGTGACTGAAAGTACATTAGTTTAATGGACAATTAATAAAAGGGGAATATTTTAATTGAAATATCTTTTATGAGGTATTCTTTTCATTATACACTTTAAGGGAGTTAATTATTGTACATTTTGCTAGATAGAACTTTCCTCCATTTATGTCTCTGTTTTCATTTATTTAATTCCTTTCTACAACATAAAAAACCACCCTTGCTATGAGTAAGTTTTATTTCTGGTAAAAAGTCACTTGGAAATATACCTTCTGTTAATAATGAAATTTTCATGGTAACAAAGGAAGTTGTGTTTACACAGAGTATTGTAATCATACAATCAGTTGGAAGGGGCTTTTAAAGTTCATTTAGTACAACTCCTCTGCAGTGAACAAACATTTTAAATTAAATCAGGTTGCCCAGAGCCCCATTCAACTTGACCTTGAATATTTCCAAGGATGGGGTATCCAGCATGTCTCTGTGACCATGCCTCACCAACCTCACAGTAAAATAATTCTTCCTTGTATTCAGCTGGAATCTATCCTCCTTTAGTTTAAAACCATTACCTCTTGTCCTATTGCTACAGACTTCCTTAAAAGAGTCTGCTTCCATCTTTATATTTCCTCATGATTCTTCTGATAATTTTTAGCCCTCCTCTGAACCAACCCCAATACTTACATTCTTTCAACCCATGTAAGGGTTGAAATATTCTTTGCTTTCTTATTAGACCAAAATTTTTAAAAAGCAAAGGAAAAAGCCAAATGCTCTGAGGAAAATATCACTTGTTGTTCATGTGCCTTACTTTCATGTGAGATGGACCTGTTGGTACACCATGCAAGACAAGTGTGCTCCAGCTTGTGACAGAATGAGGTTTTTCCTCTGGGACAAAAGAGGGGAACAGGTGGTGCCTGTCAAAGGATGTGTGCAGCTCCCCTCACTGTGGCTCCCTATTATATCCCAACTCACCTGCCTAGTTTTCTACATCTGAACCAGAGCAGTGACCAAATTTAAAAAAAGGCACTGACTGGGATACTTCTCCTCAGACACTCAAAACTTTACTAGTTTAATTCCTTCAGACCTGTGATATGCTCCTTACTGAATTAAAATATTTTTCTATTCCTGTGAGTTGCAGAGATTAGACAAAACTTCAAACTTATAATTAAAAACTTTATTAAAACTTTATTTGTGCTGCCTGATATAAGCTTAAAAGAAGATGGAGAGCAAAGGAACCTTGTGCTTTTTATTTTTTGACATGTAGACAATTTTTGGAAGCCACCTTTTGGAACAGGAAGCCTGATACTGCATTGTAAGATACTCAGTGAAAATCATGACGTGTTTGTTCACAAAATCCTTTAAGTTTGGGAGCTTTAGAAGACAAGGCCACTCATGAAAGCATCTATACAAGGCCATCAAAAACGTGGCTATCACCAAACACCACTTTTGCTTTTCCCTCAGATGAGATCCCAACTAGAAAGGCTTCCATAATGACCACTGAATACAGAGGTGGATTTTGTCTATGCAGGACACAGCTTTCATGTTTGTGGCACTTTTGTGGGAGTGTAGCCCTTCCTCACATGCTGCATTCCCTCCATCACCTGCCTTCTATCTGTTTCAAAGCTCCTCTGTCAGCAAGGACCAGTGACATCTGACTGGAACCCACAGGGAAGGAGCAAAACTATGGCAAGCTGCAAGTGTCATTTTGTGCAATAAAAAGAACAAGCTAGGTACAGGGCATTCCTGTGGTCTTTCCAAATGTCTCTATTAAGAATTATTCCATTATTTAAAAATAAAAATGTTTCCACGGTTCAGGAGAAGAGTGCCTGGTTGAAAACCATTTTTTCTTGCACTTTCCCTCCCCAATCACTGTAAGAACAAATACATAAAGTTCTGATAAGATTGAAAGCCTTTTCCCACAACTGTAGCTTTTAAAAAAATACTGTATGAAATGGGGGTCAAAAGGCTGTATTTTAAAAATGTCTAACTCAGTGGGAGATATTTCTACATAGCACAGAAGAGAAATCACTTTAGATTCCAGTAGAGAGTGGACTCACTTCCTCCATTCCCTGCATAGTAAAAATCAGTCAGGGAAAATCAAATAAACCAAAAAATTTCAGTGAATTAATTGTCCACCCTCTGCAGAGACACAATAGGAGATAAAGAAATAGACACTAGCATAGGACATTGGTTCTGTTGAATCTCAATTTTTACTGTCTAACTCAGAGAAATTAAGAGTATACTGCTAGTCAAATTACTGTAAATCTGCATGGATCATTTACTCCACTTAAAAATTTTAATACTTATTTTTCACTGCTGATAGAAATGAAGACTCCAATGACATTTAATTTTTATCAGTTTTTAGGGAATTATAGAGGCCAGAGAGAGGCACATGTAAGTCTTGTTGTGACTTGAAGGAAGCATGTTTAAAAAAACCTGAACTTCTCTTTATCAGCCTCCAGAGATTATGCTCAGAATGGTACCTCTCACACTGGCTATGTCTCACAGTGGCTTTGCTTACTCAAATAGAGCTTGTGGGCTTAGAAGAGCTTTGTTTTTCACCCATCTGCCACAAGAACCTCTGAAAGGGATTTATAATGCCACAGTTTGGATGAAGTGCAGGTGAACCTGGGGGGAGACTTCAGATGATCCTTTGTTCTCATCATGTTTGTTTCCACAAGTTTTTGACTATGTGGTGTACTATGGTGAACTTCCCTAATGAAGCCCTCATCTTTTCTCTAATTTGTTTCTATCTGTTTCCCATCTGTAGTCTTTTTTATTCTTTTTTTTTTTAAATTTTATTAGAATGTAGAGTGGTTTTTATAGCTCCTTAAGAAATGAAACATGGACACACTTGGTTTTTCATTTCCCCTGAAAAATGAGTTCCTATTTCAAGTTGTACACAACTCATTACAATACCATTAGCAGATTTAACATAAATAATGGAGGCAACTGAGTCTTAAGTGTAGCCATAAATATGATAAGTGGCTGACTTAAGGAAAAACTTGTGAGTCTGAAATGCTTCCTGATTTCATGAGTTCTTTCAGTTCTAAGATATAAAATTCATTGTCTCAGATAGGGATGAGTTTGACTTTCAATGATCATGTCAAGGCCTTTGTATTCAGGGCACAACACAAACTCCTAATTGCATGTGTTACAGAAGAAGTTGCAGAGATTCTCTCTGTGACTGAATTTTCAAATGTCAATAGTTACACATAAGGAGTAAGGTGTCAAAGCTCTATTCTTCATTTCTTGTTTTGCTCCCTGCCTTCTACCCCATCAACCCTAAATCTTTGGTATGCTTGACACGTTTCTGGCTTCAGTTTCCTCATAGAAAGCTCAAACTGAGTGCAGCACAGTGTCTATGACTAAAGAGAGCAAATATAATCACTTGCTGCATCATTCACAATACCTCACAGTCTCACTGCAGCAATACACTTTCTTGGCCTGTATAAATTCTGGTTTTTACTAACTCTTTGCCTTGTGGTGAAACACAAGTATTCAGTCTGAGATGGAAGATCTTCTTTGAATTGAAATCCAAGGTGTTTAATTCAAGCTCCTAGTGTTCTGATCAACTGTTAAATATTTCTTGCCTCTCTCAATTTGTGTTGTCATACACATTCCATTGCAAGATGGCAGTTGGAACCCAGCTCTTAATGATAATTAATTTTTCAGCTTTACTATTTCAGTATTGTTTCCTTACAAAACCCTTATTGAGAAAAATACAAATGTCATATGTTGATGCAAAGAGGCAAGAACCTCTGCTCTTCTGCACATAAAGGATGAGGCATCTTACAAGTGAGTCAGATGATCTGTGGAATTTGCAGTTATCATTTGCCACAGTATATGGGCAATAATATTTGGTAGGCTTGGCAACCTGGATCTTCTGTGGGTGGATATGGCAGGTCCCTTTAGAGAACATTCTTTGCAAGTGGCCTTTGAGCTTGTTACCTCTTCATGCAGCACCATGCTATGACTTTTCACCACACAGCCTCCTCTCTGGTGGTTTCTCAGGAGAGGCAGGGCTAGCCCTGATCCCTGTCAGAATGACAAAACTTGTGTAAGGCTGGACAGGCTGATGAGGCTCCTCAGAGTCTGGGAAATCAGGAAGCCAGATAATAGATATTGTTTATTTCTCATTCCTTGCAAGATTCCTACATTTGATCATGGGTTTATAATCCAATATCATCCTTAAAGCAGGACTGATACTGAATTCAGACTAGGTTGCAAGGGCCTAATCCATAAAGTCTTGTAAACCTTCAAAAATGAAGACTGGACATTTTATCTAGGAAAACTTCAATTTCTTTTCCTTGTATCTACCTGAACCTCCACCAACTTAATTTTTGTCTCTGATTCTTCTTCCATACATGACTGTGAAGAGACTTGCTGTGCTCTCTTTATGCTCCTGTAGGTACTGTAAGGCACCTATGAGGTACCTCCAAAGCCATCTTTTTCTCCAGGCTGAACAAGCTTTTTTCACAGGTGCAGGAAAATTTCTCTTCACTGAATTTCATGATGTTTCTGCAAGCCCATTTCTCTGGCTTATTTATGTCTCTATGAATGAAAGGTCTGCCCTCAAACATGTGAGCGACAACTCCAGTTTGGGGTCATTCTCAGATGTGATGAGATGCATTGTCTACTCATGTAGGTCATAGATAACAATACCAAATATCAGATAGGGCCCAGGAAAAATCCCTGAGAAAAGCCACCTGTCATTCTGCCTAAGTGGAATACACATCAGCCACTTTGTTTTGAACCAAGTGATCCTCTCAATATTTCATCCAGGCAATTATCTGCCTGACTAAACCTTTAAGTTCTTTCTTGGATAAAAGGGTATTGTAAGAAACCGTGCTGAAAATCAGCAATTGCTAAGTTCAAGGTCAGTGACATTCAATGATTTTTCTGTGTCTGTACCCTTGCCCCCAGCTATCTTTTTTTCATCATTATCCCAAATATCATGGTCTTTTCATCAATATACCTGGAAAATATCTAGTTTTCCATAAATGTTCTTTTCTAAGTCTGGACCATTAGTCAAACAAAAAGTCACCAGTAAATCTCACACATAATACAGAGATATAACCATCTTTTACTCATCCTTTGTGGACACTGCTTCCTTTTGTTCATTCTCTTCAGAACACTCATCTGAAAGGTTTCTGGTTTGTGACAACCGTCTTCTTCTCAAGAGGGAACAACAGAGATAGAGAAACAGAGGGAGGGGAAACAGACTAGTTCCTGGCAAGTCTGACATTAGTCAGGCTTATGTCTCATAAGACACTGAGCCCATGCTGAAGTGAGTGAAGACCCAGGGGTGGGACTTCATGCCTTATGAAAATGGTACTTTTTTTTTACCTTGGAGTAAGTACTTTGTTTATGAGCTTTCTTAAAAAGAGGTAAGATACCAAGTGATTTTGTTTTGCCATAAGGCTAACTGTCCTGAGGGTCATGGAAGAACTGAGGTGAGTTGATTCATCTTGTAACAGGACTGTCACTCCTCCTGTTAATTTCCGTTTGTACACCAGGACAGCTGTGAGTCCCTGGATGTGCTGTGATAACAAGCACTGCTTTCTGTTTTCCTCTTAACCAAAGAAAAAAAAGCAAGGAACTGAATTACTTTAAGACAGTTGGAGAGACAGATTTTATATTCAGTATTTTCCCAGAATATAATGTCACTGTCTTTCAAATATGTGCTAACTCCTTAACTTACTTTTTTCTGCATAAAACCCACTTCTGCTGCTTCTGACCTCAGCCAAGTTACTGTATGTTGCTAACACTGCATTATTGACAGAAGCCAGCCACAGTGCACCAATAGGTGCTGGATCTTTCCTGCTCTGCATCATACTTCTATGAAAAGATGACAGTTGGCAGGAGATGCCAGTTGTCACATTATACGTGAAAATACTACAAACTGCTTTCATTGCAAAATGTCACAAAGCACATGTTGTTTGGGGAAAGAGAAAAGGGAAAGCAAATACTGGAAAGGTACTGAGTAATCAAACTTCATTTGCTTTACACTAGATACCGAGTGGCACAAAGAGGTGCCAACAGTGACTTTAACAGTGTTTTACCCTGTTCCTGAAACTCGCAATTAGGTAGCTCCTATTTTTTATTTCTGAGCTTTCAAAGTCTTAATAACATTTCAATATCTTAATGTTTCTGCATTCTTGTTTTATCTGGTCTGTAAAGCAACATTTCCACAGGAAAGAAATTGCAGAAAATTAAAGCTGGAGTTCCAGAGTTTGCTGTAATTTTAATTTTTCCATTCTGCCTTAGAAAGGTTTTAAAAATACATTAATATAAATATTTAGTCTTTTGAGATTTTGCCACTGTTTTCTATCTGCTGAGGCTTATTTGTCTCATGGCTTCTCAGTTCCCTGTTAAAGAGAGCACTATTTATGAAATTAAATACATGCATAAAAATATAAAAATATGGAGCAGACACTTCTGGAACAAAGCACAGTCCATAGTTCTGCTAGAAGAAGTATGCAAATGAAAAAAAAAGAGACAGAATTTTAGAACTGCAACTTTCTCAATTTGGAAATTCTGGACTGTCTGTGTGGTACAGGTGCATTAACATGAAAAATGGTGCAAGAAGGGCAGTGCACTGACAGGTGTTCAGTTGCTGCCTACTCTGCTCAGCAGCAGGCTTATGCTCAGCCCTGACAGCCATCCCAGCTAGCTGGTAGCTGTTCAAGCCTACACAGAAACTTGAGGTCTACAGCAAATTTTAATTAGAAGAAGAAAGTCTTTCATGTAACAAGACTGCCTATGGAAAGAAAATGGTGCCCACTTCCTGCAACTGCAAGGCTGAGGCTGAAACCCAAGCAGAAACATTACACCTGTGTTGATATCACCACTCAAAGAGATCTGCCAAAACCTGAAGTGCCTGTCCAGAATGGCTGTTTTTGCTCCAGTACCTGAAAATCACTCTAGCATCCATCCCTGCTAGTGGATGTTGTAGCTGTGAGTAGACTCAGCTGGAAGAAATCTTCAGAGAATTTGCTCTGTTACAGGAGGAGTTTAACAGGTGGTGGAGGGCCTGGGAATGTGAGAGGGAGGTCAATAAGTGGTATTGTGTGCTGTCCCAGACTGGCCAACAGCCCTGCCTTAAGGCTGTACAAGGGAATCTAACCTCAGACTTTCTGACACTAGTAACTCATGAGATAAAGGAGGCTGCACAATTTTCTCTGCATGGAGAATCTTCCCCTGAAGTGTCTCTACACAACAGATACTGTGCTCTGGGCATGCACAATGAAGGTCACAGTGATAATGGACAGGATACAGGAAACCCCAACCATTCAATTTAATCACTTGCGTGAGAAACAGGAGCTTCAGAAAAATACATAATTGGAGATTCCTTACTTTGAGCCACCAAAGCATCTATTTCTCATCCAGATTGTTCTCTAGAGAAGTTCACTGCCTACCAACAGATTGCATTCACAATGTCACGGTGAGGCTGCTGAGCCTACTGAACCCTACAAATTACCATCTGCTCCAATACTATTCTATGTAGGGTCTGTGGCAAGACAACTCTGAACACTCAGAAAAGATTGTATATCCCCCAGAGCAATATCAAATCCCCTGGAACACAGATCACATTCTCCTCGGCCTCCCAGGCAGATGTAGGAGTTTAGGAAAGAGGAGTCAAATTGAAAGGTGAATGCCTGGCTTCATGGCTGATGCCATACTCAAGGTTTTGCCTTGGAAGCTGGGTCTGTTGTGAGCTGGTGAGATTCACCTGACAAAGTGGGGCAGAAGGTTGTTCACCAACAAGCTGTCCAGATATATATGGTAGGCATTAAATCAGATTTAGTGGGGAAGGGGAATTTGAACAATAGAGAAAAACTAGGGGTTGCCAATGTATTAGAAACCAACACAGAAACACCTGTGGAATGCCCAAGAGACACTGGGGAGTATTCATCTGAAGGGGTGAGACAACCTGTAGCGCAGGTCAAGTGCCCATGCGGCGATGCCCACAGCCCACAGGGTAACAGCAACAGCTGGAACCACTGTGCAGCTGGAACACTGTGGTCTAACCACTGTCACTGAGATGTGGAGGGACAAATTGCATGGCTGGAGCACTGCATCAGTGACTATAAACTGTTCAGAAGGGACAGGCAAGGAAAGAGGAGTGGGCAGCAGTGGGGATCGTGATACCCTCTGTGTGGAAAATGGATGAACTACAGAGAGCTGCCATGGGAAGGCAGCAATGAACAGGTGAAATGGGTAAAAATGTATAGGTAAAAACTGGGGTCAAGCCAACAAGGGAAACCTCATGGCTGATGCTTACTACAGGCCACCAGACCTAGGGGAGGATGTTAATGAAGTGTTTTTACTTCAGCTACAGGGAAGATTCACACTCCAGGCTCTGATCCTGATGGGGGGCTTAGCTGCTTTGACATCTACTTGAAAAGTACACAGCAAGCTGTAAGCAGTCCAGGAGACTCCTGGAATGTTTTGAGGATAATTTATTAATCCAGGTGATAGCCCAACCAGAGGGAAAGCATTACCAGATCTATTATTTACCAATATAGAGAAAGTAATTAGAGACGCCAAAAATTGGTGTCAGCATGGCCTGAAGTGATCATTCTTTGATTGAATTTATAGTCTTGAGGGATACGGGCCAGATGAAGAATCCTCATGTTTAGGAAAGCAAAAGTTTGAGGAAATAGTGCCCTAAGAGCCTGAGAAATTGCCCTCAGGGTATAAAGGAAGTAAAATTTGCTGTCAGCTCCTTAAGGACGTTCTTCGCAGAGTGCAAAAGGTCTTGTTTCCCTATAGGTAACCAGGAAAGGAAGGCAGGAGGCCAGCACAGCTCAGTTCAGCCTCCCAGCTAAAGAGAGAATTGTAAAGGACAGATACCCATCCTGGGAAGAATACAAACACTGTCTAGATGTATGGAGAAGGGAACAGGAAAGCTGATGCACAGCTGGAGCTGCAGTCATCGAGGATTCAAAGAATACTAAGGGCTTCTACAGGTACATTGGATAGAACACAGGATACACAGGATAGAAAAGGAAGATTAAGGAAAATATGCCCCCTCAATAAATAAGATAGGACAACTAGTGGCAATCAATGTGAAGAAGCTGAGTAACTCAGCAAGAATTTTAGCTTTGGTTTTAAATGTTAAACTGTCTTCCAACATTTCTAAAGCCTCTGAACCTCAGGACAGGAACTGGAGGAATGAAGTTCAGGTTTGGGACCAGCTGAGGAACCTGAACATAAATAAGTCCATGGCATTCAATGAGAAGTAATCCCTCCAGAACATGAAGCCAACTTTGCTCTAGCTTTCAATGCTGTATCATTTCTATCTCAAGAGAGACTCAGGATTAATTTTCCTGAGAATGTGGAAGCAGATTTTATGTTGAATATTTTGTACAGAGGAATGGCAGCATTCACCAAGAAATTATCCTCTTGGGAAATAATAACAATAAAGATTGTTTTTGTTTAATTAAGTTTCCTTTAGGTCCTACTGCTGATAGCAGAGTTCTATCAGCATATTGTTGGATTACTCAATCAACCTCATTTCCATTTGCCTTCAATTAGTTTTACATTTAATATTCATACATTTCTGGAGTTGGCTAAAAGAGAATGAGGATGGGAGCTAGAATAGGGAATTGATTCTGGTCCTCCAGGAGGATTTAACAGTGAAGCAGCAAAATTATTTCATCATTACCTTTGTGAGGAGTTAAAGAACATTAAAGGACTGGAAACTAGCTTCATTTTTTCTCTTTTGGCACAGACATTGCCACTGCCTTAATAGTCACCTAATAGAAACCAAAGAAATGTGCTGAAAGTACTACTTAAGCTGTCAGTTCATAGTAAATGAGTTTTGAAATGCACAAATGCAGTGTCACCTCTCTTCTGTTCAGTATTCAGGACCCAGAAGCTTTGCAGAGACAGAGGGAAGCATTTTATCTAGGTATGAGCAGGATCCTGTGTTAGGGTGATGCCAAAATCCAGAGCACAAGTTGATTCCCAGATGACTTATACCCAAGTTAACATCCATCTAGGAAACGTGTCTTCCAAGGCAGGGAAACTGAGGCAGCAGAAGCTGCAGCAGTACTGGCTGTACCATCAGCAGGCCTTTAGGAAGTTATCAGATGGATTTACTGTGTGAAATTCAGGCTGCTTTTCTGCCAATCACACACATTATGCACTTACCCCTCCGATTTCAAAATAAACATGGTGAGCAGCTGATAACCTCTCTACTTGATTGCTAAATTCATGAAATTTTTTGTGCCCATGGAAGAACTCCCTGTTTAGCTTGGAGCCTAGTACTCCTTTGAATGATACTGTAAAAAGTTAACACATTTTCAATAGGATCCATTTGTATTGCTGAAAAGCAATAACTTTTCAGGTTTTGTTCAAGAAGCCAATTTTTTTTTTTGCTGTTTGCATATAACACCAAGGATAATTAGAACATATGGCAAGAGAAGAAATCCTGCAGGCTTATACACTGTTACCTTCCTTTCCATCTGCTTCAGGAGCTGGGTGTCCTGCCTTTTTTGCTTATAAACTCTTAAGTCCAAGCACACTATTTGCAAGTGAGATGGAAGGGGAGGGCAAGATTTTAAAGGGCACAGCCAATAGCTGACCTATGAACAGGGAGAGCAGGATACTGGGACTTTATTTTATTTTCTTTTCAAAAAACCTTTAACGTGGCTTCCATGCCTGATGAGAATATTTGAAAGTAAATATACACCGTAGTATACAATATAAAGCATCAGGCATGAACTGGATGGCAAAGCAAAAGACCACCCAAATTCCACATTTTAAAGGCACTTGACTAATTTGCAGATTTGAATTTTAAGTACAATGCTGCTTTTTACCTGAAAATTCTGACAAGTGTTTCTATTTTCATGGCCTAAATCCAAGATCTGTCCTCTGTCTCTCCCAAGGTATTTGGGACTCACCTTTCTGTCACTTTTCCTCATCTCTGTCTACAATCAAATCCCGTACAGACATGGTCTCTAAAGTGAAAAAAAACCCCTGGATGTGGGACACTCTGCAAGGGTTGCACAAAATAATCCATTGATTTGCACGAAGAAAATATTTTCTGTGTTATTTATAAATAAAATAAAATTAAACAAAAATCAAAATACTTTGATTTTTTTTTTCCCGTATCTATTTTGGTCCATGTTTTATCATGTACCTAGCATTTTATTACAGAATTTCATTTTTATAACTACTAAATAAACAAACGTATACTCCATTATTGATGTTGTGCGCTCAAAACTTGGTTTTTAATAGGGTTGTGTGACCAAAAATTTGGAAGAACATTGGCCTATATTCTCTTTGTATGAGGGGCTAAGAAAGAAAAAAAAGAATCCATATAGACTTAATTTATTCCAGGAAGAATAATTTTCTAGCTCAAGATACTGAGTACTCTTGAGCCTTTGTATTTGATTAGACAATGAAAAGTACAAGTAGCATTATTTCTCCAATGATGCTTGAGACAAGATTGTCTCCTGTTTGTACTTGTTGTTACACCCAAAATTAATCTCTTTGCAAATATCAGATTAAGTTCATACTTGGTATTTTACTGTTTTAGTGTCCTTAGATCAGACTCCTCTGTCCTATATTTTCCTGGAGAAAGCAGAATTTTGCAGAATGGACTTTGACCTATGTTTCAGAACTTTAGTGGTCATATTTCCATGACGATCACAAGTGCTTTCTGAATGACAGTTTTAAAGTTTACATCTTTTGTTTGTGAGATTGCATGGCGCTCAGAGAAAACACAATTCTTAATATTTGATGACACAAGTTTTTGTTTTCGATGTAATTCTGGAAATGTCCTGATCCCAGCCTTGTCATAATATGAATAAAACACTTGTATCCAGTTTTAGATGCACAGATTAAAAAGAAATTTTAATTATTTTACTTTCTCTCTGCAATTTTGCATGCATTTCTCATGGTCTCACCTCCATCTTCCCATTCTTTTAGTCAATAATTCACAAAATAGTTCCTTCATACAGCTATCCACCCATCCATCCGTCCATCAGTCCATCCGTCCATCCGTCCATCCACCCATCCATCCGTCCATCCACCCATCCATCCATCCATCCATCCATCCATCCATCCATCCATCCATCCATCCATCCATCCATCCATCCATCCATCCATCCATCCATCCGTCCACCCACCCATCCATCCATCCATCCATCCATCCATCCATTCATCCATCCATCCATCCATCCATCCATCCATCCATCCATCCAACCATCCATCCATCCTTCCATCCATTGGTTCTTGGAGCTGGATCTGTATGCAAGTGAATATCTTTCCACATCTTGATATATTGTCAAAAAGCACAAGTAAGCATTTCTTAAGCACTACAATGAGAATTAGAGAATACATTTTCTCATTTGTGTATATTCTGAGATTATTTTTTCATTTCAAAGTTTCGGCAACATACTTTTCATTCATACAAAAGAGAGAACGTTGTTCTGTGGTGTTTGAGATAATATTGACACCACAGAATAAAATGCACTGTTCTGTGTCATTGACGCATGATGTATACATCAAATTGAGGTTTTACCTTGTCTTTTCAGTGGGAGAACTCAAAGATTTTAAATATTCATTGTATAGAAACTTCCACATAAATGTGAAATATAATTAAAAGAAAACAAACACATTTTTTCTTGTGAATGTGAAAAAAAAAAAGCAAACCCAAAAGAATGAGATGGAGGTTATCACTCCAAGTTAATCTTCTCCTCAGTCACAGGGGACAAGAGTATTCTTTGGAGGAAGACTACATTTCCACCAGGAGTGGTATCCAGCACTGTCTTCCAGGCTATGGTTAAAACTGTAGTCCCACTACTAGTCGTTGGAAATGGCAAAACCTAGGAGAAAAAAGGAGGACAGAAAAAATACCATTAAGTATTTTTTACTTCCCCCCAGTAAAATTAGTGAAAATGTCAGGAACCAGGAACTCATGGTACCCCCAGATTTGCATGACTACGGCTTCTGCCAGAAGAAATCGCTGCCTGGAAAATACAGCTAGACTGTACTCCAAATTAGAAATGAGGGTCCTGTTTTCAAGGCACAGGGCACTGGAACATTTCAGCAACCTGTTAAAAGATGTGGCAGTATCTATATCTCATGTATATAATTTAATGCCTTAAATGAAATCTGGTTATCCAGCCATGAGAGTTTTGCCCACAAAACAGTGAACTTTATCTGTGTTGAGGGCATGGCAGCTCGTTAGATCCCCTGTGCAGATCCACATCAAAGAGGAAAGCTATCTGACACTTTGCACAGCAATGAAGTTAGGTACAGGTTTTAAAAAACAGTAAAACATACATAGATATAGGTATAGACTAATTATATTATCCATTTAGTGGATACCTTGCAAATATTGCGTAGGTGTATTTAGAACACATATAACATTTTGTTTTGTGGCTTGCGCTGTTTCACTGATTCAGACCTGACTTTAAGCATCATGCTTGGATAATGAACAAATCATGCCATGTTGTGGTGGTCACTGTCCTGACATAGAATGGCTTTCAGTCCTGGTAATCTGTAGGAGAGGAATCAAAGGTTGAAGACAAAAATAGACTCTCTGAAAGGCTTACAGTTCTTTGAAGTCTGTTGCATTAACAGAAAAGAGAAGGAAATTCTGTCACAGCTTAAAAAGAAAATCACAGAGATACTTATTAAACATATGCTGCTTCAGTATTTTAAGTCACAGGTGTTCTTTCTTTAGTTTATCTCAGGGCTTGGAATGAATCTGCACATTCAATTATATAGTGAATCTTGAGGAACTGACTCACAGCACAAGCCATTGAGTGATAGGTTCCTACTGAGTTGCATCAGAAAGTTGCCTGCAAGAAAGTTGGGACAGAGTCCCTGGCTGCCTGAACAACCTCAAAGGGATTCATTCATATAGCTACTGCCCTATCTGATGGCTCTGAAATTATTTTTTTAAATCACAGAGAACTAAAAATTAGCTGGGGTACAAAACAGTCAGCTATCACTAACTGAACTGGGGGGGAAGCCCCTTAGAGCAGCAAGATCCCTTAAGCAGCTCTTGAGATCCAGTTCTTCAACACCAGAATTTATTACTAGGGACACATGAGGGCAAAATACAATGTTTAATGAGTCACAAAGATTGAAGGAATTCCCAGGAGCCCAGGAAGTTCAGGCATCTTCTTTCTAAAAAGGGAAAATGGGATAATAGGGACAGCTTGAACCTGGGGAAAGGTTCTTAGGCACATTATTAATTACATCTAGAAGCACTCAAAAGCATGTTGAAAGGATAGAAAGCAACTGGTAAGCTTTGTCAAGAATAAATCATATCAAAGTGATACAATTTTCCCCTTTGATGGCACATCTGGCATTACAGGTAAGAGGGAAGTTGCCGGTGTGATAGTTCCCGATATCAACAAAGCCTCTGAAATTGGTTTCCCTGGACTTCTTTGGCAGAAAATGTGGAGGACAAAAAGCCCTCCAGGCAGTGACAGGAATCACTGTGATTCATCCCACAGAGCAATTTGAATTCCCTTCTGTAACAGTAATGTCTGTTTCTGCTGACTGGCAACTCCTTCATTCGAAGTTCTCTCAGGCTACTGTTCTTCTAAGCTGTTTCTAACTAGCTACACTCCTCAAGTGAGGCAGAAAAATCTGTGCCACTGCAAGAGACATATCTTTCCCTTGATAACTATCCATAGCAGGCTGAGGTATCAGGTCTGAATAATCCATGCACAGCCAAAGAACAGTTCTATAGCAGCAATGGAGACAAAGCTGACTTCTCTGTCACTGACCACTGAATCACAACATAGTTTTCAAGGGAAAGACATTATGAGAGAGGACAGGGTTAGGAGAGCTTTCATGAGAATGTGGCTGAGCTAGGGATAACTGTGCTTCCCTATTAAACTCAGCTCTGCATTCCTAGGATCATTTTTTATTGCTGTCAAGCAGGAAAGCCTTACATGATTCACTTTACAGCTCATTTCTGAAAATTGACTGGCAGCCGAAGTGAAGCTAACTGGTCATTGTTGTAAGATGTACATGTTAAGATGACAGCAGCAGCAAGCTTGAGTGTACCAGAGATTGGCTTAGTAGAGAAGTCTGTATTCTCTCAAAATCCTTCTCTTGTGTGTTCCTACATATCTAGGCCTTACCTAGCCTGTGCTCAGCCTTTCTGGGCAGGCCAGGAGCTGCAAAAGGGCTATTCAATAGGATGAACTCTTCATGCACTGAAGAGGTTTCAAAACAATTATTAAGCAACCTAGGTACCCCAAGCACCAAAGATCAGAGTATGCTGCAGGCTCCACTGGAGAAGGCATTGCCATTAAATTGCAGATTAAGTCCCACTGAAGAGAATATTCTTCTGTGTTCACCAGGATATGAAATGAATTGCATATAACTTTAACCCTCTGTGTGGCTTACGTTGCATCTATAATGAAATTATTTCTTCCCACTTCTAAGTATTTCAAGTATTAGAAAAGCTAATGAAAATGTGCCCCAGTTGCTGTGGTCAATTCAGTAGTTTAGAGATGTCCTGATGCCTGGTTCAAATTTACTGATCTTTCATCTTTGCTAGTAGCATAAGAAAGTTTAGTGGGCTGCAAGCACTCTGCTCTCTAGGGTGGTGGGTGTAGTCTAGGATGTCAAGTAAGCATTTGTTTTTGCTCTCTCAAACTTGAGGTGTATTTTAGTAATCTTTGCTACAAAGCTCAGGAGACACTCAGTAGTTCTTGGTTTTGAGGTTTGAAGTGTTGCTTAGTTATCTTGTGGGAGATTTTTCTGGTTCAGTTGAGCCTGTCATGAAATAAGATCACAATCATTCAGGCTACAGCGTATCGTAATACATCAGACACTGTTATATCATTAAGAAAACATAAATCCTGAAGTCTACTGTTCTGCTAAACTCATGCCTGGTATCAGTAAAACCTATCCTGCATCACCTGCTTGAAGTGCTTTAGGGAAGGGGTTCCTTCTGACTGTGTATCACCTTGGAGTCTTACCAGAGACACTACCCCTCTTCATGCTGTCTTAATGTCAGCAAAATAATGGACTCAAGTTTAATGGTTACTGATATGGCAATTCAGATTTTGTGGCTTAGTTCTGTCTGCAGCTGGTACGTCTTACACACCAGAAAGGCTTAGAAAGAGCCCTAAATTGCTTGTAGGTTACAGATTATTACAGATTATTTTTCACTGCGTTTTTTTGTGGTGGAGATGCTGATGCTTGCTTTTATTTGGAGGCTGGAGAGGAGGGCTCTGTACTCTGCTGCTGAAACTGAAGCTGTTGTCTGGTCTTTCTGCAGGGACAGGGACATGCTGAGGCAGTGTGGCTAAACTGTGCAACACACACCATCATTGCTTCAAACTTTTTCTTTGTTTCCAGCCACTGAGATGTGGTCATCCACTGACATTAAGCTGTGTGCCAGAAACCAGAAAACACTAGAAATACACTTGTAAAATCAATTTTCAGCAGAGAGTAGGGCCTTTACAATAGCCACAGAAGTCTTTATTACACCTGGTGTTTTTGATAGAAAAAGAAGGAGACCAGACAATATAGCACTAAGTTATAGTAATGCCTTTCATCACCTGAGTTAGTCTATAGGAAGAAAAAAACAACTATGAGCTTACCTCCTAATATTAATCCAATCATGCCTGAGAGTGTGAAACTGTCAAGCAAATCTGATCCTCCACATAAAGCATGAGTTGAGTCTTAAACCTTATTACTCAGATATAGCAGGTAGTCGCAATCTCCTCAGCATTGTCTCAGCAGGAATAAGACAGATTTTGTGCAGTGAATTGCCAAGTGCATCTTCTGAGCTATGTTGGTTATACATTATGGAAAATCTGCATAACCTGCTCCCCATGATTCTCCCAAAGATTATTAACCCTCCAATACAGGTGGGTGATTCTTGCAGGAATGGTGTTAAGGGTGGGGATCTGTTCCTGAAGAGATATGAAATAATACAGAATGACTGGCAGTTCCCATTTCATCAGATTTCCTGTTGTAAAACACCAGTTTCTAAAGTTATGAAATTATTTTCTTTTTTCATTTAAATGCCAGGTTTTTACAGGTCTCCAGCACACAGGATGCCTGAGAACCTAACATTTTCAACTTTGCAAGTCTCGAATCAGAAAAAAAAAATCACAGAGTCAAAACTGGAAATGATGCATAATCTCAAAATGTTTCTTGTAAAGTGAACTTTATGCATCTAAACTATTTTAGATGCCAAAATTAAATAACTATAAATGTTAGAACACAGAGCTTTAGGTCTTTATTTCAGTAGCTGTAGGAATGCAGTTAGTTAGCTCTTTGTTATTGGAAGCTGATTTTTTACCTCATGATTCTACTTCAGGAAACAGAGCCTATAAACAAGCTCAAACCTTGGCATCAAAGCACAAAAATGGAATGGTTTGTACTGACAAAGCTTTTGTAGAACTTTGAAATCAGAGAAACCCAAGAGGAAATGCTGCTGGCAATATCCAGCAGTAATTCGCACTGAAGACTCACAAATGTAAAATAGCAGGCTGAAATTAAACACTGTCTTGATCACCTCCTACTAACATGAACAGCTCTTACACCAATTTACAGGATCATCCCATGCTTTGTGGTCCATTTTGGCTGGTTTTATATTCTCTCTTCAGCTCTCAAGGAGAAAGCTTTCTCCACCAAGAAGCGCTCACCCTTTATTCTGTCTTTCCAAGCTTTCTCCAGTCACTCCTATCATGCTGGCCTAATTTTCAATTTCCATGAAATGTTCTATATAGGTCTTTAAATTCACTTGGAAAGTTTCAGCTTGTGCAAAAAACCCCTTCAGCTCAGTCTTGCAGATGTGTTTCTGGGGAAACAAAATGTAAGATGCTTGTTCTTGCTCCTTTGATGTGGCTCTGTGAGAATCTCTTTTGCCAAATATGTAAGGAAATCATTATTCCAACACTTGCAATTCCTTTCAACAGATGATCCGGTAACAGCTTAGTAATGGAGCCTGTTTGTCTCCTTCAGTGACTAAGACATTTTCTTCTGTGCAGCTGTAGTTTTGAAGACCCTGCAGAGCTGAGTGCGACATCCTGGTTTGACAGCTGGGCAGACTGCAATACTTGCAGAGGAAAACAAATCGTAGAATTTCACGCAGATGCTCAGGGATACAGCAGAACTCCTGTTTTTCTCTTGGATAATACCTCAAAGTACCTGTCCTTTCCTCTTTGTCCTTGCTGGGCCAGTTGGAGTAAACACTGTGGTTCACTGTGGTTTGCAGTTAATTAAGTAATTTTTAAGGACTAGAATCCCACTGTGGACACTGTTGCAACTCCTGTGCAGATACAGTGCTGTCCATCTAATGAGAGAAATAGTTGTCTTGTGATTACTCAGCTGACCTGGAGTACAGCGCACAGTTTGCAATTTTGGGACATTATTCCACTTCAGACAAGCTTGTGCCATTGCGTGCCCACACATAATCACTCAAATCAAGTGGTAGAAAAGGAGTTAGATTACTTGCAGATGCTCAGCAGGTGCTCGGACTATTTTACTGGGAGAAGTACAGGTAGGAAGAACAGTGAGTTCTGAAGCAAAAAAATCTGAATTACATGAAGTGCAAATATTTTGGATCCCTCTCTTGCTTATACATCTATAACTCAATAAAGCAAATCAGCTCTGCTGGTAGTGTGCAATTTAGTTGTTATTCAGGCACCAGGTGCGGGAAGAATGCATTAAAATGCATGCTGACTGGTAGAAACATAATCATGAAAGTTGCACAAAATTTGAATGTATTTTCACAATTCATTAATTTCATCCTTAAGTGTACTCCACACATTTCTCTTACAGAGCAGAGCTTAATTCAAAATCCTTTGGAGGAAATGTGAAGAATCCCCTCGAACCTAGAGAGTTATGGATTGGTGTCTCCATATGCAACTATCAGTTGACAATTTCACTCAATAAACTTAGGAAGCTTCATTAATCTCTGTCAGAAAAAAAAGATAAAAGAGCTTCTGGTAATGAGACCCATGGAGGAGGGGTAGCAGTTTATGAAGAGACAAAAGATAAAACAGGTGTGGGAATTATTAGACCATTTCCAATCTTCTTCTGGGCAGATACACTATTGTGTGTCTCTCACACGCAAGAATTAGACAGAGGCTATCCTTTCTCTTTCCCAATAAATAGTTATGTTACTGTGGTTTTGGATTCAACTGCAGAAATGCCATATCTGTCCAATTTATTCATTTTCACCTGTGAGTGGACCCTGACAGTCAGTGTGGTAATGCCATTCTTTGAAATGGGAAGCGGCACCCCACCACTCCTCTGATCACAACCATAAAGCATTACTGCCTCCACAATAAGGCTTCATTTTTTTTTTTTTCTGCACATGAAGGAAGTTTCTTGTTACGACTCCTGCTTCTTGCCCAAACCTTGCAATACCTGAAGCAAACAGCAGGTGGTTGTCTCCACAGCCAAATCTGTTCTTCACTCCATGACTGATGTTGCACGCAAATCAGTGGATTTGTAAGGATATGCAGATCTCACTTATACTGAATAAATTGCTATTTTGAGAAGTTTTATTACTGAAATGAACCAATCAAACATAAACTGGCATTGTAAAAAACAACTCAGAAAGGCAACTTTTTCTTTACAAACAGAAATGTTTTTCCACCTTTTTACTAAAAGGTAAAAATTCTTTGAGTCAAAAGGTGCAAAATAGTGATTTCTTATGGTGCAATTGATTAAGCAATATTCTTCTGGCATTCCAACCCTTTTTAACATGGACTCTGCTAGTATTTCCCTGAAGATGCATGGTAACATAATTACATACACTACAGCATCATATCCTATATCTCTGAGGAGTCCTAGTAATGATAGTACATTTCAGGATTTGGAGTAGAAAAAACAGATAAAGGAACGACAGGAGAACTAGGAGGATGTGGTCTTTTATAAACTCTGTATGAAAGTTGCTGAGATTCTGTAAAGTACTGCTTAAATTTGTGGGTTTTAGACATAATACTATTAAGAAAGAAGTCAAAGTATAGACAAACTTACTTCAGGTTCTGTAATCTCAAGTTGGACAGTCTAGAATGGATGTGTCATGCTGTGCAGATCCACCTATGGGAAGTTTATTAATTTTTTTGTTCCTCTTACAATATTTTCTTGCAAGGAGAATAATCCTATTCAACATTTTCATTGTCCAAGAAAAGGGGTCCCTACATGAACTGGCTGCTTCACTGTTAGATGGAGACAAGGGCATGCAAGTGGTGTAATCACCAGTATAAAGTGGGACCTGCCTGCACGTTCCTCTGCTACAGTCTGCCAGGTACGTTTATCCTGGACTTAACAGATGCACACAGCTTGAGACAATCTGAAGGCCAAGCTGTGTATGTCACACAGCAGAGCACAGCACAGCCCTGGCTTTTGTCCACTCACCCTGCCTATTACATGGATCACCAGTTCTTCTGTGTACAATGGTTAATTTGGATCGTTACATGGAGTTTGCTGAATCAGCAGCACAGGGGGTTCCTTTGTTTATGCTTTTGTTTTAAATACTCAGAGTATCTGAGGAGCTCAGATTCGTGCTGCCTGGTTTATTTACACGATACTTTTGCGAGTAATGTAGCAGGGCAGGAGTCCATGTGAAGCAGGTAAGGAAGAGATGGATATTTCTGAACAAGGAGACAAAAATCTCATATTGTACAAGGAACTGCTAAAAGTGTGTGTCCTCTAAGTGAGGATCCAGTCTCCACCTGTGCATATCCTCCTCGCATCCTCTAGCCTAGAACAGGGACCTATGTATTTTTGAAGGACATATAAGGTCTCACTAATTTTGGTATTGGAGCCATCCTTTCCACACTACATTTGACTGCTAATGACATTTCCTAATGAGGTAAGGGGAATCAACTTCAGTCAAACTCAACTGGAGCATTAGGAAGACATTAGCAAATTACTCACACTCTATA
Organism: Haemorhous mexicanus; assembly: GCF_027477595.1. NCBI lineage: Eukaryota > Metazoa > Chordata > Aves > Passeriformes > Fringillidae > Haemorhous > Haemorhous mexicanus. Next base: position 43,457,210 of record NC_082381.1, on the reverse strand, counting down.
CCTCTTTTTTGAAATCAAATTAACTCAGCTTTTTCTAGCTTTTTCTGAGATGTCACATTTTCTGAGTCTCTCTGGGTTTTACAGTTTTTTTCCATTTTCATTGGACTCTGGAATGCCCCTGGATAAGTACTGAGTTTTCCAGTTAACATAGCCTAGAAAAGGACCGGAAGAGAATAACTACCTCTCAGATAAAGCAACGTACTTTTAATATAGACCAATGCCAAGCTACATCTCCCTGACATACATAAACTTATTTTTTATCCCATATAACTCAGAAAAATTTTCTGCCTTTCTGTTGACAAACTGATACTTCCCCATTTATTTGTGTATTTAACTCTTCCTTCTTTATTTTTGGAGTCCATTATTGTATCTGCTGCCATCACTAGCCCTTCTGTTGGGATCCTGGCTCCTGAGGTAAGGTGGCTGGGATATACATTCCCTTTCCTCTTGGATTGGGTACAACTTTTGCAGGTTGTACTATTCAAGCTGATAATTAAAATACTGAGAAGAATGGGATCAGAGTAAAACCCAGAGGGGTCTCCTAGCCTTCTACCCTTTGGACTTAACAGGTTATTAATGGGAATTTTTATTTCAAGTCCCATTTTGAAACAACTCCATCCTCATCACAAACTGATTGTATGTATCCGAGTGCACGCTCTGGAAAGAAAACTTACCACCAAGCTTATGGGCTCAAGTTTTCCTCACCTCTGCAGACTTAGATGACACTATTGGAAAGAGACACTTTAGGAACAGGGATTATTTCTTATCTTTCATTTAGGAGTCCTTGCATTTTCATTTGACAGCGTCTTGCACATGTCACTGAAGGAGTCAAGATATAAAGTAGCTAGATGGACCAGCGTAGTGCTTGTGTTCCTGCGTCACGCATTGCTTTGCTAGCTAATATTCAGCAGAATTCAGTAGAGAATATGTCTTTATAGCATTGATTGAAAGAACTTCAGTGACAGTGGGCAAGGTCCTTAAACAGACAGAACATGTGTAGGACTGACTTTGCTCTTCCCCTGAAGCACAACTGTGAGCCTTGAAAAGATAACATCAATAAACTAGTTCACAGTTTCATGCACCTAGTTTCACATGTAAGTTTGGTCCTCTGACTTTCTACGTAATTCTCATTTTTAAATATTTTTCATGTTTCATGATCCTACAATGCAAAAACCTTCATCCTTCCCCTGTAATTCATGTAAGATTTTGTCATTCTTCTACTTTGAGAACAAAGAAAGCTATGGGAGCTAATCAGAACAAAGGGAATGGAAAGGGAACTGTTTAGAATATAAACAGAAAAGTAGCATTAGCTGTAGCTTCTGCTAGTACTGTAAGATGGAAATCACAGTATGCTTTGAAGAAGCATGTTTCCTGAATTTTAGTTTGCATAAGGCTTGTTGATATAGGCTCTTGGGAAAAAAATAATAAAAAAAAAGCAGTTGGAAGCAATTTGAAAAGAATGCAGTATTTTTATATTGTATGTTTCTTCCATATCAGAATTACAGGGTTTTATAAGCTGGTTGAAGAGAACAATTTACACAATGCTATTCTTCAAATAAAACGAACAAGAATACTTGTGATGTGTCGAGATTTGAGCAAGCTTTTAGTATGAGAAGAAGTAGGCAAAAGAAACTTAAGGATAATTGGTTATGTTCTTGCTGTGTTGCGAGTGTTTATGCCTTTCCTTTTAGCTCTCTTCTTTGGTTTAAAGTGGACTATTTTACAGCTTTCTCGAATTTATATGTATTCTGGGAGCTCAAAACATTTTATCCATATCAGATAAAAATTCCACTTTCTAAGGAGACTGACAAAAATGGCTGCCAAGCAGGCCTGGGTTTCAACAGTTAAACTAGAGGACTGAGAAACAATTACAGGCTTTGTTTAACTTGATTAGCATGATTAACGGGAGAAAGTCTTAAAAGATGATATATTTGGATAAGGGACTGGGGCTGCAGAGGGAACAACAAATTAGTCAAACAAAGAACTGCTTAAATCAGATAGACCGAATGGGCTACATTAGTGAAAATACCTGCACAGGATACAAATCAAATCTCATTATTTTAGGAATTTTGCGGGCCCTTCTGCTAAATATTGTATTAAGATAATCAAAATGGAGTATGTGAAGAAAGGGGACCAAAACTGTTTACTACTTTGAAAGTACTAAAATGCAGGGTTAAAAGATGACAGCAAGAGCAGGCTGTGAAAGGTGGGGGGGTCATACAGCATAGCATGGTGTGAAATTCAGAGAGATAAGAGAAAGATCCACATTCAGTTTATAAAAATGGTGAAGGCCATTAATTATTTTTTCTGGATGATCATTTATGTAAGCAACGAAATATAAACCAATCACATTTGGCAGTAATTATTAAGTAACTCCTAGTAATTATGCAATTCTACACTACTGGTTCTGCACTTGCATGGAATTCTTTATTTCCTGGCAGTTTTTTCCACCTAGTAAAGTAAACATTAAGTCATTTGGAGACAATGGCATTAGCTACAGTTTTGGAACATATTTATGAACTATTTAGGCATCTTTGGGGATTTTGTTTTTGGTTTGGGTTTGTTTTTTTTTAAATCTATACACTAACAGAAGAATTTTGAATGCTGAAATGGCTATTCTAGAGGTCAAAGGCATCATTGCTTCACACAGATATAACATGAACAGGTTAAGTATTTGGAGAAAGGCTACCATGGGTCACATTTTGTAATGTTTATCTCTGTAGAAGCAGCTAATGAATAGTTTTGTTTTGTTTTTAAATACTGGGATCTGATAAATGTCTTCCAGTGGTGAAGTGTGAAAGATGGTGCTTTATACAATAAACACTCTAAAGAACAGTGTATGTACATAACTATTAACATTGTAGGGGGTCTACAAATTACTTAAATGAGGCCAGTTATCTCTCCACACAAGGCTTCTGCATGGTCATATAAATTTAACTTAGGCTCTTAATTTGAACTGACATAAAAATCACGCTATGCAACTCTTTCCTCTATCTAATTGATGTTTCTGCATTTCTAGGGCAGAAATCAGGAAAAAGTTTGATCCACTGCGATCCACCTCACAGAATCACAAATTATAGAGTCCCATCACAGCTGCAACAGCTGACATTGGCAGGAACAGCTGGAGACTGTCTAGTTCACTCCCTCACGTACAGGCAGCTGCACAAGGTTGCCTGTTTTGTCTGTGACAGTCTGCAAGGTTGGAGACTTCACAGCCTCTCTTGGGCAGCCTGTTTGAGTGCTCAGCCACAACCAGAGCAAAAAAATGTGCATTCTCACATATGTGTGTGCTCATTGCCTCTTATCCTGTCACTCTGTTATTCTTCCCCAGGTGCAGGACATTTGCCTTTATTGAATTTCAGACAGTTCTCTGCCCAGCTCTCCAACCCACTGAAGGGCCACACAGCCCTCTGGGGTGTTGGTCACCAGATAAACTGGGTGAGGAGGCATTCTCTCTTCAGCCTGCTGGAAACTCTTGTCCTTGAGCCATCCTGAGGGCCCACTGCAGGCTCGTGGTCAGCTTGCTGTCCACCAGGACCCTCAGGTCCTTTTGTGTAGGGCTGCAGTCCAGCTGGCTGTCACCCAGAGTGTGTGAATTTTTTTCCTCTCCATGGGCAGGACTTTGCATTTTCACTTCTTGCTCTACATCAGATTGCTATTGGTCCAGCTTTCCAGCTCCCTATGAACTGTAACATAACCATCTGATTTATCAGTAGTCCTTGGCACCTTATAATAATGGCATTTCTTACGGATTTAACACTAATTACTGCATGCATAATGAGTTTTTGCTTATTTGTCTTCTTGCATGCTCCCCTTTTGGGGAAGGGGGATTGTCATTTTCTGTTTAACTTTTATAAAAATTATCCTTTTACTGGGAAAATGCACATTTTTTTAAAACTTGGAAAAATTAAATATCCTTTTATTCAGAAAACTGTTTGGGTTTGACATTGGCTAGAAGCCAGGCACCCACAAAAAACCATTCACTCATTCTCCTCTGGTACAGCTGAACAGAGCAGGGGCAAAGAAAAAACAGAAGATTCATGAGGTGAGAAAAGAATTAGGAGAAAACAGCTTAAGGGCCAAACAGGCTCAAAACATAAAAGGTATTAAAAGAAATTTATTAACAGAATTAAAAGAGGATAATGAGAACTAAAACCTTTAGAACAGCTTTCCTCCCCTCCCCCAGCCCTTCTTCCCACCGACAGCAAAGAGAGACAAAACATGGGGGTTTTTGTCACTTTGTCACTTTTTAAAAATCCTTCTTCGGTTTACTTAGGAACAGGAGCCTCTTTTGCTATGTTGTGGGGTCCTTCCCATGGGAGATAGTTCTCTGTGAACTTCTGCAACGTGGTTCTAATTTTCATAAGTCCCATGAGCAAAACAGTCTTCCCAAACTACACAGCAGGGGTCATTTTCATTCATGGGGTATAGTCTTTTAAGGATGAGCTCTAGTTTGGAAGCCAGGCTCCTCTTCCTCTGCCTCTGGAAGTAAGGGTTCTCTCTCTCTCTCTCTGTTCAAGCCTGTCACCAGATCACAGCTTTTCAGCATCCACAGGCTCCAGCATGAGCGCCTTTTTCTCACGGGCTCTGGTGAATGGTGCATCCCCCATGCTCTGCATGAGTTACAAGGAAGCTGTTGTATTATAGTCCTCACCATGGCTTGCAGAAGAATCTCAGGTCTGACATCTGGAGCACCTCCTCTTCCCCCTCCCTCCTTTTCACCGACCTCAGTGTCACCATGTTCTTCTCCTCACGTCGCTTCATTTCTTCCATTTTCTCTGACTCATGAGCGAATTGCTGTTCGTAGGTTTGTTTGTTCTCAAGTTCTATCAATTGGAAAGTTCTTACAGGGTTTCACAGTGCTGGAAACTTGATCCCATCCGGGCTCTGCACGGGGGAATTGCTCGTCTTGCCCCTCGCTGTCGGCCACACGGACCCCCAGCAGCCGGGCGGGCGGGCGGTGCCAGCCACTGCGACATTGGCCCGTTCAGCGCCTCTCTGCATGTGGGGCGCCCAAAAGGAGAAGCTGCCGCCGCCACCCCTGCTCTTCTCTTTGCAGCACAGCAGGCAAAGTTCACTGCGAGCCGTGCCGAGATGCCGTGGGCCACACGCGGTCCTGGCAGCTGTGTCAGGATGGATCCCCGACAGCCGCCTCCCCACCCCTCCCAAGAAGAAAGAGAAATCGTGCCCAACTTTTTCCTTCTTAAAAATGTCATCACAGAGGCATTATCACCTTCCCTAACTGGGATAGTAATATGTCCATTTTCAGAGCCTTCAGGGACTGGCTCTGCTGACATCGTAGAATCTTTGAGCAGCTTCTCTCTCAGAAGCTGCCTTTGGGGCTTCTCCCACTCCCACTAAAAGCCAGGCTGTGTTAAAACGACATAAAAATGTAGCAGAATTAAAAGTGCTAGGATTGAGAGTCAGTCCTATATTAAATTTCTCTTCCAAAACTTTCTTCTAGCCTTAATTTTTAAAGTATATTTTTTAGATTTTTAAGTAACTGAAATTTAATTTTGCTTTTGCATGAGCTTGTTTTATTTTCCTGCTTACTTACCTTTAACAGGAAAAAATGATTTCATATACAAAGCCTGAATCTAAGATAGATTTTCTCTCCATTGACAACTCCAATGACTTAGTGATACTGACTATATTTTTTCCTGTGCTGTAGCTTTGCTTAATGAAGGAGAGAGTAAATCCATCAGTAAGAGAGACCAGGCAGTATACCTAAACCCTATTCCATGCATCAGCTAAGAAAATGTAGGAAACTGCACTTGGAGGTTTGTTGATAACCAGATAGTGGTGCACAGGAAGTATTCTGCTTGGCTGTGAATTTTAATGACTTGGTAGTTATCTCAAGAACCGAAATAATCCAAGGATCCCTTTTGTTGTTGACTCCATTACAACCAGGATCAGAGACTGTGTTTTTAATCCCATGTCAATATTGATATTTAGAGATATTTTCATTCTCTTACTTCTTCAGTTTAGCACTGATCTTGTAAATAATATTTTCTGTATCTCTGTTAATGGGTCTGGATTTGTAGGGGAGCATTCCTGATAAATAATTGCAGGAACTCATAGACGGTAACCCATACTCCTGATTAGCTGCACATTGTCTCAAACAGGATCTTTTAGGGAACATGGCACTTGGCATCCGTTTCCACTCCCTGTGGAAACTAAAAGAGTTTACTAAGGGGTCAACCCATACCATACTGCTAGAGATGCCTGGGATATTCCTGGGCACTTGTTAGGATGGGTGCAGCTACCAGGCCTGATTTGGACACTGGGTAGTCTCACTGTACCTATTACATCTACCTCTACAAATAATGTTGAAAACTCCAGGGGATATTTGCCAGTTTGGAGCTATAGCATGGGTGATTAAAGACATGCCACCTATTATTTTCTAATGATGAGCCATAAAAATATATCTTTTAGCCTCTAACACATCTTCAGGAAGATTTCAATGTAACCAGTATGACAGTGTTCTGTGGGTTCTTCTCTTCCTGGTGCTGGGATGCAAAGGGAAGACAGAGTCTACGGTGTTTAACTCTGCTTTTAATCACGGGCCAACAAAATGCAAAACTCCTTCAAATATTTATCACTAATTTACTAAGGATTCTGCAGCTTCTTTTCTCCAGTGACTCCAATTTCTGGTTCTGTTAAAAGCTTTGATATTTAAACAACAAGCAACAGGATGATCCCTTTTGTGGAGTCAGATGCAAAGGTACTGTCTCCCTCTTGTTTTCTGACTTTACGTTGATCCTTGGAAAATTTCTTGTCTCTAAATGCCTGTATAGCTCCTGTTGCTAAGATCTTGTACTGGATAGCTCTGCTCCACTCTGCTTTTCTTGTCTGACACTAGGAGAGGGATAGCCTCTGACCTCTGAAGTGGATGTTAGCAGGCTAGAGGAATGGAAAGACCTTTTCGAAGGAAATTTGTCACCTGCTGGAGGATGGAGACCTCCCTGAATGAAATGCAATTGCACATCATTCACAGTCTACTGATAAAAGTGATGCTTGTCTACCTAAATTCACTGCAGTAGTGTAGTTCCTGCAGAAAATTTGCCTTCACCAAGAGATCATCATTGCTGCTCCACAGCCTGCACTGAGAAAATTCCTTGATACCTGAGTGCCCCTCTCCATTTCATTTCCCACATGCAGCTTCTGACTCTCTGCTTCCTAGCATCCTTTCCATCTTCTATCCTGCCTGGCCACTTATGCCCAGACAACAGCCCATTACAAGGCACATGTCCCGGTCTGGTACTTTATAGTTTCAACACGTGAAACTTCTGGCATGTGCCTTTTCCCTGGCACATTTCACACGTCCTTTGAACAATTTCAAAGCTCATATGCCTTGACCTTTGGTGGACTGGACTCCACCAATTTAATACACTCCATTAAATTGTCATCTCTGCCTTTAGCTATGCTCTGTGACATCTTACATGCTTCCCTGACTGATGCTGCAATTTGACAGAACAAGGAAAGTCTTTCAGTCTCCTCTGCAGATTTTCCTCGACATTTGCATTCGTGACAAGAGTCCCCAAAATGGGCAGCTTAAAACAATGAAAGAAACAGCAGAAAGATGCCAAAAAAAAGGACTGATTAAGACAACTGGTCAAGAGAATGTCTTGCAGTGACCTGAGTTACTTAATTTTAGCTGAATTGTTCGGCTGCTCTAGCAAAGACTGAGGAGCTGTATGCAATATTCTTCCTTTCACCAACAGCTCAGAGACACAGCAACATTATTTACCATGTTTGCTTTTGGGGTTTTCTTTGGTGATTTTATGCTTTACAGTTTGGGAATATACTTTAGGAATACCTGCCACATCTCACACCTGAACATGGCTATTCCTGCCTTGTGGAAGTCTGCTTCTATTCTGGGGAAAGAACTTAAGATTTCTGTGGTGAACGTTGCTTCCGTGACAAGCCAGTGGACATGAGTTGAATTCAAACAAGGCATTTGTTTATGGAATGACCCAAAGAAGTGCACAACACCATCCCATACCACACAAAGACAGCTGCTTAGAGACAGGAGAGGAGAATCAGTATGGGACGGGAATGAGACATCAGTCTGTGCGTTACAGTGATACGCTTTTGTCTCTGCACAATGCACTGAAGATACTTGTCAGACTTTCTTCCTCTTCTGATCATCTCATTAACCAGTTATCCCCAAAAAGGAAGTGCACTTCAGGTGGGTTTGGAAATACAACTTTCTCATGGCACACATTACTAGCGTCAACAAGAAATCTTTCTTAAGGTTTCATGGACATCTGCCTCACCATTTTGAAGTTTAAATTATAGATGGATTGTTTCCAATTTTATTCCATTTATCAGGATATGAGAGCATAAATTTGGTTGTCAGAAACTTAAATGGATTTAGAATAGTTTTTGAAGTCAAAAATTATTACCATCCCACACCTTTGTGAGAGAAAAGAATCAGGATGCTTGAGGGAAATGGATTTGTTAGGATGGGAGAAAGACATCCTTGCTGGTGATTCACACTATAATGATGTCTGAGTCTTTTATTCTGAGCAGGAGCTACAAGAAGATGATTTTTCTACCTATTGAAGAGATTCAATGAGGACATGTCAGCATAGCTAGGACTTATTTTCTCTTTGTCTGTGTTCCCTCAGTTACAATTTTCTAGGTTTCGCATTTTACGAACAAACTTTTCCTGTAATTCAAGACAATACTTTCTCAAGAGGTGACCTACTAAGGACAATATACAGTCGTGTTACAGAATAATGTATTGCACAGGTCTGTAAAAGAATGGGACTTCCAGACTCCTCAATGGACATCAAACAGAATATAACTTAATTTTTATAGAATGAAAGCTGGCTGACTGAAATATGGCATTATTTATGCTATTAAGTCATTGTAAACTTGTGGTCTCCTGTGGAGAAGAAGGGCAACTCCCAGACTTGCCATGAGGCCGGAGATGCCTTAAATCTCCTCTCTTTTTCAAGTTATATCATTCAGTGAGAACAGAGCTAAAAGTGGGTGAAGCTCTAGGAAACGAGTAGTAGAAGACCTGCTATTCTCTAAACCTTCAGAAACTTTCCAAACCTGATTGCTGCAGTCAGCCTGCATGGTCTTCTGTGTGAAGTGTCTTACTGACAGTGAAAACTAGCTTTTTCTATAGGAAATCTTCTGTTAATTACTCATACTTACTATTTTCCCTATTAATTCTAGTGTAATCTGACCACGCACAATACAGTCATCCAAGAACTACTCACTGCAGCCCTTCCACCATCAGTCACTGAATATCTGACAGGTGAGACTTGCAGTGGAATTCCAGCCTGAATGAGGTAAGCCTGGGATGGCAACCTGCCTGATGTTATCCTAGAGATATTATCTATAACTAGGCATTTATTCTTTGATTGATGTGCTCATATGCTTCCAGGTAAACACAAATGTTAAAATGCTACAATGAATAGTTAATTAGAGGAACTACTACCCATAACAACAATAATTGAATATCGTGACAGCAACAATGGTTTTGTGATGGACCACTAATGTCTCCTGTCTCATCTGTTTGTGCAGAGGGTTCAAAGAACTGTTTACTCCTCACATTTACCAAGCTGCTTCAGGTTGGGACCTCGAAAGAATGGAGAGAAAGTAGTATCAATGAAATTGTTCAAAATTTGTCTTTGAAGAAAACATGCTTGAGAGGGACAAGGGATGTTCAGACTCCATTCCACTTTCCTGCCCAGTGGCTTATTTGTAATTCAAATGTCATAGGCTAGATCAGTATATCTACAATGAGCTCTTCAGTCCCTTCTTCCAAGGATCTTACTTCTTCCAAAAGGGAGATGTGACAGTGTCAAGTGGAATGGTTCTTGCAGGTGATTTTCTTTAAAAGGCTGAACTAAATCCAACAAAACCAGAACATAATAAACCCCACATAAAAAACCAAAGAGAATAGACATCCAACATCCTGGCAGTTGCTACAGACTGTACAATTTGACTGCATCAGGAAAGTCCATTCCTAAGCATGGCCGAAAGTTTTGTTCTTCAAGTGTCTGAGTCTAGAAGGTGAAAGCAAATGAGAAAACAAAAAATAGTGAAACAGATCTGCTTGAAGCTTCACAATGTTTGTTCCTACTCATTAGAGCAGTGAAAGCTTTAACAAATTCTTTACAAACTGAAGTCAGAGTATAACAACATGTCATAGAACTGTGCAGGACTAAGAGAGGCATTTCCAGAACAGTAGAATCCCAGAGAGGGAATCTGTATTTGGGAAAGAAAAACCAGGGATAAATGGTTTCTACTCTTTCTTTCACTCTGTATAAAATTTCCTCTGAATACCTGGCTTTTAGTCCAGCATCTAAATCACACATACAGAAAGAAAATGGAACTATTCCAAACTGACGAGGGGTTTTTCCTGATTGAAGAGAAACAAGTGTTTTGTTCTTTTGCAAATTAGTTGTAATAAGTTTCACTTCTAAAAAAATGCTAGTAAAATAGAATTGAAGAGTAGATCTGCTGATAGGATTTTTTTTCAGGATATTACATGATTAGAAGTCTGTATGAGAAGTAGAGGGACTCATGTGCCTTCATCAGAGGAAGACAAACTGTCTTGCACAGTGTAGTCAACATCCTAGGTTCTAGTTAAATGGGAGGTAATATCATTTTTGTGGAGTTAGGATTTGGAACTTCAGTTTACTGCAGTTCCTTGGTTTTTTGGGTAATCTGGAAAGGAAGCAGAATAGCATACCTTTTGTCTGAGCATGACTTTTTGTTATGGGGTAAAAGCAAAGAATCCTGTGCCTGTGTGTACATAGATGGATTTTGTCATGACATTGGAAGGACCCTTTGAGCCTGTTACAGATGGGTTTGAATTATATGTGTTTGCATCACTGAACTAACAACAGCATTAGGTGTTCTCCCATTCTGTTTTATAACTGACAATAGACAATTTTCCACTCACACCAGACTCTCAAGGACGGAGATATCCCAGGCCATTTCCTTTTGGACTGTGAATGTCTGCAAAGTTGGAGACTTCACAACCTGTCTGGGCAGCCCATTTCACTCTTTGACCACCCTTGCAATAATTTTCTTTTCCCTTAGGCTTTAATGAAATTTCTCATGTTTCAGCTTGTGCCCATTACTTTTGATTCTGTGACTGGGTAACACTGAGAAATTTCAGGCTCCCTTTTTGTCATTCCCTTCACTCAACTATTTCCACACATGGGTACAGCTCTCCTGAGCCTTCACTTCTCTGGGCTCAGCAATCATGGCTCTCTCACCCTCTTCTTGTACAAAAGATGCTCCAGTGCCTTCACTGAACTTTCTTCAGAATGTCCATGTCTGTGTTGTACTGGAGAACATGGAACTGAACCCCCACATTCCAGCCATGTCTTCAATGCTACTTAGAGAAAGAAGGGACGGATCCCATCCTGGATCACTGCCCCGCTGACAGTTCTGTTCCTCGTGCAGTGCAGGCTGCTGGTGGCCTGAGGGTGTCTGATGGCTCACCGTCACCTTGCTGTCCACCAGCACCCCCAGGTCCTTCTCTGCAGTGGTGCTGTCCAGCAGCTCCCACCATTCACATCCCTGATTCCTTCTTTCTTCTTCTCAAATGTCTGAGTGAAGCAACTACCCCTGTTCATTCCTCACTTATGCAAATTATGGAGTTATTACCAATAATCTTCAGAATACTCATGGATTCTTGTTCATAATTAGAATAAGTCACCATACTTTATGTGGATATTACCCATTAACTCTTTAAAAGAAAAAAAAATAAGATAATGGGTTGGACACTGCTATTTGTATTTTTGTCAGTATTGAAAAACTAGCAACTTCTATGGATCAAAAAGCAAAAATATATTATCCCAGAAACAGACAAAGCTCATACTGATAATTCTTTCTTGAATTTATATTATTTCCTATATTTCCTAGACATACACTTACTAAAAAGACATTGTCTAAGTTATTAACCATCTCTCACATTGCTTAGAATGACTGTTCCATTTTTAGTCACAACTGTTATGCATTTCAAAGACATTTTTAGAGAAAATTAGAAAACAAATTCCCTGAATCCGTGATCCTTTCTCTTTTTAAAGGTATTTTCTGCATGACAAGGTCTCACCCACAGTGCTGTATCAAGCTCCTAATTATGGCCCTGATTTAATTAATCTACAGAGGAACGGGGCAATCTGTCATGAATAATTTCAGAGCCTTGGAATTAGACAAACTCCAACAATGCCATTAGAGATGCTCAGTTCCTTGAGCACCACACGAAGTGTCAGGTAATATCCACTATAGTATGTGACGCATGACTGGTTGTGTGATTATGGGCCAAAAAATGCTCTCTTTGCTCCTGAGACCTGCCAGTCAAAATTGCAAGGATACACCAGTATGGATTTGTCCACATTTGTACATTTGAGGGAGTAACTTCACTCATACCAGGACCATGTTGGTCTACTGAATTTGGCTGTGATTTCTGGCAGAGATGGCGAATTGTTATAGGATTAGGTTACTTTGTTTTCCACCTCAAATGCAATTGGTGCATGAAACATGTTCTTACGTAGTTTTCCTGCTTATATTTACCCATCTGAGCCTGCATATGAAGTTTAGGCTACAGGATCCCTTGTTACTCTAGTAACCACTTTATTTCAACTCAGAATATGTGCTGAGAGGATTTCCTACACTGATCCAAGCTGGATTGCAGGAGCAGAACTAGTGCAAAGATGCAGGTATTGTCTTCATCAACTGTCTTCAAGGTCTTCTTTGGTCTTCTTCCTAACTAGGTGAAATTTCCACCCTCTTTATATACAGCCCAGAGTTATCCTCCTCCATACATATAGTGTGATCTAGACAGAGACTTAAGAAATATATTCATATATTTGGGAGCATGTACTTCATTGTGATTATTAGCATATGATACATTTTAATATTTAAATAATGCTGTATGAGGCAAAAGCTCATTTTTATCCATAGCATCCTTCAATGTCCTGGTCATACAATTTCCTTTAGTTCTGCTTGGCTCTTCAGAGACAAAAAGAGGACCATTCTGTCTCCACCAACTACGTCCTCCAGCCATCTCATATTTTCTGCATGTCAATTATGCATTTCTTCACCTGCAAAGATAGCACAGTGGGTACACAAAGCAGGCTGTAGATAACAAGACTTAGCCCTTGCCTGGACTCCTAATCTTCATCCCACATAGGGGTGTTTCAGCCCTAGGAGCGATTAAACTCCATAACCAACCTGAAATGTTACGCTTTGCCTTCTCCCAGCTCCTCTATAAAAGGCTGAACATTCACAGTATAAGAGGCATTTGGAATGCACCGTTCTTCCCTCTGGCAGAAAAGCTGTTCATAATTACTGCCATTTCTTAAGTTAACTGCAACAATATCCTGATGAGAGGTGTTCTTTCATCTGGCATTAGCCAAAGGAAATGACTTTACATCTACATTAATTTACATATACATTAAAATCATGACAAAGCAAATTGTAATGACAAAGCACCATCATCATGTCTCTGCTTCCACTGCCTGTATATTTCTTTCTTCTGTCCTTCAGTTTGACCAGCAGGTCTCGGCTCATCCATAGCAGTCTCTTCCTTTCCTCTCCTGGTTTCTTACATATGGAGACCAAGGAATTAATCCCTTCCAGCCTTAGCAAGATGGAAGCAGCTTGAAAATTTGAAAGAAAAGGATATTCTTGTAAGCTGTGACACAAGGCAGTTTCCCAAAATGTATGTTATTGTTGTAGTTTGTTAGAGCCACTCGGCACAGACATTAAGTTAAAATTGCTTAATCTGCTTCCCTCCTTTGTTAGTCATCCTTAGAGAAACAGCCTTGGTGTTGGTGCTCTCCTCTTAACACTTAGACTGATAATTAACAGTCAATCAGCTACTGTTCTGAATGTACATACAACCAGCATTGTGAAAGACAAAATATGTGCAAGGATATCAATTCAAGGATATACTCAAAATATGTGAGAATGTCATGACATCCAGAATGCAAAGTAAATAAAGGGGCACCAGCATATAGCACATCTGTCCATCTGTCTATGTCTAAATTTCCAAGGCAATCAAAGAGCAACTGCTGATTGGAAATTAGATTTGTAGGTCAAGAAAGAAACCTGTTTTAAGACCTGACTAAATTATTTTCTGTCAGGTGAATTAGATGAAACTCTTAAACCATATCAAGGGATGCTGAAGAGAGAGGCCAGCATCTGAAGAGGCCAGAGGCCATAGTGAATGTTTTGTAAGTCGTATGAGTGTCTCAGATAATACTGAAAATAATCAAAGGCTTCTCAGCTAGAATAACTTTCTCCTCCGGGAAAAACACTACTGACAGAACTAATGGGCTTTAGAAAAGCAAATACAAGCTGGGACAGTGTATTTAAAGCAACTGTGGGTGAAAAACAATATAATTAGAACTCTGTGTTTGCTTTACAGTCACAAATTGTTGCAATTTGCTTTGCTCTCTGGTTTCCTAGGAGGTAAAAGGAAGAGGAAGAGGAATAAATTTCCTTCTGGGTCTTGGTATTTTATCCAAGCCAATCTTGACCAGACTTGCTCATTATAGAGAAGCTATCTCACCCGTGGACATTAGAAAGATGTTCTTTACCTTGAAAGAAGACATTTGGATTTATTATAATTTCATTCATCATTTAAGCCTGTCTTTCCTTCCTTCCTTCCTTCCTTCCTTCCTTCCTTCCTTCCTTCCTTCCTTCCTTCCTTCCTTCCTTCCTTCCTTCCTTCCTTCCTTCCTTCCTTCCTTCCTTCCTTCCTTCCTTCCTTCCTTCCTTCCTTCCTTCCTTCCTTCCTTCCTTCCTTCCTTCCTTCCTTCCTTCCGCCACTTCCTTCCTTCCTTCCGCCACTTCCTTCCTTCCTTCCGCCACTTCCTTCCTTCCTTCCGCCACTTCCTTCTTTCCTTCCTTCCGCCACTTCCTTCCGCCACTTCCTTCCTTCCGCCACTTCCGCCACTTCCGCCACTTCCTTCCGCCACTTCCTTTCGCCACTTCCTTCCTTCCGCCACTTCCGCCACTTCCGCCACTTCCTTCCGCCACTTCCTTCCGCCACTTCTTTACTATTTTGTCCTTTATTTCCTCTACATTTTCTTATGTGTAATTCCCAACTAGCACAACTGCTCATATGGATATAAATGCACGCAGCTATTTAAACTCAATAGCCAAATTAATTCTCTTTGGAAAAAATTAGCTCTTGCTTTATCTCAAGAGTTTCCAGTGGATCCCTGTGCACTATCTCTCTTTTTCTCCTCAGAAAGATACCACCTCCTGGTGTCAGAGTGTATTTGGTCTGGCTGAGGTGGAGTTCATGCTCCCACAGCAGCCCCCCCCATCCCAGCTCTGCTTTGCATTCATAGCTGCAAAGGTGCTGTCATCACAGCAGAGCCTTGGCTGCTGCTGAGCTGTGCTGGCACAGTACCAGCCTCTCTCTCCAACATTCCACCCCACACAGGCTGGGGATGGACAGGATCCTGGGAGGGCACGTAGCTGGGACAGCCAGCCCAAACTGACCAAAGGGCAATTCCACATCATAAGATGCCTGTGCAGGTACAAAACCTAAGAGAAAGGAGGAGGAAGGTGTGGCCTGCATTGATTATGGTGTTTGCCCTCTGGACCATCTACTGTGTGTGCTGAAGCCTTGCTTCCCATGAAACATTTCTCAGACATTGCTTGCTGGTGGGAAGTAGAAAATAAAATCCTTTGTGCTTTTTTCATTATGAACAATTTATTTAGCTTTATTTGTGCTTTTACAGTGCTGTGCTCTGTACTGGTATGCAGCATGTACACCACATGGAGTGAATGCTCCCATAGCCTGGGAGGAGGTTGCCTACAAAAGTCTATTCCTGATGCTTTTTTGTTATCAGCAGAATCAACACAGAGGTTTTTTTTTCCCCCGGGTTCTGAGAAATGTCCCTGAAAATGAAAGTATTTGTTCCTCACAGCAGGAATCACCCCAGACAAAATGCAAGGAAAGCCTCTTCCTGACACAAAGCCTTTAATAATTTATAAATAATAATTTGTAAACATCTGGCTTTACATTCACTTTTTAAATAGATATCCAATGCCTAAAGTTCTGAAGCTGTTAATACATTATCAGAATCAATGCATAGGGTCACAGAGAGACAAGAGTAGCCAACAGAAGCCTTATGACTTTGGGAAAGGCAGTGAAATATGCTGTAATTTATTCAAAACACAGGAAAATAGATAGAAGTTACACTCCTAAAAACAATGGAAGCACACTCATGTGTGGTAAATGACTAAGTATTTATAAAGTAATTAATGTATCTACCACTAAAGTAAAAACAAACCTTGAAACAGGAAAGATTAATGTTTCAACATGGTCTTGAGGATACGAACTGATAAAAGTATTAAAATCATAAATAAAATCAATGTTGCAAGACCCCCAGACTCCAGGCAACTGGAAGAATCTGCAAGGAATATATTTAACCTTAAACTTGTGTATTCCAGAAATTTCCAGCTATGTTACAACTGCACGATACACACAAGTTTCCATTTCCTGCATGTAATGAACCCTTCATTAAAAAGATGAAGAAAGGAAAGAAGAATCCTCTGATGGTAAGCAGCCTACAAGAAGGAACAGCTGTCCTCAAGGTTCTTAGTTTAATTTTTCTATCCAAATTCTTGTACTCTGCTCTCAGAGCTGGGTACAATGCAGGCACAAGCACATCACGACTCCTTTCACTGTAAAATACACAGATACGTCTGTCGTGGCAATAGTGCTTTGAAAGACACAAGCCCTGCATAATGTATCTGGTTGCAGTTTCTCAGGAACATCTACCTTCAACCTCACCATGCAAGTACAGGAAAGTGGGCATGACTTGCTGGTCTGTGACATGTGGATTGAATGTCAGGTTTCATCTCGTGACAGCATGTCTATCCCAGCCCCAGTATCAGTCCCCATGGAATAGAATCATAGTGTGGTTTGGGTTGGAGGGCACCTTTCAAGATCCCCAGGTTCCTACCTCCCTGTCATAAGGGAGTCTGTAGATTGCTAAATAACACTAACTGGGGAAAAGGTAATTTAATAGCCAGCCTTTGTTTGTGGTTCAGTTTTCTTTACCATGAGAGGGAAAGATTCTGCCTCGTTTCAGGTAAATCTCTTCTGATAAGATTAATGTTTTCCCCTTGCTATCTCAGCTTCTTAAGAGATTAAAATGAAAAGAAGTATGAAACAGTGGTTGCATACATTTGCTGCCTTGAGAGAGGTGCCGTGGCTGGCTCGGAGCTGCAGTCAAGACAATGGAGGTGGAACAAGCAAAGTTAAAGGCAAGTATAGGCAAATGCATGACAAGGTTCTGCCATCTATAGATTGTGTTAGTTCAGGAAGGTCAGAAATTATAAAGTACTGTTTTGTATTGTGCTTTATAATTTCTGTGGGCATATGGTCCCACTGAGGAACATGTCAACAACAAAGGATGGTAATCTGCAATCATTTCCTTGCTCAGCTGCTAAAACATTTGTGTCAGATAAATGAATTTTTCTGCCTGTGGATGATAGAAAGCAGTCAACAGAAAAAAAGTTTTTTACCTGAAAACCTTCTTTCTTTATCTGTAGGTAAACTGAGTATATCACTAAGCATAAATCTGCATAATTTCTCCAACATAAAAGTGATTTCTGAGTGGTCTCAATGAGCTGAGAAACTGACCTATGCATCCACAAGAGGAATCCAAACATGTGGGGGCCAGGAGAACCTATTAAACATCTGAGAAGATGCTGCGGGTTGTTAGAATTTCTGTTGAAATGATGAAAACAGTGTCTGCAGTTATACAAGAAATGAAAATTTTGTCGAACAGCTCAGGTATCTTCTAATTTTGGCACTTACAGTTATTTAATATTATTTAATTTTGATATAATTTCATATTAGCTCAACTGTATGTTATTTCATACTAGGCCAAATGAAGTGCTCAACACTTAATTTTTTGTGTAGTTCCTTGAATCTTGTAGACTGGATAAGATAAATGTCTATTTAAACCCTCTTTACTGGAGCTGAAGTTAAAAGGTTTTTCCTCATATTGGAATGGGTTAACAGGGTGAATGGTTGTGACACAGCTCACACAGGGGATGCATGAGACCACTGCACCAAAGTTTTGTGTCTGGACCTGAGTTTCCCACGGCTGCTTCCCACAAAGATAGCAGCGTGCCACGCCTGTGCTGCTCCCTGCAATACTGTGTACCCAAAAAGACATGGAGTGTTGGAAACATCTACTTAAAGCAGTGCTGTGACACCTGAATGGGAGGGTGTCACAGCACTGCTTTAAGCAGATGTTCAGTGAAGTATTCTGGCCCACTCTTAGAGATAAATCTGTGATGAGAAAAGGCAATATATTTGCCTAAATTAATAAAACTGGCAGGAAATTAGGAACTGAAGGTGTCTATAGAAATGAACTGACTGCAGAAGCCAGTTGAGGTTAGATGACTGCTAAACCAGGCTCAGCCAGCTGACATTTTCCATTCAACTTACAGCTTTTAAAAAAACCTGTGCCTTAAAACAGAAAGCTTGAGAGAAAAAGATTGGAGGAAGCAATGCAATGTGTAACAGCAGAAGTCTGTGTTTCAATTCCACATTTTTCTTCAGATAAAGAAGACTGTGTATCATTCACCCCTGGCCAGTTCTCAGACCCAAGACAAACACAAGAGTCTGGTGGGAGGTGATTGTCTGCAGACTGAACAGAAATGACACCTTGGAAGGAATGGAGCTGTTTTCTAGCTTGCCAGCATGTCAAACAAAGACAGCTGGGATGTGAAGTATCTGAAATCTCTTTCGCTGCATTGAGCAGTTTGGAGAACTTGAGTAACCCAGATTTCTTAGCAGTTTCAAAGGTAATGGGAAAACACACAGCAGTGGGAGCAAAGGAGAGACCTTACAATGTTTCCAGGTGCTCTTTTAAAGTCTCCAGCCTGTGACATGTCACTGTCTTCACAGCCTTTTTTCAGAACAAGGACCATTTCTCCCAGTGCTCAGAGAATAGGCTGTTCAGAAATCAGCACCTTTCTAATGGCAAGATGTAGGAATTTTATAGGGAGAAGTCTGTTGGGGAGACTAGTGGGAAGGTACTAATTGCAGCAGAGCCTGCACTTTGTGTGCCAGATATCAGGAAGGCTGATGTTCTTCATGCAGCACATGGGCTGCACCACATCAAGAGAGAACCTGATGTCTAAAGCACCAGGCAGCAATCCAAAGAACATAAATTTTCTAATTTTCATTTGATCGGACATGTAGCCAAGGTCACAAGGTTATCCCTTCATCCTGTTAGTCAGTGGTGGTTTCTGCACCTCCTGAGAGTACATAGACACTAAATTCCATGGTAGTGTGACAGCTCATGTATCCAGACTGCTGAGCCCATAACTTTTAACATTGTGCTAGAGCTGTGGTACTCACCTATTGTTCCTTCTTGTGAACTCCTTTGAGAGTTAAGGAAACTGGTTTTCTACCAGAAAGACATTTGTACCAAGATGAGTGTTCATGTGTTTTCCCGGGTAGCAAATGATAGGATCAGGGGAAAAAAAGCCTCAAGTTTCACAAGGGGAGTTTAGATCAGATATTAGGAAATATTTCATTCCTGAAACGGTTGTCAAGCATTGGAACAGTCTGCCCAGGGGAGTGCTTGAGTTGCCATCCCTGGAGAGATTTAAAAGCTGCACAGACATAGCACTAAGGGACATGGCTTTGTCATGGACATGGCAGTGTTGGGTTAACAGTTTGACTGGATGATCCTGGAAATCTTTTCCAACTTGAAAGATTCTGTGATTCCGTGATTCTATGATGACTCATTTGACACTATCTCAAACTGCTGGCATTTTTTAAATTGCATGTTTGCCTCCAAAAGGCTTTTCTTTTATAGACAAGGGATGGAACTGAATCTCAGGGCATAACCTAAGGAAACAGCTTTTCTCATGCAGACAGGAAGTACAGCTTTAAATGTGGGTATCTGAATTCAGTTTATTGTTTGTGCTGATGGCACTTTCAGCCTGACTGTATTTCTTCTTGTTTCTGATGCATTGAATTCTAGGGAAAATCTGGGAAGAACAGGCTACTGAAAGCAATTGAATGAACCTGACAATTAAAGTCAATGTATAAAAACCTCTTGAGGAGATGTGATAGAAGAGCTTTTTGTACCAAGCCTTTGGAAATGTATCATTTCCAATGACAAAGCTAAAGGGACAAAATAAGAAGCTGGGAAAAGATTGGAAGGCACAGCTGTGACATCTATGTGTGTGCCCAGCTAAGCACTTTGTACCACAACACTTTCAGAATGGAACTCATCACCTAACACCTCTTCATGGTTGGACTCAATGGTCCTAAAGGTCTTTTCCAATCTAAAATATTCAAAGGTTTATTTCTGGTCACTCACCAGCCACTCCACTCATTTATCTCTTGATGCAGCTAAGCAACTGAAAGCTTATCCCATTCCCTAGAAAAACAGAACAGGTTTTTACTCTCAGTTATCTGGAATCAAGAAATAACATGAGATGAAGTACTGAATATAGAAAAGTGAGGTTATAAATTACTTTATGAATTCATAACCCCATCCACAGATAGCACTGAATGCAAACTTACAATCTCCCATCATTCCCCCATCTATCCCCCCTATTATTTCCTATTTGAACAGATTTTTTTCCAAGTAATTTTCAGCTTCTTTCAAAAGAATCTGTGTCTCTGTTGTGACTGCCTGTCTTAGCTCTCACTCCTTATTGCAGTTAAGGTCTTGAGCAAGCCTTCACTTCAGCATGTAATGAAATTTACAGTATCATTCCTGTACACTATGTCTGTGGTGATAGGTAGGCTTCTCAGGTACGGTCTGGTAACTTACTTGAAGGTGGGTAGTTGACCCTGACCCATCCTAGCAATTGGCTTGAGGGCTCTAAACTTGTTCTTAAACCATATTTGTTGAGTTCATGGTGGTTGCCTGCCTTGGCATTCAGAGAAAAGCTTTTCATTTTGCGCTGCTTTCATTGCTCTTGTTTTGCCCTGTTAAAAGGAACTGCTTTGCTACCCCAGACCCTGCACACAGACTGGCACTATCACCCACAGCACCTTCTCAGTGTTGCCTTCAAAATGCCTGGTAGCTGGCTCTCATGGTTCTAAGCCCAGCAGGAGATGAAACAAGATGCATCCACCCACTCAACACCACATCTCTTCCCACCTCCCCAGTGGAATGGGCAGAAGAATCAAAATAAAATTCGTATCTTGAGATTAGAACAGTTTAATAATTGAAAATAAAGTAAGAGACAGTAATAATGGAAAATTATAATAATAATGATAAGAAAATGGAAAAACAAGTGGTGCAGAACGCAATTGCTCACCACCTACTAAGCTCCCACCCAGCTCCTTCTGCATATTCCCTCACTGGCAGAGCATCAAACAAGGAAAAATAAGTACTTGACTTGGAATAAACAAGACTTAGCTGTAACCCAAAACATTAGTTTATTATCAACACCATTCTCATTCCAAATCAAAACACAGCACTGTAACAACTGCTGAGAAAACTTGGCTCTACCCTAGCTGTAACCAGGACACGGGTCTATGTAATGTGGCAGGAGCGTGGGACTCAGCATTCATAGAACACCCATGCATGGCAGCAGAAGGCTTTCCAGAACAGGAGAAGATGTGGTAGGATGTTCATAAGTTGTCTGAGACTGGCTGCCAGCAGCTGCTGCACCTCCATGTTTGCCTCAGGATGATGTCACCACAGGATGCCATCCCACTAGAAACACAGGGCCCACCAGATTGTTTCTGCTGACACTTGTCAGCAGAAAGTGACTCATCACTGTCACTTTCCCAGAAGTTGGGTCCATGTCCCCAGAACGGGCTTTGAGAGACCCCTGGAAATTATGGTTTTAACTCTTCATAAAACCGCATAATGCATCAGTGTAGAACAAAAGTGTTGCACATGGTAAAATAAATCACAGATCTTCATTCTAAGCATCAAGTTGAAATGTTCTACAACTACTATGCTTATTACTAGTAGGAAAATGTTGACTACTGTACTTCTTTAACAGGTTTTTTAAAGCTGCATTTAAAAATTCTTGCCTTTTGCCAGTCTGAATTTCTGGGGTGCATGGCCACCAGCTAAAATAGTTTTAAAAGCCCTGGTTCAGAGCTTGTTTTACCTTTTGAACTGATGTTCAGGCATGTTTGTCCAATATGTTTGGCACTATAAAGAGGGTCTTAACACCACTGTTATAGGTGAAAAAATGTTGCATATTATCAAGTCTGTCTGCCACTGCACGTTCACCTCTGCCACAATCATCTGGTTTACTGTCACCTTGAATAATATTTAAAGTTCTGGTTCAAAAGTTGGGTTGCCAGGTTGCCACTTGCCCTCTCTTCAGAACAACAACTTATATCTCCC
The DNA here is from genome assembly GCF_027477595.1 of Haemorhous mexicanus. Classification (NCBI taxonomy): domain Eukaryota; kingdom Metazoa; phylum Chordata; class Aves; order Passeriformes; family Fringillidae; genus Haemorhous; species Haemorhous mexicanus. The sequence goes on along the minus strand of NC_082381.1, from coordinate 43,434,852 downwards.
AAGTTTTCTGCCTTCCCAGGAACACAATGAATGTATTTCAATGGAAGCAGTGATGCAGGTGTGTCTACATGCAACCTACTGCTACTACAACCATGTTAGAAATGCAATGTTTGACTATCATTTGAGCTCACATACAGATAAACTTTATTAATGGCATGTAAGGGGAGTTTGTTGTTAACCTTACTCAGTCTCTTCCCCCAGAATGTCTTTGTCCCATCTACGTCCATTCCCTTTCTGTCACTCTGTCAGGCCCCAGATGTGAATATCAGCAGATCATGGCACACTTCTTACTTCTGCCTCCTCAGGCAGTCATCTGGAGCTTTTTGAAACTTTCTACAGGCTCCCCACTTAAGGAAAAGGAAACAAATTTCCGACAAGCCTGCATAGTGGACTTACAGGTAGCTTTAAGAATGACCTGCAACGTGGGGAAAGGGAATTTATCAAGAGCACCTGCCCTGTCTGCATGAAATTTACTGAAAATTGCACTTTCCAGTTCTTAGGTCCATTGGCCACTTCTCCCAGTTTGTGCAGTCTGTGTCAGAAAGACTTTAAGGGGTTTTTGTTGTGGTGTGTCCTGCCTCCCCCTGGACACTTCCCCCCGCTCTTTCCCCTTCCTCTGACACTGCCATTTTTTTCTGTTTTCCATTTTCATGCGCAGTGTGTTTTGTATGAAACCCCCCAAAGTCTGCCCAAGCCATCTGTACAGTCACCCATCTGGACTGTGGCTGGGTGCTGGCCTCTTGGTTCAGCTCATAGGATTGATGGCTTCTGTGCCATCCTGGGGTTGCACAGGCAACCTGAGAGGCCTTGGAGGATGGCTCACAGCCTATCTTCAGTATCATGCTGTACTTCATTTGTATCTCCCACTCCCATAATGCCCACTCTCTTCCCGCCCTACCTCTGAACTTCAAAGGCTTGTCCAGCTGCCTTGTGAAGCAGATTGAGGACTTAACCTCTCTTTTACTTTTAATTGCTTTTTATTCACAGTCAGAATTCATTTATTAATGTCCCTAGCTCTGATTAAAGACTATTTTCTACTGGATATAATTTTCTACGTTATTATGAATATATGCATGCACATTTAATTAATGTCATTATGCATCTCTATATTGATATATTTGTGCTGTATACAGGTATGGTGGAGTCAAGACACAGGCAATCACAGTCCAGCACAAAAACACCTGGGGCACAACAGTTAACCAAATCAAAGCTATTTGCCATAAATTGTAGCGGAAAGAGGTGGATCTTTTTATATTTAATGTAAAGGCTTTCTTGCTATGAAATTCTTATAGAACAGATAGGAAGGGAGGGACATCTTGTGCTGCCAACCAGCCACAGGGCAGCCTGAGAGCACTTGAGGTATTATGTGTTAAATCGTGATACTCAGGGCAAAAAGAGGTGGAGAACATAAAAATCATGACTGGAAGAGGGGAGGGACCTTTGGCTGCCTGCAGGTAAGAAATGTAATTGTAGCACTTCTGTATGCCCTACCTCATCATTCAAACTGTTAACCTCTTGATTCTAACTGCTTTTCAAGCTGCCTCTTGGGAAACTGACATATTTCCATAATTTCTACCAGCAGAATTCCAAAAGAGTCTGAGAGAAAAGTTGGCATTTTTTTTCTGGGACACAGTTCATCTGACCTACTTTGCTACTTTAGGCTGATGATAAAGGGAGTCTAATTCACCCAGAGTCACCTACTTGCTAGATGTTTAAAGTTACGTAAAGTGAGACATTCTAGCTCTGGGAAACTACACAGGAATTAGAGGTTACTAGCACCTGCACTGCAGGAAAAGCTATGAATGAGTTGTAGCACTCTGTCAGACAATCAAGGATATCTCCAAGATACAAAAAAATAAAAAAGCAGAATAGCAAGCTGGTATGATTTCAAGAACAGTTTTAAGCTGCCAGGGTTTGTATCTCAGGAAAAGTGTCTAGGACATTTCTGGCTATGAAAATCTATATAACAAATCCTGAGACACCTTAGTTCTTGTATAGATTTAATGCACATTAACAAAAGAAAAAAGCAGCTACATTTATTCAGCGGTCTTCAGGCTGCCTCCTGTACCTCCTTTCACACAAAGTCATTTGTGGAACTAACTGTGATTGGACTACAAGGTAGGCTCCAGTGAAGTCTCTTGGGATGCCTTAATTGCTTGAGTTTGGCCTGCAAAGGCACAACAATGACTTTTCTTGTTTCATCTCTGATCGTCATTACCTTTCACCTAGAGCTTAAGGCAGAAAATGAAGCATGCAACTAAGGGATTTCACAGGATTCTTAAAAGTGAAATGGGGAAGACAGTTATTAATTTTTTTAACATTTCCCAGTCTTATTACATGTTGTCTGTTCTAAGGAGGTTAATGGCATGCTCTTTATCTTATAACTAATGCTTGTTATTTTTTAAAATTGTGCAGCTGATGAATGCCTGCCAGGAGACAATTTTTTGCTGCGCAGTGGTAAGGAATATTATTCTTTTGTTGAAATATAAGCCATTAATGTCTGCCAGCAGACTGTAAACCACCTATCAGCAAGGCATAGAGCAGAGTCTTTTCCTTTGGTTGTAGATTGTGATTGGCGGAGGAAATACAGGCTCTGTAAAGGCCAGGATGAATGTGATGGTGGTGGTGGTGGGGACGTGTGTTTTTTTTCTGGTTTGTACATTTGGAGCTTTAAGGAGAGAGGGCTGGGGTTTTGAGGTGTTTCGAGGTTTGTTTTGGTTGGTTGGCTTGGTTTTCTTTTTTCCCCCATGTTATTACAAAAACAAGCTTATGAAATTAATGTATGTAGGGAAGTGCACTTTCAATCTCATGGCCGTATTACATGTTTTTGACAGAATCTGGTCTCTTGCTGCTTCCTGCATAAACAGACCAAAGACCATTAGACAGAAACGAGTTATACGAAGCAGTAACAAAATTATAATGCACAGTGGCAACTCTGGAAATAAGCAACTATAAATTAATTTAAGTTCTGTCTTATACTGAGGGTATGAATTAGAGTTCAAGATAAGTAAGATTTTTCGGTTAGGCCCACAAGATAATAAATCTAATGGAGGCTCAAACTATCCCTCATGTAAAGTGGTTCTGATTCAGAGGTAAGAAATGAGGACTAAGCAGTGAAGAATTAGAGAAGACTGTTAGGTCTTTGAAAAGGAGATTTCACAGAGCAATCATACGGCTTTGTTGGGGGTGAAGATTGTCCTTTTTCTGTATGCATAGCATGGTTTGGTGATCCTTATGGGGTGCCACTGTGTGGTATTTTAATGATGGCCTGCTTCTGGTGGAATAGATCATGATCCTTCACTAAGGGAGGCACAATGTGGAGCACACAGGGCTGCCTACCACCCTAGTGTAGCAAACTTCAGTGATGTATCCCTCTGCATGATATTTTGATCTATTACTGCAGTGGGGCTTTTTTAATGTAAAAAATAAAAATCTCTCTCACTCCAGTGACAGTCAGACTCCTAGCATGTAATATCTGTTCACATCAACTCAGATTGTGATACTTTTTGGAGAAATATCATTTACACAGAAACCAAAAGCTGTGATGTGTGCCAGGGTCCTGTTGATTGGCTCGAATCCCTTCCTTGGAACAGTTCAGTCCCTAGATATGCACACAGGATTTTGGAAGCCCACCACCTTGAATTTTACAATACTTCAACCAGATAAGGGATGAACTTTTTCACTCTTTTCCCTGACAATTTGAAGAATTATCCTTGCCCCTTATGCGTGCTCCTTGGCCTGTTCTTTTTTTGTGTCTTGATTTGTTTCACTTTGGAAAAAAGAAAAACAGCTTTCAAGATCAGTAATAGTAATGTATGAAGGGCCTACTGGGTCCAGAACCTGCACATCTCCAAAGTTTGCTACTGAGCCTTCCCTGTTCTTTCCTGCCATCTGAGATCCATATGCCCTGAAAACCCTAGTACCTTTGGTTGTGTTTCTTGCTGCTGGAACACCTGTGGACAGTAACTGTTTTCTATCTTCCTCTCCCATGTGCAGGTTTGTGAAACGACTGTGACTCATGTCTTCCATGACTACAGCCAAACCTTTAAGGGTGGTTTTCTCCCTCTGGGAGTCTTCAGATCTCTCTGCTGTGGGGATTTGTAGTAAGTGGTATCTCTTTGATGTAGAGAGTTGCATCAGGGCAGACGTACTGCAAAATCACATCTATAGCACTGACTCCTCTCCACTCCCATTTTGCTTCTCCCTGCTGATCCCTGCACATATCTGGCTGCAGGTATGCTCTGCTCATCATACAGGCAGCAGTATAGTGCTAAGGAGTCAGAGCAAGCTGTCTTCTTACCTCTCAGCATCCTCACCAGATGGGCATTGCACGCTTATGCTTACATCAGAGAATAAAAAGCACTTTGTGCTTAACCTGACATGAAGTTCGCAGCACCATAAGGTAGGCATTCTTGCAGAAGCTTCTGTCCATTTGGGCTGAGTGAGACCAGTGAATCCTAAACACTTGGTTGTTTTTGCATACTCCATTGTCAGCACTGGAAGTGTTAGACTTCCATGATATTGTTGCTGTTTCATAACTGAGTAATATCTCTGTAAAAGTGTAGAAGACCTCACAGTGAGACAGTAAGGCTGTCTCTTCTTCCTTTCTTCTCTTACTTAAAATCTCCATAAGACTGTCTAAGCTCTGCCATTTGGTGGGGATTTTTTTCTCCCCAATTAAATAATTCCATTCCAAGATGGGTAATCATCTTAATTAGAAGATTTGATAAGCAGAGATTGTTCTAGATATTCACCAGCTGTGCCTCTGAAACAAAAGCACAGGATTCAGAAAGCACATGACGCTGCTTCCATGTAACTGTAATCACAGCAGGCCCTGTGCAAATGAACCCTGCAATCTAGTGAGGGAGCAGCTCTGCCATCACCCCCTTCTTTGACCTAAGAGAGGAGGAAAGTAAAGCCAGAGCAGAAAGATGAGATATGAAGGGGTGATGAGTGAGACTGGAACAGAGAGTGAATTCAAAATTTTACCACTGAGACATGGTAAAAGGTGCAAGCAAAAGAGTGCTTACATCTGAAATGTCTCAGACAGAAACCTACTAGTGACTGTATTGGGCCCTCAGAGGCCAATACAGCAATTCCATGGTTGTCTTAAAGCAGATTTTACTTGGACCTCAGTTGTGGAACTAGTGCCTGATGAAGCAAAGCATAAAGTTTGTCATCCGTTTGTCGCCCCATGTGCCCATCATTCTGCAAAGGGCTTTCCTTCCTCACTCCAGAAGCAACCAACAGAGGGTACCTATGGATCTTTGCCAAACTCCCAGCTCTTTCCACAGGCTACAGCTCTGCTCACTTTTCAGCTCTTTGGTGACTCTCTGTTTCTGTAGCTGCAATGATTAAATGCCTTCTTGCAAGATGTTTGCCCTGGCATGTTCCACATCCTTGGGCATTCATCAGTGGGATATCATCCAGACTGTGTTCCATTCACAGCAATCTTCTATTAGATGACAGCTTCCTTTGTCCAGACTCTCCCTGCCCATTCAAGACTAGATGTAATGATAGAAGATTTTCTATAGCAGAGTTCAATGCTTCCTCTAGCTTCCTCTGAATGGTGGCCCTCCAGCACAGTTCACAGCCCAACAAAACAGCTGTTGTAGGTTTTACTTGGTCTATATCCTCCTGGATTCAGAGGTTTGTAGATTATATACATGTTCTTAGGTTTCAGTTCATCCAGTTGTGCTAGACTAAGCAAATGTTTTCATTAATTTTTGTGAGTCAGATCTCAAGCATAATACTCTTCCCATAATATCCTCTTATCTATGTGAGTAGCACATCATTGTGAGCCATGCAGATTAACCGGGGTGTGCTGCCTGCATTGTTCTCTTCCTGTTTGGCAGAGTACTGACAGGGTCTAAAGCTCAGTCTGAAAGAAGAAATGATCTGACTCATGGAAAAGACAATATGAAGTAGTCAGCATGGAAAAGGCAGTGATAACAGGCTCTGGCAGACAGAGAAGTTCTACTCAAGAATTCTTCACAGGTGGTATATACACAGACACAAGCAACATGTGTGGTTCCCTGGAGAAATTCAGTTGTAAGTGAGAAATTTAAACTGTTGATTTGGGTCCATGCCACAATGGGAAGAAAGATTTAGTGAGACTCAGAGATCTGCTTATGCACACAGCTGAATACCTTCAGCTTAAAGGAAGTACTTTGATAAAGAACTGTGGAATACAATTTCCTCCATCTAACTGAACAGAGAATACTTCAATGACAAAAATCTGTAAGCAACTGTATTTCTCAGGAAAGATACAAAAGTTTTTTTTAATGTTTTGTATGCCATTTGCTTATTGCCTGAGATGGCTTCAATTTCCTTCAGAAATGTTCAGGTGAATTTTTGTGGTAGTCAAACCCTTGATGATCCATGACCTAACAGATCTGTGATGCCTAGAGTGAGAAAAGTGGCCCCTAAACTAAAGAAAAAAGAAAAAAAACAAAAAACCATTGTAGGTAAGCATGGGCTCTGATGAGCCCTTGTAAATGACAGAAACAGAGCTGTGCTATTCAACAGAATGGACACAGTGTGTAGCAAGCAGATTAACTATGCTTGTGGTAATAAAGCTCAGTCAGGGAGAGGAGATGCTGATCAACCTGTGCTGACCTCTGCTGTTTTCATTTCCCATCCTACTTCTGAATTAATTTCAGATGCTTCATATTTTTCTACTTTTCTGTATTAACTAGGTCCTCATTAGGCCTGTGCTGTGTGGTTTTTCTGCTGGTAAAGGAATGATATTAATGAGAGAAACTGCCATTTAATTTCGGTCTCTCATTATTTTATACGCCATATATTCATAGAGATTATTTTTCTTCTGTAGATTGAGGCAGATTGATTTCTCTAGAGCATTGCTGGCTTTTGAACCCTAGAATTTTGCAGGAACTTCATGCCAGGATGCTGCAGAAAAGGTGAAATTTAAGAACTTCCATTATTGTGGACCAGCTTTGCTTAGGAAGAAAAGTTACTATTCATGAGCTGGGTCTATTCAGAACCAATTGTTAAGGTCTGGAGAAAGAAAGTTGTTTATACCGGTTGTAAACAGAATTTAATATCCTTAAACTTTTTTAATTTTTTTTTTTTAGAGATACCTACGTAAGTTTGCTTTTTATTCATCTCTTAACAGCCACACATCTGATCTGACTGGGTACCTTTCCTTTGATTCGATTGTGTTTCCTCTTTCTTTTATGTGACTGGGAATTTAGAGAACACATGCATTTCTCTGTGCTGACTCACACTCATTTCTTTAGCTGTCATCCAAGGATGCAGTCAAAGATAAGGTCAAAATTACTTTTGTTGTTCTATTGAAAGCCTTAAGTGCTAGCCTGGATTGAAAGATGCAGTCTTCAATTTTGTAAAAACCACTTTCTTTTTTAATTTTAAACCTGTTCCTTTCCCTGAAAAACTTTCTAAAGAACTGAGTTTTACTGTTTTGTGTGATAATGTGCAACCTTCTCCTGAAGCCTGACAGTTGGAAACAATACCTAATGGGACTGTCTGTCAATTATGACACCTTTCTGCTCAGCAGAGAAATAAAGAACAATCATTTATTTGAAACTGCATATGAACAGATATGGAAATTTCAATGTTGAATTACTGTCAGTATATTCTCTTTTAATTAGTGTCATATCCTTTTGGTGAGTTGTTTTATCACTATGGGTTTTTTCTGCAGGTTGGAAACTTTTGTTGCTTTAATTTGTTCTTCTGTTTTGTGTTTCTGTCCTATGTGATTTTACCTTGGACTAAATTCCTCTAAGAAAGTTCACTTGCATCAGAAGCAGAGAATATTTATTATTAAAGCATTCTAAAACATGCTGGCTCCCCTTCATTTCTAGTTGCAAACACATTCTAACTTTCTGGAGTAATTTTTAACACATTGCCATGCCCTTCTTCAGTTATAGTTTAGAAAAATGTTTCTTAGTGTACTGAATGTTAGAAGTGTTTGTTAATTACCATTATGCATAGTTTGGGGGTTTTTTTGTTTGTTTGGTTGGTTTTTTTAATGAATAATTAAGTCATTTAGTTCTGCTTAGTTTTGTATGTGACTGTAAATGAACCTAACTCATTACAGTTTTCTAATTCATGTCAACAATCCCTAAAAAAGATGAGTGGCATTTCTGGTTGTTAAAGAAAATGAAATCTTGAAAAAAAATAGAAAAGCTTCACTTATTGCACTAAGATTATTCTCTCCAGAACAAGTTCTTCCTCACCTAAAGCATTTCAATTAGAAATGTGGCTATTCTGACCCATAATAAGGGACTTCTACTGTCACCTGGCTTACCAATTATGTCTCAATAGTCACAGTACAGCTTGTGTCAGTAATAGCAGACTTAGAAAAAATTTCCTCCTGAAAGAGCTGTGGATGACTCATTGGCTTAAATATACTCTCTGACTCAACCAGTGGCACTGTGGTGATGTGCACAGACTAAGAAGTAGAGCCTTTTCCCAGGAGTCTGTGAGTCTGTGAGAAGGTGGGAGCAATCTACCTGTGGTAGACTAATGGGAGAAAACTAGAAGAGAAAAGAAGAACAGAACAAAGAACAGGATACAACTGAATCTCTCAGAAGTTGTCCATCTGAATTTCAGATCTGTTCTTCACATGCTGAAGTAGACATCTGAGATTCCAGACAGACTTCTGAAATCCCAGCAGAATGAAGGTATTCTTCTGGAATACCCTAGGTTTTGGATGATTAGCACAAAGCAGAAGCAGTGTGCTTCAGCTCTCAGCCTGGCCCTGAGGGGCTCTCCTGGTGTGTATCCTGTTTTTTTTTGGTTTGTCTTCAGCGGTGGCCAGTTGCTCAGGTACTGCTGTGCATGTACCTGGAAGAGTGGAGTCCTGAGGGAGCAAAGCACCTCTAAATGCACCCTTCTGAAAGAGGGCAATACAAGCCTGTACACTGCCCATACTATTTGGTACTGTTTCATGTTTCATGTTCACTCTTCTTGAGAAACAACTCATGCCTAAGGAAGGAACAGATCATTTTTGTTGTATGTGCTGGTCAGATTTCATAGCTAGGCAGAAAGAATTATCCAGCTCTGCTCATGGCTGCCATAAGCTGGTACTTGCTCTTTTAAAACAGACATTCCTGCAAAGCTTTAAATTTCCTCATCCATTTAGAGCAGACAGTGCTTCTCGTTTGATTTTTCTTCTTTTGAGCATTCCTGCTGTGAGAGGATTTAATAAGCTATATACTTGAATTTGTCCTAGAAAAGATGGGTTTGGAGCTGCCCTTTCATTTTCAGACTGTGACAGTTCTCATCTGAAAAATCTTTTTATATTTCTTGATATATTCTTTTGTACTCATACAGTAGTCACTGCCAATTATGTTCTTCCCAGCTATTATTCTGAAAAGTGTTTATTCATGGCTTTGAAACTCAGCTGGATGCACAGCTAAGCTGAAATACACAAACCTGTGTCCTTCTCCATGAGATCACAAGACTGGCTTATGGTTTGCAACTTTTACAGACGTCGACCTAGTTTTATTTGCCTTATGGCTTTAGAGTTCTTGGATATAGTTGAGTCATGTTATCTGGCTCTGTGCTATGATCCTGAAGGATGGATAATATTATAATTTGTGTAAAATTGGATTTTTAATGTATTAATAGAAGTTCAGCATCTTTAAGAGAAAAGATCAACTCTCACAGAGCTGTCAGCAGTTGCAGACATCACTTCTAGGGTTCTCAGAGATGTCACTGAGTCTGAGAATTTGGCTAATAAATCTGGTCCTAAAAAAAAAAAAGGAGGGGGGAGAGTGAAGTATTTTAGAAGTTGTCAGCTCTCTTGTTTGAAGTGAGAGACAGCAGATGGGCATTTCTAGAAGTCTGTGTGTCATATATGACTGTGTCTGTTCCAGTATTGGGTTTCCTTAACTAAACTGAGAAAATACCTATTCCTATACACACAATTTCTCTACCAATAGGAAACCAACCTAAAAGCAGACCCGCATATCTGCTACAGATCTGAAAGGGACAATACTGAAAGGGACAAGACAGGGGTCTGTCTCTTTTCTGCCTGTGGATCACTTCTTGCTACTTAGCAATATTTCTCTTGGTCCAGGTTCAGGTAACTGTTTGGGCTCCTGGATACCCTCTCACTCACTCCTGTCTACCCAAGCCCTACAATTCACAGGTCTCTGTAAGGTGCTCTTCATGCCCAAGAAGCATGCCATTTGTAATTGCAAAATTACATAGGATCTGTTGTACAGGATTGCACAGGATCTGTTCAGTGCAAAGTACATTACAGAGAAGGGGAATGATCGGAGATCTGTGAGGGCTTTGGGAATGAGTAAACATACCTCTGCTACTATGGAAAATAATAAATACACTGCACTATGGAAAAGAGAAAACTGAGAAGGTAAATGAGATGGTTCTGTAGATTCTTATGTGGTCTGGCAAAGGTGAACGGAGTTTGACTGTTCACTGTCCCTTCAAAGTGAAGTTAAAGAGCAACACATGAATTAGAAGCTTCAAAACAGAGGGATTTCTTTTGTTCTTTATGCAGTTTATCATTAGTCATTATAACTCCTTGCTGCAGGATACTGTGACTGCTAAAAGTTCACACGGATTCAGAAGGCAACTTGACAAATTCATAAAAAAGAAATTAATTGGGGCCTCTTAAATATAAAAACATCTCCTTTGGCTGGGGAAGTCCTTGAACTGCAAATTGCTTGTGATTAGGAGAGTATTGCTGCATGCTTACCACAGTCTGCTCTCTCCAATACATTTGCTCTTGTCTAGTGTTACTGTCTAGCTGGGATAAATGGTCCTTTAAGTCAGACCAAAAATGGCCATTTTTACATTAAAAGGAGAGATTGTGGGGACAGTGTTGGATAAGCCAACCCATAAGATTTCCACAACATTGCAGGTCTCCTCAAGTTCCAGAAGCTGGGTATTATTTGTGGTAGAGAAATAAGGTGCAATACCTTGCTCTCTCTTACCATGTTGCTAATTGCAACCGTGTGATCGTTGGTTACCTAACAAATACAAAATAATTGTTTCATGCCTTCTTCAAAATATACTCAGGAAGAGAGATGATATCCCCCTTATACCTGAACACCTTCCAGTTGTGCACATAACTGATGACCAGGAGGCAGCTGGGAGAAGGGCTGCATCTGTTCTGGTCAACCAGAGTCTCAGTGTTACTCTTTTTCACCTTTCTTTTGGACAAGTTCTGTAATAGAGAAATTTAAAGCTTTTTCCCATGCTTGTAGAACTTCTTTAAAGGATAGGTTGGTTTTGCTTGTTTTTTCTTGGTTAATTAATGTTCCTTTAAGTCTCTGCTTTCTGAAATTCAGCTTTTCTCCCTATCATGTCTTTTGATGTTTCTGTTTTAAAATTCCAATTGTTCCATTGCTATCTCCAGGGATTAAGACTTGCATTTACCTTTTAATTTCTAAAAAATTCAGGATTTTTATTTTAGCTTTTTAAATACAAAAAGAAATGTGAGTACTCTGAACCTATAATTTAGGACTCTCCCCTACTCTCACCTGTCTTACAAATTATGTCTCAAGATTTACAGTTTAGCATCCTTGCTTATGTCAGTAATTGCAAACTTAGAAAAAAAATTTTCAACCATCATCTTTTTGTCCAATGTGAAAGAGTTCTTTGCTCTTAAAATTCCATTTGTCAGCCCTCCTACTGATAGTGGCTAGGATATGCAGTGCACTTTTGGGTGAGTAACACACCAGTGAGGCACCTGACATAAGTCTTTCTGACTTATGCTGCTCAGCCTTTTTGTCACAGGAGCTTTAAGGATGCATAATCACCTCATGAGCAAGAGGTTTGTCTTGTGTCCTTTACCTCTTTCCTTGGCTACTCCAGCTGAGAGCCTGGTGCTGCTTGTATGCATGTTACAGACCACAGTACAACCTCATGGAGCTCTTACAGCCCTAGAAAGGTTTGCTTTAGGTGAGAGAACCAGAAGTATCTGTTGTCTGGTTGTCTGGTTGCTAAAAAGGATAACCAGCCCTAACACCCATGAGGGCAGTCTAGTTGGTAGTTTGGATATCAAATTCTCCCGGAGTGCAAGAAGCAATTACTGAATAGCTGTGCACTCCTCAAGCTGTTCAAGTACAGTCGTGCTGGGGAATGACATAGGCACAGGGGGCTTATATAATCAGAGCCAAGAAGTGAGTCTTGTGGACCCATCCGGGGCCCTCAGCTCTACATGCTCACAGTGTCTTGTTGCTGGGTTAGTTTGGCCTTTTGATGAGAGGAGCTCGAGTCTGTTTATAGCCCCTGCAAGCAGAATTAAATCATGGTGAACCAATCTGTGTGGATCATAACAGTGGTCCAGAGCTCCACAGGGCCCTCTGGCCAGATCCCATCAAGAATAGACAGCACTCGTCTGTAGCAGTAGTGATGGACATTCAGACCAGATGTGTAGCTCTCTGGGCATCCCCTCACAGAAGAAAAGCCTGTTGTCTGGCAGGGTCGAGCATATCTGGGCTTCCAGTAAGCACTGCTAAGAGCCTGTGTAGTGAAAGCATTTCTGTGAAGGTGAGTTGGCATGCCCTACAGACAAACTCTTAAGATCGGAGACCAAAACATACAGATTTCCAAAACTTCTTATGGTAGATTGCCTGCCTGTGTTAGAGCCTCACTAATGCCTACTAAGTTTTGTGTTGCTTCAAGAGCATTGGGAAAGTCTGCTGACCTACCCCAACTCCTTCAAAAATGCACATTTATCCCACTCTAGTCACTGCTTTCTTCACAGAGCACTTAAGGTGTGTCCGTACAAGGAGTCAAGCTTCTCACATTAACACTGGAGCACCTGTGACACTTAGGAATGTTCATTAAGCAGAAGACATAGATGGCAGTTTTAATGAAGAGGTCTTGACTCAAAAGTATGTAAATGCCTTCAATTTTTTTCTGCCTTTTCTTGTAGTTGGAAGGACTTGAAAGTGAGCTTATTACAGTGAGGAAGGGAGAGGTCAGTATTCCATAAAGATGAAGGCTCCTTTGGATATGTTGGTGCATTCTCCAGGGTGCTCATAACTTACAGCTGAAACAGGGAGTTCTCCATGGATTCTTGCTGCTCAGAAGAAGGAGGCAGTTTTATGTATCTCATTAGCATGCTTAGGGAAAGATTTACATATAAAAGTCTGCTTTGTTGGACAGGAACAACACAAGGTAGCGATATTTTTAATGATAAAAACATCCAGGCGCAATCTCCCCAGTGTATTTCCCCACAAATCTTCTTCATATTTACAATCTGTTAGATCATCCAGGAGACAGAATGAGTCATGTCTAATCTACCCTTGGTAATTTACTGACTCCAAGCAGAGTAGGAGAACAGTGCTAAAAAACAAACTCAGGGAAACAGGCCATGTTCTACTGTTAAAAGGTACTAACAAAAGAGAGTGACTAAGGATTAACATGAAAACTGGAAGTCTTTAAATCAAGAAAGAAGATAAATGTATGTTGCACTTGTTTAGCTTGGTGTATGAGAAGTCTGAAAGGCTACATTAACTGTTCTAAATGTATAGGGCTTGAAAACCAGTGTGACATCTGTATTCAAAACTGCTTTCAGTTTCTTGTGCCATGGAGAAGTAATTAATTTTCAGGCCCACCTTATTTTAACCCTGTTGTATGAATGTCCATGGGAATGAGAATCAGTTCCCAATTTTTGTTAATGCTGTTCAAATTCCTCCTCCACAGCCCAAATCTGCAGTAGTTACCAGTGGGTTAGGGCAGTTTTATAGCTGACAGTAGAAAATAAGTACTGATGATCTGTGGAGCACAAGGACACTGCAAGTTAGAGAAACATTCATTTACCTCTCAGGACAAGAATAGAGGGTTTATTCCTTCTTGTGCCCTCTAGAAATATCTGAGATGAGCAGATTCAGGCTCAACCAGTTCTGCCAGAAGTAACTTCACTGCTGCGACATAAACACCTTGAAAACACTTAATGCAAAATTTTCAGATTTTTTTCTGAAAAAAATTGCACAACATTTTTCAGTCTGGGCAGAAAAAAAAAATGAAATTCAGAATCAAAACTACTTTGTGAAGTCTAAATGCCTTTATTTTTCTTCCCTTTCTTTTGTGTTCACTGGGGATTTTTTTTTGTTTGTTTGTTGGTTTTGTTGCTACTTAAACAATGAGGGATTTCTGAAATTATCCTTTTTCTTACAGCACACATTTCTGTGTCATTTTCTGAAAATTTCTTTTCAAAATAGGTGGTATATGTGTCATACAGTAAGTCAGTTTTGAGCTCAGTTCTTGCAGAAATAGATGGCTCCTCCTTTTATGTGTTTTTTATGACATCAGAGATCATCTCTGCTCAATAAGCAATAAGAAATATATAATTAAGAATGTGAGCAGCTGATAATGTAAACCTGTGAGTGATCATCTGTTTCAGATTATCCTTTCAGGTTGCCTAATTTAGTGAGCTGGAGGGCTGTTCGTGAAAACCTGGGAAAATAAAAAGGAGATGTGTTAATACAGTATACCTGAGCACAATTTTACATGTTGAATACTTTACTTATAAATTTTTTATTATGACAGGTGGAACAAAGTGCAAAGATTGAGCAAGCCATAGATTTTCCTAGTAATTCATTGAGCAGAAGGTGTTTGCAGTCTGCACTTTCACATTGCTGGTAGGAGGGAGAAGAGATGCTGATGCCTCAGCATACTGCAGCTTGCAGAGGTTTATCTTGCCCACACAGATGATTTTTCTTTCTCATCCTGTTGTCAAGGTAAAGAATTGCTACTAATCATACATTTGGTGAGCTATTACAGCAGAGTTCCTAGCTTCCTATCTTTCAGCACAGGTGATATTTTCCATGAGAAAAGGGATAAATATCAGCTGACCCCAGATGAGGATGTCCAAGAAGTTTGAACTGTGTGCTTGATGTGCAGTCATTACATTCCCAAAAACGCAAAATAATTGATAGCTCTTGTTAAAATAGATTTTCCCTTTACTTTGTATCTTTCTTTCTTTTATTAATTTGTCCATTTGGGAGGAGGAAAATAGTTATTCAGAAAATCACCAGAAGGAGAGTGTTGGCAGGAGAGACTGGAACTGGGGCAGTAGAGTCTAGTCTAGAGGTGTTGTCTAAACCCAAATTTCTTTAGGTTTCATGGCCAGATTCTGCTCTGTGGTAAAGCCATGCTGGTAAAACCATGAGCTAGGTAATCCATCAGCAAAGATTTAACTCTCCTCCTTAAAAATTGAGAGGATGAAATGATTATGGTAGTGATAACTGCCTTTCAATTAACAGACTCTTACCACTGCTAGCTAGGACAAATAGGTAAAAGCATAACTTTGCTTAGAACCTAGCTGCTGAGTCCCAGGGACAGCAGATTGAAAGAAACTGAATTGTTATCCTTCTGAGACTTGGTCTTGGATTGTCGGTAAAGTGCAATTTGAGCCCAAATAGCAGATCTCAGTTAAAAAAGAAGAAAAGGGCAATAAACATTTTTTAAGTGTTTCAGAGGTCAGCATGAGAACAGCACTTGAGACATGCTGTTCTCACCTGCACGTATACCTTTCAGCTTCAGTTTGTGGAGGTTTTTCCAGGCTATTACTCCTGCTCTGTTAGAAATGATCAGGCAGTGTTGTGAGAATTACTACACAAGGAAACACATTTGCAGCGCAGCAAGGTAAGACATCCAAACTTGCTTCAGACAGGCAGATGATGATGATGTCCTGACTTTTTGAGGCTTTCAGATCTGCAAAGAGCCTTTAATTTTACCTTCATTTTCCAACAATCCTGGAAAATCAGCTGTGCAGTTCCCTCTGATTCAGTACACAGAATTCAGTACTGTGTATAGGGCATTGTCTCCTTTATCTCATATACAGTCAGGATAAAGGAATGTTCTGCCAACATCTAGAACTGGTCCCAAGGCTTTGAGGAAAGAAGAGGTAGCAGAAACCACAAAGGAAAAGAGGGAGAACAGACGACAGACTTCTTGGTCTTCCAAAATATTAGGACTGCTAGGATTGTATTATGAATCTGACAGCATCCATTTATTTCTTCTTGACTCCCTAGTGCCACAGAGAAGGTATCTAGATTTTAGCAGAAAACAAGGGACAAAATTTTCTATGTCATTTACATCTGCTCCATATGACTGAACCTCTTTCAGCAGTGGTGCAAAGATGCACAAACTTACCAATAATGAGGTTCTAAAACCATAACTTCACCTGACTAGTCTAGCACTTCTCATCTGTAGGTTGGTACGGGCTTCCCAGACATATCCCCCTGCAGACGCTCTTCTGAAGATCTCAGTGAAAGAAATGTATTCAAATAAAATGACTGTCCGGTCATCAGAAATGCCCCCTGTTGACATATGCTTTTCAAAGTAAAAGGGCTACAGTGAGCTGGGACAGAAAGCAAATCATGGTGACTGGTTCTGTCACTTAAGGGAAAGGAGATGGTGTGCCATGGGGTAGATGTTTTCCATGATACAATTAGCAGTTTTCTATACACTCAGCATCCAGGATGATACTTTTCCATGTCAGGTGTGTAGCTCTGGCTAAATGCTTTAGAAAGTTTCAGGTAAACCTGCTCAGTTGTTTTGAATGAGACTTAAAATCTTCACTGGCATATTGCTGCCTGATACACAAAAGAAATGGACTGTGAAAGGAGAAGGGAAAAGAGAAAGGAGTTTCTGGTGAGAAAGTTTGAGTGTATTGAGATGCGTCCAATCCAGATGCAATGAATAATCTGGGAAGAAACTATGTGTTTGTCTCTAGTGTATACACAGGGCCCACATAATCTAAACAGCCAGGATTCCTTTCTCTCACCAGCTTTTCAGCTGTCAGTTAATAATTGTATCAGCAACAGCAGTCAGTCTCAGAGATTGTTTCTTGATAAGGCAGAAGATAGTTCCAGGTCAGTAAATCAGAGATTGCTTTGATAGTTGAAACAGCTGTAAAAAAAAATCACCAATTTCAGAGCATAAAGGAAAATTCCTATGGAGTTCATTTTTCTATCCTGTAATGACTAGATTAAAAGAAGCAGAGCATTTATGAATCATCCAGAAATCCTCATAATCTTCCTCTGTTTTTAAACTAATCAAAGTAATTTTCCATCCTCTGCCACTGCTCTGTATCTTGGCACAAGACGTTAGCCTTTTAGCCTTTAGATATGCAATTCACATTGAAATTTTTATTGATTTGCTCCATGCTGTTCAACTCCAAAGCTTGGTTCCCTGTGGTCTTGTAATATTAAAACAGTTACAAGGAATATCTAGTGCATCTATATGTTCTGTGCATATATGGTGTGATTGCTCCAAATGCTGATGAGTTTTATTTCTTATGGGACAATGGTAGAGCTGCCTTTCCTATAGTACATTAATTTCTCCACATGTAGAAAAGAAGCATAGTTTTCTTTCCTTCTTTAAAGACAGCTGTAGGGCAGAAGGGATGTGTCTTGTTTGCTGGCATACCAGCAAGGGAAAATAAGGTAGTTTTGAAAGCAAATGGTTTACCAAAAAGGGTAGCGGTGCTGGCTTCATCACTGTCTCTCGTTTCCTCATCAAGGTTGTGCCATGTCTTACACATTACCTGCCCTCTGCACATGTGACTCCCAGTTCTGTCGCATGCGGGGCAAACATATCTATCCCATCACCCTCTGGTTCTTCAGCCCCACGTGCCAGATCTTTTCCTCCCAGAGTAAGAAGAAGGAGCAGAGTGGAAAGAAGGAATATGTGCCACTTTACAAATGGCAGTCAGAAATTGGTGTATGATATGGCAGAGACACCAAGGCCTCAGCTGTACGTCTTTGCTGCTTAACTAAACATTTGCTGTTTTCTGAGTCTCCAGTGTTAAAGGAAGGTAAAGACATTCCTCACTTGCTGAAGGCCCAGATAAATGGCATCATCTCTCTGCCACTGTTGCAGGGAAAGGGGTTGCAAAGCCTGGGAAGAAAGTTTAGCTTTTTCTTGCCAAGAACAGCTCATTCAAGATGCAAGGTGACACAGCAATCAATGTGATAGATTGTGACAAGTCTGGCAGACTAAAAATTCTCAGGAGAGATGTTGTGACAGCTTCAGGTTGTAACATTTGCCCATTTTCCTGTTCTGCTTCTATTTTCTGTAAAAGAGAAAAGTTCATTTTGTAAAGGTTTTTTTGAAATAAAAATAAAGATTATTAATGATGATGGTGATGACAACAGCATTTTTTTTTTCTCACTTCCAGAACTGCAAAGCATCAACAAGATACATTCCTCATTATGCCTTTTGAAAGGATGTCTGTATTCAAAGATGAAGGAGAAGAAAGGCAAAGTCTGATTTCTGGACTTAAAAGAATTCTCATAAAAGGCAGATATTTAGATCAGACTGAAATGGCCTGAAACTATCTTTATTATCCTGGCATTCAAGCAGTGAGCTTGCCTGCTTGAAATTCCACACATCTTATAGATAAACATATTCTTTGGGTGTGCTCAGTGTCTGCATGACTCCTCAAGTAAAGTATTTTGCCATCAGTGGGTTGGATCCATACACTGGGTCCAAGTGGGTGTAAGATGACTCTGTACTGGTCATTTCTTTCACTATAATGGACTGTTGCCGGCTACAACCCTTGTAGCAGCCGCATTATGCAACAATAAGCTACTGTGTATCTTAGAAGCTGTTTAGATAGAAATTAGTCTCCATAGAGAATTGCTGGATCCTTGCAGTTGGGTGAACAACCAATAACAATGGCTGATAACACCTATCACTTTCCCAAAGTTTTCACACAGGTTGCACTGGATTTCCCTTTCACTCTGATCCCACATGGAATGAAACACCCAGATGATATGTAGAATAGCAACTTAGATGGATTGGGGTTGTCTTAGGTTGCAAATGTAAGATGCGGCCAGGGGTGCGTATTCTATCACCATCTGTTAGAGGTGGGGCAGTCACCTTCTGTTAATTGGGCAGTTTTCTTTATCCCTTCTATGATCCATCCTCCCTCCAGGAAGTATCTTCTGCTGATGGGCCATTGAGTGTCACTGCATGACTGATAAAATTACATCATCCCATTGTGAGATGCTTCACCCAGAGGGAGGAGCCAAGCATTCCTACCTGGATACAATCTGAGATTTGGAACACCACGGCAGCCTTTTCCCACTGGATTCCCAGAGGAGCAGCTTTCTTTTCCACTGAATTCCCAGAGGAAGCCCAAGCCCATCTACACTACGACTGAACCTTCAGAGGAAAACTGCACCCTTCTACAGGATCACTGCTCACCAGAACCACACCTGTCACCCCAGGAGGACTGCAGCCACCATTTAATGAGACTGCCAGCAATACCCTGACCCACATGGTATATTCTGACTCTGCCAGTGTTGTTTTGTATGACTGCATTTTTATTTTCCTTAATAAAGAACTGTTATTCCTATTCCCATATCTTGCTTGAGGGCCCCTTAATTTCAAAATTATAATAATTCAGAGTGAGGGGGTTTACATTTTAAATTTCAAGGTGGACTCCTGCCCTCCTTAGCCAACACGCCTTTTCAAACCAAGACAAGGGCTCACAAAGCTGAACAGAGGAGGGAATACATGTACAGTGGTTTGAAGTAATTGAATAGAAAAAGAAGTTCCTAT
Organism: Haemorhous mexicanus; assembly: GCF_027477595.1. Lineage (NCBI taxonomy): Eukaryota > Metazoa > Chordata > Aves > Passeriformes > Fringillidae > Haemorhous > Haemorhous mexicanus. The sequence continues at coordinate 43,415,313 of NC_082381.1, read as the reverse complement.
TGTTGCAGAATGCACAGGCAGCACTTACACAGAAGACCAATATTATAATCTGTAACAAAATAAGTGGGTCTGTAAGACCTTATCTGTGCCTCTGACTGAAGCTTTACTAATGATCATGGGAAGCTCATTACTGTGGCTTTTGCTGGCCTCCTGGTCACCTTCCTTAAGTTACTTCCCAAGAGACACAGAAGGAAGAGTGGAATATCCAATCAGGATAAGCTATGAATTTCTCATCTTAGTTAAAGAGGAAGTGCTTCTGGACAGAAGAATGGTGTGAACCTGAGGGAAAGGCAGTCGATGGCACTAGGAACCTGAGAACAGTCTGGTGTATGATGGTGCCATGAATCTCAGCTGAGATGTGCTGGGCTCTCACCTGTGCCTACAGAAGCTGCCTCAGCTTGCACACACTCTGATTTATCTCTGTATCTCTTAGGACTGCCCTGTTCTTTCATCTTGACTGACATGAGTTGCACAAGGACATTTAGGAATCCTGCGGCAGGACAGGACAGCTCACTCATTCTGCTTGTACTCTCCTCTGTTTTCAGCTGCAATGCACTCAATATTAAACATTAATGCACAAACAATCTCAGCCTTCCCTGCTGAAAGAAAGAAAGAAAAAAAACCTATTGGAATCTCTGTAGATTCAAGAAGGGGGGAGCATTAACTGTTAACAATCATGCAAAGAAATGAATGGTTCTTCTCTGCACTAGGTACTTTTTTCTACATTCTCTAAAGAGTAATTTACCATGTTTTTCCCAAATAGTGGTTTCTAAGCAGGTGCAGTGTGAGTTTTCAGTTATTGTGATTTGTATGTGTGTTGTGATTTGCCTTTTAAGCAATGCTTTTAATTTTTTATGTCCTTTAGTCTTCCTTGAAAGAAAAATTAATTTACCATCTTCATTCAATGCACAATCTTTCTGTCCTGCACTGATGTTCACAAAGCATTTTTCTGAAATCACTCTGTTTTCTTCTAGTAAATTCTCTCTCTTCACTTCAGTGCTGTAGAAGTAAAATTTGTTTCAGAGGCATATAAGGGGAGATCTCTTTGTATAATCAGTGGCATTAGCATCTGAAAGTATCTAAATAATGGGTATGTGGCAAAATACACCTGTGTCGTTCTGCTTTCACAGGGCTGTGAAGGGATGAGTTGGCCAGAAAACAGCTTTTTTGGATATCATCCACAGAGAAAGGTAGCCAATTCAGCTGTCTGGAACTTTCAAGAGAAGGTCAGCAGGAGAGTTCACAGCTTTTGGAAAGACTAAGAAACAAGCTCCTTTTTCTCCAGGAGCTGACAGACTACAATAAAGAAATCAGGAAACAATGGTTTGCGTTTTTTTTCTTCTCTGGAGTGATATGTTGCTATTAAAAAAAGGCACCAAAATTCCCTGCAAAACAAAACAAAACAAACAAAAAAACCACCCCAAACCCCAAACCACAACAAAAAAAAACCACGCCAACCCCAAAAACACTCCATCTGAAAAGAACAAAGTAAGGATGAGTCATTAGGACCCAGTTTTAAATGCTTACCTCCTGTTTACTTTCAGTTAGGAAACCTACAGTGGGAAACATATCACTGCACAGAAAAGCCTCAGGAAATTCTTACCACAAAAGGATTTCCTTGTGAAATCCTCACTCCTCAGTCTGGGGCCAGACTCAGAACTCAAAAGTTTGAGGTCATCTGTGATACAGCTGCAGAACAGGATTGGAACAATAAGTTCCATGTTACAATATTTCAGGTCACTTTGAGCTTATGTTTCAAAAAATCCCCTCCTGACATTTATTTCACAAAGGACTTCAGTGCAGTGATAACATGAAGGGATTCCTGTCCCAGGAAAATAGAATGAAACCTATGCACTTATTTCTCAGTTGTAACCAAGAAGACTACTTGTTTAGCTCTGTTGACACAAGGGCATGCATTCACAGAAATTATGGTAGGAACATTCATCATCCCACCCCACCTGCCTTGTTGACAAGACAAGGCTGAATTCCCCTTAAATAGCAATAAAGTGTTTAAGAGCAGTGTTTACTCAAAGGTGTACTCTGCTGTAAAAGAGAGCACCTTACTATCCTGATGAATGGTGCATTGAATAGTTAAATTGCAATGAAGCAGTATGGAAGGAGCATATACCTTAATTCTTGTACCCTATCACAGAGAGACAGCTTCAGCAATGCTCATGCTTTCTAACTGTAGGATTCATTCCTCTTTTCTTTAACTCCCATTGCAGAAGGTACCTCTAGTACCTAATAGCAAATTTTTCTGATGACTCCATGGTCCCTGAGTCTTGGATGGAAGCAGAAGTCAAGCACCAGGAGGACAGAAAGAGAAGAGCCATAACTGATCATGTCCTTCTGCCTGCAAGGCACAGTTATTCCAGAACAACATAGGGTTCAAATGTCAAGGACACAAGGAATCCCATGTGGTCTATAAATACAATATTTCATTGTAGTAACAGTAATTGTTTAAATTCTGTCTATAGCTGGTGGAGAAAGAGGCTTTTTCAAGCATGACACAGCCCAGCTTGCATAATTTTTGGGAAGAGGAGCTCTCCACAGGCAACAGTTCCTGACAGAAAATATCTACCTCTTCAGGCATAAGATCCTGCATTTATTGCAGTGTGGCTTTGTGCTCTAGTGTGATTCTCTCCATGGGCCACAGGAAGGATCACTGCTCTGGGGCTTGGACATCTTCTTCCATCTCCTCCTTTTCGGACCTTGGTGTTTGCAGGGTCATTTCTTACATTTTTTTAAATCTTACTATTCACAGCATTGTGACATTTGTTGAGAGGTGATGTGAGCTTGACTGGAGAGCTCAGCTATGTCTGGTGTTGGGTCTTCTGGAACCAGCTGGAAGTGCCGGGAATCATCTGTGTCCTCCACAACTTATCTCTTGGCCACTTCTCACAGAGGCCAGTGCTGCAGACCCTCCACTGTCAAAGCCTGGATGCCTACATAAAATATTTTCCACCTCTTGTCTCCGTGAAATTGAATTGCCATTAAATTATATATTCATTATACACTCTTTAGAAACTCACTTGTATCCACAAAAAAAAAAAAAAAAAAAAAAAAAAAAAAAAAAAAAAAAATTCAGCACGTGAAAATCAATGTCACATCATCACAAACCTAGTAAAGATGGACAGTTTACACACACAATGAAAGTCTAACTCATTGTTTCTCCACATTGCAACTACAAAAATTATTGCATTATCCAAAACCATCCAGCCTTTTCCAGGAAAGTGGGGCCTCAGCAGATGTGATGGCACCTTGGGAAGGCAAGTGTTTTCACCACAAACATGCATCCTTCCTCTTCCTGTCCCCCAGCTTTTATTGCTAAGCAGAAGGTCACATAGCTTTGGGTGTCCACTGCATTCCCAGCTATGTCCTTTCCCAGCTCCTCACCCACCCACCTGCCTGCCCTCTGCAGGGGCAAGTGAGAAGCAGAGAAGGATTCCTGCTGTCCAAGAACTGTTCATAAACAAGTAAAAAAGCAGTATGTCATCAACATTATTTTAGTCACAAGTGCAAAGAACAGCATTATATTAAATGTTAAGAAGAAATTTAACTTCCTACCTTCCTCTCAGCCAGAGCCCTGTGCAGCATTAAGCCACTACTAGTCCTGCTTTCTATGGCTGGAAACTGGTTTGCTTCAAAGGAATTACAGACCTGTCCTTTCACCAAATAAATCCTCTCATGAAAACAGTCTGCAAAACTGATACTAATTAATCTGCATATAGAGAAATATGCATTTCTTTGGTTCAGGGAGAAGGTAGGTTTTCTCTTAGCTGAGTTTTCCAAAGTAAGGCATTTTTCAAATGCCATGGGGGAAGAGAATTCTGCCTAAAAAGGTTCTAAAAACCCCCAAGAGGAAGAGAGAAAGGCTCAGTCATGTCAGCTGCAAAAGCAAATAGACAAAAAGAGAGCAGTTTCATAGCTGACCAACAAGCGGGACAAACAGAAAGTGACTGAAATTTTTCAGGTTAATTCTGCAAGCTTCAGTTAGGGAGAGAAGAATTTGTTATTTGAAAAGACACCACTATGGCCAGTTGCTTAGATACTAAAAATATCTTCATTGTGTTCCTGAAATGTGTTGCTTTGCTGAGAGATGAATTGCTTCCCCATTTCTATAGGCAGAGGCATGTTCATGTGACTGGAAGAGTGAAAATCCAATATTTTTAATGCTCTTTTCAAAGAATCACTGTAAATTTGTCTCCCTTCCCTGACTCTGAAAGAGGAAAAGGCATCTGTTTGTAGGCAAGGAGCCAGAATCTCTCATTAACTGTAGTGCTCTGCTTGAGATTATTGGCTGTGTAAAGCTGGAGAGTCGTCTTCGTCCTCTTCTCCTGAAGCACATCTCCGTAGACTGCTGAGACAGCACAGTGGGAAAAAAATGACCATAGACCATCAGTGTCTTCTTGGGATTGATAAAATTAAAACAACTGGATGCCCAGGACAACCTCTAAAAACTCATTCCACATGCTATGAGAATCTGAAGGGGTGCTCACCATTTTGAGAATCGCGTTCCATGGGCTATTTTGTGTCCCAGCCATTTTCCTGGCCCATCTGTCAGAAGAGAGGTAGTGGAAAGGAAAGAACTAAAAAAAAAGATTTCTTAATTCAATATTGAAGGACTTGCATGCAAAATTCCTTGAGGTGTCTTTCCTGCATGACATGCAAGATTCATTCCCAGTTGATAGGGTGGTGAAGAATCAGGGCAGAATTATGCAGTATATTTGTTTACATGTATTACTCTCTCCCCTTGACTTGAACCTTGCCACACTTCTGTCCTGTAGCCTGTGTCCTTGGCCTATGGGAATGCTTTGTCCCTTTATTCTTGCTTCCCCAAGCTGAGTGCAGGCTGTGTTTTCAGGGTGTCTTTCTGCTTTTGCAGAGGGCAAGTATTTGACATAAGGCCAAAATTGTGAATGGGCAGTCACCAACAGAGCACAGCCCATGTTTTCAGGACATCAGTTAAATAGAGTCCCTGTAATCTGTGTTCAGTGTCATAAATATGAAATGCAATTCCATGGTGGGTGGGCAGGTAAGGGAATCACTGGCAAGCTAAGGTGACGGCTATAAGCAGTTATATAAGTGCTCTAAGTTTGATCTTTCAGACTCAACAATGTACATCTTCATTTATATCTGCAGTATGTCTTAAAAATATAGCTCCCTTAATGTAATTGTTATAGCTGCAAATTTGTCATTTTTCAGTTTATATAAATGCAGTCTAGCTCCATGGGTTTTTTTTAGTAAAGCAATCTCAGTCTGAAAAGATATTACTCCAGAAGGAGCACACACTGATATAGCTGGTACACTGATTACCTAAAAAATGAATTGATCTTTCAAGCAGACAATGATGCACCAGGCTTCCATGAATGGGTTGTTTATGCAGTCATTTGCAAATGTCCTACCTGAATAATTTTCTTCCACAAAAGGCCTTTTCATCAGAATAAAAACTTACCAAAATTTTCTGGTGAAATTTCCTTGAAAAGGATGGAGTACAGTGCTTTGATAAGGTCAGCTCTTTTAAGAGCAAGCTTTCTATTTTCTGAGGTACCATTGATCTTGTTTGAAATTTTGGTCTTTTATAACAGTAAACACAAGCAGTTCATATGTGAATGCAGCCTTGTGGTGGCATGGCATTTGACTTCTTTCAAGTTCCTTCTTTTAGCCAAAATTTACTTCTAAGGAAGAAGTCTGGTTTCTTTGTTTCCTACCTGCTTGTGATTTAAGAATCTGGCATTTCTTATGTCATTTTTAAACACACAGCCAAATTGTTCTTGGGTGGTCATGAGCAGTTGGAGTCTTATAATTTCTTATTATTAATCCCTGCTAAATATTGTAATGTTTCTAAGTTGTGACCAAGGGAAAACATGTATTGTGACCTTTCAACTCAGACCAAGGTTAATAATAATAATAATAATAATAATAATAATAATAATAACAACAACAGCAACAACTGGGCTTCATAATTTCTGTCTCATGCCTGAAAGGGGTGTCCAGTTGAGTTGAAGGAAAAAGGCTTGTCCTGCTCTTACTTCTAGTCAGTTAGAACTGAGCTCCAGAGAAGTCGCTGGGTAAGGTTCTCTTTTTGAAGCCAGGAAATCAATTAGGGATCAACTATGTGAGTTAATTTTCTTCAGGATGCTGGTCTGTTTTGTATTACAGAGAAGAAAATTTATGGGCAGAGATGGGTGACCAGCAACACAGAAATGTTTTAGCCAGATTTACAAAGTGAAGTTGGACTGTCCATTCCTAAGGAGGAAAGTCCATCTGAGCAAGTGCTTGCAGTTGTACCAGGAAATTTGGAGTATAAGTGGCAGTTGTTTGATACTTACAATATGATGGGAGTTAGCAATTGGTCTTATTTCAGATGTTTTCCAGTTTGTGATGCTTGATTTAAAAGAACTCTCTTTAATTTTAATATGTTTGTCCATCTTTAGGTAGGTATGTGTGGATGTCTAGTTAAGGAGATTATTTTAGACTATGCAACAAATGAGAAGTCTCCCTATTTTATTTAAAGAATCAGAGTTCAACAATTGTATTTGAACTGGCTTCTCTTTAGTTAAGATGTTAAGAAGTGAGGCGTGCAGCAAAGAGTTATGTCCAAACCTATCTTGAACAATTGTTTGATGAGGTAAATATCTGTGATTGTCCTATCCTTTCCCTTTATGTGTGAGGAAACATAATATATGAAGAAAGTCTTTATTAATCCACTCTTACACCTCAGACTTCTAGGTTACTCATTTAGGACAAATGAATCTCCTTTCATCGCTTCTGCAATCAAAACAAGAATGTGTGAGAACTAGTGAGAAATCTGTTTCATGGCACTTAGCCATACGTTAAATATTCTGGCAGAAACATATGACAATTACTAGCTCATGTACAAAATTCATGAAATGTCAACTATTTCAGACCCACAGTATCTTTTTCCTCAAACAACTATGAATTTCTGTAATTACTGTTACAGAAAATCCTGACTTTAATCCCTTAATAGAAACACAGCATACTGTCAGAGATTAACAGGATGACTCCTCTAATCAGATTAAGCCTTCTGATTCAATCTCATGACTTCGTTGTAAGGTCATGATTAATGACTTAAAAATTAGTACCATGAGGCACATGAAGGTCTTTTGGAACCATACACAGCTAATAATTCAGCTGTGCATCTCCTATCCATTCACAGATTCATCAGCCAAGTTTTATGTGCTATAATTTAAGACTGAGGTGATTTTTTCTCGTTGTGAATCTGTATAATTCCTTGACACAGCTCCTGCTATCTCCACCAGTTTGTGTTTTCTCACCTGCCTGGCAGTAAGCATCTGGGAGTTAATTTTCTTCAAGGCTGGATGTGCATTGAACGCTCACCAGCACTAACACAAACCCATTCTCAGAGATTTCCTTCTTTGATTGAATGACAGGCCTGCAGTTTCACAAATGAATATTGCATTATTGTCTCTGTAATAGATCCAGTGCCTTACTGGACCAAGTGCAATGCAAATAGATGGCAAAGCCACAGACATTTTCCCAAGGCCGATTACATCATGTAGCCTGAAGTTCTTGCATCAGCCTACAGCTGACAGTTTTCTTTCTTTTATTTTATATGATTTTTCTTTTTGTTCACTCCCTAGAAATTATGCCATCGAGTCTCAGAATATCTTACATAAGATGCAGACCAATTAAAGCTGTATATGAGTCCTCATCAGAACGGTGGAAAAAAGCATTTCAACAGGGATGTTTGATCTAATGAAACTCCCTGTGCTGTAGTTCTTTGGGCTGACCTATTCCTCACAAACAGGCTTTGTTGTAACAGGCCACCCTCCGTATCTACCCCAACTTCCCTAGCACCCATGACCCCATCCACCCAAAAATGCATGTCTGAATGGTGTCAAGTGTTGAGGAGGACCCTGCAACACTGCCCAGCAGCAGAAGGGGCAGGTTTTGCCTGCTCATAGAACCTCAGAAACTCAAGCTCTTCAGAAACAGGACTTACAACTGGTGCTGCACAGTCACTCTTCTCTCATTCCAGTAGAATTCTCAGTTCAGCCTGAGCTACTGTGAAGAGGAAACAGGAGAAATGCAGTGCCCCTGGCAGTTCAAACAATTTATATAATGCAGGGGACCACTGCAACTTGTGGGACTTCTTGGAGCTGTCTGACTAAGAGCAAGTTTCTACTCTGTTTCAAGCCTCATAGCACCCAGGCTCTCTTAGGCTGTGTTTTGTGGGTGCTGGAGATACCTGTACTGCATTCAAAGTACCTAAAGGCCTCCCCCACTGCTGCTGTCTCCATGCGTGACTTTCTTTTTTGACTTCTCTGTGTATGGGACAAAATGCAGCAGCACTCACACCGTGGAGTCTGAGCAGCACATTTAGGCACATGTGTATGCACAGTGTAGGAGGCTCAAGGGTGTATACAGTTGTGTCTAGGGTTTGTGCAGCAAGTCTGCTACAAAAGGTATGTACTTGTCTTCCAGTTGTTTATTTGGCTTCCCACAGCATTTAGAAGGAAGATCATCTGTTTGCAGAAATGAGAGGCGTTGTCTCACTGTAATTGGAGACAGTTTGTGCCAAGCGTGATTCTTGGTTTGAGAAGGCAAAGGTTGAATTTTTTAAAAGGATGAGAGGATAATCCTTTTCTATTAAAGTCATAGAATTTTAAAGGTAAATTTCATAAAATAGAACAACTCAAAAAAAGGAGCACAGCTGTCAACCAGAGTTGTTTCTTTGCTGATGTCTGACTCTTTATCCACTGCTATATATTAGCATGTTTTATGTATTTGCATATAAATTTTAATTAATTAGCCCTGGCGTCTTTCAGAGATACTGTAAATAAATGCATCCTGTCCAGAAGACACTTCCTGCCTCATTGCAGCAATGCTTATATGTTGGGTTATACCTTCTTCAGCTTAGTTTACTCATGCGCTATTAAAGCACTGGAGATAAATATTTCCTATTCCTTTTTTCCTAGTGTTCCAGATCTTGGGTGTTTTATCTCCATAACCATACACAGTAAATACCATATTCCTTATGTTTTGTTTTGTGCCTCTCCCTATTTCTTCAAACATTTATCTTGGTCCTGGATCTATAGAAAACAAAAAGATATACATTAATCTGAGCAGAGAGCACCTTGTGGTCTGAATTGTCAATATCTCTCCTGGACATTATTTGCTTGTTTTTTCAAAAGACAAACAAAAAGGAGGAAAGTCTGAGTATGAGCTGCATTGTTCTTCCCTCTTGCAAAACTCTTAAATTCTTTTCACAACAGGATCTGTGGTGGAATGTGGCCCCACTGGCCGTACTAGAGTTTCTGTTTCATTAGGTGCCTTTGTTTTTGCAATGCCACTGCTACCTGACTGTTTTGAAAAAAAACATCTCAGAACACATAATCCTCCTCTCTGGGCTGGCACTCAATTCAGCCAGTTCCACTCTGGGTCACAATCCTGGTTTTCAGATCTCTGTAATGAAATGCAGAGAGGATGGAGCAGGAGTCCTCTGTGGTCTCCTAGGTGGACTTTTTGTGTAACGGGAGAGAACAACTCCCCTGACAATTCTTGCATCAATCCTGGAAATGGTGGAGGAAATGGGACATGTTTTAGAAGGACCTTCAGCACAAATCCTAGCTCTGTCAGAGTAAACATCCTCCTCCTCAGCCAGCACACTGTCTGACAGCTGGCTTCCACGGGTGTTTCTCACAGTAAGTGAAGCTAGACACGCAAAAGGCAGAGAGGATGGGTCAGAAGGGAAAGTAAGGACATTTCGTGAGAGCTAGACTGGCTGTTAAAATCTTCTGCTGGGAGACATAAAAATAGCTTTCTCTGCAAATCCAGCTTTCCTCTTACACAAATGTTCTCCTTCTTTAGAATACAAAGAAAAAGCTAATAAATTAATAAAATCCCATTGCTCCTCTTTTGTGAAAGAGGAGAACAGTAATTTATAATGAAAGGGAAGCATCTTAGACAACGACTGTTGCAGACATAATTTTGGGATTAACGTTCAAACTGCAAACTCTTTTATCTTATGACCAAAATGGCTTCTGCTAAGTGGTTCATTGAAATAGAAACACACCAAATTAATTTCATTCAGTGGTTCTGTGGAAACCTCATGCTGATTACTTATGCTTTAGCTCTTCTTTTGATGATGCCAAATCTTATGATTTCTGCAAAATTTCCAATTGTAGGTATCATCAGAAAGTATATATAGACAGGAAGTCCCACTTCAAATTGGCCTTGAACTTGGCTTGTGCTTTTTGTTTTGCATGAGAAGGGTTTCATTCATGTAGTCTCTCTTTTGACAAAGAGAATTTTTATGAGAATTTTTTTTCTCTATATTTTCCGTGACACCATCTCATTTACCAAAACAATATCTCAAGCTCTTTCCTGTTTTAGACTCATGACATTTTGTTTGTGTTAATGTTGCCTCTCCATTGAAAGTAAACTTGCACATAATACTGAACTATATAAAAAATTGTCAACCACTTATTTTTGGAATAATCAAGTATCTGCCATTGCAGACGCTTTCTTGACCCGCTGTCACAGTTCAAGTCCTTCCTTTTTAAGTAGAGCTCTTCACAGATGATTATTGATTTGCTACACTGAGCTAAAATAGATTAAACCACATTAAATTGTTTACAGACCTTGTCCGCTGGGTCGCCTTGTATATTGTGTCTGTCTGATGATATCCACACTGCGGGTCTTAATTTCTACTCTGGAGGCCTATCTGAAAGTCACAGTTTATTTTAAAGTTTATTCAGGGGTTAGTTCCTCTCTCATACTGTTTTGTGCAGTTGTTTGGAGTTGAAGGGCTTTTATCTTACTAAGCACTTCAGCAGTGCCTTGTGCAGATCCTTGGCAACACAAATGTGGTGGCTGCTGCCAGCTAGCACTGCACTCACCCTGGGACAGGGGCACTTGGCAAAATCAAGGGCGGTCTCTTCCCATCCCTGAAGCCTCTGCTGAGGAACTGTAGACTCTCTCTATCCTGAGAGAAGGAGGGCTGGATATCACAGAATTACAGAGCTATTCAGGTTGGAAAAGACCCCAAAATCCTCAAGTCCAATCTTTGACTGAACATCTTTATGTGAATAAGTGCCATGTCCAGTCATTCCTCAACATTTCCAGGGATGGTGAATCCATCTCCTCCCTGGGAATAGGGAATGCTGCCCATCCATATTTGACAATTTGGCTCTGGAACACTACTGTGGGGCACTCCAGAGCATGGACATCCAGTTAGCCCCAGCATATTGCTCCTGATATGTGGCTGTGGGCAGAAACAACACAACTGATCTGCAGCACTACATCCCAAAAAAAAAACCTGCATGCTGTAGGATAAGAGAACAAGGCCCAAATCTAGCCCAGCACTGTGCACAGTGCCCCCTTGGAGGAAGAGTCCTCATCTGGAGCTGCTTCTTTAACCTCTTTTTGATAATTGAAAAAAATCTGGAGTAAAATCTTTCATGTCAAGCAATCTGATGAAATGTATGTGACTGAGTTCATCTTTCTTTGTCAGCATTGTACTAGCTTTATTTAGGTTTGGAACCACCTGAAGTCAACAAAGAACCACAAAAACTCTGAATGAGAGGCTCAAGTTAGTGTTATTTGGGTTTAGAAAAGTTCAGATGTGTTAGGTGCTAAGGATCTACCCCATATGAGGTCACAAAAAGCAGAAGTTCCTGTAGAAGTAGCCAGTGAAAGCTGACCAAGTCTCTCAAAATGCCCTACTGCTTGGTAAGCTGACTGGAGACTGAAGAACTACCAGAGTTTTCCTGTTTTAAAGCCTGGCTCCACAGTTATGCTGGTAATAAACTTACAGGACTGGGACTTCTTGTAGTGAGTGCTTTTCAAGTGGGAAGCAAGTTAAAATAGCTGGTTGCTGTTTAATAACTGGGAAAAAGTGAAATATTTGATAGGTTTTAAAAGAAGTAATTTGTAATTTTAATGAATAATCCTTCTTGTTGATCTATTAAGATCACAGGAATGACCAAATTCCACAGGATAAATGCAAGAAGGCTAATGTGCTGACTTTAGCAGGAGCTACTGCTGGTTCTTCAGGAAAAGGGGTGAGAAAAGAGTCTTTTTACTGTTCATAAAGGGGCTGAATACCTTTAGATGTTTTGTTAGGATCTCAGTTTTTCAGACTGTTAGTTAGAATACTCAGTTTTGTTTATTCTGGACATATTTTTTCCTGGTGATAGAGAAATCAAAATTCCTTTGAAAAACTGTAATAAACTTTTTGTGACAGATCTATCATCCCCCAGAAAAGCTGCACTGCAATGTGAAGAGAGTCTTGTTTGAAGACTTGTTTGAGGCTTACATATAGATCTAAAAATTTTTGTATATTTATATGAAAGGAGAGTACTTGGGCAGTGAAGATAAAACCCAAAACTCTCGGTGTTGAGGTGTTGAACTATGTCTTTTTTGTGTGTGCTGCTTAATTCTTCATTGCTTCCAAACTGCTTTTTCTTTTGTATTGTTCTGTTTATTTTTTGTGTAACCATGGCAACCATGAATCTTTATCAAGGAGCCATCCCTGTGTGTCTCCTTTTGAGAGGCTGAAATCCTAAAAACCATGCTATTTCTCCCTGAATGTTTCTTATATTGAACAAGTCTTAATTTGTAAGTGTTTTGAAGTTATGAGGAAGCATTTTTGCTTTTTAAATTACTAATGTTTGAAAAAAAACAAGAGAGGAATTTGGTTACTGAGAGATATAGGAATTTTTTTGTGGATTGAATGCTTCTGGAAATCCCACCAAGGGCACAGCAGTTTCTGTTCGTTATTTATGTACATGTAAATAACCCTATTGGATGAAAAATCTGCAATATTACAGATCCACTGATATATTTCTCCCTTTCTAAGATTCACACCACAATTTTGGGCTGGCAACTGAGAAAAAACTCCATCAGGGATAACCAGGCAACCTTACCGACCAGCTTTTTCCTACAGCTTTAAAACAGCTGTGTCAACCCACACAGCCCCTAAGACAATGTCCATGCTATAGAGGGCAAAACTCAGTTCAGTGGACAAAGAATTAACTGAGTTATTTTATTTTGTTTTAATTTCTACCTTTGTGAAGTTTCCTGGATTTTAGTAAACAAAAGCAGTTTATACAATATGCTTATCTGCCATGAAAATCTTTGTGATTCTACAAACTGCATTAAGAGGAAGGCAAAAACACTGGTAGAAAGTCCTTGTCTCCTTTGAGCTCATTCCCACAGCGCAGCTTATGCTGTCTGAGTTCTGCATAGTATGACATTGTGCTGCAGGACTCCTAACAACCCTTTAAACAGCCACAGACCTTTCCTGCAAGCTATAATACTTAAGGAGCAGGTTGCACTTCTTTTTTACCTGGCCCACTTTAACAGGAATCTTTGATAAGTGGCTTCATGAGATTTCAAACTTAGGACAGCTTCCCATAAAAATGGGAAAAAAACAGCCAAAATCTTAGCATATATTCCAATTCATCTGCCTTTCTTCTGCCCTAATTCATCAGATATTGTCTTTCCTGTAATCAGATGGCTCTCAAAGTACTGTCAACTTAGAAAAAGAACTTTTTTGTGTCATTACAGAAGACAGTTATTTTCTACATTTATAATCTGTAATTCTATATTGATAATCAATCTGTATTATTAATATTATTTCTATATATAGAAATAATCTATATTTCTATATTTATAATAAATATTTTAAAAAATTGAATCTTAAAATGGACCCCCAGAGTGTTTACTTGTAGAATTTCTGGGGGACAATAAGTGTACTTATTAAATACTACAGGACACAGCAAACATTTCCTTCATAAATACACCATGAAAACTTCTTGCTTTGGACAGTAAATTGCCTAGGTGAATACATGTCTAACACTCTCCTTAGATTATTGGTTCAACACTTGGAAGTATCAGGACATTAAGCTGTGAAATGCCCTGCAAATCCTGCAGAGAATATTTTCTGCCTGCTGTGGGGTGTAGGTATAAAGGAGGGCCTTTAGCAGGTCCCGTGTGTAACTGATGGGCATTAGGTCTTTGTTGGGATGGGGTGTAAGATATCCTCCATTCTGTGGGACGTCAAGGACTGTGGGAGAAGGACTTGTGGAGGTACTTTCAGAAAGTCTATAAAACAAGGAGCAGGTAGGATCGTGCAGCTAGCTCACAGCAGTTTAAAACATCAGGTTTCCTGCTGCTCAGCACGCCCAGAGAGCAGAGATGGAGCCTGGTGAATGGCTGTGCTCAGGGGTGCCTGCTTTTGCCTGCAGTCTTAGCTGAGATATTGCACCCAGGAAAGAGTCAAGTTGTCTTGCCCTCCAGATTTGAAGCCTAAATGACAATTCTTGGCTACTTTTCACAGAACAACAGAGCCACTGAGCTGAGTTGGAAGGGACCCACAAGGATCACCAAGTCCAACTCTTATCCTTTCTATACAGGTCATCCCCAATAATCACATCATGTGCCCAAGAGCATTGTCCAAATGCTTCTTGAACTCACCCAGGTTTGGTGCTGTCACTACTTCCCTGAGGAGTTTGTTCCAGTGCTCAACCATCCTCTGGGTAAAGAAATTTTTCCTAATATCCAGCCTAAGGACATAGCAGTTTCTTTCAGCTCTACCATGATCCTTGGAATACAAGTATTGCTGTTTTGATGGCCGCACACTCCCTCTGAGTTAAATGCAGGAGGAAACAACCACTGCCAAGTATTTTAATGTTGCTTCATGTGCACGTGTGGAGGGATCCAGTTAATCAGAGGGCTTCTGTTCTGCTGCTGGAGAATGGTGATGGAGATAGAAAACATCCTGCAGCCAGCTGCGGAACACCTTTGTGGTGCTGGAAAGGAACTGATGTGGATCTACACTGAGGGACTCCATAGAATGTTTTCCCAGGAGAAGTAGGACTGGACCATGCTTTTCTGATCTGCTCTGAAATAACCATAATTTGCCCTGGCTCAGTACCTGAGCTGCTGAAGGGTGAGAGTTGAAAGAGAAAGGACCTCTCTGTGTTCATGCTTTGCATCCTATTCTCCTCATTGATATCCATTATTAACTTCTATAGGATACAAGATTAACCTGAGTGGGCAACTGGACTGAATACAGATTTTCTCTCTGCATATGAACAGATCTGAGGGTGCTCAACAAGCAGGCACAGTTCAGAGAAACCTGCCAGCTCTCCTGATGAGTGGGACCCCAAAGCATCTGTGCTGCAGCAGGGAGACCACTGTGCTTAGATGCCTCCAGATAATCCACTGTGACAGAGGTGTGAGGGTCTTTGGCCACGTCACCATTTAATGGTTCACTTTGAAAGAAGAAGGGTTTGTGAAGTTTATTCAGATCTGATGCTGATGTACCTTCTATTCCTAGGCATAGTCCCTCTATTGTCGGTGATAATTTTGGGAGGAATTGGCTACCACTGAATGTTTAAAACTTACATGGGAATTTTCAAAAGCCCAGTGTTGGTGACCAAAGAGCCACAGTGCATTTCAATTCTTCCCCAGGACATGGTGACTTTTTACATTTTATCTGCTGTTTACTCTCCTCTTGAAAGTTTAGCTTTGAAAGCTAGTCTGGGAGCAGAACTTCCTAAAAATTATGCTTCCCACTCTTCTCAAATTTGTGGTGATGAGTGCCTTGGCTTTAAATATTACAGTCATAAAGTTTTTACTGACTTCTATTTCATGCTTAATGTGTACCCATTACTAGCTAATGACAAACTAAAGAGTGCCTCATGTAGTGGAATTTCTGCTTGGAGGTGAAGTTTAAAGATGCCTTTTGAATTAATAGTCTAACGATTCTGTTTTTGTGTGAATGCAACCAACTTCAGCACATCTGGTTTGCTCATCCCAGCAAACTGAAAATGTGGCAGAAGCAAGTATAAACAAATTGCTTTGCCTGAGGTGCAAGGAAGACCCAGCAAGAAATTAAAGCAATGAAGCTGCGATGAAGATGTTGTTATACCCAGGCTTCTCCCTTGTTACCTCTGTAAGCGTTGTCTGGGTTACAGAGCTCAGGAGGGAGTGGCAGGCAATGTGTGTTCCCTCATCTCTCTTTGGAACTAGTTTTCAATCAAAATAGTGTGCTCTGCCACCTACTCCCACCACATCTGTCTTGACAGCAGGTTTTTAATGTTTGTTTATTGTGGTTTTTGTTTGTTTGTTTTTGTGAGAGGGAGATACAAAGGTTATAATAATTTGGTCTCTACTGCTGAAACACAGTGACTACTGGTAACACTTTACTTCTCTGAACCTCATTTTCTCTTCCTTTGGCACTGCCTGCAGCTCCTCTCCCTCCCCGTCTGCCTGCCCCTCAGCTCTCCTTCAGTCTGCTTTCCACACATCACCTCAGAATCTCTCTGTAGTTCATTCATGTCTTCTCTTTACTCAGATACGAGGCTGAAAAGGGAGCAGAGGAGAAGTGGAGAACACCATAGGGCAGATGCTAGACTTAAAATGATTTGTTGTTCTCTTCAAAATAACAAACAGGTCAATTTCTGAATATTTGTTGACATACGTGAAGATATTATTTTTCCATCCCAGCATTTTGGTGTTTAGGCTTAAGAGTTCTGAATTTCTTTGCTAGTGTTGCTGTAATTTCACAATCATAAATACACACTTTAAGTGTGCTCTAATCACAATTGTAAATGTACAGTTGTGGTGTCCATTTCTGCTGTAAATGTTTCTGGTGAGGCATCTCCTGAAGCATTTCTTTGCTTACAGTATTTTGGTTCCTTTTGGAGGATCACAATACCCCTTGTGTTTTAGAAGATGCTGTTACAATTTATTACACCAGTGAACCCATCCTTTTTCTAGTTCTTATAGGGGCTGGATTTCTGTATCAGCTTCCACGGCAAACCTAGTTGACTGTGTGACTCCTTATTTTACATATAGTTTTAACAACTTGATTTTCAGTCCTAATTCAATATTGCACACCACTGAACCAGATTTGTTCTGTCTCACTGTAAAGAATAGAGACACCTGACTTTTACCTCATACTTTGTGGCAGATGAAGTGTAATGCTATCAGATCTCACCTTCTATCTTGAATTTCAGCCTCTCCAGTGTTGCATCTTTTGGAACATCTAAAACAATGATGGATGTGTTGATAATGCTGAGTTGTAATAAGAGTGTTGACAGCAGCCGACTCTAATCTGTTCATATCTGATACTGTTTTTTTTCACATGCTGGTACCAGCTGAAGAAAGCCAGTAAAGAAACCCTAAGAAGGGTTAAGACAAAACTAAAGAAACCCTCCTAAGGGCTGTGAGAAGGGCAGTATTGATAGTATTTCTCTTGCCTTCCTGTCTGGTGATGGACTTCTGAAACTGTTGTGTAAACAGGGCTGTTCTGATACACCTGTGATGCACCTGTGATACATTCCAGTCATTTCTTTTCAGTCAAATGTGCCTGTAACATACAAGGAAAGTTCTTGCTCTTCTATATGCACTCACAGTCACTTGGGGTTTGCAATGTCTAGAGAGGCATCATATCTCAAAATCTATATCTCAAAATATATAGCAAAAATGTTTCCTTAATTTACACTACTGCATGAGACCATTTTCTTGCCTTCTAGTACCATGAATTTTTTATTCCTTCTCATTATGTTTATTGCTCTGTCCTTTGGCACTGGCTCTGACTGGTCTAGAAATCTAGATTTCAAACTTTTTATGAAACTTTTCTCTAAATGTGAATTCTCCCATTTTCTCTTGCTCTGCTGTACGCAGGTACCCTTTGTTACACTGTATGGTCTTCAATGTTTCCTGGATTCTCACTCACCCAATGCTTATCTCAAGATATTTATGAATTATCTCTGAAAAATATTTTCTTTCTGTGCAAATATTTGTGTGAGGAAAGAAGATGATTTGCGCAGCCTGCCTGTATCTGTTTTCTGCTTGCTTCTGTGAAATATCGGTTGAGGTCTATGGGGATTAATTGGCTTTTTCTGTTCAAATATGTACTAGAAAACAACCAGAACCTGGTATGGTGATTAAACCATTACTTTCCTCAGGCCCTGCCAAGCTTGATTCCTGAGTTTTCTACAGTACTTCTGATTTTGTACTCCAAAAGTGAGGGAATTTTTGTGGCAATCTTTATTTTGTCTGTTGAATGCCTAGCGCAACTCCAAACCAACGCTTCAACCAGCACCTCATCAGAGAAACAAGACACAGTGTATTTCAGTGACTTCCAGTGAGATATGTACAGATCCCACCCCTATGTGGCTCAGGTTTTTAGGGTGCGCAAGGCCAGAGTTAAAAAATTCCAGAAGAACTATGAAAATCTAACATACATGTATTACACAAGCAGCAGAAGCAGTTTAAAATGTCAGCTTTTATTGTTTTCACTTTTTGTCTGTGACTTATTAAAAAAAAAAAAAATAGAAGTTACAAAGCAATAGGGTGGAAAATGTGGAAGAAGAGTATATAGTACTTACCAGCATGATAGTAAGAAAATCTTCTGGAAGGGTCCTTCCTTGACTGTGTTTAGGTGACTATTATGCCTCAAGGAGTTAATGTTCCATGGTACAGCTAACCTGAGCATCCAGGGACCACTCAAAGCTGCACAGCCATGGGGTGCTCAGCACCTCAAGTGACATAAGATTTTCTTGCTATCTATATTTCTCCCTTGTTTATGTCTTATTAAAGCAGCTCTTTTATTAAGCCATTTTTTGTCAGACCTTTCTTATTAAGACCAGAAAAAGACCTGCACCATCTCACTCTCTTTCACCTCACCACTTTTCAGCTTGTCTTCACACTCTCACTCATGCAGAATGGGCCAAAACCTAGGCTACAGCAGAGAAGGTTCCCTAGTTTTGGCCCACTGTGCCTAAATAATTGGGCGGATTTGACGGTGTAATAGAGATTTGTCTCTTGATAGGGGTGGAAGGAAGGTTGAAAGGAGAACCTGTCAGGTGAGGGAGCTCTGAGGACATGGAGCAGGAGGGCATGCAAAGACAGATGGAAGAGCCATTGCAGAACAGCTCTCCAAAAGTTGCATTATGTAGGCTGGGGATGTGGGTGTTACTGAGACAATGTTAGAGATGGAGCTCAGATGTCAGCCCAGTCTGTTCTGTACTATTCTTTTTGCTAGCCTTTGTCAGAGGGACTAGGGAGGACATCCTGGAAGTAAATCTTTTAACATATTTTCAAAGACAGAAAAAGAAATAAAGCAAGATAAAGTGTTTGCAATGTGGCTTTCTTTCAACATTATCCCTTGCTCCATTCTATTTATCTGCTGAAAGACTTTTATTATGGAATGCCATTTCTGGCAATCCTATAAAGAGTACTAAAGAGAGAAGGTGGAAGGCAAGAAAGAGAGGCTTGTTTAGTTTTCTGGAGGAGCTATTGTCAGTCACCTGTGATCTTTCAGACACACACACAAAATTGTAGAAAGACAGCAAAAATAACTGGGGCTTTGCCTGTGGTCATGACATTATTTTGCAGCCTCACTGCTGTAGGTGCCTTGTGACCAGCCACTGTGCAAAGCAACACGTCACACTGAATTGCCTTCTGAAACATTTCTCTTGATTTGCCTTCAGTTCACATCCTTAAAGCATGGTTGGGAAACGTAACACTAACATGACTTAGTGGTAATGAGGTTATAAATCAGAGACAAATGGATGCTCCATAAGCAGTGTTACTGCAGTGGAAATCTAAGAACCCCTCACGTTATCGTAATGAGAAATGGGAAACATCATCTTCTTTCTTCTTGCTGATGGCCTTGAGGTGACGAAAAGATCTGTGTGGGAAGGAAGAATGGAAGCAGGGACAACCGTCTTGCAGAACTGTTTCCCACTCATACACCAGCAGATTATGTTTAGTCAGCTGACTTTGAAAATATGTGTAAGACCACAGACTCAGCTCTCTCCCTCTGTCTGCAGAGCCCTCTGAGCACAGTTGAGATGGAGCTTGGAAATGTCTTACTAGGTTCTGCACTCAAAGATCAGAGGGAAGCTCTTTCACATCCTCTTTTAGGCTGTCTACTTCCCTCGCAGGGCTAAGTGACCCCTGAATGAACAATATTCAGGTGGCCTAGTGGCCTTTTCATGCATTTACCAGCCCAAAACTCATTATGATTTTGCATTAGCTTTTCCTCTCAGCTGTTCTTACCAGTTATCATTCCAATTCATGCCTTTACAGCAGCATCTCTAAGAATGCTTTTAGTGCATTAAACCTAAGCAGCTCTAGCTTTGGCCCAGGCATCCTGCCTCTAGCTTTTGTTGATCCTCATAAAGAACTGTATAGAGCAGACCGCACAGAACTTCTGTTGCTATGGAAAATGTAAGAGGCATGTCTTTGCACAGTAGGGACCAAATAGAGCTTTTGAGAGCAAAGTAAATTTTTTTATCAATCGTCTTTGCAATCCTTAACATTACTTGCCTCATAAAGGAGATAGGAGTGGGATTTTTCCAATGAGTTAGGAAGGAAATTAAGTGTGCATATGAATATGCAACAGCCTTTATAACAGTGGTCTATACAATAGGTCGTGGATGGAAAATGCTTGGTTGAAAAATAAGGTTAAAATAATGAAAAATATGGTTCCTATGTGCAACCTTATTGACTGCATTTGAATTCAAGCTATGTTCATCTGGTTGCATATGAGAAACAAAAGCATCTCCCACTCTCTTAGAGGTTACCAGCCTGCCTAGCACAGGGGCATTATGGCAGAGGAAAGGAGCTGCCATATCTGGGGTTCTAGAAGTGACCACAGAGAGGTTTGGTCCCTGGTGGTTCCAGGATTCTTCTGCAAGTGGGTATATCCATAAATAAGATTTCTCTGTGACTTTCCTTGGAGTCAAACAACTCAAAACTGCATTCTCCACTGCATGCAAAAAATGCTGGAAAAAATTATTTTTGTAGTCAGACAATAGTCTGACTACAGCAATAGTCATATAGGAGGTGTTTCTCAGCCTGACACTCAGTTCAGTCAAGTAATTTCATTTCACAGGGGCCCAGTTTCTTTCTTGATAAACTGAATAAACACTCAGGCTCCTCTGAGAGGTACTTTCAGCTTTACCTGTATATAGTTTATTAAATAGCTATCCCTAATTGTTCTTCCTTAAGGAATGGATTAGTAGGCCATTTTGTTCATGTCAGTTTTGCTGTTAAGGCAGAGGATTTATTTATTGCAGGTAATCACAGGATGTCTGTAGAGAGAAAGACTCAGAAGAACCAGGAAGAGCTCTGGGACAACTGATTTATTCTCAGAGAAGCTGCTTTTATTCTTCTTAGCCTGTGAGGGGGGAAGAGTCTGACTCTGGCATTCACTCTTTCCATTTTCAGTTTAGTCAGGAAAAGGTGAGATTTCTGCTTAGATGCTGGATATGGCTTTCAAAACTTGTCGACTTTAAGTTATTCTGAAATTGAAACGTGTTTTAAATGTGGAAGGATTTTTAAGAGAACTTGCTTTTCTTTCCCCCCTTAAGCATACAGTTCTCTGTAACTAGGTTTTTGTTATCAGCCTTGAGTGTATTTTTAGCTGTCTATATATGCATGCAGGATCACGAATATCTTAAATGTCACATATAAATGGAGGAGTCATTTTTCCCATCATACTGATAGCACAGCTGGTGGCAATCATTCCAACGTCAAGCTAACTAAGGTCATCATATTTTAAATTCTACCAAGGATGAGTTTAATAAAGACTTGTGACAACAGCCAAAGCTTTGCAGAGACTACAAATTGGACCTCCCGTGATTTATTTTTCTGTATTGGGATGGAGTCTTCCTGTCTATTAATTCTGATTTTTATACCAATTTCCTGTCTCTGATATTTTCTCATAGCCTATCCCCAAATTTTTCAATAATCCTGATGATTCTTTGCAAAGATATCTTGCTAACTCCACTAAATTAAAGTCAAATAATCTGTGGCAGACAAGAGGAACATAGTTAGAAGAAGTTTAATAACAGTATTCAACATTCACATTCATGTGTGGTTTTTTTCTTGGTTTTAACTCTCCTGGTGAAATTCAATTTTTAATATCTCTTGAGGTGTTCTTCAGCGTGATATGGCACAATATAATAGGACTTACTATATATAATTAAAATCTCACAATTCTGAACTCAAACGTCTTGCAGGAAGATTGCCTCCTATTTCTAGAGACTTATTAAACATCCCCAACAGCAAGCAGTCTGTTGGCTAGTACAAATTGTGGTGAGAGATCTATAATCCTAAGCCTGCTACTGCCTCAGACCAGTGCTCATTAGCCCATCAGCGACTTAGCTGCCTTTGCCAACACGAGACTCTCGCAGCTCACACGCACACACACATTTGTGGATATGACAAGTGCCATCATGATCCCTGCGCCCACCCAGCATCCCTTCCCTATTCCTGCCCTTGGTTCCCTGACTCACTGCTGTCCAGCTGCTCACTGCAGACACACAGCACTCACACACTCATCCCACAGGCACCCCACACTCACGGGTCCCCCAAATCCCACCAGGGACTGTCCACTCACCTGATAGCCCAGCTCGGAGCTGCGTCTCCCCTGCTCATCAGCTGGTGTCAGCCTGAAGATTGGCTGTGGGTGCACACACACAGGCACACAGACACACAGACACAGATACACACACACATACACAGACACACACACACATACACAGACACACACACACAAAGTATCTCTCTCCCTCTCTCTATCTCTCTCTCTCCCTCTTTCTCTCTCACTCTATCTCTCTTTCTCTCTCCATGCACAGCAGGTTTTGGGGAAGGTACAAACACTCACCATCCCTTCCAGCAGCTGGCACCTGTGTGTGACCTGTGCTCCAACCCCAGCTGACAGTGCTGAGACCTGCACTGGCACTGGTCACCCCAGAAGTTGGTTTTCAGGGTACAGACGGTTCCTGCCCCAGTGGCTGGGGGTTAAAGGCCCCCCTCGCTCCAGCTGCTGGCCCTGAGACGCCCCCCCCCGCCACTCACTCTGGAGCCAACAGCCCCGGCCAGAGGCACCCAGAGCCCGGTCTGACCCCAGCAGCCGCTCCCGCTCCTCACTCGCTGCTCCCCCAGCAGCTGGCACGGAGTCCTTGCAGCCCTCACCCGCCTGGGATGGGGAGGGAGGTGGCTGAGGGGAGGTGGATGAGAGCAGGCAGGGCACACTGTGGTGATCAGGTGCAGGGCTCCCCCAGACCAGCCACTGAGCAGCTGCAGCTCACAGGCAGCAAAGCCCCTTCTGTACCCTTGTCTGCTCATCCCAGCTCTTTGTTCCGCCCTGCTCCCTCTTCCCTGCACATCTGCATGGCTGGCGTAGTCTCACTGACCCACTGCAACATCCTGGAGCCTCACCTTTACATCCTTATCCAGGTTTGCCTACAGATTCTTATAGGTCATTAGCTTGTGTCACTGATCAGGTTTGTTTCTGGTTATTGTTTTCAGCAAAGGTAATTGCCCAGATTTGAGTCTGATTGTTTCTTTTCCTTTATTTATTGCCACAGCTGAGAAGACAAAGATTCTCACACTCCATATATCCATACAAAAGTATCTAATTTATAAGCTTTTCTATCTATCCCTGTATTCTGCCCTTTTCCATTCTGTATGTCCCTTATATGTCTGTTACAACTCTATTGATACCCTCACGTACTCCAGCTGCTTGTCTAAGAACAGCTTGGGCTGGAAGGGACTGTAAAGATTACTCAGGTCTTAGCACTTTGCTGTGACAAGGACACTTTCCACTACAGCAAGCTGCTCTAAGTTCTATCCAACCTGGTTTTGGACAACTTCGGGAAGGAGGCATTCTCTAGGCAACATGTTTCAGTGCCTCATCACCCTTACAGCGCTTTGCTGGCATAAAATTCTCTGTGGAGCAGAGAATTTCCTTCTTTCCTTACCAATTAGTGCAACTGACTAGACTTCTTTTGGGCCATTGTCTTTATCCACAGCAATTGATCAGGACTTCTGTCCTGTGAGACAACAATTTGCTCCTTCCTATCATCCCAGTTTTGCAAAGGCCCGTGTTGGAAAATCTTCAAGGAATAAAGATTCGCACACTTCCTATATACTTTCAGTCTTGTGTAGCAGTTGTCTTCAACAGACTTGCCAAATAAAAGGAAAAATTCAGGAGTAGGTATTCCAGTTTTTCATCTGTCTGCCAGGTGATGCCATCAGGTAGATTAGTTTGTTACTTTGTTTGCACTGCTCCCGGATTTCCAGTCTTCCCAACTATCTGGGCTTTTCCCCACAAATTAAATTATCAAAGAAATCCAGTCAAATATCCACAAATATTGCTTATCTGTATTTTCATTCCAGTTCAGGATAGAATTAATTGATATTTGAAGAATATCAATTAATTCTATCTTTCTTTTGTAGAAACTAGGTAAAGTGCTAACTGCAGTATACATAGTCACGTACTGAGGAATTAATCACATTTTATTGTATGCATTTTTATCACAGACAAAATGTCTCAGCCATCAGAAATCTCTACAGTTTTCTGTGTAATCTCACTGAAAATATGCAACTGAAAAATATTCAGGAAAATATCAGTCAAGGAGAGGAAACTAGCTGTGTATTGTTACACCTGGCAGATTGATGGCTGAGGGAAGAATTAGGATTCTAGCTAAGCACCTTAATGAACTGAGCTGAATTAGATGAAAAATACTTAATTGCTAGGCATCATGACATTTCTATTGCAGTGAAATATTAAGCACAGGAAAATAACTATCCATTCTGTATCCTTTAGTACCTGTCAGGGTAATGATCAGAAATTCATTGTGAGTAGTGGGAATGGTCTTTTTTAGCAGAAGAAATTGCCAGGGGCCTTCTAGTATACATAATAATATTTCTCTTCACAAAAACCTCTGTATGAACTGAGCATACTAATAATAATACCATAGTAGCTCTGGGACAAAGACCACTTCTTTGTTGAAGGTGGCCCATAACTTGCATAGAATTTGGCTAATTTATGGCCACTCAATGCATAATTTTCCTTTCTGCAGCCTCAGCAGCCTTCTCTTAATATGTAAATGCAATATTTATACAGTTTTTACTGGACACTTCTGTCAGTAACAGCATTTATCGTGTGTGTATGGTTGGTCATTTCCAAAGGAACTCTGATGAGCTCAAAGGGCACCCCTTGCCTTTGACTACCAGATTCTGCGAAACTAGACTGGCAAGGATACCCAGGTGAAAATAAGATTTGAAAATTACATCTGGCTCCCTACACAGCATTTCTTTATGGTGTCTTGGGGCAATATTTAGAGGGCCTTGTGTTACCCCTCTGCCAATCTCATCTCTGCATACAGAGATGCAAGTAGAGGACCTGGCTTCTCCTGTGAGCAAAGGTAAAGATGTAGTTGTTCCTTAAGCACAGTTGCCCTGTGAACCCACAGCATATAAGGTGGACTCAAATGGCAGGGCTTTGGTTTGGGAAATTGCAAGAGCTGTATCCAAACACTTCGAATCAATCAAAGCCTTAGGGCAGAAGCAGCTTCCAGACAATCAGGTACTAGTAGAGTCAAACGGCTTCTTTCTAATTCTTGAAGTTCAGTAAATATTTTGTGGAAAATACAGATTTTTGAGATTAATGTCAGCAGAGCCCTTTATTCAGTACAAGACATCTGTATTTTGAAAGACCCTTTTATCTTGTTTTGTCTTCTTTAAGCATAACTACAATGTCCAGTGTAATAAAAATGTTGTCCCTTGATCTTGGCATTCTCATTTGTCTCTCTCTGTTTATCCCACTGCAGACCTTCAAGTGGATCTGGACAGCTTTTCACCAATCAAAACATGACTTATCCCTTTCCAAAATATTTCTTTTTCTCTCAGCTCTTTTTCTTTCTTTCTTTCTTTTTCTTTCTTTCTTTCTTTCTTTCTTTCTTTCTTTCTTTCTTTCTTTCTTTCTTTCTTTCTTTCTTTCTTTCTTTCTTTCTTTCTTTCTTTCTTTCTTTCTTTCTTTCTTTCTTTTTCTCTCTTTCTCTCTTTTCTTGCTTTCTCTCTTTCTCTTTTTTCTTTTCTTTCTTTCTCTTCACAGTAGCAAGCTGAAAACTGCAGAAAACAGCAACAAAATTCCCAAGAAATGAAAATACCACTGCTTTTCAAAGTTCCAAATCAAAATCTTATTGAAATATCTGAAGGGTTTCACTGAAAAAAATGGTTTAAATTTTTCTTAGGGCTTTCAATCCAGAAGGAGCACTGGCAGATGGGAGTCTTTATATGGAACACCATGTACCTGATCTTCTGCATGTTTGACACACTTCAGGTGATCCCCATTTTGTTCTTTCTCTGTCCCTCCCATTTACATGAAGCACTGTCATTATTTCTGTGGGATTTTTTGTCCAAATCAAGTTTTGGACCTTCCAAATCCATCAGCTTTTTTGCCTCCAGTCACTGACCTGCAGAGTGCTATCACTGTGTATGTACCCTGGGACATCACTATGATTTCTAGTAGTTTACAGGCACTAGGCCAATTCAGTCAGCTTTACAACTGATTTTATTAAAATGCATGGCTACAGAGAAGTGTATTTAGATTCCCCAGTCTTGCCTACTTGTCGCCATGAGTGGTATCTCTCTGGTTCTGGTGTTTCCAGAACAGATTTTGTCTGTTTATCCAGAACATACTTTCATGTTATATTTCTGTCTTTTTAATAGCACTTAGATTTCTTTTTACAGCTAATTCATTTTCTAGGCATTGCAGTTATTCCGCCTTACATTTTAATGGATTAATGAAAATAACAGGACCCAATATCATTGTGCCCTCTACTTGTGAGCATTTCAAGTGTCCTTTGGGGTTTCCTCTATGCAAATGACAATCTTTTTTCATTTGGCTTTTATTGCTCAATTTCTCCCTAATGAGATGAAACTTTGTTATACAGCTTTTGGATACTTTTTAGCATTTTTGTCTCAAAGGTTATGATTCTGTGGCTGATTCAATTAAATGGAAGAAAAATCCAGTAAATCTAACAGAATAAGTGTTTTATCTCCTAAGTGGGAGCACAGATCCTTGTGACTTCAGCCTGTCTTGTACAGTTTACTAATGTTTCATAAGAGTTTAAATAATGTAAGCCTTTCTGTAAAGCATTATTTCTCCTATTAATTGAAGATAGGTTAAAAGCACCACATGTAAAAAAAGGAATGTCTTTTACTTGCACAAAAAATACAAATAGTAAAACACTTTTATTGACTGAAAACAAAGGTTAGCATAGAAAACATAATGGTGATCCTGCCCTTAAACTGAGCCTTAGTGAGGCAGATCTGGAGAGCAGTGTCCAGTTCTGGGCCCCTCTGTACAAGAGAGTCATGGAGCTCCTGGAATGAGTCCAGAAGAGGGCTATGAAGATGTTTGAGGGATAGGAGCATCCCTCTGCAAAGAAAAGCTGAGGGAGCTGGGCCCATTCAGCCGAAGATGCAACTTAGAGGGGACACCATCAATGTCTATCAATATCTGAAGAGAGGGTGTCAGAGGAGGGAGCCAGAGGAGGGAGCCAGGCTCTTCTCAGAGATCCTGAACAAGAGGCCACGGACAGAAACTGATGCACAGAATGTTCCACTTCAACATGAGGAAAAATTTCTTTACTGTACAGGTGACCATGCACTGGTATAGGTTGCCTGGAGAGGTTGTGGAGTCTCCCTCACTGAAGATATTAAAGAAATATCTGGGTGAAATCCTGTGGAATGTGCTCTAGGATGACCCTGTTTGAAACCAGAGCAGGGAGGTTGGACCAGACAGCCCACTGTGATCTTATCCAATCTTACCCATTCTGTGAGCCTGTGATATATTTATTAAAACCTGATTTTCACAAATTACTTGCTTTTTGTCCTTTAAATCTAAACACATTCTCTGTTCAGTCCTTATGCTTTGCCAAGACCCAGTTACATTCTGTCTTCTATATACTGTGGTGTCTTTCTACTGACACATGCAGATTCCCAAAATATTCATTACTTATATGAAGGTGCATATCCAATGTCTACCCAATGCAGTATGCTCTTCCCCTCAGTTTTTCATATATTTGCAGTAGCCAGGAGTGAGAGAGCCATTCTTGGGCCATTGATGGAGAGCACCGAGTGCTTCCCTTTCTACATGTAGTAAAGTAGTTCTCCAGACAGATCTGGAGCTCTCTACAGAGGGTAGAAAGTGTAGTCAAATGAGATGGGTAATGCACAAGCCTTCCAAGGTCTGAGAGAAGGAGTAGAGCTCCTGGGAAGACGCCAGTCAGGGATCACTTCTCAAGGGAGAATACAAAACCACCAAGAAGATGACACAGGATCTCCAGATCCATGTCTGAGACATATTTGTTCTACTCCAGGCAAATGAGACAGGAATAAGCTGTGGTCCCAAGCTGTTTGAAGGGTTTTCCAATTATCTTCAGAAGGAGCAAATATCTTCTGAAGATCGTTCAGAGTCATGAAAGATTATCCAGAAGGACATGCTAGGATGTATCACAATTCCATGTCAGCAGGGAACAGAAATTAATTAAAAGAAATTTGGAACATTACTCCAATACATGTGTGTTTGAAATGGTGATTATTGTGAATGAGACACTGAAGATCATTGACTGAAATAATTACCTCAGGTTGTGGACTTCACCTGTCCTGGGAGCTGAGAGGCATACCTATCTTTCATGTTGATGAGTATGAATGAGGCATTTGTCACCCTCTTGGGGTGGCATAACTCCATTGCACAAAACTACCCCGAAGAAGCTGGAGCAGGAATCAACCAGTGCAATTTGCTCAGTGCAGCACCATGGACCAGGTTAAGTTTCATCCTAAGTACTCATGTCAGTACCATTTTTCTCCAAGGATGGGTGAATGATAAACTTTCTTGCAGAAGAGGCGATATTATTGATGGCAAGTCCTAAAATTCTTTTGAAGTTCAGAGTAGGTAAAATTTGCAACTGTGCTTTTTTTCTTTCTGTGCAACAAAACATTCTATTTTAATAGCTTTATCCAAATCTATGTTTCTGTTTGAGCTGTATGTCTATGCAAGATGCTACAGCACCAATATCTACACTGCGACTTCGTGCAGCATATGTCACACAAGAACCAAACTAAGCCTTACATGCAAAGTGTTTTCTATAAGTCTTAAGAAGACTTAGCTAGAAATCATGGAAGCAAGAAATTATAATTCACATAATCTGAATTCCAGACATTTCTGGAGTTTTTTCCAAGTCATCAAGACTCAAGTAGAATGTATGGTTATGAATAAATGGGACAAACTTTGTTTCAGACAGAAAAAAAGTTCCGCAGAACAGAGGTATTCTGTGTTAAATGAAGAGAAGGGTGTAAGGGATGTGAAAATTTACAGGCTTACTCTAATAACTTCTGAGTGGGAAGGTGTCCCATTATCAGCAATTCCTACACTTTTGAAAAACTGAACTAAGATTCAGCTGCTGGAAGTAATTTCCAATACTTGCTCGCAGCATCAGAAAACATTGTTAACATCTGGCATTTAGGTTTGTCTCCAGCATTCATTGCACCTGCATATATTCTTCAAGATGTGGTTGATTAATTAGATTTCTGATAATAAAGGATATTAGAAAACAGATGAACAAAAACTGGACTCTATATGAAGTGCAACTTGTCTTGGTAGAAAAGTCCTCTTTTTTGCTCTGTCAAAGCCCTCAGAGCTGTTCAAAAGCCTCACAGCTGGTGATGGAAATAGAAGGTTTTTGGTTTTTATGACTGGTGGTAGGCTGGGGAAAAAATTTACAAAACAAGCAATTAAATAAAAATAGAATGTTTTTGGTTTTCATGACTGGTGATAGGCTGGGGAAAAAATTTACAAAACAAGCAATTAAAAAAACCCCTCAAAACCCCAAACAAACAAAAACTTAACAGCCAAAAAACAGAGACTTTCTGAGTATCCAGCTCTTCCTCCGGGGGAAACTGTCTGTGGTCAAGTTCAGCTCCAGGAAAACAAAAAAACCCCCAAAATTATGATGTGTTATTAAAAGGAGAACAAATCCCAGAAAGATTAATTGTCTAACAAGAATAAAAGAAGGTAGTGTCCTGGACCAACAGGTTGAGTGGCTTTGAAGTGCCATTGAAGTTCTTGCTTCTACAAAAACCACAATCCTCTATTGGAAATTAAATAAAATTTAAGCAGTAGAATTGTTTGCAAAAATAGAAGTCATGAAAAGCACATGTGGAAGGAAGAAGAGCTAAGGCGCTTGAACTTATTTGAAGTGTACTTGTCTTAGGCAGACACAAAATACATATTGCTGAGCATGTGGCAAGGAAAGAGTAGTGTTTTGTAGACTTCTTTATAGTACAAAGCAAGACTTAGAGGAAGGGAGAGAGGGAGGGATGCAGAATGCAGAGGACTTCCAAGTTTCAGAAACATATTGTGTTTATTGAAGTTTGGAATGTAAAGACATCCTTATGCCAGCTTCACGACCAAAATGATGAATGATTTTAAAAATATGTCCAAAGAGGTAGAATCTAGGGAAGCAGAAATACTGCATTTTGCTAAGTCTTTCACCTGGAGATTGTTATATGACTTCAGCTGGAGGTCTGGTGGGACCTCAATGTCTTCTAATAATTCTTAAAATCACATTTACAGACAAGAACTAATCCAGACAATCATTCCTTTTTCTCAAAATATAGTGGTCCATTCTGGACACAGTACTGCAGATGAAATCTTTTCCCCTCCCCTGGAATGTGGATTAACACATGTGGATTCCTATCAATACATCCCAAAAGAGGTGCAGCAAAATCTTGCTGGCTTTTGTGAGTTGGTTTCACCCTCAAATCCCTAACATTATACTAGGCATCTGATTGCCTTTCTCATATGTGACATCTGTTTTTTTTCCCCTCAAAATATATCACTTGTCTTTTTGGCATTTCATCTTGTTGACCCCAGGTCAACTGTCTGATTTGTAGAGATGATTTTGAATTCTGTTCCAGTCCTCCTGCGTGCACCTTTCAGTTTGGGTCATCTGCAAATACTGTAAATCCACTTTCTCTTCATCTTCCTAGTCATTAATGAAACAATTGAATAACACAAGGCTCACACAGACCCCCACGGGACTCAATTTGCATCTCTTCCCACAAATTACAGTGAATCTTCAATAATTATTCTGACAGTCTTCTAAGAAACGTAGACCACCACCCAGCCAGGTCTCGGTTCCCTAGGTAGCTCCTAGAACCATAGGTTCCTTTGTGCCAGCAAGGATGTGATGTGCAGGTTTACTGAAACTGTTACGTATTACATCCACTGAGTGCACCCTTGCAAGGGAGGCCAGCTACTCCATCCTTGACAAATGCCTTCTTCCTGTCTTTGTCTTCTTTTCCTCTGCAGTGAGCTCTGTTTGGTCCCAAATTCTGCGGCTGAAGTTAGAGTGGTTACCCCAGAGCTCTCAAAGGATCAGATTTTCCTTTTACAAAAGTGGGTCTATGTTATCCCTGCACTTTCACAGGGCTTCACATTCCCTCTACTACTTCTCAAAACCAGTAATCCTTATGATTACTTTGGCTTTTTCCTTCACATTTCTCCAAACTTGGCCAGGCTTCACAAGATTTTTATGCTGTTCTTTTCCTTATTGTAGCCAGTGCGTTTTTTGTGCTATAATGTTGTCTGATGACAGTTTAGTGAAGATTAGTGAGAAAGAAAAGGAAGCGCAATATTTGTTCGTATCACCCATTGTTTGATCTTTTTTCTCATGTAGCAACAGATCTATTCTTTGTTTTCAAATATTCTGTTGTTTTACAGAAGAGTTTTTCATTGCTTTCTCACGTGTCTCATACATATTCCTCCCTGTTTATATCATGGTACTGTAGCTTTTGAGCCTCCAGGGTAACATTTGTAGTAACAGCTGTGAAGACTTCCATCAGTGGAAAGGAAATTCTCCTGAAGTTGAGATTACCAATAAAAATGCAGATATGATGCTATAAAAATGCACAATTTGAGGAGCTGATGAGGCAAACATTAAGTGTGGTTGATAAGGTCAAAACAGACTAGAACAGATCTCTGAGAGATAAGACAAGAACATAGCCTCACAATTTTGCATTCCCTTTGTGTTGTTTTTTTATCTACCTTCCCCTTGTGAGAATGTGGGCTGATATGATCAAGAAATAACTGGGGAAATAAGAGAACCTAGAGAATTTGGACAGTACACTTATTTTTGCTCTTTTGGTATCATGTTTCTAGGCCATAGACTTAGCTCCAGTCAGTTCACTAGGAATAATCACATATAGTTGCTCTCTAAAGACAGCTGAATATCTTAAATAGCTTGGTGGCATAATCATTTTATATATCTCTCTCAATGTGATGTTTCAGGCTAATGCATATTTCAGCCTGTGGAACTTCAAGTATAAATTGTTAATCAGAGTAACTGGAAGCAGTTTAGGACTATGACATTGATGGAGAAGTAATATTTGCAGTTTTTCAGACTAATGTAAGAAAATTAAAGACCAATCTTGTTGTTGGCCCAATCTTAAAAAGTAAACGCCCACAAAGTGACAGCACAGATGGCTTGCAAATCTTGTATGAGAGAATTGGCATTAATTGCAAGGCTGAGCTGGAGAACAGTTTCAGATTCCTACTGTTGATTAGGGGGTTTCTTATTGCAAGACTAGTCATTACATATCAAACTGGATATGAAATGAATTTCCCCTGCCTTGGTACGTAATAGGTAGAGGTATGAGTGACAGTACCTGACTGTTCCTTACAGTGCTCATTCCCTAGGTGCCATCATGTCTGCAGACACTATAGGTTGATGAAACACCAGAAAAATAAATTTTTCTTAGTGAAGGTGACTGTCACAGCTTCTTGTGCCATGTGCTTCCCTATTTAGGAATTCTGACCTAATGGCTCTGATCAGCATATACCACACTGATGATCAGGAATGTGAGAAGACTCCTTCTATCAGGTCAACTTCTGCTCATGTGAATAAGAATACAGAGACAATGTGGTCACAGTCAGCAGGGTCACATCTGCTTGTCTAAAGAGCTGGTAAGCTGACCTTTTAATTTCTTGGGAATAAATATAGGGATTCATCCAGCTAGCCTGATAATTTTTATTAAGATTCTGGTCATCACACATGTGTGTTGAGTAGGCAATAGGCAGCAGATATGTGGACATCCTTAGGTGACTGATGTTGTGTGGCCAATTTGGTTTTAGCAAGTTTGGAGATATTCCACGTTTTTACTTCAGAAGCTACTTCTCTGTAGAATTAATTTCTTTGTAGACAAGACAAGAATTGAGCCTTAACTGACACTCAAGAAATCTTTACATGTAAGTGTAACTGACCTACATTATGACAGAGATCATCCTCCTACAATACTACTTCAAGTGAAGCAGTATTATGTATAGGATGTCTTTTGCTGCCATGGAAAATTGTTAATCATATACAGCATGCCTGCTTGGAAAAAATACTCTAAAGTCTGAATTAGAAGAGCTCTGTCCCCACTTTAAAGCATTGTTTTGAATATGAAGCCAATTGAGACTTGTTTAATGGGATCTAGATAGTGCACGCAAGAAGTTAGAGACAAGATGCAAAGCGTTTGACGCTGTCCTACACAACATCCTTGTCTCCAAATAGAAAAGACTTGGATTTGAAGGATGGAGCACTTGGTGGATAAAGAAACTGGCTGGATGGCTGCACAGGGAGGGTTGTGGTTAACAGCTCATTTTCTGTGAGTATTCTCACTGGTATTCACTGGTATGTGAATACCAGTGGTCAGTGGTCTTCCTCAGGGATCAGTACTGGGGCTGACACTGTTCAACATCTTGCCAGCGGCATGTACAGTGGGATCAATGGTGCCCTCAGCAAGTTTGGCACCAACACCAAGTTCTGTGGAGCAGCCAGCACACTGGCAGGCAGCAACGCCATCCAGAGGGGCCTGGACAGGCTGGAGGGGTGGGGATGTGCAAAAACCATGAAAGTCAACAAGGCCAAGAAAAAGGTCCTGTACCTGGATCAGAGCAACCTCAGACACAGCTGCAGGAGGGAGGGGATTCTGCCCCTCAGCTTGGCTCTTGTGAGACCCCACCCTAAATACTGTAGCCTGCTCTGGTGCCCCCAGCCTAAGAAGGACATGGAACTGATGGAGCAAGTCCAGAGGAGGGCCACAAATCTGCTAAGAGGGCTGGAGCACCTTACCTATAAAGACAGACTGAGAAAGTAGGGTCTGTTCATTCTGGAGAAGAGAAGACTGTTTGGAGATCTTCTGGCAACCTTGCAGTATCTGAAGGGTCCTACAGGGATGCCAGAGAGGGACTCTGCATCAGGAACTGTAGTGTAATGTCAAGGAGTAATGGGCACAAACTGCAAGAGGAGAAATTTAGGTTACATATTGGGAAGAAATTCTTTACTCTTAGAAGGGTGAGACACTGGTTGCCCAGGGAGGTTGTGGAGGTCTGTAGAATCCCATGAACTCTCTCCCTTTGGTCAATCCCCAAGCCCTCAGCCCTGGAAACATTAACTACTTACCACAGAGTTAGCCTTCCCAAAGGAAAAAAGAGTCTCCCCCATGGACTTGGCGTCTCAACAGGGTTTCTCCCTCCCCTGTCACTGGCTTGGTACTGTGGTGGCCACCCCCCTTCCCCTGGAGGCCAGTCCCCTCTGCCCAGCCTCCCCCTTTATAAGCTGCCTGCTCCCCGTAGCTCCTTTTCTTTCCCCGGGTTTCCCTTTAGCTGCTGTGTGACTCCACTGGAATAAACCTTGCAGAAGAGCCTTTCTTGCCTCTATCACCGAGCCAGTTGTGGTGAGTGTTGAGTGGGGGTTTGACGGCATTGCCTGGATGTTAACTCAGCCTGCCTTTGGACAGGAAAGGCTTGCTGGGGACAAGAGCTAGGCAGCAGCACCCACCACTCTAACACCCGTGTTTTTTAGAGGTCCCAACCCCACCAGTGATGAAGCCCAGGTTAGATGGCGGGCTGAGAAGCCTGGTAGAGTGGGACAAATCCCTGCACAAGGGAGCAGGGGTTGGGGACCGGATGATCTTTAAGGTCCCTTCCAACTCTTCATTTGTGAGTCTATGACTCTAACCTGTTCAGC
This sequence comes from Haemorhous mexicanus, assembly GCF_027477595.1. Lineage (NCBI taxonomy): Eukaryota > Metazoa > Chordata > Aves > Passeriformes > Fringillidae > Haemorhous > Haemorhous mexicanus. The sequence continues at coordinate 43,380,430 of NC_082381.1, read as the reverse complement.
TTTGCCTCAGTTTTCTGCACAAAGCCTCACGTCCCCTCTACTAGAATTTCTCTCCATTGAAATAGGCAGTCTGCTGTCCTGGGGCTTCTCTTTATTTCTTTCAGCATGTCTCACTACTCATGGCTGTTGCTTCTGCTTTCACCAAGTTCCAGATTATTTGGTTTTAGTCCGGAGAGTATGATGAAAAGTTATAATCTGTAAATTCTGGCTCTTCCTGCTCAACCAGTAGGGACTTCTTTCCTGTCTTCTGTCAGAAAAAAACCAAAAGAAACCTGAGTCTCTGGTCCTGACTTTGTCTTAAGGAAGTCTTAATTTTTCTGTAGTTTTGCAGGGTGAGACCAAGGAGAGATGAAGCAAGACTTAAGGAAAACTTTTTTTCCATGCTTGCTGCATGTAGGACTGTCCTCTTCCTCCAGTCTAGTGCCCTGAAGGTTTTGTGGTTTTCCCTTTCTTCACCTTTCTTTTTATTCCAATTCTCCTCAATTTCTTCCATCAAGCCCTTGGTTATTTTCAAGAATTTATGTATCCAGTCCCATTCACTACAAAGCAACTGGATGGGAATGTGTCAAGAAGGAAAAGCAGTTCTTGATTACAATATCACAGTAGAAGAAAAAGAGGTTATTCTGGAAATGTTCCCCTTTGTCATATTTCTTCATAACATCTGTGGAGACGCGCTTCATTCCAGGTTCCCTGAGGACAGATTTAACAAGTGTTAAATTCCAACAGGAAGGGAGGAAATTGAGAAGTAAATTTTGGAGTTATGGAGAGTCCTGCCTTGTAGATTAGATCCATGTGGGATCTAATCTGGATCAGACTATCTTTAGCATAAAACTGGATGTGATGTGTTCTGTTTAATACTGTTAAACAAAAAGTCTTACTGTAAGAAAAGAATTTACAAAACAAATATTGTAAGAAAAGTGCAGTTTCCAAGGAATAAAAACCTCTTCATGCTTAATTGACAAATATCATTGTTTAGAAATGAAAAAAAAGTCAAGGGAAAGGGTACATTTAAGATTTGAAATGTTATTTTTAAGCTATGAGGTTTCTTTGAAGTTTGACTTTAATATCAAAAGATTGCACAATCAAAGATAGTATTAAAGTCATTTATTTGTTTGTCAGGCTCAACACATCAAAAACCAAGACACCTTTGGTCATAAAGGTAGAAGAATTAAGGGGGAGGAAAGCAGTCCTGCAGCTCCACACTGTTTGCTTCTGCAACTGAATGTGGACCCAGTGCTCATGTATAAAGGGATGTTTGCTCTTCTCTGGCTGAGAGCATTAAACCAACACATGCAGATGTCCTGCACTCCCTGGTTGTGCATGACCTTTCACAAGAAACAGGTTTACACAGTTTGGAACAGAGCACAGATCATACTGGGCTATTTATGATTAGCACATCTGGGAAGGCACTTCAGAGCACCCCTGTGGTAGGCAGTGCTAGTAATGCACAGTAAGTAGAGAAGGCAATGCTGCAGTTTTCTAAGAAAGAAGGCAAAGTGGCAGGACCCTAGGGACAGCTTGGATAGAGATGAAGGAATTCACAGGGATAAAGAGCTGAGGAATACCTTGAAATACCAAGTTCTGAAGAGAGTAGGGTAGAAGAATCAGTATTTGCTACAGAATATGTTGACCTGTTCATGAAAACTTCATTAATTTTACAGAGGTTCATTTTTTAACATTAATGGAATGCATTCATAAATATATAAAGTTAAAAGAAAGTTTCAGGATATCCTTAAGAAGATATGAACAAGAAGGTAATTAAACCATCTCTAACTCAATGCTATATTTTGACTAACATGTAGAAAAAAATCGCATCACAGCTTTGCGATGAAATGGGATGAAGCATAAACTTTTTTGAGATGGAAGAATTTGAAAACTTTTAGGAATTCAGTTTCACAGCAGAAGTGGTGATATTTCCAAGTGCAAACTGCTTCTGAATGAAAAACAAGTTTCTATTTATGGAAAATATTTTCTGTTGACAACTTCAGAAAAATTGTTATGCCTTTGCTAGGGGAAGAAGCATGCAATCAAAAAATTCCTGACCAGGAGTAGCTAAAAAATAGTGAGATTGATTTCTTTTTCACTTCCATACTGTTAAAACAAAATGCCATCCATGTAGCAGTGTCTTTTGAACACTGTGCTTCTGCTAACAGCATAAATCACCAGGATTTCCATGCATTTTGAAGCTACAGAACAGTGAAAATGAGAGGTCAACCAGACATTGTGTTAAGTATAATCACATCAAGACATAGAAAATAGGATAGCTTTCCTGCCTAAAAGAATTGGTTCAAGACAGACGAGTTCACATGCCTTTTATCCAGGAACAATGCACAGTACAAGTTATATAAAGAGGTTGGGATATATTGACTGTGTAGTTGCTATCTGATTGTGATAAAAATTGGGAACAATTGTGCCAATTAGACAGCCATAAATCACCCATTTGAGACTAGATGTTGGTGAAAATGGCAGGAAATAACTGATCATATCTCTGCAAGCAGGATCCTATTTCCAAGAAGAGGGCAAATGAAAATGAGCATGGAGCAGGCTAGTCAAGTGTGTCTGTCAGGTGTGCTGTGGAACACTCTACCAGATGTATTGTGTACTGAAACAGATCACTGGAAAAACTACATTTTATTTTCCTTTGTCTCATTTCTCTGCTTCTCTCAAAGGGGATAAGGCAGGTCCTGGCCTCTGTACAATTAGCAGATGTTCTGAGAGTCATTTCTATTTCGGTTTTGGTGTTTGCTCTTAGCTTTCCCCGTAAATGGAGCTGCCTGGAAGAAAAAAGACTACTTTCTTCTCAACAGTAAAGAATTAAGTATTAGTTTGTTTTGGTTTTTTTGTATAATGTCTTGATGAAATTAGCATTTTCTTTCACTGACAATTTCTAGAGGAGAATTTAATCTTGCCCAAATTTATGGGAAAAAGAAACTTTTGACTGGCAAGTTTCCTCACAAAAGAGGACACAGTAAACCCTCAAATGGCATGAAATATTTACCAATATAAAGCTGAAATATTTACCAAAAGAGCAAGAACACTTTTGATGCTGCTACTGAAAAAACTACTACAAGCACATTCCCTTTTCATGTTCTTTCATCTTGTCCAAAAACTCAGAAGAGAATAAGAAGTATTGTGGAAGAATTCTCACTGCCTCTGATAAGATTACTCTACTTACTTTAAAATCCAGAAGATTCTTTCATACTAAAGTGAACATTTTAATGAGCTCAGACTATTCCAAAGACATTGATGTCTCTGGGATAAATCTGCTGAAGTGAGAGGACCTTCCCTGGGGTTTACTTTATAGAGCTAACCAAACTACCTATGGTGCTAAACAGTCTTTCACCTGGATTTTTGGAAGAATATATGCCCTGTTTATTTCAGCAGAATAAATTCTGCTGAAAAAATGCCACAGGAGAGTTCAGAAAATAATCTCTGGGCACCTGCAGCTCCTCGTGTTAGTTCTCTGACTTTCTCCATCTTCATAGATGCCAGAAGGTGTCTGAGAGGCGACCTGAAGGGGACCTGAAAGGTGCTCAGATCAGTATGTCTTTGCTATAAGGTGATTTTTCCTCATGTTCAAGCTTCACTTAGGGAGGCATTCTACTGTGCTTTGTATCTTGAGAGAAACCTCCAACTCCTTCATTCTTGTGCTCAGAACTGCACACAGTACATGCCCTTTAACTGGAATCTGGGAGGTAGCCTACCCAGATGCCTTGGATGTTTCAGGTTTGTAAGGTCCAATGGTATCCCATGCACGAATCAGTGGATAATTGCCCACTTCCTCTTCTTGCATGAAAGTGAGGGCCTAGAGTAATGCCATTCAACATGGGCTCACCAAGAACATCTTCTTCCACTATGGAATTGGAAAATGAAAACAGTCTACTCAGGAATGAAGGATTTCTTTTTTTCCCCAAACTACCTCTCCTCTCCTGCAGATCTGCTTTAAACACAATCTACTGTTGGCAATAAGCATGAACTGAAGCAGTGGGAGATGTTCCATAACCTTGAATAGGGGAGCAGATGTCCCACTTGGGCTGCAATGGCCCTGTTCAGCATAGCAGCATCCCTAAGATAATTTTTTATCCAGTGCAACTGGGATTTACAGGGATAAATATCTGATGGAGTCTTTTAGGGTGAGCTAATGTGATTAATTCATTTGGTTCCCTATGCAGCTTGGCACAGGCGCTCTGAGACCAACATCTTTGAGAACTCTTTCCTGTGAAATTCTGTGATTGTAAGTCATAAGGGAACCTGGCAGGAACAGGTGGCAGCAGCAGATTCTTCAGCTATGCTCCAAAAATGTTTGTTTGTGTTTAACATTACTTTGATGTAGCAGGTTGGGGTTTTTTGTGTAATAATTTTAAGAAATTAATATACAAAGTACTCGTAAAAGTCTCCTACCTGAGCTGTTCCAGTTCAGGAGTTGAAACTAAAGAAAATACTTGGATTTAAAGAACAAAAACCCTTTAGATTATTGTCACAGCCTTAGTGAGTGGCGAAAGACTGACGTATACAAACCCATGGAAACAGCAGTATTGCAAACAGAAAAGGGTCAGATTTCCCCAACTGACATGAAAATTATTAAGGTCCTAAAGCCTCTAAAAGCTTAGTTTATCAGGGACTTCACTTAAGCTTTCCAGGGACCAAAGCAATTAGAATTTGCTCAAGAAAGGGATCAGCCTTCTGCTGCAGCTGTGCTTGCCTGTACTGAAAGATCAGAGCAAACCACAATGATATTAATGTCAGCAAATGACCTCACTACTTAGTATAGACTTACTCTTCACTGCCTCTCCATGTAATGCTGCAAGGTTCAAAGAATTAGCTGTGTTCTGTACAAGATGAACTAAGCAAGCAATTTTCCAGGAGTGCTTTTTAACTACCAATTTTTATAAAAGCTGGTATCTTAAAATAATTTTTTGCAATTTTATCTCCTCTGTAGTGATGAATCTGCCTGCTCTGTGCCGCTATTAAAACCATGCAGAAAACCTTAACTCTTGCATCAGGTTTTGGTTATGATGTTATTCATCCTTGTTAGTCAAAATGATACCAAATCAATGAATGGGAATAAAGAATGGCAACAGAAGGACCAGGAAGTAACTTCCTCTGCATGAAGAAGCAGGCCTAGTTAGTAGGCCTGTGCTAAACTAAGGCTAAGGAATTTTCTACAGCTGTCTGGAGGGAGGGCCCATGCTCTGTAATCCAGTTCACAGCATTATTCTGTGTGGCCTGAATACAAGATAATCTTTTGTTAGCAGCTGCACTGTAAGAACACGTACTTTGAAAATGTTGTCAGAAGGAACTGGGCAAAGCTCATACAAATCACAAGAAATACACTGATTTTCAGGACACATCACAAAAGCCCTTCTCTTTGTCAAGATCTACATCACATAACCACGAGTGTTTTTATTTTACCATCCACATAGATTATATTCTTCCCAGAGTGCTGGCCTTGGGCTGAGTGTGTGTGAGTGGGTTTTTTTTCTCTGATCTCTGGGGCTGCTATGAGAAGAAACCTAGGAAGAGAGTTTACCTTCAGCTGCTGTGCAATTCAGCCAACTTTTGGTCACAACCTTCTTACAGCCTGCCTGTTTGTAGTTTTACTTCTTCAGATGCCGAGGGGTCAAAAATGTCTGTCTCTCCTAAGAAACTCCCAGTCTTACAGGAATTCAAGCAGGGAAGAGAAGCAATTCACAGACAACATAGAAATGCACTTGGTTATCATGATGGTTATCACAAAAGGAACTATTGACAAGGACTCAAAAAGAGAAAGAATCAAGGAATTCTACAATTGAGGCTTCAATTCAGCAGAACAACAAAAGGCTCAAAGATGAATTTTCTTGTGTCCTCACTGGTCCTTTGAATACTTCCTGTCTTCAAGGAAAATGCATTCATTTTGATGGAAACATATTATTCATTGTTTTATTTTACCTATAAAGGCCACAGACAAAAGCAAATTATAAAGAAAGCACTAATGTGAAACAGCAACTTCATGTTACCATCTGTAAAAAATACCTGGAGGCAGTAAAGCCCTTTCTGAATAGCGTTTCAAAGCTGTAATTTTCAAAACTATCTAAGAAATTATGAATTTTTTTCTTGATTACCTCATCTGAAAAATCTGTTAAGATTTCATTCAAAATCTCAGCGCTACCACTCATAGAAAAAGTGTGAAACAAGACAGAAATTAAGCTAAACATTACTGTAAAATGGTGACTTTTCACTCTTTCTCCACACCTGTAAGCAAGAAGTAAGGTCTCAGTGAAAGTGTGAGAGAACAAATAGTAATTTCATCTGGTTAAGGGAAGAAATAACAACAAGGAAATCCAAGGTAAAAAAGTCTTTTTCTCAAAGTGATGTCTAGACCAGTTTTTTTACATGAAGTCCATGGAAAACAAATTAACAGAAAAACAGTATGCACTGGTCTCCAATTTCCACAAGAAAAGTGACTAATGATAGGGAACAGTTTTACAGAGTTGTTGGACAATCCACTCAGTATTGGCTACTGAACCACTTAAAAAAACCCATACATGACTATCTTTCACATTTTGAGTGAAAGACCTAGAAAGCAAAGAATTACGTAGGTTTTTTAAAAAGCCCTTTATCAGACAATGAAAATATCCTTCCCTTTGATGGTCTTAAGACACTTTAAGTTACTTTTCAGCTTTAACTTTTGCCTTACTATAGCTGAGTTGGGAATTAACATATTTCATAAAACTATATATATACTCTTCTGGGAGAACACTGTCCCTGCTGTGCCTTCCATAGCCTGCTTTCTCCTGGCAGGCCCATTCAGAAGATCGATTGAAAATGAGTCATTCTAAAAATACATTGTTTTTTAAATCTTCTTGCAAATTCAAGAAGATTTAATACTACAAATATATCACTGTGACAAATTTAATTAAGAAAGAAAAAAAGGCAGATTAAACCAATGTCTTTCCTAAATGATATGAAGTAACTTTCATCCCATTAAATTATGTCAGCTTCTGCTAACTATTTTCTTGAGAACTGCAATTAGAAAAAAGGCTCCTCCAAAGATAGCTGAGAACCTGTAAAAAATGTTCTCATCTGTGCTGAAACAATACCTTTTAAACTCCAATTTAAACTATTGTTCTTAGAGTGCCTGCATCTTTGTAGGACTGCCACTGATGAAACCCATTCATTCTAGAAAATAAATGCTTAGCTGGAATTACTTTTCACATGTTAGGAGTGTAGTGATTCATTGTATCCTCAGAAAGTTGTCTCAGATAGGTGAGATTAGCTTGGGAATGATGCTGATCCGAATGACAGCAGGCCATCCTAGTTTGCTTTACAAGGACTTCCTCTTCTTTCTTCTGTTGTGGGATGAGAGCTGAGCACAGATCCCGTTGAGACAGAATTGGCATTAGTCCCCACTACTCAGCCTAGCATGAACACAGAACAATGTTAAATCCCCTGCAAACCAGGACTGGAGGAGGGAGAGAACAGAAAATGACAGAAACTGGATTCTTAGTAAGGCGTCAGGCTTTATCCATGAGGAGGAAGAACTGAAAAGGGATTCAGAAAGAGCACATAGCAGACCTGAGTGCAGCAGCTGTTGAAGCAGGAGCTCAGAGCTGTACAGGCAAGGTAAGGGGTGTAAGACAGTATCAATCCTCCACCAATTTGTTCTGCAGAGAGGCAGCTCTGAAAAGCAATGTACAATTAATTGATTAGAAGATTAGAGCAAGCATTTAGCAGCAACAGGGATTAATAGTATTCTTAAGCCCTGTAAACTTGTTCACGTTTTTAATTCAGTTAATGCGCAAAAACATGGAAAACTACTCTTCTACTAAACTCCTCCATGGAATCTGTCAACATCATAAACCACACTTAGAAAAGCTGTAGAAGGAAATTTATCTGATTTACAAAGTTTGGAGATGGTTTCAGTTTTATGTCATTTACATTACTACCATATGAATAAATTTATAAATTATATCACCCCCCCAAATAATATTTGACACAAAAATTAAATACAAATTGATTAGTAAGAGGATAATTTCAGTAAGTTACTATCTCTCTGCATCATTACAAATGCAAGAGGTTTTCTATTTCCATTTTCTCATCCCATATTCTTTAGCTCATTAACTAAAGATCCTCTCATTGCTCTGCTGCGGTTAAACTGCATGACACTATTCTGGTCTTCTCATCAATTTTAAAAAGCACTGTCATTTCTTAACCTGCAGCACATTGAAATGCATGATAAGCATGTGGTTAAAATCTAGTATTGCCCATGTTTGGTCAGAAAAAGTTTTTACTGTCTGTGGATCTCTCTTATTCTAAAAAGTCTTGATGGTTATTGACTATGAATCTAAATTTTATGCTTTTTCTTTTGTAGAAGTCCCATCTTCCAGCATGTAACATAAAGATGAGAAGAACATTTTTCTATATGTGGAAGCATCCCCTTGAGCATTTTGATAGCTTTAAAAATTTGATACCCTCATATATTTTGCCTTTCTAATTCATGCAGATTTCAGTCTGAAACAGCCTCTTTCTAGAAGTTTCTGCAGAAAGAAAACTCCTTGAAGTCTCAGATGGTTTTTTTTCCCTTGCAAGAGGAATCTAATAATTAATCCATGCCATAGGATATAAACACCCAGTTTCTATGGATTTTAATTTGTCTTATTTTGAAAGCAAGTTCAGGCTCTGTCTTGACAGTTTTCTTCTTCAATGTAAATAAATATCTATATCATGATTTATATTCTAGGAGTGTCTCATAGTTCCAGACACCTGAAGACACACTGGCACACAGCACCTGAAAAAAAAAACATCAGAGCAAAATTTCTAGATTCGAGGTGAAAGTAAACAAAAAAAAGAGGCAGAGAAAAGCCACACAAGCCTGGTCTGGTGACCTAGCTCCTAGTCCACCTTTTTTTTCTCCATGCTCCAGCATTGTTCCTCTGGAATGCAATTCACCTTCACTTGGAACAAGCCAGATTTTCCCCAGGGCATGAAGAAGAAGATTGTTCCTCTGTCACCCTGTACTCATTCAGTTTGGTTTTGTCTCAGGCACAGAGTATCCTAGGAGTAGGATGAGACACCAAATACTGAATCTTCATTTTATTTTAGTGATACCTTTTACTAGTTAGGTCTCAAAACCAAGAAAAAGGTTCAAGGGAAAATAAGCACTCACGTCATGTTTGTCAGTGAGAAAGGAGAATTTTGCTAGCAAGAGCTCAGTGTTTGTGACATAACTTTAGCAGGTTTTCTAGTGGGCTAGGTTATTTTGCCTGGCATATGTGTGTATCTGAGTGTGTTTGACTGATTGCATGTTCTATAGCAGCCTTTTCTCCCATGTGGACTTTCTGGGAAATTTGAATAGGTCAGACTCACTCATAGCCAGCTCTGACAAGTGCTTTCATCTGCAGCTTCCTATTAGCTCCACAGTGTTTATTCAGTTCTTGTCTTTAGTATGGGAGGGAGGTTTTCAAGGCTGTGTTTATTGCTGTGGGATTAGTTCCTTCACTTCTCCCATCAGTTGTAATTGTTATTTTCAAGCAATTCCTTGACAGTGACAAATCTATACTTGCTTACAGGTTTTCATCCTCAAAACTGTGACTGCAATGAAACCCATACCTCATTTATTGGTCTATCCTGCCTTTTTTTTTCCCCTTTGTCTTCAACAGTTTAACTTCTGTATAGCTGCAAAAGTAAACAAGATTTTCTTAAAGTACTGGTGAGCTGTAATGCTAAAATTCAAAGAAATGCCTGGCTTGAATGTTGTGACCTCACTGGATTCTTTTCTGTAGTGGTTGCTACTAAAATGCTAGTGCTTGGTAGTGACTACTGCACTTAGAAGCTATTTTCATGTAGAGTGGACATGGCTTGGTTATTGTGTTTTACCCAACAATCTCACTGTGAACAAGCACTCCTTTTATGGCATGTTTTGTATATGGAAGAGGTCTAAGGCTAAAAACAAAATCTATTCATTTAATTTTGCCATTTTACATGCAATGTTATAAAAAATCATCCTGTGCTTTATATCTGATCTTGAATTTAAGAGAAAATTGGTGAGTAATTGCCAAGTAAATTGATAGATGTTGTTTGGTGGAAATGACAGGGAAACATTGCTAACTGGGGCTTCAATTTGTCACCCTTAGCTTTAGGGCATGATTTCACAGAATATGTGCAGGATTCCAAGGAAGGTGTAAACTTTGTTATTATGAATTTACTTATCCTTTGCTCCATCCCATCTCATATTCTTTTGGAAGACATCTGCTACTTCACATAAGGACATTTGGTTGCTCTTTTTTCTCATTGTCTTCTTGCCAAAGAAGAGCCAAGCTGTATCTGGTGACTCACAGAGATATAGTAGTATGTTATCTTCTTAGAAAGACCTTTCCACAGCACACCTGACCACAAGGGGAGATTAGAAGGAGGGAGCTATGGAGGGAACCCCTACTCTGTGGAGCCAAGTCTCAGTGGTGTACCATAGCCATGCATCCTCTGCCTTAACTTTTCACGAGCGCTGATCACACAGTTGAAATATGTTCACTACCAACACGTCCCTGGAAAGCAATTTGTCTTTAGCAGTTAGACTGCAAAAGCTGAGAGTTTCCCAGTGCTGTCTGGTTCTGCCTTCCATTAATCTCAATGTTACTTGTATCACATTCTGCCCACACTGCTGCCTCGCAGAAGTGCCCAAAACATTACAGCTTCTATTTGGCATGAACGGGGTATGCTACAGTCACATGGCACACATGGTCCTGCAGGAATGTGTTTCTCTATAATGTCTCATCACAGAGGGTGGCAGGGTGACATAGTCATGTTGAGAAGATGCCCGCTCACGTGACCTCAGTGTCGCTCAGAATTGCTTTGAACCTAAAGACCTGGCTTTGGATGTAGTGCATTTTTTGTTAAGGCAATTCAAAGTTTTAGGTATTGGAGGGTTTTTTCAGATAAGTATCTCTGATCCCACTGGGAAACTGCAGGAATGTGCATTGTTTGATGAGTCTATTAAAATTAATTTCCCCACAGCCAAGCCATCTATGGGCTTATTAGTATGGGTAAATTTCTTGTTAATCTGTCATTTTTCATCACATTAATACCATCCCAAGAGCATGGGAAGCTTAGTATAGTTAATCTTCTTGAAGATGAGAGTTGTTGGGTTTTTTTTCCCTCCCTGGAACATGAAGGGAGGGAAAAAAAACTTCTCCTTCTCTCTTCCTTGGAGAAGCATAAATAGAGTTTCTTCACTGTCAACTGACAAAGCCTATTGGCAATAGCAAGGCAGTCTGTGAAAGATGTAAGCTTAAGTCTCTACCAATTAATGAACCAGAGCACTGCTAAATGCCAGCAGAGACCCAGGGTGGACCAGAGCCAGACATTCTCTGCCAAACAGCAACACACTGGGGAAAAGTGGATGTGCATTAGCTCCAAATACGAGCTTACAGATGTGGCTGTCCGTTGTTTTTCTTATTTAAACATTCTGGGGTGACTGCACTTAAAAATGTTGCAAAAACCTGGGTGAAGCTCTCACTCTTGGGAAAGAAATGGAGCAAGCCCGGCAGAAAAATATATTTCTTAAGCCTACCACTCGCAATAAACAAATCCTAGGCTCCTAGGCAAAAGGAATGTCCTGGCATTTTTACCCCAAAAGCAAGGAAACTCGGTGAGAGCTCAGGTGTCCTGTTTGAGGTGTCCTATACCCAGAAGGCTGAGAAGGCCCCAGGTTCTCCATATTGATAACCAAATAATCAGGATGCCATTAGGCAGAAGGAAAGAAGCATGGAAGCAGAAAGCAAAGTATGAAGATGCTCTGTGTTGTCACTGACCTTCTGTGCTCCAGTGACAGCTGGGCAACCTGCTGGCACAGTGTGCAGTTTCTGGGGTGGTCTCCCAGAACAAATGTGGACATCTGCTTGCCAAGCTCTTCTTGAAGGCCAGGCTGTACAGCCTGCTCCACTGCCTGAAACTTAATTCTCACCAGCTTCTTTTCTGCCTGGGAAAAGCTTCTAGCATGCCTGACATGGCTGGCATAACTGACAAAGGAACAAAGAAGCTACTGATCTTATAAGTTGGGGGTAGTGAGGGCAGAGGTCCCAGCTCCATGTCAACAGACAGACACAGAAGGAATGAATCCTGCAAACGTGGCAATGGAGATAGGAATCATTTATTACAAGGGTGGAGCTGGCCAAAAATGTTTTCACCTGGAAATGTCTCATCCTTTCTCTTTCCAGGTTAAAACGAGAGAGGTTTGGAAAGACAATTTTGTGATGTGTAGGTCTGGAATCTGGAGTAGGGTATGTGTTTCTCTGTAATCACGAGGCAGAGCAGGAAACAGCTCTGCTAGGCAAGGAAGGCAAATGTGGTTTTTGGCAGAGATTAGTTGACATGAGAGATCAGCAGACAATGCAGCAGCTCTATGAAGCTCTTCCAATATTTCCATAGCCGAGCCCTGAGATTCTCAGGTTTATGAAACCTTTCCCCTAGCAACTGCAAGTCCTTCACTGTCAGCAAGCAGGAGTACTGCCAAGAGTAACCGTGCAGAGACTCACAAACTGCAGAAAGGAGAGGTATGTACCCTAGCCTTGTCTCTCCAGAACATTTCAAGGAGATGTTGAAATGTTCAACATTTCAGCCTTGCTCAGCAGCCTTTTCTTGTTCCATAGCATGCCAAATCACTATTAGTATGTGTTTGTGCCCTTCCTCACACCTTTTGCTTTTATTTAGACGTAAAATCTGTGCACCCTGGAAAGAAGCAAGCCAGGAATTTACAAGCTAGGCCAGTCGGGGCTTAAGAGGTCTTTCATGGTCATCAGTGGAGAAACATGATGTGTACTTAGCACAGTAAGCCACTTTCTCAATGCAATGCTCTCTCTCTCACACCTTTCTGCTCTCTTGACCAGACAATCATGCTCTGGCACAGGAGATCTGCTGGGCAGTGGGCTCCTGACAAGCATGTGCCTCTATCCCAACTACAGCTGGTACCTGATATCTGAAGCCCCAGATGCAGCCCAGCCTGCTTCCATGGGGAACTGTTCTACACTGGAGAGTTCCTGTCACCTGTCTGACAGCGACCATGAGCAGTCACGGGACTGGGGAACATCACTAACAATGAAATTGGCTTTTGTTCTCTACTAAGTAAGCACTGCTTTCCATGCTGACTATAGCCTCTCTTGGACCCTCACTCAGAGCTACTAATGGGGGAGAGGCAGGAAGGGGTCTTGCAAAAGTTTTGTTCTTTGTTATCTCTTAAGTTATTTACTAATATGTAAAGCCTTTAGAGTTTTATTCTTTATCTGCTTTGACCAAAAAAAAATTTTTAAAAAGCCAAGAATTTTGTCTTCTTGCTCTTCCTGAAGATCCTTGGCCCTGACTTGGAAGAAGAACTTATGTAGAGGTACTTGACATTCTACTTCTGCTGAGACTTACTTTAACAACCATTTAACAACTGACAACTTCTGCTGAATTCCTTAAGTGATGCAGAACTGTCTTCTCTCAGCACTCAAAAAAGGAAATGAGGACTTAAAGAAATCTTTTGAGTGGAAAACACTTGTAGTCCCTGAGATATAAAAAACTTCTAAGTCATTCTCTGGTCACCTTTAAAGAGGCTTAAATCAGCTCATGCAGAGGGGCAAAAAGTCACCAACAGGTAAGATTTACCATCAATGAACATTTAACTGTATTGACCTGACTATGTCTCCCATTTGCTAAGCTTCTTTAAGGGAGCACTCCATGTGTTCTGCTGCTTAAGTTTGCTGTAGAATTTAAAGCAGGTAAATACATTTCCATCTAAAAATATATGTATTTAAATATCTAACTATCAGCTAGGTTGCTCTAATTAATATTCTTGGTGTTATAACCTGCAGCAACATTTAGTAAGTGATATAATTTTAATCTGTTTCATCTCTTCGTTCCCAGGAGTCCTTCTGACATAGATTCCTTCAGTGTTGTTGACATCTGTTTCAAGGGTCCTCAGAGAAAGCTGCTTATGTAAAGGAGAGTGTGCCTTGCTGGAACAGCTCAAAGATGGTTCAGTATCATTACTTTCACTTCACCAACGGGTGAAAATTATTAACTCTGTTACTCTAGCTTCCCCTCCTCAAGTGAACTGACAATGGGCAGTGTTCTCTTTTTTTGCTTCGCACGAGGGTGGATCTCCACAACCTGCTTTTGAGCATAACTTCAGTGTTCATGCTGAGCTATCTTTCAAAACCACAGTAAATAAGAGAACTAGTATAGTCTGCCTAGGAAATTTCCACTAAAATATTCTCCTCTCATTTTTCTCCTCCAAATGCAGTGCAGAGCTCTGTCGAGTTAACAAAAAAACAAAACAAAACAAAACAAAACAAAAAAAAAAATCACCAACTCCAAACTCATGAGCAATTACCATCTGCTTGCCCATTATTTTAAATGTGTTGTGGGCATTTTGTTTCCCCTCTTGTTGTCATAGCCTATTAAGCTTGTCTGGCTCATGTCCACACTAAAAAAAGCTGCAATACCACAAGGAAAGGAATGATTTTATTTTTTAGGTAAAAATATGAGATCATTAGGAGTTTCCTAACACTATGCTATAACAAAATGTGAAAAATTTCCAAATGCCTTGTATCTCATTTCCATTTAGCATAAAGAAGGGCTTTCAGTCTGTAACTTGATTGCCAGTTGGCAATTCATGTGTTGGAATTTCTTCAAATATTACTTTTAAAGAGATAATAATGGGTTTTGTCCCCAAGTGTCCCAGATGAGTTTCAGTAGCAAGATATTTTTTCAGAGAATTAATCTCTATTAATCTATTTATTTCTAAGTGCATTCACTTTAAAATGTTCAGACTTAATCTGAGATTCCCACAGCATTCTCCTGGTGAAGCAGTGTTTCCATGGTGTACTGTTTCCTTGGTAAAAAACTGTCAGGATGGCCAGAGAGTGGTGGTGAATGGAGTTACATCCAGCTGGGGACCACTTGCAAGTGGGGCTCCTCAGGGTTCAGTTTTGGGGCTGGTCCTCTTCATTGATACCTGGATGAGTCTGCCCAGAGAAGGGCAATGGATCTTGTAAAGGATCTGGAGCACAAGTCCTGTGAGGAGCAGCTGAGGGTGTTCAGCCTGGAGAAAAGGAGACTCAGGGGAGACCCTATGACCCTCTAGAGCTGCCTGAAAGTAGGATGTACCCAGGTAGGGGTGGGAATCTTCCCCAGGTAGCAAGTGACAGGATGAGTGGAAATAGTCTCTAGTTGCCCAAAGTAAGGTCTAGACTAGATATTAGGGTATTCTTTTTAATTTTTTTTTCCCCAGGAAGAATTACAGAACATTGAAACAGACTGGAATGGGGAAGTAGTGTGTGGAGTCACCATTCCTGGAAGTATTCTAAAAACACCTGAATATGGCCCTCAAGGACATTGTTTAATGGTAAGCATAGTGGTGGAGCTACATCTGTGGCTGGACTTGATGATCTTAAAAGTGTATTCCTTCCATGATTCTATGATTTGCCATGCTCATTCTTTGCAAAAAAGAGGTTTCTTTGTGGCTGAGGGGTGAATGTCTGATGAGCGTCTGCTCAGGTCTTGATAAGATATGGAAACCTGGAAATGTGTCTCAATTTCAATAATTTAAAAGCAAGCTGCTAGATATTGGGTTTGTATATGCAGAAAATTCACAGCTTATCCAGCTATGAAACTGATAGTCTCATATCAGCCATACACCAGCTTCAGATGGATGACACACATAAACAAATTAGAAATGATCGTACACTACTTTGGCTATTTTCAGCAAAAGTAAAGTGAAAATTGAAACAGAATATGAAGCATGAATACCTTAATTACATTTCAGTACATATTCTCCCATTTTGTGCAGACTGGCCTTTCTTGGATTTGACTTTTTTGACCAGCAGCTGAAAAATTGGAAAGATAAGTTCTATTATCTGTTAGTTTAAAGATATTTTTTTATTAAAAATTAAATAGAAACCAACTATACTTTCAGTCAGACAGTTGTTGTTTGTGATGGTCTAAACCTCTCATAGCCCAGCTGAAATGCTCACCACACAGGTTTTAAATAAGTCCTTTTCTAATTCAAAATATGCTCAGCTGCTGCAGCTCGAGGTTCCCAAATACAATGTTATATCTGACCCTCTTATACAAAAATAGATTTTCTGAGAAAAGCAAATCTCAAATGAAAAAAATGTTTCCGTCTCACAGCACTAGCAGAATTCAGCTTCTCGATAGCAAGGGCTCAGGAAAGCATGAGTGTTTGACATCACATGTTCCAGCCATTTGTCTTTTTCAGATATACTTTTACCACCTGCCTCAAACTGTCTGTAAAATGACAGGTGACAGGCTGTAGCAGGGTTATCTTCAACAAGGAATACCCCAATGTAGTTACGTTCTTGACGTGGGGTTTTTGGTGGGTTTTTTGGTGGTGGTGGTGGTGGTGGATTTTTTTGGTTTTTTTATTGAAAAGGGGAGGGTCAGTTACAGAAGAAATAAAAATCTCAGTTGGGATTTTTTAACTGGGGATGTTTATGGTTGCCACAAACCACTGGCAATCCCAATATACAGAACAGCATCATGCCAGCATTGCTCAGCAGCCTTCATTTAAATCACATTTTCAGAGAGAGTTTTATGGACCCTAGATCACCTGTGGCACTTCAGGAAGAAAATGAAATTAACACTTTAAAATGGACTTAATCAGGACCATGATGAGTATCTCTCCACCCAGACTTTCATATGGAAGTTAAATATTTCCCCCAAGTATGTAGTCCATGCCACCACTGCTGTCAGTGAAGAGGAGGGGCTTGCAGAAGGGCTAATCATTTCATCCCAGGATCAGTGTCTGAGAAATAAATCACTAATGCATCTTCATAACTGGAGTAATTTTTAACTCCAGAGGCCCTCATGATGATTTCTTTTTTTGTTTTTCCCTGGAGAGGATTTTACCTGACAAAATGTACTTTTTAAATGGGAAAAGGTAGATTGCACCAGCCTAACCACTGGAATTTATCTTTTTTTTAATTTTATTTTTTAAACAAGAAAGCAGAAACTGTTTAAAAAGAATCATTTACCTCCATTGCAAAACGAAACCTTTCAAAATCACCAGCTTTCATTCTTCAGTATCTGGATCTTGTCCCCAACACTTGTCTGATATGATAGTTCTGGTTCCCTTGAGCTGTCTGTTTCTTGGGGAAACCAGTGAATGGCATTTTCTTGCCCTGTTAACTTTGTCAAACACAGACCTTGCCTGGAACCTGAAGTACACGGAGAGCCTGCCCTTGAACTCACAGCCTGCAGCAGCACTAGCATGGGTCAGTTTCAGCAGTGCTGGGCTCAAATTCTGAGTAGGTGTTCTGGCACATAAATAATATGGGTGGATTCTCCATGACAGTCCTGTGGCTCCTTCTCTTAGTAAAACACCCCAAAAAACTGAATGATCAAACCATGGTCCCAAGGAAGGGTAGGTAAAAGGGTATTGGGTTTTCCTATGAGATGTATGGTAATATCTTTTTATAATGTGATGCAATGCTCATGCTGAATACAACAGCTAATGATTTGTGCCCGAGCAAGTAAAATGAGGCTTAGCAGTGTGGAATTTGCCATTCAAAGAGTTTTGTCGTATATATCACAAATTCTGGATCCTGAGATACATTTCAAGTCATTGCAAATCAGTGGTTTGCACTTTTTGTCTTAAGATCCAAACATATTCTCACTACACCATAGCTAAATGACTGTGTTTCTTTCAAAGGAGTATTGTTCTGCTCTTCTTAAGGAAAACTAATTCCTAGTAGCAAAACTTATTTAAAATTTGATAATCACCTGTACATATCAAACATCATCAGTGTTTCTGACAAATGAAACATTGAGCATATTTATTCAAATAACATCCATGCTGCTCCTCAATTCTCTTACCTTTCTATTTGTATATGAGCAAACATGCTTCGGTTTCCAAACGTAGCCTGATAGGAATTTCACAGGAAAGCATTTCAAACAATTTATGAAATCACTGGGGTTTTTTATTGGCTGTGATTCCATTTTCAAAGAACATCATACCATTTACCCACATCATGCAGGAAAAAGTACCAGTAAAATAACAAATTAAAATCACATTCACAATGTCTCTACTTTAAATCATTTTCAAGTACTGCATGCATCTGAAAGAAAGCTGGGGAGCATTTCTACTAGAAAATGCATGACTAAGTTAAATTTTGCTCTGTGTGTATGAAAGAGAGAAACAGGCAATTTTTTTAATGACAGTACTGAAACATTTTACTAACTCAGTGCATGAAGAAACAGTTATCTTGATAACATATATTCAGAACAAATACAGACAACTTTCAGATACAGAAGACGTTACATTTAGATCACAACAGCTAATTTCTAACAATGCTTTTTCTAGCACAAAAAGCTTGGCAAAAAGATGTATTCAGCAGCACTGGTATGGTCTTTCTTGATGAAGGAGAGAGGCTGGGAGGGTTCTAAGCCAATGTATGATCATAAAAACATAGACAGAGGAACTCCAAAGTGATTAAGCACATGATCTTATATTTTGTTTTATTCATTTTAAACACAAGAGTAGCATTGATAATTAATATTGCAGTCTGATTTCATATGGCTTTCTCTACATATAAATGTGAGTTCTCAAGGTCAATGGCAAACTAAATCATTTACCCTCCAAATGAGAAGGCCCTTTGACTATTTTTTTACTAACCTGTAAGGTCTTGGAGTTGTGAGGGAAAATGACTGCAGTGTCTAGCCAACAACCTTTCTGTGTAAATAAAAACAAGTTATAAAACTAAAATACCTCATTTACCTGAGATTGAACAGACCAGTGATGCAAATAAAACAATGTCATGAAAGACAAAAAGATATTCAGAATCCAAACAATGAACCATGCTTCTCTTTGGTCTCTTGTTTAAGTGCTTTATCACCTGCTTGAGTGCCAAGGGGAAAAGTGTGTGAGACAATGCTTCTGACATCCACACATGAGTCAAAGGTGTCTGTGTCCCTTGTTACCAGTTCTGAGTGGGAAGGGAAATAGATGAGCAGAAGAGAAGGGAGAGTGCCTTGCTCTCGAGTCTGTTCAGCATGGCTTAGGCACTTCAGGACCAGGGAATGACTTGAGGAGAGGTCCACTCTCATGCAATGTGCCAAAGTTATGTGAAGCAAAACCAAGCAAAACCTGTCCAGTACCTGTGGTAGATCTTCTGTCATGTTTCCTATGGCAAGAAAAGGAAAATGGGAACTGGCAGCTCACACCTGGATGAACTCTCTCCTGTCAATGGAGGAAGGGCTGGTGCAGGTGTGGCTAGCTGAGATACAGAAATGATGAAATGGCTGAACTGGGAATCCCCCACAATAAAAAAGACTCAGTAAACACTTTTTAATAAACCACCTTCCCTTTCCCTCCTGCTTTGTGAACCTGGAATGAAGCCTATATGACTCAGTATAGTGATTCTATGGCCCTCTTCAGGGGTTCAATCCAGATGTTCACACAGCTCAGGAGCTCAGCTCACAAGGGCAGTATTTTTAGTGTTCTGAGCCCAGGGAAAGCACTACCTACTTAAGAAATTTTCTACAGTCTACACAAGATCCTGACTTAGACCAGTCATTCAATGCCACAGCTGCTGAGGCACAATTATCTAAAATGGTACAAAATACTCTTCCTTTCTCTCTCTCTTCTCCCCATCTTCTCCAATTTCCCCACCTTCCACAGATGTGTGCACAAACATGCACATCAAGCTGCCAGAGAGACTGAAAACAAAGAGCACCAACATTCTGCAAGGAGAATGCTAGGCAGAAAATTCTGACCTTACATCAGGAACATCTTGGTTGGAAGAGGAAGGGAATCAGTAATGGGGGCTAGGGAAACGTCAGCAAGCAAGTGGTAGAGAAAAGCCAAAGTAAAGTGGAATAAGCATATCTTCTCATCTGTTTGTTTGTTCGCAGAGTTCTCCAGCACAAGGCCAGGGGAATATATGAATGAACAAATTCATTTTAGCACAGGCACATTTCTGCTGGTTTTACTTATGTATTAGAGAATGTGTGCCACAGGGATTAATCAAGGCATTTCAAAAGTATTGATGTCTGTATGTCACTGATCAAGGTTAGGAGATCTAGTGACCAGTGAGTGGCTGAATTGAAGAGCCAGGCTCTTGCCTTTTAGCTTTCGAGGATGTTGGACACTCTAGCAGAGCACCAAAATGAGCTGCTGCCCCTGTGATGGAAAGAGAGTTTCCAATTTTGTGAGAATTACTTAAACAGCTTCAAATTACTAGTTGCAGAATTTGCATGGGGTGAGTAGGACACTCTTCCTTGAAAATGGTAAATTGTTCAACACTACCACACTGTACCCAAGCACAGATTCATAAAGTGTTCTGGGTTTACTGAAAGTCTCAGGAGGGAAGTCATCTTGCTTTAAATTAAAGTTAGGTGGAAAAAAGTCCCACTGACATTATCCAAATGAGTAAAACTTGCCTTCTGGATAGCCCTTGGCAGCTTGTACTTGAACAAACAAGTCTTTTTCATAGATCCAGCCTGAAACAAGTTGCATCTTTATCAACTTGTTCTGACTTGTATATCAGTCAAACCTCTTCAGCCTCTGCCTTGGATTCAATAGAAAATTATCTTTGAAATTATTTGAGAAGAAGCAAGGACTGTAACACCTGAATAAAAATTGTGTGAGGAGGGCATACTATATTTATTCTCTTTTAAAATACTCTTTTCCTATTGCAACAGATGCTTCTAGGAGGTACAGAGCTCTCATGCTCAATTCCTTAACCATGGTACAGATTTATTCTGCTTTCCTGGAAAGGTAATGTCTTCTAGAATATCTTATTGAGGATAATATTGAGATGTTTGCCTAAATTTAGTTGCACTGAATGAGTGAAAAGAAAATCCATTGAAGTAAAATGCTTAATTTAGGTACATAATGAAGTATCTGATATTATCCTTCTTTTTGTTGTCAGCAGAAAGTGTATTTGCTTTCAAATCTCATCCATGTACTTAGGAAATTTTTGTTGTTCCCAGGACAGGGACAAGCAATGCTAGTTCTGCCAGCCAAACCCTGATTCTCCTGACAAGACTGTGAGATTAAGATGGTAAGTCTACAGAATTGACTACAGAGACCTAGCCAGATGCAAAATTTCAGGATTAGCTCTTCAGATGACAAGCCAGATATCTGATCATGAGGACCTGTGCTCAAAATAGGTCTATCTATGTATTGAATCTATGTAGGTATTACCAAGTCAAAATCTCCCACAGAATTTGGATTTTCTTATGCAATTATGTGATATCTACAGTGGAGACCTCTGTACCTGTGTCTGCAAAAGGCCACAAAGATAATGGTGAGAAAAAAATCTCCCACCTTGCTAGCATCAAGGGATACCACACACTTCTGTAATATTAACTAGCTCCTGCATAGCACTAAGAAGCATCCTCACTTTATGCTTTTACAGTAGGTAGAGACAGAAACCTACATTTTACAGGTGCGGAATCTCAGTGGGGCAGAAAATAAGTGACCTCCACAAGGCAATGCAGTAATTTAGCACAGTAAACATAATGGATATTTATGGATCTGCCATGACTAACATTCAGACCACCACACACCCCCACACACTGCAGGAAAGAGTGGGCAGGACACAGCCACGACAATGTGCTGGAACCCAAAGTCCAACCGGCAAGCACTGCTGGAAATGGGATGGTTGAATATGGCAGAAAGAGGAAGATTGGTTAAACAGAGCAGCACATACACTTGTCATTGGCTTCAGAGGGGTTGGGGAGGTCCTCTACCAGAGCACTGTGCCTTCTTCTATGGTTTCAGCTCTCTGTACGGCAAGTGCCTGACCAGTTTGCTCATTCAAGGTAAATGTATGGCTAATTCCCAAAGTAACATGACTCTTGCTTAGATTCTGAGGCATTTAACTTCTACGGCATCTGAGGGCAGATGACTCACTTCTTCCACAATTCTGAGTGATGTCAGCTGTGTAAATCATGCATGATTTACTTTCCAAAGGATCTTTTATTTATGTCACAGATGGAATTAAAACAGAAAAGCTCTGCTTCCATGGGAGAACTGAGATATCCCTTCCGAGAGCAGAAACGCTCAACAAAAAAATGGCTGATGTGACCCAATCAATAGGAACATTATAATAATGACTAATTATTATCTATCAATAATAAAAGTAAGATAATTTTAAAAAATTAAATAGGCCACTGTTCATACTTAGTGAACACTCCTTCTTGCATTGGATGGAAATGAGATTGTTCCTTTTCTATGCTTGATGTGCAGTGCCGTATTTAACATACATAGTACTATGGCTTATAATAAAAGTTGTGTAGTCTGCAGCTTTTTAATCTTTACATCCATTCAGAGGCATCTACTGGATGTGACTATGTACAAAATTAAGGAATGGATGAGTCTTGGGGCAGAGGAAAGGGAAAGAGGCAGTTGGAAGGGAATGGGAAGCGAAGGGACTCCTAGTGAGCAGTAGAGGGCAGAGGTGGGGAGGACTGCGGGATGAATGGCAAGATTGTAAATCCCCATTGGGCAAAAGAGAAATCCTTTGCAGTACTGTTTATGCCCATCTAACAGTCTGCAGCTATTACTTCTTGAACATGTCCTGCAGGGGCCCTGGTAAGTATTTGATGACTGTGTCTAGGATGCTCTCTTCTTCTTCCTCCTCCTCATCCCCACAGCCAGGAGGGATTGCCTTCTTTGGGCGTGTCAGACTCCCTTCAGCATTAGCTTCCAGTGCAGCCTGGGCCTCTGCTTCCTTTTCTTCCTTCTTCTTTATCCCATACTGCAGGGGAGAGATAACACATTGTCTGAATCATAATATGAGAAATAACACATCTGCTGAACAGGATGGCTGATGAAGCCAGCCATTGCATGCAGTGCCTCATATTCTGCAATAAGAACATCACATATTCTCATTTTGCTCTTTTACACAGACACTAAAAACATCCATACTAACAGCCCTCCACAAAGTATAGCCCAGTGGATGGATAGCCTTCACAAGAAAAGATGCTGAGGTCCCTCAGAAGCAAGCACAGGGGAGAAAAGGGGACTATGCAGCCATGGGTCACTAGTAAAGAGACTATAAGCTCTGGGTTAGTGAAGTGTTAGAGTGGCATTCTACTGATGTTGATCCTCCTCTTTTCTGTTAACAAGTCTGATGCTTAGGTCCATCATCCGCAACGACTTCGAAAGTCCATCTGCAGCATTTTATATTTTATAGATGTGGCAAAACTTCAGGGAAAAATTAGTTACCAACAAAAGAAAGCAAACAGGTCAGGACAGACAGGATGGCAGTGAAGACAACAGTTTTAGATATTCTCATGTGGGACATATCCTATAACATTCATTCATACTCTCTTTTTATAAGTGGGACAGAAAGAGTTCTGTGAAAATAAACCATCATGAGAAAATCAACTGGCATACTATTTGAAGAGAAACACTCTGAACCCTGTGAGTAGAATGGGTATTTGAAATTTCCTACTTCCACTAAGAATTAGCATCATGCCACCTAAGACATTACATAAGTAACCAGAATCTTATTGTATGATATTACATTCAAGAGGCTAGATTTAATACAGGATTAAACATATGCATATGCTGCTCTTTCCATGAGTGTTTGCACTGCTTCAGACATTAAGGTGATACACAAGAAAAAAAAAATCAACTCAAAGTGCCACATGCAAATCTAGAACAAAACGTCTACCTGCAAGCTATCCTCTGTATTATCAAATCATAGAATGGGTTGGGCTGGGAGGTGAATTTCAAAGCCAACCAGTCCAAGCACTGAGCATGAACATTTTCAGCTAGGTCAGGTTGTTCAGAGACCTGCTCTCTTTATTCAGATCAATTCAAATTTCCCAGACTGCTTCCACTTTTTCTGATGATAAATGGAGGTTAAACTTTCTTGGTGCCGCGATCGTGATGCAAACGCAGGAAGTGTTCAGTTTCTCAGTGCCCAGCTGTGCTTCAAAGAGGGCAGCTGTACATTTCAAGGATGCTTGCAGTCCCCAAGCTCACAGTTCCCTGTCTGGCAGCAGTTTTCTTCTGCTTATCCATTTTACCTTCTGAAAAGCTACCTTAATGGCTGCTCACTATCAGCTCCTCAGCCACCAGTCACCTCACACACACCTGCACAATTGCTTACAATCCACGTTGCATGAATAGGCTTGAAAACAACATTGAAAAGAAAATTATATATGATTTCAAAAACAGCAAAGAATTAAGTTGGTACCACGCACTCAGTATTTTCAAATATCAATAAAACCTTACTGCTGAATAGACATGAATTAGATGCTATTTTCATTATTTTTTCTTTTCATTTTTTCTACTTCTAAAATTGTACAAATTGTTAACCAGTAAAACCAAAAGTGCACTGCTGCATTCATGACTTTCTGATTTCAGAGGGCTGTTGGGTGTGACTTTTCGTCCTAAATATTTCTGAGCAAAGGCATTATTTTTGATTCCTTTCTCCATCATCATTTATATTTAAGATGACAGCTTACAAAGTTGAAAGCAGTGGCTTTGAAACACTCTAGCTCTCTGAATCAATTCTCTCACGCCAAAATGTTCATTAAAGACATTTGTATTAAAATTTTTATACCTACTGGGTGCTGGTCACACCTGATTTCATGGGAAAGGTATTAAAGACAAATGATATCTCCATTCTCATGTGAGACAAAGAATTTGACCAACTTGTAGTTTCAGGGCTGTACGCCACAAAGGAGGTTCAACACAGGACCAGCAACCACACAGATGGAATGACATGCAGTGCTAGATTGCAGTCACTGACCCATTCTCACTGTCAGGCCACAGGCAGATGTTCCTAGGTGATTCCCAGTGTATATTATATGCAGCTTGTGCCTTCCTTCACCAGCTGGAGGGGAACAGTAGTGGAGACACCTGTGATAAATCATAGTAACACACAGGTACCCTGCATGCTTTCAAATCCTCCATCTCAAAACAAGCACCAGCTCATGATGATCCTCTAGCTCAGGAACTTGCTGAACAAATATTCAGCTCACAGGAAGGAGTGAGTGGAACAAAACCAACCAGTTATGAGAATCCAGTAATATTATTTAAATTTGGTAGTATTTTGTAATACTTTGCATTAACAAAAATGTAAGCTGTGAAGATTCACAGGTGAATGACATACTTTAGGTTTGAAATTGTTTCAGAGGAAATAAAATTATAGAAATTAAAGTCTTAATATAAGAAAAATTTTAAAGAAGCGTCTTCACTTGGAAGAAAATTATTTTTTCCATGAAATCATTTGTGTGGAGTCAACAAATTATTTTGAAAAACATGGCTAAAAATAATCTTCATGGTGCTCTGGTTTTTCTGAGGATTACAAATATTTAATAATTTCCAAAAAATTTAAGGGATGAGAATAGTTTCATTTTTATTCAGGATTCAACCCCACAAAATTTACTATCAAAAGTTGTATCATTACCTGCTTGGCCTTTAGTCACATATTCATGTCTTCTCCTATGAGCAGAATTATGGGCCTAAGCCAGGAAGATACTGAAACATTTTTAGTAAGTGTACCCTCCTGTCACTCCTAAAGTTATTACTCTGTAGTCACATGGGGACTGTTGTCACAGGGTCGTGTTAGGGAATACTGTCAGCCTGGAGTCCTCAGTCATCAGCTGGGAAGAGTAGGGAAAAAATATCCGGGCCCTTGGCTTAACCCACACTCACTGAGTGGATGTCAGGAAGAAACCAGACTAATATACAACATCAACCTCCTCTCCACCTCTTTTCTTTCTTATTCCTCCAGTTTTTCACAAGGCAAAGTAGGTGCATGAACTGCAAACATTATGGAAATTTGATCTAATGACAGTAAGCTTGTCAGGGAGTAGAGAGCTCTTGAGCCAACGGGATCTGCAGCCCAAAATGTGAACCTATCATAAATATAGTTACAATTTCTTAAGACAAGCTAAGAGTTTTGACTGAAAATGAACATGTTTATCTAGCAAATATCTAGGCCGTAGAATGAATAAACAGTAATATCCTAGTTAAGAGACTTGCAGAGATAATGGCATGTTTTTGGGTCAGGAGTGGAACTGAATCCGAAGGAAGACAGTGGCAATAAACATGCAAGGGAGGGGTTTTCCTTGGATGAGATTTGGAACTGCCTACTTAGAAACAAGTAATTTATCTGAAAAACCTAAAGAACTAAAAAAAAGAAGGTTTATGGGGGAAACAAAGACTACTTGAAGACTTTATGGTGGGACAAGAGAAGTCAGGAAACAACCCTTCCCTCCAAGCGCTCTGAGAGCTTGAAACTGGACCTCTGTCCCAATATTACTGCATATGAAATAATGCTGTGTGAAATAATACTGTGTATCACATAACACTGAGCTATGTCTTCTGGGAAAAGGTTGGCCTGTGAATTGTAGTGGTTTCATCTCTCTTCAGGGAATGGAACTTCACAGTGGTTTTGCACAGCTGCAGGTAGAGCACTGCTGAAACTATGTCTAAACAGCTGTGGCAGATACAGCCATCTTTGGAATTACTATTTTATTTACCAGCTAAGGTTGGAAAAACTACTGAGAGATTTAAATGCTTATTCCTTATCTTGCTTCCTATAAATATTATGGGATATAAAAGTTAGTCTATACTAACAGCTCTGTCTGTTAAGTTTCATTCATATTCTGAATCTCAGCACAAAAAAGAAAAAAAAATAAATAGCCAGACTTCAAAGCATACAGTTAGAAAAGACACTGGAAGAGCACCATGAACATCATTTTATCTCAAGAGTTAACTTGACCTGAATAAATGTTTTTCTTAGACTCCAACTACTGAAAACCTCTCACCTGTTCTGGAACTTAACTACCCTTTGCAATTAAAATATTTCTCCTCATGTCTAATGTGATTTGTCATGAAATGCCTTAAAAAAAATCTGGAAAATATGCAGCTACTGCAAATAGATTTATCTTTCACCTGTCCTTTTGGACATTATTTATCACTTGTTCTTATTTTTCTCTTCCATTACCAAAGAGAACATCAGCTCAATTTAGATCTTTCCATCATTAATGCATGGCATTTTCTGCCAGGAATATATGATACATGTAGGACTGAAACAAATGGAGAGCAATAGGTAGAGTTCAGCTCCGACCTTTAGTTCCACAACTGTGAGAGTCTAGGGTACAGAAAAAGACTCCCCTTTTATTTGATTTGTACAAACTTGGAAGTCTTTCTACATGATTTCTTTGGTCTCTCTGTGAGTGAACAGGCTGTCAAATAGAGGAGGTGAGCGTGCTGAAACCCAGAGCTCCAAGTACACTGTTCTCACCACTGTTTGAAGCACAGAGCCGACTTTGATGGAGATCTGCCCAAAAATGTTCCCTGGCTTTTCCTTCTCCTCAAATCAGAGCTAAATTTGGCTCATTTTGCTTGTTTGTTTTTGTTGGTCTACTTGTCTTTCTAATCATTCATCCTGAGCTTGATAGTGAGGACTAGTCCCCAGAAAACTTGTGGGGGAGCCTTTTAACACATATGAAAGGAGGACACTCTCCTTGTCTCTCAAGTAACCCATTTAAGTGCAAGGTCTGCCATGCAGCGCTAGAATTACACAGACAGTTTCAGGCAACACAGACATGCTGACCCCAGATAATCTCTTTGCTTTCTGAGGAGTAATGAACAAAGAATCACAACCTGCCACATGGGCAATCATGCCAATGTCAAGCTGTGGCAAGGAATGAAAGGTATGAGAGAGACTGCAGGGTGTCTCAGTCCCTGACATGCCAGCAGGGTGTGTGGGGGGTGTGCGTGGGGGCTCTGTGTGGAATGTATAGTATAGGTGTGGGGGTTTTCTTGTCTCTGCATGCTGCTGCACAGCTCTGCTGACCCTGTCAATGTGTTAGCAGAAGACAGCTGATTAATAATGGAAAAGAACAAGGCAAAGTCTGGCAACCACAGTCCTAAACTACATTGTTCAATTGTGTGTGAGCCAAACAGGAGCACAGCTCAGGAGAGAGGTGGCAGAGAGAAAGAAAGGAGGACAATTAAACTTCAGGTAGGGGACACTTTAGATGCAAAGCCAGAGCCTCCTCTTTCCCAGAAAAGATGTTCCAAAACCATCTCCTTGGGGGTTGTCAGAGTTTTCCAGGCAGTTTTCCAGCAGTGATTATTTGTAAACATCACTCATGTCCTTTGAATCCTTTACCTCATCCAAGGTTCCACTTCCCCTGTGGCTACACATGCCTTGCTACACTGTGCTGTCTCAGGCTTTCAGCTCTGTCAAAATCACAGCAATTTTTCTTGCATGACCTGTCTTGTTTCAGGTCTTCCAGTTCGTTCTTCAGTCTCATCCCCCTGTTTCTCTCAGGGAACTCTCACAGCAAACACAGAGGCCTGCAGGTTTTCTCTTGCACCACAAACACAAATCAGATGCCGATGCAGATTTCAAAGGGCTCATTTGATCTTCACTGGCCTCCCATCAGCCTCTTCTTCTGGTGACACTGGGGGAATCTAGCAGTCTTTCCTTCTCCCCCATGGCAATATTGCTGCATGAGAACCACACCCCTGGTTTCCATTCCAGTTTGCTGTGGAACTGCAGAACAATCCTACGGGAATACCCAGTGCCCCAAGCATCCGAGTAGTGCTACCCTAAACAATAGATATGAAATTTGCTTTTCTGCTGCTCCACAACAGATGGAGTGCAAGATAAAGCACTGCTCTCTTGAGGTGATCAGATCTGTACTCAACAAGCCTTGTTTGTTTACTTTGATTGAAAACAACATCATATCTGTCCTCTGTTGCTGTTTAAGTGAAAACCAGAACTGCATCAGGCTCCTGATTGCAGAAGCCATCTCTGAATTTTCTGCAAACTCAGATCGAGGGGAATTGTTTCATTGGCTTCCACAGAGACCAGCCCAGACAAACCTAGTCAAAAGAAAGGGATCACAGGATAGAATGGCTTGGGCTGGAAGGGACCTTACAAATATCTCCGTATCATCCCAAACTCCCTACAGGCAGGGACACCTTCCACTAGACTAGTTTGCTTAGAGTCCCATCCAGCCATGGGAGAGAGGAGAGGTGCACCAGGCCTCTAAATCATCTTTGTGACCCTCCTCTGGACTTGCTCCAACAGGTCCATGTCCTTCTTATGTTGAGGAACCCAGATCTGGACACAGAGCTCCAGACAGGTCTCATGAGAGCACAATAGAAGGATAGAATCCCTTCCCTAGATCTGCTGGCCAAACTGCTTTTAATGCAAACTGCTTTTATGCAGTGTGATTTTCTGGACTGCAAATGCACATTGCCAAGCCATGTCAAAGTTCTCATCCCCCTGCAAGTCCTTCTCCTCAGGGCTGCTCTCAATCCAGCCACTGCCCAGTTTGTGTCTGTGCTTGGGATTGCCCTGCCTCAGGTACAGGACCTTGCACTTGGCCTTCCTGACCTTCATGGGGTTTGCACAGCCCCACCTGTCCAGCCTGTGCAGGTCCCTCTGGATGGCATCCCTTGTCTGCAGCACACGGCTGCCCCACCCAGCATGGTGTCTGTGGCAAACCTGCTGAGGGTGCCCTCGATCCAAATGTCTGTGTCACTGACAAAGATGCTGAACAGTGCCAGGTCAACACCAAACCCTGGGGACACTACTCATCTCAGGTGTCCACTCGAGCGTTGAGCCTTTAACTACATGTAGAATCCTAGAGGACAGGGAGGCTAAATATATATGTCTCAAACACTGATAGCCCAACAGCTGTGGAGCCAACCATGCTGGAAATAACAGCCAAGAATTGTTGGCAGTAACATGCCATGGGAATGAACAAGACATGGCTGGAGATGGGGGCTGTGTAGAGGTAAATGCAGAATTTTCCAGGACAAAAATACTTGTTCTGGCTTCTGTAGATAAGCCCAACACAGCACAACACAACCACACAAAAGAGGTAAAGAAGGGGGCATGGACTGTAAGGGGGAAACAAGAACACCCACAATGCCTGACAACAGAACCTGTCCCTGGTTACTCCTTCCTTCCTTCCCTTCCTTTCCTTTCCTTTCCTTTCCTTTCCTTTCCTTTCCTTTCCTTCCTTCCTTCCTTCCTTCCTTCCTTCCTTCCTTCCTTCCTTCCTTCCTTCCGCCCCTCCTGACCCTTCCTTCTGCCACTTCTGCCCCTCCCATCCACCCATCCATCCATCCATCCATCCATCCATCCATCCATCCATCCATCCCTTACTTCCTCTCTAATTAATCTCTTCCCTTCTCTATTCCTTTTCATCTTAACCTTTACCCTAAATCCACTGCCATGTGCTTATATGACAGGACAGGCACTAGCTAATATCAATTTCCATGCCAAGTGTGTAATTTACTAATAAAATGTTGTGAGTTTTTGTGGACCCTCTGACTGTTGCTGTTACTGTTGACCACAAGGATTATTGAATTTTGCATGCTCCCTTCCCTGTAAGGATGGGATGTTACACCACAGCTCCTTGGGTCAATCCAACCAATTTCTTAACCACCAAGTGGTCCAGTCATCAAATCTGTGTCTCTTCAGCTTGGAGGATCTGCTCCATGATCTTGATGGGCATCTTTGCTGGGATTCATTGCTCCTGAGTTTGGACATGAAGATCTGTGTATATTGAACAGCTTTTTTGGACTCCTATTCACTTCAAACTTTATCCCATGGTATTCTGCCAGGCAGATCTCCGAAGAGCCTAAGGTCTGCTCTCCTGATACCCAGTAACAGGAGCCATCCATCACACCCCTGTGGTGCCAATAAGGTCCTGGCCCTGCAGGCATACGTGCATCTCTAACTCCTCCTGTTTTGCCCCCATGCTGGGTGTGTTTGCATAGAGGCAGATGGGAAACACATTTTGGCTTAATCTACTATGTGAGCTGACTCTGCCAAAGCAAACTGGCTGTTCTGCTCACTGCTCACGGCACAGGACCGTGCTAAGTTTCCCAGTCAGATGCCTTTTTTTCCCCATTACTACACACAGGCAGTGTGAACTACAATTTGTGAACAAATTTACTACTCTTTGGAAACCAAGACTGAGAAACAACAGACACAGGTATCATATACCATTAATATTTCTGAATACTCAGCAGAAAGCATGTTTTCCTTTCTCTGTGTTTGCAAATATGTTTATTTTGTTCATTTTGTGCACGCAGCATCCACATTAAAACAGTGCCTTTCAGCAATATGGTAAGCCTCAGTGAGAGGGAATGAGGTCTTGAAAGCTTCAGGAATGGAGATAATTAAATTACTGATGACTAGCAAAGTTCCTCCATTTTGTAATCAGAGAAGAAATCTCCAGAGTAAGCAGAGAATATCTGACTCATGAAGAACAACATAGGATCAGAAGCTCTAAAATACTAATTTTAGGTACCTGGAGGGTGGACTGAAATCAGTGCACTGACTCATGACCACAGGGCACAAAATACAGTACATACTGAAATCCTAAACCTGTTGGGTCCAGTGGAAAAATTTCTCCCCCAGAATGCAACTTGTAGCTTCAGTTAAGAAAATCTGGGTCAATTTTATTCTTCAAAGCAGTTAAGCAGGATAAGAAGAGAGAAAATTTACATATTCCACAGTAACAACTGCAGCTTAATTGCTCATTGGTTACAGTAAAAGTTTAGATTTGCTCCATGATCACAAGGATGGGGTCAAGCTGCAGCAGGTTCCCATGAGAACAGAGGCATTTTCCAGTGATGCAGAGCAGGTGTGTCCCTAGCCAAAGCAGGTTTTGATTTCTAGTGTTTCCAAAGCCTACATTTAGTTTTCCACAAGAAAATCTTCCCAGA
Source organism: Haemorhous mexicanus (assembly GCF_027477595.1). Classification (NCBI taxonomy): domain Eukaryota; kingdom Metazoa; phylum Chordata; class Aves; order Passeriformes; family Fringillidae; genus Haemorhous; species Haemorhous mexicanus. The sequence goes on along the minus strand of NC_082381.1, from coordinate 43,348,725 downwards.
AGCCAATGGCAGGATCCTGGAAATGGATAAATGCAATTGCTTGTATGAGTTTAGAAGAATTTAAGTTATAGCTACATATCTGATAGCATAAATAAATCCATAGGATATATCTTTCTTTATGTGGGTGCTATGTAAGATCAGAACAGGGAGTATAAGCGTTCATCCATCTTCCTGCCTCCTGCATTTATTTCCTTTACCAAATGAAAGCCTTTATTTCTGTACAAGGCTGGTATAATTATTTCCCCAGGATACTGGAGCAATTTAGATTAGACACAACTATTTCTTTTCCATAGCCTGTGTTTACCACATGTGACAGCTCTTTTTCGTTTTGTTTCTTGTTTGGTTTAGGTTTTCTCAGTTTGTTTTTATTTTTGCATTACTAAATCTTATTTTGAAAGCTCTAGTCCAGTAAGTATGTTTTTAAAAGAATCTAATACAAGTGCTCCAGAGGATAAGGAGTGGTTCACCACAGGATGAGGAGAAATATTTTTTTCTTGGAGTGCATGATGAAGATCCAGATAACTGCCGAAAAAAATTTAGTTTGTACTGTCACGGGAACAGGGAACTGTTAGCTCATGAGGCTTAAAAATTAATTATTATCCCTCCTCGCTAGGTTTGTTCTTGGTGGGGCTCAGCATTTCATTGCCTTATTGATCACAAGCACTTTCGCAGATTGGAGCTTGAAGCCAGCTGAAAATTTAGAGGCTGAGCCCTAAGTAGCTGATTCATTTTAAGTTCAGCTTTCAGCAAACTGTGTGAGCTCTCCGTGTCTCGTGTCTGCAAATCCTTGGGAAGCTGTGAAAGCAAGATATTTTTTAAAAAACAGTTTCTTACTATCAGTTTTGTTTCTAGCATATTGCTAGAACATTTCTCTGTGCGCACATCAGCTACAGATATAATGAAACTTCAGGTAATCCTTGGTGTTTTGTAGTACACTAAAAAGGGCTCATGAACAAGTAGGATAGTGTTATCATCAAAGAAATAGGTTATTAGACAGTTCATCACAGCAGAGCTAGAAGGAACTTAGAAAGGATTCTGGAAGTGGTACCCTTGTACGTGACTGAAAGTATGCTCCATGTAAATTTGTGTTCCTTAGTGTAGTTCAGCACTGCAGTGAGGGATAGTTGCATTTAATTGTAGTCTTCTATTAGACAGCAGTTTTGAGGGAAATTAAAAGGATAATTTTCTATCTAAAAATATTCAACAGATCATAAATATAGATTATTACACACAAAAAAAAAATTAGAATAGAGCCAACTACCAGACCCAGGCAAAAAGGTAGAACTCATATCATTACTGCTAAGTATTCCGGGAAATAACCGGGGAGGAAAAGAGGCCCTTAGACCAACATTTAGGTATGCATCCTCAGTTTTTTTCTCTGCTTTCTGTGTGACCATATGGGAGACAATTAATTTCTTTTTGGTGAACAGAGAATTTAAGTAAGATTTACCCTTCTAAAGGGGCTGCACTGAGTCTGCTCTGAAACACAGTCATTGCTTACAATGATGCCATGCTGAAATATAGGAAGTTGTTTCTGTGTCATTTTCATATGTTATACTGTCCTCAGTAACTTCCTTGGGTTGATAGGATGAATTTGACAGGACAATAAACTGCCTCAAAATATCAGGAAGAATTTTTTTTTAAGTAACCTACACTGAAGTTGTAAATGCTGACTTTGTTGACAGCACAAGGTAATATAATTCAGCAATAGTAAAAGATCAGGAAATATTAGTTAGGTGATTATCTTTAGTCCTTGCTTTGAGACTAATTGTTGCATCAATTCCATGGGGATTCTTCTGTGTGGAATAAATCCTGCCATTGCAGCTAGGATCTAATTAGCACAGCCACCCTGCCAGCACCTTTGTGGAGACCAAGGCATTGTCACAAACTCTGAGCCAAGACTCAGTAAAATCAAAGGTAGTTAATCAATTAGTTTCAAACCTTTGACACACTCTTGCCTCTGAAGTACAAAGAGTATTTCTCAATCCCATTAACTGGCAACAGAAGTGAGAACTCTGCCATCAAAATGCTTTAAAAATAGGAAGAAAACTTTTGACATCCAAAAGAGCAAGTAGGAAATTATGAGTGTTAATTCATATGCTGCAGCTTTTCAGAAGGACATAAAAAAATGAAGGGCAAGTCATTTCTTTTTCTCTAGACCTTTTTGAACTGGCATACCAGCCTCTTCCTTACATAATTCAAGGTAGTTTTCTTGCTTCCCAAGACACTAGAGAAGACATGTTTGTAGTGAAAGCTGGTAAGGGAAAATACCTGGTTCATCTTAATCCAACCAAACAGCATTAATGGTGTTATAGCGGGAGATCCACTCAGTCTGTTTGATGTTGCTGTAGTTGGGTTGCTATGACAAACCTGAAGAACTGTTTTCAACTGTAAACAGCCATGGCATAAAAAAATCTGAGACCATTGCAACAGCAAGCAACAAGCAGGGCTGATAATTCAAAACCCATTCTAGAGATGAGGTGCAGACTTATTTCCTCTATGTGGAATCAGCTGTTGAGCTTTGCTCATCCTTTCCCTTGGCTGGCCATGGTCAGAGAACAAATGTTTCATATTGTCAGGGATTTGTGAGCAGGGGCAGAGCCCACGGAGCTCACAGCCCACATCGAGCTAAGAGCTGTGCAGCAGAGGGGGGAGACAAACCTTATGCTCAGGAGCTTGCTGTCTCTACTGCACATTTCTCCCAGGCATACCTCTGTCCTATGGCAACAAGACAAAGGCATTTCATATCCTACTGGCATCCATTCACTAAAGTACCAAAAGGAGCCTTTTCAAAGGCTCTTTAATTTTCAATAAATTTCAAAATTTCTTAAGGTCTTGGTTGCGTCTCCAGTTTTTCTTGCCCTCTCCATATATGCAGGACCTCACAGCAATTCAGACAGAGGGGTATGGAACAGCTGAAGTGTTAATCTCTCAATGCATGGAAGCATTCATCTTCCAGACAATGAGTCAAAAAAGAGTAACAAGCCCACTTTCTTTCTCTTCCTTGATCTAATTGGGTGGGGATTTTCTGCCACAGTAGTGGATGGAATGCATGGAGCTTGTTGGATTTCTGTTGTGCCCATGTCAAAAAGCAGCAGTTCAAAGAACTTACTTATGGGGTAACTGATACCCAGCCATGCTCATCTTATCCTCTGCAAGCTAAGCAAAGGGAAGCTGACTATGTATTTTACTTTCATATTGTCTGAGCACTTTGATGTTATTAATGAAACTTCCAGTAGCTGGGTGTGGGGTGTGGGAAGCAGAGCAAGAGGACAGAGAGACCTTAAATCCCACCTTGGACGACCTCAAGGGGCAAGGACTGTTGGAAGGGAACACATCAATAACTGAGCCTGCACATAAATGTGACCATGCACATCACCAACATGCTCAGCTGATTATGCTGCTCTGTATCCCAAAAACTCTTTATCAACTTCCCATCATAAAATATCTGTACATGCCTTGCAACACCATGAGCCACTAGGAATCCTATTACTTAAGAAACTTATATTGCTTCAGGCCATTAATGAACAATTATTCTTCAAATGCAAAAAAGGAATAATTAAAAAGGCAAGTAAGAATACACTTGACTAACTTTTTTGGGATCACATGAGCTTTTTTGCATCAGCTGCTTGGGGTTTTTGGGCAAAGCCTCAGCCTTTTTGGTAAAGGCCCTAGTTATCCAAATTGCTGCTAAAGCCTGGAATCTTTTCATGTAACAGTTTTTGTTGAAAAACTGGAGAAAAGCCCTTTCAAATCTCAGTCTTTGCTGCCACAAGAGAAGTCCTGTGTTAGTGGAAGCATGCCTTTTACTAACAGTAGGGTTCTTTAAAAATTAGTACCATACAGGTACATGCAAAAGTTAGCACAAACTCAGTGACAAACCTAGGACAGTGATACTGAGAGAAGGAACACTGTGGCCTTGAAGATGCACGTGAAAAAAAGGGCTCAGTGTGTGCAGAACAGAGAAGCCACCAATAAGCTCAGCCCACACTAGAGCCTGGGCAGAACAAAGAAAAAGTAGAAATGCTTCCCTGTGTCTGAGCTGTCTGGGCTGCAGGAGTGAAAGGAGGTGTTGTTTCATCCCCACTGATGGACAGGTCCTGGCATCATGACAAGAGGTCAAGCAAGTATCTACCCTGTGATTACCTTTCAGATCTTGCTTAGCAGATGCTGATGTGTCTGAGTTCAGGTACTTATTGTTCTTGACCTCATGTGCTTCATGGGTGGAAATCTGCAGGATTTTTGTCAGATTTGTAGAGTGTGGGAGGGAAAGAAGTTTGCACATTGGCAAAAAAATAGGCGCAGATTTTTAAGTTGGGCACAAGCTTCTAATTCTGGAGTATTTTCAAGAAGAGTGGGAAACATGGTGTGCATCTCTTTGCTGATAGAAAATCTCCCTTTTATTTATATATTCATGCATTCTCGGCATCCTTACTGGTAACAGCTTGCCTGTCACTTTCTCAATGTGGCAGGTTCCTCAGCCCCAGTTCCTGCTCTTGTTTGACTTCCTTCTCACCACAGAAAGAAACTAGCCCCTCCCATTTATGTGTCAGGAGGAAAAAAGCCTAAGTCTTAGAGACACGGGCTCTGATTGTCTGAAAACAGGCACAACTCAATGACATAGCATGATCATAGCTGGCTCTAAAAGCACCTGCTTGCTCTCTAGACTGCCCCTCAATATTCCATCTCTCACCTGCTTCCCAGTGCAGCCACTGCATGCCTGAGGACTGTTATTATTCAGTAATGCTGTGTGAAAATATTATTTGTTTAGTTATTCAGCCTTGTGTTTGGAAAATAACTTTTCTGGGGCACTAACTTCATCAGCCTTTATCAGAGCAAGTATGTGGCTCCCAGGAGAAGAAGGTGCCAGCTCATGCTGGAGGAGAGACAGAAACACTGTAGACAATGGAGAACGCAGGAACCAGAAAGATTATTTGCTTCAATGAATTTAATTAGGAGACATTAACACTATTTTTCCACTTTGCCCTGTGGCTCTTCTTGTTTTGATATAATCTGAAAAGTATATTTAAAACAAAAAGCAAACCTCCAGACACTAGAACAATTACCCTCTGAACCTCACCTTAGAAATGCAGGCCATTTCTACAGCAGAAGAGACAAGGTCTGGGAAGCTACACAGCACTGGGTTCACGTGTCCAGGTGCTGACAGCAGGAGTCTTACAGGGGTGGCCTCTGTGACAAGAATTCAGGGGCTGCCCTTTGCCAGAGACAGCCATCTCCAGCTCCAGAGAGAAACAGACTGCAAACTGGTTTGAGACCATGACTAAGATTAACTAAGCTGCCTATTTAGCATGATGTTCTCCCATTTTGGGCACTCCTCTACACAAGGGCTTTGCAATGAACCTGGCAATAGAAGATGAGGAGTGAGCACTTGCCCAATAGTTTGACAGCTACAAGGTAAGCGTCTGTTCAAAGCCCTTCTAGTCAGTGGGGAGAGGCATACGCTGTGGGCAGCAGTACATTCCATTCCAAGGTGTGCATCTGGAACATCATGCTCTCAGGTATGCACTTCTCCCTACCAAGTACCAAGGAAGAAATGACTGCCAGCTCAGCTGGAGACAATGAACAGCTTGATTGCTAAAGGCTGGTAAGGCAAACTCATTGGTGAACCTGGTTTTCCCTATGATGATCCCAAATATTCCCAAACCTTTCTCCTCACCTGAATTCATCTCTCACTCTGATCTCTGCAGGTGCCCATCGTGAAGTCCTTCATTTTTTTTTTTAAACAGATACTTAATTACCCATTCTCATTCTGACTGATTCACTAAAACTAGAAAGAATTGAGATTCTTCTTCCATTTTTTCCCTCCATCCTTCTCTCTCTCTCTCCCCCCCACCCCACCTCCTCTTACGCATAATCCATTCCTTCAACAGAAATGGAAACAAGCATAAATTTGGGTTCAGCTAATGAAAGCTGGTAATAGCAGTGAGACAGACTTCCTGCAATTCTGATTTCCCTACAAGTCCTATTTGTTGCACACCAGACACTTAGCTCTTTTTAAATGTGGAGCCTATCATTTTGAGCAGACCAAAGATAAGTGTCACTATCTCTGATGACTAATACGAAAGACCTTCCACAGAGTTAATGGGTTTCCAGTCAGGATGATAACATTCACTACCTGCCCAAAATTATAATTTCAGCAGGGGAAGGTACAGTAGGAATAGATGAGCTCTAGCAATGTCAAAGCTTGATGCTCCACCTCGCTAACCCCATTTCCCCCTATAATCTGTGGACCTTTTTCAGTCATGTGGCTAAGCTGGATAATTCCTTCCAGGAAAAGGTCAAGGAATGAGCCTGGAGTGGTTTTTTCTGCACATCCTCAGCCACAGTAAGAGCCATCTTCCAGCAGCACTTCTCTTTGGGTTCTGGCCTGCAACCACGGCTCTCCAACAATCTGAGGTCCTCGAAGACTGTCTCCTTCAAAGGAGCTAGTGAGTCTTAAACTTTGCATGGCTGCAGGGTATTTAAATCTCATTTGCTAGTCAGGCTTTAGGAGAAAATTTTCTGTTTCTGGTGAGAATTAAGATATTGCTCCAAGAAGAGGTTTAATCAGATGCCCCTTTATGACAATCTGAAGAAATTATGCCAGTAGCTGTGTGTTGGGACAAACTGTGAAATTGAACACCATGTATGTTTCTTGCAGCAGAGGGGGAATAAGACTGAAAGAGAAAGGAATCTTGGGCAGAGTGTGTGAAGGTCCACAGTTTTCAGGGTCAAGTAAAAAAAGACAGAGCATAAGGCTGTGTAAAAATATTATCCCCTTAGTATTTTTCTGGTATGTACTATCTAGAAGACTACAGTGACTTTGTCTTCCAGCCATTATATTAAAATTTTATAGCCTTGTTTCAGCATCCCAAGTTCCTCCCAGTCCTGGCACTCCCCTAGCAACTGTTTCCTTCACTGCAGAACATTAAAATCATAGCAAGGTCTTCTGCTGGGCTTCAAGCACAGCAGTTGTGCTGTGCTTTGAACAAAGGACCCCATTCAGGTTCCTTCCTTTCTACATTACAGTACTCAGATTTATTCCTTAGGTTCAGGATGAATAAGGAGGAAATTTGAAGTAGAAAATATGGATTTGTGGTAGAGTGATTTCTGTGCCCAGCAAAAGGGGAGGGGAGGGGAGGGGAGGGGAGACACAGTCACCAGTCTTAACAGCCCAGGCTTACTTGCTTCTTTATATGCGGTCTGGACTGGGATAAATCACTGTCTGGACTTAGAAGGAAAAGACAGGAGGAAAAAAAACCCACCACAGCTGAAAATGTGTAGCAGGAATACAGCAGCACAGGAAAATTGTAAATACTATGTTACAAAAAGAAGTTGCTGCTCTGAGGAGGATTGCAAGAATTAGGGTAATATTAAATGATTCTGCTCTGGCAGCAACTACTTTCAACCATCAGCAGTTTAGGGTCATCATGAAACCAAGCTTGCATTTGGGTTGTCATATTTATCTCTTCTCCATGAATGAATGTAATTTTTTTTTTAATCTTGTTATATTTCTCATTTTCAATTATATTTAAAGACTTCAGAAATGACGCTTGAAAACTGTGTGCAGATTACAACTGCAACCTGCACACAGTACCACTGCAACACACCTGAAACTGTGACAAGGATTTCATAGGATCCACAAAGCCTTACATCCCTCCTCCTCTGATGAGCTGCTAGGGTGATTTGCCAAATCCCACTCTTACTGGGCATCTCTGAGAATTGGCTGAGATGGGTGCAGCTGTCATACATTCTTCTGAGCATTCATTTTGCAGCATCATCCCTCAGGTGCTCTTTAAACAACAGCTAGAGACTGAACTACTGCATTAAGAATAAATTTCAGAGAGTGGGAAAGAGAGCAAGTGTTGTGGGTGGATGTGAGCACTCTTTAATCTGAAGGAGTACTTGTTCACTAAAAAGGCTATTATTCAACCAAATGCAGCACAGTTAGATAGCCTGTTAATAGTTCATTATATTTATTCAAAGATATATGCATAGGGCTAACTCTACAGCCACATGGAAAGCTGAGCTCTAGCAAAGACTGAGTCCTGGAGAACGTGCCTTCTAACTGGTTTCTCTCGCCCAAAGCTTTAGTGCAGAGTTGGGACATACGCTTAGAGAAACACTTTGGGGCACAATCCTCTCATTCCATGTATTTTACATTTTTAAAGTTTTTCAAAAAATCAAATGAAACTTAAATATTTAGTGAAATCCATTCTTTCCAATTCCTCAGTTGTCTTCTCTGTCTCTTTTCTAGGCAGAACTGAAATAGTTTTCCAGTGTGTGCATGTCACAAATACTGGTAATTTACAATTGGTCAAAAAAAGCTCAGAAACACATCACCTCTTTTCTATGTTTTGGAAGTGTATAATTAGAAAGAAAAAAAAAGCTTTTGACATTTCACTAAATACTCTCAAATAATCATAAAATCTACCCTATAGATTTACCACACTGTTCTTTATAATTAAGTGTTATAGTAAGACTTTATTGAACTCACTTAATACTGGTCTGAAGACACAGACACAGGTCAGAAATTTCTTCCTAATTTTCCAGATGTACTAATTTCTAATTGCTATGCTTACTCTTCTCTGAGGTAACCCCATCCATATCCTTTACCAATTTACATTTTATAAATATTAAAGACACTGGGGCCATATTTTATTTATTACTTTGTGTCTGCTGATCTTCATACAAACTTTCATTTCTTAATATAAGATTGCGTTTTCAACTGTAGTTTCAAGCTAATTTAATGTTCAAAAATGATCAATTAATTCCAATTAACATTAATTAAAGTCTCTCAGTGATTTCTCCAAGCAGGGATCAGTCCTGAGACTCTCCTATTTCTTCTTCTCATCTCTGCTCAGCTGAATAATTTTTACAAATATTACTCTGCTAATTTCTTCAGAGCACTTGCACAAGGCAATCTGTTTCGCCTAATCTGCCAAAATCACATGTCAAAAGTGAATCTAATGTACACGAGTGCTTTGCCTTTCTCCACACCAGATGAATGGTGTCTCAGTCAGACTCCTTCTCTTCTTACAGTATTGGAAATCAGTGGGATTACCGACTCATGCTGTAAAGCCATACAGTTAAGCAGGCATAGGTGCTCAAGAAACAGGGAGTTTTTCCAGCTTTGCCACCAAATTGCTGCATCATCCTGATGATATCACTTAACTCATTTTGCCTCCGTGTTTTTTGTCTTTTCTCAGCTATCCTGAGCTCCTTACGAGCAATTTTTTTGACATTCCCTAACACCACAGAAGTCAATGGTACTTTTGCTTTATCGTTGGCTTTTAAAAAATCCTCAAACTTTTGCAGTTTTGAAAAACAACTTTCCATGTTTGATTTCTTTTTCTTCCTCAGAGCCTGAATTGATCTGTTTTAGTAAAATCAAGACATTCCACTTACAGTGATCTTTTTGCTTGCTGTCAACAAGTCCTTTTTTGAAGAGCTACTTCAGTCTTACATGAAACAAGTGCTTCCTGAGACAGGGATGCATCATCAGGCCACAAGCATTTGGTTCTTCTCTTGCTAGATCAAATCTCTTTCGAACTGATGTATTTTCTTCAAGGGTCTTCAACATCAGTGTTTTCAGCAACATTTCCTGCTCTGGCAAAGGGGTTGATGGAACTTTCACAGCTATTCACTGCATACATTCTTTTTGCTGAACAGTGATTTTGCTTTAGGTCTCTAATGCTCCTTTGACCAGAGTGGAGATACGCTTTCGGCAGTCAGCTCAAATTTGTCTAAAATTCATCCTGCACTTCTCTGTTCCTCTGGGACAGGCAAAGAATTTGAGCCAATGAAGCTGCAAGTACTCCTACCAGAAAAGGGAAAAAGCAACCTGAAACCCATTCATATTTCAAAAAGGTGGTTCATTTTTGGCTGAAAGCATCAATGGCTTAGGGGTAGCTAAGTAAAGAGAAGTCATCAGTAAGCAGAGCTGGTCTCCTATCCTAACATCATCCAAAGCATAATTAAGTGTTTCATTCTTTCCTTTATTTTTCTGAGAATGCAAAGCAATTTCCAACTGTAGGAAGCAGTTTTATCATTCAATGCCTTTTCCCCCTTTTTCTTTCTTTTAAAAATAATACATAATTTTAATGAGATTCAATCATGGCTCTCAGCAAAGATGCAACTTTTGAAAGAACTGGATGTGCCTTTATTTCCACCACCAAACCACAGGCCAGACTGCTGAAATGAAATCCACAGCCACTGTTATGTGATATGATGATTCAGATGAATTTTTCATGGGACATAATAGCTCTTAATCTGTCCTGCAGAAGAAAAAACAGGTTTTCTCTTCTTTCTATACACAACTCTCTGTCTGCTTAATAAAAACATTCATTAGGTCTAGGACCAAGGACTAATCATCCATAAGACCTAAAAGCGACCTATTTGACAAGGATTCTGTTGGCAAAATCTTTATTTCTTTAGTAAGTCTATAACAATTAGGAAGAGATAATACACCAGGTCTAAGAATGTCCTGCTATAGCGTGAACCAAACTTCTAACCTCACACAAGAATCAATTCTTCCAACCTCATATCATCAAATGCAGGCTTACTGGCTCTATGTATCTTTATTTCTGTTCCTGATGTACCTACTCTGCCAGCCTGTATCTAGTACCTACAGTCTTAGTCATCCAAGTTTCCTCTTTTCACTTCAGTGCTGTTAGCTTGCATCATCTTTGGCTGCAAATGACTTTTTAAAATTTCCATCTCACACATGTTGTTTGTGTCTTCTGTACCTGGAAAAAAACTATCAGCATTATTAACTGTTGTGCAAAATTTATCCAATAGTCAATTAATATTAATGGAACTATTCTTTTTGGGGACTTAGGTTTTTTGAAATAAACATCTTATTGTCTTTAATTCTGCCAGTTCTAAAGTTCTGCTTCTGCTCTTATTCTTCCGTTACAAATTCTGGTACATTTAAATAATAATCTTAATGGTACTATTCTTTCATATTTTCTTCATTTCAATGTATTTTCTATTTTTAATACTGGTTTTTCTTCCCCTCCAAGATTGCCAGGACTTTTGTATAATGCGGGCATGCACATGAAAACATTTCTTCAACAGTTTCAAATTATGAATTTTCTCCTAGTTAAATATGGTGTTCTAGCTCTTTTTGCCCATTATTGTTTTGAACTTTCTAAAGCCACCCACCAAAATATTTAAACTTAGCCTTGAAAACATATTCAGGCCATAATCACTTGAATCTGAGACTAATCCACCCTCAAGTATTGAAAGGAAGGGATTCCTACTTTCTGTCAAGATGAGGCCTTAAGATAGAATTTCCCTGGGACTGGCCAATTGGCTTCTGGAACAAGTGGCAGAGATCTACCACCATTTGCACACACAATGAAGTTTCTTGCATGAGTTACTGACACAAGTAAAGGAAAATTCATCAGAACTTAAAGAGTTGAAGGACTCTTTAAAGAAAATATTGGCAGCTCTTCTTAATAGATAGGAGAACATCTCCAATCATGTAAGAAGATATTACGTAAAATATCAGGTTATGACATTTTATTACCAGTTGACATTTATTGTTTAAAAAATGTGAAATCACCTACAGACTGTGTGAAAAACAATCATGGAGCAGAAAGAGTGATACCTTGTGTCAGATAAACCAAAAAAAGCTCTCCCACGAACAGAGACACCAACAAAACATGTTTAACTCTCCACACAGAAAGCCTTGCAAAGCTTCCTCCCTTGCAGAGTGTGCAATGTACATGGCAAAACAATCCTGCCCTTTTCCCCAGAGAATACACTGGTTCAGAGCAAAGAATCAAAATAAAGGCAGTTCCTATTCAACAGACAGGAAAAAACAGCCTTCAAGTGGAAAAGACAAAAAATGTTTAGATTAGCATAACAATATTCATGTATTGATCTACAAATTTGCCTTTAAACAAGTTAAATAATGTAGGACATTTCTCTGCAGTTTCTAAATAAAATTATAAATAAAATTGGCAGTTACTTTGAATTGTAGATAACATTTTGGGCTGGTTTTTCTAAGTGGAAAAATATCCATGCATTTATTATCCTGTTTAAGCTTATAATCAGCAACCTACTGTGACTCTGAATTAATTGGCATTCTTTATTTTCTTTTTTTCTGCTCTAGGGGTGGTGTGGAATCCAAATGTGGTAAGAGTCATAGACTCAAAAGAAGTTTGTACCTGTTCTTGCTATGCTCTGTGATGGTCTCCACAGTGGGATGTCTTCTTAAATGAATGGTGTAGCACAAGGGATAGGAAGCATGACAGATTTAAGTTCTGCTGTCATTGATAGGATAAAACTCTATAGTAGAATGATTAGTAACACTTCTCTATCATGGTATTCTTCTCTTAGCTGTGGCATCATCTTCCTAAAATGTTCTGCCTCCCAGCTCAAGACAGCAGGAGCCTTGTGGGCATACACAAAGCATATGCTGCCCTTCCCCTGAAGGACTGGGGAGACCACATCAACCATCTCACAGCCTTATCTCAGACAAGAGATGGAAACAGAAGCTTCCAGACCAACGAAAAGACCTTCCAGATCAACAGTCCAACCATTTACCTAACATCACTGTGCTCACTTCTAAATCACATCCCCAGCTGCCACATCCACACATTTGTTTAACACTTGCAGGGATCCTACTCTCCAAGCTATGCTGGAGGTGAATGTGACATAAATGTTACTTCAACTTTCACCCTGTCACAGTCACATAACTTCTATTTTGGAAAGCCTGAGGCTGCTTATTGGGGTAGAATTTACTGCAATTCCCAGATTATAAAGTTGCTGCAATTCCTGAATTTTCACAAGCATTACCCATAACTACAAATGAGGGTCTTTCCTTTACATTTCTACTTTTGTAAATCAGACACCATCAGAAGTTTTGCCACTGTGATTAGGATCATACTGCATGCAAACTGGAGGTTTTTAAAGGAGCTGAGCTGCATTAAATAGCATAATTGCTAGAAAGTGCATGCATTACACTTTTAATTAGACTTGTGATAACAGTTTTGTGTTCTGTTATCAAAACCATGACAAGACAGTCCAACATAGCTTTTTGTTAGTTCTGCACCAACTTATAAACTAGTCTATTTCACAGGCATCATGTTGTGCAGCTTCCAGTTTGATTTTTCATTCATATTGTGATGTTGTTCACTGTGTCCTTGAGAACACTAAAGCCAGGGAGACCTGGCATCTCCTAGTGAGACCCAGGTGCTTTAATAACTTTTATTCCACTTAGCCAACACTTCAGAGCTTTCAGGTTTGATTTTAATTAGAGGAGCTGTGATATTTTTAGTATCTTTTAAGCAACTTCCTTACTTCACAATCATGATGCTCTGATTACAGAAGACTCGGATAACAGGCACTGTGCAATGCTGTTGTAAGATAATTGTACTAGAAACAGCCATAGTTTTGTCCTATGGGGCTTTTACCAAACTCCTCCAAAGCTGCAGGTACCTAGAGTTGAGCTTTGAACTTGTTACTTTGGATTTCTTCGTCAGAACTGTGTACACTAAGCTATACATGCACAGCAGTGCAGAGCTTACCACATTGCTTCTGAGTCATCACTGAGCAAATGTCAAGAAATTCTCCAAAAAACAGTAGAGCTACATTTTTTGCCAAAACTTGCAGGGTGTACAGGGCAGGAGGGTAACAGAATGGATTTCCTGCTGTTTGGTGCTATCAGGAAAGACAAAACATCTGCAGTGGTTTCTCTGCATCTCAACTACCTCCATCCTCTGTAAATCAACAGCTGACTCCTCAACTCCATACCACATCAGATTTGGGTGGAATTGAAGAATTTTTACATTTAGATTTTGAACGAAAAATTTAAATTTATTTCTGAACTGCAGTCCATAATAAACAGTCCAGTCAGCCAAATAAATAACTTCACTAAACTTGAGGTATACTTTTTTCTTTTCTGGACCTCCTTACTAAAAGCAGATGACAAATCAAAGACAGCCTTTCACAAAGCTATTGTGGTTATGCCCGAGCTCCTATTTACACTGCTCTGTGGTTAAGACACTTGCCAAGATACGCATTGTAGAATTAGACAATTAGGAGCTTCACACTATCATCTCCTACCATGACTTCAAATATTGGTTTTGTCTGCCTCAGTAATATAGGGAAAAAACACAAGGGGTGCCCAAAGCACCGGGACTGGAAAACAAATTGTCTCGAAACTGTCCAAGTAGTGAGACTTCTTAAAAAACATAATGTCACTGAGCTTAAAACCTTTTCCTGAAGAAGTTTTATCAAAGGTATGGTTTCATAATTGTCTTAAGCAGATTTAATTTATTTTAGTGAGCTCAAACTCTGTGTTACTGTCGGGTATTTTCTCCTGTTACCTGTAATGTGGCACCTCTAACACACACACATTTATGTATGGATCATTAAACTGAACAAATGAGACAAAGAGTTTAGACAGGTAAGTTCCCAGTTACACAGCGTGGGAGTGCAGAATCTGAGGCCTGCCTTCTGTCCCTTTCCTGATGCCCTTGAAAGTGCTCTCAGTATTCCAAAGTGCCAGGTTTGCCCTTGAGAAATAGCCACATTTTGCAGAGAGAAGCTGCAAAAAATATTCTGGGTTTCCTGTTGGAAACCCAGAACCAGCCAGGAGAAGGAAAGGAACATAATCTTGTTTGTTTTGAAATCTGATTTTGCATTAGTGAGCCAAGAAGAGATCAGAAGCAGTGCTGGAAACATGAACTGACCATTTTATTTGAACCACACGAGTGAACGGCCAGAAGGCAGAAGAGAAAAATCAATACAAATGTTGGTCTCTTGAGTTCTCTCATAATGTGTGATTTCTTTTGCCCTATCACTGTGATAGCTTCTGCCAACCAAATTCACTCACAGATTCTTGTAAAAAATACTGCTGATCAGACCTGTGACTCCAGTTTCTGGAAGGGCCCAGAGGATACAAAATGCCTTTTACACAGGCTCCAGTGTGACATGTCGGAATGAGAGGCAGATTATGAGTAGTGTGACAGGCCTTTCTCCTTGACACTCACTAAGCCTGTCAAACAAGGTCGAGTGCTACATCTCTGAGAAAATTGAAGCTTAAACAAGGGACTGCATACACTTGTCAGGGGAAAGAGCCTTCAGAGTAGTCCTGAACCAGCTAGATTCCTGTTCCTTTCCTCACAGTGTCAGATGCCCTGCAGGAACAGGCATAGCTTGCCAGCTTCTAATTTGACATTCTCACACAAGCTTCAAAGGGAAGACCTGAAGCACCCCCTACCTCTCTCCCCGTCCAAATCTACACCACAAAGCTGCCTTAAACCACCTGCCAGACACTCAGCCTGAATGACAAAGAGTGGACATTCATCCAAAGGTGGATCGGTGCTTTTTCCATTTGTTTCTGTTTGCAGATCAACCCTCCCTAGCAAACCTCTTGGAAGTGGAAAGAATACTTTCACAAAGCACTGAAATTTGACAACAGTACATTGCTTTCCTTTGCAATCACCTGTAAGAAAAGTAACATATATTCTTATGCTAACCCTGTATTTAAAACCATTGTTTTGGGGTAGTACGGTCACT
This sequence comes from Haemorhous mexicanus, assembly GCF_027477595.1. Classification (NCBI taxonomy): domain Eukaryota; kingdom Metazoa; phylum Chordata; class Aves; order Passeriformes; family Fringillidae; genus Haemorhous; species Haemorhous mexicanus. Next base: position 43,333,191 of record NC_082381.1, on the reverse strand, counting down.
TTTCAAACATCTGTAGAGAGATGTACAGCATTCCCACTGTCCAAATCACACTCTATCAAGAGCTTAATATAATGCCCCTTTGCAGCTCTCAGCTCAATCTGTGGTCCTCAATTCCTCCTCTGGAATCCATCTTCTTTCTTAAGGCAAGAGAGAAAGGCAAATGAAGAGCTAAAGCACACATCAAGACTGAGAGAGTCTTTCAGAACCACATACAACTTATTGCCTTTTTTATTGAAAATCAGGATGAAAACCAACTCTCTGTAATAGGAAGGATAGATTTGAAAAGGCTAGAAGAGAGATGGATAGGAGGAAGTGGTGATGTACTTCCTAATTTACAAAGCACCATCAAACTTACAGGAGTTAACTAAAATGCTTCTGTTAAACAGCATCAGACTGACAGGACCCTGTGAGAATTCAGGGAACTAACTGTTTATTCATATTTCCAGAAGGCTCTGTGTCATGTCCAAGGCTTTGCTGAGATGCAAGCACGGCTCAAAAATATCTCTCTCTGTTTGTTCTTTATAACTTTCCATTCATCTCTCATATCGGACATGATCAGAAGAACAAGCACTGCAGAGAAGAGCTGCAGTATTAGCAATGAGATATGGACAGAGACTGTCTCAGAAGATCTGGTCTTCTAAAACTTGCAGCCTTACTTCTGGATTAAAAATCAGCTAATTTAAGCCACAAATTTGAATTCCCAACTTGAGCTAAACTCCCATGTTATTGGAAAATAACTGAAAGTGGACAGGGACAGAAATGTCTCCCTTGTCATTCAAACAGAGATTGTCTGCAGAAATTGGTGGTGCTGCCCTTACTTCATTGAAGACAGTTTACTAGATCCTTCCCTTCTAAACAAACCTAATCATCCCTGCAAATATTACAGTGTATGGAAAACTGTGATTACAACACCAGACTGTAGGAAGCAAGAATCTTCTGGCCAGGTATGCAGCTGTATCAAGCACACAAACATGTTGAAGCTGATTCTCTTTTTCTGTGCAACACTGTTTTTCCCCTTTCACCTTTGCAGGCCAGGTTTATAATTTAAATTGGTAGGTTCTGCCTAAAACATCTTAGTTACTCATTAAATAGAAGAAATGCTTTCAGCACCATCCACTAGTCAACATCCAGGGATTCATCAGAAAGCTCCGAATATGAGAGAACAGTTGAGGGATTTTCAAGGAAAGTACACTGGGATGCCTCGATGCCCAAAACAGCTTGGCAGCAGCTGGAATAAACTTTCAATCAGGCACGCAAGTCCTGATTAAAAAGCACATAGAAACCCCACTGTGCTTTCTGTATTATCCAAGGGGCAATTTATCAGCTGCTTTTATCACATCAGGCCTTGGACTATTTCTATCTCTGGCTGAAGAATCCTTCCTCTAAATTACAGTCAGCCTGTTAAACAAGAAGACAGAATTTACATCCCTATAACTGAGCATGACAGAAATAACCCAGCAGCCGTAAAATCAAAAGTGAAATCCTAAAAAACTATATGATGTCAGTTTCAAAAGTAAGCTCAGCCCTGTTATGACCCTAAATTCCTAAGGGGCTACTGGGAGGTCTGGCTTGGGACGCACAGCATAAAAGCAGTGTACATACTCCACAGTACTTGGTTTAGACTAATACTCTTGTGAAGACCATGCAAACATTTCCCAAGCTTCGGGAAATTATGGGAAATTGAACGTGGTGGTCTGGAGTTGAAAGGCTACATTCTTCCTCCCTCCATCCTAACCAAGGAAAAGAAATTCCTCCATGAAGCCTTCAAATGAATTCAGACTCAGGTTGTCTGTGCTTTCCAGCAGGAGCAGACAGAGGAAAGATTCAAAGCTGTGCCAAAAAGCAAAGGAGATAACCCTAGAAAACCACAGAAAACAGAAAGCACGAAAAAGCAAACTTTTCCCAAAAAAATCCCTGCTTCCCTCCCAGTAGCAGCCAGTCTGTCTTCTCCAAACTCTCACACAGTCCGAGGAATGCCACAGCTTTTCTTCTGCATCAGCCTGGAGCCCCAGAGAGGGCACTTTGCACTGGAGTCTGGTAAGATTAAGTTGACCCTATTCACGACTGCCTAAAAACTGGCCAGTGAGGGAGAGAACTCTTGAGACCCTCAGGAAGACCATATGAATTGCCAATCACTATGAACAGGGCATGCAAACAGTCCTCTTCTTTGCCAGCTTAACCATAAGCAGTATGAGTCTACGGGAAATGAAGACACAGAGCAGGCAAGGCTACACAACTGTGACAAGGAAAGCATGGTTAAAACTTTATCACCCTGTCCCATGCATGAACTCAGACCTTGCCTTGGATTAGCCCTTCTTCTTTTGGGCATGGGCTGACTAATCCCCTCTGACAGTCTTAAATCCCAAACTGATGTAACCGAGAGCACTGCCAGAACAGATGCAGAACTTCATGCTGATGCCAGGACAAAGTCACATCCTGCTCTAAGGAAGCACCAGCATTTCAAAAGCTCAGCCTGGCTCTGATGACTTTCATCAAAAAAGAATGATGCATCCATTAGCTGAGCCATGAAGGTGCCAGGCTGCATTCTCAAGCAGGCATAACTCCACTGGTCTCATTAATTCCTGGTGAGTTATCTGATCATTCAGGACTCAGACAACAAACTGCCAAAAGAAGAGACATAATGTGGCTATTGCCTGATTTGAAGCACTAATGGGAGCTCTTGGGCTGCAGCAAAAATGGAACAGACCTTTTAATCTTGTTTGGTGACCTTCACAATCCTTGAATTAGCTTGTCCTAAAAGAGAATCAACAAATGTACAAGCCCTTCCCCTTGCATCTGATTTGTAAGCTAGGAAAAGAAAAGTTATATGAAAAACAATGGTGCAGCTGTACTAAATAGAGGCAATGGTACTGATCAAATTACTCTCTTGTAATTGTCAGCATTTTGAGGCTGACACAGGTAGTATGGTAGTATGATCCAGAAGGATCCACAGGATAGTGCTGTCTACCTCTAAAGTTAAGATGAATGAAAGATTTAAAGTGGCTGTGTTTAAAAACTCAGAGCTCCTCCAGCCACTTAGTCAAATATTATACCATCCTGACTGAGGTTTTTTTCCATAAAGGGAACAGTATTTTATTCCCCAAAGCAGCAGAGCAGCAAATAAGCTCTTCTGCTTTTTGATGTTTTCCCTTTTGGGGTTTTAACCAAGAAAAGATTCCATGTAGTCTTAGCTCTACTTCAAGTGGACAGGAGTGAGCATGGCAACCAGTTCTAGAGACCAGTGGCAATGGGAACATGTGTCATACAGACTCTGGGATGGCCTTCATTTTTAAGTTCTTCTGCTCCCTGTGGAGGTGTCCGTGTTTTCAGGAGGAGAAAAAACTCTATTTACACATGGGTCAGACTATATCCCTAGACCTTCAACACAGAAAGGTGATTTCCTACAACCACTACATGACTTTGGGCAGACTGCCCAATTTCTCCATCTGTAAATCACACACACAAATAATTAATATTAATCACATTATTAATAAAATTAATAACTAGTATTTAATACAGTATGTATTATATTATACATTATATAATCTATATATTTTACATATATAGAATAGAAATAATTAAACCAACTAATAATCACTTAAAAATTAGATTTTGGAGATCTCTTGGGAAAAACCCCTTCCTCTGTGCCACTGGGTCTTACTGGCTGATGAGAATAAGATTCAGCCACATTTACAATCACAAAAAGATGCATCAAAAAGCCAGAAATGGAGCTAAATGGTATTTCAGAGGTGAATGCAGAGTTGTACTGGTACTGGAAAAGAACTTGCAAGTGACCATTTGTTGAGGTATATATTTTGTGTCTTTCCAAGTACACAAGCCAAATGCTTGGAGTTTCAACGAGGCACACCCAGGAAGGTTCGAGACACCATTCAGATACCCTTCCTAGCTGAATTGCAGCACTTCTACCGGTATGTCAGACATTTGGGGTTATTCTGCACCCAGTCCTGAGTGACTGAACTTCTCAGTGCCATGTCAGCAATGTGCACAGGTTCTGTCAGCCAACAAGACAAAAGCTGTTTAAATGAGGATTTCAGCTGAATCACTGTAAAGGACACCCTAGCCGGTGAGTAACAGTAAAACAGGCTGCATTTCAAGAGACATTTCAGTAACTTGAGAAGCATCACCCAGTGGGATTTTGTTAGCAAGTATCCAAAGTGACATCTACTGGTGCAGATTTGGACTAGCGCAAAACACAGAAATCAAGTTAGAGCAAGGCAGAGCTGCACAAAGAAGCAGACTAATGAGCCCCAAATGTACTAGTGAGGTAGTCAGCACCTGGTTCTGCTCGATAATTGAAGCTCTGACTATTATGGAAGCAGATGAAAATGATGCCAATTTTCTTCCAAGCTCCAATGGTTTGCTAAAGATGCCTTCTCATTACAAATTTTAAAAAATAAAATGGCCTACAGCTATAGCACAGGAAGGAATGCATGCAGATTTTTCCATAAGGGAAGTTCTGTTAGTGTAATGCCTAGAGATAAGGCCTAGAGATAAGGCCTGGAACACACATTTTCATTCGACCACCTATGGAATTCTATAGATCTACCTGGCTGGATTCACGAAGACCAAGACCTGGTGCACATCCTGGGATTCTAAGGAAATATAAAGATGAAACTTCTCAGATCAGGTAAGAACAGATTCTCTAAAATGCCCCTGAAGATAGCTTTGCCTAATAATGGACCTGGAGGTCCTTGGCAGGAACATCAATCCCTGTTCTGTGTTGAAAAGCCTATCTGGTAAGGCAACACTTCCCTCTCAATTTGCAAGAGAGACTGGGCATACCCAGATAACTAAAACTTGGCCATACCCAGATAACTTTATTGATTTTTTTCAATTTGGGATTGTTTTTTGTGAAAGTGTGAACTAGCCTACTCCAGGAAGAGGAAATACAGTCATTGCCTTACAGACAAGGGATATTTTTGGAGATACAAACCAGAAAATTAAATTTTGTCTGGTATTTCCAAAGGTAGAAAGTTCTAAAAAAGTGGGTGATTTAGTAAAATTGCAAAGGGCTGCAGTTTGGAAACAAGTTTGATGGTAAAAATCTGTACTCAAGTCTATGTAAAAAACTGATAACAAATACTCCAGAATCTGACTCAGAGGCAACATAGGCCAGTCAGGACATCCTTGCAGACAAATGGTTGGGAATAAAAGTTTTGGCAGAAGTCTCATCCAGGTCAAATCACTGTATCCCCTTGCAAGCTCTGAGCACCAATATGAAAATGATGTGCAGCGTTATAATGCTCTTGAATCACAAAGCAAAAGTGCTTCTTTCTTCCAATTCTGCCTGGACTTCCTACAGCCTATTCTCAATAACCAGCGTATCAAATGTGGGCAGAACACCAAAGGATGTTGTCCTTGCAATGTTCTTCTTCCAGGACAGCCTGTGCCTTGATGCTGCACAGAGCGCTATTGTTATCAGTTTTCGCCGTTAGTGCTCTTATGCCTGTTCTCAATCATCCCACTCAGCCAATGCACAGTGGAAGGCACAACATAATCCCCGCCTTGCAAAGTTTCACACCAGGAGTGTCACAGCCGAGTCTTTTGCTTCCTCATAGCCAGAGGACCTGTGACCCAGTTGCAAACACTTCTGTCTGTACCACAAAGAGAATCGACACTGATCTAAACTAAGCAGGATAATTTTTACTTTGTTTTTTATCCTGAATTATAAATCCACTGTAGAAGCAGAGAGTCCAGTTAATGATACCTCTCCATCTGCACAATACATATAGATCTCTGAAAATCTATTTTAAGGCCCCAATACTGAACAGTAGACTCATCTTCACTAGATCACTAGGGCTGGATAAAAATTTACATCATTGGTTTAATATCAATGATTTAAAAGGGAAGAGATCAGACAGAGTCTTCACGTTCATAGTAAGATTTTTATCTTTGGAATTAAAGAACGTGATTCGTTGCTGAGGAAATTTTTTTTTTTGAGATATTTCATTTTTTGGCATGCAAATAACACAACTTCTACGCTTTTTTCAGTTGCCAGTAGTCTCCAATGACAGATATACTATTATATTTCTTGCTCACTAGGCAAAACTGCACTATCAAAATTATATTTTCTGGCAGTGAATTTCCAATCCTTTGTACAGGGATTTTTAAAGCCCTTGGCAATATCTGCATCTGAAATTATACAAGAATGAAACACCAAATAACATCTAAGAGTTTAGCTAACAGTGTGAAGCTATTTTATATCAACAAAATTTTATCAAATTTAGGTTTGCACTCCTGAGCTGGGAGTTTAGTTTCAAAGCTCTGATACTGCTGAAGAACAGACCCAGTTCACATTCTGCTATTTTTCCTCCCCTTAAATGGGATTTTAGGAACAATGCACCAGTTACATAAGGAAATATGCTAATGAAATATTACAATTAAATAATTATATGATGTTGCATCTTGATTATCTGACATAAAAATCTAGGACTGCAGCTATAAATCTTGATTGCCTTTTTGTCTGAGTGATTTAGTGCTAAAAGTAAGTTCAGAAATCAGATTTAAAAAAAAAAAAGAAAAGAGAAAAAATGTTCCAACATTCCTAAAAAAAAGTAAATTCCAATATCATCTACCTTGAGCCAAGGAAGACCAGGAAATTACATGTGTTAAATATCCCAAAGGAACTGAATAGTTTTCATGGTTTTCTTTGGACCCAGAGTGATGTGTCCAGCTCTGGGGCCTCCAACATGAGAAGGACATGGACCTGCTGAAGAGAGTCCAGAGGAGAGTCACAAAGAGGAGAAACAAGGCCTAAAGAACCTCTCCTGTGAAGACAGGCTGGTATGGCTGGGCTTTCTTCAGCCTGGAAAAAAAGAAGACTTCGGAGACACTTAGAGCATCCTGCCAGTGCAGAAAGGGGCCTATGAGGAGGCTGGAAAGGGACATATACAAGGCTGTGGAATGACAGGACAAGGGGGAATGGCTTTGAATGGAAAGAGAGCAGGTTAAACTACAGAACAGGTAGAAATTCTGCACTGTCAGAGTGGTGAGGCATTGGCACAGGTTGTCCAGAGAAGCTGGGGATGCCCCATCCTGGCAGTGTTCAGTGTCAGGTTAGATGGGGCTTTGAGCAACCTGGTCTAGTGGCAGGTGCCCCTGACCACAAGGGAAAAGGGCTAGAACTTGGGGATCTTTAAGGTGCCTTCTAACTCAAACCCTGCAATGGTTCTTTGGACAATTCCAAATATTGCAGAGAATCTATCTGCCTAACCACTGAAAGCATTAAATGGCCCAATAAGAAATATGGGAAGAATTAGTGGCACACACGCAGAGACAGAAGGGACTCAAACAGACCAAGGACTGCACATTCTCCTGCTGTGTGATATGCTGCCTGTAGGAACAAACCTCAAACCCAGATTTTGCCATTCCTCTATTGCCTGCAAAGGCATAAGCACTTCTGAACATTTCTTGCTGCCCCATGGAGGCTCGCTGATGGAGCAAGTTGTTACCATTCTTCTGCCACCAAAGCTTAGACCACATAATGACCCTTCTGCATTCATAACTCACAAACAGATAAATGTCACAGACATGTTTAATGAAAAATCCTTTCTTTAGGATTTTTTCTCTTGAGAGGCTGAGAAGCTTAAGAAACTAAATGTAAACAATGATTATCTGCTGCTGTAGAATGCAACAGGTAGATCTTTGATTAGTCTCATGTGGTTGTTTCTAATTAATAGCTCATCATAGTCAGCTGTCTTGGACTCTCTGAGTCACAAGCTTTTGTTATCATTCTATTCTATTCTTTTCTTTGCTAGCTTTCTGATTAAATCCTTTCTTCTACTCTTTTAGTATAGTTTTAATATAACATATATCATAAAATAATAAATCAGCCTTCTGAAACATGGAGTCAACATTCTCGTCTCTTCCCTTGTCCTGGGATCCCTGTGAACACCACCACAATTAGTGACTCCGAGTGAAGAAAACTTCCACAGAAAAATCTAAAAAACTCTGTCCTCCACCCTAATAAATATCAGAAGAAACCCTTCTTAAGATGAATGGAGTTAGTGAAAGCATAGTAATAACAGCAGTAGAGAATTAAACCCTCAGATTAGGAAATTCATTATATTGCCATCAGAATTTTGATATTGCATAGTAAATGAGCTTGAGAACATATGTTGTAAGACACATCAGAGATGAAATACTGAACATCTGTTTATTAAGAAAACAACTAACTTTGTCTTATGCAGTAGGAGAGTTGAGTTTCCTAGAAGTATAAACAATGATTTAACTGTGTCACACCTTTACACATCATTCAACAAGGACAATTACAATTGTAGAGACAACTTTAAGTCTTCCACATTAGAATTTTCCATTTGACACTTTTCCATACTTTTCATGCAGATTTCATGCTCCATTGAAAGGGCAGAAATCCTTATTAATATAATTAAACTTTGGCTTATTGGACATAAACTACGTGCTCTGTAGGACAAGAATCCTTAATAATGTAAGCATAGGAATCCTCATTAATGTGCTATAAACCATGTGCTATACAGCATTTGACCTGCATGTAAGGCTGGTTAAAGACAAGCTGGGCCAGAGACACTTCCCCCTTTCACTCAGAGAACTGAGTATTTAAAAAACTACTGAAGCAGCTCATACTCCAACTCAAGTATGGACCTAAACCTAAATTCTGCCCAGCAGTCAAGCTGTTTGGACTATGCTTCCATCCCTTTTGGTTTAAACCCACTATTGTAAGGATATCTCTGAGCTTCTGCTACCTTTCAACAAGGATTCAGCAATACTGACTGCCTAAAACATGTGTGAGATTTTCAGGAAGTCAAACTGCGGACATTGTCTCACTAAGGTAGAGTGTTAACTACCGACCATGGAACAGGGGCCCCTCAGGACTGGACTCTACCACAGTGGTAGAAATAATTAATTATGTAAATAACTAATTGCTACACAAAGAAAGTAATTCACTTTCACAGCTGAGGTGTGCACATACACAAACAATTTGTTTATAGAAGGCAGTATTCCACCCAAGAGCCCTGTAAACAAGGAAGCGGCTGCAGCATGGGAAGCTGATAGCAGTGCTATTAGCAAGGTAACAGGGATATGAGCTATCCATAGCCTCACCTGCCAGACAGAGGGGCACTGGAGGCCTCTCAGCAGTCATGCCTGTGCTGGTCAGGTGTGGTAACTCTCCACAGGGGCAGCTGGGATAGAGCCCAGAAGATCTGTGAGGCATTAGTGCCAAGACCAAAACCAGATCAGATCAGAATGCTAGCTGCATGCACACCTCCTGAGGCAGGAGGAAGCTGGAGTATACCCCAGTTATGCTCTTTACATTCTTTCAATCCATTTCCAATACCAGATGCTGGACTTTGATATTGGGTAGTAGCTCAGACTAGTAGCATTGGGTAGATATCTAGTAGCAGCTTAGGTAGTCCACTTATTTCAAAATGTCATGTTCAAATGTTATTCCTAAAAATTTGTCTCCAAATGAAAATGCAGCATATTTTTAATGGGGGGTGGGGGGGGAACCCAAACAACTCATTTCTGTGTAATTCATACTGCCTTTCCCTAAATAATTCCTATACCCAGCTGCCATGCTGGGTTGAGGGCATACATGTCTCAATTTAACAGACTGTATTTAAAAGTTAATACAGGCTGGAATGTATCGGTGGTATTTGTCACCATTCCTTTTAAACCCTCCCTATTTCCTGAAGCCCTAAACAAGAGAGTGCATTCATAACACTTGTTGGAAAGCCAAGGCAAAAAGTCAAAAACAACAAACATGATGAGCCCATCCTTTCTGTCAGCCTCACCTAGAGCCATATGAGCTCACTGGTGAAGCTGTGACTCCCTGTATTGCTTCCCAGGCATCCTGCAGCTGCACTAAGGAATAACTGTGACTGCGGGTTCATAACCTATGACACACACTTTCAATCTTTTATTCTGCATAAATAATCTGTTCCTATTCAGTCACTTGAACTAATTGCTCACTTTTCACACTCTCACACAAGAAATGAGCAAATATCATAATGGAGTTTTCTAACTTAAAATGTCTTCAATTTTATTCATATCTGCTAACAGCAACTTGTGCTTGTTTACCAGACAGAACACGTGTTTCAGTTTTATTCTTTTCTGCATTTTTGCTTTTACTGGAGTTAGAGAAGAAATCAAGGCAACTGCTAAATAATCAAGTAATGGAGGAGATAATCCAGCTCTTTTTTACTTCTTTCAACATTTGTTTCATATTTCCAACCACCAATCATCACTACTAGAAGACAGTCTTGTGTATCATCAAATCCATCTCTTTGTCAGCACAAGGTGAGAAGAGAAGAGGAAGAGAAAGAGGAAGAGATGCAGCTTCTTTCTACAGCTTTATCCATCTTTTCTGATTCTGCAGAAAATACCTTCATCTTTCAAATGCATGCTACTTGCGATTATTCCAAGGAAAAAGAAAACCACAGGAAAATGAGCTCACAGTCCAGATGCCCTGCCCCAAGCAGGACTTCCTGATGGTAATTTCAAAGGTACTCCACCACACCAGTCCAGAGCCTTGACTGAGGTCAAATAATGTTCCTCCAAGCATTCCTGGTCTCCTTTTCTTCAGACCCAACTCCCTGACAAATTTTCAAGGATTCAATGCATTTCTAAGAGATTTTGCTACTCACTGCTCAGCCAGCTCAGCAAAGTCCAGATATTTGCCAGTATCATAGGGAAATCCCCTCTGGCTGTAGCTCAGGCTGTATGCATCCTACTCATGAATGAGATCACCTTGAAATTATAACACAGGACATCTCAGACTTTTTTAATGCTTTTACAGCAGTTTTCCCAGCAGCAAGAAAAAGACAATCCCTCTCTACATCTAGAACAATTCAGTGGTCCAGAAGAGACAGTCACCAGTGAAAACCGGGCATTAGCTCGACTGCCTGCAACTGAAAAATTTACGACTCTTTTTTTTTTCCCTCATGACCTTTGTCATTGCTAAAAAACAGTTCTATTGTAAACACACATTTAACATACTATGCACACATTGATATGCTTATATTAATATACTAGATTCTCTAGATACATATTGATTAAACACATTATTGCTGGGGTTGTTCAGCCTGGAGAAGAGAAGGCTCCAGGGAGACTTTATTGCAAACGTCCACGCCTTGAGGGGGCTTATATAAAGGAGGGAGAGGAACGTAGTGACAGGACAAGGGAAATGTTTTTAAACTAGAAGAGGATGGGTTTAGATTGGATATTAGGAAGAAATTCTTTCTTCAGATGTGGTGAAGCCCTGGAACAGGTTGCCCAGAGAAGCTGTGTCTGCCCCGTCCCTGGAAGTGTTAAAGGCCAAGTGGGATGGGGCTCTGAGCAGCCTGATATAGTGAAAAATGTCCCTACCCATGGTAGAAGGGTTGGAACTAGATGATCTTTAAGGTCCTTCCAACCCAAACCATTTGACAATTCTATGATTCCATGATTATAAACCAATTTTGACCAGGTAGACGTTCTGCATTTCTGTCAACCAGCAGCCTCTTTTAAATGTTCATATGCCATGTCAAGGATAGACAATTCCCTCTAAGTCCTTTCTTTTCTTAGAAGCATAATCCTAAATTTCTTTATTTGCAGAACAATTTCCAGTAACTCTTTGCAAGCTGCACTGTGTCTCCAGAGAAATTTACCCTCATTCATGCTTCCATCATGAATCATAAGAACAGGGTCAGAAGTCTGGCCCACTTCAGATATAGTTTTGTTTACATCTGTTCCAAGACATGTTCTTACAGCACAGAGGTAGGACCTGCACAAGGAAACACCTCTTATACTGAGCAAAAATACAGGTATTTTCTTTGGCGTGTGATGTAAGTCACCTGACAGGCCTCCATCATTAGAAACTCCTTGTCCAACCATTGCCCACATTTCTTTCCAAGATATCTGAACACCAGGAGATCTTACAAACGTAAGTTATTCTAAAGAGACAGCTTTGACCTGGCCTTGAGGGTGAGGCATCAAAACTGTCTTCTCCCTCCACACATCCATCTCTAATAGTTAATGTATAAAAACTTTCTTACAGATGAAAGTGTGAGTGGTAGAAGCCGAAATGTTAACAATAGAGTAGATTTGTCCCATATCACTGGTCAATAAAGCTTTGGAATCAATACAGAACATAACTGCAACAAAAACTCACTGAATTATGACTCTTCTCACAAACCACAAATGCAAGCTTAGAAAGCATCCTCAAAGAGACAAGGAAGCCTCTAATACTTAATATAATGTGAGTGCTAAATAGATGAGTTTCTCCCCTTCACCTTTGCTCTCTATTTCAGTTTTGCAGGGCTTTGCTCTGTGGCAGGTGTGTTTAAACAGGAACAGGGCTTGAGGAAGAGTGCACAAAATTAAAAAGTTCTGTGTAGCAGAGTAGTTACCTGGTTGCTATCCAGGTGCCTAGGGAAGGGAACTAATCACAAATCAGCTGAAAACAGGTGTTCTTCACTGGGCATTACAAGCTGAGCAGTGTCTGTTGAAAGCCAGTCACCTACCTTGTCTCGAATCCCTTGTCTCATAACTTCTCTCTCAGCCTCCATCTTGGCATATTTGGCTTTCCTCTCTTCCTCTTGTTGCCGAAGGGCCTCCTGTCGTTCCTCTTCTTTCTTAGCGGCATCTGGGTCTTTCTCCTCATCCCCACCCAGCATCTTTCCCATGTCTTTGGTAGCCCCTAGAGAAACCAAAAGAGAAAATCGGCCCCGTAAAAATGTGGTGAGACGCCCCAGGAAGACAGCTCTTTCTTTCCCCATGCTCAGGGCCATCTGTTGTTCCCTCTGCATCTGGAAAGGTTTCTCCTTTCACTGAGGAGGCAACACACTCTCCCCACCCCAGGCAGGAGGTAGGCAAAGCACTTAACCTGATCAGGTAAGTTACCTGGCACTGGCAGGAGAAGCACAGCAGCAAAACGAAGAGACCAAATTTGAAGATTTGTGTGATGGCAGCAGTTTGTTTGCAGTCCTGAAAAGGACAAGCTGCCATCCACACTATGTTTTCATTTTATCAGCTCAGCCAAGTGACTGAAGGTTGATTTTGAAGGGTCTTTAATGTAATAGGCAAGTAATACATCCAGAACAAAATGACACCAGGGCTGGGAAAGGAATTTGAAATCTTGATTGCAGGGATGAGTAATCGTGCTCTTAATTGCTATCAGAAATTACACATACCATGACAGGTAGGACCACATGGCATTAGCACACAGTTGGAGTTGATGAATTATAGGCTCCTACCTCAGAAAGAAGCAGCCTCTCTGCATGTCTCTTATCAGTTCTTGGACACCACCACCTCTAATGCTTAGTACCTAAGTGAGATCATGCTTTTGTCTTGTCCCGCTGCTGAATACACATTGTTCCCAAATTTCCATTCCCTGTGTGTTCCTGAGGCAGTTTTTTGTTGTTGTGCAAAGCCCTTGCACAACCATGCAAATGAGGAGGAGGTTTCCTGCATGCCCTTTTATCCCCAAAGTGCTGCATAAATCCATTTATCCTGTATTTCAGTGACATTTTTATTAGCAAATGACTGTCAATAATCCAGCTAGGAAGAAAAACAGTGGCTGAGGAAAGGGGAAGAGAATGTAGTGTGATGCAGCATCATCAGGGCACTGGAGGGCAGCAGCAGGATCAAGTCTGGTTGGATGGATGAAGAGAAGACACATACCCTTTGGAAGCAGTGTTGGACCTTGCCTGCAGCAGGAAAACACTCTGCATCTTTTACTAAAAGAGGTTCCTTCTTCCTGGAAAAACACTGTAGGTCCTTAGATGATGAGTCAGGACACCTCCATATTGGCTCGTGGCTGGCTGAGATTTAACTGATTTAATCAAAAAATTTAAAAGCAAAGATTTCTGGCTTTTACAAAGGTTTGGGCTGGAAGGAGACTCTGTCAAAGACCTGCCAAGTAATTGCTGGTTTCAGCAAAGGCTAAGCAAAGGAAAGAGGTTCTCACAACCCCTTATAACATACCCTTATAAATTATTCTTCATGTGTCAACAGTGCTGGAGGACTGTGATTGCTCTTGCTTTCCACATCAGTTCTTGGGATAGTGATTGTGAAACCTTGATCCTTAAGGGAAAAAACATTTGCAACCTGTCACAATATCCCTCCTGAATTGCCATAGTGATGGCACTTATCAGATCAACTATTGCTTCTAATAACCACCAAGGAATTTATAAAGAGGTAAGCAGATCCCTTGTTTCTCCACACTTCTTGTCCAGGTTAAATGTTTTCCCAGAACCCTAAGCTGAAAGTCACCCTGAATCAAAAGCAATCCTCCAATCCCCCAAAATGTAAAGGGGATATTTCTCTGTCACATCTCCAACAGGGAAGCATGGGGAAACTGGTAATTTTAAGCCTTACAAGATATGGTTGTAACACAAAGGGTTTTTTTGATTTTTTTTTTTGCCAGGTGGGAAATAACAACAGTAAACATGAATGTCTGTATTCAGCTGCCTAACCACAAACCTCTTGAGGCTTCCATTGCTAGGTAATCTGTGTCTTAAAACAAAAAGACACCTAGGGACTCTAGACAAACCCCCAGACAATATTCATGCTCCCTGTCTAATGTCAGCCTTCCTTTACCACCATTTTGCATCCTTCATTGCAGGATCAGAGTAATACAGAAACTCTTGCATATTGATGGAAAATTTACCCAGACCATCTGGCTATTTCTTTCCTGTAGTGCAAGGAAGGCTAACTGAAATTGCAAGTAAGCTAAAACTTCACAGCAAGCAAAAAGGAAACATAGCCTAGTTGTGTCACATATCCCTACTGCAGGAATCTCTCTAAGCAGCCTTTTTGTGCAAATACCAGTGATCACAAATCTCACTAACACCTTTACTTCTGGGTCCCTCCCAAAACATTTATCTACTGATGATCAAACTGATTTGGGGTCAATAATCTATTGAGTTTATCCCTTTTTAGCTTCTCTCCAGTTGGAGCTACCCAGACAGCATAATACTCTAGTTACTTAGGAAACAGAATTCAGCAAGAGAGATTTTTTTTTTTCCATTCTAAGCACTACTTCTAGGCTCTCATTAAGCTATAATGTCAGCTCAGCTCATCACATAAGAAGTGAAATTGCATAACTATATTTTATTTCTTAGGCAAGACCAAGCTTTTAAATATATAAGGCATTTTGTTCTGCAGCCATTCAGCATACAGGACACTTAGAAGGACAAGAACGGATAAGGATCCTCATAGATTCTCTTAATTCACTTCTGATTTCAAAGTCACCTTCTAAGTGTTCAAAAGGCTATACTGTGGTATCGCTGTTGACTAACTGGAAGGAAATGTATTATGAGAATCAAAATTTTACACATTTTACATTTTAACTAAGGACTCTTGTGTTACTTTTAGAAAAGCTTTCTTTTCCATCTCCTTTGTTCTTCATTCTAAACTGTAGACTTTGTTTTTAACATTCCCTGGATAATAGCTGATGGTTTTAGCAGTTCAGCAGCAAAGACTCCAGAGAATTCATCTATGTGCAACTGAGGTGCATCAGTTATGGAAGCAAAAGCAAAAGGAAGGAGCAGATGTTCAGTCATTAAGCCCACTTTTGAAGCTTCCAAGGAAACAGAGGATGGACACACTCACTGAATCTGTCTGTATGATAAACCTGGGGGTTTTTGTCTTTATTTTGTCCTTCACACCCCACTCATGACATATACCATGACACAAAGAGAAGTGAGAGACTGCAACACTATTCATTAATCAGTATGGCATTTCAATCAACATTATTACTAATATCTTTAGACAAGGCTACAGAAAGGAAACAGAAATGGCTAAAGCTCAGGGCCCTGCCCTCAAAGAACAAAAAACTTCTATAAAGAAAAAAATCCCAGAAGTGGTGTGAAACAAGTGGCATGGCAGTTATTTCAAAGTAATAGTAATTCACTTAGTCCATATAGGCTAAATAGCTGAACAATCAGGGGTTAAGACAAATACTATGGGTGCACTCAGATATGATGTGCTGGTTTTGGCCAAGGTAGAGTTAATTTTCTTCACAGAGAACTACTTATGGGTTGCATTTTGGATTTGTGCTGAATGATGATAGATACTTTTTGATAGATACTACAGTGATGATAGATACTTTTTGTTACTGCCAAGCAGGGCTTACACAGAGATGAGGCCTCTTCTGATTTTATACTGCCATGCTGGTGAGGCAGCTGGAGGTGAATGAAAAATTGGGAGGGAACAGGTCACCCAAACTGACCAAAGAGATATTCCAGAACAGTATTTAAAGCCGGGTGCAAGAAGGAGAGAGGAAGGAACATTTGAGTGATGTAGTCTGTCCTCCCAAGTCACTGTGAGGCATGAGGGGGTCTTGCTGTCCTGGAAATGCAAAACACCTGCCTGCTCATGGGAACCTGTGAATTAATTCCTTGTTTTGCACTGTTTGCATGCATGGCTTTCGCTTTCCCTGTTGGCTTTATCTCAAACCCACAAGTTTTCTAGCTGGTGGGGAGGTGAGTGAGCAGTTACATGGTGTTTGGTTGCTGGTTTGGGTTAAAACATGACGTACACATTCATGTGAATTTTGCTGGGTTAAATCATCATTATGCATCTGAAAAAGGGTAATATGGTTGTTCGGGTACCTGTGGGAGACATTCCCCAGCAAAACAGCGGAAAAGCAAATCATCTGTCTGGAAAGCAGTTTTACAGGGAAGGCTTTGGGGTTATGGTGGACAAGCAGCCAACCATGAGCTCACAATGTGTCCTTGCAGCAGAGAAGGTTGACAGTCTTCTGGGCCACAGTAGGAGCGCTGCTGACAGGAGGCTGAAGGATCCTTCCCATCTACTCAGCCCTGTTATAACCAAATCTGGAGTTATGTGCCCAGTTCTGGGCTTCAAGATACAAAAGAGAGATGGAGCTGCTGGAATGAGCCAGCAAAGAAGTGAGACAGCCATGAAGACATTTAGGATGCTCAAGGGCCTTTGATACCAGACAAGCCCGAGAGAGCAGGGACTGCTTAGCCTGGAGAAAAGAAGGTTCAAGGGGTTCCAATAGTATGTGTAAACACCCAATGAAACAGAATGAATATGAGGGAGACAGACAGGTGCCCAGTGACAGGAGAAGAGATAATGTGTACAAACTCAAGTACAGGGAATACAATTTACATATTAGAAAAAAAAAAAATTAGTTACAGAAAGTCACTGTGGAGTCTCCATCTGTGGAAATATTTAAAAATTCATGAGCCACAGCCTTGAGCAACCTGCTGTAGGTAACCCTGTAAGAATGAGGTTGGTCTAGACAGCCCCTATAGATGAGCAACAACTTCAGTGTGTGACTCTGTGAGACCTCATAAGTAAGTGTTTTGAATTATATCTGAAAGTGATTGAAGTTAATTTTGCAAGGAAGTGGTGAAGAGTACATGCCCAAACATATGTTGTACCTGAAGAAAAGTAAATTCTTAAATGCCAGACCGCTGTTACAGAAGCACCACCAACCATGTGCTAACCCCTTAATAGCTGACTGACATCAATCCAGCTTCCATGAAGAAAATGTAAACTCGCAAATCAACTTGCAAGAGTGCTGTTTAATTTGCTACTTGATAAAAAAAAATAAATGTCCTAAATATGGCAGGAAAAGTTGTGTGCTGGGAAAGTCACAGGATTAGGATTACTAAGGATGACTTCCAGAGAAATAGTAACATCTTAGGCCTCCTTAATTATTTAAAGAATTATGGAAATTTGCACACAGCATTATTTCAGGTATGATAATTATGTGAAATCAAAAGCTTTTCCTTTGCAAAAATCTCATTTCATATTGTAGAGAAGTAGTACCCAAACCTGTCTTTCAAAATGTGTGCATGTGTGTATGCTTAGATCAGAGAATGGTGCAAAAGTTCGCCCTCTCAAACACAGGTTTCACAGGAAACAGCAAGAGATTTACCTGAAACAGGCATGCGCTGAGGGAATTTTACAGGGTGGGGTTTTTTTGGTTTTTTGGTGGTTTTTTTTTTTGTTTTTGTTTTTGGGTTTTTTTTTTTTTTTTTGAAGTACTATTTGCAGCTGAGCCATATTTAGATTGAACAGACAGGACAACAGATTCCTCAGAATCTCTAAATCACAGCATGGCTCTTAATCACATCGTCCAAACATAAGGAGCTAATCAAAGAGTACTGTTTGGGAGCAGGAATGGGTCACTCATTTTTACAGAATCACTTCAGAATCAGAACTAAGTATGTTTTATTGATATCAGTGAAGATCATCAAGGCTATGATACAAAGCTTATGTCTGGAAAAAACAACCAAAATGTCTGACTTCCTCCTGCTACAGTTTCAATAAAAGTGAAACAGCCCTTCAGGAAGGTATTGTGTAACATTCAAAAGCAGTAATTCCATGTTTAAATATTAATAGTGAATAGCTCTAAAGAAACCATCACAATTTATCAATTAACTAAAACTAACACACCTAACAAAATGGATTAGTGATTCCTTTTGTAACCAAAGAACCGATGCCAAGTTCAGTTGAGGAGCTCATTTGAGAAACCACAGTATCTTGGAGAATGTTGTTTTCTGGTCTTTTTGGTAATGTGGGGATCTCTGATAAGGACCATTAACATTTTATTAAATTAAGAAATTCTCAATGAAATTCAAAGGTCAGAGTAGATAGAGATAACTCTCTCTCCTTACTTTTCCTGATCCACTCTTCACAAATTTTAGCACAACTGAGATAGGATGCATTTGTGCTTCCCGGGACAATCTATGAGTTGATGCTTATTTCTAGGTCAGTGAGAAGCCTATCTTCTTCAGCATTACCTTTTCTGTGATATCATGGGAAAGATACTAGGAGGATTAGAAGAGGTTCATTTACATACGTCAAGTGATGAGCCATGGATCATGTGTCCTGCGCAAGTCAGGTAGTGGCAGAACACAAATGCGTAAGAGGAAGGAGTAGAAAAGGAGCACTCAAGGCTTCAGTTCACTTTGTCTACAAATTAACACTGCTGAAAAACAGACAGCCACTGGGGACCTTTACTTCAGCCATTCCCCTTCCACAGACTCAACTTTCTCTGTCTCTGGTATTTCGCTTCAATCCTTCTCTCTCCCTCTGTATACAACCTAGACAAAACATCTTGCAAAACAAAACTGGTTTTCTTGCAGGGAAACAAACTGGTAAACTGAGTAAATTCTCTCTAAAGGTACATGAGATATTTAAGGATATTTGGAGGTAATTAGAACACCAACTATTTCAAAACATCATCACTATGGTAATGTGTCATTTCCCTTGCAGACACCGAGGCAGACTTTAAATGCTGATGTTGAAGGGCCTTTTGCCAGCTTGGTACTAACCTAAATGGAGGCACTATATTTCACTCTGCAGATGGGTACTGAAAACAAAAAGTGAATGAGGTAGATAGCTACTTTAACAGGAAGAGGTTTTTCTTACCTTACAAGCTGCTGAATAGTCTTCTTTGGTGGATAATGGAAAGTACGTTTTCACAGGAAGACCGTGTCAGCCTCATTAAAATAATTTTTTAGCTAAAATCTTAGTCACCACATTTTGATCTCTGCAGTCTCCATCTCTACACAGTGACAGCTCCTTTCTAGCTACATAGGACAGTACAGAACTTGCGCACAAACCATCATCAATCTCCTGGTACCTGCACATTTGTGCAACAAACTGATAAATCCCTTTCCTATCGTCTCCTTCTAGCTTACAATTAGCAATTCAAAATTGTATGTGAATTCTTCTCTTAGTATATTATTTATTTCTTTGCACTGGTATCATGTCCTTTTAACACAACTTAAACAATAAACAATACAATAAAGTTCCCCATGAAATTTATGTGGAGACATCATTTTCAGGTGACATTCATTTCATCTGATAGTAGACCTGTAGTCCAATATCCTGGACCTTTGGAGCTCTCTTATTGTTCATGGAATCACAGGATTATGGAGGTTGGAAAAGACCCTTAAGATCACCAACTCCAACTTCTAACCTAACACTGTAAAGTCCACCACCAATCACATCCCGAAGAACCATGTCTACCTGTATTTTAAATGTCTCCAGAGATGCTGACCCTACCACTTCATTGTTACAGTCTGTTCCAATGTTTGAGAACCCTTCTGCTGGGTTTTTCCACATATCCAAATAAAACCTCCACTGGAATAACTTAAGGCCATTTCCTCTCACTCTGTCCCTTGCTACCTGGGAGAAGAGACCAACACCCAGGTGGCTAAAACCTCCTTTCAAGGCAGTTGTAGAGAGTGATGAGGACACCCCTGAGTCTCCTTATCTCCAGGCTAAACACTCCCAGCTGCTTCTCATAGGACTTGTGCTCCAGACCCTTCACCTTAGGACTTCCTCAGCAGCTTTTCATAGGACTTGTGCTCCAGACCTTTCACCACCTTCCCATTCTTTGGAATATGCTCCAGCACCTCAATGTCATTCCTGTAGTGAGAGGCCCAGAACCGGACACAGGACTCAAGGCGTGGCCTCGCCAGTGCCAAGTACATGGGGACAATCATTGCCCTGGCCACACTATTGCTGATACAGGCCAGGGTGCCACTGGCTTTCTTGGCCACCTGGGCACACTTCTGGCTCATGTTCAGCTGCTATCAATCAGCAGCTCCAGGTCCTTCTCTGCTAGGCAGCTTTCCAGACACTCTGCCCCAGCCCGTAGCACTGCAGGGGTTGTTGTGACTGAACAGCAGGACTCAGCACTTTGCTTGTCATTTGTTACTGAGGTTTTTAATTGCCAACCACAACTTCCATTTCATGACAAATGAGAAACCACCACTGGGCTAATACATATCTTTTACTGAAAATGATCCTATAGGTTTTTTTCCAGACTGAAGCAGGTACTGCATTTTATAATCAGTTTCTGAAAGATGTCAAACACTCCCGATGGCCTGTCAGTTGTATCTGATTTGTACACATCAGAGTTAGTGTTCTTCTTATCTTGAACTGTGCCATGCACTTTTGATTCAGTACAGTTAATATCTTTGAGGAGTAAGATATTCACTTCAGTTCATTCATCAGCTTGCGAAACTCCTCTGCTGTAAAAAAAAAAAAAAAGAAAAAAGAAAAACCAAACCAAAAAAGCAAACAAACAAAATAAAAACCCCACAAAAAAACCAAAACCAAAAAATTACACACTTCTTAGCCAAAAGATATTCTTCAAATATTCTCTGATGGACTCTTTCATTCTTCTTCTGCTCTGCGACCTTTCATGAAACCTACCAGGCATGAACAATTATTTTCTGATACACGAGTGTATGCCAAATAAGATGACACCATTTCATGCTGATAACTACAAGATGGTGTACATTATGAGATGATTGGCACAAACATACAACACAAATGTGCAGAGACAGAAGCTGCGGGAGGGTTATCAGCTACCTCTGGCTTGGGTAGGGTAAGGCTTTGCAGAAGAAAGAGACTTAGTCTCAGTTCCATTCATAAACCCATTTCACATTCTGCACAGATTTCATTTTCATCTGACGGCATCATTCTGCAACTGAAACCATGGTGAAGCACTTCTGCCACTGCCTTTGAAGACACACAGGCCGTTAGGATAAGCTATTGCTTCAGTCACTCATAAAAGTAGTAATTGCATTGATGGGAAACAGATTGTCTGGAAATGTCGTGAGTACACATAAGTCCTATTAAAGGACAGACAACTGGATCAAAGAATAGAATTTTAAAGCATAATTTATATTCCAGTTTTGTTATACAAGGTTTTACTTCGGTGTGGATATGTGTTTAAGTAGCACACCTGTAACTACAAACATGTCATACAAGGAAACACCTCATGATGCACATGCAAAGGTCTGTGTTAGCAGTGTCAATGTGTCTGTCCTGACCAAAAAAATGCCTCCAGCTTGGGGCACACCATCAGACAAATGCAGCTCATCATGCTACTGTCTCCGATCCATCTACAGACAGAACTTAGGCTTTCTCTCACACATACTTCACACAAATATTTTAACAAACAGGCACAGTGATGGAGCACTCTCTTCCCCATTCCACTCTTTTGCCTGTGTCCACTGCAGAAAAGCACTATGTTGTTGTCTTCACAACCTTTGCAGCTGTGCAAAGAGGGGCCTGGAGGAGGCATCTCTGTTCCTGAGACCAACACACACAGCAGGCAGGCTCCTGAGGCTCCTTTTACCCACCTCCTACCAGTTAAATCCTGCTACAAGGAGGCAAGAGGAAAAAGCAAAAAGCTGGAAACAAAAGCAATCATCAGTCTTCAGCACCAAGCACTAAGGGAATATTCAACCACTGTGACCTCAGTGGCTACAGGCAGCTTGCATAGGAAGAGAAACGAAAATGATGCAGACATAATGGGGAGTGATTCTGGGGTACCAGACTGAGCTGCCAGCTGAAGAGTATAAATGTGACTCTGCTTTTGGAGGGATCATTACTACTCCAAGATACCTGGAGGGCCACAGTCTTCTGCTTATGCTGCAAAATGTGTGCCACCCTAGCTAAAATGCACTCTGCCTTGCTTTCAGGCACATTGTAAAAATACATTTCCAGATGCACTACGCGAAAATAGCAATCCACATACTGTTATTTTGAACTAGGACACAAATCTCTTCCCTAAAAGACAAGGTGATGCCTTTTATTACTTGGTAAGGGATTAAGAGACATCTTAAGATTAAGAAGATTTAGAGCAATTAAGACAATCTAAGTTTCTGCTGCTCCAGAGCAGCTGCATGCACCTTTGGGAGGTTCTCCCATTTCTCCTCCTTAGGAATTCTGTTCACCTTCACTGTTTGTATTGTAAATCCACTAGATGCAGGCAATTTTGAGCCAGATCTACATCTGGAAGTATGTCTCTTAGATATACATCTGGAAGGGCAGTCTCTTTTTCAGGGGAACACTTCATGCAAGCCCCCAACTATAAAGCAGGAACAGCTCCCTGTACAACATAAATTCCGTGCCTTCTGCTCCGGTTTTGATCAATAATCCCTAGCAAATGCTTGTCTTGTCCTCCTGACTGCTGCTCCCAGCTAGGATGTAGCTGTAAATAATCTCTGAAAAGGCCCCCTTTTTAGTTCATGGAGGTCTACTGAAGCTAGTCATGGATCTTGGGATGAGATTCTTCAGGCCAAGTGGAAGCACCTATCTCAGTAGGAGAATTCTCCTCTGGACTTGCTCACCTGATATCTACTGATGGAGAAATGAATGTAGGCATCTTGTTCATAGGAGCCCACCTGCACTGCAGCATTCTGGCATTAGTCACATGCAGCCTTTTTTTCCAGCAGAAAAAAAAAAAAAGACCTTGAAAGCAGATCTGCTTGCCACAATATGTATTTGCCTGTGATTTATGATTGTTTCAGTCCTGGTTTCCTGCTTCAGAGAAATTATTCACTTCAGCACAGAAAGAACAGCTGAATAAAAAAGAAAATTGCTAACTGTGTAAATCTCTGCTGCTCTAACAGATTTCCTAAATTCATCGTGGTGACAGATTCCAGACCTTCTCTGTTGCCTTGGAAAATGATGGTCTTCTCCACGGTTTCTGACTGACAAGGGTGATGAGTCTATTTAGAAAGCCCAGAAACATCAGTCTGTAGGATAATCTTGCTGACTGGAATCTTCCTGTTGCTTTAAAGAAAGGCCAACAGAGATTGAAGCAACACCGTAACAGTACCTTTGGTGACACGGTTAGTACATATACACAGAATGTTTCTCAACTGGCAGCCAGCACAATCCTATCTGGAGACAGGTTGAGAGACCGAGGCAGTCAGAAGAACAGGACACCTCCCTCTGGTGGGAAGCAAGTCACCTGTCTCTGTTGCCATGGAGGGGAAAATGCTGCTCCCATATGGACTTCCAAGTTCCAGATTGGTCATGTTATACCTGGGGCAGGAGTGGAGAAGGATGTGAACCTTTTAAAGGTCCCTTCCAACAAACTATTCTGTGATTTCTTACCAGATGCCTTAAAATAATATGTTAGCACCAAAGCCAGATAAATTTAAG
Source organism: Haemorhous mexicanus (assembly GCF_027477595.1). Taxonomy (NCBI): domain Eukaryota; kingdom Metazoa; phylum Chordata; class Aves; order Passeriformes; family Fringillidae; genus Haemorhous; species Haemorhous mexicanus. The sequence goes on along the minus strand of NC_082381.1, from coordinate 43,309,257 downwards.
TAGCACTAAGAGCAAGAAAACTTTTTTTTTCATTAAAAAAACCACAAAAAACACAAAATCAAACAAACAAAATAAACAAGACCAGACGCATTAGCACGGTATTATGGCTGCCTCAGTTGCTTCCTCAGGGACTTGGGTGGGAGATTGCAAACTGTTCCCCTGTTCCCCTGAAGATTTTCTTAGAAGGCTTGTCTCCTTGAAATATTGGCAGGAAGAAATGACACTGTCTAAGGAGCTGTGAGATTAGCCATAAGCTAAACCATCACTGAAACACAACATCTTTGCACAGGAAAGTTCTAAAGAGAGTCAGTCAAATCTTCAAAAATCTTCATGAGCTTTTCCCATGCAGTGGGGGAATTTCTACATAGCAGCAAGAGAAGTTTAAACAGCTCTAATGAGCTTAGCTGGTAAAAATACTTACATAACATGAAAGATAGGAACTCCTTAGAAATAATCACTTCACCTTCACTTATTTTCTTAATATACTTCAAGAAATGTGGATGCTTGGTAACAGCAGTGTAGCAATACACTGGGTGCTGTGGTGCATCTTAGTAGCTACAGTGATTTCAGTGGGATGATACTATACCAGAGAAAAACATTCTTTGGAATGCACCTTTACTCAAGCCAGGAGCTTCTAAGTCCCACCTTGCTGAATAGAATCTAGTTTTCTTTGAAAAAATGTTAACATAATTTCTGTCAGTGATCTGTCATGTTTTCTCAAGCTAGAAGGCCAGCAGGCAGGCTGTGAATGGAGAAGACAGGGTTTTTATAAGAAGCTGTGGAACTTTCATAGTGAAGCAACACCAGTGATTGCAGACACATTGTGACCAGGAAGAACTCTTTAAATTTGGGTTGCTCTCAGTGGTTTCTTTATACACCCACAGACAGAAACATAACATACACAACTCACACACACACAAGCATTGTATCTGCTAGGCAGAGTAGCTCTCTCTCCTCTCTCCGCAGCTAGGGTTATTTCAGTTCTATGTGGGAGTTCCATCTAAGATGCAGCACTGATGGAACAGACCAATCTATCCAGAAGAAAAAATTAGACACTATATGTCTAAGTGTGTCTCTAGGACTTTAAGAAAAAAACTACCCAAAAAGTCATTACCTTCCCTTAATTAAAAAAAAAAAAAAATTCACTTCAGAGATGTGACTTCTCAAATCACTTGCATTGTAACCACCACAGGCTTGTTAACAGATTTGACATCACACGACATCACTGAGGATTCTTTTTTAATACCATTTAGTGGACTATTTTTAGAAATCTGCAAAAAATTAACAGAAGTACCCAAAAATAGGAGAAGAAGCACTGCTAGAGTACTTGGTCCTTTGTAAGTTCAAAGCTTTCAAGAGATCTGAGATGTCAAAACTGACATGAAAAGAAAATAACTGAAGTCATTTTCAGTCTAAGATTTAGGGGTTTATTTGAAACAAAGTAATAAGAAAGATCAATGGCGAGGCAGTCATAAATGTGTTACATTGTTTTATATTCTAAAAGATGCAAAGATGAAAACACATTTTTTTAAAAATAGAGGATAAAAATAAAACAAGAGAAGTAACTTATAGGAAATATCTGCTGAACGGTTGTTCATGCTTCAAGTATGATAATTAGGTAAGACGTGTGAGGTTCTTTTCAAAGCTGTCATTGTTTAGTTATTATGTGGTGGCTGTTTCTCACCTACAAACCTGAAAATCTTAAAATCTTTGTTCTTGCAAGATGCAGATTCAGTATGAAACCTTTGCTCAGCACAAACTTCCATAAATAAGTTGCCTTCACAAGCATGTAGCTAAAGAATGTCAGAACGTAAATCCCTATGTCTCTGGACTAACGAAACACAGCTCCCACATTTGCCCTGTGGCTATTGTCTCTTTTCCTGCACTCCACACTCTGGTTTAGCCTTTTGTGTTGATTAACACAACTCTGAACTCCACATCATTATCTTCCCCTCCATGAAGGTACTTCACACTTTTTTCATTGCCTGCAAATGTTTTTCAAGGATCTCATTACGCAGTTTGCAACTCAGGCCTCTGAACACCTCAACAGAAAAATGGCCTCAGACTGTGAGCAGTAAGTCTAATCTGACATCCAGAAAAACCATCTCTCAGACAAAGAAAGTCCACTTCCTTAAAATACCTGGAAAGAGAAAGAAACATCTATCCCCAAACTGAGGCATGTATCTTTCTGTTGAACTTGTTCCTACCTTGTAGGTAAGCATTCTCTTCCACTTTATTTTAGCTTCTGGGTCCTGAAGACCCCTTTGGGTCCCACTCTCAAAACAAAGGCTGCTCTTTCTTTTTACATGGGCAGAAACAGATTTGTGATACAGTTCCCCAGGTAGTCCTTGTTGACAAGTCTAAGGCCACTCCAGCTATCTAACATTACTGAAGCCTGTACTTCAGCTTTGCTCTTGGTGCCTCTTTCATATCCTGGTGTTTTGTTCAGTCTCCTTCGCACTGGAAACTGCACAACCCATTCTGAATATGCAGATCTCAACACAAATGTTCCTACAGGAAGTTAGGTAAATTCTCTTGCAGAACTTTATAGTAATTTGCTTCATGAGACAAGAGCCCCACACGACTGATGAACACTCAGGGAGCAAAGATCTCCTCTAAGTCACCTTGTAGCCTTGACTGAAGAAGATGTGCTTGTTCTATTTTCAGTCTTCCATCAGTAGCTCCTTCATTCACCCTTTTTAATATATAGGCCATGCCTGCTATTGATCCACACATTTTTCAGCATAGTATGGAGTTACCTCAGTCTATAGAATTACTCAGAAAAGCTCAAGGGATCAGGAAATAATTGAGCAAGAAAAATAATTGATGTAATTTCTGTACTTTTTACTTTTTACTTCAGGAGACTCAAAAGAAAATTGAAGGGCATGAAACAGTTTTGAACCACAAGAAAATGGTTTTTGAAAACTTTTCCATGAAAGACTTTAAACTGTTGCCTAATTTGAGATTTCGCGTCCTCATTTAAGGACAAAAGATGACAAAAACAAGATTTCAAGATTTAGCAACTCTCTGTTAACCTCAACTCAGAGAAATATTACATAAATGAAAAGGTAACAATACAGTACAAAAGCAAAAAATATTTTTATGTATGCCTATCTAGTGAAAAGGACAAGGAAAAAGTTGTTCTGACTGTTGCTGAGTCCTTGAGTTCATCTGGATTTACACGGAGAAAGCTTACTATGTAAGCAGCACAGCTGCATTCACCCTGCATTCATTACTTGTATGAATGTCACCTTCTCCCTTGCTCCAAAGGAAATATTCCAGATATGGTCAGGGCTGCTCAGACAGCTATAGCTCAAGCAATCACTTATTTTTCCTTTGGGCAATGTTGTCTATTGTTTTAAGTCTACTAAGCCTGTTCTCCAGACACACTCTATCCCTCTTCTTTTCCGAATGGAAGGGACAGCAGGAGTGTGCCTCCACAAGGCTCTCTTGACAAGCCACAGTTACACCTGTTGCCCCTGCTGAACAACAGAAAAGTCAGAGTTTGAAAGAGCCTCTGAGGGGACGGCCCAAAAAGTTGATACAACACTGTAGTACAGGTAGGGCAGGAAGTATAATATATAGTTCTAAATACACAAACATCAAATCCAACACAATCAAGAGGGATCTAAGCATTTTAAGGTAGGGGCAGCAGAATCCCTCAGAGCCATGAAGAAAGGATAACCATAGTCATTTGGTGTATAAAATGGCTGCTTCCCACACCATGCTAAAAAGCAGTTTTTGTTTTGTGGCAAATAGATATTTTAGTCAGGCACATTAGTCCTTTGTATTCATAGATTCACATCTAAATTACTACCAAACCAATTGTTTTACAAATGTGCAGTATTCAGTGGTTTGTCAAGTAGCTTAATCATGTTATGCAGGCATCACAGCAGGGTCTCTAACCTAGAGGAAAGATGACTATCAAATCATCTTTTTCCATTTTTTTCACAGTAAAAAAAAATGATAACTCCACTCTGTGGGCTATAGTGAATGTAAGTAGGACTTAATATGTCATTACTGCCAAAATGGAACCAGAAATAGTGTCATTCAGACTTAAGAATGGACTAACTGGAAGTAACATGAGACTTTGGCAATAGCTTACCTTGAATAGAAAATTCTACAGCTCTGAATTTGGTCCTGTTTGATGTTTCTGTCATCTGTTCTCTGGACTCAGGAGTAATCCACACATGTGGGCATTGATTGCACTGACCTCTCCTTGCTGTGATTCTGAGCACTGCAGTATTAGCAGTTGGTAGGAGGAGAGAAAACTGTTGTCAAATGTCAGGACAGTATTTCTGGCAGCTGCAGAGCTTCTCCTGAATCTGCTGTAAATGTATGCTCACAATAGTAGCTGATGGAGTTGAATTAACCCAGATGAGACATATTCAAGGCAGGTGCTCTAACACATTCCTTTCCAAGCGCTTGCTAGCAGTGCTGCTCAACCCAGGCATTCCTAGCCAGCTGGGAGCCCATTGGCTACCCAAGACTTCCAAGAGACAGGGAAATACCAGAGCATTTCAACACATTTGTGATTATCTACAGAGTCATCAGATCCAGAACCAGAGTGTTCACTGTACAATATTAGTGATGTCCTTACCTACCCCAGGCCAAGAGAAAAAAAGCCCTGGATTTTTAATTCCTACTTACTATGGCAGGATGTGGAATTTCCATGTCATAAAATCCCCTCATCCTTGAAGGATGCCCATCCATGTCCACAAACCTTGAGACCCAAGGGACCACAAGGACCAAATATAAAGCTTTCATTACCAGAGACCCTAGGCCCTTATGCTTCAACTGGAAGAGACTGGTATGAACTCCACTGTCAGCAATGCAGTAAACCCATGCTTTCACAGTGAAACCCAGTGATGACAAACAGAATGCATCATTTGCTAAAACAGAATTTTTCCGGTTCAATTCTTTTTGTACCCTTAGTACTTGCTCTGGAATCAAAGGTCACTGGAGCAAGGCTGACATGACAGCACAATCAAAATCCTTTCACAGCTATAGCTCGTTTGCTGTTTGAAACATAATCCAACATGTAGCCTGCTGTACTAGCTGACATGTAATGCTGTAGTCATGCACAGACACATGCAGAGGAAAGGAGGGAAAAAGGGAAAAGCACAATTACAAGCTTTGCATAGAGAAGTACTGGTCATTCCAATAGCCAATTAAATATATTTAGGATCCTCACTTACAACCAAGAACTGCAACCATAAGGAGGGAAATGAAAAGGACAGTTTCAGCATTGAGATATTTAATAAATGCTCTCCAGAAGGATCAGGAGGAGGGACTGTTATTTTCAATCCATCTGCGATTACAACTGCAATTGCATTCAACCTCATTTTTGCAGACATATGGGCTGCAATACTAAAAAGCCACCCATTTTTTCCTGTGAAAAGACAAGAGCTTGCCATTCATTCTATGCCTGGGGGGAAAAGTGAAGAAAAATATTTAAAGTTAATATATCCTCAGCTATAGGAAGTGAATATATTTTAAACAGAATCAAAAAATGCATCCTAATCAAAGATCTTTGGAAAGATCTTCTAGCAGTGGAATAAAGTTTATGAATTCACCTATAGCAACAGTCTGAAGGAGTAACCTAAGAGAAGAACAGTGGATTTTGTGGGGTGTGTAAGCAGATATCACCTGTCATGAATAGGTGCACATTCACGTTTATGTTTTATTTAGACTCCTTTTGCACTATATGAAAGGTCTATGCAGCTTGTCAAGGTAAGTGCCATGCCATGAAAGTGGGTCATCAAGAATGATAGGAATGTGACAGCCTGGCTACAAGAAACTATTAATGGAACTTTCCAGTCTGGGAAACAGATAGCTTGCTGGAGGTCCTCAGAATTGGGAATGACTGGGAGAAGGAATAACTCCTCACTGTCTCTTTAAACAAAAGATGTATACAGGACCTAAGGAGAAAGCAAGTTTCAAAGAGTTTCAAACAGTCTGAGGAAAACTCTGAGGAAACAGAAGAATGTGGTCATTCTTCAAGCAAGTAACTGCCCTGTGAATCTCCTTGCCACAGGATGTTGCAAATCCAAAACACTGTCATGGCATGGAGAGGAAAAAAGAGAGCTGCTAAATATAAAGAAACTGCTTTCACCCAAAGAAGTTCCTGAACCAGTATGGCTGGAAACTGGAAAAATATCTTGGGAAACTGCATTCTAAGCTTCCTCTATTCTTATAGCCTTCAGTATGAGTAGCCACAAGCAGCCATGCAGGATGTTGAGGGAGGGGAGGGGAGGAGAGAGGGGGAGAGGGGAGGGGAGGGTGGGTTACAAATTCTATTACAGTATATGGAAGCTGAGGCACATCACATTTCCCAATGTCTTAGCAGGTCATGATTTTTTTTTTTGTTGCCATTTATTTCCCAAAGTAAAAACAGCCTGTGGATATTTGTGTGAGTATTTTACAATGTTGCTGCGTAACATGGACAATTTTTTGGTGTTTGGAAGTTTCAGAAGGGCTGTTTGATCAGAACACTTTGACATACCAAGCCTGTTCTACCAGAAAGATCCTTCTTCAGTAAGTAAAATGCTTGCTTCCATTTCTTCCCCAGATGGTGAAACATTCCTCACAGCCACAGGAATGGACTCTTGTCAAGGGAAAGATCATGCTGACATCACTTTCACAGATGAACTGAGTGCTGCAACAAAAGTCTCTTGCTAAAAATTGAACTAGTCCTTTCTGTCTCTCAAACAAACTCGCTTCTAATGGGATCATTTTGTCCTTCTTGTTCAGGAAGAAAGTGTATCCAACACTAAGGATGTAAGGTGCAAGGAAGATATAATGACAGCCTGACATTACATAGCTAAAAGGGACCTCATCTCTTCAGGGCAACTAAAAGTAACCATCTAGCGTTCTTACTTCTACCTCACATATCCGAACTGCATTTGTAGATGACTACGTAGATAAATGAGGTCTAAACCATGCAACAGTCAAGTAATTGTTAGTGAAGGGAAATAACAGAGCTAAACTGAAGAGAGTATTACCCTTTAGCATGTGGAGCATGTTGCACACTGGCTTATGAGTTTAAGAAGACAAGCATACCATTCAAGGTAATCAGCTCTTTGGTTACAGACATTCAAATTAAGCATTTGGATATTTATTTCTGCTAGTAATTCAAGTGCACAAGCAACCTAGTCACTCAGAAAAAGTGTCTGGAAGATAGCATCTCCAAAAACAAATACAGCCATTTCTGTTATAATTTTGTTTTGCCTTGAAAGTTAACAATTTCTCTGTTACATGTGGAGCATGCTTCTACCAAACAAGGTGTTTTGAAATAACATTCTCAACAAGATACCCAAGAATATTTTGGAATTTTGAAGTACAGTGTGAAGTCTACATATTGAAATCCAAGGGTTTTGGAATTCAATATGTAGACTAACATTATACTTCAATGCAAAACTGAAGGCTACAACAGAAATTAAAATGAAGTAAAGAACACCATCAGAATTTGTAGCAGGACAAGAAGATGATTCCAAACCCATCATCAAACATTTTATTTATCCATAAAAAGATTTTATAATTGAACGGAAAAAAGATAAGTTGCTTATTTTTCATATAACTTCACTCTTTTGCAAGAACATAGATGTATGTTCTTTAATCCTGCAAAGTCCAGAAGTTTGAAAACAGTTCAGTTTAGGGGAAAAAAAAAAATCACATTATATAAGCTTACCATTTCAATAGGCTGCATTTTACCTCATCAGTATTTTTCCATCAGCAGTTGTCAAACTTCAGCTGGGAGGGTTCATCTGTGATGTACAGTGTGCTGTCTGTATGGAATACAATACACAAGAATCCTTCATCTCCCAATCTGCTCAGTGACAGAATTACAGGGCACCCCACTGGTCATGCTTTGTCAAACGCTGACACAAGTACTTCCAAATTGAATTGCAATTTTTGGGGAGCTATTTATCTAATACAAACTCTCCTCAAAGAGGCATTTACAGTTAGTGGACTGTTCCCTGGAGAGGGAAGAAGGGAAATATATCTATTCACGATTTTTCTATTCTGTACTTTATTTTGGATTTTTCTTATATTCCAGGTTCTAACTTTGTGCATGTGTTTGATGTTTTCCTGGGATCCTACTGTTGTGCTAAATGCTGCTCCACAGTGTAGCTGAGATATATGGATGCAGAAAAACTTGCCATGAAAGAGGCTGGTGCCCAAAATCTTCTTTGTATTTTTCTAGAAGCAGGTAAAGAGTCTCCTGCCAGGCTAGTAATTTCTGCTGTTATTCATCAAATTATACACACTGGCTGATATGTTTCCTTCAGTCACAAAAACTGATGAATTCCCAATTAATTCCTCTTACTCCATCCTTGCACTGTAATCCCAAAGGTCCCTGTGCAAATCTTTCCAGGGCTCTCCTCAAGACTCCAAGGATCCACTATAGGCCACCTGATCAGGGGGAGCTACCAACAATGCCTTCTTACTTCAGATACAGGAAGCATTATGCTTGCAAGCTCTCATCCTTATGGGAAATTTTAACCACCTGGACCTCTGCTGGGAAAGCAGCTCGGCTGGCTGCAAGAAACCCAGGAGACTCGAGGACTATGTAGAGGACAATTTCCTGGTGCAGGTATCAGGCAAGCCAGCCAGAGGCGCGGCATTCCTGTCACTCCTGGCACTCGCCAGTGCAGAGGGGCTCACTGAAGGGGTTACAGCTGGAAGTAGCAGGCACAGCCTGGTCAGGCTCAGGATCTCAAGGAATATGAGGCAGCAAAGAGAAACTCCACTCCCTAAAATTTGGAAGAGTGAATTTCAAGATGTTTAAAGGGTTAGGATGAGATTGCCTTGGAAACTTCTTAAAGACAGAGGGGCTGATTTGAGCTGGCAATTTTTTTAAGACACTTTTCTTAGAGCATAAAAGCAATTTATTCCTGTCTTTAGGAAATTGAGGAATTTAGGAAATTTAGGAAATTACTCCTCAAACTGAGGAGTAAGATGGTGGAACCAGATACAGATGACATAAGGAGAGTAAATGGATACTGTTTGAATGTGTAGAAATAGGCTCAGGAAAGCCAAGGCAACACTGGACCAGAACTTGGTAAGGGATAAGCATACAGGTCAGAAAAGAAAGGCCAAGGAGAATGTACTGCCATTGATATACAAGAAGGGTGAACTGGTGACAACTGACATGAAGAAGGCTGAGGTAATCAAAGAATTTTTTCCCTCAGTCTTCAGAGGTAGTCAGGCTTCCCACTTCTCTCAAATCCCTGATCCTCTGAGTGAGTGGGTGGGGGGAGGGAAGTCCCTCCCAGTAAAGGCAAAGAGCAGGTTCAGGATCACTTCCTGAAGCTACCTATAGCCACTTGTTCTACAACCACAAGTCTACAGAACTTGATGGCATAGATGAGGAAACTGGCTGATGTTGCCAAGCCATTATACTTCAAATCTGACAAGTCATGTTGGTCAGGCTAAGTCCCTAATTACTGGAAAAAGGAATACATCTCCCATTTTTTAAAAGGGAAGACAGGAAAATTCAGGGAACTACAGATGGGTGAGCATCACCTTTGTGCCAGGGAAGGTCATAGAGCAGATCCTCCTTACACATATGCCTCCTTACATATACACAAGACAAGACTGACAAATGTCACCTACCTAGACTTTTGTAAGAACATCAGTACTGTCCCGTATCACATCCTTGTCTCCAGGTGGGAGAGACATGGATTTAACAGATGGACTATTCAGTGGATAAGGAATTGGCAGGATGGATGCCACCAGAGAATTGTGCTCTGTGTCCAGGTGGAAGCTGGTGACAAGTGATGTCCATCAGGGCTCTCTGCTGGGACTGTGCTCTTCAGTGTCCTCATCAATGGCACAGATGCTGGGATTGGGTGCATCCCCAGCAGGTCTGGAGATGACACAAAGCTGAGCAGTGCAGCTGACACAACACAAGGATGGGATGCCATCCAAACAGATCCAGTCAAACTTGAGAACTGAGCCTATGAACTTCATGAAATTCCACAAGTCCAAGTGCCAGGTGCCACACCTGGATCAGCAATCCCAGACATAAATACAGCCTGGGAGATTAAGTCACTCACTGAGCACAGCCCTGCGGAGAAGGACTTGGGGGTTCTCATGAATGAGAAGCTGGACACAAGACACCAGTGTAGCTCAAAAGGCCAACTGCATTCCTGGGATGCATCAAAAGTAGTGTGGCCAGCTGGTCAAGGAAGGTGATTTTCCCCCTCTACTTTGCCCTCACATGGACCTGTTGGAGTGGGTCCAGAGAAGGGTCACAAAGATGAACAGAGGGATGGAACCCATCTCCTATGAAGATAAACCAAGAAAGCTGAGGTTGTTCAGGCTGGAGAAGAGGCTGAGGTGAAGGAGACCACATTACAGCCTTTCAGGACCTTTAGGGGGCTTATAAAAAAGCAAGGAGAGAAACATTTTATATGGGCAGACAACGGGCAATAAACTGAAAATTTTAAACTGTCATAGAACAGCTTTAGATTAGATGTTAGGAGGAAATTCTTTACTGTGAGGGTAATGAGGCACTGGCACAGGTTACCAGTGAGAAGATGTGAATGCCCCACCTCTGGCTGTATTCCAGTTCAGACTGAATGGGGTCCTAAACAACCTGACTTAGTGAATGGTGTCCCTGCACAGGGCAGGGGGTTGAAACTAGAGGATCTTCAGGGTCCCTTCCAAACCTAAATATTCTATGATTCTATGGATGGGAACCTGTGACAGAAGAAATTGCTGTACTGAGGACATCAACATCCCTGGAAGCACATCTTGCACATCTTGCTTCACAGCATGTGAGGCTGAACATAAAACCAGACCATTTTTCAAAAGCCTCAAGAATCCCATAGCAATTTAGCTGTTTTCAAAAAGCAATCCTCTTTGCTGTGTATAGGCCACATACATATTGCTAGGATTCATTATGTTCAGGCATTAATTCCTGTCCCTTCTTTTTCCTACCAGAAATTATCTTCCTAAAGTCTTCAATTCCAACTATGGGGCTGTGATCTAGGATGACTACGAAACCAAACTGGCCAATTTGATTGGTCTGTGAGACCTCCAGTGTCAATGAAGCAGATGAATGACACTTTTCTGACCCTTCAATATATTCAGCTGTACAAGGAATCTTGCTATGAAATACACACTAATATAAAGGTGCTTCCAATCCACTGTTAATTAATTCCAGGCCAGGAAAAAAAAGCTTAAAAAGTATAAGGGACTTTGATACAGAGCCTGACTGTGTCTTTGAGTGCAGTCATATAATCAGCATAATTATGTAAATATATAATTAGGTAATTATACTGGTATATTTTCATATTCATCTAGTATTTTCTTCTTTGAGACCACACTGCCTAGTACAAGAGTACTAGGACTATACAAAATACAGTCACCTAATAATAGACTCTGAGTTACCCAATGTATAGTTCAGGGTACAATAGTAAGAGACTCCAGCTTAGCATTAAGTGACTACTCTCACAAGCAGTTACTCTTGCTAGTTATAATGACTTCCTGCTGGCCCAGGCACCACAAACACCACAAGAGCCACAAAAGGATGTCAAATTATTCCATAAGACTGCTCCATAATAGAGCATCCAGTCTCAGTGTCAGTAGCACCACAGACTATTCCTGGCAGCATATCTTTTCCAGCTCCACCTAGATCATTAAGGACTATCAAGACAAGATTTTTCACAACTAGCTTTGTTCTTATCCCTGCCAGGCTAACCAAGGAGAAAACATGCAGTATGCTCCAAAACAGAAATATCACAAACAAAACATTTAAATCTCTCCATACAATGCTAGGGTCTCTCTCACAGAGACTGTGAGACAGCCTCTCACAGAGGGCCTTTCTTCAAGGAAACTGGGGAAACATCAGAAGGACCAAGATTCTTGTGATGGGAGACAATCTTTAGAAGAAGCAGTGAACTTGCTAAGCTATTCAGGCCAGAGTGAGTATTCCAGCTAGAGAAAGTCTGACTCATGCTGAAGCAAAAGTTGCAACAAAAACAGTGAAGAGACACTTACTGACTTAAGTACACAGTGGAACATATTACATATGTAAGCATTAATAAAACTACACATTTCCTAATAACAGGAAGCCTAGTGCTTACGATGTCTTATCAGCTGAACAGGATTCTGAGAGGAAACAAAAATGGTAACTTCTTCACAATTTTTGGGTTAGAATAAAGCTGCCAGTATTAAACTTTTCCTCTAATCCTCTGGAGACCTCAGTGCTTCCTGCCTTGGGAACAATTATCTCTTCACAGGTTCCCTTGACCACAAATTACTCATCAGAAGACAAGGTAACCTTCAAACTAGCACATAACATAGAACTTAGATAAAGAGTTTCTTTTAATTAGTTTCTAGGTTACCACAGCATACATGCTCTTCTACCTTTTGCTTTTCAGAGAACATAGAACACCAGGTTGAAAGTAACCTCAAATATTATTTGATCCAAAATTTTCTTGACAAAAGCACAGTCTAGACAAGATGGACCAGAAGCCCACACAGATGACTATTAAAAGTCACTAATGCTATATTCACCACTGTCCTGAGGAAATTACTGGAATTGCTGATTTTTCCCATTGTGAAAAATGTTCCTCCCATGGCAAATTCACCAGGATCTCACCAGGGGTACCTTGTACCCTTCTTCATCTCTTCCATGTGACTCACTGTAGAAAGGGAGTCTTCATCTTCTTTGTAGTCCCACTTTAAATACTGGAACATAGTGTAAAGGTCTTTCCTAAACCTCCTTTCCTCAAGGATGAACAAACCTAGCCCTCTCAGCTCCTCCTAATGTAACGGGTTCCTCTGCCCTTTGATCCTCTTTGTTATCCTTCTCTGGACCCTCTCCAGCCCATTCATAATTATTTTTCTTAGAATCACACAAATCATTTAGGTTGGAAAAGACCTTTAAGACCATCAGCTCCAACTACTAACCTAACACTGTGAAGTCCACCACCAATCATGTCCCTAAATGCCACATCCACATGTCTTTTAAATACCTCCAGGGATGCTGACTTCCCCATTTCACTGGTCTGATGCAATGTGTGAGAACTCTTCTCCTGGGAAAATTTTTCCACATCCACCTCCAAGCTAAACCTCAACTTGAGGCCATTTCCTCTCACCCTGTCCATTATTACCTGGGAGATGAGACCAACATGCACCTGTCTAAAAACCTCCTTATGTCTCCTGTAGAGAGATAAGGTCACCTCTGAGATTTCTGTTCTCCAGGCTAAACTATTCTAGTTCCCTCAGCCACTCTCGATCAGACTTGTGCTCCAGACTCTTCACCATCTCCATTGCTCTTCTCTGGATGTGCTCCAGCCCCTCAATGTCATTCCTGTAGTGAGGGGCAGAATTGGGCACAGCACTCAGGGTGTGGCCTCGCCAGTGCCATGTACAGGAGGACAAACCCAGCCCTGCTCCTGCTGGCCACACTATTGCTGATACAGGCCAGGATGTCATTGGCCTTCTTGGCCAGCTGGGCATTTGATGGTTCATGTTTAGCCAGCTGTCAATCAGCAGCCCCAGGTCCTTCTCAGCTGGGTCACTTTCCAGCCCCCAGCCTGTGCTGCTGCCTGGGTTGCTGTGACCCAAGAGCAGGAACCTCAAACAAACGGCCTCAGCCCTACCCAGAACTCTCTGCAGTCCTCCTACTCTCAAGCAAAACAGCATTATCCTTATGTTCCATCACATTTGCTGCTGGCAAAACACACAAAGCCTTGAATATCTTCTGGGCTTGACATACTGACTCTATTTGTCATTTAGTGACATATCTTGAGATGTAGCTGTTCTTAACAAATTCAGGAAAAATCACAACCTTCCTTCTCACCCAAACTGTGAAATGAAGGGTATTACCCTGATTTGCCCAACTTGGTTGTTTGGGGTTTTTTTAACTAATCATCAGTTCTGAAACATTACATTTAGCTGGCAAGCTCCATGAGGCTTTCTGCTGATCTCCCTGCAATGTCAGCTTGCTTTTTCTCCCTCTGTCATTTTTTCTTATCTGTAATACAAAACATAAACAAGGTCTAAGAGAGAATTGGCAAGAGCTTTATTTACAGTGTAGGTAATGTTAGATTTGTATGCAACCATCTGAGAAATTTACTCTGAATATTAATCTGATATTGCTAAAAATTTATTGCTAAAAAAATATATATTGGTACAGCAGCTTACATATTAAGATCAAAAATCCATGCAATGAACTTGTCAACATTTATACTAAATTAACTACCATAATAACTCTAAATACAATCCTGTTTCTGAGTTTCAGGCTGCATTCAAGGCACCAGTCAACAAACTGCAGTGGTGCAGCCTGATCTACCACTAGCTGTGTTGCAGCTCACCATACGTAAAGCACAGCTTTTTTGACAAAGCCCCTTGCTTCCATCAATATTTCTAGCCTCTCTTGAGTACTTCTTCAGGTACCTTGAAAAATGTCAGGTCTGAGTCTAATGTGGGTTGTCATGTAGGATAAAGGATAAGCAAGGAAAGAAGACTTCTTCTTACACATTTGCATGGACTTTCCCACATTACTGCTAGCCCAAAGCATAGAAAGCTGCTAATATTTACTGTCATACTGATCAAGAATACATTTTCATTCTAATGTTGCACAGAGGTGAATAAGAAGATAAAGAGAGGATGTGGAATGCTTATCTGCTGTCCTATTCTGACCATTTTAAATGATGCTTGTGTTTTTACAGCTCAAATTTGAATACAGAATTTAGGTATTTCCACCAGAAAGCACAGGCAGGCCATTGAATACAGGAGTGCTACCCTTGGGAAGAATGCCAGGCCTGATAAGGCTGTCATTATAGAGCACGTAGTCAATCCTATCCCATCATTAGAAAGTGATCATTTTGATACTTCCCCCAAATCTCCAAGGAGCCATTGGGAGGTAGAGCCCAGGTTCCCTTCAGGGAACAGGCTGGGCAATCAGTTCAACAGCAAAATGAACATGTCAATATGGAACACGGAATCTGAACCTTCTGTTACAGACTTTGCTATGCACCTCTCCCAAATTATGTGTGTTTGCACTTGCAGCATCCTAGAAAAGCTGCAAAACCTTTCCTGACTAATTCGCTTATTGAAAACACTGGCTAAAAAGCATCTGGACATCATACACCTGGAAAGAATATTGCAGATAATATGGGCAGTTTTGGCAAATCTGTGTACAAGCAGCCTTAATTCTCTGAAAGCCATTAAGCCATTACTTAGCACCTGGCATCAGTGTGCCATCCAAACAATGCAGAGTTTTTGTGCCACCCTGCAGGATCATGAGACCAGCTGAACAAACAGCAGCATGGTGATTTGCATCTACTTTTGTCTACTCAGCATACGCTCCCCAGCCCTTCCCCTGCCAGTCACCTAACAGTACACAAAACTCATGCCTTCTGTTTAAAATTACATTCTGAGACAGACCAAGGATTCCACTTTAGTCTTTCAGAATATGTCCTAATGTATTCAATAATATTTTATATCCTTATATATTCAGTAATACCATGCAGTGCCTACCTTCCTGTGTTCCAGAACCTAAGGTAACTGGCTTGCAACAATACCGCAACTTTGTCTCACATGTCATCCCTTTTCCAAATAGATTTGGTTTAGAATGACAGGATGTAATTTTAAGATAACATATGTTGACTGCTATTGATTAAATCACACATGTTGTAGTATGCACTTACCTTTCTTGTGTGATTTTCTCGATCTTTCCCACACACAGATGAAGTTGCGTCATCCTCTTTCCCTTTCAACATTTAACTGGGGAAGTAATATCAGTTTTCTTCTGGACTTCCCACAGTATTCAAACAATGTACCATGAAAACAAAATCTCATTTTTTCAGATTTCCCTGGGCAGCAATTTTGAGATCTTGCAAAAGCTCTCCTTATCTTAGGATGGAAATATTTCACCACTTTTATGCACTGTGACTGTACCATTTGTTCTAGTAAAAGTACTTACCGACTTGTGCAGAATACTCCTTTTCTTGTGCAGAATACTCCTTTTCTTGTGCAGAATTCTCCAAGCTCAGATGTCATTGAAGAAACTAGGTGTAGCTATTTGCCCACTTGATAACTTTTCATGCCTCCCTTTGTGTCTGATTGAGTTTTCCCTTCCAGGCTAGCTTGCGCCATTTTGCTCGTATATCCATATAATTCACGCTAATTTATTGCCAGAAAAATATTGCTTCATTGAAAGTTTTTGCTCAATACTTAAAGCACACACATAACATTTTAAAAAATATGGGTGAATGGTGATCAGGCAGGAAACATGAATCTGACACGAAGAGAAGTATTTTCACTTTTCCAAGAAAAACTGCTTTGAATTACTGTTTTTACAGCTCTACCAGTAAGTAGATAGTTGTTTGCCTAGGCATCACTCTAAAATGCACACATATTATCTCATTTCCATTGCTAAGAATAAATGCTTTTATTAAAAGAAAACAAAACATTCACACAAAAAAGCCCCACAGTGGCAAAATCTATTACTATCATGTTTTCAGCAGCTAATTCTGATAGCAGCCACAAACCTCCTTTAATCACTGGTAAGAATTGTGGACAAGTATGGTCAACAGTCCTACATAATGCAATTTGCCATGTGGCATATTCCACTCAAACAATCCTTCATATAAAAAGAAACAGAAAGTGTCAAGCAAAAAATCTTTGAAAAGGAAATTAAGATGCCCTGGAATCCAACTGATTTTGGAACAGCCGTCTCCAGACACACAAATATTCCCAGATGAATTGTTCTAGAAAAAATAACTTTCAACTATAGGTTAAGAGAAGATGGGTTTGGTTGCATTTCTTTTTAATAATTTCCAGAGTTTACTTACAGAGAGAGTCACCTGAATGCTATGAAGTACTGGAAATATCAATGGAGCTGCCAAACCCAGGTCTAAATGCACAGAAGGGAAAGTGCAAAAATTCTAAACTACAGCAGACGCTGGAAGAAAAAGAACTTGTAGGTCTCCAGCCTTATGAATGTAAGCCTATGATCTCCTGGAAACACGAGGCTGTACCAAATCTGTTCTACAGAAATGCTCCATCACAAATTCATGTGATTTGAATGAAAAATTAAAAACTTGCCCAGAAGAGAGGAAAGATAAAAGAACCAGACCCTGATTCTATTATGAGATCCTTGAAAACAAATCAACAGAAAGGTTTTTGGGTGACCTTAGAGCAGATGATAAGTGCCATCGCATTACAGTGACCAACAGAAGAACAAGATTTAACACTGGATCAAGAAGAATCACAGGGACAGGTCAAAACAGAGCCTGAAAACTGACATAAAATGTCCTGATTTCAGCCAAATACAGGGTTAATTTTTCACAGTACCTGTGAGCGGGTGGAACTTGGAGCTGTGTAGGCATGGCCAAGATACAAATGCTGTTTGGTCTTTCATCGTTGGTATGTGCAGGGAAAAGGGATTCTCTCTCTTCCAAGGAGGAGATCTCTTTCTGGTCAGGAAATCAAGCATGGTGGGCATAGGGTCTGTCCACCATTGTTTCATTGTCTTGGGTTTGGTGAGCATTTTGCAGCTAAATAATCCTCTCTTCGTACGCTTTTACTATTAGTATTGTTGCTGATGTTTCTGTTCAATTTCTTGATTCATTGCTTTTCCCAGTAAATTGTCCTTATCTCCTTATCTCAGCCCATGGTCTTTGCCTTTTGTGCCTTCAAATCCTCTTGCCAGACACACATGGGCAGAAGAGAAAGGGAGGGAAAGTGAGTGAGCAGCATGTGGTTTTGGAGTCTAAGGGAGGGGAGGACTAAATCTGGGGATACCATCCCTAAACAGCCACAAATGTAAATTGAGGCAGTGCCAGACCTTGCCTTTTGAATATGGCTTGGTCTGTCAGCCTTTATCTTCCTTCTCTTCCTCTCCTCCTTTTTCCTCCAATGTTAGACAAGAAAGTATAGGGAAGCTGGCAACTGGAACACATCTGGCACCGAAGAAGGATTTTGGTGACAAGGGTGTGGAGGGAATTCTAAGACCAGCTCTCCCATGCACACCATCTGCTCATTTCTGATCTGTCCTTCAATTCTTATCCCCATAGTGCACAGGATGGGCTGGTAAACTCAGGTCTGGATCACCAGCTGAAAGAATAAGGTCTGAGGCACTTCAGGCATCAGTGTAGCATCTTTTGGCTGTGGGTACAGACCATCATGCTGAGCATTTGGGAGCTCTAGAGAAGGTCATGCTGCATGCACAGTCAGAGTCACACAGGCAACAAAAAAGTCTTGATGAGCTCCCAAAATTGCAATTAAATTGATTTTAATTGCACTATTTCTTGTCTATGTCACAGCTCACTTGTTTTATTTCAAACATGTCAAGGACAGAGTCTGAGATTTCACACTCAGTACAGAAGACATCAGCAGAAAGTCTCATCATGTCCAGAACTTTGTAATGACACTAGGGCTTTTGAAAAGCTCAGTTAATGATTGATACCTCCAGTTTCTAAGTTCAAGCATTGAGCTCTGATAGATCAGACCATCAAGATTTTTCAGCTTGGTACTGATAAACCTCTGCAGCCTCTTGACTTTCTGCTGTCTTTTGAGAAATGGATGTTTCTGAAAACATAAATCCAAATCTATATTCTTTTTCTCTGCCAGCCTTACCTGCTAAGATCAGCTTTCCACCAAGGACAAAGGTACAGTTTGTACAGTAAACTGCCCTGCACCCTGTCTCTACTTTCTGTGTTATATATTTCTGTTCAGTGGTGATGTGAGACAAGACATCTTCGGGTGTTCCCCTACCGCACTTTGGCAATTTCACAACCTCTGCAGTCCCAGTGACTCATTCTTTTTTTTTTTTTTTTTTTTTTTTTAATTGAGGAAGATATTCTTCAGGAAAGCCAAGGCCTTCCAAGTATGGCATCTAGAGCAAAACACACAGTAAAAACTCCAGAATACCCTCCTATGACTCTAACAATGGCTAAAGCACAGAATATTTCAAGCTGGAAGGGATCTCTGGGGACCTTTAAAAAAAGCCTTCCCTAAGCATGGCTAGTTACAAAGTTAAATCAGGCTGTCTAGAGCCTTGCACACTCATGTTTTGGAAAGTTCCATGCATAGAAATACCACAACCTCTCCCTTCAAAATTGTTTTCTAAGTGAAAGTGCAAGAATCATAAAAGCTTACAAAGGGTGTTTGCTTGCCCAGAATAACTGGAGGGCAAAGCCTCTTCCTCATCCAGATGTCTGGTATTCTTGTATTCTTCAACATCCATGCCCCTAATATCCCTGAACAAAATATAGAATCATAGCAAGATCTTCAAAATGCCTTGAGATGTTTCTGTCTGTCCACTTTCTATCATGCTCATTGGCACTTGCACATCTTTGACTCTCTTTGGAAAAGCACCGTGAAGTTCTGTTTTGAAATTACAGCAGACTGGGTGACTCCTTACTTTGGTTTATTTCCAAAGGTCTTCACCCTTCTGTTGCAGGACTGTGCTGCTACTGTCATGTCCCACCCTTGTTTCCCCCCGATAATTTAGTGACATTGCTTGTTTTTATCCTAGACACCTGTCTGTCATACTCAAGAAACTGCTATCATCCCATGCACTCCCCAGTTCTGCCTCTGTCCTTTTTTTTTCACTTTATACTTTGTAGATAAATTAAGGACTTCAAAGAGAAGATCTAGGAAAGAGTCTTTCTTTTCAGCTTTCCCTCCTATTTCTGTCAGACACGGTTTGATGGTGACATAGCCATTCTGCCATCCCTGAAACATAATAAATAGCAGCACACAGTGAACTGCATCACGGGGCTCATAGATTCAGCTAACCACTTAAATACTCAATGCCTCCAAGGTAACACCTGTTTGAGAACTGACAAAATGGCTCAGCCCCACAAGAGAATTTCCCACACATTCTCTAGGATCCTGGCTTCTTTGCAGCCTTTTTCTTTCATCTCTGCATTAAGTACTTCTAGTCCAATAATATAAAGTCTACCTATCTTCAATTTTATGTTTAAATATTAGCAGAATGATCAGATTTTCTTCCCATTTTAAGATTCAGTGTACCCTGGAACGATAAAGAAATTTATTTATTTGACTTCATTCTCTTTAAATAAAACAAAGAAATCCTTAGTAAATAGCAGCATGGGTTGGCATTGTTTTTGGGATTTTTTTTCTGTTATAGCATAGACCTATTAGGCATGAATTCCAAAACCAAATATCATACCAGACAATGAAAAACTTGCCCTAAAAAACCCAGACAAGTCTTATGTATGTCTGAAATTTGCTGAAGGTTTATTTCATGAAAATATATTTTGTGTCTCTGTTTCCAAAAGCCTTCATCATGCCAAGGTCCACAAAAGAGTGATTCTGCGCACTACCAAAGTCTCATTCCCTGGAATTTTACTGAGTAGAAACACTGCATTTTCTTCTGTGGTTTCCAAGGAAGAATGTCTGAACAAGAAGTCGATCCCACATTGCTTCATAGCAATCATGAAGAGGGAAACTCTTACAACTCACTTCAGGTCTTCTATCATATTGATGCTATTTCTTCCACTGCTTAGGTGGGAGTCTAAGAAAGGACTAAGCTTTAAAAGTTCTAAGGAGGCAGTAGCAGGCAGTTTTCCAGCCTTCCACCCCTCATGTGTCTTCTTTCTGCTGCAAAGCTGGCCCTGTAGAGGTACTGTAGAGGTAAGCAAACCATTTCCAACACAGATCCAGTCAAACTTAATAAAAGGATTTGGGCTCTGTATGAGGAGCCATCCAGACACCTTGCAATGGATGTGGGAAGAGTTGATCAGGCCAACCACACATTCCATCCTCATGGCATTCAGTCTTATGCAAAGACTGCTTTGCAGCCAGGTATAACTCATGCAAAGATTCCTCTCAGGTCTTGCAGTACAGAAAGTCTGCTGGCAAGGGATGCGGCCAAAACAACACTCTGGCTTCTTGAATTTGGTCACCAGCAATCAGGGTTCCCAGAGTAAAGAGAGTCCTTGCTAAGAAGAAGAGCTTTTTATCTCAAGTCAATAATGTCCATATATTTTCCTTCTGCTAGTCTCATATCTCCTTGATTTTGTACCTGGAATGGGTAGGTACCTGGCAAGGGCATGACAGAAGGCTATGCAGACTTTGCTACATAAATAATAACAGATCAGTCTTCACCACAGGTGAATGGAGAAGGGGGTGTTATGCTGCTTTTGGTGTGGAATAATGCTGAAGCCAGTGATTGACACATCAATCCCAAAGTAAAGATCCTGATAGTGAGGTGAAGATGTGGCAGAGAGAGCAAAAGACCTGATAAAGGAACAAACAAGTGATACTACTGATGACTTACCTAAAGATGCTGAGGTGACACAGCTGGCCTGGAGACATCTGACTGACAGTCATTTTACTAAGTCCCACTTTCTAACAGCAGAGTTTTTTAAACACACCCCTTCTAAGAGTTTGTAAAGAAAATTTTGCTAACTTTAATAAAAAGTTGCTTCAATATAACTGCTTTAATATAATATTGCATCAATATTGTTTGAAAATTAATGCACTATACTGTACTAGGAGTTATAGCTACCTATGCTGTGTAGTAAGACATTCTGATTAAGATCTTGTCATTTAATCAGTATCATAATAACCCCCTCTATTTATATAAATATATCTAGTTTGCCATCCTTAAACATGCAAGAAAAAGTTGTATAAAGATTCAGTTACGCCTATAGAATCCTTTAATCATAAACCATTGACAAAGTCTGGGACTAAGAATAGATCCAGCCACACACAGCCTCCTCCCTGAGAAGGAGTTTATAAACCAAGGCAGTCCTTTCTGCACCTTGTGACTCAGTGGGAGGGCTTCTCTAACTAACTTTGTCGGAAACTCCCATTCTGCCCACAACAAGCAGGGAGAAAACACAAAGGTGAAAACAAAGGTAAGAATGTCTGAGGCCCAAGTTTCAGCATCCAGTATTCCAGCTGGGCATGTGTCAATGTCTCGTGCACTACTAAACCAAGTAAGGTGAGTGGATCACCCAAGCCTGTACAAGACTTAAGGTGTCAGTCAGCACAATGGCCTCGCCCATTCTTGCACCACTTAGTCTTCTAAACACTCAGAACTTACATCCTAGCTTTGAAATCCTAGATAGATACAGGACCAGAATGGGAAAAAAGCTGGGGTTTTATCAATAGTAGATGGGAGGTTTGATCCAGAGGAAAAAAAGCTTTACAGAAAATGCCTGCCTTTGGAATGTGCTGACCAAAAGATGGTAAGATCTGAGCATTGCACTAGAACTTTGACAAAGATCACAGATGCTCCCTCAGCTGCCAAACAAGCAGATCCATAATGGCTCTGTCCTCACTCAGCACACCTCCTTTCAAAATCAGAAAGAAGCTCCCCCTGTATTTTCAAAAAGGGTAGAAAATGGTGGGAAGCCCTCAGCATTGGCAGAGGTTATCTGGACTCCAGACTGCAGCTAGACTGGGCAAGGGGGTGAGCAGAGCAGTGCCCATACCACTGTGAGCATAAATGAATGCAGGCACACTTCCACCCTCCTAAAAACTGTTCAAAACAGGACAAAGTGACCCAGATATGACACATACTCTCTTTGACTTTACATTCTTATGGCTCATTGCAGAAACAAAGATGTGAACCAGTGCTGTCACTGGAGGTTGTAACCAGCACTTTCTGCAAGCTTTACCAGCATGGGAGACTGACAGAGATTTGTGAAGTAAATTGCTGCTCTATATATATAAAGAAAAACATGCGAGTGGAAGGCAGGCTCATAGTTTTGTAGAAATTATTTTGTTCATTAGTGCAAACAAGAAGAGACTTCAGCCCTGTTTTAATGTGCAAGTGGCTGCCAGTCCTCTCTCTCTAGTTTATTATCTGGGAAACATCTGTGACACTTCATCTGCCTCCATGTGACAGAGGTCACACGACCCTCTCCAGTGAGGCATTTCTCTTCCCCAGCACCTCCTACACTGGAGCACAACAGCATGCTCAAGTGGCCATCTTTCTAATGAGTTGTGTTGATCTTCACCAGCAAACAAGCACCTATGAGTCAGATCTTCTCTTTCCCAGCAACAGACAGGTTCAGCCGAGGTCTTCAGAGGATTCGGGAGTAAAACCTATTTTATAGCAGTGGAAAAAAATTATTCTCCAGAGCTGTATTCCATGCCCCTGAAAGAGACCAGGGAGAGAGAAACACGGCACTAGGCACAATGACAAATCCAGTCCTGTCTTGGGAGCTTATTTTCCCAGTCAGTTGTCTCTTAGGTTTTGTGACAAAATAAACCAACCACAGAGAGGATGAACTCTGCAAATTTTATGAGTGGTAAAAATTATTCTTTACTTTCCTGATCACGCAGGCTGGGAACCTGAGTTTTGGATGAAACCTAGTTTCTCTTTCAAGGTTGGAAAAAAGAAATTAGAGTCTGGCATACTCCTGAAATTTATCTGTGGCATGAAGGCTGTGATTCAGTAAACCTAATGACCAAGCTTGAAGATTTGAGCAAGATCAGTTAATTCTCTGGTTAGGCTGCAAGCCCTTGAAGTGCTTTTCTCATTATCCTCCTACTTTGATTTCAGTCTCTCCCACTACCGAAAAACCTGACTTAATTCAAACTAGCAGATTTTCCCTTTTCCACTTTAAGTGAGAAAGAGAGCAGTAAAACTAGTAAGGAAAACTTTGCAATCTAATAATAAGATTTCTGTATATCCAGATGTTCAAAGCAACCTTGCAGCAATGGTCTTAGTCACCCAAATACAGGAAGTCCCTGCAAAAATAATATTTCAATCAGTTTCTTAGCATGTTATTCATAAAACAGGTGGTTTATTAATCTACAGGCTTTTTACAAGATCTTTAGGTGATTACTTACTACAAAAGCATTACTTTCTAGGGGAATCCTGAGAAGTTGTCAAAACCTAGTTTATAATGAGTTAAAATACCTGGAATAGTTGGAGCATTGTCCTTCTCTTAAAGACCTCTCTTGGCAGGAGTGGATAGGACATTTTTATCTCCTCAGAAAAAAAAATATTATCTATATTACCTTCTGCATCTTTTGGTTTGGTGTTTTGATCTGTTTGGTTAGGTTTGAATCTTCCCTGACTTTTAGCTTGTTTCCTTTGAAGCTTATCAATACGACACCACCCTGTGGTACAAACTATGCCACACCATTCTTCTTTCTGCTCTCCCACTGACAGAGGGATCCAAACCATTTCAGCCTTGTTTTTCAGTTATGCACAGATAACATGGAGCAGGCCATGAGCACTAGCTTTTTAACAGTATCCCAGCTACTTTTCATATCTTCTTTGTTACCACTCCTCATTTTCTTTGTTCTTTCCAATACTGTCCATCTCTATGGTTAGCATTGGTGGTTGAAGAAATGCACACTGGTTTTCTGATCAACACCTCTTGGGATAGTAAAAGTCATCACCTCTGTCCTTGTGGGTGCTCATTTCAGTTCATCAGTATTTCCTTATCTTCTGCTTTTTACATAACAAGTATCTTCTAAACTTACCCTGACACCACTGAGCAGTATTACTGTGACACACAGAGACCTTGTTTTGAATAGTTTTACTTCCACCAGCAAGTACTTCCTAAGAACATCACGGAATTATGCTAGCTGGTGTCTTCCTATCTAGGAGTAAGACAAAGTGAAATCTACCCAGCAGTGGAGCCAGGAAATGTTTCTACTCATAATCAGCTAGCCAGGCACCTGGTGTTGGCTTGCTCACTGTCACAGAAACAGCTGTGGTAGGAGCCAAGCTGGATCCTTGATTTCACATCATGATGACTTACCAAACTTCACTGATTAGGCCTGGAAATGGACCTGTATAGTGGACACTCAAAAGTCTTGGGGATGCCACGCCAAATCAAACCACAGAAAACTGCAACCATTTCAGAAGAATAGCTGTCTACCAGAGAAAAAAACAAAACAACACCTCCACTCATCCTCCAAAGCCCTAAAACACTTCCTAAACATGTTTAAAGACAGCAAAAACATGCAATACCAAATGCATTGCTTGGCAGAACCCAGGCTAGCTCTACAGAGTGAGAGAACTCCCACTAACAGGGCTCTTAATGAGATATTTGGAAGTCATTCCTCATTTTAACAGTGATCTCATCATAGAATCACGCTCCTTTTTGCACCATAACCCATCTTATCAGAAACAAAGGGGCCAGGGCAACAAAATTTAGTGTAACTTGAACAGACCAGGTGAAAATGCATCATTCAAACTGCACAGTGAGAAAAAATAAATGTATCTGAAGGGAAAAAAAAAAATCAATGACAAACAAACAACTAGAAAGAAAAGAAATTTGGCAGTTCCCAAAGAACAAGTTAATTATTACTAATGAAGTAATTAACATTTTTTAAAACCTCTGAAAAAATGAAATTGGCTACGCAAGTTCTAATTAATACTGTAATAATTTATCACAACGTAAAATGAGAAATCTTTGCTCCTCATTAAAGCAATAACTCAGAAGAATTTTATCAGGAAAAAACAACCATGGGAAATAGGGCTGGAAATAGGGCTGGAAAAATCCCAGAGAAACCAAGTACTCCATTCTCCTACCTTGACTAGAAAGCTGTTCCTGCATCATTTTATCTGATGGATTTTTTTTTTTAACTGTTATTTCTTATAATTTGAGGAAGAAATTCTACCCCATCCCCAAGAAGGAATACAGATTTTTCTCTACCAGTTATATGAATTCTGTGACTTTTCCCCTCCCCCTCCCTACACTAGTATAAACTTTGCCATCATGTGCATGGAGAACAGTCATCTCTCCCTTCAGTAGTAAATATGGAGATGCTTCAAGCCTGTCTGTGTACAGTCATGAGTAGTTTAATCTGACCCTGCTTAAGCAGGGAAGTTGAAGATCTCAAAGGGTCTTTCAGTTCCTGATATTCTGTGCTTCTGTGATAAAAGAACAGGAAATATCCAAACCAGCAGGCATTATCTGTCAGGTAAGGGTTTGGTCCAAGACAGACCAGCCTGCTTTTCTGGGATGGAAAGAAGCTACTTGAAGACTTAATTAGTTCACCTTCTCTGGCAGTCATGGCAAATTTTGTCAGACAGATCTGTCCTTATGTATTATAGACAGGTCATTCAGGAATCTGCCTCAATACAAGATATTGTGATGGTATGGAGCAAAAACTGAGCTCTAAAATGCAACCATCATCTCCATGTCCACTTGGTGCAGCAAGAGACTCTGCTGTCACTGCTGTAACACCTCACGGCACAAAATGAACACAGCACATGGTCCAGATGACAGCTGTGCTCACAGCTGAAAAGGCAAGAGCAACTGAAGGACAAACAAAGATTCATAAGCTTTTTCCTGAGTGCTAAGGAAATTCTGAGCTGTTGGTTGAATCACAAATAACAGTTTGCTGTTTGCTGTGTGCCTGCAACAACAACAAAAGCTTCCAAGCCTCCATTCTTTTAGTTGTTTTTCCAGTTTCAGGTGCACTTTAGGACATAGATCCCTTATCATGAAAAAGTAAAAACCACAACAACAGCAACATTTCCTACAGTATATTTTTCTCTCACCACAGTGAATTATGAGCAGGCTGAGTGTCTAAATGTCTAAATATCAAAAAGAGATTTTAATTTTCTGCATGTGCAAAATTTTCTTCAGGATGACACAGGAAAAGCTGTAGATGAGAACAACTGGTAGACAAGGAAGCCATTAAAAGCTGGACACTTATGTTTCCTCAAATCTTTTATCCTCTTCATGATTCCACTCATTCCTGATGAACATCAAATCTAAATGGTGTTTTCTTCCCCTGGCACTCTGGTGATTGAACTGTAAACTGGCTCTTTTTCTCCAATCAAGGCATCCTATCAAATGTGCTTAGCACCATGTTAAGAGACTCACCGTTCTCCTCTGAAACTACTCAGACAAGGGCAATAGGTAAAAGAATGCTGCCTGTAATTTCATCTGCGAGAACTCATATGCACAGGCAAAATATTAAGGAACTTCTCTGCTTCAAAGGAAACAGCAGCCACATGTGTATTTTTCTCCACAGAAATTAATTTTTCACCAGATATTGTGGCCTGAAGAACAATGTGTCACTAATGGGATTTTTTTTGGAGGAGAATGCCAAATGGAAAGGCAGAGCCAACACAGTTTACCTGACACCCTCCAACAGTTTGACAAAGACAGCTGTGGACTGCAGACTATGGCTGTTTTATAGACAAAAATCATCAATGTTTATACCATAGAAGCATGCCAGCATCTTGAACTAAGTTATGCTGTGCAACTTCTTCATGGCAGACAAGGAAATATTTGTGTTTCCACTAGCAGGCTGACTGCCATCCTCCTAAAACCCTTCTAACATACCTTGGCTACAGGCATGGGCAAAATTGTTGCAAGTCAAAATTACTTTTGCAAGAGGAAGGCAAGAGAAGCAAGCCAGTTCTGTAACCTGTGCAAAATACAAGGTTCCTGGGAAAAGAAAAAATAAAACAAAGAAACAAACAAACCCTCCCCACCCAAAACAAAAACAACAAAACAAAAATGAAAAATTAACCACAGCAAGAAAAGC
Source organism: Haemorhous mexicanus (assembly GCF_027477595.1). Classification (NCBI taxonomy): domain Eukaryota; kingdom Metazoa; phylum Chordata; class Aves; order Passeriformes; family Fringillidae; genus Haemorhous; species Haemorhous mexicanus. Next base: position 43,281,783 of record NC_082381.1, on the reverse strand, counting down.
ACTTGTGCATTATACTTGTACACAGAATTTTAAATTTAATGTCAGAAGAATTTTTACTGCCATCTCAGGCAAAAAATAAGAGCCAATATTGACATATTCCAAGGCCAACCTTTATTCTGACAATTTTACAGATATCTTATGCTAAAATTGTTATACTGAATTTGATAATAGAGGAAGTCTGAATTCCTAGCCCATGAAAGTATTTAATGGCTTAAGTCATGATTTAATCATCTCTTGGAAGTTCTTAGGTCTCATGGCCACCAACATGATATTTGTACAGTCATGTACAAATGACAGAGGGAGTTATTGAAAAAAATTCTGCTGGAAAAGGTGGGCATTTTTTTACACCATCCCATTTTGCTAAGTGCTGAGGTTCAGATATTTCTAAGCATCTACCTTTAGATTTGTTAATTTAAATTAATTTCAAACAGGCAGCTCTCATAAAACCATTTAAGAGGAAACGTGCAACTGCCCAGTTTCTGCTTTTCTATACAGACTTTCCCACATCAGCTTCAACCATTTGATTTACCAATCTGTTTTCAGCATTAGAGCCTTTTTCTCAATTTTTTTAATTAATGCTCCTTTTTCAGATTAGCTTAAAAACCAGGTAAACACAATAATAATAATAACAATAGCAATAATACTTTGAAATTACCAAGAGGGGGCTGTCTCTTTCATCTGAAGGCCAAAAAGATAGAGAAAGCTAATCTGTTTTCTTTGTTGCTTTTCTTTAAGAACCTTCTTTCTAATCAAATATGTTGGGCAGTAACCTGGGTTCCTATCTAAAGCCAGCCTCATCAACTTGTATAAAATCAAGTCATCATACCTGAGTAAATGTGGGAAAGAACAAACAGGTGAGCCATAATCTAATTATTCCAAATACCTTGTTATTTTGCTGCAAATGTAGCAGTATCATTCCATCTTCTTTAATATCTGGGTTGCTGTTGTTCATTCTTCACATTGCCAGCAGGTCATAGGCAGGTGACTGGGAAGTGATGGAGCTTTCAGAACTCATCCTGCTTTTTCTTTCTTACATCAGAAAAATAACTATTTATTCAGGTGAGAGAGCATTTTCTATGGCTCCTTAACCAATCTATTGAATATTTAGAGACAGCTTTGCAGAAATAGAAAGGTTTATGGTAAGTAAATAAATAAATTCCATTAATTTATGAAGGCTAAGCAAATGTTGTACGGCAAGAAAACTGTACAAAGGCTGCGCTCTTGATTGATCAGATTCAATTACTGCTCAGGATCAGAACTAGTGCTTTCAAGAGTCCCTTTTCCTACAAGTGCTTTTCAAGAGTCTTTGTGAGTCTGCTTCAACAGCACAGCAGTGTCCCCTATGTCCTTCACAAGTCCTCTCAGAGTACCAGGAGACAATGTGGATTTTGCCACTGAGAATGAGATTTCCCATGTTGATTATGCAACCGTCTTCAATAAAAACTTCTTGAACATTTGAAATGTGCCCTGGGAATCACGCACCTCAGAAGAATTCCTTTAGGTGTGGGGTCATAACAGATCTCACTGCCTTTCCCCATTCCAATTTAAATTCCAGCAAATCAACTGAAAGATCAAGTGAAGGGATGAGGAGCAAAACACAAAGCTCTCATGCACTAATGGACCTTCAGGCAACATGCAGCAGGCTGATGGAACACCTGCTGGAGTGCTGCAGACACTGGAAGGTTCCAAAGGTTCAAGAATAGGCTGGACAAGCTCACAGCAGGTAATTCCAGTGAGGATCATTAAATACAGAAAACCTACCTATATTCAGAAAGCCACTGGACTAGAAGTAGAGAATGAGAGGGACGGAAAATATTAGGGGAAGTTTTTATTTTGCCTTGTACTTCTATTTTCATAAAAAGCATTCCTTTGGCCAGTACTGGAGACAGGATGCTGAAATACAACAGACCATTGGTTTGATACAGAGTAGACCTGCCCTCCTACCCACCTTTCTGGAGTATTGGATCCCAGAGCAGTAAAAAGGCCCTACAGTGAGCAGATGATGTGAGACTCTGGTGAAACAAACAGTGTCAGCTGCCCACACCACACATAGGATCATAAAGGTCTGTGTTTCTCTGCTCAGCCTTTTCAGAACTCTAAAAAACCTACACATTAACCTCAGTGGTACAGGACGTAGGCAGAAATCTGCCTACCTCTTTGCAGAAAAGGACAGCCAAAGCTAGCATCTAAATGACAGTAGGCAACAGCTTTTTGGTAAGATTTTCTAAATATTATGTATCCTAATTACACAAATGGACAGCCAATGAGTTGCAAATTCCCCAGTAAAGCCTGCCTAGCACAAGATCTTTTAATTCTACCTTTGAAGTGAGTGATTTACAGGAAATGAGCTAGAGATTTCAGTGCTGACTGCAATCAAGACCCTTATCTTTACAATGAGCATGATTTATCGCAATTTTATGCTAATAGCTCTCACCCGTCATTATCACAAGAGAGAATATATGTCAAAATTCTTTATTCACCCTAAATCACACATCAGCCAGGCTTCCCATTCAAAGTATCTGATTGGGACCTACAGAAGTGGAAGGCACAGCATGTTGCACACAATGACTTTCACAGCCTTTTAAGCTCTCCTCTTACTTTGGACAGCTTATAAAATGGCAGAACATTGTTTTGAATGACAAATACAGTTCAATACAAACTGCAGGTTTGGGGGTGGACATCCAGTTTCAGAAAACTGATGGATATCAAGTTTTTGTCCTTCTTCAAACATGATATCTAATTAATTTTTTACATAAACACTTGCACTCAAATAAAGAACGCTTATGACTGTCGGGTATGTACAGAGATAGCATGCAAGGATTTGAAAGCCACAGCTACTGCAGGCTGAACAGCATTCTGGGCTAGATCCCCACTACACTCACACAGTTGCTGCCCTCCCAACAAATCCACTGCTGGAGGCAGCACTGGGCTAGGCTGTCCCTACATTTGATCTGACAGAGTTCTGCCTTCTAAGACACCTTTGAACTGACTGTAGTGAAACAGACTGCACACAGTTCTTCTGGTGTACCCACTGGTACAGCCTGAGGGTGTACAATTGAATTTTGAGGGAATTTCAGGGATCTTAGGTGCAAAGCAGCTCCTAGGAACTAACAGGAGCTAGGGCACATATACAGAATTTTCTTTATTAAGATTTGTCTGCCCAGTGATTATTCTAACTGGATTTGAAGCGAAGAATTTCAGCCTACATGATTGGAACTGTGTTGTTTCCAATGAGCCAGCCCAATCCCACTGCTTACTGAGCAGCACTGAGTGCCACAAGGTGGTATCTTTCTTGCTCAGCACTTTTTCACTTCCTATCAGGATCCCCTCTGTGTTCATCCTGCATCTATTTATAACAAATGCTTTCCTATAGGCCTGCTATGCCAAATACGAAAAATTGCTCCCACTCACAGCAAGGCAGGAATTCTATTCCTGTGTAATTTATTCTGTCTTTACATTTCTAGCCTAAAGAACAGTGCAGATTCCAACCATTTGCAATCTTTCATTATTTTCAGATATGTGTATACTGCAGCACTCTTCTCCCACATAGATTAGTTAGCTGGCATCACCAATAAGTAAGCACATGTAAGGGGGACACAGAAGCTGCTGCTTTTCAGAGGTATCTGTAAAAGATGAGTTCTTACGCTTTGTGAGCTGGCCTGCACCTCTGTGAAGTCATATCAATGGAGAATACGCCCTGGTAATTAGAAACCTGAAATCTATTTTGGTATATGTCAGAAGAAGTGCAGGACAGGTAACCTATATGCACAGTGAAAGTCGAAATTGCAGCTCATCCTCAGAAAAAAAACTGTTTTCAGGCATGTGTCCTTGTTGCATTAAACTTGGGACTGGTTCAGGCTGTAATAATCAGTGCTTGATCAAGTATATATCCTTCCAGGGATAGCCTTCCTGATAATTTGTTATCAGTAAAAATATTGATATCTTTTTTAACACCCTCCACTTAATTGGTTTTAATCCTTTCCAACTAGATTGTGGATGCTGCCTGCTGACACATGTATGTATTTTCTTCTTCAGTACTCAAAGTTTCCACATGAGATTTGGGCTTTCTCTCAAATTCATATCTGGGAGCCATGCCCTATGCTCACCTGCATGCATGAACTGCTGCCCCAGACAAGTGTCTCTGTGGGAGCTTCTCTATATGACATCTCCCTCACTAAGGATGCCTGGTCGACCCCAAACTCCAAAAAAAAAAAAAAAAACCTACAAAAAAAACCCTAAACAAAACAAAACCAAGCCACAACTATTGACAAATCCCCTCCCCCCAACACAACCACCACACAAAATCATACAACTAAAACAAAAACCAACCCTACAACTTACACAAAATAATCCTACAACTGAAATTAAGTACAAAAAAAAAAACCCAAAACCAACCATACAACCAATCCTAACACAACCTCAATTACAATTTCCAACAAACACCAAATAACCATGTACAAACCCCAAACAAAATATTAACTCTTTCAATACTTCAATCCTCCCTCAAATAAATACAAAAATATATACAATGATGTGGATCACCTGTGCACAGACCCTTTTCCATGACTGCTTAGCCACACTCCTGGGAACAGATTGGTGAGTGCTGTACAGGTAAGACCTCTCACACAGTATAAACATGATGAGCAAAAAAGTGATCATATGTATGTACTTCCTTTTGGTAATCTTGTAATAGCAGCAGGTTACCAAGAGAAGTTGTGGGTGTTCCATCTTAAGAAGTGTTCAAAGTCAGGCTGGAAGGGTCTTGAAGGAACCTGATCTAATAGAAGGCAGAGACATTGAAAATAGATGCTCTTTGAAGTTCTCTTCAAATCCAAAACATTCTGTGAGTCTAAGAACTTGATGAAGGGATGATTCAAGCCCCCTCTGACCCAAATCAGATCGAAGCTATCTTCCTCAGGACATCAAGACACAGTGAAAGAGCAAGGATCACAAAAAAGGGTAGGAAAATAGATACTAGAAGGAGTGCCCCCATCCCAAGGTTACCTCAGGTACCCACCCCCAAGATACAACCCCTGCTCACTGAGTACGATGTATGACTAAAGTCACTCAAGCTCCACCTCAACATAAAGTACTAGTACAAAAATTAGTTTAAAATGGAGGAAGAAATGTTGAGGGGAAGACTCCATCATAACTTCTGAGATCTGTCAATATGCTGGTCCTGTCTTTTCCCCCCACAGGACCACCTACTGGGTAAGAAAAATATTCTATGCTGAATTATTATCTCGAGGGGGGGATTAGAGCTTGTTAGTGTATTGCTTTGAATCAATACAACTTTGAATATACTCTCACAGTCATATACCACCGGTCACAATTTTAATAATAGAGTTACTCTAGTCAGGATAGCAAATTCACCCACCTCACATCTCAGTGATTGGTATTTACCTTTGAGCTTTGATTCACTATTCTGTGAAAAACAGTAAATATCTTTCCACCCTCTGGAAAATACCTTACTGTCTGGCAGTACTAAAGAAGCAGGATTCATTTTTAATACCAAAAAGGTGTTCCAGTGCATGCCGGAGGGATTAGGAGGGTACCACCTCTATGGCTGACAACAGTGTATGAAATCTATCTGCTTTCTAAACAAATGGTTCATTTTGCTGCTACTTATCAAATAGTGCAGAAAAATAGTGGCTTCTCAGCCCCAGGAGATGGATGGACAGCCTTCAGACATTGTAATTACAGGGTATCATAAGCTCCCCCAAAATGCAAATGAAAATATAAGTGTCTTTGAGAGCTAATGAGCCCCTAAGCCTCAATTCCAACTAGCAGCTGTTTAACACAATTTAAAATCTGCTATGCAAAAGAACCCAGAATCACAGCTGCATCTGAAGCAATACTGGAGACAGAGAACTGATGCAAAGAAAGATGAGACATGACCTAGAAGCATGACTGGAAAAATGCGTGACTTTCCACTCTTCAAATGAGCCAAACACCAAATGTTTAGAATGAGGGGTGAACAAAGTTTTCTGCTGCCAAGAATAAATGCCAGTGGCTGCATGAAACAAGGCCTAAGGACTGTCTCATAAAGAGAGTTAGCAACTGATGACTGTAGCCTGGATTTCCTTAGAAGTCTCAAAATGTCATAGCTCTCACTGACGTTCTGGCCAGCTGTCAATAGCTCGGCACACACTTTCAGTTTTCTGTCATGCAGAGATCGCAGTCTAGGCCAAGACAACAAAGGAGAAAGTATAAAGGCTCTACAAGTTTTAGTTTCCTCACAGTGTACAGAAAACAACAGAGCCCCAACCTAGTAAAGGAGTAACACATATGCTTAATTTTAGCTCATGCTTTTTACTTTACTGACTATGATATATAGCTTTTTGAGATTAAAGACACAAATCATTAGCTGGGATCAGAGCAATCCCATTGATCAACATCTTTTTATGCTAAACATCCCAGTTTTTCAGCTGTAGACAAAGTCATGTTTTAAGGCTTCATTGGATGAAACCTTATTCTGTTAAGGCAAGAATGAATGCAACTGTTTAAAAGCTGATGATTTTTTTCACCCCTTTTAAGTTTGTGGCAAGGTGAACAGATAGTGACTTAAAGAGAGATCAAGAGATGGGGAGAGATGGAGAATATATTTTTAAGCACTATTTTTTATGCACATTTTTTTAAACATGGTTTTTGCTTAGATACTAAAACAAAGTCCCAGTTTCAAGCATCATGAAAGAAGAGAGAAAACCAGAACAGAGAAACATTTGAATGCTCTTGAGGAAAACTTTTTTGTTGAGAGTGAGGCCTCAATTGCAAATGGGGCAATCTGATTAATCCTTGAGCCACTTCCATTGTGTGTCTTCCTTTCGCAAACACCACCAAGGAATTTCCAGTTATAAAATTTAAAAAGAACAGACCAGGTTATCCCATTTTGAGAACTCAGTACACTGTTTTCCAGTGCAAAAAGAACGCTTCCCACCACCATGCAGGCAAGCTACACACAAGGGGCCACTACACTGGCAACAATCACTGGGAAATCACACCTCCTCCTAATAGCTGGCATGAGAAGATGATTAAATGTCAGTGCTGCTACAAGAAATCTCAAACATGGTCCTAAATTAGCATGCCTGAAGACCACCCTGCGTTTTGATTTTTCTCCTTACAGAATGGAAGTCAGAATTAAGAAGCGCTGTCTGACTCTTCAGGCGGGAAACTTGAAGTGCTGAATTCATGTGTCAGTTGTAAGTTTATGCCAGTTACTCTTGTTCAAGAGAAGTGCAACTGTCATGGATAGCCAGAAAGAAGGACAGCAGATTTTATTCACAGCAGCCTCAGGCAATTACTCAAGGGACTTACTCCCAGCACATGCCACTGTACTGGTCTTTTTCAGCTCCTGTAAATCCTGCTTCTCTTCTTGTGAACATGGCAATCTCAGCTATTTTCCCCATATCCTCACCTCTCATCTGCACTATACTGGCCCTTTTTTAAGACCAGCATCCTGTTGATTCTGACAAGGGAGCCCCAGCTCATAAAAATGGTTCATGCTAATTATGTCTCCTTTTCAATCAGAATACAAAGCAACGTCCCTGAAGTACATACCACATGCAAACTGCCTCTTGCATACTGAATTAAGGGTCAGGCACTTCCTACTCTGACATGAACAGAGGACTCCTTTGAGAGGACTCCCACACTCACAGAAGGTTTTCGTTTTTTCCAAAAAAGACCAATATCCATCAAACCACAAAGCAGATTGAAGAGTACATGAAGAGGGGTAATAGCACACTGCTAATAAGCAATAACCTGTTCTTTGCACTTATCAAGAATCCAATACTTTAGAAGACGTTTCACCAATAACAACTTGGTTATTGGTTAGAGCATAACACTGATGACAAAACTCACAGATGCTTTGCCAGCCTTCCTGTCTAAATTGTAGAAGATTAAGGGCATGTCTCACTACAAGGATACCAACAGCTCTGAGGTAGGAAGTAACACATGACCTGTCAGACACCATATTCTATTGTCAGGATACATCCTCACACCACTCTAAACCTTCCTTAGATCCACAGTACCTCTCCTAATTCCACTGCCCTACCAAACTTTCACAGGAACAAGCAAAGAAATGAGAAGAGTAAACCATTGCAATGAACCAAAAAACTTGACTGATGTTTAGCAGATTTGAAAGCAACTATAGACCACCTTCTTCTTTTTGCAAACATTCCACACCAAGGTAAATTGGGTCTGTAGTTGTGACCGGTCTACCTTCTGCCAGGAGGGTAGGAGCAATCCTGGAGGATTGGAGCTCCTGATAGGAGCAATCTCAGCTAACGTGGGTATCCAGCAGGTATGGAAAAGAAACACTGCTGATGTTCTCTCCTATCACCTTATAGGAAGCCACTGCCTCTCACAGGTTCCCTTAAAAGGTCAGTAAATATTGCTTCTCTAAGGGAACCTCTAAATTCCCCTGTTAACAGTAGCAGCTGCAGCCGTCAGTATGTTTGTAGAGAAGCTACCACAAAAAGGCTTCTGGAAAACACAAAAAGGCTTCTGGAAAATGCTTCTGCAGCCATCAGTATGTTTGTAGAAGCTACCACAAAAAGGCTTCTGGAAAACACTTATATTGCTCTGTCAAGTATGAAAGCTGATGCACAATTGATTTGCTGTCAGGTTGGAAGAATGTGCTGCTGGTAGAATATTCTGCAAGGTTTATCCTTCATTTTAATTAATGGTTTGAATGACAACATGGACACTTATCCCATTGTAAAGTGCAAACAAGACGATGTAACAAAGCAACAGATGCAAGGTTTGTTAGGAGACAGAATACTTTGCATTACCAGAGAAAAAAAAAAAGAGCAGCTTTCAAGCACAATGGCCTTTCCACAGTTCTGTATCTAGATGAAGGCAAGCAAAAAAGGGCTGCCACACAGAGCGAAGTTAGCATTATAAGTCTTCTCAAAAAATGGAATGAAACAGACAAAGTGCAAAACCAACAGTGCCTACTAGAAGAGGAATATTCAAGTGCACAAGTACATGAACACTTCCTGCAAGGAAATCACTGGCAGTTTTGCTGAAAAGATGAGGACAGATATCTAAATTACTGTCACAGCTAAGGCATGGAATACATGAGATTACATTTTGCCCTGCCCCTACAATTATTACAAGATCATGATGAGAGGAAGATCAATGCAGTGTGCCAGGAAATAGCTACACTGGAGTTTAAAGAGAAGAGCTACTAAATACAGCACTTCCCCATCCTGACATAGTGTGAGTATATCAGGCAGAATATCCTCCCATTCTTCTGAACCATTGTGTTCTGCTGGAAATGCTTTAATGACCTCATAACCTTTACCCTGTTCTTTTTATTAGTGGCCAGAATATATGCCAATGCTGTATTTCATCCTTCTCTAGCAAAGAACTACAACCTTTTAGTCACTTCATTATCACCTTTTTGGTCAGAGAACGAACACATGCTTACTTATAGGAAAGGAAGAATCTGCAAATGGTCCCCAGAGATCTGCTTGGGAAATATAAGTTTTTTAGATGTTAAATAATGAAACACTAGTCTCCAGTTAAAATAATACATGTTACCTTCTGATATCAAACTCATCTATCCATTTGAGTTCTGTAAGAAGCTTGGTCAAGATCTTCAGCTGGAATATTACACAGACCAGTTAATCAAACTGAAGTTGAGATAACCAATAGCTATTCATGACAACTATATCCTTTCACCAAAACGAGTCCAAATCTCTGCACCTTTTGATATTGTGTGACTTAACTGGTATGTAGTACAGCCATGTATCTGTGCTTATGCTTACCAGCATAGATCACACAGCAGTGGAACCATTTTTTCAGATAGACCATGACAGCTAGGTCCAGCCTACTTGTGCCATGCCACTGAACTGGAACACAAAAGGCCTTGACCCAAAAAGCAATGGCAGCACCACTGGCAGTCCAGCTGGATTCCTCTCACATATTTGTTGCTATAGGCACAATCTCAGAAGAAACCAATATTCTGCCCTCTGGTATAAACCACATTGAGCTTCTCATAGCCAAGAGGCCTGTTGATAATACACTGGCAGCCTTGAAAAAATGTCTAACAATCGTCTGCCATCCAAGACCAGAGGTCAACAACATGTCAGGAATGAGAGCTAAAGAAGTAGCTCTGCTTCTGATAGTGGCCTGAGGTGACAGTGGACAGAGAGAACAAAGCTTTTGGCTCACACCTTCTGTTCCTCAATGTCCTTCAGAGGCCCAGAATATTCTGGAAAACAGACAGGACTCCCCATATCACCTGTGAAAAATTATCCTGTGGGCCAGAAAATAAGAGAAAAATCTGTAGCTGGATAATCTGTCTCATTTACCATACTGGCACATGCTTGTGACCAGAGTCAGCTAAAGTCAGCCAGGTTTCTGAGTAGCTGATCACAAGCAGTTTGCTCTCTATCCTTAAGCAACAAGGCTGCAAGGTCAGGCCAGCTTCCCCAAGGAGCTGACAAACTGTGACAGTACTCTTCTCTCATCTCACTGTCCCAGGTGCACCGCTTGTTTTGTTTTTGAGGGCATGGAACCGGATTCAAATGAGAAGAAAAAATTCCCAACAAATCCTGTTCTACCCAACACAACGAATTTCTTACTTCTTAGAGGGCAATTACTGCCAGTTTTAATACATGTCTTAATGAAGACTGATTCATGAGCTGACTCCCTTATAAGGGCTTTGTAGTTAAGAGACTGGGAATAGGAACCTTGTTAAAATAAAGCTCTACTGAGCATTTTGCATTTCAAGACAGTTACCTCTTATGACTTTCTCTATTTCGTTCTCTAATTAAAAGGTTAGCAAACATGAACAGGGAGCATTTTGCAGAACACAGGGAACCGTAGGTCTCGGCGCTTGAGCCCTGAACTGAATTCAACCACTCAGAGGCTGTCAGTGATATAACCACACCACATTAACCCCTACACATATGCTCCACTGCCAGTTGCAACAGCTCTTTCAGCAGCACCATTTGAATATTAGCCCTGTAATCCAGACTGGTGAGCTGTGCAAATTCATGACTATGTGTCTTTGTCCCCACTGCTGGGCTCAGCAAATACCTGGCTCTAAATAGTGGCAAGCATCAGAATCTGGACACATGCTTGCAGGAAAAATGTTGTAGCAGTCCAAAAAGGGGTAATGGGTTTATTGGCAGGTAAGTGGAGAGCTGAGCCCTCAAACAAGAATTACTGTTTCACTTCCCTCCTTCCATCATTGTGATGGTCCTGACAGAACACTGGTAAGAATAATCCCCAGAATTTCTATGAAGCACAGAAGAAGACAGAAGACAGAAGCTCTAGCTGTAACAAATAGCATTAGCAAAATGTCAGTAGATTCATGCTGTTACCACCCACCAGCTGCACCATTAAAGGGCGTCTGCTCCTAATGAGTACATGAGAAAAGGATGCCCAACAGTGCCATGGAGGTAGACAAGGGTGATTTATGGCTCTGTGCAGGGCGATAACATGGACAAGAATCACCCCAGGCCTTCAGAGAGAAGTTAGATTGGAATTTGTGTGGTGAAGAAAACGGGAAAGAAAGCATTATCAGGTCTAAGGCCTGCCCATCTTTCTTATGTGGAATATGTTATGCATTCTTGATCCTGGGCATGACTAAACAAACAAATCCCCTCTGTGCCTTGCCAGGATACTGCAGCAGCCCTGAGGTAGCTGAGACAAGTGATGCCAATTAGATCCTCCTGTTAGGCACCACATTTTAGATGAGGACAGTCTGATCCTGGTGGATACATCTCAAGAGACAGTTCCTAAGCTCTCCTGTTAAGTGGTTGTAGTGCTATCTTTGCACAAAAGTAAATCAAAGAGATAACATTCTGACATGAGGGTTCTTGCTATGAGGAAAAAAAAAAGGAGACTGAAAGACAAGCCAAGGTCCTTGTCTATGCCTGTCAGCTCTTGAGAGGAAAGAAATTAACCATTAAAGTCACTACAAAAACACGGATAAGAAGAGGCTCAGAAAAGAATATGAAATCATGCATGTGTCTCAGATACTTTCAAATTTCAACTGGTACTCAGACTATTTAAAATTAACTGTGGCCTTCCCCATGATGTCAGATATCTTTAAGCCAAGTCTTCTAGAACTTTCAAGGTCTTCAAATTACATGACTATCTATTATATTCTATGCTATCTCTGATTAATCCTTCTCAACAGACTAAGCATTCCCTACAAAGATGAGCAGCACTTCACTCTTATAAAATATTTGAAGATGGAGCAATGTGATCCTTCTCTTTTGCTCTAAGTGAGCTGTTCTTGGAGCAGATCTGGCCTTGTCATAACCATGAACTCTGTCATCAGCCTTGTACAGTGTCTCCCAGAATATCTGCATACTGCTTCCTCACCAGCCCATTCCTTCCTGAGAAGGAAGTTCAGCACAAATGCAAAAAGGAGGATTTCCGAAGGCCCTTGTCCATCAGCTCTTCTCTGATCCCTGAGAAAGTTCTTATGGTCTAAGATATAAAAGGAAGATTTTGCCATAGATGGACACTTCTTTCCTGTTTTGCTGAAGCCAAATGGGAATCCAGGCAGACAAGGGCAGCAGCCACCTCACACTGCAGAGAACAAACTCTCCAGCTCTGAGATGGCTTTCAAAAACTGAGCAGTAAGAGACTGCAGCTTAAACTGGGTAATGGGATTTTCAGAAGAGGAAAGCATTGGCTTCCCCTGCCCTGCCATCAAGAAATGTATTTACAGAATCAGTTTTCCCCACTGTCAGAGACAGAAGTAACAGCAGAATTCCCATTGCTTTATTTCACCTAGTTAAGTCATCATGTTTGAATGTGCAGGTGGCAATAGTGATGCCACAACACAGCAACAAGCCATACTCAGCATCCAGCCCAAAGAGACAAGCCAAGGTCCTGGCGCTTGGAGTCCCTGCATAAATCTGATGCTGGGTTAAAGCCCAACTTCGTCTCTGCTGCAGATATCTCCCCAGAGATATTTGCCTAGAAATGTAATAGATTCTACCCGTCTTCAGGGGTTATGGGTTCTTATTGGATCCTTTCACTCTTTAAACTTCATGGGAAGAGGAATTTTACTTTCCAGGTTGCCCTGCACTGAACAGATTTGGTTTTGGTTTGTTCCCTGGGCCTTAACTGAGGGGAGAGTATAGATGAGGAAATTTTCATGTCAGTTTTCATTAACTATAGTGTTTTTAGCATGGACCACATGCTTCCTGGCTGTCACAAACTTAAAGGGTCATTTTATTACCAAAGACTGCAGTATGGGAGCTCCTCCTACCTGGATGACTTATTTACCCTCCTAATGCCTCTAATGATTTATCAGAGAATGTGCACTGCATGAAAGTTATAAATAATGCAAAAGTGTCAATGCGTTTCATGTATTCACTTCAAACAAAGTATCAACCATGCTGACCTTGCATTTACTGACTTCGGACTTCTTGTGGATTTAAAGCTTATTTCAAATCTTTCATTAACTAGACAATAACCTTTTTTTTTCTTGCCATTAAATGCACACCTTTTCATAGAATCACTTCTGCATTCCATACCACTAGCCAAGGCTACTGTGAAATATCTGTCACCCAAAAGCTACTAAACCAAATGTTTGTCACTTCATCCTAACAGTAATTTACAGCTAACCAGTAAGGCAAAAAATAAATTACGTTATCAGCTCCACTCTTTTTACATCTGCTTTATTCCCAACTGTAACATAACCAGTTATAATTGAGTTGCAGTTTAATCAACTAAGTGGGCCACCCTGTGAGGAAAAACGGAGGGAAAAAAAAAAAAGAAAAAGAGGGGGGAAAAAAAAAGAAAGAATCTAGGTCACTCTGTTCCGAAGACAGCAAAATAGATAATTGCCTCACTGCACAGCATCCATGCCGCACTTGAGGTATGTTTGAGATCTTATGCAACTAATACCATCCCTAGGTTAGCCCGACCATCCCTAATAATACGCCATAAATACCTCTTCCATGCACATGAAGGTGATGGATCTGCCTTAGCCTTTTCAGACTGTGTGAAAACAAGAAATATTCCAAGCAATGAGATTTTGAAGGTAATTTTCTGAGTTTTTAAGAGGAAGAAAATCCCTTTGATTGTTCTATTTAAATCTGCAATAAATTAATAAAAATGCCGGTCTTCAGCTGCTGTAGATTGACAGATCTCTGTCAAGGAAGACAGCTGAAATTTCTAAATTACTTTATGCTGTATCAAAGAAGTGGCTGTGAGTGCTCAGGACGATGCTGTGTAGAATACAACACTGAGTTTCCCTGGTCATCCAGAGATCATCCCTGTTGGGCTAGATTAGTTCTACTGTCTTTTAGTTAGACGTGATTTTTTGAGCACATAAAAATGACCCACTACAGAAGGACCTTGTACAGTACAAAGCAAAATGTACACTGAAGTGATCCCTAAATAAAAAATAGACAAATAACTACATAAGAACCAATAATAAGACAGGATGCCTATAACAGAGAGAAAAAATTACTGGGTGTAGTTAACTCAGGGCAGCCAGCTCACAATAGTCAGCTGGAGTAAAAACAGGATTGAAACTGACACACTCAACATTTAAACCAGGGAGAGGATTCACTATGTGAAGCAAAGTCAAAACTTTGCACTTTGACTTCACTTTCCTGTGTGGAAACAGAACATTCTTGTTTGTGGTAGTGGTCGAGAGGATGCATTTTACCCACCTATTCTAAGCAACTGTTATTGCATCTGCCAGCATAGCAGGAGCACATGCAATTGTTTTGGAGCAGAGGTGCTGAGTACCAGGCAGAAGGAGTAACACCTGTCAAGTTCTACCAGATTACATTCCAAACACAAGACCAGAAGTCCCAATCAAGCACCTCAGCCATGAGGCAAGTCATGGTGTCCTCAACAGGGGATCTCAGGCCACATGACCAAAAAGGGTGTGCAACACCTTGACATGGTGCAAGAGAGATGTGGGATCTCTGCTTGGCACAATGTTCACTGGCAGTACAATAAGATGCACAATCAGAAGAAAGGGAAGGCACATTCATCCTCTTCCAGAAGCCAACATCTTGCAATGGCAGTGATCTGGTTTTCAACCACTCACCTGTGCGCCCTTGCTGAAGGTTTTGGTTGGGTAGGCAGTCCTGAAACAGTCAGAGAGTTTGAAGGAGTCTTGGTTGAAAAGTTATCAGCCATGGGGAAGGAGCCTAAGGCCCCTCTGAAATCGCTGCCCAGGTAAGAGTGACTTATGGCCTAAGCCGTACTGTAATGTGAGCCTGAATCTAGAATATTGAGATAGCAGAGAGCAGGTGACAAACTATGGAGCATATCTGAGTCTAACAATCAGGAAAACAGTAAATATTGGTACTGAGGAAGACGGAACATCTTATTTTCAGACAAGTGTTCAAAACCAGGGAGAGGTCCCAGAGAAACACCTAGTTCTTAAATTACTTTTATCTCAACTGAAGTACAAAACCAAAAAATCAGCAAATGCTTTGAAAACAGCTGTTTCCATGTAAATTGCAGATAGAAGTCACCATGGAGCAAATTTCAAGCTATGCTTGTAATATGAAACTCAAAATTCTTACCTGGGTTGAAATGCCACAGCTGGAAAGATATCCAGTATAGCCATCTGTTCTAGAAGTTAATTTGTAAATCCACCAAGTCCTTTGAAATAAAATTACTTTTAATCTGAATCCAAAAGCTGATTTCAAATCATCCATGAGCATGGACATAATATAGCTGGCAAACCTCTTCTGTTATACAAACACAAAGGGGCTAAAATGTTTTCAGAAAAGGGAAAATTTACCACAGCTCTGTAACTAATTCACCTACAGGAACACAATGCTGGTTCCCACTAAGCTGAGCTTGCATTCTAACACCATTAGAAGTTATCACAGATTGGAAAAAAATTAAAATTTAGTGCAAAAATTAAACCACTTTTAAATTCTGTTATTATGGACAGTCTTACAAGTGAAGACTCAAAGACCAGAACTCTCTATTGAGGTACTCAGGACCAATAATTATTTCCTCCCTTACTGACCCTACCTCTCTGAGCATGTACAATTACTTCAAATCACCCAAGACTCAGTTTCCATTTCTTCCTGCTTG
The DNA here is from genome assembly GCF_027477595.1 of Haemorhous mexicanus. Taxonomy (NCBI): domain Eukaryota; kingdom Metazoa; phylum Chordata; class Aves; order Passeriformes; family Fringillidae; genus Haemorhous; species Haemorhous mexicanus. Next base: position 43,265,736 of record NC_082381.1, on the reverse strand, counting down.
CTGCAGCAGCAGGATTCCCCAGAGAGAGCACCTCTCTTCTCTCCCACAAGTCAAGCGACAATAATTACTGACTCCAGGATGCTCATGGCCAACTTATTTACATTATCCTTTTACCAATATTGTCCCTCACTTAACTACATTAAATAGCTCTTCCTTCACGGCAGTGATCACCTCTCTCATGTATTTAGAGAGAGTAGTAGTGTCCCTGCTTAACCTTTTTCCTCAGCATTTTAATCTATCTCCATGTAATTATAAACTTCCTTTCATGCACCTTTTAATCTTGTCCTTTTGCAGCCTGGGTGACATGGAAGAGAAACATCTGATATTTAAAGGAAATACAGAGGAGAAAGTTGCAATTGTCAAGAAAAGTTTTTTAAGTATACAAAATTAAAAAAAAAACCAAACAAACAAAACCACAAATCAAAATTTAAAAATACTCATCTGTTTCCAATGAAATCAAGATTTTCTTCTAAATATCCTTCCAATCACTTTCATTCCCAGCTACAACTGTGTAGAGGAGGAACTATATACATATACTGGCAAAATCTCTGAGTACTTTCTCCTTCTCTTCAATTTTTTTACTTACTTGTATTCTGTTTGGGATTTTTTTTAATTTAGATTTTTTTAAAATCTGAAGGAAACTACAAAGAGAAATCTAATTCACAAAGAACAAAACACTCAGACTCAAGGAAGAGTACCATGTATAAACTTAACTTCAACATAGAGTAAATAACTGCCAGAGATTAAAAAATACATTGGTTTGGACATGATGTCATAGTCTCATGTAGTCTTTCATGCTTGCAAGATGTTTTCTTTACTTGATTGCTGAGAAAAAAAACTCTGGTGTTTAAAAGCTTTTTATTACAAACAAAAACCAACACAGCCTTAGTAAAACCTTTCCAAAGTCCTCCTGCAAATTAGGATTTTGATTAATATATGCATTCTCAAAGAATTCAAGAGACAGACACAGCTAGCACCGGCGCTGGAACAGAGGCCAGGCAGTCCCACCCAGCTCCTGCCCCTTCAGGCAGGGTGCAGGAAGTTTCACACCATATGCAGTAACACCGTGGCAGTGAAGCAGAAACAGCAAGAAAGTTTCATTGCCAATATCAAGTCAAGGACAAATTTTCAAGTCCATTAAGCCCAGAAGCTCAGCTCTGTCTAGCAGTAAGAAGCTGAAGGAGTGATAAAAGGACAGAAGAATAGTGTTCACTTCCCCTGAAGGGAAGGGCAGTGCTCAGAGCTGAGCATGCGTCTAGTTGAGTCTGCTGGTTTCTTGGGATAATGGATTCCTGAAATGCTTTCTATGCAAGGAGACTGGGAAAGACACCATTTAACACAGAGATCAAGTGACCTTCCCAAGCATATCCAGGGTTCTCCCACAGACAAGGCCAGCCATTGAGACAACCATCTCACACTCAGTTACCTTCTGCAGAAGGTTCAAACATCTTTTCTGCCGTCAAATTTGCCTGAACTCACCAGCCAAAACAAAAAAAATGAGACAGATCCAGGAACACAGAGACATGGCAGTTCAACTATTTGTCAACACAGGCATTGACACACATTTCTTTCCCGTCCTTTTTCCTTTAATTGTGGTCTGCCTTCCCCTTCAATGCTCTAATTCTCTCAGGAGACTGAAGTTATCAAAACAGCTCCATCATTCCCCACATGGATTTTTTTTCTTTGTTTGTTTCTTCCCTTATTTTTCACAGAAGGTAATTCACAGCCATTTGAATCCCAAATTTATGTTGATGTTGTTGAATGTTTGACATTCCTTCAAGGTCAGAATCACTGCAAATAAGCCACGAGACTCAAATCATGATGCAAAAATGTAAGTAGCTACTAAGCAGATTCATTCTTGTAGGTAATGACAAATTCAAATTGCAAAAAGAGCACAAAGTCAGCAGATTAAATTTGTTGTTTGCATTAATGCACTTCTGCAGTGACAGCATCCACCCAACTCAAAACCAGCTCATTTAAACATACAGGAGAGAGGGGAACAAAAAAATAATCCTCAAATTGCACAGGGTGGTTGTCAATTTGTCCGCAGCAGAGAGACACAATTTGTTTGAAGTATTTTGTTTCTAACATGCACTGTGATTTGTACCAGGGATAGATCACTATAGCCTTTGCCACGTCTGTAATTGCAGCTGTTACCCTTCAGCAAGCCACACGAGCATCTGTTCAGCGATTGGTTGAAATTTTCAGCCTTCTCAGCAATGTTCTACATCCTGAGACACGTACTCCAGACCCAAAAACTAACCTGAGAGAAACACAACTGACTATTCCAAGCTCTCACAATCAGACTGTACGTGAGAAAATATGATGGCAACCAGCAAAGTGCTCAAAGCAGTAAGTGTGCAAATGTTCAAGGTGCTGTGTTGCCTTGATCAAGCACTGGATTTCAGCATGTGGAATGAATATACAAAGGCAGTGCAGAGGCGAAGCCTCACCTCAAAGAAGAGCATCCAAAGCTAAGGCAGAGTGCTTTCTGCCCCACCACTGAAAGAGGAGCAGAGACAGAGAATTTGGAAGAGTCTTCAGCATACTGCAGAGGGTCTGTACAGTTGTTGGAAGTTGGCATATAAACTCTGCAGCTTTGAGGGGCTAATATACCAGTCACCACTTCATGAACCATATCCTCTCTCCAATGGCCTGAAAAACTATGAATTCTCATCCTAGGTAACACTAGAGCCTGTATTTGTGTCTGAGTCTCAGCACCAGTGTCTATTCCCTCTCGCCTGAACACTATCACCTAAAGTTCAGAGAAGGGACCTTGGCCATGAAACAGAAGAACATGCCTTTTGCACGTAGCCCTCTGACATGAGATAAACCAATGGCAAAACACTAGAGATCTGTCCCTTTCTTTCTGCCCACCTTCCCTGCTTATTGCCATTCCTCTTCCAGGGTTCCTCAACAATTTGGCAGATTTCAAACACTGCTGAAGGACTTCTCATCTCCATTCAACTGCCACATGAAATTTCCTGTGATACCATCTTCTTGCCAGGGTGGATTTTTGTTCTTCTGCCTTTAGGGGGTGCCCCAGGATGAAAGAGGCATTCCCATTTCTGTAAGGGCAGGATGCCTGTCTTCCCTTAGGGGAGAGTGTTTGCAGAGTTACTCAGAGCTTTTGGAGCCCTGTACTTACTGCAGTACTGACAAATACAGACCATACATTCTTGACGTCACTCAGCAAGACTTCTGAACCCAGGCAGCCTTCAAAACTTTGATTTCACGGGTTTATGAATTCAAACCTTTCCCTTCTAGTCAGAGAAGAAAGCCCTCCCATGTACATCAGCCTTCATAGACACCAGTCTTCCCTAATGTCTGTGCTTTTGTCAGCACATGAGCAAGTAGGTCTCCACAGTTAACACAGTTGAACTACATCCTGAACTTCCCTCTCCTTAAACCAACACAAATGCAAGCCAGTAGCTTATATTTAGAGCATACCATTTCACCAGGAAGATCTCAGTAATTGTAATACACCATCCATTAGGCTTCTGCTCAGCTCCAAATCCGCTGTTGCAGATAGCATCTCCTATGCAACACAGGCTAAAATTTCAGCACTGACAAATCCTATTTGCACCAAAACCATGCAGCTGGGAAGAAACCACCACTTTGCTTCTATTATTAAAGGTAAAAAAAAAAAAAAAAAAAAGAAAAGTCAGAAAAATGCAGGTATACAGCAACAGATATTAAAATCAAAAGCATGCAGAACTTCCTTCAAAGTGGACTGAAAAACCAAGAAGAAGAATCCTTTCTTCTGCCACAAATCAATCCTAAACAGACTACTTAACATATGTGAAATTTTGTTATTTCTCCCTCTCTGGGAGAGAAAGCTTCCTGGTTATCCATGTCCCTCCCTCCAAGCAGGTTTTTGACAAGCAGATGGCCTGCAGCACAAATCTTAGTTAAAGCTCTTTGTGGCCCACCTCTCCAGTCACCTGAAGGTTGCACATTTCCTCAAGGATACTTCAAAAAGCACACTGCTCGCAGTGCCTGCTTCCAAGTAAGACAAACATAAGTGAGATCCCAGCAGACACAAGGGAAAGCTTTGTGTGATTCTAACAGCAACAGGCTAAACAGAGGCAAGCAAATATAAAAGAAAGCTTTCTCCAGAAAGGAACAGGAAAAATGAACATGGTCAGTTTTTCATCTCCTGGTTTGGATAATGAATGCAATAAGTCAGCTGACCATCACTGTAGTTGCTTCTCTGGTATCATCTCAACAGCAACCATTTGCTTCCTTGGAAGACATCTTGCAACAATCAAATTCCTCAAAGAAAATCTCTTTGCCACCAATTTACATTAGGGAAAAAAAAAACTTTTAATACCATTCCTTGTGAAAAATGTATGCAACAGATATGCTATCTACCCCACGCTCCTGCCTCCTGTCACTGGTCCCAGGTGCTGATCCCACCTCCCTCTCCACTTTGTCTCTTCAAAAAGCTGTAGAGAGCAATGAGGTGACCCCTCTGCCTCCTCTTCTCCAAAACAGAAAAACCAGGTTCTTAGCCACTCCTCAGAAGACCTTTCACCAGCCTGTTTGCCTCCTCTGGATGTATTTAACGCCCTTAAAAATATTTTTGATTTGTGGGGCCCAGAATTACACACAACACAGGTGGAAGTTAACTGAGAATGAAAGTGAGTGGCCTCCCAACACCTATCACCTGCTACAGTGGTCTTTTGAGATCTCATGTCTCAGACCAGATTCTCCAGTCTTTGTGATTTGGATGCACCTGACTGCAAAATGAAAGACCTCATGTGTTAAATGTTTCAAGGATTACAGACAAAAGAGACCCCAGAAGTCAATACCCACACTGTTTGTTAGCATTAGGACGTGCAGTTTTGCATTACAGTTTCTGTCCTGCTCCAGAACTTCACACATTAACATAAGCAGTGGAGCACAGCCTGGTTGGTGCATGAGGTCCCAGTGCAGCACAGAGGCTCAGCAGAGAATTGGAAATGTGAGAAACAAGAGAGTGAGTTGGAGAAGGAGAGCACAGAAACACCTGTATTTATTTCCCAATGTGTTCCACCCTGAATAGGTCTGTATTGCCTTTGACTGCACTCGATCTTGCTAACTTCTGCAGGAAAAATTAGGGACTTAATCCTCACTTCACAAGCTACTAAAGTCAGGCAAATGCAGCAGTAGAATATACAGAAGGTCACTGCTAAGATGTTAAACACTAGTGTGATTTTCATTCAGGCTTATCTGGCATTCACACACCCTCACATCTTCCCTAATGTAAGCTTAGTACAGGAGCTGCTCTTTCAGAGCTTAAGTCACACAGTGACTTAAATCCCATTATCTTCACGAGGGCTTGGATCTCTCTGTCTGTCTCCAGGAACAAGGGGACTCCCTCTGGACTGTGTTTTATGATATACCCATCTGAAACAAAGTTCTGGTGAGGGATGTAAAGTTCTCTGAGGGACGTAAAGTGCTCCCCTGCTGGCATGTTGCAGATGGCAATCTGGTTGCATTTGTTTTGTGCCTATAGTATTTTAAGAACCCTTCTGAACCAAAATAAGTGTCCACTGATTCTTGACAGAAGAAGCAGATGTGAAGCAGAAGTCCCCACCCTAAACTGCTGCCAATAAATCAGCAAATCATGCCTGTATTATCTATCATAGTGAATATCTATCCAGAAACTCAGATGTACCCTTCCTCCTAGTGCAGTTGCACTGCACTATGAATTCAAGGGGTGCTGGAAGCATGAAGAAGAAATTTAGACATTACTATTCACATGCACAGTTACATGTTAAAGGATTTGCATAATTTATCCACAGGCTGACATTAAAACAATTCAATATTTAAGGCAGACATTCCAACCTTTTACCATCCAGTTGTTGCCATTTCTCCCATTTGAGGCAATAAAAGTAGCACATTAAAAGGGCTCTGTGCAGCATCATATTTAGAGCTACTTTGTGTTCTGTGTACTACAATTTCACAATATTCTGGTCTGCAGAATGTTGCTTTCTGCAGTAGGAAATCTCTCTCTCTCTTCTAACACATCATGATCCAACATTCCAGTAAATTCTCCTCCCTTTCCATAGGTTTCCTTTTTTCTTTTTCATAAGAAAATATCTCAGACCTTGGCCCTCAAATCACCCAGTAACAGAATGACACCCAGAAGAGCTTCATGAAGTTCACTGTCTTCTGTTCAAAACCAGTTTCCCTACTTGTCCAAGCCAGCAGTGACAAAGGAAGTGATACAGCGTAGTACAACGTGGGAGTCAGGTGTTCGTGCACAATTTGCTTTCACACAAACTTAGCAAGAAATAAGCACTACACAGTGAAAAGTATTACAGCTAAACTCCTTCAGGACCCATTCCATATCCTCCAGTTTCTGTTCTCTCCTGGGAAATCACACACATCGGTCGTGATAACATTAGCCCAGCTCTGACCTGGCTTGGCAAAGAGCACTTCTAATGTAAAATGATTCTGATTGTCTTCATTTTAAGAACTGTCACAGGAACAGCAGAGTGACAAATCACCCTGGCTTCACACCTCTGTCAATGTCTGTGATGTAGCAGGGTCAGAGGTACAAAATATTCCCTTGCTGTTACTTATGTGGGAGAAGAAGCAATTTTAAGCCTTTAACCTCTTGCTACTTTCTTCTTGTTTTACACAGCTAATAAGGATCATTACTTCTCCATGGCTTCTGTCACTGTCAGACAATAAATAGTGTGATTTCCATACAGGGTGTTGAAAGGTCTGAGAAGCACAAAAAAAATAAATAAAAGCTACAGAAGGAAGTCAGCCAAATGACCTACTATTTTGTACTGTTTTTCCTGGACCACAGTCCCCACTGCTAATGAAAGGGTCAAGGATTTTGCCATGAAGAGGCCATGGATTTAAAAAGACACTTTTTCAAGCTGGTCAACCTTCAGGCAGAAACTCTGCTGCCAACACAGCAGCAAAATCCCAGTGCTGGCACAGCAGAGGATGACCTTCCACTGCACAGAAACAGCAGACTTCTGCACACCCTCTTAACACCAAGCCAGGGAAAGGACACATTCTACCTCAGCAATACAATAACCTGTCAAACTGATTTCACAAAACCTAAATGTCCTCATCAAACTTTCAAACAAAGCAACTTGTCACCACGTAACTGCCTTTCCTTGGCTGCTAACTTGCTAACTTAGCTCACCTACCTTTCAAAACAGCTCGTTGCCTTCTTCCCCTATGGTCAAAACTCCAAGGAAAAGCAAATCTGATCATTCTATGTCATTAGAGACAAGACTAATATCTTCAAAGTTTGCTTCGAAGGCAATGGCAAAACTCCCACAGAAGCATTCTGCTAAGGTTAGTGCTACTGCTAATTAGCAGAGAGTGAGACCTCATCTTCCTCAATAAGGTGAGTGAGGAGGTAGGAGAATGATGTTTTTCTATCAGTACCTTATTTGATCACTCCCTATGACAAAACCTGCTTCCAAACTCCTCCAATGCTTCAGAGACCTGCATAGTCCTGTACAGTAGGGAAAGGTCAAAAGCAACCACCTGCAAATAGTTTTCACATCCAGGCTTTTGGCCATCAAAAGCTCTGGTCCAAGCTTCATTTTAGGGCTGTATGCTGGGAAGAAAAAATGACTAATGAAAATTACATAACCATTATGCTCTGTCAAGGACATCCAACTGGCCCTCAGTCGTTGTGAATTTTCACCATCTGAGACAGTTGAAGGGTTAAGCTACCTTAGTTGTAGGTGCTCGGCAAGCAGAATCTAAAGCAGGTCTGATTCTGTGAAAATTAGAGGGGACCTAATGACAAAATTGCAGTATTTTTTTCTTTCTTCCAGGAATGCCATAAGAGATTATGAGAATGGTATAAGAACTTTTGCACCATTCAAAAAATCCTATCAAACAGAAGAATGGATTCAGAGGTGTTCTGGGAAAAGCCATATTAAACTAAAATCAAAGAGCCGCAAAATCCGCCCAAAGACCTCCCAGAAAGTGAGGATAATAAAAATGGTCCCTAGCAGATCAGACCACATACCCTACCCAAAGCAAGCCTATCAACTAGAGGTTTGGTGCTCTGCTCAGTTTGACCATCCTTGTGGACACAATTCACAGAATATTCTGAGTTGGAAGGGGCCTAGAAGGATCATTCAGTCCCACTCTTAAGTACATATCCCTTTGGATATCAGAACTGGCAGACAGAAAGGGTTCTGGCCCCAAAACTAAGGAAGCAAACTATAACCTTTAGTCCTTGGTTTGCTGTGCCAGTCTGGTCAGCTTGGATGATTTGCATCAGCTTGGGCTTTAACTCCAGGGAGAAACCAGTGTCCAAAACCACCTTAATTTTCTGTTATTACATTTGCACTGGGAGATCTTGTTTTATCTTGTTGAAACTATTTGTAATTTAAAAACAGGACTCTGCGTAATGAATTAGCATTTCCTGGATTTTACCACTCTGCAGAGACTTCTCCTTTATTGAGTAAGTGGGTAAGTTCCACACACATTAAGTCATCTGGCAGAAGAGCTGGTGCCCTGGACAGCATCTTGACAGACATCAGGAGCTCAGACTTCACAAAAAGATGCATTTGGAATTTACCTTCTCAGAAAGTCCTATTATCATACAAATCCTGACCTTGGCATGCAACATCTTGTTAGAATGAAGGTCTGCCCAGGGTGAATGCTGTTAAGCACAGGCAGACACTGCTTCCAACTCATGTTAAGTCACCAAGCTGCAGAAAAAAGCAGCCATCGTAGATGTTATTCCTTTGCTGCAGCCCTCCTGCCCCCACCTTTAACTGCAGTCTGTAAGCAGTTATTTCCCTTTACTGGATTCATGGATCTCCAGCTGTAGTGCCTGTATATCCAGCCTGCAGGTTCAATTCTGTGCAAGCAACCTTGCACTACAGCAAACAGTGCAAAGCCTGCACATCTTAACACTAATTCTCTTTCAAAACAGGCACTGAAGAGTGAAATGAAACACAGCACTGCTACCACACAAACCACTACCTTCTCACTTAGATGTCTTCTTACCTCGCTATTTTGTGCAAACAAATCAGTCCCTTTCTTCTCCAGTTTGATCTCCCTATTCTAAAATACCCCAGCTAAAACTTTGGTTGCTTCCTCTGTTCTTAACTGTGAAAATTTTGCTCCTCTGATTAAAAATACCTACCACTTTCAGAGATGAAAACATTATTTCCATGCCATGGGATAAAGTCCTGCAGTAAATGCTGAAGTTGTATATAACATCAATATCACCACACATTAAACATTTACAGAGCCCCATGAATCTACAGTTCCTTCAAAGAAAAAAGAATGAAAAATGCACACATGAGATAGAATACAAGAGATAATAATCAACTTCCTCTGAGGCCAATATTTCAGTTCCCAACAGGATCCAGCATCACCTCAGTGATGCTTAGACCATTGCTTAGACCGAATGTCCAGGTCAAGCAACCTAGAAAGTAACTGTGGCAGAATAAACTCATTCCCAAATATTTGTTCAGTGTTTTCAATTTCTCCTACACACATCCCTAATTTTTCTATTTCACATCATTAAGTTAAAACAATTCCTCACACACATAAGCTAATATACAGAAACCCATAGAAGATTGGCCTCAAATCCATGTGAAGTGTGCAGGAATACTTTATTATCATTTCCACCCTTATTGTGGTAGTGTTCTTACTAAAAATAACTCTCAAAATATCAGAGACATAAATTTCTGCACTGGGTATTTTTTGTTCAGGATTTGGCCAGTCTTTGGGGCAAAGATGAAAGAAGGCTTACACATATATGTCATTCTCTGGGCTTACTCTGCCTAAACGAATCTTCATCATTTATAATACCTGCCTCGGTGACATGGCATGAAGCAAATCAAGACTTGTACACTGCACAGCAGGATATGCATCCAGGTGGGTGCCAATTAGGCCTGACCCAGGGCCAGCACACCCTTTGTGGGAGATCTCTCCTCTGACATGGGGCTTTGGTCTCTGCTTGTTGCTGCCCTCTCCTGCTCAGACTCTCCAAACACTCCACTCCGGGATCATGAATCAGTGAGAGGCACACTCTTCCAAGTCCTCAACAAGCTATTGCAGGTGCAGACCCTACCACAGTAGACCATTCCCTCTCTTTCTGGGTGTAAAGGGAAGGGGTAGGTGGCCCCTTGTTTGCCAATCACACTTACCTCCAAGAGCTTGTTTCATAACAAAATCCATGATTTGTTGCTTGGGGTCCTGCCCACCTTCACACCTCACATGCACAGAGACTGGGAATCCTTGGAAGGCAGCCTGCAAAGAGGCACAATCAAAACAGGAATAGTGTCTCTAGGAGAAGAAAAAGCAAATGCCTGATCTTCCTCAGCTCTCTCCCCACAGCCTTCCTCCCTTCGTCTGAGTGCAGACAAGTTTCCAGCCCTCCATCCTTTCAGACCCTGCTTTGCACGACAGGGCACCCGAGGAGCAGAGCTGCATGCTGGCGAGTGCTCAGCGGGTGGGAGGAGTCAGGGGTACACGGCGGCTCCCCCAGACTGGGCAAGTGCCCGGGAGCAAGTGCGGAGGAGCAATGCGGTCCCCTTTCATGGCTTGTTTACTGCAGACGGGCAGGAAGGAGTTAAACCTTTGAACTTTCTCGTTTCCCCGCCTGCTTCTCGCCCTCTCGGTTTTCAGAGGGTTTGCTCCGAGGTGGCAGGTCCGCCCGGGACCGCCGAGGGGGCATTTGAAGGTGAAGCCCGGGAGAACAAGCGGGGGATGCTGGGCGATCAGGATGCGGATGCAGTCCGGGTGGCGGGATGGAAAGTCCCCCACCAGAACCCCTCGGAAAGCCCCCAGCGCAATGCCAGGGAGGACTGCACCTCCTCAGGGTGAGCCGGGACGGCTCAAGGTTGAGACTGGCCGGCCCCAGGTGCAGCACAGCTCCGGCTGCTGCATCCCACCCCCCGCCCGACTTCGGCACCGGGTCACAGCCGTGCCAGCACCTGGAGGGACAAGAGCTGTCCCCTCTCTCTGTGCGCCCGCACCCCGCCTCTCCTCTCTGCCCTTCCCGGCTCGGCACGGCCCGCCCGCCCCGGCGCCGGTACCTCGCTCGGCGACAGGCGCTGTGCTGAGACGGGCCGGGCCGGGGCAGGTGGCTGCGGCAGGCGCCGGCTGCTGCGGCTCCTCTCGCCTCCCACGGGCTCCGGCCGGCGCCCGTGTGCCCGAGGGTTGCCGGGGAAGTTGCGGGCGCGGAGTGGGGGAGAAGGAATGAGTCCACAGCTTCTCCCTACTTTTCCCCCGCGCCCCTCTTTTTATCACAGCATTTCCGGACCATCCCACCGACACGGTCCCTCCTTCCTCCTCCCCTCGTTGCGGGAGCTGGACTCTCTCCCTCCCCCTGCCTCCGGCTCCCCCGCCCCTTCCCTGCGCCGCCCTCGCCCCTCCGTGCTCGCCGCCGAGCAGGCTGGCCGCGCTCCCCCAGCCCCGCGGAGGGGTGCGTGTGTCTGAATGCGTGTCCCCCGCCCCATCCCCAGCTGTCTCCAGCAACCAGGTGTCCTTGGGCTTTGCCGTGGGGGGAAGGAGCGGTGGCTGTCAGCCCGCTGTTACATTTTGCAATTGGTTCCTTGCCTCTCCTCGGGAGTCAGTGTGTGTGCCAGGGGAAATCTCTGCAACCACGGCTTCCTGCAAAAGGGGGAGGGTGTGGGAGAGCGTTCTGCATCCTCTGTTCTGAGTCCTTCCCGGAGATCCCCTCTCATTCCCTAGGTCCTGGAACGAGTTGGAGAGGCAAGGAAGAAGACAGAGAGGGAGCAGACTTTGTCCTCCCTCTTGCTTCGCCTCAGATTAACTGTGGCCGGAGAAGAATCGCCGGCTGCTTGTCTCTGTGCTCTCGCTATCCAGGTGGGGGGGGCGAGGCCGGGGGGGAGGGACAGGGACCGGGGGGGGGGGGGGGCGGGATGCGGGAAGAGAGGGAAGTCTTCTCGCTGCGATTGCCGCTGAAGGACGCGAGTGCAGTGATCCGTTGTCCAGCTGGGATTCGGGACGGCATCTGAAGGTGAGAAGGAAGGAGCTGGGTACGGTGCGAGCGCTACGTGGCAAAGCAGAGCAATCTCCACCCCAGAGCACCGGCGCCCACCTTAAGGGATGCCGACAGCGGGCTTGGAGCTGGATGGGGAGGAGATGAGTTCTGCTCCTGATCCGCCCTTTTGTCGCTATCAGGAGAGGTGGGACAGAAACCCCCAAAGTAACCTATATGGGTCTAAAAGGAAGGCGGGGGCTAGAGCGGAATGCTGCCGGCAGTAGTGGGAGCCCGGGGATGGGGAGCAGCGGCGCCTCCCGGGGAGACGCTGGCACGGCCCCTGGGCGACGTCGTCTGAAGGTCAGGAAGGACGCCGGGGCTGCACCTGGCACCGCGCGGAAAGGCATGCAGATCCAGCAGGCATGACAGGCGAGTCAGTCCCGCCCGGGGCAGCGATGCCGATCGTCGGGGCTCCGCAATCTGCTAAGCTTTCAGATGCCAGCTGCAGATGCGGGAGTGCATGTTTCTTTCTACACGGAGAGCAGTGTCTACCACCTGGGTCTTCCTCAGTGCCCCATGCCTGTCAGTTTTTCAAAGGCATTTGGATAATGCACTTTATAACATGTTTTAATTTATTATCATCCTGAAGTGATCAGACAATTGGACTAGATTGTCTTTTTAGGTCCCTTCCCCTAAACTGTTTGGTTCTGTTCTGTAGCCTCCCAGAAAACCACTTTTGCAGCTGACACTAATGTTAGTCTAAGAACTAACCTGGGTAAGCCTGTGCTACACTTTTTCTAACAAATTTCAGAGAGGAAAAAACAATACCAAAACAAGGTAGAAAACCCTCTTGCTTTATACCTTAACTCACCCCCTGAAATAACCATTCAAAAGGCATAAAGCAGTATTTTTTATGCTTTTTCATACATAACATAGGAGTGTGTCAGCATAGATTACTGTTCTCAAGAAATGAACCTGGGAGCCTGCTGGAGCTGTGTGCTGGGTTTCTGTGCTATCAGCACAGTGTTTCCAGATTTGTGGTGCCTCCCCAAGTGTCTATATGACTTTGAGCAGGGTTTATAGTCTGGGTCTGTCATATCACACCCCACATTCCTTTTTCATCCTATGATTGCTCTTAGAGAGAAGGACAGTGTCCCCACCCCAGACTACCAAACCTCTGTACGCATACCTTGCTCTTGTGTCCCAGGGTCTGGGAAGAAACAATTCAAATACTCTGATACAGAAGGATCAGAAAAGTGTGAGCTAATAGTTAGAACACCCAGTTGCCTAAAATCAGCTTTCTCCTTCCTATTTTGGGAATCCTAGACCATGCTACATCAAGGAACTCCTGCAGCAGCCGAGGGCCAGCATAGCCAAGGGGGGTTTTTGAGAAATGTCATTGTTCCTGTTTATAGGTCCCTTACAAGCTTTGCAATAGCGAATGTCCTCCCTTCTGTGCAGAGAAGAGTGATGTCATCCACAGGGATTTCAGAAGCCAGACAAAACAATAGGGACATCCAGAAGTCCCTGAGAGATCCTTGAGCTTCTTGTTGCGCTGTTTAGAGCTGCTCTTCTGTTTCCAGAGCCAGCTGACTCTCCAAGGGTCATGTACCTGTGGTTCTGTTTCCAAACTGCACCCACCTTTTCCAGATTACACAGCTGACACAGAAAATCATGATACATGAGAGGGTGAAACATAGCTCTTAACACTGACTACCTCACAGTTCCCTTCTCTTCAGGAGACCAAGACACATCATCATGAAATCACAAACTCCACTGAGATGCTCTGAATCCTAACTTTTGCATCTCTACCCTTCCTCAAACAAGGTAGAGCAGCAGATTCCATGTAACTCCCACAGGATGTACCTTCCAGAAGAAAATCCAATCACTTCTGAGCCTGATTTGGGTACCTCCTGTCCAGGTGATACCCTGACTTTTTGGTCAGGAAAGTTCCCACCAGTACACTCCTCACCACATGAGGATCAGGCACAGAGGCAGGAAAGGACACAGTCAAAAGAGATGATGTAGTCTATAGATCTGTGTCTATTCCTGGTCTCGGAAAGGCTTCTTGAGAAGGCTTTTACCTTGGAGGCAGAGCCTTTACTCAATTTTCCATGAAACCCAGCTGGAAAGATAGACTCATGGGGATCTGCTGGGTGATTTACCTGCCATACATGATGTCTGCTACAAGAGAAATAACTGCTCCTGCAGCCATGGTAATGATATGAGCAATGCCACATGCATTTTCTTTCTGATGGCATACAACAATATCCTAGCTTCATAAAAATTTATGAGTATGAATCTAGCAGTAATGCAATTTTATAACATTTACTGGACAGTAACAAATCTCAGAAACAGTAGTGTTTTCTCAATAGAGTGAAAGATAGAGACTGGTATCTGTGAATGGGATCTATCACAGCACCATGGACAGAGGAGAACAGCCAAACGTGCCCTGACATCTCCAAAATTTCCCCAAATACCAAAGCCAGTTCGTGGTCTGGTTTGCAGTTGACGTATGCCTGCTCCTGATTGTGGGAATAGGCTTGTTCTTCCTTGCAGAACCAGAACAGTAGGAATCCACATTATGACCTTGCTTGGTGCAGATGAAGAGTACAGAAAACTGAGCAAAGATCTCCTCCTTGGAGTTTTGTACATGGAACTCAGATTCCTTCCTTGGCCACCAGCAGGGAATCTGTGTGAGAAGTGGAATAAGCCAATAATTTGGTTTAGTGACATTTTCTATAGAAAAATGTATATTTGGATCTCCAAAAAGACGGAAAGGTCTGTTTTCAGAAGAAAAAAATAAATTAGTCAGGATGTTTCATTTCAACATCTTAAAATGCAATGTTTGATTATGCATTTCCATATGGTGTTTGACTACTAAACCGAAACCAATGCCATGTGAAAATGATACTAATAAGAAAGCTCAAAACAAAGTGTAAAGGTTATAGAAAATACTTAAACAGCTGCCCAAAATGATCATACTTTGTTTCTTTTTCTTTTTCCCCCTCCCCTTTTCTTTCATGAGCTCTCACTATTGGAACTGCTGCACTGTTCAGTAGACTGCTGGCAAGACCTGCAGAGGAGCAGGTTAGCTTTTTTAGCTTTTTATCACCATTATTAGCTTTTTATCAACACAGCTACTGAGACAGAGGAGTCAGGTACTTTCTAATGGTAGTTTGTATACATCAGCTGCAAATCCTTCACTGGTTTAGTTCACTGAACACAAATCTACTATATGTTTCATTTTCTCTTCAACTGTCAATTCTGACTGTCAAAACATTTCAGAATTCAAGCATTTTTTGCCTTTTCAGAAGTATTGCTTTGTTTCTTGTTGTTCCATTCAACTTACAGGAGGCTTTAAGTAAGGTCTTTATTTTCCAACCAAAATAAAACCCCAACATAATATTCTTTTTAAGTGTGTGTTTCCCTTAAGCCAAAACTATAAAAGGGTTTTTCAACCATTCCTGATTGCTTTGAAGCTCTGGTCCCTTGAGATTTCTTGAAGATGAACTTTCTAGTTGAGCATTTGCTTCAGCTATCAAAAGACCAAATTTTAGCTGCCCACCCTCAGAAAAACTGAAACAAACATGTATTGATTGTTCTGTCTTAATGACATTTGAACACAAGAATGCAAACTATATATTTTTTCTTTTTTTTTTATTTTTTTATTTTGATGAACAGCCTGTGAGATGCCCCAGTCTATTATGAATAAGCCACTTGGTAGGCTGCCATTTACAGCCTCTTGTTCCAAAGCTGACAACTTCTTGTTTGTTGTCTACCATTTCTACTCCCCTAGTTGCTGTATCTCCATTCCTTTCTTTGTTTCCTGTTCTCTGGACAAGTTCTTGCCTGACCAGACTGATTGAGAGTCCCTTCTCATCAGGACTCTGATTCCTGTGGATAGGCATGATCATGTAAATATCCTGCAGCTCTTATCTCCAGGATTTACAGCTCTACATTACAAGGCTTCCTTGGCAGAAGGAAGTTGTCCATAAAGCCAAGAATCCGTCTTTATCACTGCAGTGATTAAATAAAGTTGCTTCTATCCAAAGCATATCAAGTTTTTGTCATGAGATTATTATTTCAAGTACTTTGGCAGGAATTTTTCCACCGGTGAACAAGTCATCCAAACCAGAGCATTCTGTGATGTGTCAGCTTATACAGGGGTTTAGAAGTAAAGAGGTAAATAAAAAAAATTACTGTTCTATATTTGATGCTGTGGAAAAATTCTGCTTTAAGGTATCAAAGCGCTGCACGTTTTCCATGACCAAATCACTTTGCCTTGACTTTTTGCTTCAAGCAATACATGCGTGTCTGAAAAATAAACAAAATCATAGCAGAGTAAATTGGGTTTTTTTCAGAATTCTTTTGTCATGGAGAGGGAAAAAGAGGTCACACTTTCCCTCTTTGTTGCAATTTAAAGTGCAAGAAAGATTCACAATGTCAAACACACTGTACAACAGAATTTCTATTTTCTCAGGTAATTCTGTGCCTTGCCTTCTTTTATTACTCTATGTCTTGGAAAAGAAAATGATCAGAGGGAAGCAGCATACTTGGCTGAAATGATAGCTTGGTGTCAGTTGCTATGGCCTGTAGTTTTTTTCCTGTGTTAAAAGAGTAGTCTCAAGTTCTGACCTCGTCTTGGAAGGGAGGCCGTTTCCTCTGAGCCATGACAACAAATGTAATTTTTTTACATTTTAAACTTTTCATTAAGCATGAAGTGAATGTGTGCTTGTGTTAGTTTAACACAGCCTGATATTTAGTGGGGGGTGGGGGAAGCCACGGAGGCAACTTTTGAGAAAAAAAATCCAAAACAATAAACAACTGCTCGAAGCTTCTACTATATCTAGCAGAGCCAGTCCCTGAAGGCTCTGAAAATGGACATGTTGCTAGCTGTTCTTTACAATTAAAGAAGTTGGTAGTGCCTCTGTGGCAACATATTTAAGTAGGAAAAAGCCACCTCCACGCTCTGCTCCTCTTTCTTGCCAGGGTGGGGAGGCAGCCGATGGGGGCCCATGTGGCCAGACAGCAAGGGGCATAATGAGCAATTCTCCAGTGCGGAGCCCAGATGGGATCAAGTTTTCGGCCCTGTGAAACCCTGTAAGAACTTTTCAATTGATAGAACTTGAGAAAAAACAAACCTACGAACACCAGTTCTCTCCCGAGAAGGAGAAAAGGGAAAGGTGAAAACGCATGAGGAGAGCAACAGAGCGACACTAAGGTCAGTGGAAATGAAGGAGGGGGGAGGAGGAGGTGCTCCAAACCTCAGAGCTGAGATTGTTTTGCAAGCTGTGCTGAGGACTATAATACAACAAACTGTTTTCCTGTAATTCAGTAAGTGCATGGAGGGATGCAGCAAGCCATTAGGCAATTGAACGCCTTCCCTGGGCTGTCCGAGTATCCTTCTGCAGCAGGACTTCTGAAGGTGGAAGAGCAACGAGTGCAGATTGCCACCTTGACAGTGCACCGCTGGCAGTATCAGACAAATCAAGATCCGTGATCCCCATCCACAAAATGATCCGTGAGCTGGAGAGCCAAGGGGTGGTCAGCAAGACCCACTCACCCTTTAACATTCCCATCTGGCCTGTGCGCAAGTCTGACAAAGAATGGAGATTGACTGTGGACTACCGTGCACTGAATGAAGTGACTCTACCACTGAGCACTGCCGTGCCAGACATGTTAGAGCTCCAGTACGAGCTAGAGTCCAAGGCAGCAAAGTGGTACGCCGCTATTGACATTGCCAATGCATTTTTCTCCATTCCTCTGGCAGCAGAATGCAGGCCTCAGTTTGCTTTCACCTGGAGGGGAGTGCACTATACCTGGAACCAAATGCCTGCATTCTCCACCAAAATTGTCGTGTTTTAACATTGGTCAAAG
Source organism: Haemorhous mexicanus (assembly GCF_027477595.1). NCBI lineage: Eukaryota > Metazoa > Chordata > Aves > Passeriformes > Fringillidae > Haemorhous > Haemorhous mexicanus. The sequence goes on along the minus strand of NC_082381.1, from coordinate 43,247,915 downwards.
CCAGGCACCCACCAAAAAAAAAAAAAACAACTATTTACTCATTCTCCTCTACTCAACTACAGCAGAGGAGAATGAGTAAATAGGTTTTTTTCTTGAGTGCCTGGCTTTGGCCAGTGTCAAATTAGGCTGTTACGGTATTATGCTCTTTACACACAGATGTTTCTGAAAAGACCACGGTAGTTAGATAAAATCAGAAAGCTTAGGAACCCTCATAACTTCCTATTTCAGTTTTGAACTTGATCTCCACTGCCTCACTTTGATAAGAAACCTAAACATGTGATGAAGTCATTTTCTAGGTAGGTGTATTTGCTGAATGAGATTAGCAGAATACCAGTACCTGAAAATAAATCTATGTAATCCACAAAAAAATAGACATATATCACCTTAGAATGTGTTTGTTGGGTTTTTTTTTTTACCTCAGTGGAACTGTAAAAAGTAACTTGTAATGTCACATAGATTAAAGGATCCAGCCAGTTTGTTCCCTGTCTTTACTGGCATGACATTTCTTCTATTGATCCATTCAGTGTCAGTGAATCAACAGCGCCACAGTGTTGTGGGAACAAGGTTGCATGCAGGTAGCAGTGCTGGAGATTCAATCCCCTTGCGTTGCACAAGCAATCACAAGGAATACAATGCAGTGAGGAAACACATCTTTCAGGGCATCCACAGCCTAATCCATCACATTGTTCTTTCATCAGCTTCTCTCCATGGGGCTCCTCAGACATACAATACCATACATTTTTCTGCTTCATCCTTGTATTGCCAGTTGATCATATGTGTCATGGTTCCCATAATCTTTTTTCTTCTGGTATTTTTAAGACTTCCTCTCTTCAGCAACTGCCACAGCTTTCTGACATTACTGTAGCTTTGCATTTCTTGCCTCTCTCTGACTGCAAGTACTCTTCTTTTGTGTGTAAATCAATACAATGGAGAAAAAATGTTGCATCTTCTATTGATTTTTCTCGCACTGGCATTTTTTTTATACCTCATCTATTAGACCTGCATTATTATCCCACTGTCTTCAGGGTCTATGGCAACTAGTCAGACCCCAAGGACTTAGTCTAACCCTCTAATACTTCTTATAGCTAGAACTGATTAAAAAAATAGTTTATTATTTTCTTCTTTTGATTTTCATATCCTCCCCATGTACAGTTCATGCAATTGAAACCCTTAACAAAAAGCAGAAGAGTTAACTAAGCTGTAAAATGTCAGTGGAACACATCAGCTGTGACCATATTAAACAGTCACAAAATGGGTGACTGACTACTGGCCAGTAGAAATAAGTAGCCTTAATAGTAACCTTAATAAAGTTCTTACAACTGAATATGATGAGTATTAGACAAGTGTGGCCAAAACAAAGGTTTTGATTTAAGCTAAAGCACTGGAGAGTTAAGCTTAATAGACTGAAATAACTGGACTTTGACACTTCCATTAGTGAATGTGTGCTGAATCCAAATTAGTTCTTCTAAGCCTGAACATCTCATATGATGAGTTCACCTGAATAGAAATTATGTGATTGTAAAGATGATCTGTCAATTTAACTCTTACTCAGGGCCTTCCTGTATAATCAGTCTTTGCTAAAATTAGTGACAAAGTAAATGAGAAAATTCACTGTGTTTAGAGAATCTTTGGGAAATGCAAATCTAGAGAGGAAAATGGTCTGTGTTGACAGTCAAAGCATTTCAGGATTCAATAACTTGATGTTTAATCAGTAACATATGTGAATCTCTGTGAAACACAAACAATGTTCCATACGTCCTCATATGCCTTTTAATTTTGCATTGCTTTTCACTAATTAGCTACTTGCCATTTCTCACCTTTCTCCTTTTGTAATATTTAGTCTTGAAATGACAGCATTTATCAGCCTGTTGAGGCACACAAACAGAGCAGATCTCTATTCTTGCACATAAACACGAATGCCTCTGTCCCAGCTCCCTCTTGATGTGCCAGTAACAGTGAGTAAGAATGAAATCATTTGCCCACTTTGAGACTCTTTGGCATGGGGGGCCATGTTTGGGTGAGCTGAGCTGGGGAGGTCTGGTAGATGTTGCTTCAGGTTTGGCCATTTGTGTGTTCCATGTCAGCTTAAGCAACCACACAGAAACTTTGTTTTTCTATTCCATTTGTGTTGTTTCTCAGGTTTCCAAGCTGCCTGGGAATGGTGGCAAATTCCCTGCAGGGCTTTCCTCTACAAATCATCATTTCTTTTGCTCCCACTCCATCTCTGTCACAATTATACTTTGGACTAAACCTTTCACTTCAGAGAGTTCCCTGCTCAGATATCACAGCAGAATAGTGAAAAACACTCAAAAAATGGGTTAGGGCTCTGTGGTTAAGCACATATTTAAGCAACCCGCCTGAAAAACAGATATAGACCCCAAAGGTATATGAGAGAATCAAAGCTAATTAATGCAGAAATAGGGCATAAATAACCCACCTGCACATTCATTTGGTACTGTCTATCCATTCCATGACTTTCTAATCCATCAGCAAGTTTCAACCTCAAGTAACATGGGAGTAAAAGTCTCCTATTGTTAGTTTTGATTAATTTCATGGAAATTGTTGGCTTCTTAGAGGAGAATTAAATTTTATTAAGTCTTCAAGAGAGACTAATTGTAGTAAGAATCTCTACTAGGAAATAAAGAATCTACTCAGGAGAGTTTTCAAGGAATTGACATTAGATTAAATTGGTGCATGTTTGGGTTTCTTTCCCCTTCAATTTGAGATGGTGAGAGACTCAACTGAATTAATCTTCTCCATATTTTTCTTTTCCACTTGGAGCTACCTCTGTTATAAAATTACTTCATAAACTAACTTTAAATGAGTATACACTTGTGGATATGAGATTTGCCTTTTGCTCCATGTCATATGAGACTTCACTATTGCTAGAAAATTAAATAAAAACTAGAAATTGAACTCTGGGAGGCACTTAAAATCTGCTGCCTGTTATGTGCATGAATTTCAAAGTGCCCTGTTCATTTATTGAAAATTTATTGGACATGTATTTCTTTCACACCTTATAAAGATATATCCATGAAGACAGTCCTATGCCATGAAGAGAAAAGGTAAGCAAAACAAGAAAGTCATCACCTTTCTGCAGGAGCAGAATTTGAACACAAGTGTCTGGAAATGAGTGTACAGTGAACTCTTGCTCCAAATACAAACCAGCAGGTCCAATATTAGCAATACGGCATCATACCACAAATACAGGTACCTGAAGTTCATCAGCAAGGTCAAGTAGATCTGTTGAGATCATTACTAAAGGAGGGCATGAAATAAGTTTGAGTCATGAGAAGAGCAGTAGAGTATCCAGAGGAAGATCTATCCCAGCTCTCTAAGTGAGGATGGGAGCAGGAACAATTAAAGCTAGGTTTCCAAGCACACAACTAGGTTTCTCTGGACTGCTTTCTTCCTTTTGCTCTCAAATGACAAATGTGATTTTTAATGTCCTAGCACCAGATGAGATGTCAGTCCTGTATGATCCTCTTAGGAGTTTGTTTATGCAGGTGACGCCAAAATACTGATCATGCCTGGATGGAATATTTTCCTGAACAGATACTTCAAGGAGCAAGTGGGATTCCACTGGCCATGTAAGGCCAGGTCAGAGCCAGACATTGGATTTTGTCTTGCAACCCAAGGGAAATGTTACCTAGACATTTTCATCATGTACTAGCCATGTTCATCCATTGGCTAGTACAACTGATATGGCTAGATATCTCTCCTGTCAGTCAGAAGTGTTTGGATGGCCAGGGATGAGCACTTGTCCCTAAAGAGCTGATCTCACTTCCCAGGGACTACAGAAAAGGATGCTGATAGGGTCAGTATTTGTTAAGGTGAAGAGTGGTGACATGTAGTGCAAATGATTTGCAGATCAGAACTAGTTCCTTCTCAGATAGCTTCATCCTTACAAAAGCTTAGATTTTCCTAGTCAAAAGAATAAAAATAATTATTTTCTGTGCTACCAGTGTCTTATAAAGGGAGTCCTTTGACTCTCAGATCCTGGCAGTGTCCTGTGTTTTTGGAGGTGAATGAGGCTGAAGGTCTGAAAAAATTACTGGCTTCAACAGTGAAGCACTGGTTTTGAGGTAGTTCTAAAAACATCTTTAATAGACAGAGAAGAATTGGTTTGAAAGATGAACTATTTAAAAAGTGTACCCTTGTGTATGTCTACATGCACCAATGAAACAGCAGGGGAGTTTTTGCCTGAACAGACTGTATTGGTAACCAAGGACATAGGAAAAAACAATCAAACTGCTAAACACTGGAGAACAGGTATTTTTTAATTGACCCCAGAAAATTACTGCTCTCATAAGGTCACAGCCCATGCGTGACCTGTCACTGACGCCTTTCGTAAGAAAAGATGGCAACACAGTGATAGCATATCCTATGCTGATTCTTCTCCTCCTACCTCCACAAGAAAACACACTGCACTCTTAAAATGGTCTAAAAATCAGGAAACTAGGACAATGGGCTTATCTTGCTCATGAAGGTTCGAGTAAGCGTCAATGTAAAATAGCTGAGGCTTCCTGAAGTGTATGAAAACCAGTTACTCCAAGAACCTACCATGGCAAACCCAAGAGACACAGCGGAGACTCAGAGGTAAGCATCCATTGTCCTCTGTGTCGTACATCACTGATCCTAGTCAGAGCAGCTGGGCACACTCCTCTCTGTGCTGGTGACTTGATGTGAACGTGTAAGTGCCAAGCTTTAACCTACTTAGAGACAGTTTAAAAATAGTACCTCACCCTCCCATAAGGTCTTGCACTGAGTTTCATTACATTTGTCTCCTACAGCATATATTAGTGGAAAAGTACAGAATAATATGGTGTAGGCTTCCTGAAGACCCAAGGAGAAGATTAGTGGGACATGTCAGGTCACTTTGGGACAGAAAAACAGCAGAAATGTCATGGGTAATTGGTGACCAGTTCCCTTTTTGGCTCCCAGCATAGGATAAAACTATGTAATTAGCAGACAAACAAGTTTGGAAAATCTCGTTAAGGTTCTGGAACTGAATTATTGTCAGGCTAGAATGAAATGGGTATTCAGCAGGTAAAGGTCAAGCTTTCTGAATTGTATGTCAGTGCAGAGGGAATGGAGAGCCCCATCTATTCAATTCACAAATCCCAGAAGAAAATTCAAGTCATGGTGATATATTTAGCTGTCTAAAAAGGACAGTCCCTGTGATGCAGCTGAGACTAGAGATCTTCTGACTTCGTGGAGGCTGCAGCTCAAAGTATCACAGAAGGCAGAAACTGAAATAAATGAAGCAGCATCCACCAAGCAAACACTAATGAGGACTTAACTCCCAAGGAAATAAATGCAGCTTGTGAGAATGGCGTTAAACCTCAGCCCTAGAAAAGGGAATTGAAAAAAAACCCACATGATGATGATATCTTTCATGACAGTTTCTATAAGAGGACTCCTGACTTTAGTTTGGTTGTACTTTTTCCTTTTTTTCTTCAAATTATTTTTGATTCAGTTTTCACAGAGTTCAAGAAAGGTTAAACTAAAAAAATTAAACCTCACACATTTCTGTCAAAACCACCTGATAATCAAAATCTTCAGCAGAAAATGCTACAGATAAAACCTAATGACTTCAAAAGTTATTGCTCATTTCTGCTTCCATTTGCTAGAAGAAAAATGTTTTCAATCACAAAAGAAATTATGCTTCACAAAAGCTGTCCTTTTAATTTTACAAGGTGTTGCTTTGATCACAAAGAAGTCTAAAACAGCTCTATTTGTGGAAAGGGATTCCACAGAGCAAAAGATAAGGGTTTGGTATTTTTTCCCCTAGGAAAGATTGCGAAATACCATGGTAGAATCCCTTTGTCAGCTTCTGAGACTAGATGAGCTTTTGGAGAGGAATAAAAAGGATAGGAACACAGTGTTCCTCCTTTTAAAATAAAGGCTATCAGAGCAAAGACACAGCCGCTCTTAGAAAGCCAATTCTCCTGGGGCTTCAGGAAAGATAAAACTGTCTTCTACAGGCTCAACAGTAAGGGAAAATACTAACTGGAAAGGAGCTCTGTTTTCTGACAGGGCGTTTAAACATTGCCCGGGTCATACTAGGAAATTCAAAATTGAGGGGCTTAATAATTAAACAACCTTTTCCACATGATTACCACATTGGATACAGAGCTGTGATTGAGTTATTGCTTGATGACACTACAATTTCATATGGGTCCTATTTTAGGTTGATTACTTGCATTGCTTAATTATAAGGTACATCACTGCTTGAACTGATTTACTGTTTTGCTTATTGCATCATGTGATTGCCTGATTCACAAAGACAATTATGCTCAAACAAAATCACTCCCAGAAGCCTGGAGAATTGAACTCCTGCAGCGAGCAGACTGTGTCTTCCCTTGTGCGTTTTCATGATTGTGAATTTTTTACTTTACCCTTTTAATTTTTAAGCCTTGTTCTTCTTTGTGAGTATAAAATAGCACATTGATTATTTGCTCTGAATGGATTGTGTGAGCTCAGTTTTTATGGTGCATGAAGCAACGTAGGTGAATAGCATCCCTCAGCTGTCAGCTGAAATCAAACAGGCCTGAGATTGCTGTCAGTGTGTCAGAAATGGGTGGAGGATGGCAGCACACCCAGATGATTGTGCTACCAGCCCTCCTCAAAGGAATTTAAAGTGATATTTTCACCTGTATATTCCTACATATAGGAGATAATGTATAAAAGAGTAATGACCATAAAAATTCCAAACAGAGGGTTCTCTTGTCCCCTTTTGGGGACTTTAAAGGGAGGCTGGGGCATAGTTTGGAGAGAATGTGGCCCAAGAATTTTGAAGATGAAGTTACAACTAAGGCTATATGTAATGTAGCACACTTGGGCTGTGATGGAAAGGCTTCTGTATTGTTACACCCAAGGTTAAATCCAATCTTAGGATCAGATCCTGACCCTTTTTGGGGAAGGAAGTAGCAGCAGGGAAGTAGGAAAAGAATTTCTGAATTCTTTGATATCGCAAAAATGGAAATACATTACCTGTTGTAGTAATTCTCAGGAAACTTCCAGTCTCCCACATCCAGGTCTGCTTCATCTGACTTGCCAGTAGCATTTTAATCCGGTTCAAAACTGCAGCAGGCTGGGAAAAACAACACAAAAAAAAATTTATTATATGTTCATCACAGAACTATGCAATGGTTTTGTTTCTGGGGACCTTAAAAATCATCTAGTTTCAACCATTCTGCCATGGGCAGGGACAACTTGTACTGGGCCAGGCTGCTCAGAGACACACCTAACCTGGCCCTGAGCCTGGCCAGGGATTGGGCATTGTCCACAGCTTCTCTGGGCAACCTGTTTAGTGCCTCACCACCCTCACAGTAAAGAATTTCTTCCTAACCCCTAATCTAAAACTACTCTGCTTTAGCTTGAAGCTGTTACATCTAGTCCAGTCACTTAATGCCCTTGTGTCCCAGTCCTCCCTGAAGAAACTGTATTCCATCTCTCCATTCATGGGGGTATCCCTTTCCCATCTCAGTGATGCCAATAAGATTATGGCCTTGCAAGCAGGTACACATCCCTAACTCCTCTTGTTCATCCCTCATGTTCTGTTTCTTTGCACAAAGGCATTTAAATTTGGTCCTCAGCGAAGCCAGCTTACTGCCTGGAGTGTCAAGAATTCCTCTGTGGATTTTCAGGTTCTCCTTCTGACCTGTGATCCCACACCAAGCTCTGGGAGTGGGATCTCCTGCTGACACTGACATCAAACTAGTTGGAGTGGAATGGGCAGAAGGTCCCATCTCCTGACACCTGGAGTTTAAAGCCCTCCTCACCCACCTGGAAAGCCTATGGCTAAAGGTTCTCTTCCCCTGCTCAGACAGACGGACTCCATCTGTCTGTAGATTCTATTTCTCAAAACAAAAAATAATTTCAACAGTGAAGGAAATTGAAAATCAAAGAATACGTATTATGAGCAGAGCCTTGTTTAATGAAACCTCCTTTAGATCTGCCATCCATCCAAAAAGTGGCAGGTGGCATTTTGCCAGGGTGAATTATTTCTGACAGAGGCACAGCTCTGAATGTTTGTCAGATAAAGCTATCTACTAGTAAGTTGACTCTTAATCCTTACTCCAGGGTGAGAGCACACTAAACATCCATAGGGAAGAAACAGCAGTGCAGTTATGTGTCCCAGGGAAAACTGTCCCTGTTGAACTAGGTAGACCTTGCTGCAAGGCACAAATTAAAGCTTATGCAGAAACCTGCTGAAATTTTCAGTTACAGTAAATAAAGGAACATGTGTTGAGTGTGATGTCAAAGGGAAGGAGGTCTGTTCCTACTTTAAGAAATCTCTGTTCTTGGATTTTGGGTAACTAGGCCAAATTCCAGGCTACCACTACTGCACTGGTTTTGGGTGGGATGAAGTTAATTTTTCCTGTAGCAGTTAGTATGGTGCAACATTTTTGTTTTGTGACCAAAAAATTGTTGGTAACATAGTGGTGCTTTAGTTATTTCTGAGCAATGTTTGCACAGCGTCAGAACTTCTCTGTCATACTACACCACAGCAAGCAAGGTGGGAGTGCACAAGAAGTTGAGGTGACACAGGCAGAACAGTGGACCCCAGATGACCAAAGAAATATTCCATAAATCATGCTGAGCAATAAAAACTATGGGAAAGAAGGAGGAAGGTGGGGATGTCCAGGGTTGTAGTGTTGGCATTTTGAACAACTGTTACATGTAATGGACAGAGAACATCCCTGGTCTTCTGGGGAAGGCTGAACACCTGCTGGCCTTTGAAAGACAGCGAAATAATTCCTTGTTTTTCTTTACTTGGTAGCACAGCTTTTGTTTTATCTATTACAGTGTCTTTATCTCAACCCCCAAGTTTTCACATGTTTACCCTTTTGACACCCTTTCACATTCCATTTAGTGAATGAGTGAGTGGCTGTGTTGGCCTGGGGCTAACCCACTACAGCTGGTCATGCAAATGTGGATAAATCCTCCAACCCTGGCGTTGTGAGGTCTGTGATCAACTCTCTGCTTTTACCATGCACAGTGCCATTTGTATGGGCTATGTGTCACCTATCTGCATGAAGGTGGCCTTGTGATGGAAGTTCACTGCAGTTTCAGGGCCAGTGCCTCTCCACAGCTGCAAAATAATGTGCTGTTGTGCGCATCCCTCTGGTCCACGTTCTCTGTTTTTTTCAGAAAACTCTTTTGTGTAGCCAAAGGAAAGCTCTTATGTGCTGCATGACCCAAGGTCACACATCTCCTGACAGAGTTAATGAAGAGAAGCTTGAAATCTTCTGCCCTGAACTAAGAGCTGCAGTCACAAGAGAAGAATCCCATCCTAGCACTCTTTCTGAGTTGGGCTCCATTCACTTCTGAGTTTTTCAGTGCTGGTGAGAATAAGCAATGGCAGTACAAGGTTTGCTCCTCTGCCTTGATACAAAAACTGCCAGTTTGCTACTTAGATGTGTTGGTGTTGATCACACAGGGCCTGCAAAAGCCACACTTGTGACAGTAGCTATGGAAGTCAAGGTCCCTCTGAATGGCCACACAACCACTTGCTGTTTAATCACTTCTCCCAGATTTTGTTTCACCTGAAAACTGCTGAGGATTCACTTAGCCTGTGATCCTCAGTCAGACATCTAAGAATACTTAAAGTGAAGCTGTTTCACAATCACCAGGACAATTGAGCTATTCTAAGCCAGCCATTCCCATCCTTTGGCCCACCTGCCTAGGACTTTGCTGAGTTACAGAGATAGACATGCACTCAGGCTGATGACATTTTCTAGGTACACAATTCTCAGGGATGTCACTAAACTTGGCTGGCTTCTCTCTCCTCCTGAATCCTGGTGTTCAAGACGCTGGACTGGCTTTGCAGAGGTGCTCAGGTGAGTCCTGTTCAATGATCACACTGAAAACTGGGTTTTTCCCATACACCAGGATAACACAGATCTGCTCCTGCATGCAGCATCAGGTCAAATATTGCCAATCACTTTGACAGGAGAGCAGAGTAACCAGAAACAATGGCTCATTTCAGAACTTTTCTAGTGGCCCCTCCTAAAGATACAGAAAACTTTTCCAGTGCTTGTATTGAGACAAAATTAGTGAAACGGTTTTTGGGAGGAAAGAAATGGTTCAGTCTACATATTGTTTCTTTCACAAAGGCTCTCTTCCCAGCAAAACAGAACTGAGAGGACTGAGAAGTGAGGTGTTTCTGTACATTTCTACTCTTAGCATGGCAGTGGGGAGCATGAGATGCTTGTGGTTCACCAAGGCTGAAGAGAAGTTAGACTATATGCTTACAAAATGTTTCTGACAAACAAAAGCTTGTGATAGAAGAGGTGAAATTCCCTTTGTTTCTAACCCTTTCAGAACTCAAACTGATTCAATTTTAATTGCCCTTTTTTTGCAACACTGTTTCCCCTGCATAGATCCCACTCCCGTTAACTCCCTCCTGTCAAACTGCTTGAAGTGGGTGTATCGCTAAGATATTAAACACTTCAAGGATTGTGCAAGGAAATTGATATTCTCCTCCATCTGAAAGCAGATTAAAAAAATTAAAGATCATCATACATCTGTCTAGATGGGTTAGCTAAGACAATGTGAAGGCAAGGATATTCTAGTCAGTTCTTTGGTTTGGGTTTTTTAATTTTGGTTTTAGTTTTGATTGATTGTTTGTTGGTCAATTTGATTTGGTTTAGTTTGGTTTGGTTTTGGAGTTTTTTATTTGTGGTGGGGGTTTTTATTGTTGTTTGGGTTTTTTTTGATCTGGAGGATAGGCAAAACAGAAGGCAAATTCCTGCTTACTTTTTAATACTACACATTTAAAAACCTTCTGTATGAATTTTTACACTGGAAAGCTTTATTATCCAAATAACTAAAGCTTAAAATGATTTTTTGTATTTAAAATGCCACCTTTTACAAAACAAGCAAAAATTCCTGGGAATTTTTCCTCTCTTAAAAAGCTTGACAATCTAAAAAGAACCATTTATTATAAAAATGAAGCCAGTAGAGAATAAATATTTGAAGCTTTGATCACTACCAAATTACTCAGGGTTTTATGAAGCTGACCTCTCACCTCAATTTTAGTTTCTCAAAGTCTATATTAAAGCAAGGTTTTAGTAGCTGTGAACTTAAAGCTAATTAAAACTAATTACTTGAAGAGTGAAGACATCTGGCTTTGCCATACAAAACTACAAGTAAGTTTTTCAACACAGTAGAAAAGACTTGTCCCATGACTCACCTCCAATTACTTTACAAACTTTGTACCTTTCCTTTTTTTTTCTCCTGGTAGTTAACATTACACTCTGTAGGTTTATTTTAATAAACTTTTTGGGGGTAATTCCTATGACATTCAACTAAATACTCTAAGGGCATGCAGAAGGAGAATCCCTGCTCCTTTAGGGTATCTGGTCAAAGGAGCAATAAATAAGAGCATACAGAAATAAGAAATAAGAGACAGAAACCAGACCAAGTTATAATGGGAGGTCCTTATACAAACAAACCTGGTCAGCCACACCACCTGGTGAGTAATCAAGAGCCGGTAGAAAAATTTGGAAATTTGCAAAGGATAAGGATGTAAAGGTGAGGCTCCAGGATGTTGCAGTGGGTCAGTGAGACTACGCCAGCCATGCAGATGTGCAGGGAAGAGGGAGCAGGGCGGAACAAAGAGCTGGGATGAGCAGACAAGGATACAGAAGGGGCTTTGCTGCCTGTGAGCTGCAGCTGCTCAGTGGCTGGTCTGGGGGAGCCCTGCACCTGATCACCACAGTGTGCCCTGCCTGCTCTCATCCACCTCCCCTCAGCCACCTCCCTCCCCATCCCAGGCGGGTGAGGGCTGCAAGGACTCCGTGCCAGCTGCTGGGGGAGCAGCGAGTGAGGAGCGGGAGCGGCTGCTGGGGTCAGACCGGGCTCTGGGTGCCTCTGGCCGGGGCTGTTGGCTCCAGAGTGAGTGGGGGGGGGGGGGGGGGGGGGGGGGTGGTCTCAGGGCCAGCAGCTGGAGAGAGGGGGGCCTTTAACCCCCAGCCACTGGGGCAGGAACCGTCTGTACCCTGAACACCAACTTCTGGGGTGACCAGTGCCAGTGCAGGTCTCAGCACTGTCAGCTGGGGTTGGAGCACAGGTCACACACCAGCTGCTGGAAGGGATGGTGAGTGTTTGTACCTTCCCCAAAACCTGCTGTGCATGGAGAGAGAAAGAGAGATAGAGTGAGAGAGAAAGAGGGAGAGAGAGAGATAGAGAGAGGGAGAGAGATACTTTGTGTGTGTGTGTGTGTGTGTGTATGTGTGTGTGTGTCTGTGTATGTGTGTGTGTATCTGTGTCTGTGTGTCTGTGTGCCTGTGTGTGTGCACCCACGGCCGATCTTCAGGCTGACACCAGCTGATAAGCAGGGGAGACGCAGCTCCGAGCTGGGCTATCAGGTGAGTGGACAGTCCCTGGTGGGATTTGGGGGACCCGTGAGTGTGGGGTGCCTGTGGGACCAGTACATAAGTGCCGTGTAGTCAACAAGGTCACACTTAACATCCCTTGATGCATAGCAGAAAAGAAAATGTATTACCAATTTTATCCTAATACTTTATATTCATTGGCAACTTTGTATTACAAAGCAACAAAAAGGCTGCTCTTCTAAGGAAAAGTGAGCTGAGACTAGAGCACAACACCAAGGCAGACCTGAGCTGGTACCTCACCTACAGGGAGCCAGGATGCAGAGCAGCAGGTCCAGGCCAGGATCAGGGCCAGAGACATTGCTTAAGATCAATGATGTTCAGCAATCCACAGATTAACCAGCACTTCTGTAATGATGAGACAGGTCTGAGCCCGAGCTAGGAACCAAGCTGTTGGATCTGTGTCAAGGTCAGGACAGACAAAGTATAAGATCTGGCACACATGTCGCTGCTGCACAGTTGTGGTGTGGATGTCAGGCAGGGCACTGCAGCAAAACTTCACTAAAACTATTTCTCAAGGCAAAAGAGGGGCATGCTCTTGTTTCTACCTTTCCTCAACAGAGCTCTTAACAGTGAAGGAGCTGATCTTGGTCTCAATCACAGCTTTTTAGCTGACCCAGCTAAACTAGAAGGGGGATGTGCTCACATCATGTTGGGCCACCCAGCCAGATTTTCCAGACTTAAATGTGTTGATGTATTGAACATGATCAGACAAAGATCATCACATGGAGGATAGACTCTGCACCTTGGAGACAATGATGGCAAAGGGTCTGAATACTTCTTTCATTGCTTTTTCAAAGCTGTCTCCATCACAATCGTTTGGGAACTGAAATATTAGACCTGCTTTTGATGCAAAAAAAGACATGAGCAACATTGTGCAATGTGCATTAAAAACAGGGTGTGATGGTGCATTTGCCTTTGCCTTTACCTGTTGGCTAGAATGCTCATTTCCAAGTAGCAATTTTCTCACCCATTAGCATGCTGTTTATCTACCTTCTTCCATCAGCACTTCCTAGGAAGGAGGAAGGATTCAGTAAGCGCTTGAGAACAATAATATTTGACAGATCCATTGCAGACGTGGCCTCTTATCCCAGCACCAAAAGCTATGAATATGGTTTTTTCCTAAGCATGGTAGAAAGAGTACAGCAGGGGCAAGGAGTTGAACAAGGACTGGCCTAGGCTCCTTGGGCACAACAGTTCAAGGAGGTAAAAAACCACAGAAGTAGCTTTTCAAAGTCACTCACAGTGACAGCAGCAGAAGTTAATCTACTTGTTTTATGAGTTGACCCTATGCACCACATGATTTTTTTAATATTTATGGGTCCCACATCACCTATCGAACTTATAATTCATGACATATATTCCTATGCTTACATATCTATTTTTGTATTTTCCGTGAAAATTTTCTACTTCTTGAAATTACAAACTCAGAAATCATCTTTAAAGGAGACCAAATATATCAACCAACCTTTGGGTGAACTCAGACGAAAAAACAGAATTAATTAATATAATTTGACACTGGCAACAAATATATTTTTAACTTAAAGTAGTTGAAATGCCTATTGCTGTACTAAGTGCTATGAATGCTGCATGCTGCAGTAGCATAAATTATGTGTTCTACTCACACATAATCCTCTTCTTTCAGGGTGTTCAATGTAAATCTGATCATGAGCAAGTTGCTTTTAAGTTGTAAGTTTTGCATTCTTCTTCACTGTATCAGAAGTCCCTCTTCACTTACATTTTTATCTGAGAATTGTAGAAATGCAAAGGATTCTTATACTGTGTCCATGATCTATTTATAATTACCGTATTTGTTTAAATCCAATTTCTGGCATGAACAAGATTGAAATTTGCAAACAGAAGAATCTGAGTTTTCAGTTACCCTTGAACAGCCAGCGAAATCTCATCTCAGACACCTTTTCTGTACAAGATAGGATTAGGAACCAAAACTTTTAAGTTAGAATGCTATTCTCTGCCAACAAGAGGATTCAGTCTTACTGAAAGCTCTTCCATTGATTCCACTGGATGTCAGAGCAAAACATTTAATTACTATTAGATTCAGTATGTAGTCAGAGTCAGTAAGAACCTGTCCAATTTACATTACAGAGAAAATTCACTCAGAGATTTTAGGAAAGCAAAATGTCAGCCTATCCACTCTGTCTTTTTCCTACTTCATGTTCTACTTTCCTAAAAATGGTTGTTGTTTCACCAAGGTGGGTGGGAAAAGTCCTCTGAGGATACTATATCTTCTTCATACATCTGCAAACGTGGGCTTCATGCCCTGCTTTGCCATAATTTGTGTGAGCTTGGAAAAAACACTTTGCTTATTCACTAACAAGATAATAACATGAAAGAATATTTCCAGCTGTATCAGGAGAATAAATAGGAAGCAATGCAGCAAAGATTCACTTTCATGAGGTAACAGGAGTCATTTGTAAGACAGAGGGTAAGTTCTACAGAAAGGATTTTTTTTTCTTGGTTCCCTGTTGTTTAACTCTGGCACTTATTCCAGCAGTACAGAAAATTATTTTATCCCCTAAGCCTTGTTAAATTTCTTGTTGCCCATCACTAGTGAGATACCAATTCATTTACTAGTGAAAACAGGTCTGAATCTGCCTAAGATAAACACATTTTAATTTGACTAGTGCACATCAGAAATGCACTTACATTATCATGATAGTCTCAATTTACTGCTGCATGGGAAAAGTGAAGTAGTTAACACAGGTCCATGGATTCAATCAGGACCACGGAAGTAATGATGATAATACATGAAGGAAAAACAGTAGGATAAAAACTGTCCTTTCTTGCAAGCAATTTACAGAACAAAAGAAAGCACTTACTTGAAGGATGTAGCCAGTTCTAGCAAGAAACTCTTTTATTAAATACCATGGTCTCATTTCCAATCTAAATTACCAGAAAAACCCAAATCCTAAACAGAGATGACAGTTATTTCAAAATGCTTAGAGAAATAAGGCAAGTATCTCTGTTTAGGACATGGTCTCAATCATGGTCTCAAATTTTCAGCTTAAATGAATCCCATCTTGGTTTGAGAATAGCACAGCAGAGCTCTCACTGGACAATACCCACATCCTTGATGTCTTTCCCATGAAAGACATCCACTTGAGTAGCTTGCATGTATTCTGCAATCTCTTTCCTTGGATTGACTTTTTATATGGTTTTAGGCGAGCAGGTACTACAACCAGTAACTTTGACATTGCCCCAGGGTTCTATCTGGCCCTGCTGGATCAATCCAGAGAGGGAAAGCAGAGATACATTTTGCAATCTTTCTGGAGAAGAAGTGCCCAACTGAGCCTGGTGTCATATCTCTGTTATATAGCACTAATAGCCAAAAATAGATGGACTTATCTTTACAGAAAGATAGATCGCTAACTTTGAGAAATCCAAGAGCCTGGAGTTCATAAACCTAGTAACTGCTACAAGAGAAGATATAATTTCTGTATATGTAAGAATAGTTCCAACTGCAGCTCAGCGCTTTGGCTAACCAGCCTTCCATATGTCCCCATGTAGAAGTTAACTTCTGAATTTTATCAATAGAAAATAAACACTTCCCACCAGTGTGGGATTTGTCATCTACATTGTTTCTTTGCAGCAACCGTACTTCATTCAGCTTAGCAAGAGCATCTGAATGCTCAACTCTAGATCCATGAAAGCATTGTCAGAGAAGGTCATCATATCATACGTCAGAAAGGACAAAAAAGACATGAGCCACATCATGTCTAACACACTGCACCTTCAAGAGTCTGAACCTTCAGCTGTAGCAGGAATAGACTGTGCCTGTGAAGTTAAAGGGAAAACTTTGATCATGATGAAGGCTGGAAGCTGATAATGACTCACTTTAAGAGGAAGGTCCTGCCCCACTCAAAGACTTGCAGCAATATATTCACTGTCCTTTTTGCTGATGAGGAAGTGATGCAGGTGATCCTGAGCCTCCTAGGACCTTTAGACAGAAGCAGTGCATGGTAGTGGGAGCAGCAGGCAACTCTACTGCAGGTGATGAAGGCCCCCAAGCTGACTTTCTATTGAGGGGAAGGCTTGCTGCTTGTTGGAGGTTGAAATTCAGAATACCTAGGAGAAAACTAGAGCATGTTGATAAGACCTTTTGATACAGGTATTTGATGAACCAGCAAAGAAAGGTGTTCTGCTGAACCCAAATCTTATAAACAAGGAAGAATTTGTTGTGAATTTGTGAAAGTTGGGGGCAATCCTGGCTGGAGAGACAATGAGGTTATGGATTCCAGGATTCTAAGAGGAGGGAGAAAAGTAAAAAGTAGGGCAAACAACATGGACTTCTGGAGGGCAAACTTTAATTTCCTCAGGTATCTGTTAGGAAAAAGCCCTAAAGATACAGTTCTGGTGAGAAGAGGGATCCATAACAGCTGGTGTGCATTCAAGGACCTGACGCTGTTGAGTCGGGGATGGAAAGAAAGACTCCAGTCTTCAGATGGATCAGAAGGCTCAAGAAGAATATTTATTAGCAAGAAGCAGTGACCCTTATAGTCCCACTCGCTAAGCGGGACCAGATTGGTGTCAAAGTAGAAAACATATCACACTGTAGGTGCGCTTTGAATAGCACACTGTGAGGAGCCATAGCTATAAACAATGGTCACAGAAAGAGAGATAATAACTGTTTGAATTCTTTCATCTAAGATTCCCAGGCTCAGCCTGGGAGAAATTGTCTCTGTTCTTTCTTTGGCTGAACTGGGAATATCCACAAAGGATCCACTCTAAAATTTTATAAAGAGGCATCCTGGAAAGTACAAAAGCAAGGCCAGGCTGCAGGAAGCCTGCATGGATGAGTAAGGAGCCCAAGACTGAACTCAAACGTAAAAAGGAGGTATACAGGAGGTGGAAGTGGGCGCAGGTGAGGAGGAGCACAGAGATACCCTCAGGTTCTGTAGGGATGGGGTCAGGAAGGTTAAAACCCACCAGAATTTAATCTGGTGAGGTACAACATGAAGACCTTGTACAAACATACAAAAGTAAGAGTAGGGAAAATATGCCTCCTCCACTAACTGGAGAGAGGCCATGGTGACCAATCTCATAGAAAAAGCTGAGGTATTCACTGTCTTCCTTTTCTCAATCATTACTTGTAAAACCAGCATCCAGGAGTTTCAGGCCCTTGAGAACAAAAATCTTGAGCAAGGAAAACTCCCACCCAGCAAGGAGAAGCATGTTAGGGAGCAGTTCAACTGGATCTGCAAGCCCGTGACACCTGACAGGATGCACACACAGGTGCTGAGGGGCGGAACTGGGGCCACTGCAAGGCCGCTCAATTATCTTGGAAAGGTCACAGAGTCAGGAAGTCCCTGAAGACCGAAAGAAAGCAAATGCTGCTCCCATTTCAAGAAGGGAAAGAAGGAGGGACAGGTAATCTCAAGAGGCCCCTTCCAACCTAAACGCTTCTGTGATTTTCTGATGAGAGATGGCTGGAAGCAGAGAACTTACAAGTACTAGAAGGACTCAGTACTTTCTGTGAACTGCCAGGTGCAATTGCTCAGAAACTCTCCTTCACCAGCTTTCAAATTTAATGTTTTCTTTTTCCACTTTCTCCCTATGCCAGTATTTCATTACAGAAACCTGAAGAGAATAATATCTGCAATTTGGTTCTTAAAAGTCCTTGAAAACTGCCTGGTGAAAATAAACATTTTCATGAGATAAAATATTTTAGAATATGCATTTGCATCTGAGAAACATCACATCCTATAAAGAATAAATTAGTGCTGCACCTCTTATACAAGTACATGCTAACTGTATGTTCAATAATTGAGCAAGGCTTGGTCAACACAGCTCAGTCACCCTTAAGACTTTTATGATCTGTTTGTATTTAAAGCTTTCCATTTTCACATGTAAACTAGCTGATAGCCTTTTGTGAAAAAAAATTTATATGGATGTACTTGCTCAATTAATAAGGACATAAAAGAATGAAAATGCTTTAAATATTTAGATGAAAAATGTACCATCTATTGTCTTCAAATCAGTAGTGGTGTCAGCCTAAAGTAATTTAAATTAATTTAAACAAGGAAGAAAAAGACAACTTTAAATATTGACTATAATTAAATCAAGCTCAAGTAGTTTTGAATTCTAGCCACAGACAGCAATAATATTTCTCTTTCCTCTATCATGCGTGAACACAAACAAAAATGAAAAATAGCACACATAAACAATGTTATCTCTCCAAAGGCATCTGCATGCTATAGAATATCACATAGCCTAAAACTTAAGCAATCCTAATGAAGTGTGATTTTAACTATTTCAGAGATAGCTGGTTTCCGTGCAAAAGATTATTCCCACACAAATCAGGGTCAAATAAAACATTCAGATAAAAAGGAGAAACAAAATCCCAACCTATCTTTCTCTTTAAAAATCTGGTCAAGATGTTTTGACCAATTTTATGACAAATTCTACACCAGGATATCAGCTGCCTTGTAATTGGGCATTGAAGGGAGCCAGAAATTTAATCTGGCGCAAACCCAACTGGCCAAAAGAGAGAGGGAAACACACTAAAAAAATAGGTATTTGTTACACCATTCCTAACTGTCCACAGTTGTTGACTGTGCTAAAATATTAACTTTTTTTCTTTCAGAGCAGGAGGAAGATCATTAAATTTTTGTGCTTCTTTTCAAAGATCTTTTCACAAAGCTGGCTTAGAAATAGTGTCTCATAAATGGCCATAACTGTAGAGATTCTAAGCAATCAAATGCCTTTTTTTTTTTAATCTTAACTTAAATAAAAAGTTTTAATTCCTAAGAATAGGATGTATGTGAAGGAGAAATAGAGATAAAGCAAACTTCTCAGCAAATGCATAAAAACTTGTCAGTGTTACTTGATGCAGGAAAACATGCCCTAAGCCCTCCTTGTCTCCATAGTTTTGCCCTGTGACACAAATGTCTCTCCAGATAAAGGGTGATCACACACACACTCTCATGGGAAATTCAGTGTCTCCAGCTGCAGCTGAAGGAATCAGTTTGAGCTTGGAAAGTGTTAATAGAGGCAACTAGGGACCAAGAAGGAGCCTGAGGGTTGCAGGTGTGCAGGCATCATAAACACTCTGGCAGGATTGTTAACAGGTCATGAACACGCGTGCGCTGAAGAAGCTCATTGTGCCTGGGATGTCCAACGTGAGATTTGGGACAGAAACCACATTTGATGGATCAGGTGTTTACTGGGTTCACTTATTCAATTGCAGCTATTTTTTTTTAATTGGCTTTATAATAGGAAAGCTAACAAGGTCTTAATTTGAACAGCAGGTACAGGTACTACAGTAATAAATTGCATGCATGCTCCATTTCAAAGACAGGAGGAGATTCAGCTTTACCAACATTTTCTACTAGTGCCTGAGTGTTTCTTGATAAAAACAATGGCAAAACAGTATCCACATCACCTATAGTAGTAACCAGTGACTGTCTCTACATTAGCTGGAGTCCTGCAAAGGCCTTAGTTTATTGCATTTATATTCTATAAGGCTGTATTCTCTCTGACCTTTACAGGCTTATTTTCCTTTTTTGTCTCTAAAAGCAGAGAGACCCCATTGTTCCTCTGGTAAGGAGGGGAATTGAAATGAAAAAGATAATTTAATATGGGCCATTTCTGAGATCTGGAAGCTGAGGGCAGTGCATTGAGTGTCACAGGGCACCAGACCTCATTCAAAAGCTTACTATCTAAATGGGATAGAGCTGGCAACCAGAGCTAAAGTCCTGGCTACAAAAGAGTTGCTCACAAGATCTCCCTAAAATAGCTTCCTCTACTTGATTCTTCTTTCAAGAAGGCTACTTTGCCTTGCTCTGATGGCATTACTAATTTTACACAGACATATTTTTTCATCCCAGGCATGTGTCACAGCCAGGTTAAGAGATTCCTAAAACTGAGCTGAATACTTGACTTGATGAAAAAAAACAGCAGAGGCACTATCATCACACGACACAGACCAATCAACCCCAGGACAAGATCCACAGAGCACAGAAATCCACAGCTGGGTTTGACAAAGAGGAGTCAGTCCTGCCTCCAAGGAGAAAGGGAAGGTTTTACTTTGAAAATCAGACCCAAAATCAGACCACACTCTTCATTTTATGACTATTCAACTTCCAAAATTTTTCCACAAGGAAAAGCCAGGTGAAACATTGACACAAAATTGGGATCCCAGATAGCACTTCTGAGCTGCTCTTGTCCTGTCTCAGAAACATCTTGCAGCTTTGTTAGGTCTAAAATTTCTCATGAATTCAAATAATTCACAAATCATATGAGTTGTAGCACTATCTGTAAGTGGTTTGTAGAGTTTCTTTCCTGAGATTGGTAACCCTCTTAAAATGTTGTAGTTTATTTTATCCAGAAATGCTTATTTATTAAAGTTTAGGTGGTGATTTTGTCCCAAGTGAAATATGGAAACAGATGAGAGCTTTCCTGCATCTTGAATTTCATTTAAAATGCTGACCAAAGCATACTGTATTGAGTCATTTTAATTTATTATTATTGTCTCCTCTTGCTTAAAATTGGAGACTATTTTGCCTACAACTACAAAAATGAAAATTAACAACAATCTATCTGTACTCTGTAAATGATGGAATGCCCCAAGTCCTACTTCTATTACAGTTTGTTAGACACCCAAACAAGTGTTTCTCAAGCCTCCTCCTAGGCCAAGCTTGCTATGTTTCAGTGTAGTGCAGTATGGAGGTCTCATCACGGAGAGACCAAGTTTGAAACAGAGATGTTTCTGTGTGAGAAAATGCTGTCCTGCCCTGTCCCTTATTCAGTTGTCTACTCACCCTTCCTTTTTGATAGATCACAGTAGTCAGCTGTGACTATCCAAATCATTCCCTCAGCTGCATGTGGCCTCTCTACGACTCTCTGTATTGGAGTTTCTTTGAGTTGCTTACACTCACAAGCCTTCTCCTTAGCCAGTTTCTTCACAATTCCCTCTACCTTCCTGTTGTCCCTGTTGAAGGCTTCATCAGGAAGACCAAACCCATGTTTTATGCCCTCTTCTTCCTCCATGATGCAGAGAGCTACTTAACAAATTGTGAAGTTGAAGCCGGCTGAAAGTTAAGATGTTTAGAAGGCTGACAGTGACATGCATCAGAATGACAGAGATATCTCATTGTACCCAGCTAAGAAATCACATTATTTCCTCTTTAGAAAATCACATTATTTCCTCTGCTTTCCATCTTGAACCTTCAGGTTTTCTAAATATAGCTGGAAGAACCAAATAGAGTATTTTATAAACATGTGTTCACAATAGTTAGGAAGGACTGGTCCACTGAAAATCTTTGGAAGAGGATTTAATCAAGCAGATAAAAACAAGATCAATATTGGAAATCTTCTAACCAAGTATTTGTATTTCTTTTTGTGGCACATTAGCCTTGGCTGTTAGCCAGACTCCCATTCAGCCAGTCTCTCACACTGCCTCCTCAACAGCATATGAGGAGAAAATTAGATGAAAAAGCTCCTCAGTTAAAATAAAGACAGGGAGATCACTTAACAATTACCACCCCGGGCAAAACAGACTCGACTTGGAGAAAACAGCAAAATTGATTGCTAATTAGAAATAGGACATGATGGTGAGAAACAAAACTAAAACACCTTCTCCTATCCTCATGATCAAGTTCTTCTCATGATCAGGTTCTCTCCATCACTCTCAATTTCTGCCCCTTGAAAATTGGACAGAGGAGGGTTACAATCAGTCCATGATGGATCCTCTCTGCTCCTTTCTCCTACTCACACTTTTCCCCTGCTTCAGTACGGAGTGCCTCCCCGCAAATAGAGACTTCATAAACTGCTCCTGTGTGGGTTCCCCACAGACTCCAGAAAACCTGTTCCTGACAGAAAACCTGTTCCTGCATGGGCTGCAGCTCCTGCCAAGATTCTGCTGTGATGTGAGCTCTTTGCGGATGGAGGATTTTTCAGGATATCTCCACCAGCCACAGTGTGGGGCTCTCAGTGGGCTGCACTGTGGATACCTGATCCACTGGGGTCCTCCACAGCAACTCTGTCTGCTCTAGTGCCCTCCCTTCTTCTCTCCCTTTGCTGTTTACAAGGCTATTTCTTACTTGTTTTTCCAACTTTTAACTCTTAAAGCTGCTGTGCAGCATTTTCTCCCCTTTCTAACTGCCTTCCCAAAGATGTCTGTGGGGCTCAGCCGTGGTACTTGACTCTGCCCCGCAGTGAGTCTGGCACACAGCAGCCCCAAGCCTCCTCACAGATCCCACCCCTGAATGCTCTTCTGTCCACTCACTACCAAAATGTGGACATGTGAACCCAACACACATTTCTAAGCCTTTCTTCCTGTCACACCAAGATAGCACGGTGTTCTAGCACCAAGAGTGAGAACGCTTTCTCTTTTCCCTTGCCATAAATTCATTGTGAAAAATGAGTTAACAGGATAAACCAGGACAATATCCATTCATAGCCACATGTAATTCATAAAAAACAGCAAATAATTATAATGATAACTTTTCCAGATAAGCCTATTTTTAGAAAGAAAAATTTTGCTTTTTTTTTTTTTTTCTCTACTGTATTTCAAAGTTAGGAGCAAACTCAGGATTTCTTTTCTTCTTGGAGCTGGGAACTTAGGCTTAGGACTTTATACAGCTAGTGGCTTGTTCAAGGATACCGACATCACCTTGTACAATTTTTCTTTCAACTAAATGGGTAAAAACTGGGTAGAGTAACCTCTGAAGCTATGAATGTGACTCAGATAAAACAGGTGACATTCCATGACTGATTTTTGTCAGTCAATATGAAACAGTTTTTAATATGTGTTCATGTAATTTCTAGTGGCAGAAACTTGCTCCTTTGGGTTGATGAGACTGAGTTCCACCCTTCATATTCAGTAAGGGAGTGTGTTTTCTCTTTCCAAGGCTGCTAGGAAATGGTTCCTGTCTTGGTTTGGAAGGACAGGTGCCTGCTAAAGAAGGAAGGAGCCTCCCCTGAAATGGAGAATGCAAACCCTCACCACCCCTCCAAATTGCTATGAATTTTAAATTAAGGGGCTCTCAGGCCAAAAACATGGGAGCAGGAAATAACAGTTCTTTAATAGGGAAGGGAAAAAAAATAGCATAAAATAAATCAATGCAATGCACTAGAACAACACTGACAGAGTCAGAACTCAACCTGACACCTTGTTGGTCAGGGTGCTGGTAGCAGTCTAGTTGGAAAAGTGGCTGAAGTCCTCCTGGAGTGTCAGGTGTGGTTCTGTTGGAGCAGGGAGTCCTGTAGGAAAGAGTCTATTCTTCCTCCACAGATCCGTGGAAGCAGAAGCAGCTGCTGTTCCTCTGGGGAATCCAGTGGGAAGCCGTGCTGGTGTGTCAGAATCTCCAGATTATATCTGAGTAGGAATGCTTGGCTCCTCCCTCTGGGCAGAGCATCTCACAAGGGGATGTTATGGTTCTTATCAGCCATGCAGTGACATTCAATTGCCTGTTATCAGCAGATGTCCCCTGGAGGGAGGAGTGATTGTGATCACGAAGGGAGAGAGATAAGGAGAATTGCCCACTTGACGCCAGACAAGTGGTGTCAAGTGCCATACAGATGGTAATAGAATACATCTTGCCTTGCCATCTGGAACAGTTCCTTACTGAGAATCTAGGGAGCCATGCTCCCCAGGAGAGTGTTCAGAGTTCAAGAAGCATCTGGACAATCTTCTAAGTCACGACATGATTTAGTTTTAGGACCTGTAAGGAAAAGGAAGTTGGACTCAATGTTTCTCACGGGTCTCTTCCAAATTGAGATATTTTGTGACTCTGTAAGTGAGGCTACAAGTTCCACCTGTGTTGTTTCTTTTACTTGTAAAAGCCACACCTATTCATTAAGAGAAAATCTCTCTACATGAGCATGTACTTTGTCTGAGTTTGTCTACAGTTTCATCTCTGCACAGGCAGGGAATTTCTGTCTTCTATTTTTAATATTGGAGATAGTCTGCATCTGCATGGGTGGATCTACCAGTGCCTTCAGAGGTTGCACTGTAAAGTACTGGAAGAGCTAAGTATAAGTGTAGAAGCTTCATATCAGTTGGGAATCAATTAGGTACCCTGCAAACAGAACCCAAGACGGTCAGAAAATCTGACTTGGAGAATTACACCGCAGAGATGTTACTTCCAGACAGGGCTGACAAGACAAAGAAATTGAGCATTTGCAGAGATCACTGAGGGCCAAGGAAGTGATCTTCTGCACACAGATGTACAAACACTAACTCGAAATATAACTGGTTTTCAAGTTAAATTTAATTATTTTTAATGCCTAGCATTATAGATGGCAGTATAAAAAGTTCCACAAGCCATTGTGCAAGAAGGAAGACAGAATGTATTTTTACATCCCTGCCTGAAAGCATAGGAGGTAACTAGAAGCACAAGCAAATAAAATGTTTTCAAGGGCGCTTTCCAACTGAACACAGACCATGCAGACTCTATTAGAATTACCATTGGTGCTGATTAGGAAAGCACAAGAGTCAAGCATCTTTTCCAAGCAACCCAGACAATGTCAAATGTCTTTGATGTTTGTCAAGAACAATCTCACTCTGGTGAGTTGTGGTGCTACTCATCTGTAGCCTCAGCAGAGATGGTCAAGAAAGCAAGTAGGGAATACTGGTTATGGCTGTGATGGAGTTAATTTTCCTTATAGGAGCTCATGTGGTGCTATATTTTAGATTTGTGATCAAAAGAGTGTTGATAGGATAGGAGTGTTTTTGTTATTGCAGAGCAGTGCTTGCAAGGTGTTGTGATCATTCCTCCCAATCTCCTCAGGCTGCTCTATGATCTCAGGAATTCTTGTTAAGCCTTGGTCCTAATTAAGGGCTGTGGATCATTAAGCTCCCCTTGAGCATATCAATAGTATTGCCTGTTCCTCAGAACTTCTGTTGCCTAACAAACTTCTGTTTTCTAATGAATAGCCTTGGAAACTTGTTTTTTTCTGAATCACAGCTGGAGAGAAATAATAGTATCATTACTGGACTTTTGAGGAGAATTACTGACCTAGACTGAATCCAGGATGGAATCTGATGGAAGACTGAAGCCGAGCATCTCACAACCCTATGATGAGCGGGGGTCCCACGGGAGGCCCTCTGAGGTCCCCTGCCCCCAGAGGCGGTGCCACATGTCCCTTGAAGCAGGATGTGCCTCTTGGTGCTCATCAACCCACAGGTTTGGGACTCAAAGGAGCTTCATCAAAAACTGACAGTGGGGCCTGGGCTGGTACCCCCTCCTCGAGGCTGAAGCCTTTGCCCACTGAGAGATCAAAGGCATCCCATGTGTGCATTTCACTGAACTCTGGCGGACCTTTAAGCAGGGGCTTTGTACATTTGTACATATGCACACACACAGACACACAGACACACGGAGACACACACGCACACAGAGGAATTTTTGAATATATACATGCTTGGGTCTGTGCGCAGGTGTGAAAACTGACTTCAATGCTTTTTGTACACTTTTTGTACACTTTTACAACAAGTGTAGCATCAATGCTGCCATCTTAGACTCAAAATTTAGTTACAGTTGTGGTTATGGTAAAGCTTACAGAATCATTCTGTAAGAGTTAAGTCAGTCAATGATTGAGTGCTGCCAAATCCTTTAGACAAAGCACTGAGCAATGCAAGGGTAGGTTTGGCAAGGAGTCCATTGTGAAACTTGTGAGCCCATGGGAGGGTCTCCCTTCCCCTTCTGCACCCTTACATTCTCCATCCTCACCCTTTTGCATCCCCTGTCAGTTGTGTCTCACTCCAGATTGATTCTAATCCAGTTCTCCTTTGCGTGCTCTATCTGTGTAACAGAACAAACCTTGCCAGAGAACTTAATCATGCTTTCACAAATTTATTAAAAGATTTCTTTTGTTGACACCTTTGACAGAGTTTCTTTAAGCAATCTTAACCACCCATTCACAACAACCTTCGAACACTTTTCTGTTTATCATGCCACCCCACAAGCAAGCAGGCTGGGAGTGCACAAGAAGTGGGAAGGTGATACACCTGGAACAGCTGATCCCAGTGACCAAAGGGATATTCTGTGACGGTGTTTGCAGGGGTCCCAGGATGAAGGGAGAGATGAGAATGTTGACTCCATGTTTCAGAAGGCTTGATTTATTATTTTATGATATATATTATAGTAAAACTATACTAAAAGAATAGAAGAAAGGATTTCATCAGAAGGCTAGCTAAGAATAGAAAAAGAATGATAACAAAGGCTTGTCTCTGACCGAGACAATCTGGACAGCTGGACTATGATTGGCCATTAATTAGAAACAACCACATGAGACCAATCACAGTTCCACCTGTTGCATTCCACAGCAGCAGATATACATCGTTTACATTTTATTCCTGAGGCCTCTCAGCTTCTCAGGAGAAAAAATCAGAAGGAAAGGATTTTTCAGAAAATATCATGGCTACAGTATTCCATGGTTACAGTACTACATGCAGCAAAAAAATCTAGGGAAAAGAAGGAAGAAACTGGTAATTTCAGAGTTACAGCACTTGTCATCCCAATTAACTGTTAAAATGCTAAAGACCTGCTTTTCTGGAAATGGCTGAGTAATTGCTGATGGGAAGTAGAAAATAATTTCTAATTTTGCTTCGCTTGATTAGGCAGCTTGTTCTTTTCCTATTAAACTGTCTTTAACTCAGCCCATGAATTTTATCACTTTTAATCTTCAGATTTTCTTTTCCATCCTCCTGGGGGAAGAGTGAGCAGGCAAGCAGATGGGGGGTTAATCGATAACACAAGGTTTTATCAAGAAATGGAACAGCTTGCTTCCAGGACAGAAATGAACTTTCTCAATTATTTTTGCTTTTTGGCATGCTACAGTGTACATCTAGGAAGACAGCTGGACTGCACTGGAGCAGCTGTGCATTGGCAGTAGGACACTGTAGGCAACTAAGGAGGAGTATCTGTATTCCTAGGAGGTGTGGCAGAAATCAAATTCTCATTTGTCCACTTTTCCATTCCTAGTATCCACAGTACTCCCTCAATTCCCATGCTTATACTCTCTAATACCTTGCATTACACAGGTAGTTGTATGGACAGAGAGTTCAGTCCTTGTCCCCTTCTCTTGACAATGACAAACCATTCTGCTTCCCTACTCATCTCCAACTCACCAAGCACAGTAAGAGGCTCAAATCATGTTCAAGTGAAGCTTTTAAGTTTAGCGCTCACCAGGTAGGTGTTTGCTAGTCACAACAAACCAATTTACAGAGGCATAAACACCACTGCATGAGAAGGAACCTGGCACAGACAGCCCCTTCTGTTGGCAACACTCTGCAGAAATCCTACATTCCTAAATACAATGTTTTGTCCCTGGCAGTTTAATCCATGTGTATGCTTCTACTGTGTTATTGGATAGACAGGGCTGGACGCAGAATTGTTTCCTACTTCATTCTGTCATGTCACACAAAGACAAAAATTTATATTCAAACATTCTCTTATAAATAAGGACTACTCCCTTCTTCTCCTTCATAAACAACTACAGCACATTTTGCTAGCATCCTGTTTAGAATGAACAGATCAAGTTTTAAGTAGCATCATTCACCAGACATTCTTTCCCACTGACAGAGATGTTCAATAGCTCTCCAAAGCAGCTCATTGGTGTGGAAGAAGGACTGTGAGGAGACAGTCTCATGTTTCAGAGTATGTTCCAGATTAGAGCCTAGCTTCATAGAATCATGGAATGGTTTGGGTTTGAAGGGGACCTTGAAGATCATCCAGTTACAAACCTCTGTTGGGACACCTTAAATTAGACCAGGTTGCTCAGAGATCCAACCAACCTGGCCTTGAACACCTCTGTGGGAGGCGTATCCTCAACTTCCCTGGACAACATGTTCCAGTGCCTCACCACCCTCTTCCTAATACCTAATCTAAGCTTACTCTCCTACAGTTCAAAACCATTCTACCTCGTCCTGTCACACTATGTGACCTTGTAAATAGTCCCCCTCCATCTTCCTTTAAGTTTCTTTTTGGGTAGTGAAAGGCCACAAGTGGCTTTCTCTTTTCCAGACTGAACAATCCCAGTTCTCAGCCCTTCCACACAGGAGAGGTGTTCCATCCCTCTGATCATCTTGGTGTCTCTCCTCTGGACTCACTCCCTGCAGTTCCATGTGCTCCCTGTGCTGGGACCCCAGAGCTGGATGCAGGGTTCCAGGTGGGCTCTCACCAGAGCAGAGCAGAGGGGCAGAATCCCCTCCCTCCCCTGCTGCCCACACTGCTTTGGATGCAGCCCAGGACACATTTGGCTTTCTGGGTTGGAGTGCCCATGGCTGGGTCATGTCCAGCCTCTCACCCTCAGCACCCCCAAGTCCTTCTCACAGGGCTGCTCTCCATCTGTTCATCCCCAGCCTGTGCCGGTACCTGACCCAGATGCAGCACCCTGCTGTTACTCTTGTTAAACCTGATGAGATTCCCACATGCCCATTTCTCAAGCTTCTCTGGGTCCCTCTGCATGGCATCCCACCCTTCAGGAGCATCAACAGCCTGCTGAAGACCAAGATACTAAGCACGTGGAACCAAAAACAAGTCCCATTTTACAATTGCCTGATTTGTGTGCACTACTCTGTATGGGCTTGCTTCAGGTATGGAAAACATATTCAAAAGGTACTTAGATGCTGTGACTAAGTGGATTTAAGAGGGGATTGACGTGCATAGTTGGGTCATTCAAACAATTTCTTTAGAAAGTCAAACACAATAACAATATGTTTACATTCTACAGGATTGTGAATAGGGGATATGTTGAGAATTACATCTCTTCCAGTATACTCAGAACCCATGACAAAAAATGTGTCCTGGTCTCCTTATCAGCTCTGTAGAGAACTGCACTCAACAAATATTGGCAGGAGCAATTGGACCTGGTACAGGCAGGTAGCTTTCCTGCTAGTAGCACTCCCTTTTCCATTTAAAGAGAAGACAGCAGCAGCCTGTTCAAAACCAGCCCTACACCGCACAGACCACTGCTTTGTTGTCCTTTCAGAGAAGCAGGTTGCCTACTGCGGAAAGGAGTCTCAGCCTTTCCAGAGGAGAGCAGTTTTCCTGCTTGGATTGCTGATTCCCAGGGATCCCTGCAAGCCCAGTGCTAGTATAAGAAGGAGCTCACTCCAGCTTGCTGCTCTTCCCCCTCAGAGCACCATAAGTGTTCCCATGCATGCTGTGCCAAGAGTAAGGTGTCCTTCTCCACCCTTCTTGGTGCCAAAACTCTTAGCCACTGAACTACAGCCTTTAGCAGTTGACCCTCATTCAGACAGAAGCTCTGGAAAACCAGAATGGTAATTTAATCTATTCATTCTAGTATTGGAGATTCTAGGGGAGACAGAATGCAAAGCAGATAATGGTTTTGCTAGACAAAAACAGAGTAGAAAGGCCCAGGCTTCCAGCAATGCCAGATCTATTGTAAAATATGTATTTAGAAAGGGCTTTGAAGATGAGCCAGCACTTTGCATCAGATGACAGGATGTGATTACAAAGGAGTCAAACTTCTATTACAGCATCATTACCCTAAATATGCTTTTTGGGTAATGTACAACTAATTAATCCAAAGCAGATTATTAATTACATTTCAAGATTAGTGCCTGTTATCTTTCATCGTCAATACATGTAGCTGGGACTCTCACTGGAGTTTGAATATTTCCATTTAAGAGCTAGAGGGGCTATGCAAATCTTAGCCTACATTTTTATGACTTAAGACCATTAACCATTCTGATTAGATACAGACATAGATCTCCATGCTGCAGTTAATCTTCTGTTTATGTGAAACCACTAGTAGAAAAATATGTTACATAATTAGACACTGTCCTGTGGAGCAAAAGCAGAAATTCACATGAACTACGTCTTTTTTCTGCTTCTTTCTCTGTGTGACACCAAGTTCCCTGAACAATGAAAAACAACAAAACCCAGAAACTTTTAAATGGCATGGTTCAGATGAGAAGCTGATTTAGTTTTGAACTGGAAAAGCAGCCTATTAGGAGCAAGATCACAACCTCACAAAAGGCCTAAAATGTGAGAGCTCTGGATTTTCAGCATTGCTCAGCCACTGCTGACGAAACGCAAAACAAAGAAGTTCTGATATGGACAAGGTTATCTTCAGTTTTCCCATCACACACTTTAGTTCATGGCCAGTGCAAGACTGAGAAGAGAAACCTATAGAGCATGGTGGCTCAGGGACCTCTGGCAGCTCTTTGAGAGCGACAGATATACATGACAGTTTGTAGTGGAAAGGCAGTTTTCCATAGATTTGTCTGTGAGTATCTGCAGAACAGAAAGACATCTCTGACAGCCAGCCTCTCCAGGGGGCTTGGCTCATTCTTCTGCAATGCTCTTTTCATCTACAGAATTATTCTTTTCCAATCCTACTTATTAAAAGAAACCAAACAAAGAAAACTTCCTTGAACTTCAGGCTTTTAATTCTCAGTCCTCAAAGAAGCCATTTCTTCTGGTGTTTATTTTTCACAACCCTTTCATTCTTGAGGTGGTAATCTAGTTTTAGCTGAACTTGAAGCTGGCAGCTTATTTCTGCTATGAGTTCAAGGAGGATCAGAATCTGGCTAGTTTCTTCTTCTGTGTTGTAGCAGGGAAGATTTGTCCAGCTTTTGGACAGAGGAAAAAGTAGTGCTACTTAAAATGGTGTTTGTTCAGGAAGAGCGACAGAGGTGGTCTCTCAGGATCTCTTTAAGGTCCATTTTGCAGCACACGGGGATCTGACAGAGATGAAGCCAAATAAGAATCTCAATTGAAATGGCTTTCCAGTGAAGCTGTATATTGTCTGAAGCTTGAATTTTTTGGTAGCATGGCAGCATTAACTGTCAGTGTTTAGTTTTTTTCTGCACCACACATAATTCTCTTGATGGGAAGATACCCACAAGAATAAATGTTTTCTCTTCTGATTTGACAAGACAGATAGGAGAAATACCATGAAAAGGGAATTTTTTTATACAAGTCTCCCTTGTTTCCAGATGTCACAGATCCAAAGTTCATTCCTCAGCTGCAGCATTTTTGAAATCTCACAGGCTAATTCTAACTCAGCTTAAGTATCCAACTTCCCAAGAAGTTTAATTATGTTTGTCATGGGATGTCATAAAATTCCCTGAAAGAATAGTCTTTAATTACAATCCTTTTGCTTTGACAGCACATTTGTGAATCGTATGTAACATGATTATTATTTTGACTACCAGTAAGCAGGATTAAAACATTTTTCTACAAGAATGAATTAAGCCTGCCCCAGGGCTATTAGGTTCTGGTTATTTATTTTCTAAGCAAGTTGATCACCTGGCAAAACTAAGTTGCTAACATTAATCAAATTGTCTTCTTGCTTTACCATAATTGACATGAAATATATGGTCTTAATATTCTCCTGATTAGCACACAAAGCTGATGCACAGCACAGAGTGAATAAATGCAACATAGCTTTCTACACTCTTTTACAGCTTCATTAATCGTAACACACTATTTGGTTGGTGCAATTGCCTGAATGCTCCTCTGGAAAATCAGGGTAGACCTCTGATCAGGATGAAAGAGGCTGCTGTTGCACTTGTTCAGGATCCAGAAAATAAGGGCTTTGCTAAAGTTTTGGCTGGGGGCTGGAGGTCCATCTGGAGAATTTTAAACACAGGTGGCATAAACAGTAATCTATTTGCCACCAGAAAGTTTGGCTTAGTATTTTCATAAATGAAACCTCCCTTGTGGCTTTTAAAACACATTTCTAGTTCTTTGTTTCCACTGAGGACAGAGAACAGCTTATCCCATTACTCAATGTATCAATCTTCTTACCCAAGGAATCGATAATGGCCATACCTTGGTGCTGCATCCTGGATAGGAGCAATCTCTCTTTTGGGTGACGTCATGCTCACAGCTTTGAAGAACTACCTGAGACACAGCTGATCCCTACTTCCTGGATCCTGCCAGAAGTGCTAGTGTAAAGGAAAATCATGAGAAAAACTGGAGGCATAAGAACTGTAGAATATGCACCACTGCAGACATGATTTTAGAGCAAGATACCCACAAAATATTTTGAAAATGGTGAGAGAGTTATGTGTGCTAAACTGCTGTATGCCAAGTTTGCAAGTCTGCATTTAGTCTGAGTCAAAACCGTTGAAAATGCAATATTCTCCAACTGCTTGTGGCTAAAGAAAGGAAAATAACTTCCTCCTAGACATAACGAGGTCTCCAGTGAATCAGGGGGAAAATGTGGGAAGTACTAAGAAAGAAGGTGGACTAATCAGGTGAAATGACAGTGAAAGGAAAAGATCCATAGTAACTTTCATTAGCTGGTCATGTCTCACACATGGAAGCACATGGGAGAAACGTCAGAGAAAGGGGATTCTTTTATAGCACAAAACCAGCCTTTCCATCCCTAGGTCAGTCCTCCCTACATAGGATTTCACGGATGCAGCAGTAAGGTCATACAGATGCCCCACCCCAGACATGCTGCAAAGCATCTCTGCATAAGCAGGACTCTTCCCCATCTCTCATGGCCCTTCTACTCTGCAGTCTTTAACTTGGGATCAATTGCCAGCCTCCAAAATCAGTCTTGATTATTTTCTCCTTCTCCCTCAGCCAATTTCTTTACTGGAGAGGGGACTGTGATTATCTCAGTGGTATAAGTGAGCCTTTGTGGGAAGAGTCCTGTGACTGGAATACTATGATGGACAGCAACAGGATTTGCAGCAGAGATAGGCAGGGAAGTTGGGGTGGAGGGATAGCACTCAGTGCAAAGCAGGGGTTGGACTTTACAGCACTTGCAACTGGGGACATGTTGAGACTTTCTGGGTAAAAATAGCAGAAAAATGAAAAAAATAACAAAGTGGAAGTGATTCTGGGGGTCTACAACAGGTCACCCAGCCAGGAAGGAGACAGTAATGTGTGATTATTCTGAAAGGTTTAGGGAAACCTCCAGATCAGTTGTTCTTATGGGCAAATTCAACTTCCCATGTGTGCTGTTTGTAAATAAAATAGTCTTGTGGGTGCTATGACGATCAGTGGCTGACTTGGCTACTGTGAACATTGAATGCTTAAGTTTAAGTCTGGTGGTATGCAGAAAACTGTCCACAGAGCTACTACCATGGCTTTTGGAAGAGCAGACTTTAGATTGCTCAGGAAACTGAGTTAGAAAAGTCCCCTTCAAACTGGTTTCCAAGGGTATTGGGGTCCATAAATGCTGATCAGTTTTAAGAGCTATCTTTTGAGAACAGAAGAGCAGAAATATGGGCAAAAATTCAAGCAAGCAAGGCAAAAGTTCAGCTTGGCTGGACAGTAATTTTCTTTTGGTACATGGAGGAAAAAAAATGTGTACAGTCTTTGGAAGAAACTTTAGACTACACAGGACTACTGAGATGCCGTAGAGAGAAAATTCACATTGCCAAAGCTCAGCTGGAGCTGACATACTATGGTAGATGGCAGAATGGCTTTTTAAAGTGTTCGTATTTTAACAGCAAAAAAATTGTCCATTGCATGAGGAGGTCTGTCACCTCACAAAAAGAGATGAAAATAAAGCAGCAACAGTTAACTCCTTCTTCACATCTGTCTCTAACATCAATGGAGGGTCTTGTGGCCTCTGGAGCTTCAGGTGGAGGACCACAACTGTGGAAATTATATGCTCCCAGTCAGCTTTGAACTTGTACTGAATTTTCCTCTGCAGATGAATGGACAGAAGTCTGTGGAGCCCAACAGGATTCATCCCAGGATACTGAAAGAGATGGCTGATGGTATTGCAGGACCTCATTATTTATTGTGAATCTGAAGAGGTCTCAGTCAATGGGAAGCTAGCAAATATTATTCCTGTTTTCAAGAAGGGCAGAAAAGAAGACCCTGGTAATTACAGGCCTGTCAGTCTCATTTCAGTCTGGTAAAATTATGGAGAATATTATTCTGGGAGTTATTGAAAAGCACTTCAGAGGAAATGCAGTTTTTCGTCAAAGCAAACATGGGTTTGTGCAGGGACAGTCATGCTGTGCTAACTTTACATCCTTTTATGAAAATGTTACCCATCTAGTGGACAAATGAAAGGCAGTGAATGTGCATGGGTTTTTATTTTTGAATAGCTTTTGACTCTGGCTTTCATTGCAGCCTTCTGGACAAAGTGCCCAGCATCCAGTATTGCACGAACAGTTGCCTTGATGCCCCTGGCTCGAAGAGCTGTAACAAACAGGGTAACATTTGGTGACCAGTCCCTACTGCTGTGCCCTGCTCTCTTCAATGTTTTTGTCAGTGACCTGGACACCAGAGCTTAGTGTGCATTAAGCAGGTTTGCAGTGATACTAAGCTAGGATGAGCTGTGGACTCCCTTGAGCATAGAGTGGTCTTACAGAGAGATCTCGATAGATTAGAGTGCCAGGATTCTCCAACCATATGTAACAAAGATAAATGCCGGGATTCAGCTCCTGCAATGGTGCAATCCCTGATGTCTGTGCAGCTTTGGAGACTAGAGGCTGGAGTACAGCACTGCAGAAAGGGAATTGAAGTTTTCCTTGATGATTAGCTCAGTGTGAGTCAACAATGTGCCCGGGAGCCCAAAAGTGCTTTAAGTATTTCATTAAGCACACTGTATCTAACCACTCCAAAGCACTGGTTATCCCATGATACTCAGATCGGTGCAGCTTCACATCAGGTGTGTGCAGTCTTTCACAAAAGAGAAAGGATAAAAAAAAATATTAAAATGGGTCCAAAGGAGGGCAACAAACATGACAATACATGCCAGCTGAGCAAAGAAAGGAGGAAAGGAGCCCATCTGATTTTGTTTTATTCAGCTGGCACAAGAAATATTTGTCCCAAGGCAGAGATCATGGAGCATCAAATGCTTGGGTTGGAAAGTATTCTTGTTATTATAAACAATCAAAAAATATTTTACTTTCCTCATAGATTTAAAAATAAATAAATATGTATATTACTACATATGTATGAGCAAAAGTCAAGCTCATTAAAAGTTCATCCCAATAGAGACAAAATTCACAAGCAGATCTATTAGTAGAGAGAGATTAATATAGGAACATAATGCTTGCCACTATCTGCAGCTGTCACTGCAGTATTAAATATTCTCTTGTCCTTGAGATTATCTTGAGATTTTCTCCCAGATATCAGAATATCCTGAGGGTGCTTTCATTACTGGAAGGACTTGTTTCTCCATGACATAGGTCAAATTCTACCTAAAAACCCCTGCAGTCTATTTAGACTGTGGATGAGATAATAGATTTTATTGTGGTCCTACACTTAACATTGTACCGGGACAGTCTGAAAGCATCACCAACTTATTCCACAGTGTTGGTAAGCTGACCGGAAGTGGTCTAATGGTTTGCACAGGTCTAAAGGAAGGCAGTGCTTGGGCAAGGGCTGCTCTAGAAATTAAGACCAAATTAATTCCCCTTGCAAGCAAACTTAGAGGGAAGTCAGCTCTGGGAGCAGTTGTTAAGTGACTTAATTGCTCATTTATAAAGCAGCAGCAGGGAGAAAACCTTAATTTTAAGCCATCGGGTGATTTGTGGAGTTAAAATATACTTTGAATTCCCATATGAGTGACATTTAAAAGGAGTTAAAGGGCAGAGTATGTATTAGTGAATTAAATTGCACAGATGGTGTAATTATGCAGAAATAAGCATCAGAAACACAGGGAAGTTAGTGTTACACTTAAAATGAAATCTTAATATATGAAAATGCAGTTAAAGCAGTCAAAGAGCCTTATCTTTGCCTTATAGTGACACTATGAGGGAGAAAAGGGAAAGAAAAAAGTATTAAATGAAATGTGCCTTCAATTTCACTTGCAAAATCTGTAATATTTGAAGTGTTTTTCATAAATGCATGGGCTTCCTTCTCCACTACAGCAAGAGAGGAAATCAACAACTTCCATTTTTTAATTGCTGCTAGGTTACAGAGCTGGCTTTCCTAGCTTTGAGGAATTCTACATGAGGACAACTGCATTTCTAGACTTAGTGACATAACCTTTAACTCATGTGAATTTCAACAAGCACAGGAAATTACCAGCAAACAGCTGATTATGAATCTAAAGAAACTGAAAAATCTGGTACTGGAGGCAAAGAAATGAGAGTATAGGAATTTAGAGTGAGGAATGAGAGTATGGGAATGAGAGTATGACATAATGAAAGCAGGATCACAATCAGCTTTAGGCAGATTTGTAGCACAGTCCACTGCTGGAAGTTTCCTGGGATTAAACAGTGGACAGTATGAAATGAAGGAGCAGCATCTGCCTGGCAGGCTATTTATGGCCAAGTTATTATTTTGGAGGACACTGACTTGTGATGCCCATCTGAATCAGAAAAGAGAAAGAGTCACAAGTATTTTATTAAACTGATCAAAATTATGGTAACTGACCAGCACAAGAATCCAGATCAAAAAAATAACTTTGATGCCAACAGGAAGGTGAAGAATACAGAACGACTTGCTCTGAGTGCTTGAGTATCTCAGTTGTTGATTTAGAGATCACAAGTATTTGGTTGCATATCTGCCAGTTAACCAGGCTTCCTCACACACCTCTTTATGAAGAAGTATCAGGCTTCCTCACACACCTCTTTATGAAGAAGATTCTATTACAGACAATCTTCTGGAATGACAACTCAGATTACCTCATCTTGTGAGATATTTCACATACAAAGAGCAGACACAATGACAGAATGAAGTCCAGAAGTGAGCTGTTCACCAATCAGACCTCCATATAAAGTGACACTATATATGGAAAAGGGGAAGTTCTTTGACATTTGCAAAGTCATAGAAACACCACTTAATTTTCAGCACACCGCCTCCTACAGCTCCACTGCCCCTTCCTGGAAGAAATCTAGTCAGGTTAGCAGTGTCCATTGTATTCCAAGACTTTCTTTCCTTAAGGTAAAGAGTTGATGGGAAAATCCAGGGAGTGGCCAACCAGTCATTCACCATCTTGTGTACCTCCTGCCCAGCTGACTCAGCACTCCAACATTTGGAAGAGATAAAAATGAAAGCACAAACCACTGGACCCCCAAAGTCACAGAAGCATTTTTCTTACCACCCAGCAAATTCGGTGTGTGTCTGAGGTTAATCACAGTTGCCGCATTGCACTTGTCACAAACCCAGTTCTTTCTTCTTAGTCAAAACTGCTCAAGGGTCTAGGTTCACTTCCCTCCATGACCTCAGGTCTTTCAGACACACATCACTTAGTAGAGCACTCACATATGCCAGGGTTTTTTAGTGAGGAGCAAGAAAAAGCACTTACAGGTCACAGATTCTCACCTGAGGTTCCAGCCCTTGTTCTGATACCTCATCCAACAGCAGGCCTCAGACATATCTTCAAGGGAAGACAATGCCTTTTAAAAGATGAGAGTATCTGCATGTCCCACAGAGATAACATCTCAAGGCACACATGCTTGCAACTTCTTGCTGATGTAGGTAACTTTCAAATTGGGAGAGTGGCTGTCAAATGTGCCCCACTCTGTGAAATACCACATGCACATCCTTCACGCAATCTTCAAGGAGTTCTGGGTAACAGGACCTGACCACTGGGATATGCTGCCTTGCAGAAGTTGGTTTTTGGATTTCTGAAAGATGGTTCTTACCTGTGAATGTGTTTAGGCCCTCTTTAGGAAAGGCCTAAATTCACTAGTGCAAAGAAGAAAGTGGGGTCAGATAGATAAAAACCTCAGCACATGAAATACAAAGCAAGTGCAAGAAATATGATCTTGATAAACAGATAATTTTAGGTCAGGTTTTGAACATCAGTTTCACATGTAAATGCAGTAAATGCAGCTGCAGAAAAATGTGGCCATCTTCATTAAAGAATACCCCTACCCTATTTTATTCATCTCAGCAGTGAAAAGAGCTAATCACAAAGCTGAGTTTAACAGGGGAAAAAAGCTCCAGTTGACAGCTGCCTCCTTTTCCAAGACTATGTGTTCCCTTGAATGTTAATATGGGGACTTCTCTTGACCATTCATTGACCTCATCAAACTATCTGCATGAAAGGAAGAGAATATGATGATTAGCTACTGAATATGCTGAAATAGGAGTAAGAGTAAATTGTGTGTGAACTGAAATGGGTTTTTGACTTTTTGAGTTTCTAATTTCATTTTCATTAAGACATCAGAAATACAATTTGTCCTGCTAGCTGTGGTTTCAGTAATATCAATTAGCCAGTCTCAGAGCATGTGTGATTATCGAGACACAGGCATAACCCTTAAAAGATGGAATGGTTTCTGTCTATTTATTAGTTCTCTTCTGTGACACAATTATCTCTGTACAAGAACATCTTTCACTGTTAGTGGTATTTATTAGGCACAAATGAATTTTAGCAAAAACAGAAATTAAATTTTATTCTTAGATTCTCAGCAAAATGGAAATAATGTCACATTAAAGATCACACATAAAACCAAGAGACAGAAAGAATTAAGTTATTACTAGTGCAGGTGCAAAGATGGCAATTCCATCAGCAATTGGAATTTCCACCTGAGCCCTCACAGAAAAAAATTCCACCTGAGCCCTCCCTCTCCAGTTGCGGAGAAGCAGGAAGCGTTTCTCCCCTAAATCTTGGATCAGTCTCTGCAAAAGGGACATTGCTGAAAAAAGGGGAGGAGGAGAAATATCTTCAATTCATGTTATATGCTTTGGACTTTGGGTATACACGCCCTTTCTCTGCTGTGAAGCAGAATCAGTAAAGTTCAAAGCAGTGCCACAAGTCAAATTCCTAAACGAGAAGCAGAAATTTTGCAAATGTGTCTCGAACTCGTCTCACGCAAGACCAACAAAATACAAGCTTGGTAGCAAAAAAAACAAAGTTAACACAAATTATTAAGTCTCCATAGTGGTAAGTGTGTCATGTCACAGCTTCTTTATTCATTTTTCACTTTTATTGAAACTGTTCAACAGACCTTTCCACAAGGACTGACTCTGGAACACCTCTTTTAGCTGAACTTCCTAGCCTGGGCCCTGGAAGGCCTTATTGGAGTTGTAAACAGGAAAGACCAGGATCTGATGAATCCTGTGAAGCCTTCTATTTCTCTAAAGATTTGTTCCCTCGGGACATGCACAGCGTCTCAAAGTCTAGAAGTAGAGCACTTTAGCTCTAAATACCTAGGTTTACATTTTGTTGTACAGCAAGCTTTCTCAAATAAATGGGATCTGTCTCTTCTGTCCCACCTGGCGCTGGGCAGGCCATCTGTTTGTGCTGATTGTTGCACATAGCAGAGGGGACCATTGCTTCTTATCTATAGTCCAAAGTCCTCTCTCTTCCTTAACTTCTGTGGCAATTACTTGATCCTCTAGCAACACTACCCAGCACAGTGAATTACCCAAAGACTGAACCAGAAATATAGCTGCTTCTTGGGAGAAAAAAAAATGTTTGCTGTAAGCCAACACCCAGAAAAGTTGGTTTCCCATGCAACCCAGGCCTTACTTCTGTACACTCTAGCAAACCCAGCTCTGGGTAGAACCTGTTCCTCTGGCAGAGTGTCCCAAATTATATCCTTCTATTGTCCTTCCTCACCTGGAATTATTCTTGTCTACATTTCTTGTAAAGTCTTGAAAGAGACACTGTTCTAATGCTGTTCTGAAAGCCATAAAACAGGAGATTATAGGACTAGGAGTTACAGGAATGGTTTGCTCAAAACCATGATGCAAGTAATTCACCTGTGAGCAGGGATATGATTTTGTTTTAA
Organism: Haemorhous mexicanus; assembly: GCF_027477595.1. Lineage (NCBI taxonomy): Eukaryota > Metazoa > Chordata > Aves > Passeriformes > Fringillidae > Haemorhous > Haemorhous mexicanus. The sequence continues at coordinate 43,207,907 of NC_082381.1, read as the reverse complement.
GGCAGTCTGAGTAAGCCTGGCAAATGGCCTCAGAAACATACAGCACCTGTCCACAGAATGATGCTTTTCCTTCTCTTTGGAGTGACTCCTGAAGACCAGTCAGGAATTCTACCTGTGATTGCTCTAATTGCCAGGACTCCCAACTCCAGCAATCATTCACATTTCCCAGCTACTGGCTTCATGATTTGAGGGAGCATCTGCTGAATGGTCCATGTGCCGTGCAATTTTTTTCCTCACACACAAATTCAATTAAGACAGATCCCAAGGAAGTATGGTGTATCATACTTCAAATGTGCTGGGCCTAGGATATATCACCGATGTTCCTCTGAGATCTGGAAAGAGAATTGCCAAAATTTGTAGTCTGTCTTGGGAGTCAAGACCTGAAATTAAATTCATCTTTACCTTCCCTACTACAGTACTGACAGACCCACAAAACTAGTAATGCTACCTCACATTAAGAATTTTCCACATTCATATGGACTTGCAGCCAGCAGAAGGACAGAGGATAATGAGCAAATAATTAATTAAAGGCAGCTTACAAGTCTTCTGTGAAATTTGGTCGCTGCATATTGATAAAAGGTGTTCTCTAATGGACTAAGAGTCTAAGACTGCGCTTACTGACGCAGGAGTTATTTCCTCCTGTCATATATAACTTGAAGAAGGTTGGGATTTCAAATAGTTGCTGATTGTTATATTTCAGTCTTGATTAATTCTCTCTCTAGAGAATCTCTGTTCTGTCTCCAGAGAATCCCAGTCAGAATTGAAAGATCAATTTGAGAAAATAAACCCACATGTAGCTTTCTAAAATTTTCAAGAAAAGTGAGGAAGAAGGGTAAACATTCTGGTGACGCTATTTCTCAGAGAGAAAAAGAATGTTTTTCACAACCCACTGGGAGTGGAGAGAGCAGGGAAGAGCTCACATTAAGCATCTCATCTAATTATTTTCTTTATAGCCAGTCACATCCTATGCACCCAATTTCAAACACTTTCAGAGGTCTAGCAAAAATTAGGAAATACCATAAAGTCAAACACAAATTTAAATTTAGGGACAATGAACTTTTGCTCACAGTCTGAGGTACCTTACAGGCTGTTGCTAATGTCCTGTCAGAGAAAGTGAACATGGAGTCAGTTATGGTCCTGTGTGCTTGACCTGATATGGTACAAACAGCAAGCTGCATCATGTCTCTTGTTATACTAGAATCTGTACAAACAGTAGCATCAATTTAGTATCATAGGTAAATATTCAACAAAAAGTTCTCCTACAAGTAGAACATCTGTATGTTCATAAATTTGCTTACAACTGGTGCAAGATCAGCTCATACATCCACACACATACACCTTTAGTGCCTCCCAGGTGCCAAGGAATGTTGGGCAGTAAAAAGAATTCAATAACCAGAAGCATAGCAGGGCATGTTTTGAGCAGCAGCCTCAGAACAGTGGTTTTTGTTGCTTTACAAGAGACCCAAATGAACAGTTAATTTGTTTAGTATAAACCAAAAGGAAAGATAATGCTTTTGAAGATGTAACCCTTTACTGGCACCATTTTTTTCTCTGTTGTCTTCAACATTCAAGCTTCCTCTTGATATGAATGGATCTTAATGGGTTAAGAAAACCATTCTTGAGGGAAAGAAGATGGGAGGAAATGATCTCAAGTGACAGAAGTAGAAAGCTTGCCAAAGGGGTTTATTTTAGAAACTAAGCTCCAAATAGAAAGGCTGAAGCAAGAGCTGTGTAAGTCAGCGGAAACATTGCACTGAGCCTGTTCAAACACTGCACTAGGAGGAACACGTTCACTCAAAGGTAGTTGTGTGGAGCTAGACCAAAGGAGCTTGGTTTAAGATACAGGAAGAAAAGAGTATGAATTTTATGCCATTATTATCCTTCACAGCAGAATTACTATTTAAGATGCGAGGAAAAAATAACCCCCTTCAAAATAACGACAGCTTAATTCAATACGAAATAAAGCCTATATCTCTGACCAAAGCTGGGATGCCCTTTATATGCAGTACTTGAGTCCTGTGAGAAGGAATGTGCTGCCTGCAGTTCTGGAAGCCTCAGCCTATTGAGTCTCTGAAGAGGAAGGTGTATGAGCCACTCTCGGTCACCCTGTTGCTCAACATTTTATTTAGGTTGGAAAAAGATCTACTACCTATTAACACTTCACTTATTATTATTTAGCTTAATTAAATGTCTCTGAGTAGTAACTGCCTGGGGAATTAAGGTAAATGGTTTTTTAACATGAAGGCAAAAAGAAAATGGCCAGGAATATGTGTTGGGAAAGGTATTGCAACTTAATTTACCAGCTTTTCTGGAGAGCAATCCTTATTACTCTAGACTTAATGATAGAAGACTAGGGAAAGGACAGAATTTATTAGCTTCTGTTCTGTTGTGTTCAGTACGGTCCGAACCAGACTGAACCATAATTAATATCATCAATGGCATTGCTGCTGGATTAGGGACCTGTGCTCTGCCTCTCTCCAGCCCCCACTGATTTGTTTGATTGGCCTTTCTTGAGCTGTGACTCTAGTCACCAGAACATCTGTATATCAGCACCAGAGCTCCAGCTGTGCACCCAAAACCTCTTTGCTGTCTAAAGAGGTCAGCACTGCTAATTCAGCAGTTCTGCACTGAGCATTATCATACAATGTGTCTACATGAACTCATACAGTGTGACAGAAACTCTATTAATCATTTAGACAGTCAGAAGCAGGCTGTAATTCATCACTACACCCAAATAAGAATAGCTTTATTTACATTCCTTTTGCTACTCCTTCAGGATTCCTTTTATCAATAATCTGCCCAGTATAAATATGTATAGTTGAGTTAATTTCCTTAAAATCAGACTTTGTACTCAAAATGGTCACAGAACCATTATTATCTCTAATAATGTAGCACACATCACTGTAATATTCTTTCAAATCAAATTGAAATCTAAAAACTGGCTGTAAAAAAAAATAGTGATTGGTGTTTTTTATTGCCCCTATGAATGTAGCTTGTACTCCCAAGAAGATTTTCAATGCAGTCAACACATAAAGATGACAGACGCAGCTGGCACTAGGTACATATTTCAAAGAAAATCTTTGAATCCTTCTTGTGATGCAGTCAGGGGAAAAAAGAATTCTAATTCCATTAGTATGATGGGTTTTTTTAATTCTCTGACCTCCTTCATTTTTGTCCACAGCTTTAGGAGTCTTCTTGATTTGCCACATTCATGTGGCATCATCAGTTTCCTAGCAGAGACAAGAACAGCTCCAGGAATGAACCCATCCTGACAAGAGCAGCTGATATTTAGAGGCATTTTAATTATTTCTGAGCTATGGTAGCATGGATAGGATTTATTTGAAGCTTTCCCTCATAAGAAATGTTTCAGTTTAGAGATACATCAATGTTCAGTGGGGGAAGGGGTTCATGCTGTTATCCTAAAACAAGTCATCCTCTGAAGCTACAAAAACACCTCTGGTAGGCACTGGCCTTTTCTAAAGAGCTGAAGTCTCTCACAGTATGAGTATTCAACACACCACCAGCACACTACGAGGAGCTGCTGGCTTTTCAGAAATACCTGTGTCCAGCTGGCCTGCTCTTCTGGGCTTAGTTGCTTTCATCCACAAAGCACTCTTTCCACAAGAGGGATCAATTCCCTCCCTTCTTGTATACTTGGCATTGTAAGTTTCCAAATGCTTACGAGCAAGAACTCTCATGTGTCTCTTCCATTCAGCATACACAGCACACACACACAAACCCCATTTCTGCATAGTTCTTTGTGGCGACAGGGAATGAGGTCCCCTGAGGAAGCAGTGGGTTTGGTAAGTAGGGCCTTAAGGTTTTTACAACATGTGCTGGACATGACTATTCTGAGGGATAGATCTTCCAAATATTTTTCAACAGAGTAATTTAACCTTCCTATTGAAGCCCATTTAAGTATGAAGCTAAAATCAAGATTCAATAATCATGAAATTAAAATATTTGTGCCCTTCTGAAATTACTGTGCCGCAGAAATACTGAAAAGAGATACAGGAGTGTTGTGACTGCTTGTCTCCCACTCTGAAATCATGAGAGTTGGCTTTATGTAAGACATTCCTCAGAAAGATATGTAGTTAACATGCTCTCCAGCAAGACTTTCATCATCCTTTCACCACTCCATCCCAGTACCCCACTATCTTGAAGAATGACTTTCTCAGGTCTAGGTTTCTTTTCTTGAACCTAGATCCATTCTTCATCATTTTCTAGGAATTTATAATATTTCAAGTGGTATTCCAATTATTTTGGGCAAGCTTTCTTAGATAACTTTACTGGAGAATAGAAGACTTTGGCCCCAGGACAGTTTATTTGAGCTACTTGGACTGGGTCAGCATAAGGGAGCAGAATCTTCTAGATGAGGAAGTAGGACATAATGCTCTAAGCACGCATCAACCTTGTTTTATATTTATCATAGCATCAAAGAATCATAGAATGGTTTGGGTTTGAAGGGAACCTTGAGATTATCTGGTTCTAACACCCCTGCCATGGCTAGGCCAGGTTGCCCCAAACCCCATCTGACCCGGCCTTGAACATTTCCAGACATGGGGCATCTACATCTTCACCTATCCCAGTGTCTCATTATCCTCACAGTAAAGAATTTCTTACTTATATCTAATATAAAATTACTTTTTCAATTTGAACCCTTTCCCCCTTGTCCTGTCACTACATACCTTTCTAAATAATCCCTCTCCATCTTTTCTCTATCTTCCCTTCAGGGACAGGAGCACCACGGTTAGGTTATCCCAAAGCTTTCTCTTTTCCAGGCTGAACAGTCCCGGTTCTCTCATCCTTTCTTCATAGAATAGGTCCTCCATCTTTCTGACTGTCGTGGTGTCTCTCCTCTGGACTCACTCCAGCAGTTCCATGTCCTTCCTCTGCTGGGACCGCAGAACTGGAAGCAAGGTTCCAGGTGGGGCTTCACCAGAGCAAAACAGAATCCTCTCCCTCACCCTCGTGGCCATGATGGTTTTAAAAACAGTTGTTAGATTTTGAAATATGTGTTTGGGGTCTCTTTTTCAATCTTATTGAAATGTTTGTAATCAGGAAGATATGGCAATTATACAACACGTGGAGAAAAAGCCTTCATTTTAATTAGCTAACAATGATACATAGTTTTCTTAACACAAAACGGGTTTTGCTTATGCTTTTAGGTCAAGTTATGCTTCAACAGAAGTTGAAATAATTAGAAGTCTGTAGTACGTTTTAAAAAATCTGCCTTTATTTATGTTACCTGCTTTAAGTAGATTATACAGAGGAAAAAAAAAAAACAGTACAGGTTTTGCATCCTGAAACTGATTTCTCAAACAAAATTATCAAAAATACTGAGCAAATGGGTTTAATAGACTAAAGGCCATCAACAGATTTCAAGATCTCAAAATAAGTTCCTACTCATATTACGCCAGAAAAAATACCTTTTGCTTCTCTTTCTCCAAACTTCATCCAGTTTCTCAACTCCCAGTAAACCAGTCTCTGAAACAATTTTGTCATATTCAAGGGCATCTTTGCTTCAGTATGCACATGGACATCAGGCTGAGTTTGCCTTCCTGCACCAATATGGCTGGGTTTTTCAAAAAAGCCTTTCACAGGTCATATTTACTCATGTTCTGTTCCTCAAAATGCATAATAGAGGTAAATCATTTGACCAAATGTTATCAGATGTAGTTACCTTCAATGTCTATTATATTATGGAATTATATCTGTTGAAGGGGTCTTCTATATTTACATTAATTTTTAGCCTTTGAATTGTTAAGAAAATTTGCATTCATTTGGAGCTACAAAGAAATACAACAGCCTGAGAATGACAACATTGTTCTCCTCTAGCAGGAATATCCATCTTTCTCTGCAGAAATAAAAATTAGTCAGAGCAGCAACCTTTATATGTTACAGTCAGTAGATGAGTTATCAAAATATTTTGGTATCTTTGTTTTGCTCCATAGTTGGCATTTACTAAAATGGTAATGCAATTTTGGAAACCTTTCAACTACTAGAATCAGAATCGATGGAATTGTTTAAAAATTCTTCTCTGGATTCATGTGTTCTCCATTTTGCAATGGAGACTTTACTCATTCCACTAACACCACCTACATGTCTCTTTCAGGATGTCTCAGTGTTTAGCCAAGAGAAGCACAGCTGCTTTCCACTTCCAAGTGACCTTGTAAGAACCATTAGCTAGTCACGCAAGAGAGAAAAGAGCATCTGAACAGCCTTAGGGTTTCTTGACACAAAAGGCCAAAAATAGATACACTTCATTTTCTAAATTTCTGCATTTCCAGACTTGTTAAAATGACTATGCATTTCAAGAAAAAAAATCACCTTCAGCTACAGGACCCCTCTATGTCCTGCATTTCTTTAGCACCACAGAAAAGGAGCTAGTTCCAGCAAGGTACAAGATCTGGGCGCAGAAGGCTTACTGGATGTTCTGTAAAGGATCTAGCCTGATGCCTACCACACAAGCCTGGATATGAACCATGCATTTCCCCATGCAGAAATGGAGCTGGTTACCTGACCACACAAAGTTTGCCAGGTTTGTCTCTTTGCAAGGTTGTCACAGCACAATCAGAGCAGAACATACTGCCTGTCAGTTATGGTGGTACTACTCAGGAGGCAAGATCAAGTTCACTGGGCCCTCTAAGCCCGTGACACATCTTTACATTTCTTCTGGCAATGTCCTGAGAGATGATAGACTACTAAAAATAAACTTTCTCCAAAGGTCTTTAACCTCAGAATGTCCAGAAAGTGTGAGGCATATTTAATGTGGAAAAGACAGATGAGTATTGCTGTCTGCCCTATATAAAGGGCATCCTAGGTCCCTTGATAGTGAACAGTGTAGAAAAAGCTTTCTTCCACAAGGCAGCCAGTTAGCAGCCTTCAGCACAGTCTTACTTCATCACTGTCCTGGGGACATCCAGCATTAAACACTGGTCTGAAAAAAAGATGAGCCTCATATACAAAAGACTGTGTCCTAGAATAATCCACAAGCATGTAGCTACAAAAGACAGTACTTTAGTCAGGTCTGCCTAACATTTAGGATATCATTAAATCTTCAAAGCCACTGACATGCAGTGCCTGTACTAGATAAACTACAAACCTTCAGAATGAGAAAACAGATAGTCAGCACCCAAGGAAACAGGTCTTCAGGACCAGGTTTGCCTTTGTCCTTCTGTTCAAAGGCGAAGTGTGAACACATACACATACAAACACACACAGGTAAATACAGGTACAGAAGTACATATGGGCTTCTCTGACAGGAAAGATAAATGTTGCCATCTTATTGCAAAAGTTCCTTGCCTCCTCAGTGATTTCTCATGGACAGCTCCTCACAGCATTGACTCCTTCACAGCCAACAAATCCCATCTCTCTTCAAAGCAAAACCAACAACTCCAACTCTCTTCTCAACCAGCCAACCCTCTCTTTTCTAGCACATTTCTTATTGGACACAGCTGTGGCCTATTAAGGGCAGGCCTGTTCCTAATCTTTGGGGATTAGTACAGCTGCAGCTCCTCAAGTGTGAGACTACCTTCTGCACTATCTTTATTTTCTACATTCTATCTCTCCACAATTCCCCTTTTTCTTTTAATTATAAAGTTGCAGCATCTCCAGAAAGATATGTTCAAGTAAATTGATATTATAACATTCACATATCTCACTTAGGACTAACAATATACCAATGTTCTGGCAACATGGCACAGTAAGAGCATGCATTTCTAAAGTTCTGATTTAATTTTGCTTTTCAAAGTCTAGAAATCAACCTAAGGCTTTTCATAAACTAATGTGCTGTTTACTATCTTTTGCAGGGCTCTTTGCAAAAGATTGCAAACCTAGTACAAGCATTTTTTGTGTAATTTCTATTTAACTTCGGAATGTGTGCTGACTTTGATTACTCAAACTTACATTACATATTATCAGAAACTCTTACACTTCTAGAATATTGATGATATCAATAGCTGTACAACTTTATAAGGCAACTCACAAGAATAAGTTAAAGGCTATATATTAGGGTAGTAACAAATCAACAGTTACATAATTTTATCAATAGTTTTATGACTTGAACAACATGGATCTAGTATCTGTCAAGTGTACTTATGCCTATGGAATATAAAATTTCACTTATGCCTAATCAAAGATTAATAGTTGCAATTCACAAACAAAATGCACATTTCATCAGCAAACAAATACACCATAGTGAATGACAGAACTACTCTGTCTCTAGCTCCAACTGCTGCTTTAACAATTCTCTTCTTCCTTTTACAGATCTTTGTTGTATTAGTTGGCCACTGCAAGCATCTCTTGCCCTGCTCTGTTTTCCAAGTAGATGAAACAATCTGTTCTTCTCTTGATATGTTATTTCTCATTGTGTCCCCAGCAGCTCACCTGTACTCCAAGTATCAAAGTCAGTCAGGTCCGAACCAGGCAGCATCCCCTGCTGCTCTCAGTGCTGCGCTGGGCTCCATCTCTGGCTGCACCTCACCCCACAGCCCAATCCTGAATCACATCAGGTTACTCTGGAGACGGCCACTATACAATTTTTGAAGGCTTCTCTTACATGTTTTCTCTGCAGCTCTGGCTCTGCCTCTCAGAGCTCCATGTTGCTTTTGTTCCAGTGCTCATGTAGCAGCAACTTAGCAAACCTCCCCCTGTACTCCTCAGGGGCTATGCTATTGCTGAGGCACTGGCTGCTGCTGTGGCCATGCCATTTGCCACTTCTATCACACAGCTTGTGTCCTGATGCACACACTGCCATGTTGCTTCCCACTGTGTCTCCAGCGGCTCACCTGTACTCCAGGTGTTGAAGTCTATCAGGTCCAGACCAGGCAGCATCCCCTGCTGCTCTCAGTGCTACGCTGGGCTCCATCTCTGGCTGCACCTCACCCCACAGCCCAATCCCAAATCACATCAGGTTACTCTGGAGATGGCCACTATACAAGTTTAGAAGGCTTCTCTTACATGCTTTCTGTGCAGCTTGACTCTGCCTCTCAGAGCTCCGTGTTACAGCTTGTGTCCTGCTGCACTCACTGCCATTGTAGGGGAACCTGGCACAATCCTGGGTCTCTGCTGGACTGGGGCCATACCTTGGCAGAGGGGTACAGGGCCAGCTCCAACACACCAAATAAGTAAAGTGTGTAGCATCCGCTCCTCATATCCAGCACTCTTTTTCTTGGGGGTGGTGTCTCATACGTTGTCCAGACTTCAAGGCTCTGAGGTCTGCCTGCATTTCTTTCAGGTTCAGGTCTGCCTGGCTACAACTCATCTGGATTTTTAGGCTCCTAGGCTCTTGGTCCACCTGCTCAGCTCCTAAGCTCCACAGTCTCATCTTCCTGAATCACCTTGGGACAACATTGCTTAATATTTAACTCCTTTTTCCCAAACCACCACAGGATCACCTCCTTACTGCTCTCTCTACTGTTCTCTGCCCAAATCACCATGGGATCACATCAGCCTCACCAATTGTTGTCATTATATTGCAAAGCTCTCATGCCTTCTCAGTGATTTCTCATGGGCAGCTCCTCACAGCACTGACTCCTTCTTCACAGTCAACAACTCCAACTCTCTTCTCAACCAGCTAACCCATTCTTTTCTAGCACTCTTCTTATTGGACACAGCTGTGGCCTATTAAGGGCAGGCCTGTTCCTAATCTTTGGTGCTTAGTACAGGTGCAACTCCGCAGGTGTGAGACTACCTTTTGTGAGATTATCTTTATTTTCTTACATTCTATCCCTCCACAGATAAAGGTGAAAGTATAGAGTAGAAGAGGGAGGGAGGGAAAAGGGGGAAGGAAAAAAGGAGGGAGAAGGAGAATGATGGACATACATGAAGTTACACAAGCACAACACACCACGCATAGATTGGTTTCTCTTCGTAGAAGACTTCAACTGACAGGGTCTTAATGTCTGGGAGGATTGACTTGAGTCTTCCTTTGTAATTGTCCCAAACTCCAAATATACAGGAATTTCTCTCCTCAAGGAAGTTAGGAAGGGAGACAAAGTGCCACATTATCCTTAGAGAAACCATACAATTCTCCCATAACGTAAATGAGGACAGTTCGGCAGATATTTAGAAAAATACTGTTGTTCTTACTGCAATGCTGGAGACTGATACATTAAATTATATAGAAATCCTTTCTGGACAACTGAATTCTCTGAGATTGCATCCTAAAAGAGAGAAAGTAAACATCAACATGTTGAGCTAAAAATTCTGGTTTGTTTTGGTGTGAGTCACAGGTTTTCTGCAACAGTGACTTTATAAATAGAAAATTCTGGTTCACTTCCATTACTGAGAAGATATCTAGCAGATTCAAAGCATCACAGAGATCCATGCATAGCAAATGTGTTGAATTTTTGTGAAACAAACACCAGCTTCTTATGGTATGGCTAGTACTCATTGCACCAAAGTGCAATGACTTCTGACTTCACGGTTCAGAAGATAGAATGAAGAATCTTAAGGCTATTTCTTACTGCAAGGAAACCCTTCAATACAGTGATGATAAATAAATGAGTGCCTAATTAAAAAAAAAAAAAAAAGAAAACAACCCAACCAACCAAAAATACCCCACAAAACCAAACTAACAGAAAAAACCCCAACAACACAAAGAACCCCACCCCATAATAACTTATCGCTTGGCAGCAGGAATTTATTTATATTAAATATTTTTGGAGATCTCAAAATGGGAAAGTGATTATTTATTCTTTAATTTTATACAAAGACACATTAAATTTTTACTTTCAAATCTTGAAAAACATTTTACAAGGGACTTAGGAAGATTAAATTCCTTGCAGATTACATTTTACGTGTACGCCAGCTCTGACAGGGGCTTTGCTCTTCACACTGGCTTACATTTATGTCAAGTGGCAATTTCCAAGGTCTTCCAGAACTGTGAGAAATTTGGTGCTAATTAATGCTTTTTAAAAGCTTAGTAGGTTTTTTATTTTTCAATTTCAGCTTTAAAAACACTGGAACATTTTTTGTGTTGACAGATCTAGTCTGACACCAGGTCACAACTCTTCTGGAGGCATTAATAATCATCTGGAAGCCCTGCACATTTTATGTATTATGCAGTCTGATGAAGATATTTTAACATTTCTTGCTAGACAGTTAGACTGCATTTAGGCTCTTAAAACTAAGACACATTAAAAAACATTGTGAGAGGGTGATGTATATACTGCAGGATATACTCAGGACTTTTTCCATTGAGGAAGGTGGAAAAAAACAGTGTAATTTTTCAGAAAACTCTATTTTCCTATCAACTGTCTTTAAAAAAGGAAAAAATATTGTCTCTTACATACGGTTCCAAGCAACATGAAAATGTTCTGGCTTGCTTCAACAAGCCAAATTTTTTCTGTCTGAGCCAGTTCTACTTGTTCTATCTGTTTTTGTATGAGTATGGCAAATTTTCAGACCTTTAGTTTGCTTGTTACTCTGCCCTGCCTCTCTTAGACAGTCTGATTTGAGTTCTCCACCTGGATTATGGACACCTTACTCTGAGAAAAAGGCTTTATTTCTCTTGGGAACCTTTATTTGCAGAATTGCAGAATGGGGGGTTTTGGCAGATTGCACAGAGAGAAGTCTGACAGTACGAGTTCTCTGTTCAAATCAAATCCAAATATTGAATCAATTCTAAAATGAAATGCTGAGAATCTATTTTTTAAGCAGAATCAAAATATTTTGACCCATCACTATCATTTGCTATTATTTGTAGAATAATATTTCACAACATTGACATTTTCCACAGGTTTGCAATTTACACAAAAACATAGCCTGGTAGAGATTTCTAGCAATTTCCAGTACTCTCTCTTTGCCAAAAGAAGAGTCAACTGGATAAAGTTGCTAAGGGACATCTCCAGTAAAATTTAGATATCTTCAGGGATCTCCCCAGCTCTCTTGTGGGCTGCACAGCTGTCAAGGGAGAGAAGTTTTTCCACATACTCAGTGAGGATTTCCTGTATATATATGGCCATCATATATATATAATCTTTTATTTTCTTACCATCCAGAAAAAGCCTGCCCCATCTTTTCTATATTTTTCTGTGAGAATGAATCACACACGACCATACACTACCCTAGCAAAAGTGGTAACGTGCAAACATGAGTGTATAGTGTGTGCAAAATTGCACACTCAAAATTGCCTGACATGGCCTGAGCCCCAGCTGATGGTGTTGAAGAGAAGGATGACCTTCAGACAGATCAAACTTTAACCAGGAGATTACTGAGCAACTTTTGAACATGGGGGAGAGCCAAATAGAAAAACAGGAAAGGGGCATGGAACTGTGGTGATAGAGAGCACCCCTGGAGGGGAGCAGTGAGGTCAGAGCAGAAATCAGGCCAATTTGGCATTGTAAGAAACAGCACTGCTGGTGTCACACCCTCCATCACAGATGAAGGCATCTCCACAGCCTGCAGCCCTGCAACGTCTCCCTCCCCACTGCCAGCAGCTGCACTCCATCTGGCTGGGGCTCAAGGGCATGCAACCCCAGCCCTGAGTATGCACAGGGACCACAAGACACCTTTCCTACTGGAGTAGGATATGTGGACTTTAATGAGCAGCCTAAGCACTTCCGAACATTGAGTGTCTGTATCTCCTATGGCGCAAAGGAGAATTGTGGTACAAGAATCACCTTGCCAGGAAAGAGAAATGCATGAAGCTCACATGCTCAAAGTGCAGGAGGGAACCACATATAACTGTGTCAATGTGGAGTAGGTGAGGACTTTTGAAGGTTCTTATTTTGGAGGTTGGAAAGTGTTTATACACATTTAGTAGTTTATCTGTTGTAATGCTGCTAACAGGATAGCTGAGGGTGGCTGGAACTGATCTCTGGAGCTCATGTGGTCCAACTCCCTTTCCTTAAGCAGGGCCAGGAAGAGTCAATGCCCAGGACCATGTCAAGTGGCTTTTGAAGATTTCCAAGGAGGCATAATGCACAATTTATCTGTGTGACCTGTACCAATGTTTTATTGTCCCTACAGTGAAAAATTGTTTCCCGGTATTCAGGAGGAACTTCCTGTGTTCCATTTAGTACCCACTGCCTCTCACTTGGCAACTGGAAAGAGCTTGACTTCACCTCTTTTCAACCTCCCTTCTGGTCTCTGCATGCATTGGCAAGATTCCCTCCTGAACCAATTCTTTTCCCAGTTGAACAGTCTCAGCTTTCTAAATCTTTCCTCGCATGAGAAATACCCCAGTCCCCTAATGCCACAGTGGTGCCTTGCTGGCCCCTCCCAATGGGTCCATGTCTCTCTGATATTGGTTATACCACAACTGGAACCCAGTTCCAGCATTGGTGTGATCTCAACAGTACTGAGCCAGCGCTTCCACCTGCTTGCAGGTGCATCTATCACATCAGGATTCATGGATTTATCTTTGTCCAGTTTGCATAAGTAACCCTTGACCTGATCGCCTTTTCACATGTTTTTTTCCTCCAGATTTTGCCTGGTCTCTGGACCCTGGGGTTGCTGAAGGCCAGTCTCACCAGTGAAGTCTACAACAATGAGGTCATTAACTACTCACGTTTTGCAATGTTCACTCTCAGCAGGACTCCCATGTCATTCAGCACTGGGCCCACATTTTTACTGGCCTTCCTTTTGTCTCTATGTACTTTAAAAAGCCTTTACAGAAGGTCAAGGCTGGATTCTGAATGTATCATTTTCTTATTAATGATGTGTACTTAATAAAACAATAAACCACTTGGATTTTCTTTGATTAAAATTAAGTGGACTGACCAGTTTTCCACTGAGATATCTGTCCAGATTGATGTAGAAGCAATACAAGTTCCCCTTCACATCCTCATTTATAGGCTGATCAAGAGCTTTTCTTTTTTTTCAGACATCTCTCTAATCTGTCCTGCTCTCAGTCCCCTCCACGGACTTGCAGTGGAAATTATGAGACATCTTCTGCTTTTTCTTCTGTTTGCCAGATAGTATTTACTAATGAATGTCTTTCTCTACACCTGGAAATCCATGTGACCAATTCTCCATATGATGTGCATGCAATTTTAACTCCTGGGAATATGCAATTGCTGGAAGTGTGTAAAGCAATCCTGAGTACTTCAGTATCTGCTCATTATTTTTGCCACTTTGGAGGAAGTGGTGCACTTAGTGTGCCTCATCTCAAAGAGACAATTTTATTCTTCATAAGGCTTGAAGTTTTAAACTGCATTTTACTCTGCTGATAGGAGGGTTATGACAGACATTTACACCAAATGGGAACAAGCACAAAAGAAGCACACAAAGAACATACAGATTATAAAGAAGATATTTTAACTTTTTAAACGCCTTGTCCTAAGTTTATTCCTGTATCATCATTAGACAGCCTTCGATCCCTCCTCCAGCAAGCAGGAGTGATAGAAATCACAAAGCTTTACCTGTCAGCTTTCTGCCAGTCCATGATAACTAATCCTTTTTATTTTCAGCTCTTTGCAAAGTTTTAACTTTGTGGTGACAGACATGGGATTGAACACTGCATTCCATACAATTCAACTTTTCCCTCTTTTTGTTGCTAAAGTTTCTTCATTAGTGAGTTCACAACTTCCCCATAGTCACTCTTCCTCCCCAGCTGTAGTTGTTTGCTGGTTTATCTTGGAAGGACCTCTGAGGACACATGATTTAAGGAAAAGAAACAAAACATTCTCTCTCTAAGTCAGCTGATTTAACTCACAGACATTTTATGAGCATCCTTTAGAGAGCTGTCTGAAAGGAAACCATGGTGACCTCAGGAAAGGAATAGTTTCAAAGTGTCATACCTCTTTCTGCTTTATATGCTTTATATTTTCTATATGACTTTGTAATGTTCTTGTGAAGGTGGAGAGCTAGAAGTTGCATCATGGAAATCTCTATAAAAAGAGTGTTTAGAAGTCCTGACTCTTTCTCCCTAAATACAATTTAAACAGTTTGAAATGTAAAGAGCTGTCAGCCAAGTCAGATGAGGGTACTGAAGCAGTTGTACAAGCAGTCCTGTAAAGTCCAACAAGTACAATTCAAGTAAGCTCAACATTATCAGTTCTGATACAAAGAAGATGGAATGATCTTTGAAATCATGGTCTTTAATTTAGGCTCTGTACATCTGATAAGTCAACCTATGCTGCTTTGTTTATTTCAGCTTTTTTCTGTCTAACAAAATATAAAAAAAAAAAAAATGCTTTTCAGAGCTATCCAAAGAATCAAAACCAAGCACAATTTTCCTGTTTCTGATTTCATGGTTTTTTTCCAAAACATTGGTGACTCTTGTCATTGGGAAGTATTTAATCAATTCATGCAGGAAGAAAGGAATTTTTCACTGGGAAGGGGAAATTAGGCTGGAAGCCATTCTTTGTGAAAAATACTCTTTAAAGACTTCAGCAAAAATATAAGAAACGGCACAAAAAATTAGAAAGTGAAAGAAAACAGAAACTACAGAAGCAGCACTTACTGCCATAATGAAACTAAAAATATTCATTGTTCTTAATCAAATGGCCATTATTCTTAATCCAGTAATGAAGAACTCAAAGCAATAGAGATTTTGCTGGGGTAGAGTGATGTCATTGACATCACAGCTGTCAGGTGGATTCTGATCCACTAGTGCAGCAACAGAAGTAAGCAGGAAATAATATTTTCGAAAAATACCGCACAGTCTTTGCCCTGGCACAAGACAGACTGGGATAGTGAGCTAGATGGAAAAAGTCCATGCAGTCATTCCACATCAACCACAAGCAATCTAGGTAAAAGAAAAATCTTTAAAAGCAACTATAGGAAAATGTCAAAGATCCTTCAGACCAGGCATCACTCAGGAACACGAGTCTTTCACTGTGAACGATAAGCTCTCAAAAACTACTCTCTAAAAGATAGAATGGGAAACTTCAGGGAAACAAGCAAATTTCAAAGAAGCAGGGAACGTTTCTCTCCTATTGCCTAAATCCACCGTCCAGTGTCTCATGGGAAATATTCTTGAAATTATTTTATTCCTGAAAGAAGTCTGGTTCTATTAAAATCACAAAGGAAAATATTCCTCAGTTTTGATTCCGCCAATTTTCTTTCATGCTTTCTCACAAATGATTTCAAAGTTTAGCATCTAAGCAGGCTGCTCTGATGCTGTCCCTCAGATTAGCTAAGGCACTAACTGGGCGTGGCAAACAGGGCAAAAGCACCATGTGTGGAGGGTTGGTGTGTTCTGTTTGCCTTTGTAGCAGCTGCACCTACATGTACCTTAGAACACACTTGCCTGTACATACACATATGCTCTGTCTTCCAAGGACAAAACAGGGCGCAGGCAGATGCAGACACAAGGCATAGAAAATTTACAGCTGAACTGTTCAGAGTATACAGCAATCTGGGTCCTCTGGTATAGAACTAGAGGTGTCTGCTTTCTTAAAGCCAAGGAGAACATATTCTTATCATGTGGTTCATGCAGAGATCTGAATCAGAAGTGAAAAGAATATAAAAATCCTATGTAAAGTCTTGAGTTTCCTCATGGGAAAAAAAAAAAAAAAAAAAAAAACAGCAACTTCTTAAAAAGTCTAATAAAAGGCTAGAGGAAAAATACCACCTCTTCCTTCAGTCAGCAATAATTCTGTCAGCAGCACAGACATAGGCACGATGGAAGTTAAAAGGGTTCCCAAAGACATATTGCTGTTTAACAGAGTTATTGTGGGTTTGTGCTTGTCAGAAGTAGTAATGCAGATCCTGCCTTTAGCAAGAAGCTAGGGGTCCCAGCTTACATTTCGGCAGAGAGAAAATAGGAAGAGTTGTGAAGGGAATTAGCGACAGGTCTGGTCAGTCATCCAGTTTGGCAAATGGTAACACAGCTTCACTATACGCCAGCTATTTCCCATGTACAGAGATCTCTGCGGGTGACAGATTTCTACAGTTTCTTTTGCCTTCTGATTCCCAACCCAAAGAGTCTTCTCGTACTTCAGTAAAGACTTTCTTATTGCTCTCTGGTCATTCTGCACTGGAATTACTGAGTGCCCTTGAATTCTGCACTGGCCAGTCCTTTTCATAATCTCTTGTAAACTAACATGTCCAGTTTTGCAGACCTTGTGCAGTCCTGTAAAACTTGACCTAGCCCATAAGGAGAGATCTTTGTGAATGTTGCTGAAAAAGGAATAGATTATGCAGCAGGCTGCCTACCATCCTATTTAATTTGGGGTCCTGGTGGCCTGCTTTCTACTCCACGTTTTCTCATGCATAGCCAACTATACTTTCTCCTCCCACCCCTATGCTTTTCTGGCTCACGCTGTGATCCCCAAGACAGCTCTCCTGCCTGCCTAATTTTTTCTTCACTCACCATCCCACTCAAATGACATGTGTTTTAAATACCGGTGATTCATGAAGAGGTTTGTAGCTGCTGGAGCTATCACTGTCTGAAAGGACATGGACAAAGCATGTTAGAAAGGCCAACAAGAGGCTTAGCACCTCAGATCAGGGTTTTCCTGTGCAGCATACTTCCCCTAACCCAGTTCAGTCACATGCTTCTGGAAAATCACCTCGTCTATACAGCATAAGGGTAGGAAAGCAGTGACAGTCAGCAGAGCATCCTCTCGGCAGCAGAGCTGTGGTTACATCCTGTGAAGAACAAGCAAAGGGACACAGAAAAGAATAAGTGGACTGAAGTTTGGCAGGAAAATCTCCAAGCAAATGGCTTTGAATCACCAAAGTACTAGAAGCAGAAACATGACATTCAGACACGTGATTTCAGGAAGAATAAATAGTCTTGAAGGAAGATCTTAAAAAAAGCCTTTGTATTAGTTAAATATGGATTTTTGACCACTTTGAAACTAAGAATCTTACTCTTCTAATTGGAGCCTTTTCTTACTGCAGAATCTTCTGCATCATTCCTCAAAGGTGAAAACTGAAGCCTAACTCACTTTTTTGCAGTGGGATCTGTGTTTTGGGGAGGAGAGAAAGAGCCTCTGTCATGAAAAGCATTAATTGATTATGGGAAATTGAACAGTAAGAACAATTCCTATTAACATGTTGAAGAGATGGATGTCCCTGTAATTCTCAAATTTTAATATTTTTGATGTTTTGCTACAGAGATCAAACACAAAAAGAAATACTTTTTTCCACTCCCAAAAAGGCCTCAGAATTACCTCATTTCAAGCACCCACAGCAAAGACAAACCATACCCATGAAGAAGAATTATAATGAATATGTGTTTCCTAAAGCACTGAAAATGGGATAAAGACTATGAAATATTGGGGATTTCCTGTGGGTCCAGAGAAGATTTATGCTACCACATGGAGCAACCAAAATCAGAAAACTCTTTCATGACACCTTGTGTTTCTACCTGACAGGACAAATGCTAGGAACATCACAGAGAGAGATTATATCTAAATAATAAATGAGAAAATTGTTTGACACCTCATTATTTGCTTTATGAATGTCACCATTATATTTATTTTCTTTATCAGAAACCAAAATCTTTTGGGGCTTTTTTCAGTCCTGTACCCTTGATTTCCTCTGTTTCTTTCTGGTGTTGAAAAAAAAAAAAAAATGAAATATGTGACCAAAACTGGTAACAATTTAGAGAAGTAGCTTCTATATACCTATACAATTTTCAAGCTACTGTCAGCTCCACTTGATGAGAGGGTCTGAGCAATGATGGAAATGATGAAAGATCTCACTCTTTCCACTGCATTTTTTCTTTGTACTACACCCAAACCAAACCTGAAGGAAAGTTACCTTTTTTTAGCTGACTGTTTCAGAGGAAAGAGAAGCAGATCCTTTTTTTGAACTTTGAGTATGGAAATATAATAATGCCACTGTTCCTGACTAGGTGAAGACTATTCCCTGCTTTATTGCAGTAGCAAATATCCATGAGCTATGAAAATCCATGCACAATCCAGACTGTGAAAAAGCCATAGTACAGAGAGATACTCATATAAAAATTTAAACACCAAGTCTGCATTGAGGAGAATTCTAACACATCTAAAGCTGGCAGAGCACAGAGACAATTCTCTGTGATATCAGCTCACAATATGTAGCCATAGTGTAACAAACTCAGGAAATATATTGCAGTAAAAAATTAATGGGCTGGCACCACCCAGCTGTGAACACAAAACCAGCTTTCTTGAATCAAATTTATACCACTACTTGGGCATCCTGTCCCCACTTGCAGCCTACAATAGCTGCATAAGTGAAGGTCAAAGTGATACTCTATTCTATTATACATCCTAAACCTCTGCTGAGAAGAGCCTTAAAAATTTTCCTGCACCAAAATACCTGGACTATCACAATACATTTGTTAAAGTGCCCAGGAATAAGCATATTCATGGGTACTCAGGAACAAAGGCTTTTAAATCCCATTCTGAGATGTCTTACAATTCTGACAAAATCCTGTGACAGTGAGTTCCACTGCAGAAGTATGAATTCCAATCATTCCTTAGACACAGGTGGCTTCCACTTAATCGCCACAGAAAAAGAGTAAGTAGGTGAAATATAAGAAAGATAGAATTTTATGACTTAGCACTAACCTTAATAATGCTAAGAAAAGGCAAAAAAATAAAAAAGTACTTACAGTTGTTAGGAACTAACTGCATATTTCCACGTTCAATTCAGTAGAAGTTCCTCACATTTTTCAAACTCAAGCTGTCGTCCTGAAAACGTTCAATGTGTTCACTAATAAAGCTGTGTGAATGAGCTCTGAGAAGAATCACAGTGTCTTCCTTGACAGGAATTTCTCCCTGTGGCTACAAGTGCTCCCAAATATTGGAGTACCCCAACACAGAACAGCCACAACATCTACATGGTGTCATCAGTTCTGACAGAAAGCAAACATTTAACTTGTTGTGACACTAATGCTAGAGAAGCTTCTTACAGTGGTGCCTTACCCAATGTCAGGAGCACATTTGCATATCATTGTCCTGGCCGTTGTTTAGACAAAGCCCAAAATACTTGGATTAATAAAGGAATGATGTGAGAAGGGGAGGAGGAGTCTTCAGTAGAGCTGTTTATAGCACTTATTTACTTTCTTGAGAGACTACTGAGACATTCCCTCTGTGCCTCCTCTACGAGAACAGGAAAGGCAGTTCTGCTGGATGTCTGCTCTGTAAACAAACAGCTCCCAGCTACAAGATCCTGAAGAGAGCAGACCCCAGAGCCTCTGCTTCCTGGGTACATGCTCAAGCCAGGCTTAGCACACTCCTGTCACCTCCATGGGCATTCAGCAGCATGGCAGGCCAAGACCCTTGTCTGGGTCTGCCCATCAGGACTAGCATCAGTGGCCAGGCTCAGAGACAGGCTCAAAGGCCAGAAACAGGAGCATCATATGAAGTTGCTAGAAAAAAATGACATGACAGGAGCTGCACACTGTCACTGGTCTTCCTGCTCAGGGTACAGGATGGTCTGTGGCAGCCAGTGGTAGGGCAGGTGGCATGTACATAACAGAGTCTGAAGGACTGTGAGAAATGTACCATTAGCAAGGATTGAATCCTCACTGGTTTGGGATGAGAGGACAGTGCCTATGTGTACATGAACTTGGCTGCCAAGCCTTAAAGAGAGGTATCTTTTATTTAGAGACATAGTCCAAAATTCCTGCAGAGAAGAGGATCTGTCTTTTTATGGAAAATACAGGCAAAATAACTGGAAGGGCCTGTACAAGATTGTCTCTAAGACGCTGAAAGCTTCTTGGAATAAATAATTTTCCATTTCAAATGTGTCCTATTGAAGGCATGGTTGGGAGTAGCAATGGCTAAAGTAATTTATCTGATGTGTTACAGGTTTGCCTGTAATAAATAGAAGATAAGAATCTACCAGAATAAAAAGAAACATTTCACATGTTCAAACATATTGATAAATAAGGGGAAACGTGCATTTGAGAGTTTTAAAAAGTGCCTAAGGATGAGTAATAACTTTGTCACTGCATTATTTCAAGTAACTCCAGCTTAAGAAACAGGGGTTTGGGAAGGGTTTGTTTTAACATTGTGCAGACCTCACCAGCAGAAAAGAAAATTGACAAATATACCATCTCACATTTTCGTTGCAGATGCAATATTTGGATACTCAAATGACATATCAGTTAGAGGCACAGAAAAGCTTTTTTGTTCAACACTAAGGACTTCTAGTACACCTGAATGATATAACTCTCACACACCTCTGTGATGTCACCCCATGACAGGAAGTCATTGTACTTTGAATAAATAATCTCTCTACACTACATAACACATTTATTTCCTGTAGGGTATCCAAGATAATTTTGGAGTTTCAGCTCTAGCTCAGATCTTGGCCAACAACCCACACCACCTGAAAATCAGGCAGTCCTGAAGCATCCCTGAAAACTGCAAGTGTGAATGCTCTTGGAGTCCCAAAGAGCATAGAAGAGTCTTCCTTTGGCAAAGGGTAAAGCAGACTCTCCATGAAACATCAAATAATTGTGTCTGTCCTGGCCAGGTATCTGGATAGGTACCTCTAGGGCACTCAAGCATTCAGAGAAAGAGAATGCAATTCCCACCAAAGCCTAGACACTTGCACTGAGGGGTCTGCTTTGCTAAGTTTTGAGGAAGAAGTAAAATCAGGATATTCCTGGTTCCATGTGTTGACAGCAGCACCCTGAGTCAGGTAACATTGCTCATCTTCAGAACTTCATATTGTAATATTCAGCTGCCACAGTAAAAGATGTCCTCCACAACATTATCCTTTGCTTTTTTTCCTGCTCTCTGTCTCTCTTTTCTGTTTACTTTTGTTTTCTCCCCCTCATTGTCTCTGAATATCAGTTTTATGCCTTGCTCCTGCTTGTGCTCAAACTCCACACCACTCCCCTACCACGCAAGATTTTGCTTCCATGCTCCGGCACCAGTCAAAGAATAAGCAAGCTGAGGAGGCTTAAATTTTGCTTGATATGGGGTGGCAAACAACAGCTCCTCAAAGTTATTCTACATTCTTTTCTATCCAAAATAACAGCAAGGAAAACCTGAGAATTCTTTTCCTGGAGCACTTAATATTACCTCTGCTTGTTTCTCAAAAATTTCCAATCCTCTTCTATTACTCTCTCCCTTGAAACTCAATCTTGCCAAAGATCTAATTAAGTTAGAAGTTGTGCAGTAGGCTTATTACTTCTATTCATCTCTGCTCAGTCTAATTAGTTTGTGCATACACTTCTTTCCAATATTTCTGATTTTATGTGGAAGTTTATGTTTTGAAAACATATTCAAAGAACAAAGGACAAATTTTCCCTCTTTCTTTTACAGATTTATTAGCAATTACCAGTTTTTTAAATACTTGGACCTTTTAGGAATTTTTATAAGAAACAGGTCCATGTATCTCTCCATAGAACCTCTATAATCTTTGGAGAACTAAAAGCTTTTGCTGTAGTTTGGAAGGGGGAAATGCTGTCTGTTTTGACTTTCTATACATTGCCAAGAGTATTGGATGCAGGTGTCCAAGTGATCTGGCAGCAGTGGGCTGCAACGCAGTCGGTGGAAGGAGAGACCAGAGCTGCCCTGTCCCAGACTTGGACACTTCCAAGCAGCTCCAACAGACCCACTCCAGGACACAGGTCATGGAATGAAGGTGAGCTGGGGAAAGGGAGGAAGACTAGAGTTTTCCCTGGTCTGGTAAATGCTTGATTCTTTTTCATGTTTGTTTTCCAATGGCCAAATCAATAATTCCATAATTGTATATTTATATATTTCATAGATACAAAATTGTATTCTCATAGCAATATTATAGTCAAATAAATATATATACTACAGAGTTGCATGAGGTATGTATTTTTATATTTATTATAATATACATCTATATAAATTATTTCTAACATGTATCAATATAAATATTGAAGGTATGTGCATATAAAAAACAGACAAATCTATTTACATTGGCAATCAATTAAGCTCATTTTCTCAGATTGAGTTGTTTTTTCCCATAATGGCAGCTGGTAAACACTACTCCTGATTTTGCCTCACTCATGAGCTTCACTTCCATTCTTCCTTCCCTCTCCCTTTTTTTCCAGCTGGGTGATAAAGTGGTTCGGTGGGTGTTTGGCTCCTGCACCAACCCACTACACAGCTAATGAAAACTAATATTAAACATGCCTTTACTGCCTCAAGAAAAATGTCTTAAAGGATGGAAACTTAACTAGCTTCTGCTGTATTCTCACTTAAAAATTGACTTTTCTTGCGGAAGTTTGAGCAGTATTAATTTTCTTCCAATTAGCTTCCTCCCTTCAGCTGTTATATCAGGGGAACAATAATAAATTCATTTTCTCCAGATCCAGAGAGTGCTTTTTCTTTCACTGCTTAGATGTACCAAAGGGAAAAAGTTAATATTTTGCCTGTTTTGCAGATAGCATAAAATCCAATGGGTTTTACCCATAGCTATTCTTGTAATCTCAACAGCAGAAAACAGTTCTTTCTGTAAACAGAAGATTGCTAAAAATACATTCTACACAGAGGAGGATCAAGCATTCCCAAGAAGTTCCTTTCAGCTTAAGCTTACTCAGATACAGACTTACTATTTCTCTAATAATAGAACAAAGAGGGGTTATTTCTGTGTCCATCTATCCATCAAATCTTCCTCTTGCCTGCTCATTTTGGAGACAGGCAGCTCACTTCAGATTTATCTCTGAATGATGCAACAGCCAGGAACGAGAAGCTACCCAAAGCTTTTATGAAAATATATACGTTTGATAGAGAAGAACAGCAACATTTAGTGGACAAATGCTGATCCCATAGTAAGGAGATCTGGAGGGACACCAGAACACCACAACAGAGCCGTACAAAAAAGTGGTGTTTAAGCTTCCCTGTATATAATGTAACACTTCATCTCTAGCAAAAGGTAATCCTGATCTAGACTCACAATTATCCATCCTGTAAAAGAGCACCTGTGGGCTCCCACGGGCACTGATATCCCACATACAAGAGCCCTGATGACACTTACCTGTCCTTCGGAGGCAGTGGTGACAAGAGTTCCAGGCAGCCAGGTCCCCAGCCAGACAGGTCTCACAGGCGTAACACCACCACTAAGTACTCTGATGTGGGACTGCCCCTGCCTGGAGGTGGCAAGTCACCATGAAAGCATCAGGAAGAGCTCTGAACAAAAAAAGTGTAATCTACTTACAAATCCAGCCGTGGTCCCCTTTCCACACAGCTCTAACTGAACATTCCTGCAGCCCTTGTGAATTAGTAACACGGCAACTATGGAGTCCTTTTTCTTTTTCTTTTTCTTTTTCTTTTTCTTTTTCTTTTTCTTTTTCTTTTTCTTTTTCTTTTTCTTTTTCTTTTTCTTTTTCTTTTTCTTTCTTTCTTTCTTTTTCTTTCACTTGAAAGAGACAGCAAGGCCCTGAGCAACATATCTCTGAAGCTGCTTTCAAATTTAATGCATAGGAGGAAGCAAAAGGCTGTGTTATCCCATTCCTAGTGCATTATTCAGGTGCTAAATACCTGACATTTCCCACTATCAGGTGGGACTGAGTAGACCATGTGTTTCATCTGCAAAATGCAAAGTCAGGCACACATAGCCTTTGCATGCCAATTTCAGCACCTGAGAGTTGGGCTGGTTTTGCTTTTGAAGCATCATAATATCAGTGGGTAGGAAAATGCTTCACCTGTCCTCTCCAAAGTCACTTAGCAAGCAAGGGAAAGATTGCTCTAGCAGCCTCTTCTGCAAATGCCTTACCCTTCCCAGGCATGATGTGACGCAGCTGCCTTGAGAATTTGGAAATCTCATCTTAGTGCAGTATGAATTGATTCTACTCCTGTAGTAAGAGATTGAAGTAACCAGACATCAGTATAATTATTACTTCCTAAACTACCAAAGGAAGATTAGCATATACCTTGAAAAAGTGAAATAATTTCTTCTCCTTAGCCTTTATTCTGCAAGAACAAGGTGAAAAAAAAATCTGCCTATTTATTAGCTGACAAAAAGGAAAGGCCAATTCAGACATTGAGGAAAATTAGTTGCTTCCAAAGTATGGAGTTTGCCACGGCACTCTAGTATGTGGTTCATACATCAATATAAAACATGGTTATCTTAGCTCATAGCTACTGGTTTTTGCCACCTCGTCAAGGCTTGCTGTGAAAAGCCATTCTTTCAGCTACATCCCAGACTGAAGAGGGTAAAAAACAGGATGCAGAGATGAGGTCTTCTTACCTCACAGGAAACAAGGTCTGCACATTCAAGTGGATGTCTGAGGGAGACTACAAACACCTTCCCACTTCACAATGACATTCAATATTCAAGTAGATATATTCAAGGCAAGAACAGGAATGTTTTAATATGTTCACCAAGCCCTAGGCAGAGTCTCTGTTTCTCTGTTCTCACAGGGTAGAAACACAGAGACATCTGATTGTGTTGGAGCTGGTTTGCATTCTAAAAGCAGCTGCAATATTAGTGCAGAGATAGAGGTATTTAGTGTCAGATTTGCAACATGGGCTACAAAAAGACCTTCATAAAAGAGATTTCAAATATAAATAGAGCATCATGAGAGGGCTTGCATAAGTTTCTCATTGATGTGCTGGAAAACAGCAAGAATTATAGTGTACAGCTGGTTTGACCATACTGTGCTTTGCAGCTAGCCAGAGCAGGCCAATCTGTCTCAAAAGAAAGCTGTTTGCTGTGCATGACACGCTTTTGTCTGCAGCAGCCTGACAGCAGTAGTGAGACACAACAAGAAGTGGGCCCACACCAGCAGGTGAAGCGTGGGCACCACTTGGCAGTGTCCAAACAGATTTCATGACTTTTATTTGTGCATCCTGTAAATTATAAATTGCATTTAGCACCTCATGCATGGACACAAGGACCAGAAGTGTACAACAAAATGAAAGACTTTTAGGAAAATATGTGTGTGTTTTCAGCTTGTCAAGCTTTTGTTGTTTGGTTTTCCAAACCACAAAATACCCCCTTTTGTTTTTGGGGTTTTTTTTGGTTTTGTTTTTTTTTTAGTTTTGTTTTGTTTTTTGTTGGAGGGAGGTAGCATAAAAATATAAGACTCGATTACTTTTTTAGCATCAGACCTGCATTTTCTACATACATTTTAATCAGAAAACAAACAAATAAGAAACTCCAATATGACTAATAAGAAAGGGGGAGAAGAAGATCTTGCATGTTAAAGTGGATGAACTGGGAGATACCACACCTTCCCTCCTCACTGGAGAGATGCAACATCTATTGCTTACCTGTAACTTTTGATGTTACCTGTTCAATGTTGATCCACAACTTTTACTGTTTATTTATGAAATACAGATATTTCTGAATAAGATGGCAAAAAGAGGAACAGAAAAATTATCTCCACTTAAAATATTCATAAAAAATTATTTTTGGCTGGTCCTCTTGCAGTCATGACATAATGAACTATGTATTTTTAGTTTCAGATACTAACTCGTCCTTAAAAACATCATCAAGGTAAAGGAGAAGAGGGACTAGAATTCAACAGCCCTGATCATGTCCACACATCCTTACAGGAATTGGAACTAGTTCTAGTAAGAACTGTGAGGTGATGATTGCTGTTCCCAGCACTTGGGACCAGAGCACATGTCAAGCCACAACAGTCCTCTTGCAATCAATATCAAAACATTTTGATAGTAGGAATCTTCAGCTTTACCTCAAGCAGGTTTCCTTTGAGAGTCATTTAGGCAGTGAGTCTTTCCCTCATCTCAGATACTTATTCTACATATTACCATGTTCAAGGAAAGAAAATCATGGGCTGTACTCTTGAGGACACAGTCCAACAGCAAGCCTGTTCTGTTTGAGAGAATTCTGTATCTACACTTAAATAGAAACTTTTCCACATTGCTCATGGGAATGTATTGTGGCCAGCACTGGGTGGTGAAGAGCATCATCCTTTCTCTTTGCTGCACAGGGTCTAATGCCTGAGCTACCATAAAAGTCTTGGTATTTCCTGCCCCTGGATATTATCACAGGATCTCATTTCATGCCGAATTTTACAGGCAATGGGCATTCAGGGCAATACAAGCATCAGCCTTTGGAAGAGTATATCTGACAAAGTATGTCCATAATACCGACTTGATTTTGACATTCCAGGTTGTGTTAACATCTGGAGAAGAGGTGTTTACAGAGCAGCAACATGAAATTCTGTGTAGGTGGGGGCCTCACCTTAATTGACAGTATTGGCATAATTTTAGTATTACTGCTGCTGGTGAGACTTTTTCTTCTGTCAGGGTTTATGACGTGTCATCAACTTTACAATGTTTACTGCTCCTTTCTCTGACCCACATTCTAGATTCCCAAAGCCATATTAGACTATGTACTTCCATTTGACAAAGGTTATTTCTAGCCCTGAGAGTCCTGGGATAATTAAAAGAACAGCACAGGAATACATGCTTTGGAAATAATAACTTTGCCAGTCATTTTTTAAATTAACTAATATACCATTTTCTTGGTTTTGAACAGTGACCTGCTGTTTTCTGGTGACCTTGCCTATGATTTGGAAGCAAATGGGGTCAGTCCTGTTGTGTTATGCACCCTACCAATGTTGTACACCGTTTATCAACCTGGCCTGTGCGGAAACCATACCGGCCCACAGGTGACCTAATAAAGATGTCAATGTAATACGCCCCCTTGCCCCTATGAAATCCCTATCAATATATATTGGTAACTGTTAAAAGCCCCATTCTCACCAGCCCCTTAGTCCCCACATACTCATTTGCACAAAATTTTCACATCCACTATTTTTTTTTATTTCAAATCCTCCTGCCAGTAGAATGTCTGAAAGATCTCTCTCCCCATCCTGCTTGCCATTATCCACAGAGCAGCCAAATCCTTCTTTCTTGCCCCAGTAGTTTCCTGCTGCAAATTTTTTCTTTTGCTACCAAATTTCTTTAGAAAGCATCTGCTGACTTTCAGGAAGGTGTTTTATTGGTCATGCTGTAGCAGGCTCCACATAGGAAGATTTTAATTTGCTTCTATTAAAAATGTCCTCTTTCTTAAAGATACAAAGCACATGGACTCTTCTCAAATCAGAGCATAATTTTTGGTAAGGAATCATGTGACATGAATTTCTCCCAGGCAATGCAGGAGAGCAGGTTGTTTAATATGAGCATGTCTGTGTAACAGATGGACTGTTGCAGAGCTGTGACCATACGAATAAATGAGCATAATTAGCTCCAAGGGGATAATGAGGAGAGAAGAGGCACCATTCACTTGCAGCAAGGGCCAATACCATATGAGGTGCATCCATCTTTTATGTCTGGACTGTGATGGCTCAGACTGTGCCAAAATTCACAGATGCAGAACAATTCTGTTCACTGTAGATCAGAGCCAAAGTCCAAAAAACATAGTATGGATAATGCAAGGTGTTGATTACTAAGAGTAAAAAACCATTATGTGAATCAGGATATATCTGCTGTTGTTCACTGCCTAAGCCAGAACACAAAGCAGTCATCCAGATTTCCATTTCTTTTTGATCTTCTACTAGATTTGACAACTGCTATTGAATTGAGGGACATCCAGTCATTTTTAAGCTAAGAACTGAAGCTAAAAATGTTCCTGTTTCCTGAGCCTGGGACTGGTGTGATACAGGTTGTCCTAAAAATTCAACAGCTATAAAAAGTTACCCTAGCTTGTCTTTCCCATTGAGCCTCACTACCTAATAACTAAGCGGGGCTTTATAGAAACTGAAAAAATGGAAAAACCAATCTCCCCACTCTCAGGAGTCTTACAGGGAATGGTAAAAGTAAAAATAATTTGTAAGAACCTAGTGTAGTGTAAATGACCCCAGCAATGTTGTACCAAAGAGGACCTATCTGTGGGCATGAATGTCTGAGAAAAGTGGGGACCCATTGTGGCTCCCCACAATGAAGATTTGTAAGGAATGTATAATGATTCAACAAGTCATACTGTCTCCCCTCAAGTCAATGCTCAGTCACCCAAATAAGCAAGTTGGGATTTGCATCAGGCAGTGGTGATTTGACCACTGGGATTCAGCAATTGTTACTGCAGGTCACCAGCACTATCATACCACAGAAGTATCGGGAAAAGTGCATTTCTACTGCTATTTTTTTTTTTTTTTCCTCTCTGAAGCACTGTTGAGGGTTAAAAAACATGCTCCTTTTTTTGGAATTCCTTTTTTTCTGTTGTTTCCACAGGAAGATATATCTGAAGCCATGAGGACTGCAGAAAAAGGACAAACATGGTGTTTTTAAGAGTGAACTCTAATTCTTCTACTAGAGTAACTTTTAGCTAGTTCCACAGCAATTAGCCCTGCTCTTCACATTTGGAATGTTCTGGACAAGACCACATGATTTAATTTTTAAATACCTGTATTATTTTATTAAATATATAATTTTAATTTCTATCAGACTTGTTAAAGAAAAGGCAAATTGGTCTGAGGTTTATCTGGAGGTTTATCTTCATACTCAAGAATATAGATTCACAGAATCACAGAATCACAGAATCACAGAATAATGAGGTTGGAAAAGGCCTCTACGATCATTGAGTCCAAACTATGCCCTAACACCTCAACTAGACTATAGTACCAAGTGCCATGCCCAGTCGTTTTGTAAACACATCCAGAAATGGTGATTATACCACCTCCCTGGGAAGAACATTCCAGTACTTTGTTATTCTTTCAGTGAAAAGCTTTTTCCTAATATCCAACATATACCTTCTCTAACATAGCTTGAGGCTGTGTCCTCTTCTTCTGTCAGTTGCTGCCCAGTGGAAGAGACCAACCCCCACCTGGCTGTAACCTCTCTTCAAGAAGTCATAGAGAACAATAAGGTCACCTCTAAGCCTCCTCTTCTCCAGGTTAAACAAGCCCAGCTCCTTCAAACATTCCTCATAGGGTTTGTGTTCCAAGCCCCTCACCAGCCCCGTTGCCCTCCTCTGGACACGCTCAAGTGTCTCGATGTCCTTCCCAAACTGAGGGGCCCAGAGCTGGACACAGCACTCAAGGTGTGACCTCCCTGCTCCTGCTGGCCACTCTATTCCTGACACAGGCCAGGATGGCATTGGCCTTCTTGGCCACCAGGGCACACTGCTGGCTCCTGTTCAGCTGGCTGTGGACCAGCACCCCCAGGTCCCTTTCTGCCTGGGTGCTGTCCAGCCACACCCCACACCGGCCCCAGCCTATAACACTGCAGGGGGTTATTGTGGCCAAAATGCAGGAGTCGGCACTTGGAGTTATTAAACTTCATATTGTTAGACTCTGCCCATCCATTCAACCATTCCAGGTCTCTCTGCAGAGCCATCCTACCTTCTGACAGACTGACACACGCTCCCAGCTTACTGTCATCTGCAAATTTACAATGAAAGACTCAACACCCTCATCCATGTCATCAGTAAAAATATTGACCAGAACTGGCCCCAGCACAGACCCCTGAGGGATACCATTGGTGAGCAGCCACCAGCTGGATGCAGCACCAGCACTGTTCACCACCCCTCTCTGGGCCTGGCCATCCAGCCAGTTCTGAACCCAGCAAAGAGTGCTCCTCTCCAAGCCGTGGGCTGCCAGCTTCTCCATTCATATCTTTGCTCAGCCATGTGCTTTGGTGATTATCTTTCTGGTCCAGATTTCAACTCAGAAGAAATCCCCTGGGCAAGCTGAAAACCTGTCCTTTTCTTGCAAGAAAATAGTTCCATCTTGGAAGAATGTAGCAAGTGAAGTTGGCAGTAAGTGCCTGTCCAGGGGGAAGTCGTGGCAGATCATTTGCTGTAATCATAATACTCCTAGATTCCTGATGGATCGCTTTTTCCATTAATACCCATGGAGAGAAATCAGACTTGCACCCACCAAGGTCCTTTTCCTATTGTCCCAGGAACAGCCTGAATTCAAGACTGCCAGCATGATAATCTGGTTTCCCTCAGAGAGGCTTAGTTCTGCTTGTGAAGTACATAGATTTTAGCTGCTCTGGCAGTGGAGAGCACCAAAGACCTTCTAGAAAGAGCACAGTGCTCCTGTCAGGAGAGAACACTGATCACCGCTGATGTTGTTTATCAGCAGCCAAAGGACAAAAAGGAGAGCTGGAGGCTGACGGTAGCTAGAACTTTGTGATATTGCTGTGAATGGCCTTTGTGGAGGCAGGATGTTCAAGGTCC
Organism: Haemorhous mexicanus; assembly: GCF_027477595.1. Lineage (NCBI taxonomy): Eukaryota > Metazoa > Chordata > Aves > Passeriformes > Fringillidae > Haemorhous > Haemorhous mexicanus. The sequence goes on along the minus strand of NC_082381.1, from coordinate 43,176,938 downwards.
AGGTGCCCTGTGATGATTTTTCCTGATAACACTGGCAACCATGAAGCCAGAAACCTACTTCTATGGCTATCCAGCCACTGACAAGGGAACCATTTTGATTCAAGTGTGCCTGGAGGGAATATATTCCACATGGCAATAGAGCCTTCCAGAGCTAGGAGACAAGGTGGAAGCCACATGAAAGGGGAGAGACAGACAACACCCCAAGATGAAGCACCTTAGTGGCTTTTATCCAGGTGGGCTGCTCTTTACCTTATGGACCTGATAAGTTGATGCATTGTGGTTAAATCCATATAAATTTGCCAGTAACACCAGGGATCATGATCCTGGCTACAGAACTTTAAGTGATTCCTCCCTTTTACAGATTATGTACTGTTTACCATAGTGTCTGATGTTTCTATAGTTTATATACAGCAATTACGTTCTTCATATCACAATACAATTCACAATCTACGGATTTTTACAGCATTTTGGTATATATTAAGTTAGCTTTCACTGTCTGACATAACATATGGTTTCTCTTTTAAGAAAGAAAGCAAAATAGACAAGGAGAGTAATTTCAGCCATTTCCACATCTCTCATTTTGCATCATTTAATGCTTTTCCTTTGAATCAATTTGAAGAGAAGATTCTTCATGCAGGCATATATACAAATCTCCTATGATTTCCAGCTTGACTAATATGACTACAATCACTCCACATTAATTTTCCTTCGCTTACTTCATTTTCGCTCCTTTCTCTCTCTATAAAAGCTAAAAGCACAACACATCAAAACAAATCAGCCAGTTTTATTCAAAACTTTCCTAAATAAAGACCATATTCAGTATGCCAAACATTCCTCATTTCAGATTTCTTCTTTAGAAGAGAATGAACACTTTTCATGCTCCCTCTGACATAATTTAGAAACATTTGAGAATAGATAAGCATTGGACAGGGGTAAAATTTTTGTAGAATATTCCAGTTCTGCCTGGGGAAGGATCTTAAGGTAATGGTATACTCCAAATTGGTTCTTGCAGCTCACTCTTGCAGCAGGGAATGCTGCAGCCCACAAGGCTGCAGCTTTGTCCCTTTAAAAATCATTATTTCACGCACGTGTCTGATGAAAATTTGTTTCTAAATTTGAACATGTAAATAGTCAAATAATTAAATGTGATCACCTGGTGATTTTCATAGTTGAGACCCCAGGTCTATGGAACAGACACACCATCAACTCTTCCAGGGATTAACTCATTCCTCTTATGCTATATGTAAACACTTAATTTCTATCCTCTCATGTAATAGGTCACATTATTTCTGTTAGTGCAGAAGTGGTTGATTTTCTTTATGGCTTTGTAAGAGACAGCACTGCCAAAAACCAAGCAGTGATGAGGAATGGGTGCTGATTTTTTGAGACAGAAAGCATTCAAAGTCTTGAATGACAGGCTCCTCAGGGGAGGTGGAAAGAATATGGAAAGGACACAAACTTCAGGGCTGATGTCAAGGTGAGGGCAGATGAACAGGCCAAACCAAAATGCCTTCCAAGGAAACACCCTTCCCAATACTTTGGAGAGCCAGAGACATGCCTCATCCCAAAGCCATGTTTACATACCAAGGCATCACCGAGAAAAAGATTTTCTCTTAAGGACATAGAGGGAATACTTTTATTGTTCTCATTGAGGCGATGCATTTTCCCTGAAAGCATTTGTAAGTTATCAAGCAATGATAACTTGGTGCTGTAGATTTATAGATGACTCATGGGGTTACACCCCCACTCCCTACCTCACCAGCTGAATGTCCTTGTGTCCCTCAAACACTATGCTGAGGCCCTCTTCTTGCACTGTAAACCACAGTGCAGTCACACTTTACAGCAATGTTGATGATTCCATTTTCCCCTCTAAGGTCAGAGAGCACAGAATACAGCTGGGCAAGAATTTGTAGAGAGAATTTACTGCAAAGTACACTCTTAGAAATACACAGCTTTTCTGAGTATTTTAAAGTAAAACTTGAAATTACATCACAATTCTGGTTGAAATTATAATTGTATTAACATATTCTTTTTGTAAAGGAAATATTCCAGACATTGATTTTAAGCAAACAATTTTGGTTTTAAAACAAATCTGAATGGAGAAAGAGATACAGGAAAATACTGTAGAATACTCTGAAAAAGGGAATAGAATAGTAGAGTTCATGATGAACAAAATGTATATTTCACCCAGAAAATAATTATTTTTCAGTATTTCTGTGTTTGCCACCAGAACAAAATAATCCATTAGTCCCAGAGGTATAAAACTCATCAATTTAGAGAAGTTAAATGCTGGTTATCACAATAAAAGTTAAGATTATTATCAGAGGAAAAAAAGAAATCTAATTAATTTTAAAGAGAAGGTTTTTAGTGAGACTCTAACCCTAAGAAAATTGATCTAGACAGTAGATTTTTCTGTAGACCAGTTAGCTGGAAAACATCTCCATGCTTTCTGTGAGTAGTAGATGAGCTTTTAATTTCTCGGCTCTTTATTATGTGTCCTTTTTTTTAAATTGCTTTCTTTAAAGTCCCAGCTGATCTATTAATGGGATTAAGTGAGAATTTGCCATGTTTAAAAAGATAATTTTTTCTTTTTGCACTGTTGGACAAAATTGGAAATATGTCTTAAAAAAATAGAGGTAAGGATGCCTGCTCATCAGAATTTAGAGGTTTCAAGCATAGAGCCAGACAATTACTTTTAATCTAGTTATGAGTAAAAGATTTTACTGAAGGAGCTTCTAGAAATCAAGGCCCACTGCATTTGAAAGCAAGTTCCAGTGAAAATAAGAGCCTCCAGTGAACAACAGGCACACAAAGACCTTCAGCATCACACACAGGGCTGTTCCCACAGTGCTTCCCAGCAGTGTCTAAGCATGTGGAATGTCATCACAAGCACCAAGTTGCCCTGTGGTGTCAGCCTAGCCTGGCTGGAGGGGACAGCACCTACACAGCTGCGTGTGTCTATGACAGAATAGCAGTCCTGTGAAGAGAAACTGCTAACAACCTGGTGTTTGCCCTCCCACTTAAAAATCTACATATGTGTCACTGATGGTGTGGTTTTGTTCTTGTGGTTATCTCACACTTAAATGTCCAGAGACAGACAATCCATCGCCTTCCAGACAGAGGGACAGACAGAGGACAGACATATGGTACTATTATTCACTGTCCCATCCATGATGGAAGGCAGACACTTTGAAAGGAAACAAATTGCCCCTACACGAGGCCAGCACACAAGGACAGTTTGCATTTCCTTCAGTAAAAAAACCCCTCATTTTCTGTCCTCATTTAGCAATTAGCCTTTTTACTGGTAAAAGATTTGTAACAGTAGATAATTAAGTGGGATACTCTTACAGAAGAATAACCTTCACTTACACAAGCACTACAGACCTTATATACCTTTTCAATCTGATAGTTAAATAAACATTGTAACTACCCAAGAACAATTTACAATGGTAATTAAGAGGCCAAACTAAAGTAAGCCATTTGATAATAGAGCAAAGGCACTACAAAGAGTTGTAATATGAATATACCCTTAGGAACAAGTTGCTCAGCACTTCACCAGGATCTGCCAAGTTCCTCAGTTAATAGCTCATCATTTGTTATGCCTTGCCCATTGTGCAGCTTCCTTTCTTCTCATTTTCAGCAAAATGTGAAAGTGATGGCAGAATTTTAAAGTGAAATACCAAAACGTTTGAGTATTTCTCCACCTTGGGGTTTCAGATGGGAACTGTTTCTCTGTTGACAGGGACGTTTCTACTTCTCTGTCTCCCTCTTTCACCTCAGACTGACATGACAATAAGTAGTGGTCAAACTCTCTGAAATGGTGAGTAGGACCAGCACAGCTGCTCAGTGTTCTCCAAGAAGGGACAGTGCTTGACCTGTCTAGTGCAAGGCAGCTTTTTCTACCAAGCACAAACTCAAATGGAAGTTGCCTGGTGAATTGGGAAGAAAATACTTTCTTGTCAAGGCATTTATTTCCCTATTCAACACCCACACTTGTTCCCTGACTTGTAAAATGGGTGTTAGACAACTACAGGCTTCCAGTTTGAAAGTGCCTGAATGAGCTGCTGATGAGACTCTTTGCTTGAAAGGCACAAACAACAATCATTATTGAGCTATTGCTATCCACAGACCCTTCCTTCACCAAGAAGTTAAGAGTAAAGAAAGTGCAAGAGTAAAGCATGAGCTGGCAGGTGTGCCTGCTGGCTAACAGCAGCTAGCAAGAAGAAGTAACAAAAGCTGTAGCTTTGCTCTTCAGGGTAAGCAACACTTCAGGTGACACCTCTTGAACCAGTGGGTTGCCTGGCAAGAGCTGGTAGAGTTCCACCATTTGACAGCTCACCAGGCCAACAGTTTGTGTGTGATATTGATAAAGGAGGCTGCATGGGAGCAGCGTCCTTGCCTTGACTTCAGCCAACAAACTGCTCAAGAGTTTTGCCAGGGGCAATGCAATTCAGTCTGTTGAACTGGCTACAATCCCAGGCTCTAAAACCACCTTCCAAGATGACCTTGATAAGTCACTAAATTTCTGCATGCCTTTTGGTTCATGTATTGCTTGCTTGAGCTTGAATTGTGAAGTCTTTGCTACACCATTTTTAGGTCTGCAGCAGTCTGTGCTGGGACAGTAATAATACAATTCATATTTCAGCCTGGACAAGACCTCTAAGCTTGAAACTTTCAGTCTGCTGGTGGTAGGGCATGGCTAATCTGCATGCACTTTGCAGCATGTCTCAGAGCCCAGACTTCCTCATTGTCCAAAGCATGAGCACTGTTGCTTGTCTCCATGGCACACAACTCATTGGACTGTCTGGGTCCCCAGTTTAAACATTACATAAAGTAATACATTAAATTACATAAAGCTACTTTTTCGGGGGTAACTGGTAAAGCTTCAAAGATCCACCAAAAGCCAAATTTGCTGCATATAAAACAGGAAAATCCAGCTCCTATTTTCAGCTAAAATTGATGTATTTCACCATTTACTTAAACATAAGCACATAAAGCAATATCAAGTCTGGCAGTAGGACCTAATATTATTGAAGGTGTCAGTTAAAAAAAAGCAAAACAAGAAGGAGAGCTCTAAACATCTACTTTTAAACATTTCTTTCCCTTCTGTAGTGGGTTTAGGGCTAACTGCTAAGTGATCCTTCCTTGTCTTTGTCTTGACACACAAGATTTTTTGTTTATTTTCTCCTTCTGTCCTCTTGATACGGAAGAGTGAGAGAGTGCCATTGTGGGCATCTGGCAGCCAGCCACATTTAACTCTCCTCATCTCCAATTTTATTTCTTCACAAAATCATTAATGATTGTTTGATTGATTTTTCAATCTATACGTAAATGACCAAGGTCATTCACAGTCAGTCAGTTTCAGTGTTAGAACTTGACTAAAGAAACAACATTAGTACAAAATAATGTTGCTTCTGCTGAACTTATTCCTTTCAATGATCATAAATTCTATTATATTAAAATTAACTGATGAAAATGGGAATGTAGCTAAGTCCATCTAAGAAAGCTAACAATATCCCCATATATTTTACAATGTTTAACTAATTCCCTTCCACACCAGGGACTTCAGGGATATACAGTTTGCAAAATGCACATTTAAACTTACTGCGGGCTATAAGTGGTCCTGTATCTGTATAAAAGCCGTTCCTACTGCATGTCCTACAGATATGCAACAGAACACACAAATGAAGATCAAAACCAAATTGCAATCAATGACATTATCAGATATGCAGCTTCTGCAAGTTAGCCAATGTACTTGATATTCCTTGCAAGGTTTTCTTGATTAATTATATTTGTATAGAGGTGGTGGGAGTCAATCGTTTCTGCATTTTATCCCTCATAAATCCCATATTGTCAAACTGACCTTTCCAACATGGCAACAAGCACAATGTTATGCACAGAATTTATCAGAACTAATGAATCCTTGATACACTAAGCAGTGCAGCTACACAGGGCAGAGTTGTTGCCAGAAGTTCTGGCCTGGGAAGCAAACAGCCTATCACTCAAGAAGGAAATTTTAAAAGCCTGTTGAACAGAAAAGATTATTTCAGTGTACAGCATCATAAAGCAAAGCAGTAAAAATGAAGTAAGACCTCCATCTGACGAAAAGCCCTGTGGTCTAAAATTTCTTTCTCATGGTCTGTATCCCATGTAAAAAGGCATTTCCTGAACAAGACTTAGAGAACTGTCCAGGTCCGTGCAAAGACATAGACAGGTACAACCCTCCTTAGCCCTCCCTATTTTCCAAAGGCCCACAGCATTCTCTGGCAAGATTATTGATATAGACAATGCTGGGCAACACCACAACAGCTGCCACCCTCTGCATTTGAGACTTCATACAAGGATTTTCTGATAGTGAAAGCTGAGAATCCAATACTCCAGGTAAAATCCAGTTATCACTGTCACAAAGGGAGACTGGGATCTCAGTGTTGGATGATAAGCCAAGGACACAGTTGCCTGGAGTTTATAAAAACAGGTCTGACATATTTTCACTCCCTTGTCCCATGAGACAGAGGATCCTTACGCGTGGATACAGACAGTCCCCATACATTATACAGTAAAGAACCAAGGCTCTTTAAATAAACAGGACTCTTCTTATTTCTGCTTCCCATTGTCCAACTAAAGGATTGACTGCTCTGACTTCAGAACTATCTAAAGATGTGACTAATATCTCATCCTCTCTGTAAACAAGAGGAGAAAAACTCCCTGATTGCTACACTTTTGAAGTTGGTACTGCACCTCTCAGAAATTTTAGTTTTGATTAATTCAAATGCATTTCAGGAACCCATTTAAAGAACACTATTTCAAAATTATACCAATGAGATTACTGTAGAACTGAAAGCTCAGAGAAAATATTTGTGGAGATTCAAATGTTTCTTCCAGAGCTCAGAGAACCAGATAAGATGGCTTTGAGCCAGATGAGTTCTAAATAAGCCTTGAGTAAAAATTCATTCTGGTCATAATTTAAGATCACTATAGCAACACAATCACACTTGCCAAGTATGCAACATTATAAAATTACAACAGACTTTGAAAAAAAAATCTGGTTTCTAGCCATTTTTTAAATAGATTTAAAACTGTATTATGAAGGTGGCAACAGTTGTTCAGGATCAAGATCTTATTTTATTCTGGATGGTTAAGAAAAAGCTATGTCATATGCTAATTAAATTTACAGCAGGTATCTCCTGGAATATGGAACCAGAGTCTTCTAAGAGATCCATGAAATTTTACATCCCAGAAACAGATGGTACAGTAAAAGGAGGATTAGAGGAATGATGCAAGGAATCTGCATAAAGTCCACTGTGCAGTGGAAGAGAAGACGGAGAAGGAGGGTGTGCTAAGGCGCATGCATCCCCACACACTTTCAGCCATTTGTGCCCAAAGGGAAGGCACAGGTTTTGCACAAGAGCAGAAATGACACCTTGTTCTGAATTCTGCACAATTGATCTCAATACAGAGCAGAGACACCAGCTAGAGCAGCAGCCTTGACCTATACTATGTGATGTACATCACCCAACACCTGAGCTACAAATTAAGCTTCTCATCTCATTTCCTCCCCATAATTTAAGCACAGATGTGTTCCTGGAGAAAGAACTACAAACAATTCAGCCACATCCTTATTTCTTTTGACAGCAGCAAAGATCCATGTTCCTCAGTGGGAACACTGCTAGGAGGATCCCATGCACACAAGGCAGCGCAGACTTCATGTTAAATGCAGCACCTCAACTGGGGCTGGCACACTCAGCTTCCTTGCATAGGAATTCTCCTGGTTTTATGTAACAGACTTGCTGCAGCCTTGCAGGCATCTACCTCCACTAAACACATCTACCTAGCCTGCTGCCAGACCAGAGGATAATCTGGAACCAGTGCCAGATTTGAGAAAATCCTACAGAATCAACAATGCCTGCAATTGGGATTTAAAGGTGTACAGGTACATACTTGTATTTACAGAAGTTTTGGAGACCTCTTAGTCTGAGACGTTCAAATGAAGAGGAGGATGTCCCAACTTTCTTCTCTTCTCTAAGGAAAGTTCACTCCCTAACAGCCACAGAACAGCATAAAACAACCAGATTGTTTTGTACACTGTAGCTTCCATCACAATTTCTCTGCCACACAAATTACATGGTGCGTACAACAGTCTTTGGCAGCTCTCAGACCAGCCTTCCTCTCTTGTGGAATAAGGGGCTGGGATGGAAGGTCTAGAAGGCTGGAAGAGGCACAGATAACTGTTTGCAATGTCACTTGCTCCTGCAGGGCAGTGAAGTGGGGGAAGTGACTTGGGGAAGCTGCAGGTAAAATGCTGGAAGCCTCCCGACGTGGTTTCAGCATTGCTTCTAAGAAAGGAAGAAGTCAAAATGCCTCCTCCTCTATTGATACCTTGCAGAAACAGACATACCTAGATTTAAGAGAAGTCATGAAAATCTTCTTGACCCATAGACTACCTGAAGAGGCTTTACAGGACAGCTCTAGAGGGGCTTTCACAGGGGCTCAAGAGGACACATAGTGACAGGACAAGGTGGGAGGGCTTTAAACTAAGAGATATTAGGTTTAGATTAGAGGTTATGAAGAAATTCTTTGCTCCAAGAGTGGTGAGACGTTGAACAGATTGTGCAGAGAGGCTGGGGACTCCCTATTCTTTTAGAGGTTCAAGGCTGGGTTGGATGGGGGCTCTGAGTAACCTGGATTAGTGGAAGGTGTCTTTGCCCACGGTGGGGGGATTGGAACAAGATGATCTTTAATGTCTCTTACAAATCTAAATGTGCTATGATTCTAGGATTCTATGATCTCTATTACTCCTAGGGGATTTCTTAATCCTGCCATCTGGAAAGAATTGCCCTGTAGTCAGCCTGAACACCACTGTCGGGATCCAACCATTCTGCACTTTCTTTAAATTATGCTGGCTTCATTTTTAACTCAAAAACCTTCGATTAAGCAGCAAACTTAATTACTCTGAATATCAACACTGTTCAAGAAGTACGTAGCCAACCTTCCTCCACATTCCTAAGTATGCTTATTGGAATTTGTCCCTTAACACTAAAAGTGTGAGTTTCCTGTGGCCCTGCTACACAGCTCTACAGTGCAGAGACACAGTCTGCAGTTGTAAGAGACACTGATTCAGCATCCATCATTACCCTGATTTTTGTCTTCCATGCTGTAAGGGCTCTTTCATTTCCCTCAACATTCACAGCTTAGAGAAACTGCTGGGATCCCTCAGAATCAGGTGGAAGCATCCCCTAAGAACTTCTATTTTACTACGGTTCTCTCTCATGTTTTTGTAAGGAGCAATGGATAGAAACAAGAAGGAAAGCAGAGATTTCTTATTAAGATTTCTCCAGGACTGATAAGTATGTGAATAACTTCCCTTGTTATTCAACAGTCAGATCTTTCCATAGGCTGGCTCCCTTATGCTACAGATCTCTACTTGAAAGCTTTTCCCATGAGCCTTCCTCTCAACCTCACTAGAAGACAGGTGAGGAAGGCAGAGAGCAGCACTTGCTTTGACAAACTTCAACCCATTCAACCAACAGCCGGCTGCTCACCTTGTCCTGCTGAGACTGGAATCCTGGAGAAGCAGTGACCAGGTGTTCTCCACATGAAGAACAGTCATGTTTGTGTGCCACAGTTTTGGGTGCCTCAGTAAAAGAAAGACATTAAGCCATGAGTGAGCATGCAAAGGAAGGTGACAAGGAGGGAGAGGGGCCTAGAGGTGAAGCCCTGTAAGGAGCAACTGAGGTCACTTGGTCTCTTCAGCCTGGAGAAAAGGAGACTGGGGGAGACCTCATTGCAGTCTACAACTTCCTTATGAGGCAAAGAGGAAGGGCAAAGATGACTCTCTTCTCTGTGGTGACCAATGACTGGACCCAAGGGAATGGCCTGAAGTTGTGTTAGGGGAGGTTTAGGTTGGATATTAGGAAAAGATTCTTCCCCCAAAGGATAGCTGGGCACTGGAACAGGCTCCCCAGGGAAGTGGTCACAGCACCAAGCCTGACAGAGATTAGGAAGCATTTGAACAATATTCCCAGGCACACTCTAGGGGATGGTGCTGTGCAGGGCCAGGAGCTGAACCGATGATCCTTGTAGGTCCCTTCCAACGCAGCATATTCTGTGATTCTGTTTTGATCAAAATATATGCTCTCAGAAATGCATTTGTTCTGATGTAGCCATTTTCCTGCTTGAGACCTAGTAGGACCCTGAGGATGTTCCAGTATGTGGTTGCATACAAAATGCTAAAAAACAAATAATTTTACTCTTAAACCTTAAGACCTGGCTAATATGAATTGCATTAAAAAGCTCAGCTGTGCCACTTGAAGTGATACACATTTAAACCTTCTTCATGGGGGGACCTGAGAACTGTTAGCAGGATATTGAAAAGGGCTCTCAGCTGCTATTATCAGCACAATTTTATGGACATCAACAGACTAGATGACCCAAACAATCCTCTTCATAGTGAACTGTCTACCTCCTCTACCTCCTGGTTGTAATCTTATGCCGATGAGCATTTCTTTGCTGTCCCACCAAAGAAAACAAAAAATGTAAGTTTTATTTAGTAGAAAATATTTCAAAAATGTTCCTCTTCTTGCCTAGGCATTTTCTCTCATTCTTAGAATCTGTAGTCAAGCAAATCAGATTGCATTGTCCTCTTAAATCTGACTTATTTCAAAATCACTTAATTGGTGACAACTGCTTTGTACAGTCAGATATTTGGAAATGACCATCGTGAAATTTTGTCAAACATGAACAATATCTGTATGTATCCATAGTCAAAAGATAGATTGCCTGCTGTGAAAACTCCCTCCTTTCTCTGCACATGTGCTGAAATATTTATGTTGTATTAGGAAGCATACTGAAAATATTCTCCCTTATGTGTCATGGCTGTGGAGGACAGGTTATCAGGAAGAACACGAAAAATTCAGTCGACTGCTGCTTCTGCTGATGCACTTTTTTGTTCACCATTCAGAAATACAGAAAGCATAGAAACTGTGTTATATTTGGGCAACTAATTTTGGGCATCCTGGGTAGCCTCAACAGCAACAGTACAAAATCCTGGAGATGATACAAAAACTGAGGCAGAAACAGGACTCTAAGGCAGTACTTCAGAGTAGCTGGATATGCTACAATACACCCATGGTCATGTGTTGGACTACGACACATACCTCATGGCAAACCCAACACCAACCAGGCCAACCAAAATCCAAGTTTTCATGAAAGATAGAGAGAGGGGGTGGAAGGCTGCAATGGCTCCTGTTAGCATTTCTGAATAAGATGACTTAGTACACCTGAACAACATTGGCACAAACAACATTCTTCAATGTTCCGTTTGTTCCACATTGACTTGTGCATAGTGGATGATGGCTGCATATGTATTTTATATAATTCAGGATATTAGTTCTGAGTACCAAACACTTCACTATCAAGAAACCTCTGATTTTTAATGAGAATACAGTTGTTTGTCTGCATATCTGTCTCCATTGGACTGTATCCCTCTTTTCTCCTCTCAAAGAAATGATTATCAAACAATCAAAAGACAAGGAGGAACTTCACAACCAAGAAGGGAAAATGTTTTAAACATGCAGCTTTTGTTTAATTTCATCTCATTGTTTACAAAATCTGTCTGACTAAGCATCGATGTCAGCCACACCCCAGATGGACCTCAGTGAAGAACAGATGTTAAAAGAACATGACCAAATGGACTGCATGCTGATGAGACAGGATGGGAATGCACAAGCACTTTGCACACATGGATTTCAAAGTGCCAGCAGACTGAAATGAGAGCAGGGAGGCAAGAGGAGCTATTTTCCCAGTTCTAAAATAAAGACAGTTCTCTCCCAGCTCAGGAGGAAGAGGAGGCTGGTAATGTGTTTATAGATCCAATGTCTCCCCCACAGCAAAGTTTATCCCTTCTGCCAATATCGCAAAAGCTAGAGACATTCAGGCTCTACAATGACCCCGAATGGACGTTTTAGCTGGGTCAGCTGTGATACCACAAATCATTGTAAGGGATATCAGCAAGTCTCCTTCAGCAGAGTGAGAGTCAAAGGATCTGTTCACCATGTTTCCAGCAAAGTTCAGAGTCATCCTCTCCATTAATGGCCCTGTTGCATTTTTGACATCAAGACTATGCTTTCTCAGGAACTGATTCTGGCGGAACAAAACTATGGATTCTGATGATTCCTCCTCTGATTGAGGTTTTCAGATCCTTTAAGCCTGCAAATTCTCTGCAGGACCCAGGGATATGGACATGACAAATGGATAACAGCAGTAATCCACCATCTCCTTCCAGCATTTTACCTGTGTGTGCTTGCATGTATTTTACCTGCGTGTGCTCGCACGTGCAAGCCATATGTGAAACCAGCTCACTGTTACTCTGCAGTGGCCAGAGACCTATTTTGGGCTTTTCTCCAGCTGTAGCTTTGTATTTCAGTCTTTCATTCTGGCATAGCCTGTCAATCTCAGTATGTCAGCAGCTCCCTGTGGTGTTTCACAGAGCACAGGGACACTCAGTGCCACACACGGTCAGCAGGGTGAGGGTCTGCCTGCCAGCACTGACAGCAGGCCCCACACAGGGGCAGGAGCAGACACAATGGTTCCTGTGGAAAAAGCCCTCTTCTCCCACCTGCAAAGGCTGGGACTCTCTGGTCTGTTTCTTGCAGTAAGGTCTTAGCCTTTCTAGCAAAGGAACCACAGAATCACATCCTATAACTCCCCTTACAGGTAATGTGGCTTATCTAGCCTATCTAATGATGGCTTATCTAGTCTAGTAACCATCCTCTGAAGAGCTGTGGGTTGTCATGGAGAAGATAGAGTTCAGCAGCACATACAAATCCATGCATAGTGATATTCAAAGTTGGACTAGAGAAAGTAAATGGACCACCTGAAAATTAACATCACTGCAAAAGAGGACTGACAGATTACACTCTGTGTAATTACAGAGCAAAAGAGCTGTGGTGGACACTGCATTTTATTGGTAAATGCTGAGTCAATAGGGGTTAATGGAAGTTGTTGACTCTTGCAGTCTCTGAGGCTGTCATAAATTGCAAAGTTTGAGAAAAGCTTTTTTTCTCTGTTGTTCAGCACTGACATTAACTAAAGTCTTGGTTTTGTCAAAGAATTATGTACCAGTATGTATGTCTTTTCCATCACCGCTATTTTGCTAAGTGCTAAAAGAAGTAGGCTTTTCTGCTGCTATTAAGTTGTTATTTTTCTGTCAAATTGTTTTTTAGATTCATGACTCAGGTGTAATTTTGATGACACAATGATGGTCCGTTTTGAACTTCATGTACCGTTCTTCTCACCACAGCTATAATTCTATTAAATAAAGTACAGACTGATTATTCTACAAATAACAAGAGATATCCTAGATGAAAATTGCTCTTCAATACAATTTTTTTATTTGCAGTCAAGAGAAACTGTCAAATATATAATTTCAATTTTTTTAATATTGCATTACTGTCAGTGTAACATCCAGAACACCAATGACCCTTCAGAGCATGATTAACTCTATTAAAGCGTATTAATATCATTTCAGAAATCTTGGTTAATTGGTTCTCAGAAAAAAATTTCCCTTAGTGAAAATATTTCAACAAACACCAATTTTACGACAGAGGAATGTACTCTCAATAATAGTTTATGTCTAAATGGTGTTTGTAGACAGTTAGACCTCATTGAGTGGTTTGTGGGCTTGGCCTGCAATGTCCAGAAGGAAGCTGTTTTTTTCGTTGAGTGAGGATAGTCAAGAAGTGTTGAAAGGAACAGCTTGCCTACAAATGTGTTTATCAAGCCATATCTATGCCTCTGACCCTGCCACTAGCCCAAAGGTTTGGCTCATTAACTTCTCTTTTCTTATAAAGCAAGGATCAGATCTCTCGCACCAGGAAGGACAGGCTGGCATTCAGAGGCACATGCTGCACAAAGTCCTGGTAGTGTGCCCTTGCAGCAGTCTCACACTTTCCTGGAAGGATCTGCAGTGCAGAGAGCACAAATCTCTGGTCAGCTGTCTGTCAGCATCCAACTGGGGGCAGGCTTCAGCTGCTCCGTGACCCTCAGCTTTACCCTGCCTGCCCAAATAGGAGTCTATTGACCATGAGATCACAAGTCAATGCCTGTGCAGGAAGCATGTGACACAAGCCTGCTGCAGCCAAGAACAAAACTTCAGCCAGAAGAACAATCCCTGCCTTCCCTTCCCTACTGAGTGATGTATTGCTAGGAGCAGCCACAACACAGCCTCTGTCCTACTTCCTCACAGCAAACACGGAAAGTCAGAAAATCCTATCTGGCACATCACAGTGGCCACAGATGAGGAAAGGACCAGGATGCTGATCTGCACATGCTTCTATTTTACCTTCAGGGCAACAAAACAGAAGTGCATATCCCACTGAAATTTCTGAGTCAAATCTCCAGTAATACAGCATGCACAAAGGTTTCTTTTCAGGTACTGGGGAAAGGAGCACAAAGATGATTATGTTGTGCTCTGGGAAGTGGTAACAGGGTAAGTATGAACAGTTCTACTCCATTGACCTCAGACACACAAAAGTAGAGAGGCATAATAATCAGCAGCAGTGGTAGCAAGACTGAAAAAAAGAGCTGAGATGAGGCCTGACAAGGGTTGTGTTCTTCTGGACATATGATCATGGAGATTAGCATGCAAATCTCTTGACAGTTAAGGCTGATAGCTGCTGGGAACTGTTCCTCACCAAACAGACATGACTATCCTAGTAAACCAGACAGTTTATATTGCATAAAGAGATGAAAAAGTAAAAGAAAGTAAGCTGGGAACCTTGAGCATTGCACGTAAAGTAAGGCCATTTCTGAGGGTCTATAATTAAATAATTCTTGCAGTAATAGTGTTAAAACATGAAGAAAGGCTAAGGGGATAAAATTTATTCTACTAATGGAGAACTTCAGATGTATATTACAGAGAGCAATGGTTAGAGATCTGGACTAATTCACAGATGTGAAAACTATAGTTGACTGCTACAGAGGTCAGCATACTAGTTCTTAAATACAAAAGCCTGTGACCAAATTATGAACAACTGTTGGTGATCCTGGAGTCTTTGAGACCAAGGAGATATGCATCCAATATAACCAGATCCAAAGAAGACACAAAACAGGAGTTCTCACCCTTGCACTTCATATTTTACATTTCTCTGTCTTTCATGACGAGAGAAATTCTCACTTTATCTATGAGTAATATCCATGCAACATGCTGAAGGGTAAAATCTCCAGTATAAGTGCAGGAGGTCTTTTCCAAGGGGAGAGTCATTATGCTTTAGCTCCTATTCTCATGGCTTGCTGAATCCAAAGATATATCAGAAGAATTTTTTTAAAAGGCAGAAGCCTAATCTGTAAAATATATTTTTCCATAAGCTGTGGAGTGTCTCTGCATAAGAGGAGCACAAAGTGTCCCCCCCTGCAATCTGTTGTAGACCAGGTACAGTTTCACAAAATAAAATTGTTCTACAGAGTTGAACCACTTACCCACTTTAGTTTGTTGCATGCTTTAAATGCAGATAACACTATAAACACCACAAAAACCAGGCTTTACTTGCCAAGTCAGAGTTTCTTTAACAGACATTGTGATGGACGATGAAATCACAGCAAATTCAAGCTGACTATCTAAATTCTGTGTTGCTTTAAATCTTACACATTCTACCCAGGAAAGAAAACATAAAGGTCTTTGGAGATACTAGTTACTCAGTTATTCAGCTTAAATTACTTTTCAATTAACACTTGTTTACCTGCATTCATAATACAAATAGCAGGAGAAAAGCAGAACTTATTTAGAGTAGAAATTTTCAACTCCTTTACCACAGTCCTACAAAAAACAGGTTGTTAATAACAAAAAGTTTTAAATTTAAAAAAAAAACCTCACCAGGTGAAAATGTAGACAGGCATATTGCAGTGTTTATTGCCTGAGGTTCTCCTTGTAAAAGGTATATGTTACTTATAAGAATTCATAAACATTTTCTCCAAAATATCTTAATAAAACTAAATTCTATAATTGAGACAATCACTGTAGGACTGCATCATTTGCTTCTCACAGGTATGGGGCAGAGAAAGGATTCCTGTTACTTCCAGAAAAATGTTAGATAATTCCTTTTAAAAGTAATTGCAAAGAGAGCAGAAGTAAAGTGGTTGGGAGGACCTGGAAATGAACTGACCAGAGTCCACAGGTACCAAAGAGAGTGACTTCAACCTCAATTATGAACAAAAATAGCAGACTAGTCAGGAGGAGAATTTCAAAGACACAATCAATAGTGAGTCTGGAGTTTTAGACCGTATTGATTTTTTGATACATTCAAAAAAGTTTGAAGGGCAAAGTTTGCCCTTGCAAAGCAGGCTGTCTAGCCTATGGGAAAACTAAAGAACAGGTGGGTCTTCACCCTGCCTCTCTTCTCTCATTGTGGTTACCCAGCAATAAACTCCAAAGCTGTCTAGTGATGTCAAGGTCTCAGAAGAAGCTATAGTTGCTGACCCAGGAATCAATGCTTTCAAACTTACTGCTTCATTCATTTCCAGGTGCCTATTGACCACATTTTGGAAACATGGTACTAGACGTTCTTGGAGCATCTGAATTGGAAACCTGAGCCTGTTTTCCTGATCTCTCTACTACAGCTACCTGCTTGCACAGATATATCAACGAAACAGAGGATGTGACTTTGGTGTCCTTCTAAAGACCAGTCAAGGCAGACAGATTTTTTACCATGTAATTACATACAGTAAGGTTTCTTGGAGGTTACTCAGTTCTTGTTTTGATGGAGAATTCCAATCAGGATTTGCAGGTGCCCCTTCAAAAATTCTTTCTTGAAAACTAGTACATTTCTTGGGAAAAAAAATTGCATTTACACACACACATTACCTCTGAAATGTCTGCTTTGAACTGGTCCATTTACATGGGCACACTAGTTAGCAGTAAACAAAATATATCTTGAGGAAAGTTCAGGTTCTTGCTGATTCAGCTGGGCTGGAGACCAGCTGCAATCTAAATAAAGCCCTAGCCGGAGTTCCAGAAGGAAAAAAATACTATGGACCTCAGTTTCAGGCATATAGAGGTGTTTGCAGCCTGCAATAATAGGCAGTGCTCAGCTACACTGCCCTAGGAACAAGGGCATATGGCGAGGACACAAGGTTCCATCTGCCCAGTGGGCTCTACTCTGCTGCCTGCCCCCTCAAGTAAAATTAGCCAGGGATGTTGTACCGTCTCCCAACATCTAATCAAGATTCTAAACACTTGCGGTTTTATTTGGTGGTGAATGTGCCTCAGGTGTATTCTCTAGCTTTGATCTTCTCTTGGGCTGAGATGGAGAACAAGAGCCAAACTTCAGCAGCAGTCAAGACTGGCATTGTGAATAAGACGTTGGCAAGAAAGGAGATTTTTTTCCTTCATTCCCTGCTCTCCGTTTCATCTAGTCCCTTAACTCATCAGCTACTAGCAGGATGTTGTGTTTACATTTTGTCTCTTGGAGGGAAGTAAAAAATACATAAGTTGAAGCTTCCTTATAGATTTGGCTGCTCATCACATGAAGGCTGCATATTTGCTTTCATTGCTGTCCAATAAATATTTTATGCTTTTGTGACCTAGCAAGCAGTTTTCCAGAGCACACTGTAGGCAATGCTAGTCAATTTTGCAAAGCTGTGAAACATCTGGCACGACTGTAACATGTTGGCAGTGCTATGCATGCTACTCAGCTCTCAATAAGAAATTTTTTCCCCCTGTGTGCCAAACTGGAGTTGCTATGAGCTTTGGGAAGACTGAAGCTTTCCTTAGCAGGTCATGAAATGAGTCATCAGGCCTGAATGAATCTTTGTATTACATGGATCACATGTTCAGTAGTCTCACTGAATACTTTTTCACATCCAGGGAAAAAAGCAAGGATAATGTTTTGGTGATTCTCTTTGCCATAGATATGATTTTGCTTGGATTCAGCCTCACCTGTAGTCCTCCCTTCTCCCTGAATAGATCCCATTCCTCCCTTGCAGAAAAAATACATGTAAGTTAATCTCTGAGATACATTTAAAGACATACCTCTTCTGTCATGTCTGAGGCACTTAGCCCCTTACTATCTTATGATCCCTGTGCTTCACACAGCCAGACCCCACATACAAGCAGCACTGTGGTTTGTCACTTGCATTGCAAATTTCTGCATCAAGTGAGAGATAAGGATGTGGGCAGCAACATCCAGTCACAGAACAGGAGAAAATATGAGAATTTGCAAAGCATTTAGAGTCTTCTTGGTTTCTTGTGATTGTGCCACTTCTTGGTGTCAGAAAAAAAGGCCTTTTTTCAGACCTCTTGAGAGCTTACCTAATCTTTCCAACAGCTCAAAGCCTGAAAATATAAAAGCAGCCCAGGCTTTCAGCAACATGAGGAGCCAGAAGATAGCAGCCTTGTCACCTTCAACGCAATGCTACACCTTAGAAGGATTTACAAAGCCAGCAAAAGCTTTGAGTAAGGCCAGCCCTGTAAAGAACAACAGCAGATTCATTAAGTCTTCTGCCCTTTCCAGTTCACCACCAAGCAGATCTTGGGCAGAGAGAGCACATATGAGAAAGACAGTTTATTTAAGCACCATCTCTGCTAATACTTGATGCTTTCGAGCCCTGTAATGTCTGCTGCTACAACTAAGTGCTGAATGGTAAAGGCTTAAAAAGGAGTAAAAGCATTCAGTAAGACAAAAGTTAGGAACAGTACATGTCACCTGATTCCAACTGCCCTTACATCCTTTATTTGTTGTGACCTGTGACTTTGACTTTGTTTCTATTGTTTCATCAGACAAATGATTTAATTTCTCCAACTCTGGAAGTGGGGCTGGGATATGGGAATATGACTTCCTTGAGGAAAGGTGGTAGTTCAGACCTAGATTTTAAAGTCAGCTCTGCATCCTCCTACTTCTTGTGCTTCAGTAAGGTCATTGCCCTTAAATTGCAAAGCACCCAGCCTCTCAGCCAGGCTCCAGACAAAGGAGAAAACACTCCCAATAACAAGCATCAGGCATTTTATCCCACTCTTCCAGAGCCTTAGCTATTTCCCAGGACACAAAAATTAATCTGCAGTAAAGATCATAGCCCAGCATTCTGCTCTGCTTTATTGCCAATTTCCACCCAGGCAGTTTCCATTAGCTCTGGTGCTCATTGCCCATCCAGCAAGCTGGGACACAAGCAGGCCAGCCTCCACTGTCAAACCTGTAGCCAGGCTCTCCTCTGCTCAGTCTGAGCCTGTTTAGACCAGTATCTGGCCAATTGCAGTCATAACCCGTGTGCCCCAAGTCACTCAACAGCCACCACACAGAAAATTACAGACTAAAAGCACAGTCCTTAGGCACAAATCCTTGGGTTTTTCCCAAATCCTTCTCATCTGCTTCTTATCAGGCCCAAGCCTAAATTGAAAAACAGGCACTAAGACTAGCCCAGTCCTGTTATAAACCTCTCTCCATTGCATAGAGATGCTTTTGGTGTTTCTAATATTTATTAGCTATCACCAGAGCACTACCTTTGTGCACAGCACCCCAGCCAAAGCTATAGTTACAGCCATTTCTAAAAGGATTCTTCAGGCTTACTTTAGTTCTCTCCTCTAGCTTTAGACCTATTAACAGTTTCAGCCTTCACACCTGCATGTTAGTATGATCCTATGGAGTCAAAGCAAAAGAGGAAAAAAATGTTAAACCATCAACACCCAGAGGTTAACTTAACTTGAATTCAGATGTAAGCAATGACATTTTAGGCTGGAAAAAATTGATCCATGGGATTTTCCTAAATACATCACATCATTCTCTAGCTTAAGAAAATTGCATTAGCTCTTATTTGAAAAGTGGAGAAAACTGCTAACATGAGCAGGTTGTGAACTCAGTTGCCAAGACCAAGGAACAAATATAAGAAGATAGGTCTGCAAGTATGAAGTTTAATACAAGTCTGTATGGACAAATCTCCTGTGACACAAAACCCTTTTACAAATTTGAGCTGGACTCACACTCTTCTTTATATTTTAAAACTGACTTTTCCTAATCATTTTCTTAAACTATAGTTTGTATTTAATCATGAAAGGTACCTACTTGTTCCTGAAAAAAAAAATTCTTTTAAATAGATGCCATGGGCAATTCAATCCGAATTTTTAACTTCCATTTTATTTATCAAAAAGTAAAATGCTTTGGAAATGTGAGAAACACTTACCTGAATTTGTCTCATCCAGCAATTCTGTTTCCATTTCCTCATCATTTTACTCAGCTGGAGCTTTCAATTTTCTTCTGTAGAGATAAAAGATCACCCTGCTTCCTGCAGCTACCTGTATTGACTATTGTTTGCTAGCAGGCAGAAAAACAGAAGGACAGTCAGAAATATAGGTTCCCCCTCATCAATCTAACCCCACAAGGCTTAGCTTTGTTTACTTCCAGAAAGGAATTAAGTGTTTCTAACAAATGCATAAATAACAGAAAGCTGCAAGATAAGAGCCACAATTCTCTGCATTAGTCCTGCAGGAATAATTCAGCAGGAAGAGGATATTCCCTCTATCATTTCTAGCAAGAAAAGGTGGCTCATTGATAGAGCTCAGTACAGATTTGGAGCAAACCCCTCAACCCTCAAACCACAAGGCTTTAACGTTGATGAGGGCAGTTCTCATGCTTTCTGAAACCTCAAGGGACAATGGCTTTTTGGAGTTAGTAAAGGGGATGGATCTGCCTCCAAGTATTGGGTAGTGAGTGCAATAAATGGGTTAAATGTACAGTAAGGGGATTTCATGGAAGATTAGCTGTAAAAATAAAGTCACGTGTTTATCTTAAGGAAAGAAGTATCCAAAGAGGTAAATATTTGTCTTTTTGTATCTTTCTTCCTCTGTCTAGATTTTTATCTTACATAGATGACCACTATGTACACAAAATACTTTGTCGCTGATGTTTATAAACAACAACTGTGTTAGGGGAGGTAGAAATACCAAGATCAGTCTTCAGGTCAGCCAGCATCACAGGTGCAGGCCTCTGCTCCTGACAGTGTACAGCATGACCAGCATCTGCGTATGAAAACTGCAGCTGTTCACCAGGTCACCTCAGAATGACATATGGCATTAGAGAATCAAAGCAGGATTTGAACTGGCTGCATTGTCTCTATTTTCCCATCCCTAGTCTGTGCTTCAGTGGAGGAGTTTGGCATAAAGGCATACCTAGTAAATGGTCAATAGGGTGTGAAGCAATAGAAATATCTGGTAAGACAGGCTTTCTTCTGTGGTAAATTTCCTTACCTACCTTTAAAAAGGGTGATTTGACTACCTTTGGTGCAGCTACAGGAGCATGAAATACCATTAATCTTTTCATGACTGATTTTCTTTATTCTGACAACTGTTTTGTCATTATGGAGCAAACAATGAGATTCTTCAAGAGGGGCTTTCAGAACACAGCATTAAAAAGAGTAAGAATTTGTTCTTGTGTCAATGGAAAACAGGGTAAAAGGACATTTCTTGTAACATATTACTTTGCATGTATTGAGGGGGGTTTATCCAAAATATAACCCTCTTGAAATGTTGCTTTAATTTCTTGAAACTATTTTTTTCCAAGTGGTTATGAAGAGAACCATGGCATTGTATAAATCTGTATGAAATGCAGAGATTCAATAATCCCTCCCACCAGAAAGTCGATTATTCTAAACTGTTCTCATCCCCTATAAATATCTAATTCTTTACAATGCTTTTTGCCTATAAATCTCAAAGAACATCTTTATAGATGAGACCATATTCTCAGCCAGGTGACATTTGTCAACTCATTGAATGTAGTGCAATAACTTCACAGCAGATGACAGCTGCAGGAGTTTACTAAATTGTCCACTTAAAAAGCTGTAAGTAGCTCATCATCTGCTCTCCTGATTGAGGCATCATCAGGACCTCTCCCTGGTAAGAAGTAATTCATCTAGATCTAAGCCATCAGTAGAAAAAACACAGTACAAATGTCTGGGTGCTGAGGAGCACCCATCCAAATGTTTCTTAGAGCTTTAACTAGTTGCTTTATACAGCAGAGGTCTCTCCCCATGAAATGTGCCACAAAAGCTTACAAGTTCTCTGCACAAAAAAAATATTCTTATTTAAGCAATTCTTCCTGCTAATTACTTCCAGCAATTATGTAAATACGTAGGGACACAGATATAAAAAGAATCACATGTGATGTCAGCTTACCATATAGTTAGAGTTTCACTTTCCATCTAAAGAAAGGAGAGGTAAAAAAGTAGTCCAGCAAAAACTACCAAGGGATCATCAAGTATAATATATCAAATATAAAGAACCCAGCACAACACAGTTGAGGCAGATATATGTTTGAAAGTACAAGTCATCCAAATGGAAAACACTCACTATTTAAATTCTCTTAACTACCTTTGTTTCTGTTTTTCTCAGTTATATCAAGTCATGGTTTGGAGCTTTAACAAAAAAGGGTTTATTCAGCCTGTTTCTGATGTAGGGAGTAGGTTGAAGTAATGATAGCAGACTGGAAAGATGTCTTCTGTTGCCTAGCATTGTTGTGCCAAATATAGACACCATGTGTTACATTCCAACCCAAGTGATCCCAAAGCATCTTCTTCCATAAAGTCCCTTTTGCTTTGGAGAGGTAGCACCTAAACACACAGCCAACTGAGAGAGAATAGAATTTTAATTCCATTGAATATAGTGAATAACTGTCTACCTAAATCATTCTTCTCTGAAAGACCTCTGTTGAGAAAAGGAGTTGTACACAGTGTTGGAAAGTTAAAAAAAAAGAAATTGTTAAGTTTTTTTTTTCTTTCAAAAGAAAAAAACTACATTTATTTTTAAAAGCCAGAAACAAAATGTCACTTCATTTTCTCTTAAATATAAAATAAATAACAGCTTGGTAATAAGCTCTCAGAGGATGAAAACATTTTCACTGAAATGTTTACTAGCATAGGGAGTGAAATTTTTGTTTAACTGATAATGTAGGAACAGTATGCTCCTGGAAAGTTCAAAGAACATAACAGTCAAGCAAGAGGTGGTAGTTTGTTTCTGAACCCATAAAGAAGCATTCACACATATAAACAAGCTTGGAAAGATACTGGAGGCTGTCTGTCCCTCAGTAACTACTCCCAGATTTTGAATAACTGCAGGTCCATACTCATGCTACCATCAGTCTGTATAGAATCTTCAAAGAGTAAAATGTTTTTGTTATTCAAAATAGAGTGCATTACAACATGAAAGAGCATTATTTTTTCTTTGGTAGTTCACAAGACAGATTGCCAGTTATTGACCCATGGCAGGTATTTACAGATGTCTTTGATGCTTTTCAGTGCAAAAGATATTTTGGGGTACATTTAAAAAACTGACATCTCTGTCTTTCCTTAGATTGTATCTAACTGACAAAGCCCAGATACTGAGCCTGACTGTAATGAGAAATAATAAAAATTAATAGGAGAAGGCTTGGGTAGGCTTAATGTAATACTTGTAAACATTTACAAAATTTACAGAGATTCTCATTTTTGATGGAACAAAGTTCAGATCAACTCGCTGGTAACTTCTGGGGTGGAAGAGAGGAAGGAGAGAAGGCAAAACCAAAAGTGAGATCCCGTTATGGCTGAAAACACATCAAAACAAACAAAAAGCTTGTTTGTTTTTAAAATGCTTACAAAATCCTCATTTGATGCACAAATCCAAATTCAGAATCCTCCCAAGCTATTCCAAAATGGAGCTGATTCTTCCACCCCCATCTGATATACAATTAGTCAATCATAGGATCAGGAGACTTTGCATGTTTTATGCCTACCTTGTAACACAGACTTCTCTCTGGCTTGTTATACTTGAAATGTAGGGTGAAAAGTGTGTCTCTAAATAAATATTGAGTTTTAGTTCCTGGGCAGCATACATTGATAAAACTTTTCATGTCGACCCATTGATTTTTTTTCCCCAGAACAGCTGATCCTTACCTTCTACCTGTGTCATATGCAGAAGAACAGAGAAGCCAAAATATCCCAAACATGCTCACATCCTTTCCATGATTAGCTTTTGGTGCAACAATATAGGCAGGTACAGAACAAACTCAGCCCTGCTACTACAGACTCCAAATGCAGCCACAGATATCAGAGGATTTACTATTGCTTTATTAAGAACTAATCACATCCTCTTATCATTGAAGGAGGGAATAGCTGATAAGATTCCTGCATCACAGGAAGCATCTTCTTGAGCCAGGTACGTGGGATACTTTGGTTACCACAAGACTCCAGCATTGTTCCTGTGCATCCATCTGACTGTACAGGGCATTAGCCTGGGCTCCAGGAGGCTGCAGGCCAGTTCTGTCCTGCTGGTGACCTCACAGGGGTCACTTACTCTGTGCTGCTATTTTGCCACAGTGATACAGCAATAAATGAGTCCCCTTTTTTTTCAAACTGTATTTAGATTTAGAGGCATGGAGTTCTGTTCAGTGCATAGGAATTATTCTCATTCATACAACAGGCTTGGCTTCTGAAGTGGTAAACAAGCTTCACAGCCAAGGTAAAGGCATTTCCTTCTCTTTTTTGGTTCTCCTTCCGCTGTGTTCTGTCTTGTAATTGTAAAAAATGTAAAATAAGCCTACAAGGTACTATTTTTTAATGTTTAATCATAATTATTACAAGAAAAGTTAGATTATACCTGGACAAAGGACACAAAATCATTTCTTCTTGCTAGCAGGATGAAACTTGAATATTCTAGTTCTGTAGTTAAAAGATGGAACTTATTTCAGGATGAGATAAGAATTAGCAGGATCTAGAGCATTAATAGGGCACACACTTCTGATTTGTCATTCATGCAGATACCTTCAAGGCAGCTGGGAGCTGACATTTCCTGAAATATTTTAAGAGACCATGAAAGCACATTGTTTTTCTTGCTGTGACAGCAAAGTGCTGTTCACAGGCTTTATTTGATCTGAAAGCAGGGGGAAAAAAACCACAATCCAATCTCTAAGCCTAGAATCACTTATTTTAAAGGTGTATCACCCAACAAGTCCCCAGTGATAGCAGCTGAATGCAAGTGACATGCTCCTCTGGTCAGGCTGCTACTCTGGGACTTTGGGTATCGAATTTGGTTGACATCAATTTTTGGTGCTGGCTGTTCTCAGACCAGTGGCTTAACCAGGCATCACCCTATGCAGCAATCAATCCATCACAGGGAAATAAAAACAGAAAAAGGGTTGTACTACAGAACCAGATTTATTAAATCTCTACCATTTATAACACCAAGAAAAACAATAGTTCCAGTTTGCAGCAGTCAAAAATAAACTGTGGTCTCAAAGAGAATAAAAAACAAGGCAATCAATGAGACGGAAAAAGAGTAGAAATCCCTGCTCTGAGAAGCCATAAACACTACAGTTAGTCCTATCAGTAGGAAAATAGTTTGTTTAGTCAGGAAAACCTGCTGAGATTAATTACAGGTGACAGTCTGTAATAATAACATATAACCTGTTGTATTTCAGATCACATTCCCAAAAAAGAAATGTGCCTTCTATAAACAGCAATTCTGTATGTTGTATGTGATAGAGGCACCAATCACATTAATACCATTTATTCACGCGGTTTCTTAGCATGGGAAATAGGCTGGGATCACAGTATGAAATCCAATTTCTTCCCTGGAGAGGGGGGCTCTTTCATAGAGGAGTACAGCGGCAATATGAAAATCTGTAGCTGCTTAATCTCCACTCAAATCATCACCAGTATCTCTGCAAACCCTTTATCTTCCTTGCTGGAATGCTGGGATGAGTGCCAGGTGCCTGAGCCAGGGACTTTGGCAAAAGCAATGTGAATATGACCAACATTCCAAAGCATCAAGGCTAAATCCTGAACATGTTGCTTGTAAAGTAATCCCACTGCTAGAGGGAATCTGCTTTTACAGAAGCAGCACTTTTTTCCCTTTTTAAAGAAGTTTCTGCAATTTTGTCTTGACATCCAAAAAGCAGAGGACAGTCTTTTATCTTCATTCAGAGACTGAAATCTTTTCATGATTGAGCTACCATTACAATGACAGTGGCATGATATAAAAATACATGCATTTATTTCCAATGGAGAATATCTTATGAACACTCCAGGATATTAAATGGCATACCAAATCTTGCTGAACTAAGAATAGCCCTGGCTTCTTTGGAAAAATCTGTTTTCTTCCAGAATATTATACCTTTGTTCCAACCACGGATTCAACCCCACAGATATTTCAAATATCTCCCGTAACATCATAGGTATATTTTTTCCTACAGCTACTAATGAAAGGAACAGAACCAGCAAACACATAGAATTTTCTCCCCAAATTGTTAGTCTTCTCTCAGCTTGAGGCCTCTGCTTTACATCACACTCTATCTACAGGTGGTTATTTCCAGTTCTCCGACACATATTGCAAGTAATTTTGTGGGGACAAGACTCTACTTGCTCTTTGGGTTTGGGGGTTGTTTTTTTTGTTCACTTAAGAGATATCCATGCTATACTCTGGCTGTCACCCTTCCTTCCAAGCAGCAAATTTATGCTCTGTGTCAAGAGGTGGCTTGAGATGAGCGGACACCCCTGGAGACTGAAAGCTTTCACGTCTCCCCAGGTTACACTGCACCTTGCTGCCTGGAGTTCCTGGCAGTGAATCTGACATATGGTGTAAACACCCTTTGAGGGAGAGGGAATCACACTGTCAGTAAGAGAAAAGCCAGCTGGCTGGCTGGCTATGGAGTCATGGACATTGGACCTAGCAGAAAAGTTGTCCTGCTGAAATTTAAGGGGAGAATTTCTTACCGCATCATGCAAAATTTAACTCTTAAATTTATTGATAGCTCTTGAGAGTCATCTGTCTTGAAGACACTCTGGATAGTCACTGAACAGAAGAAAGACACAAGACATAGTACTGATCTGTTCACATTTCACTTTTAACTATTGTATTTCCTTACTTTACAATTCACTTCTGCTGTTTGTGTTATTCAAATAGCAGATTACTTTGACAGGCCTACCATGGAATAGATTACTTTGACAGGCCTGCCATGGAAACATGTTATTGCAGATTTCTTTCACTGTTTTACATTAGAACCCTCCATGTTCTACAACAAAAGGTTTGAGGGCTACAACTCTACACCAACATCTTCCTCAAACAAAACAGAAAACCAAGTGAAGTAGGAGAGAAAGTAATTTCCCACAGCTGTGCTCAAGGTATGGACTGCAGCTCAGACCCTTCCAGCCTCATCTGACCTTGCCAGATCACTTGCAATCTCCCACAGGAAAACAGACTGAACAGAAAGCTAAAGATCTAACGTTTTACAGGACTATAACTGAGAAAGAGCACCTGCTAGAGTCAATGGAAGCTTCTCCAACTACTTCAGCGAGCTCTGAGAAGGGTTAGGCTAAGAGGAAAAAGAGTAGAAACTGAGGCACAGAAAGTTCTACCCAAACAAGAGGAAGACCGAATAATGAAGACCTTCTTTACTGTGAAGGTGGTTGCCCAGAGAGGGGTTGCCCAGAGAGGGTGTGAAACCTCCCTCACTGGAGATATTCAAGGACTGTCTGGATGAAATCCTGTGTCATGTGTTCTAGGGTGACCCTGCTTACACAGGGAGGCTGGACGAGATCCACTGTGGTCCCTTCCAACCTGACCCGTTCTGAAGGTCTGTTAACTCACACTGAAAGATCTGCTGTATTCCCTCTGGCACCAGGGAAGAAACACACAGTCTGCTGCTTCCTAAACCCTCATTTTCTGTGCTACATAGGCTTACTATGTTTACACTTTTGCTGTCTCAGAAATGTCAAGCTTATCAAGATTTTGTAAAGCCTCATCACCTGGATGTGTGTGATTACATGGGAAACTCAGCTCACCCAGCTTCTAGACAGCACAACAGCAGGCACAAAATACGGCTCAAAAGCCAGCCAGACTCACATTACTAATATTGACATCTGCATTGGTTGGACTTCATGATCTGAAAGGTCTTTTCCAACCTTGTAGATTCTGTGATTCTGCAATTGAAACTTAAAGCCTCTACACTTGCATTTGAATCCTGTCATTAAGTGTCTGTGTGAGGGTCTGAAGGGTACCTCTGCACCTGTCTGATGTTGCCTGGCCCCCCAGGGCTCCTCCTGACAGCCCATGAGGGTGGATGGTCTTGCTCCTGTCAAGACCCAGCCCTACAACCCCTGAGGTGCTCAGCTCCCACCGTGCCCAGACAATCTGCACAGATAGGCAGAATGACTGTCTCTTTGCTCTACCAGCCTGGCACTTGTGACACCTGAATTTTGTGCTGACACAGCTCCTGGGCAGCCTGTGACAAGCCCCTGCATGAAGGAAAACAGCCTGTCCACGTAGTCTCCTCTCCAAAATGTTCCAAGTTTTCTGTCAGGAAAAAGATAGGCATTAATTATTACCAGTTCTCTCCTCTGGAGCAGACGGAACAAACTGCTCTTATCTTGCAACTGTGAGTCACCCCTTTGGATGGTGGCAAAGGGAAGATGGGGTGATGATGTAATTCCTAACTCTTTCAGGTTCCCCATCTGCCAAGGAGGAAAAAGCAGCCTGTACTGCCAGGCAAAGCTTACAGACCATTTGTTCAGGAAGGTATCACGAGGGCAATGGGCACAGATCTGGGGCTGAGCAGCCAAGAAAGTAGAAGAGAGATGGAGACAGACCTAGAGTTCTCCCATGTAGTACTGGGGATACAACAGCAATCTCTGCCTGCTTAAGGCACTCAAGTATCATTCCAACTCTCCTTTCTCACCAGTTTCTTCGGCTGTGGAAAGGACATAAATAAATCAGAGGCACGTTCTTCCCTGAAAATCCTTTCAAGAGGCATCTTGTCTTCCAGACACAGAGAAGACAAAACGTAATTGTAAAAAGATGAGCTTTTACTATTTTCATAAGCTGTGTTTAACGGCCCAAGTCCCTTGAACATCCCACTCCCATTCCTGGAGCTAAAGGCCAGTATCTGTCAAGTATGTCATGCTGTTCCCAGCATGTTTTTCTAGATATGCATTTTTGTAGACCTGTGAGATGAGAAGACAGTCTGTCCAAGGAATTCAGATTTCTTTGAAGTTCTTGCCGTTCCTGCTGCAGCGCCCTAACCTAACTAACATCTTTGGCTAGGAACATGATAGTGAAATCAGAAGAACAAAAGAAATCACTCTCCCCAGCAATTTGGATTTCTCTTCCAAAATAATAAATCTGTACTTGCAACAGAACCTTCATAGTTTACACATTCAATAGATACTGAAGTAAATAATTATTTGAACTTTTAAAATTAATTTATTTAAATAGTCCATCTATTTAAAGAGGCCATCTGTTGTTTAAATTATCTACAACAATTTGTTATTTTTAAAAAATTGAACATATGTGACTTTAATTTTTGTTTGGGATTTAATCAACCCCCCCAACCTTGTCAAGAGTATTTTAAACAAAATTTCTTTTTGTAAAATACAGATTTTAATGAAGTATTACTAGGCGCCTGTACAATGATTTTAGTAATCAGAGTCAAGGTTGTGTGTCACAACTTCAGAAAAGCTAGACAAAAATTGGTCTAAGTTACTCTTCAAAGCAGCCCTGAAATATCTTCAGAATCTGGTAAGCATGTTCTGAGTTCTTTTCAGGAAGATGCCAAGGTAACCTATGTAGTGAAAAGAATAATGAAACTGACAGATCAAAATACAAGATGGAAAAAAAAATGTGCCCGAATGTTGTCTTCATCCTGAGCCATGACTCTCAACATCACTAATCAGAATAATAGGCCATTCATTGGAAACCCTTTTCCCTCACCCACATTTCAGAGGCAGCATGGGAAGCAGACAGCCCTCCTCTGGGAGACACCACAGGGCTGCAGGTGACACAACGGTACCTAATTTTATACTTCTGCCTTGTTCCCCAGGCAAATTGTCCCAGAGCATCACGGGCTAGGTGGTCAGCTCTTTCCACACTGTGTCACCAGGCCACACTCTGAAGTGCCTTTTGCTGCTGTATTTCACGTGGGGATCTCCAGTCCTACCACTTCTGTCCAGATTTAGGAACACATTGCCCTGTCCAGCTTGCATTATCCTGCCAACCTGTTCTCTGGTGCTGGTACTTCCACTCATCTTTTTTTCTACGAGACTCTGCTCACATTGAAAAAAGACTCTCAGATCCAAATGCTGTCATGCATCCATGAGTCCTAGTGGTGAATCTGCATTCAAGACTCAGAAGATATTTTACTATGGTACACAGTGCTCTTAACCCTTCACAAACCTTGTAAATGCTGGTATCAGCAGTTTTATTCTCATTCTTATCCCCTTGTATTGTTCTAGCTTTTATTACAATAGGCTTGAGGAATGCGAGTGTTTCCCCTCTCCCCCTGTATATTAGGAAAAATCCTGGCAATATATTTTATGGGATCTCTTAACCAAAGAAGGTTGTGTGAACCTTTCAATACATGGGTCACCTACAGGGCTTGAGTTTTCTGCATACTTCTAGAGGGTTTAAACTGTTGTTTTTGATTGTTGCTGCCCTTCTGCTACTATTGCATTTCCCCAGACATATAGATCGAACTGTGGAGTTCTCTGCTGTGCAGCAAGTCAGCCTCTCAGGGGAGTTTCAAAACTGGGAGGTCTAGGTACATTTTAGAACTTTTGGTAGTAGGTACACAGTTCTACCAAAAGGCCATGCTTCACTATGCTACCTGCTGGGACACCATTACCTAAACATATTGTACAGTGTACAGTGCATAGTAGCAATACTATACCATAAAATGCCAACCTTCAGACACTTAAGGTATCTTTTAAGCCACTCATGGGCCCAGGAGACCCAACAAGGCACTAAGGACAGCAATCATCTTTCTAGATCTTTGAGAACACATGTCCCTCTAAAGCACCACTAGATGACTGAATGGGACAAAAGGGATAGAAGCCTATACACACAGACTCAAAGCTTTGTTTCTTCAATGAGATGTGATTCAAGTCCCAGTCTTGAGTGCTAGAATCAAAATTAGCCAAGAATGCTTTATTGTGGTGACTTCTCATCCACCTCATCTAGACAAGATGAAATCCTGTATTGTCTAGTTTCTATTATTAAACCATGAGAAGCCCCATGTGAGCCCCTCCTGAGCAAACCTTCCTGGTATCCCTGCTGTTTGCACCCACTTTGGTGTGGCAGTGACTCAGTAGTTCTCAATCCCTGACTATTCCCTGCTGATCCACCAAACCTTCTTGGTGCTTGGCTTTTCAAGCTCTATTCAAATGCCATCATACTTGAAGTCACTTGACTTGCCTCAATTTTTTTTCTGACATATATTCAGTCCGTTGTTCATCCCCTTCATTTTCTTCATTGTCAAGTTAAGTGTGCCTTTTGACCCCACTGGTTACAGGCATCTCAAATAATCCCTGTATTTTCTATTCTACATCTCTCATACACCTTTGTTCAGAAAGGCTGTGCTAGAACCAGCTGAACAATTCCACTATCTCTGTGTCCTGCTCTGTACAGCAGCAAAAAGCAGGTGACAGTGTAAGAATAGAGGAACAGATCAGGCCCTATAGCTTACTGCCCTTCAGTAGTTCCCCAGTTTCCAGCAGTTCAAAGACAGACAAATCATAAAATACAGCCAATGACTACTTAATAACCTCCTAGATATTTGTCTTCCTTGACCTGGCCAATATCCTTCCTGAAACCGCACACATTTTGCACATTCTTGACATCCTACAGAACGGATGTCCACACCAAACTGCAAATTAATGGAGTACCATCTGCTTCATTTGTATTAGAGCTGATAGCAAATACTTTCATATCATTAACCTGGATGCTGCACTAGAAGAGACAATGACCAGTGAACTCCTATTCACCTTCTGTAGGCAACCATTTATTGCTCTCCCCTAGTTTCATCTAGTATTTCAACAAAATCTTAGTACAACTTTCATTTAGCTTGGGTCACCACAGTTTCTGTGGTTTTACTATTTTTCCCCACTTCTTGTCACTGTCTTTGAAGTACACTGGAAGCAGAATGCATAGAATCAGAGCAAAAATGTTAATTCCATTGAACAGTTGTCAATAATCCAAACCATGCTAACACACAGCTATGATCTTCAGCATTAAATGCTGCATATGCAAAGAGGAGCAAAAAATACTAGAAATTTTCTTTCTATACAGCTGTTTCAGGCTGTGGGTGGACAGTCTGAATTCTCATTCTCTAAATCCCAATCCCCTGTGACCAATGTCATCCATAGATAGTATCAAAACTGGGGCCAGACCTCATCTACTGCTGGAAATAGGCATGCCTGAAGTACAGTGTGCCTGCATTCCTAAGTTTCTTGTGAAGCACTAGCAAAGATGAATGGGTTTCTGCCTGTCACATAACAGAAAACGTTAGTGAAACAAAGAAAATGAAAGTTGTTGAGAAATCTTCTGAAGTAGGCAAAAGGCATCAGACTTTGAACATAAAGCACCTTCAGTTCCCCAACAATTTGCCTCAAAGGGACTTGTTTAACATGGGGCAGCCAGAACACTTGAACAGTTTCCCATGATCTTTTCCCTACATATTCAGTGTGTTTCATAAGAAAAGTGAAAGACTGTGGTGGTCACTCTCTGAACTTTGGAAGTCATGTACAGGATTGAAGCTCCAGCTCCCACCAAGATAACAGACAAGTAATTTAAATATACTGCTTAGGAGGTTACTTAAATGACATTTTCACTGAAAAGACACTGTTACATCCTCATTGCCACCTTGTTCTTCAAGTTATTAATAGTCACCAAAGAGGCAGAGCATGTAGTTATGGAAAACCTTTCAAAGCTGAGGAAATAATGTCACTTTTATTCAGTAATAAAATTAATAGAATTATAAAATTAGACTTGTGCATTATTCAGGTTATTCCTAATATAACTTGGTCATTTTTAGCTACCTGTAAAAAGAGAGGACTGCAGTTTAATTGGAAAGCTTTCTCCTTCTATTTTTCTCTTTGTGCATTTGCAGTGTATGCAAATGTGCTCTACTAAACAGAGATTAAACCTACTTTTAGTCATGGCAAAATACAAAAGTATGAAATTACTAGTTGCTTTAGATTTTGTGTCACACTAGAAAATTCCCTTCTCAGGGCCATAAGGAAGTGAGTGAGAAAACTATTCTTCAATGTGCAAGTTGAGAAAGTCAATTGGAAAGAAATGTGCCCAGACCTTCCAAGAACAGACAAATTTATTATTAAGTGGGAAAAGCAGCAGAAGAGATGATACCCAGAGAAGGGAGCTTGGAGAGGGAGAAAGAAGCCCAGGGAATGGTATATGTAATCCCCAACAAGCACTGACTGCTCAGAGTAATGCTCAGCAGCTCAAGAGTTGTTTCCCAGTTACTTTCAGGAGTGATGGTGGAAGAAGACCTGCACAAGCCAAATGTTTTTATCATTTTGTAGCACTCACACATTTGTGACTCAGCACTTAAAGTCTTGTGCTCATCCGGAGGCCACCAAAGTAATACAGAAATTTATCTGACTCCTTTTGTCTCTCAGATTTGGAGAAACAGGTTCAGATATACAGAAAGAACTATGCTTGCCAGATGCAGTCTTGCAAAGCCAGAGTGGTGATTTGAGCTAGCCACATGAGCCTAGCAGCTGCTAACACGGTGGGATTTGGTGTGAAGCTGTCAAAGTGCTCACAAAACCTGGCGTCTTTACAGACTGAATAACCAAATTATGGTCAGCACACTTTTTTCACTGTTCCTCAAAGGACCAAGTAATTACTCCTCCTTTAAAGAAGGGAATTTTCTAAAGTGAATAGATCCCAAGCAGTTTCCACACTCACTGAAACTTGTGTTAAGAGATAGAAATTGAGCCACCCTTTCTTCCCTATGGCAATTTCTTAATCTTTTCCGAAAAATTCAACCCACTGAAAGAGACACATATGATACACTTATGTGGCAGGTGTCCTGATTCCTTAAGCAGACAAGGATTCACCTAGCTATCTCAAATTATTTCAGCCATGGGCAAATCCAATATATAAAATTTCTACAGGTTTCTTAAAAATAAGTAACTATTCAGGGAGTTTAGAGCTCCCATTGTCGTAAAACCATAGGCATAATTCTAGGAATTTTTTGTTCTCTTAGTCAGCCCACCAGCCTTTATTGGTTTGCCAGTCAGCCAGGAAAACAGGAGCTTCTGCTATCCCTGCTGGACAGAAAAGATCATTCTTGCTCTCAGTAAAAACAATAAATCACACAGAAGGTCAGATGTCTCTCATGTTAAAGACCTAGAAGGGAAGGAAAGATATAGCTAATTAGAAAATGACAATCATGAAACTGAGTGCACTGATAGATTCTGCAATCTCTTGCTATTGAGTGGCTTGGCTGCCTGTGTGAAAAAACAGCTCTGCCATGGTACAGGCTTTTTACTTGAAAAGTAAAAAGCCTGTACCATGGCATAGGGCTGTTATAAATATAAAATATGGGGCTGATATAAAATATATGGCTGTTATAAGCCCTATATTGTATATTCAGCTACCCAGCCTTCACCCCTCAGCTTGGGAGCTACATTGATCCTTGTCCAAGCTGCTTGGCAGGTGTGCTTGTGTCCTGACCATTTATCTGGCTGGCCCTGACCATGTATCTGGCTAGACTTGAGACCTACTTAGTAACTGTGAATTTTTCTGCCCATCAATGGATTCTTGTTGGATTCTAGCTACTGGTCTCCTTCTTCAGGATCTCCCTGTCAGGGAGATCCCTGCCTGTGCTGTGCTCACCCTTAGCTCCTGGATTTCCTTCCCTTGTGAAACCATCCCCTTCTTGCTGCTCTTTCGACAACAAAAGAGCAAGATGTATCATGAAACTTTCCCCTTTTCACCTCATTTATAGTTTCCTTTAGCCAATGAAAATAAAGGTCTTTTGAAAGGTAGAGATGTGCTTCATATCCTCCTCATGTCAGTCTCTGAAGCATACTAGTCTTTTTGTGTTCACGTGAAAAAACCTTAATGTCCATAGAAATACAGTATAAAATGGGGAAAACAACACTGCTTTCATGATGTTTACAGCTGAAATCACAAGCTGGGTGTAGGTGGGGTTCATTGCTTAAGGATTCAGTGAGTCCAAAAAGTATTTCAAGGAAGAATAGTTAGGTATTTTCCTGAGACTAAATGGAAAAACTCCACCAGGTCCATGGACTTTCCTGAGAAAAAAAATAGCAGGAAGATGGGAGCTCTCAAGGAAAAAAATCAGACATTTGCTCACCTTTGCTCAGCCTTGCACATGATTAGAGACAAGCTGCTAAGCCTGGGGGGGGCCTTCTTCTAAGGTAGCAGTATAACACCTATGTCCCTATATTATTATACTTAGATTTGTGACTGAGAAATTGAATTGGTCTGCAGAGAGAAGACACATCTAGTCAAACTAAATCAATTACAGTCAAAATAAGAACAAAACAAAACAATTTTTTGTGCTAAATCAGTATTGCAGTGGAACAATTCTGATCAGTTTTAACAGCTTGAAGACACATCAGCAGACGGCAACCACAGCTTAGCAACTGTGATCAAAATGCTTGTCTTTCAGCTTCCCCCCGAGGATAAAAAAAGTATATAAATAAGACCAAGTTATTACTCATGGCTAAATTACATAAACGGTTATTAGACTACCTCATTGTCCCTTCTAGGAAGAGAGTAATTCCTGTTAAACTGAGAAACCTGTAAAAGTAGTAGGAACACAATGGAAGACAGAATATCACTCTATCACCAGTTCTTCTCGTCACTGGCAAACTGAATTGGCCATTGTTGTCCTGATATAAGCCTGAGGATCCAACATCACTGCTCCCTGATGTCTGTGCATCTAATATACACTGCATATAAAAGCAATATGAAGATTCAAAAGAATAATAGCTTAGCCTTCAACTGTTATGTAGTGGGGGTTTTTTTTCACAACTGAGTTTTGTTTCTAATGCATCCCACTCACAAAAGCTCATGAGAAAACACAGTAATCGCATAATTATTTGCGGTATTCCAGTGTGGGTTTGTCATAGCTCTCCTTAGCTGCAGGTGGAGCATTATGACAGGTCACCTACTAAGAATTCCTGAGTGGGTGCTGATCATGGACAAGGTACCAGCTCCCAGCTGAGGGACTGAAATTAGCAGACAGTTTGCAGTACATTCACTGAAGTCTCCCAGCAGCAGGAGCTGCTCCTCAACACCAAGTCTAGCTCTGTTCTGCTAAGCAACATTTCTCTTTCTGGCCCTACTTCAAGGTCACTTGAAAGTCAAGCTGGGAAACAGATCCCATGGTGGCACCCCATGCTCTGCCTTGTCCCTGTCCCCAAGATCTGCTCCACCTTACTGAGTCCACACAATATTAGAAAGAATACAGCATCCAGCCTTGATTTAACTTGCTGTGTGATTTTAGTTGCCATGTAACACCATGGGGATTAGTTCCTCGGAGAGAGCTGACAAAAAACAAGATTAAGTGTTTTGAGATAGGTAGCAAGACTAAAAAGCACAGTTTAAAGGTCTAAGAGTTTAATACCTCTTATCCTCTAGGATTCCCTGGAGGGGCTCTGTCTGCTGTGATAGTGCAAAAACACCATCAAAAAATAAGTGTGGTAGTAAACTAAATCACAGTAGCAACTTCTATGTCACTGAAGGACAAAGAAGAAAATTGTCCACAGTTCTCCCAAGCTGAATTAGTTACCGCTTAATAGCTAACACCTGCTGCTTATTGCATAAAAGTGTACAGAAATCCTCTCTGCTATAGGTTCAGGAATGACGCTGTGTCATGGGGAACAACTTTCTAATGGATGGCCCTTGTTTAGTTAGCATGCAGATACGTTTGTACATGGAGGACAAAGGAGCAGAGCAGCAATTTCCATATGAAAACCAATTGTACTCACTTGTACTCACTAGCTGAATGACTTCACTTTCCAAATTTATACTTTTAGAAAGCAGCATGGGTATATGTGTGAGTGTGCTCGAGTGTGCATATACCAATACATACTTAATGGAAAAGGTGCAAAAGCACAAGAATTGGGAGATGCCTGCACAAGTGCTCAGCTGACTTATCAGCACACATACATTTTCAGAGGAAAGCTCTTTCTCTTACATACCCCGTTGTGCCAACCACTTTTGAAAAGGCCTTTTGGTCATTTGAGATTAGCTCAGTTTGTAAGAGCATGGTGCTCACAATGCAAAGGTTGTGGGTTAGAGCCCCATGTGGGCCATTCACTTAAGAGCTGGACTCAATGATCTTTGTGGGTCCCTTTCAACTCAAAATGTTAGTGGGATATAACATTATTTTCTTACAAGAAAATAAGTTTATTGGTAAAAGCTATTCTCATGAGAACTCCTTGGTGCCCTGCTGAAGGCAGGAGTAGCCATCACTGGTGCCTGCAGCTGCAACAAGCTGGCTGAATTTATCCTGCAGCCAAGGGACTGTGCAGCACAACACGTTTGCTCAGATTAGCTGTATCACTACCTCCACAACATGCAGTGGTCCTCTGGATCAATACATCCCACCCCTTGCCTCAGATACAGTTCACCTTTCTAAATGGTTTCCTGAATTATGGGTTATGTTATCAATCTGTTCAGCTAGTAGTGTCCTGTCAGGCTCAGACCTCTGTCACAGCACCTCACACAGTGTCCACTCCCAGTGCAGCACTGGGCCTTGCTGCAGGCTCTCATGCAGCAGCTCCTCAAGCTGGCATGTGGTCACTCATGCCTGAAGGCCAGGGCCAAATGGGCAGACATAGCCTGTTCCAGATTACTAACTCATCAAACACAATGCTTTTTGTGGAGTTCCCAACACACCACCTAATCCCTATCTGCAGCTCTCCAGGTTCACCTGCCGCCTACTCTTACTCCCTATTCCCAGTCCATGACAGATGGTAACACAGTTAAATTACAACATTAAGTTTCTTGCTCTAATCAAGCCTACCTGCCCTGTATCAAATAAAATCATATCACTGTATCTTTTGCTTATTAGAAGATACTCATTTTTAGCTTCAATAGAGAAATACAAGTCACTCAGTAGTTCTGTCTAAAAAAAACCCTGAAAACATTTTGATTT